>NC_080754.1:10012500-11262500 GCF_020826845.1 Diceros bicornis minor | reverse complement strand
GCAATGTTGCTTAATGACGCATAGCTAGAGTGAAAAGAATCTTGCAGCTAAAGCGGGGGGCCCACAGATTCCAATTAGAAATGTGGAAGATTTTGAAATGGGTAAAAATGATTACTGGGTATCTTGTCTAGGAGTCATCTCCATCATTAATTATCTTTGAGCTATTTTACAACTCTGTAAGTTGTAGAAAACTGATAATAATGCAAGTGATTCTTATCCATAGAAATGTAAATGAATTGTGTCTAATTGAACGCAATTGATTATTGCCCTGTGGATGCTCACCAGTTTTTCATCTACTCCTTTTAGCATTCCTGATTGCTCATATATGTGTCTGCTCTGGATTCTCCTTGGAACCAATTGTAACATTGTATTGGCTTTCTCATTACTTAATGAGTTAAATAAAATCTCTGACATGTGTTCATTTTATATTTATGTGAGTGTCAAGATTTAAACTCTCTAAAAATATTACCCTTTAAAATAAAAGTAAGCTGTGTCTCATACAATACAGCTGTGGAAGTATTTCTTAATATAAATGGTCATGATTATAAAGTAGGAGATTATAACAAGTTCACCTCTATAAACTGCTTAAGATGACAACAGAGAAGAACATTAACTGAAATACTTACTAAAAAGGGTCTGTCAATCTTGGTTTCCAACATACAGAAAAGACAGGTCAAGTAGCCATGTCAGTGGGTCAAGAGGATGGGACTTCCACCCTGGTTGAGGCTTCTGGTCACCATTTCTTGGATCGTGACCACACCCATTTGAGTGTTTGCAAGTCATACAAGGCACTCCAACATGAGGCAACCTTATGGATCACTTCCCATCACAGAATTACATCACCATTAACTGCTGCCTTCCCAAGAACCCATAGGTATGTAAGATTTGTCAAGCTACCCAGAGGAGGCTCCTTCCTTGATGAAAATAAATACCCAAGACCCAGCCTAGAGGGAGGCAGCACAATGACCTGATTGGTTCTTTTCTTCTCTATCTCATCTTTACTTTTGTTTACTAAAACTAGAAAAATGAAGAAAAGAAGAGCAACAAGCACATAACTGAGGCGATAAGCTATTGTATCTATTCTTCGTTTGTTTTCACTTGACTTGAGGAAAAATCAATTTAATATGGAGAAAATTTAAAGATTCTCCCTTTCAGATTTGATGTTCAAATCCAAGGCAGACATTACTCATTCCACAAAAGAAAAAGGATTACCAAATAATAGAATCCTATTTTCATTTAAATGTATATTTTTTAAATGTCTGAAAGAATATATGCAAAAAATTGAATATCTCTGGTGAATTACAGGTCATTTTTATTGACTTTATTATTATTATTATTATTACTATTATTTTTGGTGAGGAAGATTGGCCCTGAGCTAACATCTGTGTCCATCTTACTCTATTTTTTCATATGTGGGACACCACCATAGCATGGCTTGATGAGCGGTATGTAGGTCTGCGCCCGGGACCTGAACTTGCAAACCCTGGGCCGCCGAAGCAGAGCGTGTGTACTTAACCACTATGCCACCAGGCCAGCCCCTTGACTTTATTTTTTTTGCTAACTCATTTTTGTAAGTTTCCTATAATATACTCGAATTACAATATAACATGAGAAAAAAATTAAAAATAACTATACTGAATTTAGTCCTAAAGTCTATTAGGCAGGCTTTTTAATTTAACAAGAAAGAGACTTAGGTGGGTTACCTTCAGTGGTGGGCTTTTTTTCTCTCTTTTTTGTTTTACACAAAGAGAGACATCCCATCAAGTTGCCTCATGAGCTGGACTGTCATCACTCTGGACCCAGAGCTTCAAAGCCTGGGATGTAGAGCATGTCTTCCTGAGAATTAGTTCAGCTAAACAGTACAATCCTCAGGGAGCTGCAGCCCAGGAAATGACTGATGTTATGACTCAGAATTTATTATAGATCTATAATTTTTGAATAAGAGGGAAATTCTTTTCAGGCTGTGTTCAGGCTTAAAAGTTGCTCTCTGCTGGCCAATGAAGGAGGAGGTATCAAAACCCTTCACATGTTGTGAAGTTCAGAGAGAGTTGAAGCTCAGAGAGAGATTGAGAATTTTTTGCAACTAATATAAAAATTCCTGGGATTAAAGAAATGGCCAATTTGAAACAGACTGATATCTGAAAGACAAAAGATGGAGAATCTGGATGGCAATCCCTAAGAAAGAAGCTAGACAGAGATATCTTACTGTTTCTTAGGAGGAAGGGATGGGATTTTAACATCAGAACCACAATGTGTATCTCATGTGGAATGGTCCATAAATGGGTCCCCAGTAAGGGCTTATGTTCCATACAAGCTGAAATTCCAGGATGCCTAGCGGGCCCATGGGCCAACTTCAAGCGTCCTTCATGTGGGGGACCAAGGGGCCTCATGGCACGGAAAATTGACAGGACGTTTTGAGGAGGACCACTGAACTCTAGATCTGAAAATCCCTAAGCCAGAGGAAAACACAGGTTACCTCTTAACACCCTCGTCTGCTCCGGCCCGGGCATGTAGGGGATGGGGCACAGTTCCCTTCAAGAGGATGCAGGAGAATTGCAGTCAGAGCTCCCTCAGGCATGGAAGTTCAGTGGCTGGTGCCAGATTGGCTGCCAGGCCAGCCCCATCTGGACCAGTTCTGTAAGTTACAGGGAGCGGGGGCTGTATAACAAAGAGCAAAGGATTATAACAATAGTAATAAGAAAACACTCAAACAAAAAAAATCTAAGGGCCCAAGGCATCACAGTTGTGAAACTTTAAAGTATGCTTTGGAGGAGTATTTCTTCCTTCACTTCAGAAAGAGAAGTTTGGAAGAGAAAGAGAAGTATGGAAAGGAGAAAAGATAACGAACACACATTGAAGATCAAGAGAGAATCGTAACAAAATGGGCAGTAGAGGAAAATGGGGTCCCACAGGCTCTGCAGGGGACTTCTGTGGCTGTGGGGTGAGGGACTTCTTCCTCTGGCCAGTAGTATGGTGGGCAGCAGCAGAGAATACGTTACTTCTTCCACTGTCACTTGTGTGACATGCTGTAGGTCCGCGCTGGGATCAAACAGGGGTAGAGAGGACTGGAGATCCTGGAGACATATCTGGGGACAGACCAGGGAGTTACTCTTATTTGTCTTAGAAAGAATGAACTGTGGTGTGGCCTGGGCAGGCACCTTTTCAGCTGGCGGCTTCGAGTATTCTCAAATGATGTATTCTGTTGTCACTCGCAAATTATATAATAAAATAACTCCTTCATGTGTTGTTAGACATCTTAGCTAGGTATATCCAATTGAAAATTTCTGTGAGCTTTCCAATGCCCACCCTCCTGTAAGGCTGTTTGTGGGAAGGTAATTAGTACCACCTTTATGAAAGCAATTTAGCAGTATACAACTCATGAGTTTTAAAGGCATTTTTACTCTTTGGTAATTCCATTTTTGGAAACATCCTGAAGAAATAATACTAAATGCAAAGCTGTATGCACAAAGATGTTTATCATCGCGTTACTTATAAAAGTCAAAAAACTTCTTTTAGTCTAAAAGCTCAAAAATTGGAGCTGGGTTAAGTAAATTACGAAAACCCACACTATGGATGTAACAAAACTATTAAAATGATGGTTATAAAGAGATTTTTATGTCATTGGGATATGTCTATGATATAATTTCAAGAAGGAAAAAGCAAGCTAGTAAACTTTAATATGCATTATAACCTCTCAGCTCTATAAAATACTATGCATTATGCATAGAAATAGGAAACAGCTTAAAAATTATCTCTGAGTGATAAATTATTTTTGATTTTTATTCCTTTTTCTTTCACTTTTTTAGATTTTATTTTCCAAATTTCTACATAAGCAAGTAATTAATAATTAATTTTTAAAAAGAAATGCATATATAAGTGTGTGTGCACATGTGCATATATACTCCTATGTACACACGCATGGGCACATATGTATTTGGTGTCTTGACAGGAAGGCAGCTCGCCCTTGCACAATGGCTGCCGCATGTGTTAGAAGCTCACTATTCTTATTGTTTTTCCTTTTCTAGCTGGGATAATAGTTGTAGATCCATGTGTTCTATTCCTTTTATTTCCTCTTCCCATAAAAAAACCACACACACCCCACATACGCAACACACACAAATGCAAACACACCCACACACCACTAAAATCTTTGTGGACAGGGGCCTGAGATCAAAGAGGGTAAAGTAGGGCCGGCCCTGTGGCTTAGCGGTTAAGTGCGCGCGCTCCGCTACTGGCGGCCCGGGTTCGGATCCCGGGCGCGCACCGACGCACCGCTCCTCCAGCCGTGCTGAGGCCGCGTCCCACATACAGCAACTAGAAGGATGTGCAGCTATGACATACAACCATCTACTGGGGCTTTGGGGGTAAAATAAATAAATAAAAATTAAAAAATAAATAAATAAAAAATAAAAGAGGGTAAAGTATATAAAATTCCCCTTTAAATGTTTCCTCTCTCTCTCCCTTCCTTTCTTCCTTCCTCCCTTTTTTCCACTTCCCTCCTGGCTCTCATTCGTCCACTGTGAGGCCTGTGGTGTGAGGAGAGAACAGCCAGACAGGCGTAGGGGAGGGACAGTGAGGCTAGCAGATTTCCTTGTCAGGATTAGAGGGTAGTTCATGTCACCAAGCAAAAAGCCAAAAAGCTGCTGTGATGGGGTCCAGCGTGTGTTGGAGAAGGGCCTGGGAGGCAGAAGCTTGGATGAGATGAGACAGGCCATTTGGAGCCCCAGTAGGTTCCCCAGCAGGGAGCACCAACATTCCAGAGAAAGCTAACTAAGGAGGGCCTGGGGCCAAGGCGCAGGCCGGGCCTGTGTGCCTGCACCCACCTCCTGAGCGCCAGGAAACACGGGACTGGCACAGAGTCGTTCTTTATCTGTGGGTCAGGGGGGCTATTTCCTCTCCCCTTTCCCAACATCGTGGCTTGGTGCAAAACAGAGGTCACAGACTCAAATGCCCCAGGACTGGGCTGTTATGTAAGTGAGGCAGGCCAAGTGATGAATGCAGAGCGACAGGGACGGCGGCCTGCCGGGGAAGGCTTGCTCTCTGAAGTGGCTCGGCACACTTTCCTGCCAGCACTGTTGCTCAGCGGGTATGAGGCTGAGGGTTGCAGGTCTTCCAATTTTTCAAAGGAAGATGAAAATCTAAAGGAGTTTGGAATTCTCCGTGTGTGTGTGTGTGTGTGTGTGTGTGTGTAAGAGATCTCAATTTTTAAAAAGCTAGCTCAATTAAAAAAAAAGCATAACACTGTGTAGACCAAATACACCATGTCTGCTGGCAGGATTTAACCTATGGGCCACTGGTTTTGGAATGTCTGAAATAAACCACATAAGGCTGCTTCCCTCCTTCCCCTACTGCTGGGAAGGAACACAGTGTCTCTTGTAAAGAGACATATATTTAGTTTCTATTATGTGCACAATATACCCTGGATACCATAAGGATACAAGAGAAATACTAAGTTGTTCTCTGCCTTTTCGAAGCTTAAAATGTTGTTGAGACAATAAGACATTCACTCAGGAAAGTCAGGTAATAATGATCTGCAGAATTCTGATATCAAGGCCTAAATGGATCTGATCAGACTTACCAGTCACCTTAAAAAGAAAAAATGGCTTTTAGATCTATATCAAAACTTGACTGCGGTGAAACCAGTGGCGTGAAAGTGTCTAGGGTATTGTTCACTTTCATATTCTCAGCACTTGGCACATAGTAAATGATGTTCAACAAATATTTCTTGAATGAAGTGATAAAATTAATGTGTCACAGAAGGGAAAAAATCAGGCTTGTGAACTTAGAGAAATGGGGGAAATGAGAAGCAAATATCTTCACTGTTGATGACAATATCCAGTGGAGAGACACTGAACTTGGGAGCCGGAGCATTTGGCCGCTAGGGTCCTCATTCCTGCTGAGGGGCAGTGGGACATAACCAGTTCTTCCTGTAAGTTATATTAGATAGTTCACAAGGCTATTTTCCTTCTTTGCTGAAATGCCTAGTCCACCTCCTAATGACCAATTAAGCTTCCCTGACATCTGGATGCAGGGAGAAATGAGCCCTGGACAGGGGAACCATGCATTCCGCTCACGTGAATGGCCTGTGTCTCCTTGTAAGGAGCATTCTGATTTACACATGAGTGGATGGAGAGTCTGATTACTCTGTCTCCCTGGGCCAGATGCCACTGTTTGAGATCCTGTCTTGGTAACTGCAACTGACCTTCCTTGCTGGTGCCTCTAATTCCTCATCCCTTTAGTCAGAACTGGCATGATGGAACCAGAGCCTAAATGAGCAAAGCAGACAGAACACGCAGTTGTAAATCAGAGAAGGGAGCAAACATTTTGTCTTGAGTAGTCAAGAGAAGGCTCAGAACAGAAGGGTGTCCAGGAATGGGTCTTAAAAACACGAATCCGTTTTGGAAAGGTGGAGAGGATGGGGAAAAGATAGCATGGAGAGGGTAATAAAGCTTGCTTATTCTATCAGAAGTTTGTTTTGGAGGATTTATAAGAGGGAGAGTTGGTTAGGTCAGCCCAAAAGTGGGGCTGAAGGGTTTGGACTTTATCTGACAAACTTATGGGGGAGAACCTACAGTTCTGAGGAAACCAATGACAGGATGAAACTGGTATTTTACTTAGATCTTTCGGTTTGAGTAGAAAAGGCTTCAGTGCATTCTCACAATTGTTCAGAATTAACGAATCTATTCTAAAGGGCTTTTTCCGAGTCAAACAGAGGCCTCCTCCCCAGGAATGTGAGCTGTTGGCAAATGCCTGATGCTTGGTCTCCGGGAGACAGATGGACAATCAAGGACACATTGGGCCTTGGATTCCTGGAACAAGCTTGGCTGTGAAGAAGGTAACATGAGAAACACTGCCGTGAACTCAGACCCAACATTGTTAACGGCCCGTCCCTTCCACCCTGATGGAGCAAAAGCTCAAGGTTTTGGTGTCGTCATGGACAAGATTTCCAACCCAGGCATTTACAAGCTCTTGGGAGCACGCTTAGCCTTTGGCAGTGCCAAGAAGTCAAAGTTGCAGCCCTATGACTCCCCAAAAATGAAAAGTAAAAGAAAACTTCCAAGGGCCTCATGATCACAGTTTCATGGAGAATTCCAGGTGGGAAGCAGGGACAAGTGGTCACAGGACCCCTTAGATTAGCTGGGGAACTTGAACAGGTCACAAGTGTCTGGAGCTGCAGTTTTCAATCTGTCTTGGGCCCAGAACCTCCTCTTTAAATGAAAACTCATCTAGAATTCCAATACACGAAACGGATGGAAGCGTCCAGGCTCTGGCTAAAGAACATGGGGATTCCTTTCTGATGGGCCTTTGCCCATTGCACTCTCCACAGCTAACTCACCTCCACTGCTGGGGAAACTGAGGCACCCCTGCTCCAGCCCAGAGCTCCCTAGAACACGTTGATCCGGCTGGGCTAGACTGTAGACCTGCAGAATGAAAGCCTGCTTTAGCTGTGGCCCAAGGTGAAAACAGCCACTGTAATCTTACTTTTAAGTAACATTTATATTGTGCTTGTTATGTGCTAAAGATTGCTCTAAGCACTTTACGTGTGTTAATTCACTGAATCCCCTCAACAACACCATGAGGTTAGGAACTATCATTATCCCCATTTTACAGATGAGGAAACTGAGGTCCAAGGAAATTTAGCATCTTGCCCAAGCTAGTAAACCAGGATTCGATTCCAGGAAGCCTGATTTCAGAACCAGCCCTCTGAATACTTCAGTCTCATTGGCTCTGCCCCATTATCTAGGGAAAGTTATTAAACTTGTAGGATTGGTGTAGATGTGTCTAGTTTTAGTTCTCTTTTGCTTCCCTAAAAAGCGAGGAACAAGCAGAGGAGCCAATCAGTGTTCGAAGGGGCCTGGAGTGGAGGCCAGGTTTATTCCACCCCTCTTCGCAGCACTGGAAACAAATGACGCCCCCAACAGCCTCAGGGAAATGTGACGCCCCTGCTCTATGTTCGATTGTAGCATCAAAGCCATAACTATAAATAGCAGAGTTAATGAGGGAGGCCTCCTGGAGACCTAAATGAATCCATTTTATGGGTTTGTCATACATCAGGTTAATTTGATTCTGACAAATAATTATATTGAAAACTGCACAGGGACGGAGAATGTTGTTATTCCTTCTGAATGTTACAGCAGAGCCTTCTGGCCAATTACAGGGTGAGGACTGGACACTGAAGTGCAGAGCGAAACTGTAACAATTTGTGTCATTTCGACAAAGGAGCTCGCAGCTCTGCACCCACGCTGGCTCAGGCACTGGGCTTGTCGTGGTCTGAGTCCCTAATGAGCAGGCAGCTTCCTTCGTATAGATGATGGTACAGTTAGATCCGGTGTGGATACAGGAGGACAGGGCAGAGGCAGAAGGGAATACTAAGAAGCCTTTTCTTTTTTTTAACATCGGCTATAGGGTTTTCACGTGGAAGGACATTTACGTTGGGTGAGCCCTGAAAACGAGTTTTCAGCTTGGCTATGTCAAACCGTGATGGCAGCTTCTTGTTGGACCGGAAGGATGGCTTATTCTCTCTCGGGTTAATTACAGTGGCCTCTGAGGGGAAAGGGCTTCTTACTGAAGAAGGAAAAAAAAATACCCACATGGCCATGACATTTGCCATCATTCAGGTTGTCCTGAAGTCCTGGAGCTGTGTGCCAGGCTGGAGGGCTGGGAGCCCGGGAGGACTGACCCAGGGAAGGCATTCAAGCTCACGGGCCTTTCGTCAGCCACAGGGGGCTTCTCTGCAGCACTGCGGGCTGTTCACTGCACAAGGGCCTCACCCCAGGGGGTGCAGACAGGCAGAAGTTCAGCCCTTGCTCCGCTCACCCAGCCTCTCTGTCTGGAGGAAGGGGAGCTTTTCTACTTGAACAAAGGCACCTGTGTGGTTAGCAGCGGCCCTCAGCTCGTCCAGCATGGACAACGACCCACTGCCTGGGCTGTTAGAGCAACTTAAAGCAATAGTTTACTGTGTCTTTCTAGTGCTCCCAAACAGCTCCCATTTGCCCTCTGTATCCTCTTGCCTTACTGTCTGTGCTCAGCCTTCTCTCGTGTGGCATAAAGGGATGAGGACAAACTGAATTCAGATACAGAGAACAGATTGGTGGTTGCCAGAACTGGCAGGTGGCAGGGGCGCCAAATGGATAAGGGTGGTCAAAAGGTACAAACTTCCAGTCCTTATATAAATAAGTCCTGGGGCTGTAACGTATAGCATGGTGACTGTAGTTAACAATAGTGTGTTATATATCTGAAAGATGCTAAAAAAGTAGGTCTTAAAAGTTCACATCACAAGAAAAAAAAATTGCAACTATGTGAAGTGATGGAGGTTAACTAAGCTTGTTGTGGCAATCATTTTGCAGCATATACATATGTCAAATCATTATGTTGCACACCTAAAACTAACACAATGCTATATGTCCATAAAAAATTAATTAATTTTCTAAAAAGAGAGAGTGAGAAAGGGGACATACAGTTACGGTTACACTAAGAACAAAATCCCATTTGGCCCTGACTCTGTTGGCACTATTCCTTTTCATCTTTCCTTCCTTACTATTGCCTCTTCCCCTCTGCATCTTTCAGGAGTCGCAAGTGAGCTGTCTGTTCAACTGTCCCCACCAAAGCCCCCTTCCCACAACCTCGGTCAACCTGAGCTTTGGACAAACTGAAACTCAGGGAAACTGCTTTAGCAAGAAAGCAACCCAGAAACCATCTCTCAGCAATCAATCAAAACTATGAGTGAAGACTTCAACATGGTGTTTTTCTTCATAACATCCTCTAAAGTTGTTCTATGTTAAATAATTTAGGTAAATTCTCATTAAGGAAACTGCCGTGACTTCCACGGAAATGATGCCAGAATATTACCACGAGGAAAAGTCTCAGATTTGAGGACAGCTGCTCCTTCCTCTCATCCAAAAAGTCGCCAGTAGCATGAGATCCTTTCCAGGCCACTGAGCCCTAACCTGAGGACCCTCTGTCAGGCCCCCCCATCCCAGTGTGGCTTACCCTCTCTTCTGCCACCACCCAGTCTGAGCAGGAGGCCTTTGGCTTGGGTGGAGCATTCTGGAAAACAGAGAGAGGCCTAACTCTGTGAAGCTCAGCCCTTGACTGCAGTATTTGAAGAGGATGTCTTCCTTTTTTATTTTCCCAGTCTCAAGAAAGGATAATGCCACATATTTTTCTAAAGAGCAGACACACAGCATAAGATAAAATCATTTTTTTCCAGCTAAGCCTCCCGCTGGGTTGCCCCGCCAACTTTCTGCAGCTCATAAAATAAATAAGATTCCATTCATGCCCAGCTCCAGCTCCATCATCATTTGGCTCTGAAGAAACGGACAGGTGGTGCCACACAACAGGGCTTGGATGAGCTCCTTTTTCCTTCCCGGATGGAAGAGGTGGGATTAGCACAAAATCTTCTATTAGTGAATGACAGGGCAGGCAACTGGGAGGTTCCTGTGAATTTCATCCTGGAGGAAGGTACGGAGGTGATTACTGGAACAGTCTTGCTGTCTCCATAAAGGCAAGTCTGGAAGCTGCTATGCTGACCACCATCTCACGCGTGGTCCAGACTGGCGTCCTCAGTTAGAGATGCGCAGCTGTGTGGTGGGGAGGTAGGGGAGTGAGAGGATAATAATGTAGGTGGGTGGAAAGTGAGTCCATGACCAGAGATGGGAAGCTCGACCACAAAGCATTACTTGCTTGTAGTTTTGTTTCCCTTTAAATATTGAAAATTTGGGAAACTTCAGTGAGGTAGCCTACGGAAAGGGAAAACACATAAACAGATGTAGGTTTTCTGTAAAGTTAATAGAGCTTAAGTGACTTCACTTGCTTGGGCCTCCATGCGTGCTGAGAGTTGGTGGGAGTGGTAGAACATTCTAGGTGGGGAGGGGAAGCCAGGTTGTAATTAGAAAGTATTTCTGGATAAGTACATGCTAATTCCAAAGCTGCTGAAGCTTCTCTGTATCAGCACACACACAGAGCGGCCAGGTCTTCGTGTAGCTGAGAGGTGGCTATGAAGCAGTAATGCCTGAAGAATGTCCGTTCCTTGGACATCTCTAGGCCCTGAGACCGGGTCTGGAAGCTAGAAGACGAACATGAGTTGCTGGGTAGACGTCAAGTGTTGAGGTTCCCTGGAGTGTGTCAGTGGTGCAGGGTTATTGTGGCCATTAGGAAACAGTGTCTCCTCCTTGTTAAGATATGGAAGTTCTTGTCTCTAATGTTGATGATTGTCCTAGGGCCTCATCTACCTGTGAAAGTGTAATGTATTTGATCCAAAGATTATGGATCAAATGGATCATCTCTTGGACGACCTTGAATCGTGAGGAGACAATCCATACCCGTAGGAGCACCACAAATAGCCCTGGACTCAAAATGTCAAAATTCATCCTGAACCAACCTAAAAATCCCTCTTCCCACCATTCCCTGGGGGAAAGATGCGATGGATCCCAGGCCAGGATAATCCTCCTAAATGAGGAACGGATTTCATTAGAGGAATCTACATATAAAACTAAGTCAGAATTCATGAAGGGTCTGAGATTTTATCTTACTTCTAAGCTAACGAGTTAGCCAGCCACAGTTGTATTTACGTGTACCACAATATATATTTTTATTTTTCTTTGGGTAGAAGAAGGGGAGGGAGATGTCACTCAGCTTTAGTGTCCTGGAAGGTCTCCATATACAAATATGCTTAATTTGGCTGTAAATGTCTTTGTTCAGAGGACCTAGATAGTTCATAAACGTGAGATGTTCACAGAGAATTGTCTCCCAACAAAAACATGTAGGTAAAATAAAAATCCTCCTCCCTCAATAAAAATGCCTTTAGTTATGTATAGCCCTTCAGAACATTTTATGTAATAGTATCACCTCACATACAGTCATGCGCTGCATAATGACATTTTGGCAATGATGGACCACATATATGATGGTGATCTCATAAGATCAGTACCATGTAGCCTAGTGCGTAGTAGGCTATACCATCTAAGTTTGTGTAAGCACATGCTATGATGTTCGAACGATGATGAAATCACCTAACACATTTCTCAGAAAATAACCCCATCATCAAGCAACGCATGGTAGCATTTTGGAGATTAGAAGTAAGGGCAGTAAAGGGAAGTGTGGCTGACTTCCATATTTATCCCTCTATCATTGACCACAAGTGGGAAGCAACATTCTGTTAAGGGACACTGCAGTCCAGGTGTTCCAGTCTGCAACCATCAGTAACACGAGAGGTTATAACCAGAGGAATGGCAATAAGGAACACACAATGTGAAAAACCATCTGCCTAGTGGACAGCTCAATGGAAGACATGAGATAAACTCTCTCTTTCTCAAAGTTTGGTAGAAGAATGGGACTCTTGAAGCAGGGGAGTCTTACACTTGGAGTACAAGGATACACTTATTTGCTCCAAGGTGTAGCTGGCTTACTGAGTTCTTTTCTTTGACCTACAGAGAATCTGGACGATTCTCAGTCAGAGGAAACCCAGGCCCTGAAAATATTGGCTCTTCACTCACCTTCTTTGGACCAAAATGCTTTTGACTTGTCCATACACTGCTCTTCTGCTAACAATTATCTCCCTGGGCTTCCCTAAAAGGAAGACAGAAGGGATCATTTCTCTTTAAGGTGTGTAGGAACTCCGCCCCAAGAATAAACCCCTTCTTGGCAGTGCAGCCGAGTGGTTCGGCAGCCCCTGCCTCACTGTGGGCTCACCTCCCATCTGACCCTTGCAAGGCCCTCAGATTTTCAAGCTGCAGTTTTAGTTTTCCAGTTTCCACCCAACAGCGCGCCCACCTCTTCCATGCCTCCCTCTGCCCAAGCGGGAGATTGATGATCTAAATTCCTATTGCAGGTGGCGAGGGTGAAAGTAATATCACAAAGTATAAAGATGGGGCTACTCTTTGTTTGAACCACGTGAAATTCTTTTCTTGAAAGTCAAAAAACAGTTAAATAGTGGCATTTTTATATGATTCACCTAATGGTTCTTCCTGCCTAAAGAGGCAATGTAGGGTGTGCATTAATTGCCCAAGTCAACTAGACTCATTTGATGCCCATGATTCCAACTACTGCACACTCGGATGACTTGGTGTGTCTCTCCAGCTCCAGCTTCTCTCCCACCCACTGGACATCCCCATTGGGATGTGACGAATGTGCCTCAAATCTGACATGTCCAAATCGAAATCCTCCTTCCCCTTCTCAGACCTGCCCATTCCATATTCCTTATGTCAATGGCTCCACTGTCTGCCCAAAGTCACCAAGGTCTACCCAGGGCACATTCTTGGCTGCTCTATCCTTAATCTCCACCTCCAGGTGGTAGACACATATGCCAGTAACATCTCCTTAATGGTGACTAATCTGTTTCCTACTTCCTTGTTGCCCTCTTCCAAACCCTCAGAACTTCTTACTTGTATTCTAGCAACAACCTCCTAATTGCTTTCCCTGACTCCAGTTTTCTCACTCCTCTAAATCACATGGAATCCTTCAATCAGGGATATAGTTCTGAAACACAAATCTGATTGTTGTTCCTCTTCATGTCTCCTGTTGCCTTACAATAAAGTCCTTGTCTCTTATGGCCCACAAGACTGTGGATCTCTCGGTTCTCAAAGGAGGATGGGATCTAGCAGTACTAACCCTTTAGGGTTATTTGGGGTTTCTCAGCAACAAGGGTGTTCCTGACATTTAGTGGGCAAAGGTCAGGGATGCTGAACATCCTGAACGGGAAATGCCATTCTGCCCAAAGAAGAATTGTCTCGTCCAGAGACCCACAGTCCTTGAGTTGAAATGCACTGATTGCCTCCCAACCATCTCTTCTGTCTGATTTCCAGCTACTCAAATTTCTTGACTTGGAGCTAGGTCTATCCTGAACTTTGCAGTTCTTGGAGGTACCTATGATCCTCTACCCCCGTCTCTGCCTCCCTCACCCCTCCCCAGCCCCACTCACCACTTCTTAACTTGCCAACTCCTTCCTCCTGATCCTTCTAGAACTCAGCTCAGATGCTATAGGTCTGGGATTCCCTCCTTGCCCTCTCCTCCCCAGCCTGGGGCTGGAGCCTGGACTCCAAACACCCTGCACTTCCCTCTCTACTCTGGTGTTTATAGTGTCTCTTCATTTGTAGGTATCGCCCATCCCACTGTGAGCCCTGAAGGGCAAGACAGGGTGGTTGGTTTTTATATTCCTACCACAAAACTAATAAATAGCAGCTTCTCAAAGAATTTTTAAAACTATAGAATATCTTCCATTTTTTTGGCCAAGATTTTTAAAATCTGAAAATTAATACATCCACTTGGTAAAAATTCAAACAGTACAAGAAGAGAGACCATGTAGCAGAGTGGATATGGTTACCTGAGTTTGAATCCAGGCTTCACTGCTTAGCTTCCCTGTGTCTCCGTTTCCACATCTGTGAAAACGAGGTAATAATAGAAGCACTATTGCCTAGTGCTGAAGTGCAAGTCCTCTAGAGGCTGAGCTCAAGTCCCAGCTCTGCCACCTACAGCTGTGTGACCTTGGGAAAGTTACTTGACATCTCTGTGCCTCCGTTTATGTAAAGGTGAAGTAAAGATAATAAAATCTGTCCTATGGGTTTTTGAATGATTAAATGAGAAGATACAGACCAGGCACTTAGGCATAGGGCAAGTACTCAATAAATGTTAACTAATAGTGTTATTAATAACAGGAAGAGTATTATAAAAGAGTATATTGAAGACACTGGCTTCCCTTACCAATGACAGCCATTATTAATATTTTCTTGTGTATTACTCCAGAAATGTTATATACATACCCTGTGATATATTTATGGTTTTCAAAAACAAAGAAGAGCAAATTATGCATTTCTTATTTTTTCCTCAAGTAACAATATGCTTAGAGACCTTGCCTACGAGAACATGTAGATCTAACTCACGATTTTAATGGCTTCCTTGCACGGCAGTTCCATGATTTATTTACTAGTTTCTTAGTTTGTTTCCACCAGTTCCCCCCACCATTGATAACTATTTCCACTTGTTTGCTATTGCAATAAAAGTTTGTTGTTGAGTAAATGCATTCATCTCAGATATTGCTCTCTCTCTTAATAGAAGTCCATCTCAACTTACTCTCCAAAATCAAGGCGCTTGGTCTCCAGGCTTCCTCAGTGGTCTCCTACATTTAACATTGAAGGAGTAGACACGCAAATGACCTGGGGCCATCTTGTCTCTCCTTCAACTCTCTTTCAAGCCCCCACAAGCCTTATAGTCTTTGGGATCCAGACAGCCTGAATTTTCATCAGTAAATACTTCAGGTAACCGATTACTACTGTTAAAAATTATTAAAGAAGACAATTCAGGTGATACGAACAAACTTTATTTAACACCTCATGAAGTAGACAGTCTCTATTCAGAGAACTGCAAAATGGGGTAGAAGGCAGGAAGCTTTTACAGGATAAAGAATAGGGAAGAAGGAAGTGAGGCTAGAGCCCAGAGTTGGGTTGGGATTTGGGGATTGGCTGACTGGATATACTGTGTTTCTCGTCAAGCGAAGCATTTACAGGAATATGAAAGTTATCTAAGTTTTGATTTGCTGATGTGTCCCCCTGGGGCAGGAGCAGCTCTATCTTGGGCCAAGAAATTTATTTCAACACTGCACAGGGAAACACAATGTGGAACTAGAAGCTCAGAAATGGCTGCCGCTGGACAGAAGGGGGAACATGCTCCTTCATCTTTCTAGAAGGGGGAAATGATTCATAACTGTCAAAAAGCTGCTAAAATTTTAGAAGCATATGAATCAGTTATATAAATTATAAAACATAAGTCCTGATTCTGTTTGTTCTGTGACAACTAAAAAATGGCTAATTTTTCATCAATACAGAAAATAAATATGAATCACTATAATCGCCAAGTGGTTTCTCCCCCTCTCCCCCATCCCCTGCAAATATTATGCTCTCCTGTACCTCCGGGTGGAATTCAGTATTGGAAGTGGAAGAGGCTGGAGGGAGTGGGGGGGTGGGAACAAAGGACGCAGATGGGAGAGGTGGGAAAATGTCAGAGAGAAATTCCCCTCATGTCCCAATTTCTCCTGGAGCTGCTTCTGCCTGGAGCTCTACAACAGAAACTGTTCAGAAAGGAGGCCAAAGAGAAAAAACCCCTTTGTGAAGCTTTCCAGGGGCAGACATTTCTGAAAAGCTGATAGTGTTTCTGTCCAGTTGTGCAGGTCCACAGTCACCCATGTCCCGTCAGCACAAAGACGGAGATGATGAACCCACTTTACAGAAGTTTCTGGAATGCAGGCTTCTTTTCAGAGACAAAATCGCTTGAAATATGCAGTTCCTTCTGGAGCACTTGATCCTCGCGGCCCCATGTTTTACTAACCACCAGCTGGAGAAGCAGAGGCAGGAGTCAGCACTACGTCCTTGGGATCTATCTTCTGGGGACACCAGGCAGCACCAGAGACAGTGATGAGCTATGAAGAAACATCCCGCATTTGCCCTGAGGAGCAGTTCATCACTCTACTGCTTTTTGTGTAGAATCAACCATTTTTCAATCAGACAGAGACTTTCCTTCTTTTACTCATCCCAATACTCCATTTCTGAACAGTCAGATTGGCTGAGCAGAAAGACTAGCCTGTTCATCAGTGTCTGGAAATGCCAGATGTACTTCTTTTAAATCCTGGAATGCTTTTCACTGAACGAAGCCAAGCCTCCATCCAGACGGTTCCGTGGGGCCAGTACACCAGGTGCTGCACCTGGGCAGCTGGCTCCTTGGGCTGCTGGGGTCTGGGCCTCGTGTTGGCCTGGGAGGGCCAGAGCTTTCCCATTCGCCTCTACCCTGCAGGGCACCAGCGTGGAGCAGTGGGAAGAGGGTGGGGTTTAGAGTCAGTTCCGAGCAACAGTCCTTCCCAGCGCCCTGACTTCATTTCTCGTAATTGGCACTTGGTACGTTTTAGTTATTATTATTAACATGTATCGGTGACCAAATGTCACCAGCACTAAGGCACTATTGTCCTCCAGTCCCTTGCTACTCACACTGCGTCCACAGGTTAGCTTCATCCATGTCATTCGGGAGCTTATTAGAAATGCAGACTCTCAGGCCCCACCCCAGAACCACTGCATCAGAATCTGCCTTTTAGCAAGATCCCCAGAAGGTTCCCGCCCACAGGCATGTTTGAGAGGCCCTGCAGTCGTTAGTCAACACTTCCTGCTTCCCTGAAGGGCCAACCCACCCACTCTGCTTTATTCAGAAGGGCAACCTCTCCTTACATTCTTCTGTGGTGAACATTTTTCCTACAACCCAAATCTAGACACATGGTCAAATCAAATATGAATCTACTTAATGGGAGCAAGGGGACAGAATATTTGACACTGAGTTTTACCATTACCATGTTTAACTCCCACTTCATAACCATTTTGCTTTCCTTTTTCTAAAAAGAGTGGAGAATTATTTTAAAACAGTCCACCTCTCTGGTCTAGTCTTAGATAAGGCTGTGTGGTGGCTTTTTATAAACTCTGTTAAAACATTTCTTTTAAGGAAAAAAAGACTCCCTACAAACACCCCATGGGAATCTGTCCCCTGCCCACCGTGCTTCTGGGTGGGGGTCATTTACTGCACTGATGGGGCCACCCGTGTGACAACCTGGCCTCCTCCTTCTGTGCATGTTACAGGCCCTGCCTATTAAATGCCCATTTCTTACCACTGCACATGCAGGAAACGAGGCCCTTTTCAATGGCAGCTTTCGAACGTGACTCATAGTACGTATTTGCCAGAGAGCAGCAACTCCGCATCAGGACAGACTGAATTAGAGGCAGACACAGCTGTTGTTGCTAAAGCCCGGTCTCCTGGTCAGAGGCCGCTGGTTACCATCTGTGATGCCATGGAGACCCTGTTTAGGAACAGCACTGCTGCCTGGCCTGGGAGCTGTGACTCCAAATGTTTGTGCAAAGAGAGCTCACATTCATGTTTGGTAACAATTTTTTACTTTTCCAATTTTCTGTCTTAAAAAAATGTACATGTCCACTGTGTGAAACCTTCAGCAGGAGTGGTCTTCATCCGGTACCCTTGACCAAGAGCTGTCCAGGTCATGGGCTGCATGGGAATTGTTCTGAGACCACTGGAATCCAGGGAGGGGCTGGCTGTGGGTTCTGGAGATAAAAAGATATGTTAGCCAGGATTTGGTCATTTGCAAGTTATAGAAACCCAGCTCGAACCAGCTCAGGTTAGCTTAGTAACTGGGAAGAGTGCTGGGTGACTCATAGGTAGAAGACAGAGTTGCAGAACCTGGGTATTAGGGACTCTGATGGGAGTCTTAATGCTTCTAGGAATTTCTCTCCTTGCTCTGCGTGTGTGTGTACGTGTGTGTGCATGTGCATGCATGTGCATGCATGCTGGCTTCCTCTATGCCACTCGAGAAGATGGCTACAAGCAGCTCTTTGCCTCATGTTTTCTGTACTATGACCCTGAAGGGTCAGCAAACTATTGGTCTGGTGGCCTGTTTTTGTATGCCCCCAACTCCACACATGCAAGCTAAGAATAGTTTAAAATTTTTAAAGGGTAGCCAAACAGCAAACAAAGAAGGCTATGAGACAGGACCCTATGTGGGCTGCAAAGCCAAAAATATTTGCTATCTGGCCCTTTACAGATAAATTTTCTGATCCTGAAAGGAAAGAGACAGTCTCTCACCTCCTCCACCAATTCTAGAAGAAATGACCTAGAGACATGGCCATCCCTGAGGTAGTCAAGGTGGCCAGGGAGGGCGGGGACTCCGATTGACCAGGCTTGAGTCATATGACCCCTGGGTACCTGGGGGCAGGACAGGAGTTCTCCCAAGAAAAAGCAGGTTGCAGTTCCCAAAAGAAAAGGGAAGAGTTGGGCAAGCCAGAACAACAGATCCTCCACAGGAAATGGACATCACCCTTAAGAAAGAGCCATTTCCAAAGGGATGGACAGTAGTGAGGGATCGAGAAGAATGCTGGGACCAGCAACAGGGCACACGTAGGCCTGAAAGGAGGGAACCATTAACGACACCTACAGGAGCTGTGACCGTGAGATTGGTCACCCAGCTGGATGGAGGGCGAGCACAGCCACCGCCAAAGTGCGTCTGGTGGGGAGGAAGCTCACGCTGGCCAGTCCTCCAGCCTCCTGCCATGTGGCCCACTGGCCAAACCCAAGCAGAAGCCAGAGGGCACATCCTAGAGGTCAGCCTCCTGGGCCAGAGCATGGCGGAGAAGTGTCTGGAGTGGTCAGGGGGGACAAATGGAGAAAATCCAGACGCAGTACACGGAGAGAGCCAGTCTGTATTCCTGCTCCACTCAGGGCTGGCCTCACGGACTTACGACCTGTGCTGTCACAGAGCGCCCCACGCTTGGTTCAGTGCTCTGCAGTTGCCATCTTGAAATTCTTAATAATTTTTGAACAAGGGGCCCCGCACTTTTATTTTGCACTTGGCTCCTCAAATTGCCTGGTCGGTCCTGACTATTCTTATGACTGAGCGATCACAAAAAGTCCTTTTACCTCTTCTGACTTTCAGTTTCGTGATCTGTCAAATGATCTTAACAGCACTTTCCTCTCAGGGTTCATGAGCAAATGGGATTTGTCTGTAAAGGGCCTGCTGGAGAGGGCGAGCCTCCACCCCGGACAGTCTCCTTCCTTTCCCACCAGCGCCCCCTCCCCGCTTCCCTCAGAGATGGAACTTCAGAGCTTTGGGCAACTCAGGAAAGAGGTGTGCCCTAAACACAACCCAACTAGAAGGAATCCCGGTCTCATCTCAGGCCAAGAGCTGATCAGAATGGAAGAAGGGAAAGAGGAGGGGAGGGCTAATGGGTTGTTTTGGCTACTAGTCGTTCAGTGACCGCTAGAAAGGACCTTAAAAATCCCCAAGTTCTCTTATTTGACTTAGGAGGAAACTGAGGCCCAGAAATATCAAAAACCTTGCCCAAGGAGTAGCAGAGCTTGACCCCAACCCAGGCTGTCTGGGACCAAGTCCAGCGAGCTGTGGACTCGCTACTGTTAAATTAAGGAAACAAGGAGGCCGTTAGACTGAGGTGGCTCTAATACCGTGGAGGCCTACGTAAGCAAACCAAAATCTGAGCCTGTAGATGCCTCAAGGTGACGAAATCAGAACGCTGAGGAGAACCAGTCACAAACAGCCCACTAGGCTTACCTACAGCCAATCCAGTAACTTCCCTTCTTTGCTCCTGCACTTTCTCTACGTAAGTCTTTCCCCGCTTCTAGCTGAGGAGCTCTCCTTCACCACCTCTAGTTTGGCACTGCCCCATTTGAATGGATAAATGCTCAGATAAACCCTTAAAATTTTTAATATGCCTCAGTTTATCTTTTAACACAACATATGCATGTTCACACCAGAAACTGGACATGAGTTGACTTAAATATAAGGGGCGGAAATTATCACCAATTTGTTGTGGTACAAATTTTCCTCTTACAGTTTGCCTTTTCTCCTTCTCCGTCTCTTCCAAGAAATCTCCTCCTTCCTTCTTTCTCTGCACTTCCAATTCAAAGAAACTCAGGTGTTTATTGCCTTAGAGGTATGTACTAGCACCATGGGTGCCGTGGGCCTTGAACTGAAGGGCCTCAGGATTCTGATACAGCCCTCAGCAGGATGCCCTGAGGACACTGCAGTGCCTAGAATCTGGATGAAAGTTTCATTTTCTCCACATCATGGCTGGGCTCTGTGTTCAATGTTTTGTCTTGTTAAGGTGAAATAATTCTGTTCTTACTGACTTATAGATTCTCTGCCTGCCTATATACCAAAAGGCCTTTTGCAATTCTCGTCAGAGTATTTTTTTTTAGCACAGAATTGTCTTATATCCCACAGCAAGCTTTAATCCGGTGAAGACAGCCTGTTTCTCCTGGCAACATCAACGATACTAGACGAATGGGGGTCAGCAGGGTAGTTTTAAGAGAAGCCTTGGTAATCTGTTAAACAAAGCTGGGAATTCTCTGAAGAATGTTTAGCAAAGATACTACAGTCTGAAGTGAATAGGAAGGGTTTTGTTCAGTCTCTGCCTTGCTGTTGGATTCAAAGAGTGTTCAGCCCCAGAAAAGAATATCCATGTCTTACTTGGAAATTAAACACACACACAAAGGCTTCTTTGCTGCCCACATTGAGCTTTGCTTAGCTGTAGAAAAGTTCATCATGCCTGAAACTATGTATCTTTGCCTGTGATCCAAAGCAAGTGCTATATAGGAACAAAGATATCACGTCTTCTGTCTTTGGGAAAATGAATTGTCAAGGGTTTTGCTTCAGAAAGATCAACAAAAGGCCCAAATGATTCTGCAGAGTGAGATGTTGGAGTTTGGGCTGCGGATTGGGAGTCGCGGTCCTGTGTCCCGTGGGTTCTCAGCCTTATCACTGGTCCACATTTGTGACCTCAGGAGAAACACTTAAGCTCTTTGTACCTTTATTTCTCCATTTGAAATCAGGGATAATACTTGCCGCCTACTTAACCTTAAAGGGCTATGTGAGGATTAGCCAATTAAAATTTGCCAAATGCATGGAAGTCAATGGAGGGAAAAATCTATATGAATATAAAGTATTATTATCACTCCCTCTGTCTTCCTCCTCTCTGTCTCTTGTTCAGAGGATTGGTACCCTGGGAGACTCAGTGAGCACTGCTTGTGGTTTTTCTTTTGGTTGCTACTGTGGAAAATGGCCTTTTCCTATTGTTTTTGTTTTGTTTTGTTTTGTTTTGTTTTGTGAGGAAGATCAGCCCTGAGCTAACATCCATGCCAATCCTTCTCATTTTGCTGAGGAAGACCGGCTCTGAGCTAACATCTATTGCCAATCCTCCTCCTTTTATTTCCCACCCCACCCCCAGTAGATAGCTGTATGTCATAGATGCACATCCTTCTAGTTGCTGGATGTGGGACGCAGCCTCAGCATGGCCCGACAAGCGGTGCGCACCCAGGATCCGAACCCGGGTCGCCCGTAGCGGAGCGCACGCATTTAACTGCTAAGCCATGGGGCCAGCCCAGCCTTTTCCTATTGTTAAATGATTTGTATGAAATTGGTCTTTTCTATACTATCAAGAGGAGGTTTCCTAACCAAAGCATCCTAGACTGATTGTCAATGAGTCACATCTGGCAAGATTTCCTTTGGGTTTATCTTCAGAATCCTGTAGAGAGGAGAAAACAACAATTTTAGGGTAAAATAGCAAGTATAATTTGGAAAAATTTGCCCATTAGTGAATCAAAGCTAGTGAGGTATAAAAATAAAATCAATTTAGAGCCCTTGTTACAATCCTTTAAAAAATTTGCCTTTAACCAAAACAATAATAATACTTTATATTTCACAAACATTGCCCCTCTGGTTCTTACAACCACCTGTAAAATAAGTATAACACAACTTAGTCATATTATACTCATTTTTGTTTGTTGTTAGTGCTGTCGAGTTGATTCCAACTCCTAGCGCCCCTGTGGATGGCAGAGCAGAGCCCTGCCTTGTGTTTTTGCACCATCCTCTCGCCTCCTAGCACTGTATCAGACAATGCTCCGCTGTCATCCATAGGGTTTTCATGGCCAATTTTTTCAGAAGTGGGTGGCCAAGTCCTTCTTCCTAGTCTGTCTGAGTCTGGAAGCTCTGCTGAAACCTGTCCACCATGGGTTACCTGCTAGTATATGAAATCCCAGGACATAGCTTTCAGCATCACAGCAACATGCAGCTGCCATAGTATGACAACTAATAGATGGGCGGTGCGGTTCCTTGACTGGAAAACAAACCCAGGCCACACAATGGCCTGAATCTTAATCACTCAGTGCTAAATCTTAATCACTAGACCACCAGGGCTGACGATACTCACTTTACAGTTGAAAAAATTGAGATGCAGACAGGCTAAGTGATTTTGCCTAAAGCAATTTAGCTAATGAGTGGCAAAGCCAGGATTAGACTCCAAATTTCTGTATCTTCCGGTTCCGAGGGCAGGTTTTCCCACTAAACCTTACTGCTATCCTTTGGCTATGGCCCAAATGATGGTAAGTCCAAATTTTGTTGCTTTGGTACTCCAGTATGTGTTATTTTCCACAACAGATTGCATCAGATCCCACAGGTTAAGAGGTCAGTCCTACAAGACTGACCCCTCACACACACTTTAGAGGCCAAACACAACTCCAGGTTGTCACCTGTGTCACCTGTCACCTGTGCAGCCGGTGCTATACCCACTGGCTATAGCTCCGAGGTTCCCACTACCCCCTCCTCGAGTTCAATTAATTTGTTAGAGTGGCTCACAGATCGCAAAGAAACATTTTACTTAGTAGATCACCAGTTTATTACAAAAGGATATAACTCGGGAACAGCCAGATGGGAAAGATGCATAGGGCAAGGTACCGGGAAAGGGTGAGAAGCTTCCATGCCTTCTCCAAGTGTGCCACTCTCCCTGAATCTTTACATTTCACCAACTGGGAGCTCTCTGAGGCCCATCCTTTTGGGTTTTTGTGGAGGCTTCATTACACAGGCATGATTGATTAAATCAGTGGCCATTGGTGATTGAGCTCAATCTCCAGCTTCTCTCACTGGAGGGTGGATACTGAAAGTTCCAACCCTCTTATCACGTGGTTGGTTCCCCTGGCAACCAGTCCCCATCCTATGGTTACCTAGGGGTTTTCCAAAAGTCACCTCATTAGTCTAAAAAAAGACACCTTTTTGCTCTCTTCACTCAGGAAATCCCAAGGGCTCCAGGAGCTTTGTGCCAGGAATGGTTGATGAAAACCAAAGATATATTTCTTATTATAAATTACAATATCACAGGCACCCTTTCCTTTACTTCAAAGACCATTTGGACCTCTGCAATGTACCTAATCTGATGTGAGAATCTCATGAAAGCCTGGAGTAGAATGCCCATTCCAAGCCTACTTCTTCTGTCCTGTGGGATCATATAATGAAATGCACAGAATTGCCTGAGGAGAGCTGGGAAGTCAGGACCACGAATTCTTGTTGGAACAGTAATTGTCTCTCGGTATCACCAGTCTCTAATTCCACCCACTCTGTTGCTCTGCTATGTCTGGGTAAGCAGTTGAACCATCAGGAATATTTGGCAGATAGGAGAAGTCAAGATGGCAGCATAGGACGACTATGAACTCACCTCCTCCTGCGGACACAGCCAATTTACAACTACTCGTGGAAAAATTGCCTCTGAGACAGAACTGAGGGCTGGATAGGAGGAACTCCTGCAACAACGGACGGTCCTGACTGAGGTGGAAGAGGCGGAGGCTCCCCTCTGGAGAGGAAAAACGCCGCCTTCACAAGCCACAGCGCCTCACGGCCTCCCGGGAGCAGCGCACAGGTCCACAGCCCTCCCTGGAGGAGCGGGGCCCTGAGCCGGGAGCGCCCCCGCTGTGGGCATTTTGTGGACCCAGCACAATCGAGACCAGCGGCATAATATCTGACTTTGCCTGCTACTAAACCATTGGGGAGTACCTCCAAAAAGCTGGTTCACAAAGACACTAAAACCAGCTCTTAAAGGGCCCACGTGCAAACTCACCCGTTTCAGAAAGCAACCTAAAATCACCAGAAAGAAAGGTGCACAGTGCTTTGGTGAAAAGAGACTCACCTAATAGGCCCTGTGTGCATCTCGGTGAGGGGTGAGACCTCTCCAGGGACTGGGACATTGGCGCCAGCCATTGTTGTGGCCTGGTGTGGGCGTGCTGACACAGACACCATTGGAGTTCTCACTGGGGCCTGCTAGCCCAGGGTCTGCTCCACCCGCTAGAGCACCTATTTAATCCAGCTCAGCCAGGGCAGGCAGCCCACCCTAGAGACTGGCCCCCCCAACAACAAGCCCTCAGGCAACTTGTGGGCCTGCATAGATTGGTGACTGGATTCTCTGCATCCTGGCAACTGAGCCCACTTCAGTGGGGCAGGGCATGCACAAGGAGCGGGTGGAGAGTGTGGGGTGGTGGCGGAGTGTGTGGGGCTCCTGCCGTGGAGAGACTGGGTCCGCTTGGGGAGGTCGGGGCGCGCACACGGGGCAGGACTGTGTTGACTGTGTGTGTGGACCTGTGGGCGGCAGGGCTTGTCAGCTGCAGAAGACTTGTGCTTCACAAAGACCCACATAGGTGGGGTTTGCCCCACCTTCCAAAACCTGAAACAATTGGGTGCTCCCATACCTGAGGCCAGCCCCACCCAGCTGCAATCCTCAGAGAGCTGACAAGAGATCTAAAGGCTGGAGGCTTATAGCAATTGTAAGCCCCTGAGCCTAACAACCTGCCACGCTGGGGGCCTACTCACTTAAAAGAAATACTGCAACACAAATGTGGTATTAGAACTTGCAGCGAACTGTGCTGGGGATCCCCACACCTGATAAAGAGACTGAAGGGCCCACAACAACTACAAACAGCTGAGCATTACAACAGCTGGCCAGGAGCATAACTTGGCCTCCCTGGGCACCTACTGGGAGAGCAAACAGGCCACAACAGAAGGACACATGTAGCCCACATAGGGGTCACCCCTGGAACATTGAGAACTGAGGGAAGCACACGGCAGGCCTCCTAAGCCATCAGTTACATAAGGTCACCTATCCAAGAGCAGGAGACATAGCTAACCTACCTAATACGTAGACACAAGCACAGGGAAAGAGGCAAAATGAGGAGACAAAGGAATACATTCCAGTAAGGGAACAGGACAAAACCCCAGAAAAGGAACTAAATGAAACAGAAATGAGCAACCTACCCGACAGAGAGTTCAAACAAAGAGTGTTAAGGATGCTCACTGATCTGGGGAGAAGAATAGATGAACTCAGTGAGAATGTCAACAAAGAAATGGAAGATATAAAAAAGAACCAATCAGAAATGAAGAATACAATACTGGAAATGAAAAATTCACTAGAGGGAAGCAGAGTAGAGGATACAGAAGAACGGATCTGTGAGCTGGATGAAAGACTAGAAGAAATTACCCAAGCTGAACAGGTAAAAGAGAAAAGAATTAAAAAGAGTGAGGACAGTCTAAGGGACCTCTGGGACAACATCAAGCACACTAACATCCGTGTTATAGGTGTTCCGGAAGGAGAAGAGTGAGACAAAGGGGCAGAGAATCTATTTCAAGAAATAATAGATGCAAACTTCCCTAACCTAAGGAAGGAAACAGACATCCAGGTACAGGAAGCACAGAGAGCCCCAAACAAGATAAACCCAAAGAGGCCCACACCAAGACACATCATAATCCAAATGTCCAGAATTAAAGATAAAGAGAGAATCCTAAAAGCCACAAGAGAAAGTCAAGTTACATACAAAGGAAATCCCATGAGGCTATCAGCTGACTTCTCAGCAGAAACCTTACAGGCTAGAAGAGAGTGGCACAATATATTTAAAGTGCTAAAAGGAAAAAACTTACAGCCAAGAATACTCTACCCAGCAAGGTTATCATTCAAAATGGAAGGAGAGATCAAAAATTTCCCAGACAAGCAAAAATTAAAGGAGTTTGTCACCAAGAAACCAGTGCTACAAGAAATGTTAAAGGGACTGATTTAAGGGGAAAAGAGAAGACCACAAATAGGAAAAATTATCTATTTCCATGATAAGAGGGTAATGGATACAAATGCACAAAATAGAGGTTAGATATGATATCAAAAACATAAAAGGAGGGAGGAGGGGAGTTAAAGAGTAGAGCTTTCAGACAGAGGTCAAACTAAAGAGACCATCAATTCTGTATAGAAGAAGGAAGGAACAGAGAAGAACTACTAAAACACTGAGAAAAAAAAGTTTAAAAATGACAGTAAGTACATAGTTATCAATAGCTACTTTAAACGTCAATGGACTAAATGCTCCAATTAAAAGGCATAGGGTGGCTGATTGGATAAAAAACAAGACCCATATATATGCTGCATACAAGAGACACACTTCAGACCTAAAGACACTCACAAACTGAAAGTGAAGGGATAGAAAAAGATACTCCACGCAAATGGCAATGAAAAGAAAGCTGGGGTAGCAGTACTCATATCAGACAAAATAGACTTTAAAACAAAAACTGCGGGCCGGCCCCGTGGCTTAGCAGGTAAGTGCGTGCGCTCCGCTACTGGCGGCCCAGGTTCGGATCCCAGGCGCGCACCGATGCACTGCTTCTCCGGCCATGCTGAGGCCGCGTCCCATATACAGCAACTAGAAGGATGTGCAACTATGACATACAACTATTTACTGGGGCTTTGGGTGAAAAATAAATAAATTAAAAAAATTTTTTAAAAATAAAAATAAAAAATAAAACAAAAACTGTAAAAAGAGACAAAGATGGGCATTACATAATGATCAAGGGAACAATCCAACAAGAGGATATAACACTTGTAAATATCTACGCACCCAATGTAGGTGCACCTAAATATATAAAGCAATTATTAACAGACATAAAAACAGAAATAGACAGTAACACAATAATAGTAGGGAACTTTAACACTCCACTTACACCAATGGATAGATCATCCAAACAGAAGATCAATAAAGAAACATTGGCCTTGAATGATACACTAGAACAGATGGACCTAGTAGATATATACAGAGCGTTCCATCCAAAAACCAAACAATGCACGTTCTTTTCAAATGCACATGGAACATTCTCCAGGATTGATCACATATTAGGCCACAAAACAAGTCTCCATAAATTTAAGAACATTGAAATAATACCAAGCATCTTTTCTGACCACAATGGTATGAAACTAGAAATCAACTATAGGAAGAAAATCAGAAAAGCCACAAATACGTGGAGATTAAACAAAATGCGACTGAACAATGACTGGGTCAATGAAGAAATCAAAGAAGAAATCAAAAAATACCTGGAGACAAATGGAAATGAAAATACGACATGCCAGAATTTATGGGATACAGCAAAAGTGGTTCTAAGAGGGAAGTTTATAGCAATACAGGCCTATCTCAACAAACAAGAAAAATCTCAAATAAACAATCAAACAATGCACCTAAAGGAAATGGAAAAAGAAGAACAAACAAAGCCCAAAATCAGTAGAAGAAGGGAAATAATAAAAATCAGAGCAGAAATAAATGAAATAGAGACTAAAAAAAAATAGAAAAAATTAATAAAACCAAGAGCTGGTTCTTTGAAAAGATAAACAAAATTGACAAACAAAATAGACTCACCAACAAAAAAAGAGAGAAGGCACAAATAAGTAAAATCAGAAACGAAAGAAGAGAAATTACAACAGACACCTCAGAAATACAAAAGATTATAAGAGAATACTATGAAATGCTATATGCCAACCAATTCGACAATCTGGAAGAAATGGATAAATTCTTAGAATCATACAACCTTCCAAAACTGAATCAAGCAGAAGTAGAGAATTTGAATAGACCAATCACCAGTAAGGAGATTGAAACAGTAATCAAAAACCTCCCCAAAAATAAAAGTCCAGGACCAGATGGCTTCCCTGGTGAATTCTACCAAACATTCAAAGAAGACTTAATACCTATCCTTCTCAAACTCTTCCAAAAAATTGAGGAGGGGGAAAAGCTCCCTAACTCATTCTATGAAGCCGACATTACCCTGATACCAAAACCAGACAAGGACAACACAAAAAAAAAACTTCAGGCCAATATCACTTATGAACATCGATGCAAAAATCCTCAACAAAATACTAGCAAATTGCATACAACAGTACGTTAAAAAGATTATACACCATGATCAAGTGGGATTTATTCCAGGTATGCAGGGACGGTTTAACATTCGCAAATCAATCAACGTGATACACCACATTAATAAAATGAAGAATAAAAATCACATGATCATCTCAATAGATGCAGAGAAAGCATTTGACAAGATACAGCATCCATTTATGATAAAAACTCTGAATAAAATGGGTATAGAAGGAAAGTACCTCAACATAATAAAGACCATATATGAGAAACCCACAGCTAATATCATCCTCAATGGTGAAAAACTGAAAGCTATCCCTCTAAGAACAGGAACCAGACAAGGATGCCCACTGTCACCACTCCTATTTAACATAGTACTGGAAGTCCTAGCCAGAGCAATCAGGCAAGAGAAAGAAATAAAAGGGATCCAAATTGGAAAGGAAGAAGTGAAACTGTCACTATTTGCAGATGACATGATTTTATATAGAGAAAACCCTAAAGAATCCACCAGAAAACTTTTAGAAGTAATAAACGAATATGGTAAAGTTGCAGGATACAAAATCAACATACAAAAATTAGTTGCATTTCTATACACTAACAATGAAGTAGCAGAAAGAGAAATTAAGAATACCATCCCATTTAAAATTGCAACAAAACGAATAAAATACCTAGGAATAAACTTAACCAAAGAGGTGAAAGAGCTGTACACGGAAAACTATAAAACATTGCTGAAAGAAATTGAAGAAGACACAAAGAAATGGAAAGATATTCCGTGCTCTTGGATTGGAAGAATTAACATAGTTAAGATGTCCATACTTCCTAAAGCCATCTATAGATTCAATGCAATCCCTATCAAAATTTCAACAGCATTTTTCACAGAAATAGAACAAAGAATCCTAAAATTTATTTGGAACAACAAAAGACCCCCAATAAGTAAAGGAATTCTGAGAAAAAAGAACAAAGCTGGAGGTATCACACTCCCTGATTTCAAAATATATTACAAAGCTATAGTAACCAAAACAGCATGGTACTGGCACAAAAACAGACACACAGATCAATGGAATAGAATCGAAAGCCCAGAAATAAACCCACACATCTATGGACAGCTAATCTTTGACAAAGGAGCCAAGAACATACAATGGGGCAAAGAAAGTCTCTTCAACAAATGGTGTTGGGAAAACTGGACAGCCACATGCAAAAAAATGAAAGTAGACCCTTACCTTACACCATACACAAAAATTAACTCCAAATGGATTAAAGACTTGAATGTAAGACCTGAAACTATGAAACTTCTAGAAGAAAACATAGGCAGTACATTCTTTGACATCGGTCTTAGCAACATATTTTCAAGCACCATGTCTGACCACGCAAGAGAAACAATAGAAAAAATAAACAAATGGGACTACATCAAACTAAAAAGCTTCTGCACAGCAAAGGAAACCATCAACAAAACGAAAAGACAACCTAACAATTGGGAGAAGATATTTGCAAACCATACATCTGGTAAGGGCTTAATCTCCAAAATATACAAAGAACTGATGCATCTCAACAACAAAAAAACTAACAACCCAATTAAAAAATGGGCAAAAGACCTGAACAGACATTTCTCCAAAGAAGATATACAGATGGCCAACAGGCACATGAAAAGATGTTCAAAATCATTAACTATCAGGGAAATGCAAATCAAAACTACAATGAGATATCACCTGACGCCCGTCAGAATGGCTATAATTAACAAGACAGGAAACAACATGTGTTGGAGAGGATGTGGAGAGAAGGGAACTCTCATACACTGCTGGTGGGAGTGCAAACTGGTGCAGCCACTATGGAAAACAGTATGGAGATTCCTCAAAAAATCAAGGATAGAACTACCATATGATCCAGCTATTCCACTGCTGGGTATTTATCCAAAGAACTTGAAAACACCAATGCATAAAGATACATGCACCCCTGTGTTCATTGCAGCGTTATTCACAATAGCCAAGACTTGGAAGCAACCTAAGTGCCCATCAAGGGACGAATGGATAAAGAAGATGTGGTATATATACACAATGGAATACTACTCAGCCATAAGAAACGATGAAATCCAGCCATTTGTGACAACATGGATGGACATTGAGGGTACTATGCAAAGTGAAATAAGTCAGAGGGAGAAGGTCAAATACCATATGATTTCCTTCAATAAGTAGTAGATAACAACAACAATAAACAAACACATAGAGACAGAGATTGGATTGGTGGTTACCAGAGGGGAAGTGGAGAGGGAGGAGGGCGAAAGGGATAATTCAGCACAGGTGTGTGGTGATGGGTTGTAATTAGTATTTGGGTGGTGAACATGATGTAATCTATGCAGAAATAGAAGTATAATGATGTACACCTGAAATTTATACAATGTTATAAACCAATGTTACTGCAATAAACAAAAAATTAAAAAAAAAAAAGGAATATTTGGAGGACCTAATGCAGCGATGGAAAATAGTCATCATCTTGTGGGATATAATGGATGCTGTGGTACACCAACCAGATCTCTCTTCCAGAGGACATTCCATTTACCAAGGCTGTCCTTCCCCCAGATTCTGGGGATCTCTCAGCTGAGCTCCTGTCCAGGAATTGGTAACAGCCAGAGAGGGCTTCCCCCACCAAGCTCACCCTCCCTCCCTGATGGCAGGATGTTTGACTTTCTGGGCTGGGTGTTGTTTATGAAGGACCAACACCCCTGCCTCAGGGCAGAACTACTGTGAGGGACCATCTGATCGTTCAGAACTCTTAAGACTGGTTGAGGACTTTGTTGTAATTGCATGACAGTTCAATTTCTTCCTACACCCAGACCTTTTCCACCTCTTATTGTTATTGTCCCTGTGAGCACTCTCCCAATAAACCTCCTGCACACAATTCTAGTTTCCTAGGGAACCTGACCTGCCACAGATGGTACCAGAAGGGGCCTGAGAAAGCAGAGTTCAGCCAGCTGGCAATGATGACTATCATTGGTAGGAGATGAAGCATTAATAGCCCTTGGCATGTACTCGCAGTTCAATTGTTGAAACTTTTACCAGTGGTGAACTGGGATGGGATACTGGCTGGTGGAAGGGAACTGCACCAGCAAGTACAATATTTCTGGCATTTGAGAGTATTGTGGTAACTGGTTATTATAAGGACTTTGGAACTGGATGACTGTTGCTAGGGGCCATCCATGCATTAGAGGGTGTAAGTGAAAGGCTGAAGGCAACTAACCAGCAGAGTGTGAAAGCCAGAGGGCTTCCTTGGCAGTATTAAAAGATAATCTCATCTTCTGCAGCAGGAAGGCCAAAAACCCTGAACATCAGGACCAGGATTTAAGTATAAGAGCAGCAGAGCTCCATGGAGGTTGAAATGTCACCTTGACAGGTCTCCTATACTAAGGTCGTGGCCCTGTTGGGGAAGGAGAGGGACCCTGAGACTTAGGATGAGGAATCTAAATCCTTAGATTCTGCTGGATTCTCTTGGCCTGGAAAAAAGGCCTATTCCTTCTGGTTAAAAACTAGTTCTTCTCTTTACTTGAAGAAAATGAGAAGTTATACCTTGCAACATGCATTCTTCATAATCTACCCCCTCTTCTTGTAATCATCAGAAGAATAATTTAGGGTCAAGTCACAAATCACCCAGCTGGGGAAGTGATGGGATTGCAAAGTGAGGAAGGGGATTGTACACCTAAGAAGCTGAAGGATCTAGTCAACATGACTGGCAGGAGCCAGCAGAATATAAATGGACTAGATTAAGGGGGATGGAGTGTAAAGTTGGATAAAGAATACTATATAGATATTGGAGCACTTGCCGTTGATGCAGAATTTAAGATCCTGGCAAGAACCTTGGGAGACATGCCAACATTCTTGGGGCATGTGATGGACGAAGACATCAAAAGGCTAGGAAAGTGGGCATATTGAAGTGGCTGTATTATGCAATGTCAGAAAACCTGTTAGCTTATTATGTTCTGTGAGAGAGTTCAGACAACATCCATTTACCAAAGTTGGGTCAAGACGGAACGATCAGGCAACAGGTTATCTCTCAATCTATACAACAAAAAGAAACAAAGGCTAAGGGCTACTGCCCCAGTAAAATGTCACAATCCCTTGCTAAGCTTCTGGACCCGACTCAGTTCTCAACGCAGAGCCCATTAACTGAAAGAAAGGCTGGGTTTCTTAAGAAAAAGATCCTGCAAGATCGTGGCAAGTATCGTTGTAATGATTCTTCCAGTCCTTCTCCAAAGGGATCCACATCATTTACTTAGGTAACCATGTACTGGGGAAAGGGAAATACTCAAATATTTCAAGAACTGTATGTTAATCTTGGTACCTGGATTGCACAGTAGGTCAACTGAGTGTATGGGCCCAACCAGTGATCATTTCTCCAGTCCCTGAATGTACAATTGGAATAAGGAGTCGACAGAATCTCTATATTGGTTCCTTGGCAGATGAGAAGAAATATCATAATGAGAAAGGCCAAATGGAAGCCTCTGACGCTGTCCCCTCCCCACCATGAACAAGATATTAAATCAAAAACAATATCGCATCCTGGGGGAAATCCAGAGATTAGCGTAAGTCTTGAAGACCTAAAGGATGCAGGGTTGGTATTCACCGCCCTACTCCCTTTTAATTCACCCATCTGGTACCTACAAAAGCCAGATGGACCCTGCAGTATGACAGCGGGCTACAACAAACTCAGTCAAGTAGTGGCCCCAATTGTAGCTGCTGTACCAAAAGTGGTATATTTGCTGGAGCAGATTAACATGGTATCTAACACACGGCATGTAGCCATTGATCTGCGTATGGGATAAAAAACAGTACACACTTAGGATCTTGCCCCACGGCTATGTGAACTCTCTCCCTCTTTCATAATATAGTCACCTGCCTGTTTCAGCATTCCAGAGAAACATACGTTTGTCCACTTTATTAGTGACATCACGTTAATCATATCAGATAAGCAAGAAGCGGCAAGTATTCTGGAGGCCTTGTTAAGACACATGAACTCCAGAAGGTGGAAGATACATCTAATGAAGATTCAGGGACTCACCATGTCAATTAAATCTTCAAGACTTCAGTGGTTTGAGGCATACCAGGACATCCCCTTCAAGGTAAAGAACAAAGTATTATATATTGCCTCTTTCACCACTAAGGAGGAAGCACAATGCCTGGTGGGCCACTTTAGGTTCTGGATGCAGCAGCCTATTACACATTTCATAACAATGCTCTGACCAATGTTTATTGCTATGTTCAAAACTTAGCTAAAAAAAATTATTATTTTATTCATAGTTGCTATGGGGCAGGAATCCAGGAAGGTCTCATCTGGGTAGGTCTGGTTTGGGTCTCTAGTCAAACAGTGGTTGGAGATAGAATAGTGGAGGGGGAGAAGGGGCAGGGAGAGGGAAGGGAGGGCTGGAACAGCTTCGAGTTGGCAAGACATCATTCTCACACTCTCATACCCTGTCGTCTCAGGATCTTTCCAGACAGTGTCTCCATGTGGACGAGGTTGGGCTTCCTCACAGCGTGATGGCTGGGTTCCAAAAGCATTCACAGAAGGCCAACTTGAGGTCGCTTAATCTTTTCTAACCTAGTCTCAAAAATCACGCAGCATTACTTGTGCTACTCTCTAATGGTTGGAGCTGTCACAAGATCCCACCCAGATTCAAGGGCAGAGGACATAGACTCCACGTCTTGATGGAAGGAGCGTCAAAGGATTTGGGGGCCGTGTTTTAAAAATGCCATAGTGTGATAAACTAGAACTGGCATCAATTTTAGAAAAGTCTGGGCACGTGTGTCAGCTCCACCACTTTCTACTTGTGTGCCTGTGAACTATAATACAATCCATCCTTTCAGGAAACGATTTTTGCTTTCTCTTTTTGCTTTAGTTTCCTGAATGGCAACATGGAGGGTAACCATACATTTTAGTCAAACTCTTTTGAATGCAAGAAATAGAAACTCATTCATCTTACCAAACATTGCCAGGAAAAAACAAACCAAGAGCAGGAAGAACAACTGCCCCGGAGCTGGAGGTGGATCCTAGTGACCTCGGCGGCAGGAGGTCACGCAATCCCACTCTAGTGCTCTCGGTGTCCGAGCACTAGAGTGTCTGATTTGGCTGTTTTCTACCTTTCAGTTTCTCCCTCTTACTCCCTGCTCACCTTCTGCTGTCTCTAAGTCCTTTCCTTATCACTTCTGATAACTCAGTTTTTGCTCTCTTTGATCTTGATTTAGCATCACAGCCTCTCTCCAGCTTCTCTCTACATCAAGATGTTTCAACGTCAGCTCCCACCACTGTCTTCTTCTTTAGGAAGTTCCTGGTTCAAATTCCCAGGAAAGGAATAATTTGCTGGCCTCAAAGTGGGTCATCTGTGTTTGGGTCACGTCCTTTTCTTGTTCACTTAGCCACCACTCATATAAAGAAAAGCCCAGCTCTTAGCAATTCAAGCTGGAAGGAAAAGGCAGCCACGATCAGCATGGCTATATATTCATCAGCATAGTCCAATGTAAATGGCATCCTCCAAAGGACTGTGGTGTGCACCAATTAAAATAAGGAAGGTAAAAGGTATTGGAAAATATCAAGTTATTTAAGAAGATGTGATATTCTGTTTTAAACGTACATTCATATGTATGCACAGATTCATTTTCTAAGAATCAATATATCAAGTTAACATCTTTATAGATTAATGTTTTGTTTCCATAAATGATTATTGCAACCATTCTTCCCTAACATCCAGCTACACGCCAGCTATGTCAGGACCTCCAAGAGTTAAGACTGACTCTTTCAAGTTTCACGCAATTAGGCGTTCAAATGAATGTCATGCTAATACATAGATTTTAGCATTGTATTTTCTTGGATTCTCTTTAAAAAGGGGGAAACTCAGAAATTATTCTTCGTTCGAAAATAAAAGCTTGAAAATGCATCTGCTTCTAACTGCATGTGGTGTCTACTCAAATCTGTATAGGAAAATTATGCTGTAAATGCTTCAGAGGCTTTTTTTTTTCACTCATTTTCAGTCTCTCACAGTCTCTCACTTCTTAATCAATTCCCATTTTCTCAACACAGACTGCATTGCCACCAAGCTATCAAGTAATAATTTTTTTAGAACTCAAAATGAAAAGAAAAAAACTCAACCAAACAAACAAATAAACAAGAGTGAAGCTTCAGGAACCTTTTGTACCTGTCCCGTTATGCTAAGGTGTCTGTCCCTCTGCACCTGGTGAGTTGAATTCAGATATTCACCTGATACCGGTGATTGCAATTTTTCAATTCAAGATTTTTTTAAAAATCTAAAATGAATTTCCTTTCCCTTGGCTTCAGGAAAGCCTGCAAATACCAAATCCAATTATGAGAGAGATTTAATTTCCCTTTTGGTCTACGACGCAGCACAACAATTATCTGTGGATGCTTAAAGAAAATTCATATAGTAGAATTCTCTTGGTTTACACCAAAGTCCCCGTGAAATGATGCTGTGGTTGGCATCATCTGCTGACATTCATGCATGATTCAGCACCTCTAGATGACAATTTGGGGGAATCTGTTTTTCCATTACAAGCCAGCCTCTGTCTTTTTGCTAGAAACTGAAAGGATCGAATTCCCAGCTTTCAAGGCTGGCTGCCTCCTGTGACACCCAGCACCCAAAAGCAATCCAGAGACTGTTGGGGGGCGGGGGTTCTCTGCGGGCCTCTTCAGTGGCATTGCAGAGATGAGGCGTGCTGGTGATTGACGGATTTCTCCTTTGTCCTCTGGCTGCTGTTGCATCTGTTGATACAGCCTCCGTGTTTATATGCACGATTAGGCTGAGAATTCCTGGGTCAATCACCCACAATTGTGTCAAAAATAATCAATCTTACTTGACTGTCTTAACATTTTGGCTATTTCAGTTGTTAAGGCAACCAGATCTGATGAAGTGTTCACTCATCAATTTGATGTTCAGCAATTGTCTGTCACGGTTCTGAAGTTGGAGGGAAAAAAATAATAAAAATTAACTGTCAAAACAGTCAATCCAAAACAGTCAATCCGATCATGAGTTTCTCCCTGACACAGAGAGTGTTGTTTCTCCCTTCCCTTTCTTTTTTCCACCTTCCTCCTCCTCTCCTGAGATCTCTCCCTCCCACAGTTCCTCCAGTGATGTTGATGGACAGCAGAAAAGGGAGCTATTTTAGGTTCACACAGGCTTACATTTTCCTAAAAGGTTTCCTTTTCCTTTGTTTTGATGTTTGATGATTTCTGCCGTTGAGTAGTCCTAAAAGGGTGGATACATTGAATGTAGGAAGAATGTTTATCTTCATGGAGAATTTGAGCAGAAATGTCCTTTACTTTCTCTTTCAAGATGAATTTCCCTTTTCGGGGAGCACAGCTCCAAAGCCAGAGACAGGCGGCTGGCTTGCACGGTCCTTTCCTGTCCCTGCGTCTGCTCCAACCTCCTTGGAACAGTAGAGCTCCGAATCTGGCCCTGGTGTGGGATGTGGCTGGCTTTCCAAGTTGGGAAATGTGTTAGTAATTACTTTTTACTGCTGTCTCCATTTGAATTTCCAGACTTCTCCCCACCCCTCCCAGCCTGTGTTTCTCCACCCAGCTTCCTACCTCATTCTGACTGCTAATTTAACCCTGGCTCCTTTCCTCCAGAAACGTTTGACCTTGTGCAAGAACTTGGCATCAATTTCTCTCCTCCTACTTCCCCAGAAGGGAAGCAGTGGACTAGGATAATTAGCCTCAGCAGGCAGCACTGCCAGACTGCCTGCTGTGTCACTGGGCTGCGCCTGGTACAACAGTCACCCTCTTTTTCTGGGCAAAAGAGTGGTGGCCGCTAGTTGCCAGTTGCCAGGAGACCTTGTCCAACATTTTGCTTCAGGATGGTGTTACTAGGGATGTGGACCAAGCCAACTAACTCATTTAATGAAGTAACCTATAGGGGAAAAACTGTAGAACCACTGAAACCTCCTTAGTTCACAAATCCCTGCTTTAGATTTGAAAGAATTGTATTGGTTTTCCTTATCAAGTAAGGATATTCTGTGTCAATTGATAATCTGGAAAAGGTTATAAGGAAACACAAGTTGTTTAACCTGCTTAAGAGACCAAACTTTGCAATCACTTAAGAAATGCCCATTTCTTCCTTCTCTTGATAAGCTGATTACATACCACTTTTATCTCCCTGTTAATTAAGTTCCCAAGGACAAATACTGGGTATAGTTTCATAACTGAAATACTAGCATGTATGTACTTCAAAATAATGCTACTTCAGTTCTCTAAAAATAGTCCACAATTCCGTATTTTCACTAATTCACTCCCACCTTCCCTTATGACACTGAATGAGTGGCGTTTCATGATATATGTCTGTGAATGTACATTTTTGGAGTTTATAGAATAGAACTATCTTTTTAAATGGCTTGGGTTATAGAGATTCGGTATAGAGCTAGAAATTGGCTGGGTAGAGATAGTGACAGAAACTACAGATAGGGGCATTGCCTCTACTCATTTACGGTACACATTCTATACAACCCAGACTATGAAGTACAAAATACATAGTACAAATGTACATATATTTTGTACATATGTATGAAACAGAACATACATATGAAATACATATGTACAAAATTGCAGATAATCCATCCCTCTCTCTCTATTTATTGGGCAGGGAAGTAGGAATTGTGTGGGTCTAAAGGAGGAAGATTCTGAGGATTAGGAGATGCACACCCAGAGATGGGATTTCTCCATATTGTTCCCACCTCTCAGACAAATAAAACTGAGACTATTTTTCTAACAATGAGATTTTCCCTGCCCTAGCTTTGGTGGACTAGTTCCTTAGTTAAGAGCAGGTTTACAGTAATGAAGTACACTATATATGGCCAAAAGAGCGGGTGAGCGAGCAAGAGCGGGAGCTCTGGAGCTAACGCCTTTGGCTGTGGGACTGTCAAAATATAATTTTAAATAAGCTAAAAACTTGACTCTCATACAAATATACAAAGAACACAAGTCAAAATTCATTTGATCTAGGGGCCGGTCCAGTGGCATAGTGGTTAAGTTCATGCGCTCCGCTTTGGTGGCCCGGGGTTTACAGGTTCAGATCCTGGGCTCAGACCTACACACCGTTCAGCAAGCCATGCTGTGGCAGTGACCCACATTCAAAATAGAGGAAGATGGGCACAGATGTTAGCTCAAGGCCAATCTTCCTCAAGCAAAAAAAGAGGAAGATTGGCAAGAGACGTTAGCTCAGGGCCAATCTTCCTCACCCAAAAAAAAAAAATTCATTTGATCTATTAATGAGGGAAGCATTAGGACTATGAAACTAGTTCAAGAATTGGAGAGACTGAGTATATATCTATAGATAGAAAGACAGAAAGATGACAGATAGATAGATAGATAGATAGACAGACAGACAGATGATAGGTAGGAATATCTATTGAAATGTCCTTTGGAATTATATTTTCTACTGGAGAGAAATCATTTGCATTTTTATCAGACAAAAATCTACAAGTTAACCTACAGCTTCACAGAGTCTGGTACTAATCAATAGTAAATAGTAAGTCAAACAAAGAGAATTAGTAATCCATGGGCTCCAATTAGATAAAGCTCCAGCATAACATTGAAAGGACATGCAGACATCTTTTTGCCTTATTTTCAGGTTTGGAATCATTTTTCTTAACAGGACTTAGGGCAAATTACCTCATCTCTCTGAACCTCAATGTTTTTATCTGAAAAATGGGAACAATATCTCCGTTACAGGATTGCTGCAAGACTTAAATGAAATTACAGATCTGTAGCGCCTCCCACAATACTTCAGTAAATTGTCATTCCCTCTCTCCCTTTATTTCCCATTATCTCACACTTTGCCAATCAGATCTCTTTCAATCGGCACTTCCACATACTATCAAAATAATGATAATTGATGGTTATGATGATGACCCTAAGATTCTTCACAGCCTTTTGTGTCCTTACAGATAAAACTGTGTTCAATATAGTATTAATATTAAGTGTAATTTATTATGCTCTATTTTTTAAAAAACTCATTATCCATGGAGCTTGACTCAGTTAAAATGAAATATCCAGTTAACCAAAACCGTATTTTCCAGATTATTAAGCATAAAAAAAAATTCTAGCAAGTATTTTTACCTGAAACGTCAACTTGAATCCACAAGTACCTATGTTAGGTGGTAGATTTGAACAAACGCCCTCTAAATTTTTTCCGACTCTAAGATTTTATAATAAGTAGAAGAGAATACCTTAGAAAAAATAATGCACAGAAAGGAAAGCTCCTGAATTTTTGTCCGCAGAAAAAAGAATACAATTGTATATTAAAAGTAATGACTGCGGGGTTAGTATTTTCATTATTTTAAAAACATGTAATCATGGACAATTTCAAATATATAGAAAATAATAAAACACTCAGGTATCCACCACCCAGATTTAATACATCTTAATATTTTGCCATGTCTCCTTGAGGTTTTTTTAAATAATAAAAAAAAATAAGATATCACTAAATATCTCTTCTCATCCTCCACTCTCTCCCTTTCCCCACCTCCCACCCCCCAAAGGTAGTCATTATCCTGAAGTTGATCTCTATCCTTATGGCAATGTTATGCACGCATAACAATATATAGCATTATTTTGTGAGATTTTAGACTTTACACAAGTGGTATCATATGCTATCTGCCGGTTTTCAACTTATGTTTTTTTTCACTCAACTCAATAGATTTTTTAACTTTTTGTGGGTATATCTAGTTCTACTTTATTTTGTATTCTAAAATATAATTATCTTACAATTTGTTGAACCATTTCTTTGCTGAGTTATTATCTCCAATTTTTTGCTGGAACAACTGCAAAAAACTATTTCCATGTATACAAAGAATTCCTGGTTTATAGGGAATGTGCACCTCCCATTTTAGTAGATATTGCCACATTGCCTTCCAAAATGATTATACTGATTTATCTGTCTACTAGCACGCATGTTTTCGTACGATTACCGCCATTTGACTTTCCTTTTCAGTCTGAAAAGTTCATAATCTTTGCCCTGTTCATAATCTGTGCCCGTTTTCCTATTGGATCGTTTCCTTCTCATATTGATTTGTAAGTGTGTGTGTGTGTGTGTGTGTGTGTGTGTATAATCCTTTGATGGTTATAGGCATTAGAAATATTTTCTCCTTGTATTGGTTTGTATTTTTAATTAGTTTATGTGATACACCTTCTTTTAACTTGAGTGTAGTCAACTTTCCTCCCTTGAGAGGTAGTGTGGAGCAGTGGCTCTAGAGCCACAATGCCTGGGATCAGCTCACACCTGCACCGCTTACCACAAAGCTTAGGGAAGTTAACAGTCTCTCCAGGCCTCAGTCTCCTATGAAGATCATGATAATAACTGCCTTATAGGGTTTCATGAGGATTCCATGAGTTAATACATATAATAGACTCAGAATACTGTGTAGTACGTAGAATAACTCAATAAATTTTGGCTTATAGTTATTATTTTACCTTATAGTTTGTGCTTGTAATGTCTCATTTAAGAAATATTCATCTGCCTTGATATAAAAAATACTATCAACTTTTATATTAAAAGTTTTAAAGTTTTGCTTCTACATTGATCCATCTGGAATTTATTTTTAAGTATAGTGTGGGTAGGAAGTCTATTTTTTCTCACATGGATAGCCATTTTTTAGCAGTATATATTGATAGCTTATCTTTTCCTAATGGTACTCTACCTCTGCAACAGATACCTCAAATATTTATGGTCTGACAACAGACTCTTAATTTATTCCAAGGGTCTATTTGTCAATACCATGCTGCTTTAATTACTATAGTTTTATAAAAGACCTGCAGATATGGTAGTATGGGTCTTTCCTCCTTATGCTTCTTCAAAATTGCCTTGGCTATTCCTGGCCTTTTGATTGTCTATATGAATTTGAGGAGCTGGTTGTCAAGTTCTGTGAAAAATCCCACTAGATCACTTTGGTTTTGAGGAAAGTTCAACTACAAGGCTAGATTTCATTTTAAATTATTTGTGCTACATGGCAGGCAGTACGTTATGTGGAAAGAGCCTGGACTAGGATTTGAAGATTTGGGTTAGAATATCTAACTATATGCGCTCCTTTAGACAAGCTCATTCATAACTCTGGGCTTCAGTTTCCTCATCTGTAGAAAAGGCTGGCCCGTGTCATGCAACTGCATACCTAGAACAATACTACTCAAAAAGAAATCCCTAGAAGAGCTGCATCAGAATCACCTGGGAGTTTATTAGAATTGCAAATTAGAGTCAGAATCTCTAAGGATGGAACCCAGAAGTCTATGTTTAACAGGCTCCCCAGGTGATTCTTACATGTGGTGTGATGGTTAATTTTGTGTCAACTTGATGTCCAGATATTTGGTCAAACAATACTCTAGACATTTCTGTAAAGGAATTTTTTAGATGAGATTAACATTTAAATCAATAGACTTTGAGTAAAGCAGATTACCCTCCATAATGTGGGTGGGCCTCATCCAATCAGTTGAAGGGCTTAATAGAAAAAAGACTGACTGTCCCTGGGGAGGAGGAAACTTCACCAGCAGACCACCTTTGGACTTGAATTGCAACTCTTCCGTGGGTCTCCAATCTGCCAGCCCACCTTGTGGATTTTGGACTTGATGAGCTTCTGTAATCGTGTGACCCAATTCCTCAAAATGAATTTTTATCCGTCGATACCCTATTGGTTCTGTTTCTCTGGAAAACCCAGACTAAGACAGATGGTAAAGTTTGAGAAGCAAACTTGGCATAACTCTATCCTTTTATGTGTGACTTGTCCAGATTCACCTATTTGTGGAAGACCTGTGTCTAGCATCTAGGTCACAGGATGCCCAGTTTAGTTTGTTTTCTGCTCTACTGCGCTTGTTAAGGAAAACACACCATAAAGAAAATAAACTGTTTATGTTGATTGGGTGAGCTGAGGGGTGCAGAAATTTTATTTTCACCATGAATTAATTTAAGAGTTCCATTTAAATAAGGAGCTCACCTAGTAATGCGTTTATAAATTTCTATATGCTTGACAGAGAAAGCAGCAGCAGGGGACTGAAATATTAGGGCTAAATACCTGTTTAAAGCTGAATCATAAATGAAAAGAAAGTATCTGTGAAATAGAAATGTGAGACAACATAAGCTTCTTCTAACAAAATATTTTATTTCCCTATACAATGTAAGATTTTTGTGTGTAAAGTGGGGCCATAGACATAAGTGTAGACATAGGCTCATTCATAGGTTCATTACATAGGTTCATTCACCAGGCCTGGAAAGCATTCAGTGGGGGCAATTAATCACTCAGGCCCTGGGGATGTGAGAGAACCCATATCTCAACATGGGAGAAGACGTAACTGCAGCTGTAGACTACGCCCACTCCCCAGTAACATACCCGGGATGTGGGGAGAAAAGGATCTAGGTTAGATTATAGGAAAAATGTCCGTGATGTCAGCATTTTGACACAGTGGAATATTCTCTGCACAACCTGAATATAAACTCCTACCCAAAAAGCCAACGACCTTTGTGATCCCTACTAGGTCTAACACTTGATGTTTCTAAATTCACGAGCCTACTACTATCAGAGAGATTTTGCTGACTTGTGCTTAATAACGGATCAGGCCTTAGCAAGTAAGCAGTGGATTTAGCAAAAAGGAAATAAAAAAGAGCATCTTCCAGTCGGCAGTTCTGTTTTCTCACTGTGTGAAGCACAAAACACACAAAACCATGACTGCTGGTAACAACGGGGCGAGTGTGCAGAGTGAGAGCTAATCCTCTCATGTAGAATATAAGCTTGGACACACAGACATTTATAACCCTTTATCAAGACTGAAAAGTCTGCGGTGCTTTCAAATGGCTCTGGGTTGTCTGAGGCTGACCTGGGGCCTTGTTAGAAACTTTGCATCTCCTCCAGCACCACTCTCTTGCTGGGTGGGGAGCCTGCTCTGAGTCAGTCGGGAAGCCACCGGGAACACTGCATGAATATTGATAAGCAAAAACGTATTAATAGAGCTTAAAGAACCTCTATCCCCAGCCCTCCAAGAGACAAAGGAAATGTCCAAGGGAGATAGCTGACTAGAATTTTTTAAGATACTGATATTTTAAAATCTATTATTTTTAAATGGCACCTCTCCTCCCCGCATCTGAATGGGGAATTTCAAATACTCACTGCCCCATTCCCTGCCTTTATCAGTTGTCCTCTTAGGGACCCTGTTGGGAAACTTTCTTTTGAGTTTGTCAGACCTGACTCTCCAAAGGGAAGCCCACAAAGCCGGCATGTTTCAGAAATGCATATGCCATCATTAAAATAGCTGTCCCTTCTTCCAGAGCACCTTCCATAAAAGCATTTTAATTCTCTAACCAAAATGTAGTTCAGCCTTTATTCCGCAAAGCCAATTTGATTATGTTTCCAAGTTCAATCACAATCTATTTGTAAAACCTATTAGAATCAGAGTCACATAGCCAGAAATGATCATGCTCTAATTTCCTTATTACAGACATTCTTACTGCAGCTGGCAGCTTGATTCCACGGCTCCCAGGGTCTGGAGCGACGTGTGCTTAACCTCATTTCTCCATTTTGTTCTTCTTCCTTTTGGGTGTTTTTCCCCCAACGTACAAATATCAAGCCAGAGAGGAACAATTCCCGACAGTGTTGCTTAGATGGAGGTGAAATAAGAGACTGCCACATTTTTACCTGTCAAGAAATGAACAAAATTGAGTTACTCATAATATCTACAGGAGAGAAAGGAAGGAGAGCTTCACAAAACACACCATGACAAGAAAGATGCTTTAGGACTCAGGGAAAAGGGCAATTATTTCAAAGGACTTGGGGGAATGAAGTTTTCCGGATAATTGAATCAGAATTAAAGCAGAAAGCCAATGCAGCATTCAAGGAAACTTCTTATTTCATCTGCTTTTTCTGACAAGTTTTTCTTTATAAAATAGGTGATTCCATCTTTCTGACACAGCAGGACACATCTTTTCAAGCTAATTTAACAGTCTCTAACAATGCAGGGTCTGGAAGTGTCTCTGTCTGCCTCAGAGGGTTAACTCTTACTCATCCTTTAAGATCTGGTTCAAATGTTATTTTGTGAGGCTTTCTCTAACCTCTCACTGTTTTCCTGATGTAACGTAGTCATTTGTTTTATATGGGATTACAGATTTCACTAGTCCAAGCAGAGGATGCTATGAAACTACAAAGATGTTCCCATTTTGCATGTAATGGGGGTTAAGTAATGTCATATCATAAGGTTCACCCCGTAAGAGATTATTAATGGCCCAGAGACTTTGCCTACCATGTGTCTCCAATTAAACTGATTGAGAAACAACATGGTCTACTAATAAGTACGTATCAGATGAATATGTAACGCTGGTCACTCAGCACTGAGTTTGTTTTCTGAAAGAGTCTTCGGTAAAGAGAATCAGGCAAAATGTCATGTTCCAGATCTCAAAGATGGATCTTTACTTTGAATCAGGCAATTTGAACCCTCCTTAAGGTCGTATAATAATTTCCATGAACATCCAATCTAATGCAACTTCTTCACACATGCTTCCAAATCTCTTTGGGATTTCTCCATTATTCATTCATCCTTTCTCTTTTTCTTTCATCCTTTGTTGAAATACCACCTCCTCCATAAATTTCTTTAAGACACACACTGTTAATTGCCCACCCAATATTCATTTATTTTTCTCTTTTTTTCCTTACCAACCAAACCTTAAATTTATTGAAGTGTGTGTGTGTCCAATTTAAAATAACTTTCTAGACACCCAACAATCAGGAATGGCCATATGACCCAGTTCTGGCCAAGGAGATGAAAAAGGAATTCACTGGGTGCCGCTCACAGGAACTTTCTTTAGAGGCAGTCGCAGCTGGCATGCTCTTGGGTCTTTTAACCTTGGTCTTGCCTTTCTCCTTCTTGCCTGCAACCTAGACTCAGCGTCTGGAGGCCCAGCAGCCATTTGATAATGTGAAGGATGATGAAATAGTGAGATTAAAGGATTCTGGACCCTTGATGACACTGCTGATTCACTCTAGTCTTGGACTGCCCAACTCTGATCTTCCGTGGCGTGAGACCAGTAAACTCCTTTCCCGTCTAAACCACCTTTTGCTGGGTTTCCTTGCTGGCAGCTAGAACAATCCTGACAGATACAGCCTTCTTAACCAAGTGAGAAGCCCAGAGTAAATTTGCCTGGGACCTCTCCCATCCAAACCTACAACCCCAACAGCTCCTATTCACTCGGCCCCCTGCAACCTCCCCTTACAAGAACGCTTGACGGGCATTTTGGAGAAACTGGCAATCCATCTCAATGCAATTCCCTGAGATTTTCAAAGCCCTCTTCTTTTAACCATTTTTAGGATTGCCAGATAAAATAGTTTGATTTGCTAAATCTAGCAACTCTACCATTTTTTTTGGAAAAATCTCCTAAAATATTTTACACGCTTTCCAAATATCTTGAACATTTTGTGACTTTAATACTTTCTGCATGTTTCTGTGATTACCACATTCTGCTTTCTGTACAATGCTCTTTATTGATGTTTACTCATGTGTTTCCCCTGTATTAAATGGTTCCAATCTGCTAGGTTCTGTATGTTTGTATGTGTATGTATTTATACACACACACCTATACTTTTCCCTCTTGCCTGTTGGCACTGCTTTACTGTCAGAATGCCTGTCTACAGCATCTGGACTCCACCTATCCAGTTTACTCTTTTGAATCTATTTTTCATGTGACTATGTTAGAATCTCGTCTAAAATAAAAGTAAATAACTCTAAATAATGATTTGAAGGACTAATCTATCAATAAAAATGATGGACTTTGTGATATTTATTTTGACTACTCAGAGAAATGTTTCTGGCCTCTTGATTCTTGGTTATGTTTGGTTACAATACCTGTATAGTCAAATGATCCCTCAGTAAGAGAGGTGCTATGTAATACTGTCTCTTTAAATATGTGCCCATTCTCTCTGTGTGTACACATGCGTGTGCATCCCTACATGTGTGCACACACACACACACATTCATTAGTCATTCGATAGCTTTTATGCCCTGAAAGTCTATCTATCTGAACACTGTGCTAGTATTGAAGCTCCTGGATGACAGAGAATAATTTTCTTGAATGCACTTAACACCCCAGCATTAGTCATCAGCAGGGTTTAGCCAGTGCTCTCTGTTGGTGTTAATTCTCTATATATTCTTGCTACTCAAGCAAAGGCCAGCAACATAGACATAGCCAGGGAGCTTGGTAGAAATGTAGAACCAAAAACCCCTCCCCAGACCTACTGAATCAAAATCTACATTTTTAAAAGATCCCCAGGTATTCCCTGTGCACACGGAAGTTTGAGAAGCATTGATCTAGAGCAGCGGTTTTTAGACTTCAGTGTGCATCACAATCACCTGGACGACTTATTAAAATACAGATTTCTGGGCCCTGCTTCCGAATTTCAGATTCAGTAAGTCCGGGATGGAGTCTGAGAATTTGCGTTTTGCTAACAAGTTCTCAGATGGTGCCAACGCTGGTCTCTGGACCACACCTTGAGAACCACTGCTCCAAAGGAAACCGAATGGCAGAAGTGCAAAATTCAATGTCTTAATAAGCAGAAGGTCTGGATTTTAGTTTTTATTTTTCATGTAACTAGCTGTGTGACCTTGAGAAGGTCTTGTTTTGCTCACTCTGTTTCTTGTTCTCAGTGGTAAATAAGATGATTTGAGGACCAGCTCAAGCACAGCACTGCCTTCTTGGGTCTGTCTACATGTCTAATCTCCCCTCTGCACTGCCAGCACCTTGAAACCAGGAACCATATTTTAATTACCATTTTATCCCCAGTGAGACCATAGAAATCTCTTGGTCGAATGAGTGAATAAATGAGCACACAGAGAAACAAATCCAAGACATGAGATGCTGGTTGTGAAAACATTTTAAAAATGAAAGGTGTTTTTATTATTGTCATATGTGGTACCCAGTTCTTTAAAATTCTTGCTTAAACTATTATAGTTTCAAGGACACAGAAAATAATAAAACAGCAATGACTAACACTCATATGGTGATAATATTGGACTAGATGCAAAAAGTAGTAATAATTGGTGAAGAAGACACATCCAAGATATGGAATCCAGTAGGCATGGAGACCGTTAAGACACCAGGAGGCGTGATTTGATGTGTCTAGGGAGATGAGGATTGGAGCAATTAAACCAAACTCAAGGCCAGCCAAAAATTCTAGCAAACTGGCAGCCAACTTCTGCTGTAAGGGTGGTACTGCTGCATGGGTGAGTCAGAGGACTTCTGGGGAAAGGATGCTGCAGTTTCAAGCTTTAGCCTTCTCTTTTGGGGGGTTGATGGGGTAAGCAGTAATGGGAGGGGAGCACACGTTTGCTGGCTTCCCAGCCCCTATCTGTGGCCAGTCCCTCTAGGTGCCCTGCACGACCTCAAGGTACAATCAAAGCTCCAGCCAGGCCCAGGCTCCAACTCTCATTCCAAAGGCCCTGCTACTTCCAAGGGGACTCAGCCTGGCTTAGAATCCTTCCATTCCCAGTGGACCAGGTGCACGGGGTGTGACACTAGGAAAGTTTCCAACTTCCTTGTTACCTTAGAAACTGTTAAAGTTTCCCTGTGGGCCACAGCCTTATCACGTCTGATCACAGTAAGAGCAAGAAGCAAATGTCCCTGCTTGTGCTGAGAGAATAATGCTCTTAAGATGAAGATTGGATCCACAGTTCTTCAGGTAAGAAGATGAGCAGTGAAATGCGATCAGGGACTAGAATATCATTTTATTAAGAGTGAGTAGGTGCTCTTGGTCCTGGAAAACTCAAATTTGTTTCCTCAAGAAGTTTTCATTTTCCTCTGCTGTGTACATCTGTCACTTACTTGCTTGCATTGGTTTTTTTAAAAAAGGAAAAAATGAAGCATACGGTTAGTCTCCAGGGTGGTGGGGTTTAATTAACATTTGGGAAGGATTTTGAGTTTCTTTGACAAAAGATGTTGGCTACCACTCAGCTTCTTACAACACAATTTTCCTGGTGGTTGTTAAGGTTTTAAAGTGAAATAAAAATTCAATTGGATCTGAAACACTGCTGATGGGTGTGTTTTTATTTAATAAGTTAAACAAAACAGTGCATTAGAATCACCTAAGCACAAAAGTGTATCTGTAATACTGCTAGGCTCTAACCCAAAATATCTGCAGAAGAAAAAAAATGGTAACACAGCCCAGAAAAGTGGATATCGGCTTCCCACCAACAGATAATTGCAATGCCAATGTGGGCTCCTGAGAGGTATGCCAATAAAATTACCAGGAGTCCATTACGTGCAGTTTTAGGAAACTTCCATGGGAAACTTGAATATAGCTACTATTTGAATCTGCCTTTGAGATCAGCAAGGAACAGAACATTTAAGCAGAGCCAAATGTGGGTGTAGCAGGCATAAACATCTATGTATTTATGTATGCAAATTAGTATAAACATTTGATAGGCTTCAAATTATTTTGAAAACGGCTTTTCCTTCTCTCTGATGACACTGAAATGTCACCATCTCCAGGCCCTAACACTTCTCCCAGTGCTGCTCAGGCACTTCCTCAGAACATAGTTAGTCTTATTGGAAGCACAATTCTAACAAGTCTGGTTAGCTGGTTTCTAAACCCATAGCATATCACAGATAAGAAATTAGACGAGGAAGTAAGGCTGCTACAGACAGATGCCCTGACAACACCAAAGAGTGACACAGACATGCTTGCCAGATACTTCGCTCAGCAGTCAATGGAGTTGTAATGTTCACCCCTATACAATGTCTGTCCAGGTGGGTCAGGGGGCTGGTGAGCCATCTAGCCCATCAGTCAGCAGGTCAGAAGCTCCTCGTCATCTGCTGTGTCCTGCATGAGACGCTATCCTGTCTTTCCAGTGAAATTCCTATCTTCCTGGACTTGTGCCATTAATAAACCCACTGGGCAGGACGCATCCCGTCACCTCCCAGCGTAGGTGGTGCAGGGTCTAACCGCTCAAGAGCATTGAGAGCAACTGCCGCTGAGCCGCCATTTTTCAAGGATCTATTGGGTAGAGCCGAGTCCTGCAGTTCGGCGCACTGATTTGGTGTGTAGGCACTGGGTTCAAATCCTCACTCCCCAGCCCACTGCTAGTACGTAACTCTGACCAGCTGTTACTCATTCTTCCTGAGTCTTAGTTTTCTCATCTGTAAAACGTGAATTTTAACAGGACCTAACCCAAAGGGTTGTTCAGAGGATCCCATGAATAACAGGAGGAAAGCACTTAAACCATTCACAAAGATGGACACAGGAGACACTTAGAGCGAGACGAGACCTTGGCAGTCAACTGATCATAACACCTCATTTTGAAAATGAGTTCCAGAGAGGTTAAGTGTAACAGCCAAATATTGACAGAACAGGAATTTGATGAAAGAAAAGAAAAACAATTGAATACCTAGTCTATACCAGAAACATCACATCCACTATCATTTTTGATCCTCAAAAAGTTTTGTGAGGTGTTGTTATCTCCGTTTTGTGGAAGAAGAAAGCTCAGAGAGGTCCAGTATGTGGTAAAAGGCCACACAGGCAGTGTGTGCTAGAACTGGGATGCAAATGCAGATTTGCTTGACTCCAGAGTCCATATCCATTTCTCTTTACTATTCTGTCAACGTAGAAGGCAAAACTCCTATTTTTTATGTAACCTGCTTGATATTGGGTCTGAAATGCTTAAAACAAATCAGAATACTCATGAGCTATTATTACCAGGGGAGATTTAATTGTATCATAGAGGTGCCCAATGAGACATTCACTTTTTAGCTGAAATCCCAATATTAAAATGTTTCTTCCTAGCAAAGGGAGGGAAATATGGCTCTTTTCACAGCTTTAATGTGCCAGAGAATGCTAATAGAGGAGAGGAACAGAGACAGGGCATGGAGGGCACAGTCTGAGCAGACAGAACCACAGTGCCATGTAAACAAACCCAGAGAGAGGCATGTCTTGGCAATTAGAGGCAGGTATTTTGCAGAAAGTATTGGGGGAGCCAATCTCCATAGAAATCAACAGACAAAGACTGTATTTAAAGGGAAATCTGAGAGATTACATTAGCAGAAATAGAGAAAAATCTCCAGGTAGTAACAGAGCCCCACAAGAAGCCACCACGATTCCAGCACAGGCTGCCTGTGGGAAGAACAGTGCAGGAGCCACAGCGAGGATCAGCAGAACCTGAGAGCAGAGAAATCCCGACCATATGTAAGAGCAATATTCCGGTTAGTCACAGAAGGAGCTGGAAGTTTTCACTGCTCTGTACCCACCATGTATCCTTTGCAGAGAGAGCTGTAGTTTACCACAGGGGATTTGAAATCAGACTGCTGGGTTTGGATCGCAGCTTCACCACTTGCCAGCTGTATGACCTTGAGCAAGTTACCCAACCTCTCTGTAACCTCAGTTTCCTCATTTATAAAGTGAGTCGAAAAATTGTACCCACTTCATAGCGTTATTGGGAAGATTAACTAAGTAAGTTAGTGCATGGATGGCGCTTGAAATAATTTCTGGCACATAATGAGAGCTCAATAACTCTTAGCTGTCATTGTGACCTCATAGGGTTGCTCAGAGGATGAGATAAGCGAAGATTCATGCCTGGCATATAGTAACCACTCGATAAATGTTAGCTATTGCTATAATATATTTGCATATATTTGTCATTCACAGGCTTGGTGGACATTTATTGTTGAATTCATACAGTCCCAGGTTAACCTATCTGGTATAGTTGTAGGTAATATCTGGACTGGGTGGACCCTACCTAACCTTTACCACCAAGATTCCAGTATACAGAGCAGGCAACTGGGCCAGTGCCACTCTCCTCCACCGCCCATCTTGGAGAAGGTAGTTCTAAAAAGAGATTTCTGTCTAGTGCCTACAATGTAATCCTCCAATATGAGATTACAGTGTGGATTCTTTTTCTGATGATGTTGATAACTAAAGGACACCAGCCACAAAGCAGGATTCAGCATTCTCTCCTGAGAAATCATACACATTAAAGGCCATCACCGTATCTATATGGCACCAGATCCTCTCCCACAAACCTTTTCCAAAATTCTCCCAAAGACTGTAAGCACTGACCTGCTGCTCTACTGGAGAGGGGGGGGGACCCCTAACATTACCAACAAAAGGCACTTTATTTTAAAGAATTATAACTGATCCTAATGGGCAAAAGCTGAGAGAAGTGAGATCATGAAAAGTAGCAGGAAAGATATAGTCACTGTCTTTGGACCAGTCAGCTGAGAATCGGAATGAAGGTCACTCAAAGGCTGCCCTCCGACTGGTGACTCACACGGTCTGAGTTAAATGATAAAGCAGCCACAGGGAAAAAAAATCTCACCAAAGCATATTGCTTCCTCTGCTGCCTGACTGGGAAGTGGAGAGCAAGCAACGCGCTCTGCAGAGAAAGTAGGAGAACGTGGTGCGCGTGCCGTCAGGGAAGAGAATCAGGCTAACGTGGCTCACCTTTGTCCAAGAGGGACTGAAATTATCAAGAAACACAAGAAACCATGGCACCCTGAGCTCCCTGATAAATAAAACAATACACAACCATGTGACAATCAGATGCCTGCGGAAGGTGTGCTGTTCCCGACCAGCTCTTCAAACCTACTGAATCATTGGCCCAAAGGCAAAGCATTTGTGATACTAAATAACCCAGTCTTAGAATGTCCAGCGTGATGTTTATTTTATTTTTAAAAGAAGCAGCTTTGTATGCTTGGGCTGTGTTTATACGTCTATGCAGTTGCTTCGGCCATTTTCAGTGACACTACCAGTTGATGCCATTGAACCAAATCAAATAAGTCTCCTTGGTGAAACAACTTGTTGGATTTGAGTTGCACATTCCTCTCAGAATCTTCAGACAGGTAGAGATAGCAGTGTGGCTAGTCAGCCAGTCAGGCAGTCCATCATTCAATCAGGCTGTCTACGAATCCTTCTAGATGATTCCTCAGCATACTGTCTGGCTCCAGTGGAATCCTCATTTAATGTGGTTACCAGATGACCAGCCTGGAGCCACTCTGTCCTGAATACAGAGAACCTGGGGGCTGTGCCTCTTTAGTTTGAAGCGACTATCAGCCACTTTGATTCCTCCAGGCAGGAAAAATCAAAGCGAAATTTGTGCATAGCCTCCTTTTGACGTAATGAAGCATTCCATAAACTGTAACTCTCAGGACCCAATTATAAAGGCCAAATTGCTATTTTACTCATGAAGATAAATAGTATGGTCTCATCGATCTTGCCCTTTGTAATTTACCTTATCTCGTGAATTCCTCACAAAAACTCTATGAGGAAAGTATTTGTTCTAGTCAGAGATCTGCTGGTTGCAGGTAACAGAAGCTCTACTCAGCCCAAGAAAAAAGAGAGGAATGGGGGCTGGGGTCATTATTGTAAGGTTGTAGCGTAGTCTCACTGGAATCTAGGACAAACTGAACAATCAGGCCTCGGGACAGACAAAATTGAGGTAGTCGGGACCTGTCACTCTCTGCTTCCACTCCTCCCTCCCTTGAGTTGGGTGCTCACCCTGCTCTGAACAGACTCTGCGTGGAGCCAGAATCATGTGGTTAGAATACAAAGGTGCCCAATTATCAGGGGCTAAGGTGAGGGGCGTATTGCCAGAGAAGAGAGTTTGAGCAAAGCATTGCCTCCAGACAATTCTAGTACAGTATTACTATCTCCATTCACCACACAAGGAAACTGAGGCATAGAAAAGTCAGGAAGGCTTAGTCACGTAGCTAGCACGTGGTTCCAGGCCTTCTGAGGGAATGAGTGTTATGTTGAGACAGATCTAAGTTGAAATCCTATGGCTTGCTGGTGTTGGATCCCAGGCAGGCAATTTAATCTATTTATGCTCCAATTTACTCACCATCGACATGGGCTCTTATCAAAGGTTTCTCTTTAGGATTAAATTAAACAAGATAATCTATTTAATCGACCTAATTTAGTGCCTGGAATATAGCAGCATGCAAAAAACTATACTAGCCTTTCTCTCACCTACGAAACCACGTCCTAAGCTGCATCACGGTTTATCGCTGAGTGTAATCGGGCTTTTACTGTTCTTCTTCCAAGTCTATGTGCTGCCACTTCCAAAGACTGCCAGCACCTTGGGGACATGTCTCATTTCTCTTGCACCCCACCCTGAGCTGGCTGAGCACATTGGCAGGCTCTTCAAATTCTTGTGGAATTAAACTGGCTGAATCAGTTCACGTCATTCTCTTCCCTGCAAATCCCCTAAAGGCCACGCCACGCACCATCTTTGTGTTTCATTGTGTCTTTCTGAAGCTATCTGAGTCACACCAACCTGGTTTTTCCTCTTTGCCCTTTTGTCTCTCTTTCATGCAGCTCCACCTGGAGGTCAGTGGCTTGAGTTTGTCATGAAGACAAATTTATCACAGCAGAAAAGTGCCCCCCATTCGAAGAGGGCTATTCAACTTCACATGACTCTGGATGAAGAGAAGGAATCCTGAATTCTACTTCTTGAGTATGTTACATTGGGATGTCTCTGTCGAGGGCAGCGGGGAGCAAGGGCAGGAAATCTTTATGCCAAACAGGAAAGTCAGTTGTATTTAAAGTGGAGGACTACACCCAAAGCAAGTATTAGAATCACAAGGACATATAAAGTAGGAAGTGAATAACTGCTTGTCTAAAGATGCCCTGACGTGAGTTATCTCACAAACCTCCCCCAGTTATATGCAAAGTCTGGATATCAACAAGGTGCTCAAAAATCTCCTAGACAAGGTGCTAGCTTTGAAGAGAGAGACCCCATAAGGATGCATTGATGATAGGAACAGGCAAAAGAAGTGAGCTCATATCTGAAATACTCTCCTGTGTCTGCATTGATCTAGGCACTTTACACACAGTATTTCATTTCCCCATCAACTTTGCAAAATTGGAAATATTATTCCAATTCTACAGAAAAGGAATACCAAAGTTAATAGCCTTAGGCTATGCACTTAGTAAGGGATGTGCTGGAGCCCAGCAAGGGGGGGGGGGCGCTGCTGCAGAGAAGATACCAGGACAGTTTTGCTTTCAAAAACTGCTCATTTCCCTTTTTCATGCTTCAGGCAACTCAGCTTGACCACCACTAACTGAGTGAAAAGACTAGTGGCCAGGGTGACTGGCTGAGTAGGGCACAAAGAAGAAACAGAGTTGTTGTTTAGGAACCTAGCCATTAATTGACCATTGTTCAAAAGGAAAGATTAGCACCACCAGTTTGGGAGCCATTGAAAGCCCATTCTGACAAGCACAAAATTCTTAGCCCAGGGTCTTTTAGATCAGGCTGAACCAGGCTCTACCCCTTATTATGTGTCCTTAGGCAAGTTAACCTTGCTAAATCTCAGTTTCCTCACTTGTTACGAAGAAGGGTAATAGTAGCATCTACCTTGTAGAACTACTGTAAAGATTAAATGCAATAGCTTCCATAAAGTATTCCTTGCTAGAAAAATGCCTGGTGCACAGCAAGCTCTCAAGAGATGTTAGCTATGATCAATAGCAGATAATTTGAAAGAAATGGGGATTTCTTTGTCACAGAAATTGAAACAAAGATGATAAATAAGACGTCCTTCCTTAATGAAGAGATGTGATTCATTTACAAATAGCACATATTTGCATGCAGACAATAATGTGATAATATCCTTAAATACAGTTTGTTCCTCTAAGAAGTTTGAACATACTACTTCCCATTGATCCTGAACCCCACCCCCTTCCTTGTTTACATTGTTAAATTGCTTAGCAATCCCTCTTGTAGGCTTGAGTAGAGATATAACATTTCAATCAAGAATAGGACAAAGTACCACAAATCTTGAATAAATATACTATTACCATATTAAAGATTAAATGTAAAAATCACATTTATTTTAATGTATCTTCTCATGATTTTGACTTTCTGCAAATTCAAACAGTTCTTCCTACTACGTGTGTGAGGTGAGGGCTGACCTTGGTGTGTTGGTGGAAGGGTGAGGGGCATCTGGGGAAGGGGTGGGTCGCTCTGCTCCCTGCTCCAGAGTCCCATTTCATCACTAATCCTGCACTTTGTCTTCCCTGCCTTTCTAACCCTGCCTAGCTCAACAATGAGAGAGGGGAGAAAGGTGGCAGTGATAAACTCTCCCTACATAGAAAAGGATAGAAACATTGAGTTTTTATGTTTTCAGAGGACGTGGACACATTCTTTGTCTCAGCTGCTCTGTTGAGCAGAGTAATTCATGAGTCTACAACACCCTGACATTCCATCAGCTACCAATACCTCTGCCAAAGGTAAATTCTCAGCTTGCTGATGGCAGTCTTTGCTAGTCTCCCCATCACCATCCTATTGCCCTCATCTGTAACTTTCCCCAGAGGAGCTGTCATCAGTGGTGCTCCATTTTAAATCCAGTTTTCAAACAAGGTAGGAATAAAACAAAAAAGCAAGTGTTAGATTTTATGACAGACTTAAAAGACCTCAGCTAGGTTTTCCAACATGAATTTTTGAGGGCTGATCACTTGAACTGCTATAGCAAGAACGCCAAAATTGCTCTTCATTTCAGGAAGAGTCCTTTCCGTGGTATATTCTCTTTATTTCTGTCTCTTTCTCTCCTTCTTGTCCCCTTAAATACTGGGCTGGGGATCAGGAGACCCACCTCAAGGCTTTCCTCAGTCTAGTTTCTAGCCTTATTAATTTTTTGGCCTTAAATAAATTACTACCTTTCTGAGCATCTAGTTCTCTATATATCCAACGAGGTAGCCGTACCAGGTAAATTCCAAAGTCCTTTCCAGTTCCAAAGTTTCTAACCCTTTAAACATCTGAGAAGGACTTTCACTTTTGGATAGAATGCAGAAGGTCCCAGCAGGCTAACACCCACACTGTAGCAGAAGGAAAAATAACAGGTACATTGTAAACATTAAAGACACTGAAGAGCTATGGATGCAAAGAGAATTAGATAAACTAAGATTCCTAAGTGAGCTTACAATCACCAGCTGTTTGCTTCCCAAGGAACATTTGCCCATTACGGGTACTGACTGAAGACTGGATTTGGGCCAAGCAAGAGGACTGTACTGGGAAAAAAAGAAACCAGCAGAATTTGTGGTGAATGTGTGGGACTGGAATAACGGATTAGAAAACAGACAAGTGCAAAATGCAAGACTCACTCCCTTCTGTTCTGGGGTTGTGGGGATGGCTTGTGTGAACTGAACTAGAAAGAGAGAGGAAAATCTCTTATAGTCTGCAGCACCTAGGAGACAGAGTCCCCCTAGAAATGTGGGATTACAATGAATGCACAAGAGTTCTTCTGCTTCAACCATTTGCCAGATTTTGACGCTGTGTGAAGTGGAAGTCTAAAACGTAAGCTTGAAATCTCTGAAAAGCAGAACTTTTAGAGCTGAGAAAACAGGGAGCTTCTAGGCTCCCCATCAAAAGTCCAAAAGTGCCCTCTGCAAAGAACAGGAACAAACCAGAGGCGAACTGAGACTTACTAAAAGCTGCAAAGCAATCTCACGCCCAGCTCAACCTCTACTTGTCTGCCTATCAGAGGAAAGGAGGAGCCCTTGCTGGTAGAAGATTTCATCTGAACATTCTCTGCTTTTGTGTTTTGTTTTGTTTGGGGTGTTTTTAATACCCAATGTCTGTAATACAATTCAAAATTACTAACATGAGAAGTGAATGGAAGGTATGATTGATAATCATGAGGAAAAAAATCAAATAATAGAAGCATACCCACAGATAATTCAAATATGGTAATTAGCAAAAATGAATTTCAAAATAATTAAGATCATTATGTTAAAGAAAATAGAGGAGAAATGGATTAAAAGATTAAAAATTACGGGGCCAGCCCAGTGGCATAGCAGTTAAGTTCATGCACTCCGCTTTGGCAGCCCAGGGTTCGCCAGTTCAGATCCTGGGCGCGGACCTATGCACCACTCACCAAGCCATGCTGAGGTGGCGTCCCACATAGAGCAACTAGAAGGATGTACAACTATGACATATAGCTATCTACTGGGGCTTGGAGAGAAAAAAAGGAGGAAGATTGGCAACAGATGTTAGCTCAGGGCCAATCTCCTTCTCCAAAAAAAAAGAAAGATTAAAAATTTCAATAGAGAATTGGAATTGCTTAAAAAAATCAAAGGAGCATTCTAGAACTGAAAAAAAATGCAATAACATAATATCTAAACTGAAGACTTAATTGGATGAGTTTAACAGCATGTGGAACACAGTGTATTTAATTCAAAGACAAGATCAGCTAAAAAAAAAAAACAAAAACAAAAAAGAAAAGCCCAAACTGAAACACAGAAGTGGGAAAAATGAATGAAGAAAAAAAACAGAATAAAACATAAGAGACATGGGGAACACAGTCAAAAGATCCAATGATGTATATTGAAGACCCAGAGCGAAAGGGACTGGAAAAGAGCAATTGTCGAGGGGACAACAACTGAGAATGTTCCAAAACTGATCAAATATGTCAACCCACAGATCCAAGAACAGGGAACACTAAGAAGAATAAAAACAATGAAAGCCACATCCAGGACATCATATTCAAAGTGCTGAAAATTAAAGACAAAAAAGATTCTGGAAGAGCCAAAGAAAAAAGAGACACATTATCTTCAAAGAAACAAGACTGATAGCTGACTTTTCAACAGAAACAATGGAAGCCAGAAGATAATGCTTTAACATCTTTAAAGAGCTGAAAGAAAACTGTTATACCAAGCGAAAATATACTTCAACAGTTAAGCCAAAATAAAGATATTTTCCAACAAACAAACCTTGATAGAAATCGTCTCCAGAGAATGGCACGATAAGATTTACTAAAGGAAAATTTTCAGGCCAAAAGAAACTAATTCCAGATGGAAATATTAAACTTTGGCAAGGAATAAAGAGCACTGTAAAGAATAAATACGTGTATAAATGTTTTAAAGTATTGACCTCTTTAAAACAAAACTAAGGAGAGATTTGTGAGAACATAATAACGTAGAAGTAAAATTTTAAATAATATCACAGAGAACCAGAGGATCAAAAGGAGGTTAACCTGTTGTAAGGATGACTTGTGAAGTGGCAAAATTACTAACTTAAGATACACACTGAGAAGCTAGGAAGGCATATTGTTTCTCTAGGGTAAAAGCTAAAAGAAAATCAAGGATGTATAACAAAAAGCTATAAAGTGGAATATAAATACTTCAAAAGCAAGTAGTAAAGGAGGAATAAAGAAACAAAGAACAGATGGGATAAGTAGAAAAAATAACAATAGAGAGAATTAAACCAACTATTTCAGTAATTATATAAAGAAATGGACTAAATACTCCAAGCAAAGAAAGAAAAAATGGATTTTTTTTAACATAAGACTCAATTATAGGCTCTTTATAATAAATATATTTTGAAGTTTAACATACTTATCTGGGAGGCAGCAAGGCATCAGCTTTGGAGATGAAGTGCCCTGAGTTTGAATTCTAACTTCTAATTGTATGTTTGAACTTGGGTTAGTTACATAACTTCTCTGAGTCTCAGCTCCCTTATCTATAAGGAAAGAGCAGAAATACATTTCTGATAGGGTTTTGTGCAAATGAAATAAAATTAACGAGAAAAGCTGGGGCAGTGACTAGAAGACGCTCAGTTAATGACAAGTATGTTGTTACTCTCATCACCACCACCCACCATCCCAGGCTCTCTTAGGGAGATGCTAATTTTGTGGTTAATGGCTTGGGTGCTGGAATCACACTGCTTGGCTTTACTTCCAGCTCTGTCAGTTATTAACCATGTGACTTTGAGTAAGTACTTAAACTCCCTACACCTTGGTTTTCTCACCTATAAAATGGGTATCTCTCAGAATTGTGAAGATAAAATGAAGTCATCTGTTAAGACACTTAGCACATTGCCTGGGACATAATGAGTGTTCTCTACACAGCAGCCAGATTGACGACTAAAACATAAGTCAGATAATGTTAGTCATTTGATCAAAAGCTTCCAATGTCTTCCTCTTGCACATACAGTAAAAGCCAAAAGCACCTACATGATCCCTTAAGATCCATTACCTCTCTGAACTCCCCTACTAGTCGCCCTCTTGCTTTCTCCACTTGCTTTAGACACACCGGTCTCCTTGTACTTCCTCAAACTAGTCAGTTATGCTGCTGTCTCAGGGTGGCTATACTCGTACTATCCTCCTCCAGGAGAGTTCTCCCTCTGCATTCACCCACCCGCCCCTCAGATCAGCATCATTTGCTCAAACATACTATTCAGTGAAGGCATATGGGACTCCCCTATGTAAAGTTGTACCTCACTGCCCCACCCCACCCCACTGCCCTATCTTAATTCCTTGGTTTATTTTTCTCCTTAGCAGAAATCACCATTTAACATTCTTTTCTGTTAGAATTCTTTATTAGTTTATTGTATGCCTTCCCCCATTACAATGTAAGCCCACGGGGGGAGGGATTTTTGTCTTTGACCACTACTGTAACCCCAGCATGGAGACAACCACCTAGCACATAGTAGGCCCTCAAGAAAAATTTATTAAAGGAAAAATTTAAACGTTAGTCACCATTATTATTATTTACTTGTTTGAGCATTTCTTCCTTTTTTGGTAACCATTGGAGGTATCGAGTCATACCTAAACTCTCGACGTAGCTCAGCTTAGTCATCACTTCCTCAAGGAACCTCTGTCAGTTCCTCCTGTTTTGCCCTTTCACAATGTTTATCTCTGTTACGTGATTCTTTGGTTTAAATCTGTCTTTTCTACTATATCGGTAGATAATGCATCAATTTTTGCTTGCCTCTGTATTCCCAACACTAAGTACAGTACTTGGTACATAAAATATACTCAATTAATAATGAATGATTGAATGATCAGAATGGGCTCTTGATTTATTTTGCCTATTGTGAAACTAATTTTGTACATTACTTGATCTCTCCGGCGGTGCTATGTTTAGTGTTTGTTTATGATTGATAAGCTTTGGCATCTTATGTGCCATTTCCTCACTGACACTGAAGTGTATAACTTAAGCTAAGCTGTGTTCTGGTAGGTATTCACAAATGTTTCTCATTGGTTTGTATTAGAGTAAAAGACAAAAGAGCAATAGGTCGCCAGTTAGCAAAAATCCATTTACTATTGTTCAGATCTGTGAAAGTGTCTAATTAATATTATGCATTAAAATTTCACAATAAGGAGGATCTTGGAGATCAGTCTAGTAATAAAAAGAACAAAGTGAAGATAGATGCATTCTTTTCATTGAGATGGGGAGACTGTGGCAACCGTAGTGTAGGAAAGAGAAAGGAAACGGTCATTTATTGTCATATGCCAGACTCTATTCAAGGTACTTTGCATGTGTGATGCCATTTGATCCAAATCACAGAAGTGGTTGAGGAGGGAGTCTGCTGGTGAATGTGGGCATGGATGTGTATGTGCATATTTGTGCCTGTTTGAAATTATCAGGCTCTAGCCCTGTCTCTGCTTCACGTTAGTTGTGCAAGCTTGAGCCCCTGAGCTTCAGTTCCCACATTTGTAAAGTGTAGATCATAAGGCCCATCTCACAGAGCTGGTACTAAGATCAAATAAAATAATGGATATGAACGTTCTTTGAAAATATTGAAAAACAAATGTGTGTGTGTATAGGGTGTCATAAGGATCAAAGCAACAACAACAATTTATCCCTTTGGATATCATAATATTTTTGCATTTTCTGTGGTAAAAGCTAGATCTGGAGTAAAGTCAGATTGTATCAGCTTATTACCCTTTCACTTACTGCGATTCAATCCAATAAATATATTAAACACCTGTAATATGCCAGACTCCATAAAGCCACAGAGAATCAAATGAACTAACCATGATCCTGCCTCAAGGAGTTCACACTTGAGAGGAGGAAGCATGTGGTTATAAAAATAACTGTAAAATTCAAGGCAGAATATGCATAATGCTATAGATACTAGGAAAACATACCCAGTAACTTATACAATAAATATATACTGAATATCAACTATGGGCCAGGCACTGTTCTAGAACCCAAAGATATAGGAGTGAGCAAGAGAGACAAGGAGCCTGTTTTCATGGGGCTTAAATTCTAATGTGTGAAAGGGGGGAAGAAGCTCGTAATCCAATGAATAAACGAACCAATGTCATTTACCTGCTGTGTTGAAAATGAAATGAGTAATGTGATAACGAAGTCTGGAGGGGCGAGAGGTGGTCAGCTAAGGTCTCTGTACCTGAGCTAGGACTGGAATGATGAGAACAAGGCAGCTTTAAGAAGATCTTCCGAAAGAGAGTTCACACAGTGAATAGCAAGTGCTCGGAGTTTGTGGGTTTGAGGCTCACAAAGGCGCTGTGTGACAGCATGTTGTAACAAAACGGGAGAAAGTGAGATGAGGGGAGAAGAGACGAGCAGGAGGGAACAGGGGCCAGATCACACTCCACGTTTGGTTATGGGGAAGAATATGGGGTCTAACTGAGGTACAATGGAAGCCAAGGCAGGCTTTAGTAAAAGAAGAGATATTGATCTGATTTACATTTTAAAAGAGAGATCTAGTTGCTATGTGGAGCACGCGGGCTGCAGTGGGGAGAAAGTGGATCCAGGAAGACCAGATGAGATGCTATTTCTGCAATCCAGGTGAAGGATAATGAATGGTGATTTGTAACTAAGCTAGAAGCCATGTAGATAGGAGAAAGGGACAGATGTGGGATATGTTTTGGAGGAGAGCCAAGAAGAGTCTGAAGAGGAGAAAAAGGTTGTTTCTAAATGAAGCATGCTTCAGTTTCTTTATTTCAAAATCCTCTTATGTCAAGCAATAATAAATTAATTCTATAAATGTATCTAATGTACATTTAAGCTAATATTAAGATTCTCTGGCTCTAAAGTTTTTCTATGGGAAATATAATGCCTGCTTACTAAAGAAAGTTGTAAGATAGAGAAAATCAAAAATTAGGAAAAAATACATACATATATACAATTTAAAATATACTATCTACATATCTAAGACTAAAATGCTTTTTTTTCCTCCAGAACTACGATTTGATCTTGCGTTTCCGAGGAGGGTGTGCTGTATCAGATTTTGCCTGCTTCTCTGCAGCATCTTTCAAAACCTGAAAACAACTTGAGGACTTGAACACGAATGCTAGGCGTGGGCATTTCTTCATGTATGGAAGGTGACTTCCACCCATTGGGGAAAATGGCAATGCCCAGATGTTCCCGTATGTCAGGGGCTGGAGGGAGCACGCAGCCACCTCACCAAGGCCTTAAACATAATGCAATCAGACAGATCGCAGTAAATCCATTCCCATCCGCGCTTTGACGCGGGAGGAGGGAGGCTGCAGCTATTTACAGCAACAACTGTCTGAGCAAGGACTGAGTAATTCGGTCTCTCGGGGAAGCTAGCTTGGAAACCTTTGTCAACAAGCAGTCAGTCAGGCTCTGTACGATTAGAAGCGGCCAGTGTGCGCTCTGCATCTACAGGAGGGCCCTTGATGATTGCATATGCCTTTTTGGCCCTCTGTGTTTAAAGACTAAGGATTCCATCGAGGTAAGGAATGGGCGGGCGTGAGTCTTTAGGGGGCACGTCCAGGAAAGAGTCCAGTAGAGAGCAGTGGGCCACCCACTGCAGGAGCGGATCCTCCCACTCCGCACCCCGCGCGGCTCGGAGGCCGGATGAAGTCGGGGCAAGCCAGCCAGGCTGTAATGTGGCATGCATCAGCTCCTTGCAGCATCCTCTCCCCTGCCGTGCTCAGTAATGGATCTTTGCGTCCTAAAAGAGGAGGATAATGCCGGGTTTGGCTTATAAATAGATGGTTGTACGCTCTGCCTGCGAAGCATTGATTGAGAGAGCCAAGCTGACTATTGATCTAATTTTAACTCATTTTAGCACACACCCGCTCCGCCTCCCTGTCGCTGGTCGGCGGAGCACAGGGCACAACTGTCTCACGCGACCGCCAGAGGGCGGGCCGCTCGTGGTCCTGCCGCTCTACCCGTCTGGCCTCTGTCGACGCAGACACACAATGCCGGCCTTTATTGGGTTTGAAAAATAGGAGTTTGATTTTGCTGCGCGGGAATGACCTCATCACTCATGAAAGTCAGAGGAAAGCGGGGAATTGGATGACAGGCAGTCGGGAAAATAAAGCTTGCATTTCATCTCCTCCCACTGCACCACCTACACAGAGCACTCGGGATGTGCTTCTCGTTTCCAAAGCGCGTTGCTGAAGCCGGGGAGTGGGGGAGAGCGGTGGGAGTGGAATGTTAAATTCTTGGTACTCTGGCACTGGGCGTGCCCTGGCTTCTGTTTAAAAGGTTAGTATCACCTACTCTCTGCCTACTAGGGCTCCCTACGGTGCTGTCACCAAATGCCAGCGCCCTCTAGGAAAGGGTGACGACTTCAAAATATTATTAGTTATTCCTAAACGTGATTCACCTTGCCAAAGTTTAAATAATGGTCATCAGCAATTTTATAGTGCTGGCTTCTAAATTTCAGATCTGCTTATGGCTTCCAATGAGTAGGGTGGGTAATTAAAGCCTATCACGTTTTTGCTTGCCACATTTTGGGACCACAAAGTATAGGGTAGAGTATATGTGATGGGAAGGGAGACAGAACAAAGAAAGATGCCTCCCCAGAAATTTCCGAGCCCTAGAATTCAGCATTTGGACCTTCCTTTTGGGTTTCAGTGAAACATATTACTAAATACAATCTAGTGTTTATCAACTACTTGTTATGTACTAACCATTTTACATTTGTTACCACCTTCAATCCTCAAGACAACCTATGAGTTAAGTCCTATTGTTATCCCCACTTCAAAGTTGAAGAAATTGAGGCTACTGGCCCAAAATCAGGCAGCTAGAAAGGAGCAGAGCGGAGATTCAAGCCTCAGTAGTGAGGGACCCCAGAGAACACATACTCCTGACCACCATGTTCTATGTCCGGAAGATGTGCCTACTCTTGGCAAAGTCTTAAACCTTCCACATTCCTGAGCAAAGGAGAGTGCATGTGAAGAGAGGATGGCAAATCTCAAATAAGGCCTGCCTGGGCCAAAGCCAAAAGGCTCTTCATAGGGAGAGCTCTTAAAAAGTGAAAAATGGGGGTCAGCCCCGTGGTGCAAGTGGTTAAGTGCGCACTCTACCCTGGGGTGGCCCAGGGTTCGCCAGTTCAGATCCCGGGCACGCACTGACGCAGTTTGTCGAGCCATGCTGTGGCGGCATCCCATATAAAGTAGAGGAAGATGGGCATGGATGTTAGCTCAGGGCCAGTCTTCCTCAGGAAAAAAAAAAAAAGATGAGGATTGGCATCAGATGTTAGCTCAGGGCTGATCTTCCTCACAAAAGAAAAAAAGTGAAAAGTGTACAAAGAAATTATCATCTGCAGTGTTGCTCCTGACAAAGATGGAAATAAAGAAACCAGAAAAAGGGAATTTTCACTAAAGGGCCTTCACCTGGCTACTCATTCAACAAATATTTGCTCACCGTGGACTGGCCATTGTGGTGGGCCTTGAGATACGGTGATGGAGAAGACAGATGTGGTCCACGCCCTTATGGAACCTCATGAGGAAGGGAGTTATAAATAGGTGAACAATGAACACGCAATTATAATTTGTGATAATTATAAAAGGGACATGATCTATTTGGGGAGAGGAAAACAGGGGAGGCCTGTCTGAGGAAATGACATTCAAGCGGAGAGCTACAACATGAGTGGGAATTAGCCAGGTGAAGGATGGCAATGAGCATATCGTAGACAGACATGGAAAGGCTTTGAGGAGGAAATGGTACTGGTGATCAAGTGGGAGAAGGGTTTGAGGGGAGACTGGAGAGCTTGAATAGGGTCTTGTAAACTAGAGGGAGGATTGTGAACATCATCCTAAGTGCGATGGGAAGACCCCTTGAAGAGTTTTAAGCATGAGAGTGAAGTGATTTGGTTTATATTTTAGAAAGGTTACTTTGTGATGGGAAGAATGGGTGGGAGATGGGACAAGGGAGTGGGCATGGGGAAACCTTTAGGAAGTTAGTGCATTAGCTCAGGTGAGAGATGATGGGTGCTTGGACAAGGCCTGGCTTATGGGAGGTGGAGAGAAGTGGATGAGTTATCTGTGGGTTTGGTGACAGATATAACAGTAGAGTTGAGGGATAGAGAGAGGTCAGGGATCTCTCCTGGTTTCTGGCTTGAGGCACAGGATTGAATGAGGCATCGTTTACAAATCAAGTGGACACAGAAAGAGGAGAGAGCTGGGGAAATGATTCATGGGGGCCTTTCTTATTTGAAGAGCAAAGGCTGCTGACCACCCAGACGGAAAGGAGACTTCAAAAGGAAGCTTGGAGTGATTTGTCATTTCTTTATGGAAATGACCTTTTTATTATTGTTGTTGCCTCCACAGTCAAAAAGGGGAGCATTAATACTGTGGTGAGTAAAATGGAATAGGAAAACAATGAGGCAGTGGTACGTATATTTGCTTTTGCTATGAAACGTGGAGTTTGTCAGCTCCGAAGGAACCTGAGGAAGCCAAGCAGCAGCAACTCTCGACATGCGTGGGGCTTGCAGGACTGGTCAGCAGCACTGTGGTTTAAAGCCCCGCACCTGAGGAGAGTCAGAGTGTCAGAGCTGGAAAGAACCACATTATACCCATCAGGAAACGAAAGACCCAGAGAGATGAAATGATTTGTCCAAGATCACACAGCAAATCTGTAACTGAACAGAGAGAAACAGGCCTTCTGGTTCTTTCCTACGCCACTCTCCCTCTCAGGGTTAAGGCTCTCTCTCTCAGGCACGCAAGCCTCCTTCTTCGTAAGGAGAGGTTGCTGGACTGCTGTTACACTGGTGATACACTTTCACCCAGAATCCGTGAGAAATGTTAGTCTCTGGAGTCTCCCCATCATTCCACAATTCTCCGGGACAGGAACCCCAACTTCCTTGGCATAGCTTGGCATTTGGCCAGGCAGTGCCACCCAAGGTACCCAGCTCCTGGCAACAGGTCCTCCTTCCCCGAGTCGGAAGGGGTGGATGGATCATTTCCTTCATTCAGGGCTGCTAGGATGCACTCTTGCCCTTGTGGGAGGCTCCCAATTATAAAGGAAGAGTCGGTGACCTGCTCTGCACCAGACCCTTTGCAAACAGAGCCTTCTAAGTTAATGAAGTAAACACGAGCTGCTCCTCGCCTTCCTCCCCATTCTATTTTCTTGCCTTCCTCTCTTGGAAAGTTTCAGAATTGGACTGGAACTGAAAATCATAATCCTATTCGAAAGAAGCACTGCTGTGTTAGCTGTGGAGATGTCTGTTGCTTTTTCCTAATGTATGTAGAAACGTGAGAAGCAATCAATTGTCAAGCAGGAAAGATGAAAATGGTTTAAATCCATTTGTCTATCACATCATTTTGAAATAAAGTTTTCCACAATTATGATTGGTGGGGTTTTTAATAATGATGGATCTTAAGTGTTATATAGAAACAATACTATCTGCTCAGATTCACTAATTCCTTTTAATCTCTGTAAGTGTAAATATGTGTGTGTGTAAATCTTTTTTTCTCCAGTTTTATTGAGATATAGTTGGCATGAAGCACTGTATAAGTTTAAGGTGTACAGCATAATGATTTCAAGTGGTAAATATTATTGTCTTTATTTACACAATGTTCCTCTGAAATATTTAATTTTCAGAATTATCACAGTCTCTTTCTTCTATTACCAAGACAGTAATGTTTAATGGCAGTCATTTTCTAAAGAAGAATCCATTCTAAACTATGATTTATAGAAAGCCATCTGATGGCATTTCTCAGCAGAGATTGACATTTATGCAAGAGGAAATAGCCTTATGATTTTTTAAATAAACAACTAGGTAAAAACAATGGGGTGGAGAGAGAGTTATGAATCATTCCTATAGTACAGAATTTAATCAGAGGACTGTCCGTAATTTAATCAAATTACGTAAATGCTAAAAGCTGCTTTATCATTAGTCAAAGTTCCTTTCAAAAATTCTTCCCACATCGACTAAAGGAGGTTTAATTTTTTAATTTATACTTTTCTGCATTTTTGATTATTTCTATAATGCATATATGTGATTTTTACTAAGAGAAAGAAGCAAAAGTATTCAAGAAAATTCATCCCTTGTAAAAGTACCACCTCAAAATCAAAGGATCGTTGCATCATGGGAGGATGCTCCTTTGATATTAACCTCTAACAAAAGTCATCTAGAGCGAGATGCTATAACAGCAGGCGGGGCCAGCCATATAAACAATAAGGGCAGCTTGAGAGTTGGGAATACTGTTGATCAGGCTGCTCTTAAATAGGAAAATGTTTGTTTTTTGAATAATAACAGTGATTTGTGATTTGCACACAAGATATATGCTGAAATGACACTGCTTCGAGTTGTTTCTCCAGTAGAGGCTGGGCTTGCGCTAGTCCTGAACATAGGCATTAAATTGAAGAATGTCTATCTGAGATTAGACGCCCAGTTTGTAGTTACAAAACACAATGAGTTAACTGTCCTAATTAGGTTTATAGTCCGCGGCCTTGACCTCTTTAGCAGACAGTGACCGTAACTGCTCATCAGCGGGCAAGAGCATTGACAGCCTAAGCTGCAAAGATTAACGAAGGAAAAGGACAGCTCAACACTGTGAGACAGACTTTTCCCAAGCAGTCAATGGGCCGGGGGTGGCAATCTCCTTCTGGAAGTTATAAGCAAATGAATAAACAAATAGAAGCTTTTTTTTTTTTTTCTGCTTTTCATGCAGCTTCCCTGGCTTTGGCAAGCTGTTCATCGATGAGAGAACATTTCTTGAACAACAAAGTTTTCCGGAGGTCCCATTCTTTTTGTGGCCATCTTGATAGTCTTTGACATATTCAAGCTGAAACGTCGTGCCTTCACCATCTCACGCTGCTGTGCACACATATCTTATCTTTTTTTGGTAGGGAATTGAATTTGGCTTCTTGATGCTAATTAAGGAAAGAAGACTGGGACTGAATGTTTAAAAAATCTCTTCTGTTGTATTCAGGCAAAAACACCTTTTCCCCCTCTTCAGTCATTTTAATGCCCCCCCCCACCCTCTTATTCCTTTAGTTTGGAGCTGTGGTTCACAAGGCTTTTCCTGCAGAAACCCAGGTGGACATGTGCCCCCCGCCTCCCAGGTGCAGAGGTAAGATGGGCCTCAGGGTGTTTGTCTTCCTTCTCCTCCTCTGCTTCTGTCCCCTCTGAAAGCAGCGCTGCAATGTGTGAGAGTGAGAGTCACCTTAGCACGAGGATAATCTTATCTCCACTCCAATTTAAATGAAAAGTCCCCCATTTGCAAACTTCAGAACTTTATTCCCTGTAACACATTGCCTGTGGCAAACTCCACGACTGGCTGGGACAGTATGCCGCAACACTGTGCTTGCGAATTAGAGCTGGAATATGTTCCCGTTTTCCAGATGAAGTGAGGGACAGAGTCTACGGGATTTTGCCACAGAGGGCCCCCAGACCCATCAAGCACAGTATTTCATATTCAGAGCAGAAGTTTCTCCATGAGTCAGTATTTAATCTGTTGGAGAGAAAATGAACTCTTCAGGATTTGATGCAAATTAAAAGAAATACGATGTGCAAAAACACTGAGACAGTCCCGGTTATGATGATACATGTTAATCCAGAGAACCACATGGATCCAGGCACTTACCCTTTTTATGACACAGTTTACTTTTCTTTGAAATGGAGAGAATAATGGTACTTGCCTCATAGGACTGTTAATACCTGTAAAGCACTGTAAATGCTGCCTGACATATAATAACCTCTCAGTAAATGTTAACTCCATTACTATCACTATCTTTCCATGGACATGGCCACTTTTGTGGTTAAACTGAGGATAAACTCCAACACTGCTGGTGTTGCTAATTTTACTAGCCCCAATTTAACCCTAACTATGACATAATAATGAAAGAGAGACGTGTTTATGAGCATCCTTTTAGGCTGTTCAAATCATTGTTGAGCCAGAATAGAGGTATAGAAAAATAAAAAATTAGCCTTTAAAAATCGTTCACTTCTAGTGGAAGTGTAAATTGGTACAAACCTCCTAAAGGGTGTTAAAAACCTTAAAATGTGAATACCCTGTGTCTCAGCAATTCCTTAACTGTGAATTTATCTAATGGAAATAATCAGAGATGTGTGAAAAGATATATGTAAGATTCTTCATCAAATTTATTTATAACACTGAAAAACTGGAAGAGACTTAATGTCCAACAATAAGCTAGTGGTTAAGTAAAATATGTTCATTTATATGATGGAATGCTGCATAGACATTAAAAATTATGTTGTTGGGGCCGGCTCCATGGCTTAGCAGTTAAGTGCCTGTGCTCCGCTACTAGCGGCCCAGGTTCGGATCCCAGACGCACACCGGATGCACCGCTTGTCAGGCCATGCTGAGGCAGAGTCCCACATACAGCAACTAGAAGGAAGTGCAACTATGCCATACAACTATCTACTGGGGCTTTGGGGAGAAAAGGGAAAAAAAGGAGGAGGATTGGCAGTAGATATTAGCGCAGGGCCAGTCTTCCTCAGCAAAAAGAGGAGGATTGGCACGGATGTTAGCTCAGGGCTGATCTTCCTTACAAAAAAAAAAAAAATTGTGTCGTAGAAGACAATATATTGACACGGACAAATGTTCCTGATACATAGCCCAGTGAAAATAGCATGTTATAAAACAGTAGAGTATAAAAATGCTATTCATTTATAAATGTAACAGTTGGACTGAGGTATACCAATGCAAATATTTTTTTAAATAAAGCTTGCTGTGTTCTCAAAACATCTTTGAATCTTCCAATTTACCCAGAACATACATCTTATTTTTTGCCTGTTCTTGTTGAAACATTAGTCTAGTTTGCTGATTTTTGTAATCCAATCTGGTTATTAAAGTCTTAGGCTCTCTTTGTTGAATAGTCTGTCAAAATTCAATATTATTAGCTGTCACCGTTCATAGTTCCAAGCTTTCTCTCTCTGAACTAACACCGTCTACTCCACCTTCACCAACTCCAAGCACAGCAGGGCATAAAAAGAAATCCTCTTTTTGTGCCAGCCTGAGAGTATCAGTAGAGGAGGATGACCTGGTCCTGATCTGGTGCCACTTTTATTTCCATGGCATCTGCTCCTATGGAATCTCTGTGGAAACTATATGCATGGCTTCCTTAGACCATATTTGGTTTCACACTACTCCCCTCACAGAGCACTCCCTTACCAAAGAGGGGCAGCTGTGTGTCCCTTTAGCCGCCACCTAGGAGGCTCTACACCTTCTACCTGTCTGCTAATCTCCATGCCCCCCTTGGACATTGGGGTCTTCTTCTGTGCCCTCTGAGAGTCATGGAGAACTGAGAAAGGCGTGTCCCCTTCCTTCTCTCTCTTCCAGGCACACTACAAGATCTCTTTGAGCCCTACTGGTGTTGATTGTTCCATCGATTCCTCTGCTTTCCAAAATCACCTAAGGTGCAGGAATGTTCAATCTTAAAGAGTTACATATCAAACATCCCCCTCGTTCCCTGGGGTGGTGGGCATAGTGGGGATGGAATGGGATGGTGGAAGGGTCCTGGGGCAGAAGATAACTCATCATCCCTGAAGGACCTCAGAGGGCCATCCTCAAAATCCCTGCCAGGATTCTATCTATTTAAAAAATTTCTATTAAAGTATATTTGCATGAAATAAAATGCTCCAGTGTAAATGTTCAGTTTGATGGATATTAACCAATGAATACCCCCATGTAATCACCACAATCAAGATATAGAACATTTTCTTCTGTCCAAAAATCTCCTCTTGCCCATTTGAAGTCAATTCCTGCTCCCCTGTCCTAGGCAACTGCTGATCTGCTTTCTAACCCTTGAGATTTGCTAGAATTTCATAAAAGTGGTATAACACAGCATGTACTTTCCTGCGTCTGGCCAAGCATTACATGTCTGAGATTCATCCAGGTGTTGCTAGGGTTTGTCTCTTTTCATTGATCAGTAGTAATCTATTGTATGGATATATCACAATTTGCTCATCCATTCACTTGTTGATGCATATTTGGGTTGTTTTTAGTTTGGGGTTGTTATAAATAAAGCTGCTACAGGCATCTATGTACAAGTTTTTATGTGTATATATGTTCTAATTCCTCTTGGGTAAATACCTAAGAGTGGAATGACTGGGTCATATGATAGTGTACGTATAGCTTTATAATAAACTACCAAACTGTTTTCCAAAGTAGTTGTTTTCATCCCACTGGGAGAGTATAAAAATTCCAGTTCCTCCACATCCTTGTCAACACTTGTGTTTGTCAATCTTTATAATTTTAGCCTTTCTAGTGGATGAATAATATCCCATTGTGGTTTCAATAGGCATTTCCTGAGAACTAACCACGCTAAGGATTTTTTCATGTGCTTATTAGCTGTGTGTATGTCTTCTTTGGCAAAGTATCTGTTAAATCTATTGCCCATTTTTAAAAATAAAATTTGTATTTTGTAATAGTTTTGTGATTTACAGGAAAGTTACAGAGATAGTACAAAGATTCCTGTATACCACACACCGAGTTTCCTCTACTGTTAACATCTGACTCCAGTGTGGTACATTTGTTACAATAAGCCAATATTGATACATTATTATTAACTAAAGTTCATATGGATTCTCATTTCCTTTCTTTTCAACTAATGTCCTCCTCACGCCCGCTACCCCAGGATCCCATCCAGGATAACACATTAAATATAGTCCCCATGTCTCCTTTGGCTCCTCTCCATTGCCAGTTTCTCAAACTTTCCTTGCTTTTGATGATCTTGACAGTTTGGGGGAATATTGGTTAGCTACTTTATAGAATGTCCTTCAAATGGAGTTTGTCTGGTATCTTTCACGTGATGAGAGGTGGGTTGTGGGTTTTTCGGGAAAAGACCACAGAGGTAAAGTGCCGTTCTCATCACATCATATCAAGGGTACATGCCATCAACATGACTGATCACTGTTGATGTTGACCTTGATCACACGGCTAAGGTTATGTTTGTCAGGCTTCTCCACTGTACAGCCACTCCTTTGTTCTCCTTCCCATGATGTACTCTCTGGAAGTCACTATGCACAGCCCACACTTAAGGGATGAGGAGTAATACTGCACCTCTCTGAGGTAGAATATCTGGATAAGTTATTTGGAATTCTTCTGTAGAGAAGATTTGTTTATTTGCCCCATTTATTTATTTATTCAATCATTTATTTATATCAACATGGACTCATTAGTATTTATTTTATACTTTTGGTTATATCCCAATACTCCGTGATTTATTTCCTTGCTCAGATTGTTCCAGCTTTGGCCATTGGGAGTTCTTTCAGTTAGCTCCTGTGTCCATCTCACATGTCCCCATCATTGTGTTTTTTCAAGCACTTTCTTTCCGGAACTACAAGATGCTATCTGCGGAGAAAGATTTGATGAGTCAACAAATTTGCATTTTCTTCTACCCAAGTGCTTGCAAGGCTCAGATCCTCCCACACTGTGGCTGCCATGTCCCCACACATGTCCCTCCCACAGATGTCATCTTTTGTTTAGAGGATATAAGGCAAGACTTGGAGAGAAATGCTTCTTTACATTTTTGAATGGTGCTTGAATAATGTCCATAGGGAAAGAGGTTTACAGTAACTGGCAGCCCTGTGACAACACTGAGTATGAGATCCCGCATGTTGAGACACCAATGTGTCCTGTAATAACTATACAGTGTTTGCGGGATGCAGAGCTCTCTAAAGCAAAGTTCAAACGGTGGTACCAAATGGAGGAATTTTAATGTATATAAGTCAGCCCAACCTGTGACTGCCCCTTCTGCTTTTAAAAACCTCCTGCAATGGGGCACCTCAGCCAACTGTTCTGATGTTTAGAGAACTTTTTCCTCTGGCTGCCCTGTATCAGTGGTCAGAAAACCATAGCCCCCAGCCAAACCCAGCTCACTGACGGGTTTTGTGAGCAAAGTTTTATTGGAACACAGCCACTCATTCATTTGTGCATTATTTATGGCTACTTTCACACTCAATGGCAGAGTTGAGTAGTTGCAAAGGCTAAAGAAATATTTCTCTGGCCCTTTATAGAAAAAGTCTCCCCACCACTGTTGTACTTCATGACTAGCCTGCATCCTACACAACAGAGGGTCGTTTTCTTCAGTTATAGCCTCCGGGAAGCAAAGAACCTCCATCAGAGCTGTTTCTGTAAGTAACCTTCATGTGAGAAGTCTTAAATACACACTTGTAAAATTAAATGACCGTGTTTATCTAATCCCCTTGGCTTAACCTTCTCTCTCTTATCTGTAACCAAAATTTACAGTTCTCATGCATGCTTAATTGCTAAACAGGCTCACAGGTTAGGAATACATACACAAAAGCCTCAAATGTTGAACAAATGTTTTTCAGAAATTCAAAGCAAGACAAATTTTCTCCTTAACCAGAGGCCCTTAAACATTTAAAGAAGGGAAGCACACCTAGATACCTCGGGGGGCTCAGATCATTTTCATTTTTCTGCTCCCCTAAATTCAGGATATTGTCTTGATCTCTAGAAATGCTTTGGGCATCTGTGTGGAGAGGATACCACAGGTGCAACAAGGGCTTCCAAAATAAAATGCAAATTGTGTTTTAATGAAGCACAGCTGTCACAAAACCACGGGGGCGGGGATCAAGGAGCTTTCTGTTCTTTCTGCTCAACCTGGGAGAGTTTTAATTTATTTACTTTATTTTCTTCTATGTACACATTTCTCCAAAAATAAAAAATAAGAAAAGCGAAGACTACTGAGAATGGCTATGAAAGCTGTAAAGACGGGGCTAAGCCTCCAGGTAGCTACCCTTACTCAAGGACAAAGTAAGTGCCAGAGAATTCTATTGCCTGAGGCTGGCCAAAGGTGTGTTCTTCTTTGTGGTGCCGTCTCCTTGATTGCTGGTTCAGCCACCCACGGCTCTGTGAACTTGAGCCAATTCTGCAGTCTCTCTGAGCCCAACCTGTAAAATGGGGATTGTGTTTGCCTTGCAGAGTTACTATGAGGATATAAAATGATGGACGTACTATGTATGGCACTTGATACATAGTAGTTTTCATGACTATTCTTCCTCTTTTATTATTCATTCTTTCCAGGACACTGTAGAGATACATACTCCAAGAGCAAGAGTGTCTGAGAGTGGAATGAGGTAGGACAGACCACAGGCCTCTGGAATAATCCCTGTGATCATCTCGCCTCCAAGAACCCCCTTTAATGTTTACAGTTTGCTTGGACCTGGAGAAGGTTAAGGTTAAGAGAGCCCTGCCAGCATCTCCGTCCCTTTTCTTTTCTCCTCTGCACAGAAAGTCAGCGACCTCTGTGAGAAATTACAGGCGTCCCTGGAGGGAATGCAAACTCCAACGTCATGAAGCCTCAGACCACAGGGAATTCGCAGGTTGAGACGCCCTAGCGGGGCCCTGCCTCTCATCAAAAAGTCCATTTTCCCTAACTGCTGAGAATCAGGCAATTTAGGAATGAAGTCAGAGCTTGACTTGGTTTCTCTTGTGATTCCCTTCACAGCTGGTGGGCCTTTGGTTTAATCCTAAAGGTGCCCAAGTGGATCCACATCCTGTTCATCTTCCTCTGAAAGGTCAGGAAGCAACCCAAGGCCACGGACTCCGTGCTCCACAGCAGGTCAGAGCAGGGAGTGAAGCAGCCATGAAGAGAAGCTGCAGTGCTGAGTCACCAGCAAGACTGGCCTTAGCCTGGGGTGGAGGAGATGACTGCCTCACCCTGGTGATGGTTGGGGGTGTTTGCTTGGGGTGAGTATATTAGTTTGCTAGGACTGCTATACAAAGCGCCACAAACTGAGTGGCTTACGACAACAGACACCTATGGCCTCACAGTTCTGGAGTCCAGAGGTCCGAAATCAAGGTGTCAGCAGGGTCAGGCTCCCTCTGAGACGTGTGGAGGATCTAGCTGTGGCGCTGGTTGGCTGTCCTACACAGTCCTTGGTTTATAGACGTACCACTCCCTTCTCTGCCTCCGTTGTCACACGGCCCCCTCCCTCTGTGTCTTCACACCGTCTCCATCTGTGCATGTCTCTGCATCTCTCCTCTTTTTATAAGGACCAGTCACACTGGATCAGCTCCTGCCCTACTCCACTATGACCTTGTCTTCACTTGATTACGTCTGCAAAGACCCCATTTCCCAAGAGCGTCACAGTCACAGGTTCTAGGGGCTAGAACTTCAACTTATCTTTTGGAGGACACAATTTAACTCATAAGATGTAGTGAGAGAGGGGGAGGCGGTGGACCCTGAGAGGCCCCACTCTTTCAAGCCCTTCACTGTTTACTACCCCCTGCAGTAAGACCCTAGTGCTTCACGACTTTAACTCTCAGCCAGTTTTTCCAGGATTGACAAGGAGCATTGCAGCCCCTGCGGGCCCTTGTTCAGGGTCCGGATTCCTGGGGTAGGGAGTGGGGGTGTGCCAGATCTGCAACCCCAGAATCTGCATTTTCTTAGCCAGCCTGAGACACAGCCTTCAGTAAAACACCAGGAGCTGTGCTCTATTACCAGCCACTTTCCCTACACGGTGAATAGATTTCAGATCCTTATGGAGTTAAAATAGGGAGAAAGTAAAGGAAAAAGAGAAGGCTTGAGGAACGTGGTGTGGGATAAAGGGAGGAAGAGATTGGAAGAGGGAAGCTGGGAAGCTCAGGAGGAAAAAACTTCCCTCCGCTCTGTTTTGCCAACAGCTGACCCTGGCCCAGCCTTTGTGATGTGGAAGCCACGAGAAATGTGATTCAGCTGTGTAGTTTCAAATCGGACTGCAACATTGCCTCTATCCCCATGCCTGTTGGCAAGTTGGGGCAGGTGGTCCTGCAGACCAGGGTCTGGGTTCTCCGTTTCTCCAGGACTCATGGGGCACAAACTGGTCAGAACACCATCACGTGAGTAGACCCTGACTATGTCCTGCTGAGGCAGAAATGTGAAGCGGTTGAGAATGAGGAATAGGGCCTGTCCTGCCCTGTTTTTAACAGGAAGAGTAAGCGATAGATGCTCGAGGCATCTAACTAGGCCTAGGCCTTGCTCAGGCACCACTCCAGGGAGGGGGTGCTATAGCTTATGTTCTCTGCACACTCTGGGCACCAGAACTTTTATTGCAAACAATGGTTGGTGGGGGCAGCAGTGGGGCAAAGGTGGTCAACCCAGCTCAAGTACCTCTCCTTTGTAATATCTCAAGATGCTCTCTACCCTGGAACTCAATGAAAACAATAAAAAGGAGAACTGAGAGTTATTGAACAAGAACAATGAAATGAATTATCCATACTTCACTAAATGCACAACAAGCTATAAATAACACAGTGTTATATCCTTGGTATTCCTCTGATGCTTCGTGTTAGAAAGGTTCCGGCCTTCCAAATGTTTGGAGGAGACGCTAGGTCCCTCTTCTTCAGCCTCTTTTCAATATTGCTTAAGAATTGAGCTTCCTGGAAGGCTAGTGGCTCTTCCGTAGAGGAGAAATATATAGGAATGTATTCAAGAAATGAGTCCTTGGTCTTGAGCAAAGTAGAGATGGGAGGATGTCCCAGGAGGAGGTGATGAAACCACTGAACAGATTTCACATTCCCAGGAGGAGTAGTAATATGAAAGTTCCATGTAAATGGACAAAGACACCCACTGAGGAAATGGGACAAGGAAGGGAAGACCAGTACCATTCACAGGAGAGGTTGGGCTGGGGGAAAGATGTCTGTGTCCACCAGGAGGGGAGACTTCTAGAGAGGAGGGGAAGGAGTCTATAATCAGCTTTATATTTCTACGTTTGGGGCCTAGAATGCTGGGATATGGTTCTCTTTTCCACAGTTGATAAATTGGTATGTGGAAAATGAGTTGAACTTGAACAAGCAAAGTTATGAAACTTTGGACTGCCTTTCTCTCCCAGCTGGCCCGTGGTGGTGGGATTTCCCCAACTGGAATTGTACTAACGTTACATGGCAGTGTTGCACCAACTCTCCATCTAAGACTCCCTGGGTTTGAATCCTGGCTCTGCCATTGACTGGCTACATGACTCCAGTCAAATTGAATTATCCGATCTGTCCATTAGTCACAAAGGACTCACCTATAAAATCGGGATAAAAATAGTACCTACTGCAAAGTGTTGTAAAATTGAATTACTCTGTAGAAAACAGAACACCTGGAACATAGTGAAGACTCAATAAATGTTGGTGACAAGAAAAAGTAATCAGCCAAGATTGTCTTCAAGGTCTGACTCAATTCTGGTTTTGGTTTGAGGTCTGATTTTACATGGCCTTCTGATCCTTCTCTAAATGTTATACTTGTCCATATTTTCCAACATTCCACCACAATTCATGCTGAATGAGTCAGGTCCTTACAAAAGGGATGAGTCAAATGTCAGAGAATGTGCCTGCATTTGTTCACAGTTAAGAATTTTCAATTTTCTCTTTTTTTTTTTTTTTACTGTGTTTCCCTATATCCTGCTATTTCTGTTTCTATGTGCTACTGCATAGATTTGGGCAAATTTTGTGTCTTCGGGAGGGAAATCTTTTCTCAAGTTCTTCAATATGTCTGCTTGTCACTTCCTGGGAATGCCTTGTCCCACCTTCCCTGCTTGGGTGGAATGGGTTTGTGGAGTCTCTTTTCTTTTGATGGGAAGAGAAAAATTTCCAGGATGAATTCAACCTAAAAGTCTCCCTACTACTTAGAAGTCATTTCCTCTACGTGTTCTTCCCATATTGCCTTATTTTTGTCACCATCCTCTTCCTCTCTTTCCTTTCCCACTTACCCCACCACCCTATCCATCTCTCAGTTCTTTCAGAGTAATAAAAATGTCCGTTGACAGCAGGCCCAAAACTGTTGCTGTTTGAAGAGTTCATGTCCCCTGGTCTGTGCTTCATATACAGTGTGATTTGCTGGGTGCGTGAGGCTATATCTACTCCCAACATCACCTATTTTAGCTTCTCCCAGAGTCTGAAATTTCCATGATTAAACCCCTTTCTCTGGTTCAAGGCATTTTCTCCCTAAGACTCCTGCAAAAATGCAAATATCTTCCTGGGAAAGGTAACTCACTGGCAACATCCCCACGGTTTGTCAGATTCCCACTTGCTACAGTGTGGCAGCAGGGTCCCAGGACACCAAGTTAGTCTGTGAAGGAGGGAGAGGTATGATGGGATAAGAAGAAAAATCCTCCCATCAACCAGGCTCCATGCATCCAAGGGAGTGTGCTGCAGAGGGGCTGGCCGTGGATGGTCCTACAGTGCTGAGACCACGGCAGTATTCGGCCATCAGATGGCGGAAGGGGCGTGGACAGTCCCAAAGGGCGAATTGGGAAACACCAAAGATATGCTCAATTTGTTGGCAGAGGGCCCTCCGTGAGAAACACTGTTTAATTTTGGTTTTAATTTCTAAAAGACATGCTTTATGTTTTAGGGACTTTCTATTTTTTTACAACTTGGAAGAACATGTTTTCACTAAGGAACACTATGCCAAAGATGGCATTACTCAGGATGTTAAAGCGGATGTGCTTCAGATCCTTTGCTTGCTCTTAGAACCCCGGAGATGGCACAGCCCCAGGGCTCCAGGGCTTCCTTTCTTGCGTGTAATTCTGTTCTCTTCCTGATTCTTCCTCCCTATGGACACTCTCCCTGGCCTTGAGGCTCTTCCCTTTGCACAGAGCAGCCATAGATTGTTGGCTCTCTGTATCCTTCCTAATAAGATTTGGTTTAAACCAAAATTTTATTATCATGCATTGTGAATTCTACTTTTTTAAAAATGAAGCCAAGTATAAAAGAGCAAGTTATTTCACATTATAGGGTTAATGTGAAATACAGATAGACACAAAATAAACAAATGCAACACAATCCCTTTTTTAACCCTCTATCAGTTTTTGCAGATCTCTGCTTTAGGGTAATTTGAGGAGTTTTTCCCCCCTCTTTTCTTTTCTATTTAAAGAAAGCAGCAGAGCAGAGTGGGAAAACCTTTGGACCCAGACAGACATGAATTTGAACCAACTCTGCCTGTTGCGTGAAGTGTGTCTGGACAAGTCTCATAAGCTCTCTCTTAGCCGCGCCCATCCAGCGTGGCTAGAAACTGCTATGTGGCAGAGCCGCAAGGATTGGAAGTAATTCTTAAATCCTAAGGCTGTTTTGAGGACTAAACAAACTAATGGATGTCAAGTAATTAGCAAAGTGCCCAGCACTTAGCAGAAGCTCTGTAAATGTCATGGATTCTTATTAATATTATTAATAAAATTATAAGATACAAGGAAGAAAATTAGAGATGAAAAAAATTGAGCCAGACAATGCAATATTCATCAGTGCTAAAAAGAAATGAGTTTATCAAGCCATGAAAAGACAGCAGGAAAATTTAAACGCAAATTACTAAGTGAAAGAAGCCAATGTGGAAAGGCTATATTCTCTATGATTCCAACTATAAGACATTCTGGAAAAGGCAAAACTGTAGAGACAGTAAGAAGATCAGGGTTGCCAAGGGTTGGGGGCAGGGAGATAGAGGGATGAATAGGAAAAACACAGAGGATTTTTAGGACAGTGAGACTACTCTGTATGATACTATAACAATGGATACATGCCATTATACTCTTGTCCAAACCCATAGAATGAACAAGACCAAGAGTGAACCCTAAGATAAACTATGGACTTTGGGTGATTATGATGTGTCAATGGATGTTGATCACTTGTAACAAACCTACCACTCTGATGGGGGATGTTGATAATGGGGTAGGCTACGCATGTGTGAGGGCAGGGGCACATGGGAAATCTCTGTACCTCCCTCTCAATTTTGCTGTGAACCTAAACTGCTCTAAAAAAATTATCTTAAAAAAAAAATAAGCCAGTCAAGGAACAGAGAAGAAACATTGAGCAGGGAGGAGTAAAATTGTGTTCTTTCCCACTGTGAATTAAGGTCCTGACTTTCACGAGTCTGGGCATCCAGCAGTGGAAGAAAGATGAGGGCCACCCAAAGCAGGGAAGACGCAGCCTGGAGGAAAATGATGAGAGGAGAGGAGAGCACACAGGCTTTCAAGCAGCCACGGTATAGCAGCATTTGGTAATAGCTTGAAAATGGCCATCATAAAAGCATACAAACAAGAAAGTGGAGAAGTATTCGTTGTTTTAAAGTCACTTAGTCAATAACATTTTTTTATCCGATTGTGAAAGTAGTACATGTTCATATTGAAAAATTGGAATATATAGAAAACACAAAGACTAAAATGAAAATAATCTGTAACACAGAGAGAACCGTTCATCATTTAGGGTAAGTCCTTGTAGTCTTTTAAATATATATAACTTTTTTTCTTCTACGAAAAGGTAACATACCTGCCTTTTCAATTAACTGTACAATGTGAACATTGTCTCATGTCATTAAATATTATTCTAGCACATGTTTTTAAAAAATATATTATTAAAAATTTCAAACATGTAAAAATGTAGAGACTAGAATATTGAACCCCCATGTATCCATCACCCAGATTCAACAGTTATCAACACATGGCCAAGTTTCTGTCATCCATACACTGTCCACTTCACCCACCCCACCCTTGGATTCTCCAAAGCAATTCCCAGATACCATGAAATTTCATCTATAAATATTTTAGTATGTAGGTATCTCTAGAAGACATGGGATTCTTTTAGAAATATAACTACAATAACATTATCACACCTAAAAAATTAGTAATAGTTCTTTAATATCATCATATTGCATTCAGTGTTTACCTTTTCCTGGTTGTCATATTATATTTTAGCTGTTTGAATCAGGATCAGCTCTAGGGTATGTGAAAGATTAGGCAAAAACCCTGAATTTAAATTGGAAGTATTGATATGAACTCACAATGTATTTTTATCTAAAATCAAAACACATTTTTTAAAACTCTGAGCACTAAAAAGGCCTAGAAACAATGACTAACCCAGTTGCAAAGAACACTTCTAGTGCCAAGATTATAGACTCTGAATACCATTTTCCACTAAAAGAAACTAGAGTTTCTTGGAGAAATGTCAGATTCCAGGTCTGGGGCAGAAAAAGAACAAGATGAGCCTGAAACAGATGAGCCTTGTACCAGAAAGCAACGCAAGCCTGCAAGAGCACGAGGGTCACCTTCAAGGGACTCAGGAACTTGAATAGGCTCCCAATGGTCAACGATGTGATTGTTTAATGAAGGTGACATCCATAAGCATAACTTCAATAGATTGAAATGTGTCAAATATGTGTAAATCCATGAGTTCTCAATGATAACCCCTCTACTTCAAAGTACTCATGGGTCACTTTAAAAGATAGTAGGAAATAGACTTTATTTTGATAATAAGCAATTAAAGAGAAATCATCAAGTGTTCATCTTGCCTTTCTTTTACAAGTTGTACCTTAAGATAAACAGTTGAAAAGAAGTTCCTCTTTATATAATATTCTAGCTCATAAAGATAGAAAAATGGTAGGATTAGACAAGCACCATTTTGTAGCCCTTGAGATTTAATGACTCTAACATCACCAAAGAACAAACACAAAAATAAACTATGTGACATCTATTTGTTCATAATTACTCATCTCCTTTCCAACTTGATGCGTTGTCCTGGCATGGCCCCATTGACTTTGAACTTGGCCCTGAGACTGCCTTTAAATAATGGAATGTGAGCAAACCTGACATATGCCACCTCCAGACAGAAGCACATGTACCTGCGTGGTTTGGCTCTGCCCTCCTGGAGCGTCTGTCCTCAACCATGGAAACAGCAAGCACCAAGTAGTGGCAGCCCTGAGTGCCAGAATAAGAGACCTGAACACAACCCACAGCCCGGAGGAGAGAAGAACAGATCTGCAAATCCTGTGAGCAAGAAACAGTATTAGTCGTAGTAAGCCACTGAGATTTGGGGAGCTTGCTAGTGAAATAGTTGTGCCAAAAATATCAAACCTGACTCCAAGCAACTTTCCATACTCAGCAATGACAAGAAATACAAGGGACAGAGCAGCACGTTAAATGACGTCATGAGAGTTTACTCCTCAAAGTCTGGACTGTCAGAAACACAGAGACAAAAACCCCAGTTCCTTTGAAAAAAAAAAAATCACAAGAAGTAAAAAGGAGATGAAGGAGGAAACTATAGATTAAAATAGACTTAACAAACGTTCAACCAATTGCATCGTATACCATAATTTTAATTTAATCAAGAAACTTTGATGGACACCCCTAGATCCAAGAGTGGCTAGAGGTGACTGCTTGCAGGTGGAGGCTAGAGGATTATGGACAGAATCTGATTGTAGGCTGGGTGTTCACATATGTGCCTCCTTGGCCCCTTGTGATGGGATGGAGTTGAGGGTGACAAGAGAAGAGGCGAGAACCGGAGATTTTATTCTAGTCCCACAAATGTTACAGATTTGCCGGATTGGTCTAAAGAATTTTCAAGACGGTCTTCTTCAGCCAGTGGGAGCTGGGGGAGAGTTTTTGAACGTGGACGCGCCATGACGAGAACAAGGTTTAGAAGATGACTTTAGCAGCAGATTGATGTGGGTGGGAAGGCAGATAGGCAGCTCAGCTCAAGGGCTCTTGCAACAATATGGACAGAAAGTATTGACAGCTGGGATGGGGATGGAAACAGAAATACAGGAAAATTCGAACACCATTAAATTGTATAGTGACAGAATCTCCACTTCTGAAGAATTACAGTATTGCTCAAACATTTCCAGGTCATGAAACGATGAAGATAACTATATTCAAGTTTCCATTTTAAAATTTTGGATTTTGTCCCCACATATGGCTTCAAAGGAGGAAAGTTAGGGGAGAAATGAAAATGTTGCATCAGGAGAGAGGACCCAGGGAGATGGCTACAATAGGGAGCACTTTAACAGCTGGATGTACACATTGGTGAGAGAAGGCTAACCGTGAAATTATGGTCATGGAGAAAAGGAAATTTCTAGCAAAAGAGATGGAAGGCAGATGGGGGTACTGTGAAATTAAAGAAGGAGGCAGGGAGGTTATTCATAGCTATTCTTCTGTTATAACTCTGAAATATGTGTCCTTAAAGAAAGAATAGAAAGTAATTGATTTGAAATAGAAAACCATTAAAGCTTGGAAATATGGAAACATGAGAAATGACCCTGAATTAAATGTGTTTAAAATGGTTTTTAGGGCTTTCTTTGGTCCATATAAGTCACCTTAACAAAGCATTTCAATAGAACACTTTGAGAAAATAGTCATTGGACTTTTTGAAAGAAAATATCCCTACTGATTCAAGGCAAACTGTATGGCTAAAAATTATGAAAAGTGTTCCAGAGCTCCAAAGGGCAGCTCTTGCCTTGGTGTGGGTGCTGATCTTTGTTCTACAGAAGGTGTTCGTGTTGTCGACACCGGAGCTCACTACCTGTCCCAGGTCAGGTTTCTCCCAGGTCAGGTTTCCTAGATGCAGACCCTGAGATGGGTGATGTGACCAAAGGCAATTTTTGGGGGAAGACAGGCAGAAGTGGTCACTAGCAAGCACTGAAGGTTGTGGGGGATAGGAGTGCCACCTGGTAGGGCGGATCTGGGGGCATTGAGAGCATCCACTACACCACCTAATCACCTTCCACCCAGGGGCACATCAAAGACCACAAATAATGTGCTTTCATCAAAATCAAAATCGAAAGACATTGAGGCAGCTTAGCACAGAGAAAAGAATCCCTGTGATAAAGGCGGCACCCCTGGACAGAAATTTCTTTCCCACCAAAGCCGTGAGATTTGGGGCAAGTTGCTCAGCCCCTCCAAGCTTGTTTCATCATTCATAAGATTGGAAAAATAAAAATGCCTATTTTGAGTCATAGTAGAAGATAAATATGATATACATAGAAAATATATTTATATATGATATACTAGTGTATCATGTGTTCATTTTTTTATATGAATAGAAAAAAGTCTGGAATGCTGTCCACTGAGGTTGATAATAGTTTATCCATGAGTGAGGGGCTGGGTAGTTATGGAGGGAAGTGCAGCAGCTGGCACAGAGCACAGACGTCGGAGCCAGACTGCTTTTGGATGCGGGGAAAGGTATTTAACCTCCCCATGCCTCAGTTTCCTTATTTCTAGAATAGGGGTAGGTAAAAACCGACCTCAGAAGGATACTTTGAGGATTAAATGACCAGACATACGGAATCATTTATAATAGTGCCCAGCATGTGGTAAGGGCAATATGAGTGTTAGATATTTATATTGTTTTATTTTGCTTGTTCCTGCTTTCTAATTTTTCTACCGTGATTAGATATCTGTTTTACAATATGAAAATATATAAAACCTAAAAAAAGTTCTTTGTAATATGTGAACTAATAACTGGCAGACATTTAAATTAATTTCTATTCTAAATGGAAATAAAATTTGTTAAAACTGTTAAAGCAATACATAAACAGTGCACAATGGCCATAGACTTTCTACTGCTCCACTCAAAAGAAAATGAAGGTTCTTAGGACTGAGGTTTGCATATTTGCCTGAGTTCTTGCTGCTATTATCTCTATCTCGCCCTTTGCACGGAGCAGGCACCGTCCTGGGCTGCGTCCTGCTTTGTTCAAGCCAACCTATATAGATGCAACATCAGTATTTCAGCCGTCAGTGGTGGGGGTAACCTTTCTTGGCTGTCCAAGCTGTGCAGGGCTTTTTTTTTTTTTTTTGAGTGTATGAAAAGGTAACAGCCACTGCCTCACTCCCCATAGACAAATGAGTGCAAAATGGATAAATCCTCAGCAGCTCCTGACAGAATCTGAGCCCGTGGACAATAAAGCTCTCCTGAAACCAGACACCTCCATCACAGCCTTCTGCTGTCATGGCCGCATGCACACTCAGCACGTTCTCCACATCTGGGGCGTCTCTTGCCTATGGGGTAGGTTTAGGACAACGAATTGCTGTTATCAAGAATATTCAAGTGGCTGAGCAAGGCCAATATTGAAGAAATTTATTATTTCAGTTGTTCACTTCCCCAGGAAGTTTCCTCTTACTGCTCAGGAGGCATGAGGAAATGGCAGTGCACCACACACACACACATGCACACACAGGCACACACACCCCCCCCATATGCTTTAGGTCAAATTATCATCAAGGATTCAGTAGGATACCTCTTAAAATGGACTGCTGCAATCACACTTTCAATCCTGCCACTACACTTTACAGGTAATAGCAAGCCAGGCGCAAGCCACAAATACCATTAAATACAGACACTATTCTTCCTGACGCCCACGAGCACCATCATAATAATGAACTACCAACATACTCAGAATCCCAGATCACATGGACTATACATTTCACAAGAACTTTTCAAGACCAGACTCTTGGAGGAATTCTCCAGGCTATAAGATTTCTTTGGAGACGAGATGAATTCAGAGGGAGAACATTAATTGAGGTAAACAAAAATAGTGATGAATTTATTCTAAATTTAGAGAGCAGAAGGCTTCTCTTCTTAAGTTCAGCTCTTTTCCTCCAAGGTTTCTTTCTGTCTTTCTCCAATGAGTCTATTATTAGCATGACTTTCTAGACCTAATTGACAAATGGAAATAAATAAATCGTGGGCACCCACCCAAGCAATTTGAGGGAATTTATAGCTGGAATGTGCGCATATTGATCAAAACGGGCACCCTGCCATTGTTGATGAGGACCCTGGCAGACAGACCTCGGAAAACTGAGCAAAATTATAATACCATAAATTGTAGAATCACTAAATATTTCAGCACATACCACAAATAAAGCAACACAGCCTCTATCAGAGGAAATTAATCCTGATAGAGCCCCTAGATTGCTTTGAGGTATTGGGCATGAAAATATGAGAAGCTAGGGAGTTCACTTTATTTCCATATTTTAAAACCTTCAACAAGATTTTATTTCAAAGACAATTTAAAACAACACAGCCTGAGATGGAGCGGGGATCCAAGAAGGGGAATTTTTTTTTAAGAAATATAGATTTTGAGACAAATCAAAGTTTAGGGGCAAACGAGTGCTTCTCTGGATAAAGAGGCGTAAACAGCTGGGTCTCCAGGAAAAATTCATTTAGCATATTTTCTAAATGCTCAGAAAGAAAGAATGCCTTCGGGGATATGAAGACATTAAACGTTTTTAGGCAGTTTAATCATATACTAAAGGAAACAGTTGACTCTGTGTGGGACATAATGTGACATTTAGCTTCAGGATGGTTAACTCAAGAGGAAATACCTTAAAGAAAAAAGGGAACAAAAATTACTCATAAAATTATAGAAGAGAACAAAAATTACTCATAAAATTATAGACTCTGACGTGATCTGTCCAAATAATGAATTATCAACGTCTCTTATGTGCAAGGTACATGTAGCAAATTCTAGGGAGGGAGGAAGTTGCATTATAAAGTATCCCAAAGACATGGGACCAACGTGTTGCTCAAGTCAAAAAGGAAAATAAACTCTGATTATCACTACAATGAAAACTAGAAACAAAATGGAAAATATTCTTCAACATTTGCACACAATCATGTTGTGTTCATGTCTGGAAAGGTGCTTCAATTTTGGACATCAAGAAATGCAGTGAAGCCACTGAGTAAGGAAAATCGACTGGGAGGACCGAGGCCTGATTCACAAGTAAGGAGAGACATACATCTTACGTATCAGGTTAAGAGGAAATGGATACTTATTCAGTGAAATTCCAAGGGGTATTGAAAATGTGCATATGGACATAATCTCTATCCTTCCTTTATTGTGCAAACTTCTTAATAATGTATATATTTTACATTTCCAATTTTTATTTTCTCACCTTCGTTTCACTCTTCAATCATTTAATCAAGTATCTGCACTCATTACTCCAGAGAAATAACTCTTTCTAAAGGAATTAACAATTTCCTAATTCCAAATCCAATAGAGAATTTTTTCTTCTCATTTACTTGATCTTTCTCCCTTGGCCATTCCTTTCTTGAATTTCTCTCCTCCCGCAGCTCCTATAATCCACCCCCTCCTTGGCTTTCTTTCTGCCTTTCTGATTATTTGTTGTCACACCACTGGCTCCTCTCCCTCTACTTCCCCCTTCAATTAGTTTATCCTTGCCTCTTCTCAAGCTACATGTCTACCCGTGGTCTTAACCATGCCAAGACTTCAATTACAACCTATTCTCTGATTATTTCCCAAATCCTCCTCTCTTCCCATCATCTCTCCCTGAGCTCTAGATCCATATTTTCAGGTGTCCACCGGACATCCCAGTTGACTGTTGCTTACAAATACAAAGACAGTGTGCCTAAAATCAAACTCAAGGTTCTCCCTGCACCCCTAACCCACTCTGCCTCAATCTCTGTCCCAATGAATGGACCCACTGCCAGAGCCCTACTGGGACACACTGGGTTTTGGGCGAATTATATAAAGGCACCCTTCCCCATCTGATTCAGCCCTGCACCAGATGGGACAGTGGCACCTTCACATCTCCTCTGCTGGGTGTCTTTGTGGAATGTACAGATTACACAACAATTTGCAGTAGGTAGTTCTGCCATCTCCTTGTCACTGAAAGTTGGAATCTCTGAGTCATCATCCCTGTAACTACTCAGGCATGGAGTTCTGTCCATTTTATCTCAGAAATATCTGTACTATATGAGAAATGTTTTTGCTTAATATACTTTCTCTCAATTCATACAATTTTTTTTAATTAGCAAGGCTAAATTTCTTTCTTATTTGTTGAAATAAATAAGTATCAACAGAAGTTCTAATGATTTTGTCTTAGTCTGTTTGGGCTACTATAACAAAATACCACAGACAATGGACTAAGTAACAAATGTTTATTTCTTACAGTTGGGGTGGCTGGAAGTTTGAGATCAGTGTGTCAGCATGGTCAAGTTCTTGGCGAGGGCCCTCTTGCAAATTGCCGACTGCTGATTTCTCATTATATCCTCACACGACAGAAAGGGAGCAGGAGCAAGCTCTTTCATGACATTTATAAGGGCACTAACCCCATTCATGAGGGCTCCACCCTCGTGACCTCGTCTAATCCTAATTACTTCCCAAAGGCCCCACCTCCTAATACTGTCACATTGAGGTAGGGTTTAAAATATATGAATTTGAGGGAGACATAAATATTCAGTCCATAACATTCTTCTTCCCTTAGTGCAGTAGACCACTCATTAGGGTAGAGTATTGCCCCGCTTTGGAGACTACCGGTAACAAAGTGCAAACTCCATAGCATAACGTACAAGACCTTTAACGACTGGCCACAAAATGCCTTTCTAGCCCCATGTTTCATGCCTCCATTCTTGCTCCACCCAGAGCACAGTACTTGGTGTTTCTTGAATGGATCCAGATGGTTCCTGCTTCTATACATTGCGCATGCCAGACTCTGGAATCTCCTTACCCCTCCTTTTCTTAGAGCACTCATCCTCATTTTTCAAGGCTTAGCTCAAAAGTTATTTATTCTGTCAAACTTCCTCCAATCCTTCTCCCACCCTCTCTCCCACCCCAGCCACTACCCAGGGAAGAGTGACTACCTCCCTCTGCCCTGACCCCATAGCTCCTTCTCCGTGAACCATGTACAACAACCCTCTCATGCTTGTTGCTTAGTTATTCTTTTACATGACTCTCTCCTCCATTAGATTTTACTCTCTCTGAAACAGAGACCATGTCTTATTCATCTTTGTATACCAAAGGCTTAGGATTGTTTGACACATTGTAGGTGCTTTGTGAAAGCTGAATGAGTGGATGAATAAATACAGTGAATGAATATGCTAAATTAAAGTTCTCTTCAAAGATATTGGGCTGCCCCAGGAAGCAGAAATTTCCATTTCATTGTGTCCAAGCAGAGGCTGGTAGAAGGAATTCAAACATTGACTAGATATGTAGTCCTAAAAGTGCTTTAACACACATGAACAACATGTGTGGGCCAACAAGCCCCTGAAACTTCAAAATGTCATGTCACTCCCAGTAGGACACCTCAGTGTCTGCAGAAAGTATTGAGGTCCTATAAGTCTGCTACTTAATTTTACCAGGCACTAAATGGGCTAAAAAATACTTTTATCTCCTAATTTTATTGTCCATTCCTGCAGTGGTTTTAAAATACGTATGCAAATTCTTTACTTGTCCTCCCTTTAAGAGGTAGATCCTAGTGGCCCTCTCCTTGAATGCGAGCTGGGATTTCTGACTTGCTCCTAAGAAATAAAATCAGTGGAGCTGGTGGTGTGAAACTTCGGAGTCTAGAATTTTAGATCATAAAAGGCACTGTGGCTTTCTCCTCACTTGCTTATGCTCTTATGGATCACTTGTTCTGGAGGAGGCAAGCTGCCATGTGGGGACATTCAAGCTCCCTACAGAGAAGCCATGTGGTGTGGAACTGTGGAATCTTGCCAACAGCCATGTGAGGCGCCATCTTGGAAGCAGACCCTCAAGCCCCAGTCAAGCCTTCAGATGACTGCAACACTAGAGGATCCTGACTGCAGATTGGTGAGAGACCCTGAGCCAAACATCCAATTATGAAGTTCTTAGATTCCTGACCCTCAGAAGCCTGTGAGATAATAAATATTGGTTGTTTTAAACTAATAAACTTTGGGGTAATTTGTTAGACAGCAAAAGTTGACTAATATATGCATTGACTTTCTTTGTTTTGAACAACTCCCAAAATATTAGAAATAGGCTCTCTTTTCTCCCTGCAATCCTCTGGAAAAGAAAATTTTAAGGCAAAGAAAAAAAGGAAATGATATTTTTCCAAGGCAGAAGGTAAACTTATGGAACTCATTAACCCATGAGGTGTAATAGATTGAATGTGTTCTTAGGTTCAAGAAGAGCTTAGCTATATTTAGGGGTGATATTAATTTATTATTTATTCATAAGTCACTTAAAAGCACCTCTTCTGTGTCAGTCCTTGTGCCCAATGATGGTAGAATCCTACTTGGTTATTAAGGAAAATGCCTTATGCTTGGGGGAGGCATCTATAGCCCTCTGAGTTTGATGTAATGGGAGACATCCTGCCCTCCTTCAAACTGCTCCAGAGAGGCCTCTGGGAGAGGAACTGGGCTGTGAAGTGCAGAACTAGGAGAGGATTAATTATGCCCTCGTAGTTAAGGGTTTTGAGTTAATCACTCGCTGACTCCTAAATGATAAACCTATGGATTTTATCTCTGCAGCATCAAGTGAAGCTCTTTTCACTTGCCGAGACTAAGTGTTCCCCTCCAGTAGTGCTGTAGACATGAAAGGGAAAGGTGCAGATCACAGAACATCAGTCTAGTCGGAAACCTACCGTCTCATCATGCTTTTCCCAGCCAGAAATTTTTAGACACTTTAAGAGCAAACTTGTGGCACAGATGGAAAATGAATTTCATCTAAGTTAAGCAGACTAAATGAGGGAAAAAAAAAAAAACCCAAAGATCAAAAAGCTGTGTGAGAGATACTCCAAGGACCCAGGTTATATAAATGCTTGTAAGCCCTGAGTGTTTTCATACAGTGCTATTAAGAAACCTGCAATTAAGGTGTTGGAGGTTTTTCTTAAACACACACACACACACACTCTCTCTCATCGGGAAATCAGTCCCCTCTTATAAAAGAACAGCGGTAGGTGTGCCGAGTGGTTTCTGTGCCCCAGGAAGGGACAGCACTGCTCGTGGAAATGCAGCCCGCCTCAAGTCAAGTCAATCTAACCTGTGGAAAGATGTAATTTGCTGTCTCATTGAGAGCTCGAAGACAGCAGCACCTCTCCAGGGGCCTGCTGCTTCTGCTACAAACTCCAAACAAAGGTGTGTGAAAAACCCTGCCACTGAGCTGGGGAATGTGTTTTCTTCTCTATAGCCAAGGAGGGCATTTCTCTGACACTCCTGTCATCACCTAACGAGGTACACATGCGTGCCGCACACCTGTAGCCTCCCTGGAATCAAGCCATCGTGACTTGGCTTGGCTGGCTTTCATAAAGGGCACAAATGGAACCCTTCAATTTCAGTACTGCCAATGCCACTGCCAGGGCTGAGTCATGATTCAAGTGTTTGAATAATTTAGGCCCACTGTCATCTGAAAAAGCAGTCCAAGTCATATTAAACTTTAGTCAATGAGATTCAACCAGAAAAGTGTGATATGGGTAGAAGCAGAATTTCATATCGTTTCTTGAGGATAGTGGTCCCCCGGTCTCAAAGTGTGGTCCCCGGATCAGCAGCATCAGCGCCACCTGGAACTTGTTGGGAATGAAAATTCTCAGGCCCCAACCTAGACCTCTGAAAGCAAAACTCTGGGAACGGGACCCAGCGTTTTAGCAAGCCTTCAGTATTCCCACGTAGGTTAAAGTTTAAGAACCAGTGCCTTAGAGGTAGCAGTCCTGACCCCATTCTGTGGCTATTTATAGAATAACACAAATGGTAGAGGAGAACCTCTTCGGTTGTTTCCAAAGGTTATATTTCTGCACATTCAGATGAGAATGTATGGCTTCTTGTCTTCCCTAACTTGTTTCAGGAACCATGGTTAAAATTTGAAAACACTTCCCCCTCCTTGTTAGGTTGATCGCTGCTGTCATGTTTGTGAGGCCAGCAGCAGCTAATCTTAAATTTTCTACAGATGCCTTATAACTCAGGCCAGTGTATCACGTTTCATACTGGAGTGATGCTTTCCTAGAGGTGAGGGACAAACAGGCAGTGCTCTTGTGTGTTGATATTAGGGCACTGGGTTTTGGCTGTGAAAGTACACAGCGGCCCACATAGAGGAAAATTCTGCCCAGCAACACAAGCCGCTCCCACGCGTCACAGACCAGCACTAGATTCAGGACAGAGACAGGTAGGGGACTGCAATACCACAGAATCTTCCCCTCCTGTCACTCAGACTTCACTTAGAAAATGTGAGCTTCCTTCAGGATGGAAAGGGAGGGGGACCCATGGCTTCCACTTAAATAAAATAGCCTCTAACTTCAAGGCTCTCATAGCTATTAAGCTAATGTTAGTAGAATGCTTTTGGACTTACAAATGCAAAGAGCTAAATAATGGCACAGGTAGTATTATTATAAGCAACAGGAAGTGAAAATGCCAGGGCATGCAGAGACCACAAGTCAAATCTCTCATTGTTTTCCTTGACGTGCTTACTCTGTTCCACGGGTGTCATTAGTCCCAGCAAGCTGACCTATAATTTCTTTAATCATAACCATCCAGTATTATAGCTCCAAAGGGGAGATTTTTTTTTTCTCCTAATATTTAGTGAAAGAGATTTCTGCAGTTATGTTTCCTATATAATGGTAGTCAGAAAATGAATAAAAATGTGGTTCTGAGATCTTTCGAGATGCTGTATAATTTAATACATAACTGCCACTGTGTTTTTCACTAGGTAATTTTTCCAAAAGAAGATTCCAGAATTTCTTGTAGTAGTAATGATTATGAACATTTAGGAGCACGTGTTTAGCAGTTCTATAAAAGTGGGAAGTGAGAGAGGACTCCAGACTAGAAGGGAGGCTCCCTGGCTGCTCTCCAGTCCTAATCATACAAAAGGTTCTCAACCACATCACAGATATCATCATCTCACTATTCCCAGAACAGGCCTGGAAGACAAAACAGTATTTAAAACTCCTAGCCCAACTCTCCCAGCCACATTATGATTTCTGTGAATGCTGCCACCATGATGCCCAAAACTTTAGGCATTTCAGTAAATCCTCTACTTTAGCCCCATGTCTACAGTGGTAGATCAGATGTCTGGTGGTTTCCAAAAGTGCCTCTGTTTCTGTCCTGTTCCCATATAGTGGGTAACATTATTATTTAATGAATCCAACAGATATTCTCAGCCCCTGTTTTCCCTCCCCCATCTTCCACGATAGAGGCTGAAAAAGTGAGATTATCTGCTTTCCCAGATTCCCGTTCAGCTAGGAGTAAGCACATGACCCAGATCTAGCTAATGAGGCAAAAAGAGACTTCTGGAAAAGCCTTTATTCCCAGTGGTATAGAAGAAGCAAAAGCCTTTTGCTTCTCCGCCCATTTCTTCTTGCTTAAAATGCTGGTTTTGTGACATTATGCCCAGTCTGTGGTGGCAATCATGTGCCCTTGAGAAGGCAACCTGAGGATAGAAGTGATTCTGCTGTGGATGGTGAAGTGAAAAGATGGAAAGAACCTGAGTCTCTGGTTGGTGTCACTGAGTCACCAGATCAAACCTGGAACCGAAAACCTGGAACTCATTGGTATGTAGAATAATCAAATGTCTTCACTGATTAAGATCTCATCACAGTTATCTAGTATTTGTAGCCTAGGTCATTCCTAGTTGAAATATATACCATAGGTCAGAAACTGTGTTTTAATTCTTGGTTTAGAAAATATCAATGTACTATGGCGAATCAAGAGTCATATCAAAATTTCCTTTGGAATAGCTTCCATACATGCCCCTTTCTCTCCATTCATGTTGTCACCTTATTTGATATGTGGATCAAAACCTGTTGTTAGAGACTGATGTTTGTCTGAAGCTCTACCCCCCACTGTGATAAAATTTGGAGATGGGGCCTGTGGGATGTAATTAGAGTTAGAAGATGTCATGGGGGTGGGACCTTTGTCTGATGGAGTAGGGGTGGGGCCTTTGTCTGATGGGATCAGCGCCCTTATAAGAAGAGACACCAGAGAGCTTGTGTGCTCTCTCTCTCTCCACCATGTGAGGACACAGCAAGAAGGCAGCCAGGGGGCTGGGCAGGTGGCGCAGCGGTTAAGTCCTCACACTCCACTGTGGCGGCCCAAGGGTCTGCAAGTTCAGACCCTGGGCGCGCACCAACGCACCTCTTGGCAACCCATGCTGTGGCGGCGTCCCATATAAAGAGGAGGAAGATGGGCACGAATGTTAGCCCAGGGCCAATCTTCCTGGGCAAAAAGAGGAGGGTTGGCATCGGATGTTAGCTCAGGGCTGATCTTCCTCACAAAAAAAAAGGGAAGGCAGCCAGGAAAAGAGTCTTCGCCAGGAAAAGAGTCTCCACCAGAATCCAACCATGCTGGCACCCTGATCTCAGATTTCTAGCCTCCAGAACTTTGAGAAAGCAAATTTCTATTTTTTAAGCCACTCAGTGTATGGTATTTTGTTATAGCAGCCTGAGCAGACTAATATATACCGGTTTTGGCCTAAGAATCTTTTTATAAGTGAGTTTAGTATTAATTTTTATTTTGGAGACATTACAGACAACAAATTAAGAGAAAATAAAATAACATTTGTTGATCAATTTGTATGTATCAGAAGCTTTAATTCTAAACTTCCTTGTAAGTAATAACATTGCTATTGTTGTTGTTTATTATTATTATTACAGATGAGGAAACTGAAGTCCAGAAATGTTAAGTAATAAGATGTCCATGGTCTCTTTAATAAAGGTCAGAGGCAGGATGAGCCCCACGCTATGTCTGTGGCAATGACTCTGCTCTCTCTTCCTCACCCCAACCCTCTTTCTCCACATTCTTAGAGAACTTGGCTTGTTCCATTCATGGAACTTTGTATATACTGTCTTTCAATGTAGATATTTGTATATAAGAAAATTGTGTACACGATCATTGACAAGATAATGAATATACAGTCAAAAGTTTATTTGCTTACATTCCTTCCTCCTTTTCACAATTGGAGCCCTTGAGGCCAGGGACCTCAGACCCGAGAAGTTAGGACCTGAGAAATTACCAACACCTTGAGTGCCTGGTGCCTGATGAAGAACTTAAAGTCTTGTTACGGGAAGTGTAAGTTTATAACCATTACTCTGAATTAGAGTTTTTTAACAAAACTATATTAAAATAAAGATTGATGGGACCTTTAATTGTAAAAATTACGAAATAAAATCTTGGCAGATGACTAAGGTAAAAAGTTGGGGGAAAATATTTTACAAAATTGGGTTATTTTCTCACCATTAAAAAATGATAGGTTATAGAATAATATGTTTTTGACTAAGATTTTGAGTAGAAATTTGCCCTGTTATAGATTCTATAAAACTTTTTGTGTACTAAGGACATTTCACAGGTGTTAATTGTTATTATCACTTATAAAAATACCAGCAATGAGATAATTACACATAAAGTCCAATCTAAATCCTACTAAAAAAAATTAGCTAATGCAAAAATAGAGTATCAGAAAGTTACCTCAAAATTACATTATCTGCTAAGCTAATCTAGAAGGCTTAATGTATATTTAAATTATATATTTATCTTTATACATATAGTAAGAAATGGGCTTGAATAAGATAAAAATTCAAAATATCTTTTATCTCATTTCTTAAAAAACCATTGGTATCATTTTAGGTAGGTGAAAACATAAGAAAGCAGTAAAAAACAATACCTTCAACTTGAACACTCTGGTACTTTTTTAAAAACCATCTAGTCCGAGTTCTGACTGCCTAAAAGTAAAAATGATTTAGGAGCAAGAAGATTTGAAACAATCTTTAAGTCAAGCAGTATATAAGAACAATTACGGGGCTAACACGTTCTGTGCTATGTGGGGAAAAGTACATAAAAATGTCAAAATACCAGCAATAAAAAGACTATAAACTTCATCCTCATGCCCCATTAGGAAATGAAAGATCTTTGTACAGGCTGTGCTTTTAAAAAGTGAAAGTGCTCTATGAGTTAAAGGCATCGTAGGATCAAGTCCTTACTACTTTCCAGAAAGGGTGCAGGGGAGAAAGTGTACACATCACAAAAGTGGTTGTTTTAGAACTTTCCTCCCATTTCTTTGTACATGGGGCTTTCAGGGGGAAAATAAAAGGCAGGCAGGGTTTGCTGTCATGTTTCTTTCGGTCAGGCAAGGTCTGGACAGAAAGCTAATGCAGTCACACTTACTCGTCCTCCTCCATCCTGTCGCCTGCACCGGCCCCTTCCTCTGCCGCTGTGCCCCCTCCTTCGGCACGTTCCAAGGCTTCTCACTGTGGCCCCCACCTGTACCTGCCTCTGTAACTTGACCCTCTCTCTCCCTGTCCTTCCCTACAGCATTTACCTGCTCTGAACTCCACTCTCCAGCATCTTGCTAGGTAACCTGCCAATTGGATAAACAATATGAGCTAAAACGTTGCTCACTGATAAACAGCAAAGTGTGTTATCCAACCTAAAAGACACTTCATTTTAATGCCTCATGCCAAAAAGAAAATGGCATAGACATTTCTGGCAAGGCCAATAGAGGCACACTCTGTGGGCCTTTAAAATATTTCCAAATAAACTTTTTTAGCCATATTCCTAAACCCTCCCTAACTCAACCAAGACTTAGCCTTCTAGTCTCACCCCCTAGTTCCCCCAGGGAAGTCCCATAAAACAGCAGACCTTATGTCCTGAGATCTCCCTACCTTAAAGATGCCTTCATATATACTTCATGAACACATACATGCCTATATACATACGTATAATATGTATAATTTATATATATTAATTAAAAGTTTAATAAATTGACTCTTTGGGTTTGAACAGAAATTTTATTGTGTTTGTTTTCTATGACTGCATCACTAATTACCACAAACATAGTGACTTAAAGCAACATCCACTGCTTAGCTCACGGTTCTGTAGGTCAGAAGCCTGGACAGGTTCAACTGAGTTCTCTGCTTAGGTTCAAAGGCTGAAGTCACAGTGTCAGTCCGACTGGGACATATTTGGAACCTGTGGGGAAGAATCACTTTCAAACTCATTCAGATTGTTGGCAGAATTCAGTTCCTTGTGGTTATAGGGCTGAGGTCTCCACTTCCCTGGTGGCTCTCACTTAGGGAGCACACTTAGCTCCTAGGGGCCACTCTCAGGTCCTTGCTCTGGATCTCACCGACAGCTTCCTTCACATTCATTCCCTCTTGGGCTTCCAATCTTCCTGACTGCTCCTTCTGCCACAAGCCAGAGAAAACTCCCCACTTTTAAAGGGCTTGCATGGTAGGTTGGTCCATCTGGGTAACCTCACCATCTTAAGGTCAACTGATTAGCAACCTTAGTTATATCTGGAAAATCCTTTTTGCAGTATAAGGTAACATAATAACATGAGTAACACCAGGGGGCAAAGTTCGTGGGGGCCATCTTAGAATTCTGTCAACCACAGAAATCTTATAAAAATGTGCCTAAAATGCTTATATAGTAGTCTTCTTTTTTGTCCTTTTTTATAGGTGATTTATGTAGATGTCTTAGCTGTCTCTATGCAAAGACAATTCCTTAAGGCAGAGAAGATGTTTTCTTTCTCAATAAATTACTTTGGAAGAGAGATACCTGAGACAAATAAAAAAGTAAAATATCAAGAGAATGCTGAATCTTTGTCTAATCAGACAGCAAAGAGGTAAGTGGCAATTTTGGTAGGAGATTCAGAATTCTGTCTATGGAAATCAAATAATAAAAAGTTGGAAATTTGGGCCGGCCCGGTGGCACAAGTGGTTAAGTGTGCGTGCTCCACTGTGGCGGCCCGGGGTTCACCGGTTCGGATCCCGGGCGCGCACCAACGCACCGCTTGTCAAGCCATGCTGTGGTGGCATCCCATATAAAGTAGAGGAGGATGGGCATGGATGTTAGCCCAGGGCCAGTCTTCCTCAGCAAAAAAAAAAAAAAAAAGAGGAGGATTGGCAGATGTTAGCTCAGGGCCGATCTTCCTCACACACAAAAAAAAAGTTGAAAATTTGGGTAAGGATAAAACTTGAAAGGCACACAAAAGACACACATGATACACTGGACTATAAACTAAATTTTATCCCAGCTGAAAACCGCAAGCTTGGAGTCTGCCAGGGATGAAGCTGCTAAAACCCGACTGTAAGAAGGGATGCAGAGAGCATGACCCTGTGGCTCAGGCAGCACCTCCTTGAAGTGGCACCTGGATGCTACTCCCAAGCCACATTCCTTACCCTGACCTGGACCAGTGACCTTCTCAGGGTCTAAATTTTTAACCGAGCAAAGCACAGCAGGGTCTCTCTCTCTTCTTTCCCCAGCTTTATAATCGACAAGTAAAATTATGTATATTTAAAGGGCACAATGTGATAATTCAATATACGTGTACTTTGTGGAATGATTACCACCATCAGGTTAATCAACACATCCATCACCTCACATAGTTATCTTTTTTCATTTTTTTGGTGAGAATGCTGAGATCTATTGTCTTTGCAAATTTCAGGTATACAGTACTGTACTCTTCACCACCGCCACCATGCCGTACACTAGATCCCCAGAACTTAGTCATCTTATGACTGAAGACTTGTACCCTTTGTCCAGCATCTCCTCGTTCCCTCCACCTCCCAGCCCCTGGCAACCACCCTTCTATTCTCTGTTTCTATGAGTTTGGCATGTTTTTTTTAGATTCCACATATAGGTGAGATCATACAGTATTTGTCTTTCTCTGTCACACACGGCAGGCTCTTGATGGTAATCTACTCCCCTTAGTAGGGTAACTGAGTGTGCAATTCCAGGAAGGTATAAATTCAAAGAGAGATGGTCTTTTTGTGTAAGCTCTTTTATAGTTCTTGTGCTGCTTTGTATATGCTTTACCTGTTTTAAGATGTTTGAAATGGATAAGAGAATCTGCTTTATTAAATTTATAAATCTGATTTATTAAATTTACAAGACTTTTATAAAGATTACAAATATCTTGCATGTTAGATTTGTCAGTTTGCCTTATTAGATGTTTGAAATATTTGAGAGAATCAGTTCATCAAATTGGCAACGATAGTTTGAAATGTCTAAGAAAATCTAGTTAATACAGTTTCTAAACCATGTTAACATTTAAGGGATTTAATCCATAAAATTTATAAGTTAATCGAGCATTAATTAAATAACAAATAAAGTTGAGTGTTTAAAATTGTAACAATATCAATTGCAAATATAGTAACAAGATTTGTGGGTTAAAAGTAAAGACTTATAAAACTAGGTTATAAAATTTATACTTTTTAGAAATTGAATATTAACACAAACATAAGGAACTATAAATATTATCTTCTGTGTTAAAAAAATACCTTTTGGGCACTAAAAACTCAGTTACCATCATCAAACCCTGAAGAGCAAGATAACTGCAATGGGGATCAATCATGGCAGCTCCCATTCATTACCAACTGCATGTCAGTTCTGCCACATATGCTGAGTATGTTCATTTATTTGTTTTTGAAGATAAGAGATAATATAAATTACCTTGCTCCTTAAGTGTGTGTTGATTTTTTAAATCTAAAAATATTTACTTCACATACTAGTTGGAATTCCTTTGGTCACAAGTAACAGAAACTGAAGTCAAATTGTTTTAATAATGATAGTAACAGCAACAGCAAGAAGAAGAAGAAAGGGATCCGGCTGTTCAAGTAACTTAAGAAGTCCAGAGATAGAGGAAGTGCACCACTTGGATCTTCCTCCAAAAAGAACGAACTGACCAACTGCGAGAGTGCAGGCAGCTGACAGCCACCAGCTACTGGGCATTCAGGGTCCTCTACAGTCTTGAGCTGAGACCACATTCTTTCCACACAGCCCTGGTCAGTAAGCACAGCAGGAGTCTAAGGGGCTGGGCATTTCTGCCCAATGGGAGACTCCTCCAACAAGCAAGGTCTGCTCTGAAGCTCCCTGTTGGGTTGGCCAAGACTTTGCAAAAGTCTGACAATCCTGTTTCCTCCCCCTTTGCTTTCACAGGTCTCAGACCCGCATCAAGGGCTAAAGACTTTCACTGCCCAATATTCTCCACTTTTATCTTTCACTGGCATTACCCCCAACAAATCTTGGGCACTGGTAACTCCATCTCCATGTCTGCTTTCCAGAGGACCTGAATGGACACTTAGGCCAAGCTAGGTCCGGAGTTTAATGATGCCACAGAGCCCACTTTCCTTCTGTCTCTCTACTCTGCTGTCCCCACTGGCAGAATCGCTCTAAAGCTGTCACTCTTCATGATAGCACCATGCTACGAGCATCAGTTGGAGCTAACTTCCTCCTCACTCACAACCAGTGGAAGAAGGGAGCATCTTTTTTGTAGCATTCATGAGAGAGAATCATTTTCTTTTCCAGATGCTACTCATCAAACATCTTTTGGTCCCTTTGACACAATTTGAGTCATAATCCTATCCCAACCACCATGACTAGGGCCCATCCCTAGAGCTGCTGTGAGATCAACTCCAACCAATCTACAAGGCTGGCAAGCTCTGGGTCCCATTAGAAAGGGACAGAGAGAATGAATGCTGGGGAGACAACCACTACATTTCCCTGTGATGCTTATTTTAATGTAATTTCTTTCAAAAAGTGAAACAGTTCATATTATCCATAACAGTAAAATTTTGAAATTGACTCTTACTGTAGTCTACTGGTCTATGCAACTGACCTAACGCGAGACCACAATCAAGACTGGCTGTGTAAAATATTGACTTCTGTGAACACCACCTATGCAGGACCCTTATTTTGCAATTACCAGGGGAACAACTCTTTTGCAATGTTAACAAACTCTGTTTCTTTTCACTGATTTTGAGCCCCAGACCATCATGTGGTGTTCCTGTTTTCTTCTGGAGTAAACCATATGTCCTGATTTACTTTATTGTTCAAGAATATTTCATGTGTTTTGGCTACTTGCAACTACTTTATAAATATGGTCACATATCAGATAGGCTCTTAGTTACAGATTAAAAAGGTAAGCATCCTTGAACACTACCCAAGATCACACCACAGAATTAGTCCCATGAGGACCCCGCTGCTACCAACAATGGGCGTAGACACTGGAGCATAAGCTGCTAATAATACAGGCAGCTGTATTATTGGTTGGAACTGTGGCCTCTGCAGCTCCTGGAAGCTGAATGTCCTGTCACCTCTGCCCGGAGACTTGCCAGAGTGGATTCCTCAGCGTTCTTCCTTCAACAAGTCAGTGGGTTCCCGTTCAAACAGGAGCCAGTGCATCTGAGTAGCAGAGCCCACATCTTGAGCCCTGGCTGCGAGGGAAGCTGTGGGCAGAGAATTTCTGTCTGTCAGTTTCAGCTTCTAGAATGTGAAGTGAGCTCTGCCTCACAAGGTGGATGATTCCAGGTGGTGGATTCTTTGCATTTGTTTTTGTTCTGCTAGAGTCTCCTAATGTGTGATCATCAGAAGGGCTTTATGAGAGTTTTCCTTGGTACCTGAATTCTATGAGAAAAGAATACACTAGTACTCAAATGTCTTAGGCAAGCCAAGTGTCAGTCACAACCGTCAACATTCCCATTCAATTTGGACTTCACTGAGGAAGCTGGTTACCATATTAATAATAACATTTGTATTCTGTTTTTGTTTTTGTTAGTAAGACAAAAATACATCGTCTTTATTCATGCTAAACCCATAGACTTGATAGAGAGCACTTCCCACTATTATCTCACCATTCCTATAAACATTCATCTTGGAAAGATTAAATTCAACCCAGAAAATGTTTATTCTGCTCATAATAAACTCAAGACTTTGTGCTAGGCAATGAGGGATGACAAATTTGTCTTAAATTGTCACTGGTGACTACTTAGTTGTTATTTTAATTCCTCCATCATAGAAGAATTGGGTATTAACTATTCATGATCTACTTTTATATTTCACTGTCAACTTTCCATTATTGCCAGTTCTACAGAAGAGCTCCACAGTCTCCACAATACATTTTTAGAGGTTAATCTTCTCAACAATTTCTCTCCTGTTCATATTATGAATGTCATTTTGGAATCCAAGCAATATATATTTGAATATAAAAGGCGACTGTTAAAGATGTTAATTATTCATATGGTAAATTTATTACTATTATTATTGTGACAAAAGAACGTTAGAAATTCACAAATGTAAGTACGTGTTTGAGGGGAGAGAGTGTTTGTGCTTGCTTGAGCGCTGACATGATATTTAGTATGCGTTAACAGCAGAGCAGCCTTATGAGAAAACATCCATCAGAGCTCTATTTCAGTGCTCGAGCCGGGTGCAATTCTATACTGTTTGAACTGGATAAAAAGATAAAGATCATGACTCATCTTTGAATTGAGTTTTGAATTGACTCTCATTGTCATCTTCATATATTTGCCACTTTGTGATTCATTCCAATTTCCTTCAAATCGATTCTATAAAGACTTTTCATGTTATACTCTCTAATCCTTTCATTTCTATATCTGAAATCAAGTCTTTATCCCACTTGATCACAGGGGTGATGAGGTCATACTTTTTACTTTAATTTCGAAAGTGGTTAGACATTAGCTGGAAACATGTTAGGAGTAGCTACAGAAGAAGTAACAGTTAAGACTTCCTTCCCTGCAGTCAAACAAGCCTGGGTTTCTCCCCACTGGCCGTGTAATTTTAGGCAATTACATAACCTCTGCAAGTCTTAGCTTTCATCTCTAAAGAGGAACTAACAATAATACTTTCCACAAATGACTGCTGGCAAAGATTAAATGACATACTATATTTAAAAGTCTTTCTCATACCACCCAGTAATCCCAGTCCTAGATACTTACCCAAGAGAAGTAGAGACATATGCCACCCAAAAGCCTATACACAAATGGGTTTTTTAAGTAGCTTTATTCATTATTGCGAAAAATTGGAAACAACCCAAACATCCATCAAATGTTGAATGGCAAAAAAAGTATGGTGTATCTATACTATGGAATACTATTCAGCAATAAAAAGGAACAAACAACTGATACATGCAACAAGAGCGAACCTCAAAAGCTTTATGCTAAGTGAAAGATGCCAGGCTCAAGAGGTGACCTACTATATGGTGCCACTTATATACCATTCTGGAAATGGCAGAACTATAAGGACCAAAAACACTTCAGTGCTTCCAGAGTCTAGGGGTGGGGGAAGGACACTGACCACAAAATGGCACAAGTGAAATTTTGAAGTGACGAAAATATTCTATTTTTTTATTGGGTGGTGGTTACATGATTACATACATTTATCAAAACTCATAGAACTGTACATTTAAAAGGGTGAATTTTACTGCATGTAAATTATACCTCAATAACATGATTTAAAAAATCACTAATGATACCATTAAACATTGATTAAAAATTTTAAAAAAAACTTCATGAACAATGTGCCCAGTACTAAGTAAGCACTTAATGTTAGTTATTGTTGTTGTTGTTAACATTATTGTTATTGTCTAAGTGACAGCAATATGGAAAAACTAATATATTAGGGACAGTTCCATTTATTGTAGAACATAGGTTAAGATTTAGTCTATTTGAGAGTTCAGAATTTTTTTGTTTCTACAGATTCAATATTTTAACTCAATAAAGTCAAAGGTCTTAGGTGGAATGTTGCTAAACAGCAATGATTATTACAAACAGCAATTTTGTTGGTCAGACATGAGTTGGATACTTGAAGTGTTAACGTGTGTAATGCCCACTTGGAGTGAGGCTAGAGTGATAAGGCCTTGAGCGGCTGTCAGGGTCCTTTTCCACTTGTCATATTTGCACATCCAAGAACCAGTTTTTATCAGCTCACTCTGAGGTGACAAGGTTATAGGAGACTGATTTACATGCACTAATCTCAGAAGGCATTGATGTATAAGGGCAACATCACTCACCAACAAAATTATGACTGCCACTTGGCTCGGCGCAGTCCTGTGCCCTGTCCAGTCATCACAGGTTCTCCGCATGGGCAGATCTGAAGGGAAGCCCGATACGAATCAGTTTCCTTGGTGGGCAGGAGTCAGCGCAAGGGAGAGCAGTTACTCCTAAAGGACATATAATCTGGGTCAGAGTAAAAGCCCCATCGATCATTCCTGTTTTTATAATTCACCAGCATCAATGTCTTTGTCTGTTGAACAGTGCAGGATAAAAACCGATAAACCCTTATTGGCAACTCTCTTTTCTGCAGATTCCATGCTCCCCGCTCAGTCTGTCTTCAGATCTGGCACATTGTCCTTGACAGAAGCAGCTTTCTTGGTTACAATCGCACCTGTTCCTTCCTCCTGGAGATTTTGCCTTTATTGAATTTTGTGTTCCCAAGTCGCCTCCACCACACTCAGAGAGCTATTATCTAATGTTACTTCTGCAGGGAGTTAATCTTATCCTTTTATGAAGTGTTTTTGCTAGTTTAACAATCAAAGAATGTTTGGGTATCTATTGCACATAACAAACTACCCCAAAACTTAGTATTGTAAGATAACAGCAATCATTTGGTTATGAACCCTCCTGGTTTGGGAGGTTGGCTGGGCTCAGTTAGGTGGTTTTCACTCAGGGTGTCTACTGCAGCTGCAGTCAGATGGTGGCCGGTGCTGGAATATTCCGAATGCCTGCTCCTCACATGCCTGGCACATAGGCTGGAAAAACCCAGACAGGTGGAGTTTGGAGCTTCTAGAGGCCCCTAGGCATGTTTCTTTATCTCTGTGTGTCTCTCCATATGGTCTCTCCAGCATAACAGCATCAGGGTAGCTGGACATCTCACAGGATGGCTCGGGGCTCTAAAGGCTCCTGTCCTATAAGAGAAAGCCAGGCAGAGGCTGTATTTGCAGTTATGACCCAGCCTCAGATGTCACATATCGGCATTTCCACCATGCTCTGTTAGTCAAGACAAGCACCAAGCCCACCCCCTAAGGTTCTAGGGGAGGGGACAGAGACTCTGGCTCTTGAAGAGGATGTGGCAAGGTTCTAAGGGGCATGTGAGACTGGAAATATTATTACAGACAGTTTTAGAAAATACAATCTACCACAAACGGTAACCCTAACCTTTCATTATTAGAGGGCTGAGGGTATTCTATTACGTATCAACCGCGTGCCTATTTTCAGGAGCACCGCATGCTAAATACATGGTCCTATTCCTCAGCTCCTCTCACAGCCCTGTGAGCGAGGGGAATGGAGGGCATAGGGATTGCAAATGAATAGATGAGGACATTATGACGATTTAAAAATTGATAAACTTGGGCAGGCCCCGTCGCTTAGAGGTTAAGCGCGCGCGCGCTCCGATACTGGCGCCCCGGTTCAGACCCCGGGCGCGCACCTAGGCACCGCTTCTCCGGCCATGCTGAGGCCCCGTCCCACATACAGCAACTAGAAGGATGTGCAACTATGACATACAACTATCTACTGGGGCTTTGGGGAGAAAAAGGGGAAAAAAAGAAGGAGGATTGGCAATAGATGTTAGCTCAGAGCCAGTGTTCCTCAGCAAAAAGAGGAGGATTGGCATGGATGTTAGCTCAGGGCTGATTTTCCTCAAAAAAATAAATTAAATAAATAAATAAATAAAAATTGATAAACTTACCCCCAAAATACAATATGGAAATACTTCAGGATCTCTAACTCTGACCTAAATAGTCAAATGCTTTTCAGAATGAAATTGGTGATTAAAAGAGAAGAATACACTATAAACGTTTCTTTTAAACAACTGCTTGAGTTGGAAGCCATGTTTCAGATTTGTGTTGGGAAGTGAATACCCTTATGTTTCTGTGTGGTTAAGGCCTTCTTGGCAAATTTTACTGGGAGCTGGTTACAAGATAGGCCATAGAAGTTAAATGAAACTGGATAGATAGTAAGAAATTTACCTCCCGGGAGGTACGTGTTTACATTTCCAGGAGAGGATGAGACCCAAAGCCTTGGAGACATTCCGGAGGTTGTAAACTCAGATGATTGTCTTCTCTTTTCCCTGGAGACGTTTATTTATATTTCAAAGCGTAGCAACTCAGGATCCTTCTCCTTCTCTTCCCAAGGGAACTTTGCTTTCACTGGGGAGATTAAGTTTATTCCCCTCACTTAGGAGGGGAAATTTCATACAAGCTCCCAGATTCGTATTTTGGGGGAGGTTTATCACTACAGTACAGACCCTGGTAAGTGTAGGATGACATGCTGCTCTCATCACATCTCTCCAAGGGAAAGAATTGAGACAAAGGGGAACCAATGAGATCATTACTGTGAGTAATAATAAGCCAGCCCTGGTGGTCTAGGGGTTAAGATGTGGCACTCTGCCGTGGCCTGGGTTCCCTTCCCAGTCAAGGAACCAGACCACTCACCTCTCAGTTGTCATGCTGTGGAGGCTGCACGTTGCTGTGATGCTGAAAGCTCTGCCACCAGTATTTCAAATACCAGCAGGGTCACCCCTGGTGGACAGGTTTCAGTGGAGCTTCCAGACTCAGTCAGACTAGGAAGAAGGAGCCGGCTACCCACTTCTAAAAAATTGGCCATGAAAACCCTATGAGTAGCGGTGGAGCATTGTCTGATATAGCGCAGGAAGGTGAGAGGATGGGGCAAAAAGACCGGGCAGGGTTTCACTCTGCTGTCCACACGGGGGCTAGGAGTCGGAATCTACTCAATGATACCACCAAGAACAAAGTAATAATAATCTGTCTTGGCCCCAGAAATCTCATGTCTATATGAATATAGAAATTAAAAACCTGTCAACGTGAAAACAGTACTAAATATACCTATATAGGTACAATATTTCTTAATCCTCTTTTTCTTGTTAATATATTTAGTGTTGCCTTGGTTTTGGTCACAGAGAGAGTTAGAATTCACTGGGTTTTTTTAAGTAAACTCTAGGGGAGGAACAATTCTCCTCTACCTTCGTTGGGCCTAAGAATTAAATTGATTGATATAAGGCAGATTAACAGGAGAAAACCATACAAATTTTATTGAATTTTTCTATGTACATGGGAGCCTTCACAAGAGAATGAAGACCCAAAGAAATGACCAGGACAGGATGCTTTTATATTTTAGACAAAGAAACAAAATAAATAAAAATAAAGACTGACAAGAGAAGAGTGTTTGTGTTAGGGTTAGTAGGTGGTGAAGGAGTAACTAGGAAGATAAGGATTAGTTCAACAAGGGTTATTTGTACAGATTTATTGGCCTCAAATTTCCTGTCTCTGGTGATAGGAATGTTTTCCTTCCTCCTGTTACGGAGATGGTACCATTCACATGGGAGATTTATCTCCTACTTTCAGGAAAGAAGGGTAAGTGGGGCAGGGTCAGAGTGGCCTTCCTGCTTCTGCTGTTTTCTCAAGTTCCTGCAGCTTAAGATATTTAAATACGTCAAGGTGCCACAGCATGTCCTGTGCCCCATCAATCTGGAAGTCTTAATTCATGGGTCCATGACTGTGAGTCCCAAAATCCTCTTGACTGGTCCTCCCATGGAGTAGAGAAGGCTTAATTCTCGTAGAAGACAGATACAGACTCAGTAGGGATCATGGGTGCCTCTTTTATGTCAATATAGTACGAGATTAAAAGTTTGAAGGAGGCAGAAATTTTGTGTTTCTCTCTGCCTTTTTAACAAGTATTGGTTGAATTGAATTCCATTAATCCATAACATTCCAATTCAAAGACAGTGAAACTTTCTAGCCTGCTTAATTCAATTTGTATCTTAGCATTTGCAGGAACTATTTGTACTAAAGAGCACAGTTCAGAAATGCAGTATTTTACCATATTGCTGTCAATAGGCAAAAGCACATCATTTGTACCCTCCTCTCCCTTTTTCAGGCGTGGAAGAAATCCCAAAGATTTAAAATCTTTCATGTGGCCACTAAATTTTCTCTAATCTTTAAAACTAAGACACCTAGCTTTTGTCAGTCCCACTCTTACTAATGTCAACAAGAATCTCTGGATATAAGAATTTAGTTAGGCAAGCTTTATTGCTCATACAGTTTGCAAACCAGGGAGATGTGGCAGTCAGCAGTGAATCAAGAGTATGCTCCAAGAGAACAAGAAAGGGGATGGTTTTTTAAAGAAAAAGTTCCCACCCAGGTTCCCACTCAGGTTCACTTACGCAAATGAGGGATACAAGCCTGCTTAGTTCTTTTTTTTTTTTTTGCGAGGAAGATCAGCCCTGAGCTAACATCCATGCCAATCCTCCTCTTTTTGCTGAGAAAGACCGGCCCTGAGCTAACATCTATTGCCAATCCTCCTCCTTTTTTTCCCCTTTTCTCCCCAAAGCGCCAGTACGTTGTTGCATGTCATAGTTGCACATCCCTCTAGTTGCTGTATGTGGGATGCGGCCTCAGCAGGGCAGGACAAGCGGCACATCAGTGCGCACCTGGGATCTGAACCCGGGCCGCCAGTAGCAGAGCACACGCACTTAACCACTAAGCCACGGCGCCGGCCCCAGCCTGCTTAGTTCTGATTGGTTGGCTCAGGTCACAGTTTTATTGGTTAGATCCAATACAGGATTTTGTAAAATCAAGAACTTTGGCAGAGTCAAAGCTTAAGAGCTTAAGAGTGCATTCTGTGGTTTGGTTTTTACAAGACAGAGTATGTGACTGCATCTGGTCCCGTCATGGCTGCTTGACTCAATTTTGTTTTTAGGTCCCGGTTAGCCACACAGAATCCATCTGGTTCCCAGGGGTCTTTTTTACCACATTTTATTCCACATTTCCCCTTTTGATCAAAACCGCCGTAGGCAACGTTGATGATCAATTTGGTCTTTGCCCCATTTCAGTGCCAACGGGGCCTCTGCCTGCCTCAGGTCCATCTAGTCCCACAGAGGGACTCATTATCCAATCAAGTAACTTGGGCCATGCAGGGCAGGGGTCCAGCCAGGTACCCGTTATAGGTTAATTAAGGTCTCAGAGTAGAAGTTAGTGGAGGTTCCAGTGATGGTCACATTGAGGGTGCAAAGATGTTGAGTCATCATGATTCAGGTAGAAGTATTCCAGAGGCATTTGTGGAAGCAAGCCAGAAATATTTTAAAGAGCAATCAGGTGCTTAGTCCTAAAACCAACAACAGAGGGGGTGGGCACAAGGGGTGGAGGGATGCACTTATATGGTGATTGATAAACAATAATGTACAACAAAAATTTCACAATAAAAAAAAAAAAACAACAATAATGTGAGGACTTGAAGATCCAATCTTAAAAGTGACCCTAGACCAGAGGCTAACCAACTAAAAAGATCTGGAAAGCTAAAGTCAACCTAGTGGAGGGCGGAATCTGAGAGGCCTTGCAAGGTTCCTGCCTGTCTACCACATCTATGTTACATTATACTATAGTTATCTTGTGGTATTAGCTCATTCCTAAAACAGGCCTTCTATCCCAAATTCTTTTAGGCAATGAGGGGGAAGGTCAAAGTTTCTTTCTGAGTCTTTTGTTCTTAAAAATAATCAAGCCAAAGAGACACATTTTGGGGTGGCAAATTCTGATCACCCACATTCCCACCTTTGAAACTTCAAGAAGTTTCACAGTCCAGAAGCTGACTTGGTAGATTGTTCCGTCTCACTGAACCAGTCTCATAGTCCTGACAATAGGTCAATCCAGCTAAATTCATTTTAGGAGGTGGCAATGCAGGTGGGATCCCAAAGTTAGGCCTATACTGTGTAAGCAAGCAATCGGATAATAAGAAGCATTTCTATGGAAATAGAAAGGAAAACAAAGTTAATGGTTGGAGAAAATTACAAACCAGTTTCTGAGCCCAGAGGGCAGCCAATTAAGAAGATTTCTAGATGTCAGGGTCAAAGCATCTTTTGCAGTTTGAAATGTCTCTAGTGATGTCATCAGGTGTTCAGGTAAACTTTTTGAGTGGCTTATACAGAAACAGGCATGAAGATTATCTAAACGTGGGCTATTGTGGTGGTCGCTCTTAAGTTTATATCACATTGTTAAGCTTCAGTTTGCAGGTCTTCAGGAAAAAGAGTGGTTTCAGTTCTCAAGGATTCCAAATAAAAAGGATGGAAAAAAATTTAAAATGTTAGTTTGGAGATTTGTAGCCAGATATTTGAGGAAACTAGAAGAATTCAGGATCCAGTCCAGTTTACAGGTAGAAAGCAAAACCTCAAAGACAATTAACAGAACTAGAATCTTATATCTACAAATGTGTATTGTAGTTTTACTGAAACATAATTTTTCTCTCTAAAATCACCCTCATTTTTACCAAAGATAGCCAAAATAGCCATTTGTTTGCAAAATGTCTAGTTTCAATAAAGTTGGCCCAATTATTTGCATAAGTACAGCAAGAATAGCAATTGATCATATAGGCCCTTTTAAATCTGCTTTGCTGGAACTTTTCTTAAGGAATCTCGGATTAAAATTTAAAGGCCTCTCAAGGCCAGGAAAGCCAAGCCAAGGACTTGTCATCAGACTCCATCTGCAATGCTTATATATTTGGGTGAATTCCTCTCTTTTTGAGGTTCCCTAAAATGTCCTGAAGTTCTTGTACCTGCCAGGAAGTGACCTTCTTTACTCTTCTGGTGAGGTTGCTGGGAACCCTGTAAGCAAGATACCAGGCCAATATTTCCAAGTGGCTTTATTTGTTCTATAAAATCAACCTTTGTTCCTGAAAGCTGTCTGGTCATGTCTGAGTCTATGTATGTCTTTCTCAAATATAACATTCCAGTCAAAGCCTTGGTAATATAATTGATGTTTCCAATTGTATTCTGTTCTAAGTAGAACAGATTCTTATTGAACTTATGCAAATAACCATATTGCCGTGAAAATAAGAATACTCACTCATCAAGAGTTTCCAAATTCTGGAGGGATCAGGTAGGGAGAAAAAGATAAATGTTTCAATTCTGCTTACAAAGGTATAATTTACCAAATTGTTATAAGTCATAGTTAGATTAAGAGAAAAAAGAAAAAGTTTTCCTTAAATCTTGAGACACAAAACATTTAAAAAATCAGCAATATTTCAAACAAAAGTCATAAAAATTGTAATCATCCTCATCAGTTCATTCAGTCCTATGTAATCATCTCTTGAACTTGTTCTTTTGTTAGCAGTTTCTTGAAGCCTTCGCTTTCTCTGTTAGAGTTCTGTAATTTCTTACCCAGTTAAGTTTTATGATCTGAAAGCTTTTCAGAAACTTGTATTCTAGAGTAAGAGTCAAAGTCCTTTCCGTGAATCTCTCTGAAGAGGGGATATATTTGCAAAAGCATCAGAGTGAAAAAATAACTGTCCATAATTAGCAAAAGACTTAAAAATGGCAATCGACAAAGAAATTTGGTTATTTCTGTTACTTATAACATTTTAAGATAATAACTAGAATTATGACTGATAACCAGGACTGATCAAAATTTTAGGAATCTTATATAATTTTTAAAACACTTATATTAATAACATTTACCCATGCAATATAAATAAGGAAGATTTATCATCACTTATTTGACAATGCTTCCCATGCAATTCAATATACCAAACAAGTCTAATTAGTTTAATATCTCCCTCTTTATAGGAAGAGAACAAATTCTTTGAGAAGTCTCAGGGGTCTGCTGGAAACCCTCAAAGTCACTTCCAGGTCAAAAGAAAGTCTGTATTTAAGATTTGAGTTTTGGGGGAGCCCATAAAAAATATCAAAAGGATCATAGGTCATGGTGACACAAAGCTTAGTTTTCCATTTAACCAAAGTGACAACAGAAGATGTTAAAGGCAAACATAGAGAGTTAAACAATTTAAAAAAAAAAAAACAAAAAAACCTTAGTTCTCGTAATAGAAAGACCTGAGCTTTTTGAACATACGAAATCATTTTGAGAAGGCAGAATTTCTGCCTTTTAGGTAGACTTATTCAAAGGTAAAGAAAACATTTTTATAACCTCTCTATCAAGAACAGACTAAAAATTCAAGAAAATTATCCTTTTAAGAGAGAGACAAAAACCAAATTTTAATTTGGCACCAGCTTACTTTTGATATTAAAACTCATTTACTTAATTAAATTTATTTTAGTCTTAGCCAACCTGACCATGCACAAAACTCTTTTCTCAGGGTTCCTCTTCCAAAAACCTTCTATAACTTTCTTTTTTTCATTCGGAATTTGTCCCATGCTTTCCTCTCTTCTTAGCCTCTCTTTAAGACAAAAATTACTTTTTTTCCCCATAATCAGTTTTACTTTAGGACAAATTTCTTTTCTTAACAAAACAAACAAAAATATCTCCATTCCTTTTACCTCCTCTACTGAAAACATATATCTTACTTGCCTTGTATGCAGGTATGTTTTCCTTATTAATTTTTAGTAGCTTTAATCACATATATTAATTAGAATTCTTAACCCATATAAACCTTAATTTTTAGTGAAAACTAAGATGTAAGCAATTATGAACTGTCATTTACATTAGCATTCCATGGTTTCATGAATTTATAAATACTTTTTATAATTCCTAGAAACATATGTTACCCCGTAGTACAATCTTTCAATAAAGCACAAGACATGTTTATTAATAGACCCGAACATTTTTAGTTTCTTTGTAATAAGAAGACAAAAGTAGGTAAACTTAGACTTGTTTAACAATTAATGATTCAGTATTTTATCCTATTTGAAAATGATCTAGATAGTCAATGAATTTTCAATCATTTAATTTAATCTAGAAAGACTTCAAAGTTTCAAGTTACCAAAGAAATTTTGAAAGATATGTTAAATACACATGTCATAAAATATAATTATTTCTAAAAGTTTATCCATACTCTTGTCTCGTTTATATGTATCTAAATCATTTGTTCCCAACAATTATGTTTAGATTACCCATGAAAACTTCATGAGACATTACACAAAATTAGCTATCATTCTAAGTTATTATTTTTGCTGGCAAATTTGTAACAGAGATAATATGAGTTTATTTGACTATTAGACCCAGGCTGCATGTTTGTATCATCTCCAATGCTGATAACTCTGAGGACATGTCTATTTTAATCAAACCAACAAACTTAAGCTTTTATTTACCAAAGATTATTTTATATCATGTTAACTTGAAAAACATTCAGGTTAGTTTCCATTACATTTAGAAACAATTTATAAAGGCTCTTACTTTAAGACAATTAAATAGAGCTCTTAACTTGGGCCATACCATTGGAGGCAGAAAAATATCTCACATTTACAACACATACATAGAGACATACCTGAACACACAGGCAGATACAGAGAACTATTTATAGCTTCCAGCAAGTTTTTGCTATGAATCAGGTAGAATACAAAACTCACTAGTTTACAAAAGAATAGTTGTATCCAAATTTTGTTTTAGCAATGGGAAAGAGTTAAGTTCACCTGCTAAGTCATTTTACTAATATTTGTGAAGAGGACATTTAAGATTTTTGTATGTGTGTCAAATTTCCACATATTTCCTCTCTCTTTTTGTAAGACAAAGATAGTTGCTTTAAATTTCTCATTTACTTGGATTGTAGCCTGACTGATATCAAAAGGCTAATCCACTCATCCAACTACGTTTTCTTTAATTTGGTTCTTTATATCAGGGAAATTTTTAACTAAGAGGTAAATCAAAAGATGTTTATGTTGTAAAACTTCAAGACAATGTACCACGCCTTTAAAAAGTCTGCACAAAGTGTTTTATGAAGGCCCTCTTTCTGGGTGCACAATTCAACCCTAGACCAATTCACTCTGGGCAGGAGGGGGTTCATTATTTTTTCTATTAATCCCGCGCTTGAATATCAGCTTCAATTTTCCATCTCACACTGTATGGGCTCAGGCAACCCTATTGACCCCCCTTTAGCATGTTTAATTAACATTGCTGAAAAGGATGGATTTATATGCTCTGTTTTACTATATCAAGCAGGTGAAAGTTTCCCCAGTGATACACAATGTCTATCTCCACAATACAATCTATAATACAATCAGGCAAAAGAGATGCAATCACTTCACATAAAGCCCGTTTAAATATACTAATTCTCCTACAAAATTTTGTCTTAATTTCATCAACTCTTAGACCTCTAATCATAGCTTTCATTAGGACTTCATCAACAAGTCTCGGTCTTATAATATTGGGTAGGGGAAGCGTTTGTGACCAGACATAACATTTATTTCCCAAAAAACACTCAGACAAAGTTGACGTAACCTATTCATATAATACCAGCTCAAATATTCCAACCTCTATAATCTTATCAACCCTTACATTTTTATATTTTCTCAATCTAATTGTAGCCTGATTCAGGGTCCTAACAATGGGTTTTAGTACCACAGCTCATGGGGTTTCTGCATCAAGGAGTCTCAGAGTTTCCATCTCCCACTTATTTTACCCATTCCAGCGCAAAAGGCTTTGAGTTCCCAGCAAGAGGTCAAGTCAAGAGACCTTGGCCCTTTGGCCAATCTTTAACTTGATTAAGCAGACTAACTGTTGCCCCAAGGGATTGTTGGTCAGGTTTCTCATTGTGATTTCTGCCTTCCAGCTTTTAAAATTTCTCCAAACTGAGGTAAATAGAGTAGACTTGCTTAGGGCCCTTTAATGTTGATGGAGCCAGGAGGGGGGCGCTTTGGCCTGCCCAACTTTAGGCAGTGTTGTATTAAAACTTTTTTAACTCCATCAATGTCTGTCTTATTCATCCCATTTTTAAACAACCATCTAAAGATTCCCATCCTGCTGGGATGAGTCTTGTGACTCTTCCCTTTCTGATTCCTCTTTGATTCCCCCTCCCTTTTATAATTTGCTTTATTTACCTTATTTCTTAAAAACCCTTTTTAAAAAATCCATGTTGTTGAGAAGAGTCCCTTGATTCTCCCCTCAGCTTCTTTTTATTCTTTTTTAAATTAACTTAATGCTTTCATTAGCATCTGTAAGACCATGAGAGGAAGCTGAGACACCAAATTTGATTGAGTTCTTAAAGCTGATAGTTATTTCTTTGTATTTCCTTTTAATTAGGTCTTTCCATAGGTGCCAATAAAACAGCTGTTTATGATGAGAGCTCTCTAAAATTTTTTTTCAATTTAGAAGTTTTTCCAATTTAAGGGATCCATCATCTGGCCATTGACGAGTAAGATCTTAATAGTGACTCAAACCAATAAGCCTTTTGTGGTTTACCCATGGACATAAGAGCCATCCCCAAAAGAGAGTACAAAAGAAGCAGCCCTCAAAAGATCCAGAAAGTTCACTCCCAAAAATACTCTAAGAAAGCAAAGGCCTTCATTGCACCGGCAGTAAAGATGGTATAGTAAGAATGGTGTCTCCAGTCTCCCATGGAAATGTGGGATGCCTCCAGTCACAAACCTGCCGCTCTGTGACATGGGACAAGTGCTACTGGAATGAGATTTTCCCAGCACTAACAAGCAATGAAGGTTGAGACAACAAAGACCTTATGAACTGGGACCCCTTATAATAAACTCCCCTGGATGCTGATACAGCCAGAGAAGACAGCATGTCTCGGAACCCCAATCTATTCAACTGGCCGCCAAGACACACACTGGCACATACAACCCTCAGATAGCAGAGACTAGAGAGGTCACAAAGCCAAGCTCTCAAGACACAAAATAAGACAAAAGAAAAAATACCTCATCATGTATGCTTTAGCCAAGCCTTGGGTCTCCTGGAACCAAACTAATACCTAAGAGGGATGTGCCATGGTGTTAGGGATTGTGTGTTGTTTTACAGAGTACCCTATTGCAGGAAATTTCCTTGAGGTCGGCAGGTGACCTGTCTGTGTCTACCCCATTCTGTGACCAACTTATCCTATAAAGGGAGTCTTCTTGAGGAGGCAAGCACCATAATGGCTCTTAAATGCTCGACCTGTGCCCACCAATTTTGCAGCCTTTTGGCTTCCAAGATGTCCCTTAGCAATAGCTTTTACCTCATGTGCATATTAACCCACGGCAAACTTTACTGCAGGGCTGGCCCAGACAACAGACTTATAGGGCCTATGCCTGTGTCTTGTCCTATGGTTTTTCCTTTTTATGACAAATGACACAAAAGATGGAGACAAGGAAAAGTAGTGACCATCTCTGAGTGGAGAAGGATCAATAAACCAAAGAGTATGCTCAAACCAAATTTCGCAGAGTTGCTGAGCCCAAAAACTAGATTCACAAATATTTTCTCTTGCTAATCTAAGTTTAGAAAAGGAAAAAACTACTCTCGCTTCCACTGAACCCTGCAGGCAGAGATCCAGGAGACTGACAAGGTAAGAACTCTTACCTCCTGCCAGCTCTTGTCAGAGATCCAAGATCTCTCAGCTACAGCAGTCCCGGAGTGAAGAGCATCCAGCCAGTTAAGTTTTTTCTCATCTTCATCACCAACAGTAGGGGAGGAAGAACTATTCCTCTACCCTCTAGGTTCTTCTGGCTGGTTTAAGAATTAAATTGACATGAGCTAGAATAAGAGGAGAAAATTGAACAAATTTAATAACATGTATACATGGGAGAAACCCAGGAAACCTGAGTAACTTGCCAAAATGGCGAAAGCCACCACTTTAAATACCATCTTCAGCTAGAGACAAAGGAGGATGTTGGAGGTAGTGCTTTTGGAATTCAAAGAGGAAGAAGGCAATTCACATGGAGTTGGAAAAGCGAAGGTTTGATAAACAAATGTCTGCCATGCCTTGTAAAGACGATGAGACATGGAGAGGATTTTGATTAAATGGGCCTGTTTGAGGGCTGGGACCCAGGTTAGGTTAAAATGGGGTAAAAGATTCTTCTGTTTGGCTGCTTTATCCATTCTTGGGCAAGGACACTTCCAACTAGCATGTGAACCAACTGGTAAAGATCAGAGAAGCCAGGTTGGTAAACACTAACTATAAGGCTAAAGTTAGTGTTGGAATTCAAGGGAATCAACCTTAGGATTGGGAAAATCTTAAATTAAGGCCAGCAATTCAGATTTAGTCCAAGGAGAATAAATGACCTGTTGGACCCCATTTCCTGCAGTATTAGTTTGAACCTTGAAGGGTGCTATTAGGGAGGGAGGGGAATTGGGTTCAGAAAAGCAGGATGGGGCAAGGATTTGGGGGGATTTGAAGTAGCGAAGTTCAGTGAAAAAGGAGTAGGAGGGGCAGAGATAGGGGAAGGGAACGAGAGGGGCGAGAGGCTTGAGAAGCGGGAGGAACAGCAGATTTGGTTTCATCTTCACTAGTACGGTCACTGGCATAGTCGCCATTTTCTAATTTGGCAGCTCTCTCATTTAATCTGGAATTATTTTCTTTCAAAGAGGCAATAAAAGATTGCTGATTTTGTTTAGAAGCCTCAAAATACTGATTAAAATAGGCTTCCCATTGGTCCTAGGAAGTTCAATATATCCTTGATTCTAATTCTGCATAGAGATAAACTAATTTGGGGATTTCAAAAGAGGCCCAAGTTGGCCGGTGCAATTTGAGATCATCCCTGATGATCTTAGTCCAGAGAACAAGATATTTACAAGACCTGGGGCCATAATTCTTAAACATAAAACCAGCTAGGGTACCAGAGGGTGGCTGAGCAGCAGCGGCTGTCTTTGAACATGGGTTTCCCATGTTGAGCTCCAGCAAACTTGAACTCCCTCTTTCCGAAAGGGAAGTTCCCATTGAAAAACTTTACTTGTGGCAACAAGGAATAGGAATGGATGGTGGGTGCCCAGATAGCCGGATCAGATTCCCTTCTTTCCCGTCCCTGAAATGTTAGCAAGCTACCCCTCAGGCAAAAAGCTTTTTGAGACCTCTACCTGAAAACACGGGCAGTCTCGGATCTGAAAGGCCTTAGCCAGACCTGTCTCAACACCAAGGGGCTCGTGCAGGCGCTGACGTGTTGGTCCCAGATGGTGAAGGGAAGGGTCCGGGGATCACTTCAGATCTCACCTCTGATGATAAATAATGTCAACAAAAGTCTCTAGAATTCAAGAATTTAGTTAGGAAAGCTTTATTGCTCATACAGTTTGCAAACCGGGGAGACGTGACCTTCAGCAGCAAACCAAAAGTATGTTCCAAGAGAACAAGGACAGGGGGCTGTCTTTTAAAGAAAAAGTTCCCACCCAGGTTCCCACTCAGGTCTGCTTATGCAAATAAGGGATGCAAGCCTGCTTAGTCCTGATTGGTTGGCACAGGTCACAGTTTTCTTGGTTAGGTCCAGGTAGCTGTTAGGAACTTTTGTAAAATCAGGAACTTTGGCTGAGTCAAAGCTTAAGAGCACATTCTGTGGTTTTTTCGAGAACAGGGTATGTGACTGCATGCTGGTGCTGTGATGGCCCCCAGACTATTTTGTTTTTAGGTCCCAGTTAGCCACATAGAGTCCATCTGGTTCTCAGGGGTCTTGTTTATTTCATCTTATTCCACACTAGGTTTTCATACCAGGTGGTGGATCTGAGCTGCAGACGTGGTGACTCAAAGCAGGGCTAACCAGGTTCTCCTCAGGTCTAAAATGACTATTAGTAGGTCAATAGCAACAACTGCTTGGTAAGTCCTAGCTCAGGGCCTGCACTGGAGGCTGCTTAGTTGGTTCCCTATACACGTCACAGTGAAAATTCACTAAACTGACACGGCCTGTTCTCTGTCGATTCTCTGCTAAAATGTAAGCTGCCCTCCAGCAAATAATTACAAAGACTGGCAGACAGGGAAGCCTGTTAAGCAGCTATTCTCAAAGAACAGCGCTGATTCCTGAATAAATTACCTCACCTCTTAGCAACACTTAGCTTTTCCTCTCAACTCAATTCTTCTCACCTGCTGAGATCCGAGGCGGCTCAGACCAGATAACGCAACGTGGCTGCCTAGATGAAAGAAGCAGAGTCCCTCACAGAGGGCAGACCACACTGGTGAACTCATATAGCAAATAGTAACTGCGCTTTAATCGGTCTCCATTGTTGAACTGTACCATTACCTTTGATTAGGATATGTTTACAGCGATAAGAGAGTCTAAGTCATCCCACAAAGGAAGATATATATTATTCACGCGTGTCTGAAAAATTAAATATACTCTCAGAATTATTCATGACCTGATATTCCAGTAAAGCTAGTTGTTCCCAGAATGGTAATCAGCAGTAACAATATAAAGACAGGAAAGGAAGCATCCACGAGATAGCTTTATTTCAATGACTTGGGAATATTCTCACAGGTAACATTTATATACATTCTCATTTAGACCTAGTTTAAGTCATTCATTAACAAATATAAGAAGAAAATTAAAAAGGAAGGAACAGAAGACTTTTTTTTTTTGAGGCAGCTAGAGATACTATGACCCGCTTAGGAGCCAAATTTAGGGAGGAAACACTAAGAAATGAATTCATTTACTCATTTATTAATTTATTCAAAACACATTTGTGGAATGCTTTTCCTCTGCTGCTGGGAGCAAGAATTAGTACAACCACTTTCGAAAACTGCTTGGTGATTTCTATGGAGGGTGAAAATATGCAAATCCTCTGGTCCACCAATTTTTCTTTTAGAAATGCAAATATCTGTGCACCAAAACACATGTATAAGAATGTTCATAGCAGCACTATTCAGAATAGCCCTAAACTGGAGACTTAAATGCCCAACAGTGGACCAGATAAATAAATGATGTGTCATTTACACAATGGAATGCTGTCAAGCTAGGAGAACAAACTAACTACGGCTATACACACAAAAATAGTTGGCAGAATATTCTGTAGGAGAGAAAAAATAATTTTCCCTCTACCCTTCTATGGTCTTGGCTGATAACTCCCATAATAAAAGACAGATTAACAGGATGAAAATAAACAGAAGTTTAATAACATGTATACCTCCTGCATACATGGGAGATACCCAGGAAAACTGAGTAACTCCCCGAAATGGCCCAAGCCACCACCTTAAAGACCATCTCCAGCTAAAAACAAAAGAAGAAGTTGGGAGCAGGAAGAAGCAGTTATGGGAGGTTATCCGGCAAAGCACACACAGTAAACGAGGGTCAGGTTGTTGTGCAGATTTAAATCCTTGCCTTCTACATTGAGAAGAGTTTCTAGAGACTGAGTCATCCTCCATTTCCTGTTCTAGAGAGGAAGACACTCTTACAAATGGAGATTTCCCTCATAAAAGGGTAACTTCTACTAGATTTTCAGAGCTTTTCCTGTGTCTGCTGTTTCTTAAAAATAATCAGCTCAAGATGATCCATACACCAAAGAGGTATATTTGAGGTGGCATGTTCTGCTCCCCTTCACTTCACTTGAATCTTGTTTTATGAAAAATGTAAACACAAAATAATACAACTGTATTATTCTATGTATGTAAAGTTCAAAAATAGGCAAAACTAATGAGTGGTGTTAGAATTGTAGGGGAAGAGGGAAAATCCTCCTCTGCCCTTTTCTTTAAGGTTCTTATGGCTGGCCAAGTGATTAAAAGACAGGTTAGCAGGAGAAAATAATACCAAGTTTAATAACATGTATACATGGGAGAAACGAGGGAAACTGAGATTCTCATCTTAAATACTATCTTCAGCTAAAGACAAAGGAGGATGTTGGGGGTGGGGGGAGTCAGTTATGGGAGATTACCAGAAAAGCACAGTAAACAAGAGTAAGTTTATTATGCAGATTTAAGGCCTCACCCTTCACATTGATAAGCTTTTAGAGATGGGGTCATCCCCTCCTCTTCTCAGTACAGAGAGGGAGATACCTTTACAAATGGAGAGTTCCCTTATAAATGTAAATGTTTGTCTGGCAACTCCTAGCAGGGCCACCTAGAGAATGTGGCCGGTAAGAGACAGAATTTTTGATAAAAGGGGCTTGGTGCCTTTCCTATTGTAACATCTATTTTATATTATATTACAGGCATTATGATAGTAACTCCTTCCTGAAACAGATATTTTATGTTAAATTCTTTAGGCAGTTTGGGAGGGGAAACTCAAATATTCTTCCTGAGTTTTCTGAGTCTTTATTGTCTTCAGCTCGAAATAATCCGCACACCAGAGTGGTGCATCTTGGGGTGGCCTGCCCTGAGCACCATCAGAATTCAGGAGAGTGGTCAGCTTTAGGGGAGTGGCAGCGATTTGAGGAGCACAGAAGCGGGGCTTCCGGGGGTTCTGGAAATGTTCTATTGTTTGATCTGGGCACTGGTTACACAGGTGTGTTGACTATCAGAAAATTAACTGAGCTGTAGCTGTATAATCCATGTAATTTTCTGCATTGTGTAATGCTTAATAAAAAAAGTTTACATTAAAAAGGTTTTGTGGGGCCAGCCTGGTGGCTTAGTGGTTAAGTTAGCATGCTCCACCTTGGCAGCCAGCGGTTTGCGTGTTTGGATCCTGGGTGCGGACCTACACACCACTCATTGAGCCATGGTGTGGCAGGTGTCCCACATATACAATAGAGGAAGACTGGCATGGATGATAGCTCAGGGCCAATATTGCTCAGCAAAAAGAGGAAGATTGGCAACAGATGTTAGCTCAGGGCCAATCTCCCTCGCCAAAAACAAAAAAAGGTTTTGTCATGTGCTGTGTGTCAGGTAGTGAGAAACAGAAAAGCATACTTTACCAAGACAGTTTTTGCCATCTAGGAGCTCACGGGCTTGAGGGGAGATAGTCAAGGAGAGGATTTTGAAAATACCGAATGACTGAGAGAGAGCATGAAAGCCTCAGGAGTGAGGAAAGGAGTCAGAGAGCTTCCTGAGTGAGGTGAAGCCCGTCGGATGCTGAAATGGTAACTAGGTACCAGCCTGCGAGTGAAGAAGGTGGGGTAGCTATACAGAGGGAAGGGAAGCAGGCAAACTCCCAGGGCCCCACTGAAAAGCAAACACACAAAGAGCCTATTTGGTCTCAACAAGGGGGCAAAAAGTCCTCGCCAGGTCTCTGACTCATTGCAGTTAGTAGTGGAAGAAAGCTCAGAAGTTTCTGCCTGAGAATTGAGGCAACGTTGCGCATCGACATGACTTACCTGTGACAAGAGATTCTCATATATTGAGATATATGGGGTAGCTATTCGGGTTCAAAACTGATTCAGCTTGAACTAAAAAGCCTGACTTATGGCCTATCAAACATACATCGTACATCTGCTTAACCATTAAAGAATGCACTCTCTTACGATAAGAATGCATACTTCCCCTCCTAGGCTCTATTGGTGACACCCGATTGGTAATGCCCTATCAGTAACACCCGGATTAGTCCCTTTCCTGACACCACAGTCACGTTGACCTGCTAATTTGCAACTGAATACCACTTTGAAATTTTGATAAAAGTGTATCCTGCTTGTGTTTAAGGTATGTTCTTTGTTCTAAAAAGATATAAGACTGTACTGAAAACCATGCTTCTCCAAGGCTTTCTAAGGCCTTCCCAGGTTATAATCCTCACTCTGGCTCAGTAAAGTCATCTTATTTCTCTTATCTATAGAATGATTATTGGTTATTTTGCATCGATATGTGCTTGTACCAGGACTTTCTTTTGCTTAGGAACAGAAGACAGTCTCTGGTCACACAATATGATCTCCCTAAAGTCTTGAGCACTTTGCTTATAGACAATCTATTTTGAAAGGTACAATGAGGTGAGAGGCATAAGCAAAGAGATTTTTGTCTGCAACAGATGCTAGAAAGAACTGGGAACTTCCTATTTTCAAAGATTTAAAGGTGTGTTAATCTCTCAAGGGTTTAGTCAGTTTGAAAGATTGACATGATGAGCCTCAAGGGGAGGAAAAATAATTTTCCCTCTACCCTCTTCTGAGTTCTTGGCTAAGACCTTCTGTAATAAAAGACAAGCTAACAAGAGGAAGAAAAAAAAAGTTTATTAACACATATACCTCGTGTATACATGGGAGATACCCAGGAAAAATGAGTAACTCTCCAAGATGGCCCAGTCCTCCACTGTAAATACCAGCTTCTGCTAAAGACAAAAGAACAATGTTGGGTGGTGGGGAGAGGCCAGTTACAGGAAGTCACCAGGAAAAGCATGGTAAACAAGATACGCTGCATTGTTATGCACATTGAAGTCTGTGCCTTCTCCGTTGATGAGTTTCTTGTGAGTTAGAGTAATCCTTCTCTTCCTGGAACAGAGAAGGAGACAGCCTTACAAACAGAGATTTCCTTATAAATGTAAATTCCCTTTACAAAAGGAGAACTTCTCGATTTTCAGAGCTTCTCCTTTATCTGCTGTTACTCAAAATCATCCTTATGCCAAAGAGGCATACTTTAGAGTAGCATAGTCTGCTACCTTTCAAGCCTATATGGGATGTGACACCATATTTACATTTTCTTCTCCTTTCCCTACTGTTAAAGTAACCAGATTAGGCCCAAGATGGAGTCGCTCACGCTAAGTCCCACGTCAGCAAAACAAAACTTAACTAAGCTTCTATGTTCAGCTCTCCCAGAAAAGGAAGGCCTAGGTCAACCAATCAGCACTTGCCTGCTCAGCACAAGTTAGCTGACCCAACTCCAAGCCTTCTCTTTGCTTCATAGAAGGAAAGTAACCCTGCTTTAACCAACCAGAAAATGCCCAGTGTAGCTTCCTGGTTCCTGCTCACTTTGGTCCACAAAAATCTCTTGCCTCATATAGCTCTTCAGAGCTTCTTTCTATCTGCTAGATTAGATGCTGCCCGATTTGTGAATTGCTGAATAAAAGCCTACTAGATTAGTAAATTGTGTATGCAAGATGCTCTTTTGACATGACTAAGAGATTGCCTTTTTTGTTATCACTAACCATTCCATCATGTTTACACAGAAATATGCACCTAAGGACTTGAGCTTTGTAGGATTTCTTTTAAACTAACCAGCTTAAGCCCTTCTAAAGGAAAAGACATTCTTCACTATGGGCATCTCAGGCACTTCCAGAAAATTGCTGTTTTTTTGCTGTTTAATTTATACTTGAGTTAACCAGCCTCTTGTATGGGTGACTGTAGCTTATTCTCCAGAGCCTCTACTTGTTGGTTCAATTTCAGAAGACTGTTTGATACTGTTTGATGAGCAGCTCCTTGTGAGGGACCAGGAAAGCCCTGTTGGGAAGGGAAAATTTCCCCTTCTACCCCTCTTGTGTTCTTAAGGCTGGTCTAACAATAAAATTAACATAAGACCAGATTAACAGGAGAAAAATTCAATTTAATATGTATGTATTGGAGATCATAGAGAAATGATATTCTCTGAGATGGGAAAAGCAGGCTGATTTAATATCTTTTTACACAAAGAAACAATAAATTTGAGAGGAATGACAGGACAAAGAAACTTAGGTTTGAGATATGTAATAAGAGAGGAATTTAAACAGAGTTTAGGCTTGAGGTAGCAAATTAGTAAAAGTAACAGGGTTTGTTTATACAGGCTTCTGAGTCTTGAATTCCCTGGCTCTGGGGATAAGGATGCCTCTCTCAGCCTTCAGGCACCGGGAGGGCACCCTTCATATGGGAGATTTGTTTCCTGTTTTCAGGGAGACAAAGAACAGTCAGTGTATCCTCTTGCACTGGCTGTTTCCTAAGTAACTTTAATTCAAAATAATCCACATGCCATTATGGGAGATTTTAGGGTGGCCTACCCTGGGGCCCAACATCACCCACCCACTTTACTTGTTAAGAGATTTTAACTTGAAGCCCAGAAATTAAGGTTTTAACATTCTTATCTCAAAAAAAAAAAAAAAAAGAATATACTTAAAAACAAGGTGCGCTTTTAAAATACTCAGGCTTTTAAAATACTAGGCTTCTGTACTCCAACATAATGTTTCCTTTTTGCACGTTGCAGAGGCATGGCTCTCAACTCCTTCTTTCAGTGACTAAACTCAAGAAACTGGAATATTTGACAAAACCCTTTAATTCTTCCTCACATGTACCTCCCTGCACAATAAGACCTTGGGGCACAGAGGCAAATCAAGTCCCAGAGATTGATCATTTGGGTATCCCATAGTTCTCCAAAGTAGTTGTGCAGATTTAACTGCAACATCAAACCCAGGAGGGTTGGATCCATATATTAAAAGGAAAAAATTATATCGCCAAGAAAGAGACAGGATTTGCAAAATCCTTTCTCCACAGGAAGAGTCATAAGCTGGAATCTTGGGATAAGACAGTGGCAGAAGTGAGAGATGGAAAAAGCAAATCTGAGTCAGGAGCCAAAATCTAGCCCACTGGTGCTTAGGAGGGGCTGACCATAGGACAGGTGCAACAGAGACAAGCTCACAAGAAATCCAGAAGTGAGGAGTCACGGTGCTCGAGAAGAAAAGCATATCAGATCACAGACAGGAGAAGCTGGGGTAGACGTATCGACGGAGCTCAGGAAATCTATTGGAAATACTGCACCATCATTGTCGTCCCTGCAGGCCCAATCCCTGATTGGTGCTGAAGGGCTTCTCGCGTTCATCATGACATGATCCTCGAGAGCAGAGAGAGCAGCAAGCAGCATCTGGGACTGCCGACTCCCCACCTGGGGCTTTGTCTGGGTAGTGAGGTCTCAGGAGTCTTAGGGTCCCACCAGCCCACCGAATATTTGAATAGAAAAATTGGTTAGATGCTAGTTTTAGCAATATTATAGACCGGATAACCCGAAAATCCTCCATCTACCAAATGCTTAGGGATGCTAGATAATCATAAATAAATGTCCTTATAAATTTTCATCTCAGAATATTAGAAAGTAAAGGAAATTCCCAGTGGCCAAAAACAAAGAGGAAACTAAAAAGCAGAGTAGTAAGTGCAGGAGTTGATGCTGTGGCGGCTGTGGAGACAGGGCAGTACTTGTTCCCACTGCCTAGGGGCTTGGGTAGCTAGGGGATGAAAAATAACTTTCTCTCTACCCTTCTGAGTTCTTAGCTGAGATCTCTGTAATAAAAGACAGATTAACAAGAGAAAACAAACAAAAGTTTATTGTGTATACCTCCTGTATACATAGGAGACATCCAGGGAAAAATGAATAACTCCCAGAAGTGGCTTAGAATTCAAGCTTAAATACTCTCTTAATAGGGACAGGGAGGGGGTATGTAGGCCACTTACGGGAGGGTAAATGATTTTTAGGAAAGATGAATGGACCCTTAGAAGAGTAGATGGGAGGTGTGATAGTTGTGACAAGTTTGTCGTTGTGTGGTGTTGACTTCTATTCTCTCCTGTGATGAGTCAGTCTTCCCTGGTTGATTGAACTCCTGAGGAGGGGATCTATAACAATTGAGTTTCTTTTCAAGGATATGCCTTTAGGCAGATAAGGAGAGTTCAGAGAAATCTCTCCCTGCATTGGCTGTTTTTCAGGAGGCATTGAGGAAATGAGATCTGGGGTCCATATAATAGATGGGGTGGTGAGAACTGTGTCAACCCCTCATCCACATGAATCCACGATCCTTGAAAATCTATCTTACAAGGGATTCTATGAAATGTCTGGAGTCAAGACTTTGGGTTTCTGCTCAGACATGTAAAGAGCTTGAAAATTGTCATTCCTGTCCTTATAACAAGATAAAGCTGGATAAACTGAAAATCAGTGACTTTTCTTGGACACATCATAGACCTGAGTTTGCAAGGTTAACCACTGCCTTGAAATCTGGAGAGGGAGGCGCAACCATAGAGTCACAACTGAGATCTGATTACCAGGAACAGAAGCTGTGGAGCCATCACCTGGTAGGAATGCTTAAATGGTAACTTTGATGAATTGTTGGAGGCTGAGTGTGAGAAAACATGAGGGTAAGAAACTCCTGGGGGACACAGTCTTGGGCGAGATGGGCACACTCTCATGGTCTTTACCTCCAGGAATTCTATCAGATTCTCATGGTGAAGATCCAAGAGAGTTCCCCTTATCACTCTGGCAGGGTGAGAGAAAGAGTCATCATTGGGCGATATATCCAGAGACCTCTCTAGGAGAAAAGACTTTACCAGAGCCTTATCTCAGCAAAGGAAAGGGCATTCTCCAACTCCAGCCTGCTTTGTTCTTCCTGTCTCGCATAAACAGAGGAAAATGTAGTTGACAGAGGTCAGGGCTTTAAGGAAGTAGATTGGGAACACTGTAGCCAGTGAGAGACTTATGAGATGAGGAAAAAGCTATACTACTGGAGAAAGACTTCTGAAGGTGAAGGACTCCAGACACAGGCTCACTAACGGACTGAGATTTAACTGAAGGCTATAGATGCTTTCTCTCCCACATACCTTAGCACCACACCATGGGGCTCCAGTGTAGCAGTGGATGCTGCTAAAAGACCTGCAAAACACAAACTCTCTCTGAGGAGGAATACTAAGGGAAGCCCAAAGGCAAGATATGAGATGAAAACAAGAACACTGGAGGGATTGGGAGCCTCTGGCACATGTAGCTACAAAAATCATTAAACACAGTGCAACTAGCAACTAGCAATTAACACAATGCAACTAGCTAGAGGAGTCTAAATCCTCTCATATCCCCATATATAACATTTCCAGCTTTCAACAAAAGACGATAAGCCATGTCAAAATGCAAGAAAAACCCAATCTGAAGAGACAAAGTAATCATCAGAAGCAGACTGAGATATGACAATGCTGTTGGAACTATAAAACAAGACATTTAAAATAACTATGACTAATGTTAAGGGCTCTAATGGAAAGAGGAGACAACATGCAAGAACTAATTTAAAACTGAGAATCAACAATAATAAACTTTCATTCAATAATATTTAAAGTATATTCATATAATTTACCATCTTTACGGATTAAAAGAGAAAACCATATGATCTGTCAGTAGGTGCAAATAAAAGCACATAACAAAATTCAGCATGTTTTCATGATAAAAACTCTTAGCAAAATAAGAAGAAAACTTTCTAAACCTGATAGAGGGTATCTATAACAGGAACTCCCAAAAAACCTATAAAAGACATAATTCTTAAAAGTAAAACATTTCCTTTATAGTTAGAAAGAAGCCAGGGGTTTCCATTATCATAGCTTTTATTAAACATTACACTCGAGGTCCTAAGCAATGCAGTAAGATAAAAGTACAAAATTTATAAAGATCAGAAAGAAAAAAAATACCATCACTATTTACAAGGAATATGATTGTCTCAAATGAAATCTAAAAGAATCTACACAAAATCTCTTAAAGCTAATAAGAAAATTTGGCAAGGTTTTTGGGCACAACATCAACCCCTTAAAACTGATTTTATTCTTATAGACCAGCAGCAAACAAAACATGATTCAAGGATACCGTTTACGATAGTATAAAAACTCGAGGAACCTAGGAGAAAAGCTAGCACAGGACGTGCAAGATCTTTACCAAGACGTAAAAAGAAAGATCTAAATAGATGGAGAAATGAATGAAATTCATGAATAGACAGTCCTATTTCAAACAATCGCTAATACAGAGATGGACTAAGAACGTGTGGCTTATTAAGAAATTGAATATAGCAGTTGAAAGGGACGAACTATAGCTATGTGCATCAACATGGCTCACCTCAAATAGGTAGTTGAGTATAAAAAGCAAGTCATAGAAGATATACAGTATTATACAATTTACATATATTTTAATCATGCAAAACTGTCTACTGTTTATAAATACACATATGTAGCAAAAACATAAACATCAAATGTAGAACAGTGGTTACCTTTGGAGTGGAGGATAGGGCAGTATTTCCCAGACTTCGCACATTGTAATAATTACCTGGGGATCTTAAAAAATACTAATGCCTGGTTGCCTCTCCCAGATGTTCCAATTTAATTGATATGACATGAGACCCGGGCAATGGGAGTGTTAAATCTCTCCAGGTGATTCTAATGTGTAGCCAAGTTTGAGAACTACTAGGGTAGAAGTTGAGTTCAGGGCAGGGTAGTTATACAGGTAACTTCAACTCTGTGTGTGAATTTCTGTTTCTTAAAATAAGTACTGGATCCAATATGCCAAAATGTTAAGATTTGACAAGGCTAGGTATGTGGGTGTTTATGATATTGTTTTTTATATTTTTCTGCTTCCTTGAATATTTCCAAAAGGAGAAGGAAGGAAGACAGGGAGGAAGGGGAGAAAGGAGAAGGGAGGGGAGGGAGGGAGGGGATTCTATTTCCTCCAACGGAGTAGCACATAGAAATGCTATATCTAGCTGTTCAGCACAGAAAATTGTTCCAGGTACCCATATTCACCTGAGGCCTGTTTACCAAATTTGTAGCCACTTAACTAGGGCACGAAAGTGGTAAGAAAAAGGCGCTGGAATACTGACATCGTTAACCAGATATTGGTTCTACAGTGATGGCCAACACCCAGCTCAGGGTACATGGTACATAGTAGCAGCTGAATGTTTACAGATGTTGTAACAGATAAGTAGACTAATACCTGGGTTCCCATCATGATAGTAATCATTCAGTGTGAACCTACTGTGTGCAAGGCACAATAATAGGTTCAATTCTGGCATTAAAAAATAACACACGTAAGGCAAAATACACTCTAATAAAAAACTTGTTTTTGCAATCTCAACACATTTACATGTGGGCACTTACAGATTTACTAAAATAGACCATCTTAAATGAATAAAACACATCTCTTCTTGATACCAGATACACATCAGTAGAGTTAAATGGTGAAGTGAAATGGTTCGAGAGTCGTAGCAACTAATATTTGGTGGGTGTCAAGGTGGGAATATTGATTTATGTAGGAATATGGGAAGAAAGAATAAAATAAGCTCCATAAACATTAATTCTCCAGGGCAAAACTCTATTCTCTAGCAGAAAAAAATGAGACCTGACCTCTGCTCATTTCTACTTAAAAAGAGATCAATACAGCTGGACTAAAAAGTAGTCCTCAATCCTCGCTGCAAGTTAAAATCCTCCGGGGAAATTTTTTAAAATGTCAAGGTCCCTGGCAAATTCGTTGAATCAGAATATGTCGGGGTGGAATACAGCAGCAAGGGCTGAGAACTACAGCACTTAAGTGAGGAGGAAATTTAGAATTGTCTAATTCGGTGATTTTCAAAATAATTATTTTTAAATTGTTGGAGCCTTTTCTTCAAACCTAGTTAAAGCAAACAAATTGAATATATAAATTTGGGCTGTGCTGACTGAATCAAGGTTGGGACGCAGTGTTGGCGTTGGGAAAAGGGTGTCCAGATCCGTGGCTGCTCACACATTCTGTTCTTTTTTCTGTCCTCCAAGACCCAAGTGGGGTCCAAATTTAAAAGCTTTTCATCGGAGAGTTTCAAATCCTTCATTTGACAGATTTGGAAGTGAAGACTCAGATGCTGCTCATTAGCGCCTAGGAAGAGATTAATAGTCTTTTTATATATTTATAAAGAAAAAAATCACAACAATGAGTGCAGGCCTAAAAAAAAGATGGTGAAGTGTCTTTTTGTGTGTGTGTGTGAGGAAGATCAGCCCTGAGCTAACATCCATGCCGATCCTCCTCTTTTTGCTGAGGAAGACTGGCCCTGGGCTAACATCTGTGCCCATCTTCCTCCACTTTATATGGGATGCCGCCACAGCATGGCGGTGCGTTGTTGCGCGCCTGGGACCCAAATCCGGGCCACTAGCAGCTGAGTGCACACACTTAACTGCTACACCACGGGGCCGGCCCCTGTGAAGTGTCTTATTAAGAGCTTTACAATGAGGGGTCATCTGTCCTCATTGGTTTAAACACAAAGGCAGTGGAATGGACGAGATGAACTCAAGTAATTCCATTTTCACATCTAATCTTCTACCAACCAGCTCCTCTTTTAACCAACTTTTTCCAGCAGAGGAACACTAAGGCCACTGTCGGAAAAAAAAATTTTAAATGTATGTATTAGCTTAAGCTATTAATTACTATTGCTGTTTAATGATTCATTTATGATAATCAGTATACATTAATTCTTTGTTTTGGGCCCTCAAGCAATTCTGTGCAGGGCGCAATTTTAAATTTCAACGTATATAAATAACAAGCAGTAACAGTCCAAGTAGTACCATTTAAGTGCTATTTAATGAATTATAATATTTCAATTCTATTAACTTAAAAGGATTAGCTTCCAAGATATTGGTGTCTTCTGATCCTATTTCATGTTAATTACTCTTGCAATACCAATAACATCAGAGTTTTCACAGCATCTTTCTTTCATTAAACCTTTATCCATAGGGAAAGCAAGAGTGTAAAAAAGAGAGACAGGGAGTACCCCAGCTCAACTCGCTTCAACAACTGTGTATAGAATGCCTGCTATGCGCCGGACACTGAGAAAGGTACGAAGACGTTGAGTCATGGTCAGTGGTCCAGGCAGGCTACTGGGCTTTAGGGTGTAATAGCTCCAATTTATTGAGCACCTACAATGTATTGGATTCACGTATATTCTCTCTAAACTTCATGACTATGGTGCAGGGTGGGCATTATAATCTCTTATCTTTCAGATGAGGAGAGATTAAGAAGAGTTGAATGATTTACCCACAGCCACCCAACTAGTGTTTGGCAGAGCTGAAATTTGAACCCAGAAATGACTTACTGGAAAATTCTGCCTCTCCCTAGTAGAATACATCATCAGGAGTCTCCAGCCAAATTGTGAAGCAGGCAATGGTTGCCTTTGGTCTCCTGGCCACCCCCACTTTATGGGATTCCATTTCTCTACTGGAGCCCTTCCCCTCCCCCACCTCTTTTCCAGTGCTTTCTTTGTTGTTCTCTGGGTTCCAAGCACAGCATAGAAACAGTCCATTTAGACATGCCCTCTCCATTAAGGCCCCTCTGTTCTAGACCTGAGCTGTCCAATAAAACTTCCAGCAATAGTAGCAATGTTCTATCTCTGCACTGTCCAGACACACTACCCACTCGTCATGTGGCTACTCAGCACTTGAAATGTGGCTAGTGTGACTGAAGAAATGAATTGTTTATTTTATTTTAATTACTTTAAATTTGAGTTTAAGTTTAAATGGCCACACATGGCTAGCGTCCTTCAGCTTGGACAACACAGCTCTAAAATATTCTCAACTCACTCTGTGTTTAAAATATTGTTTTTCCATGTTTGGTTTGTTTCAGAGCCTGTTCAGCTAGGACACAGCATCACTTACTGCATCTAATACATTGATTGTGATTAATTTGAATGTGTACCTCTCAGAAAAGATTGTTGTATTTGAACAGTGGCCTTCTGAACATGAAAATGTAAATTTCCAGACTCAGTGACAGGCCACTGGGGGAGATGTTTTTTGATCAAAAGGACCTTTAAATCTCATTCATTCCATAACATGTGAACAACCAGATGTTGGTACCACATAATATTTTTTGTCATATTCACATTTTTTAATAATCAAACAATTTGTATCACATACTTTGACACAAGACTCAGATGTTTTTAAACATGTTTTTAGGCTTATTGGCTCATTGGCTTGAGTCAAAAGGTTTATTGGATTGAGTCATTATTGGTATAAATATATTAATGGAGATCCTACTTGTCAATGCCCAGACGACAGATCTTTTGAATCAGAAAAACTAGTATATCTGAAAAACTTTTTAGAGAGCTCTCATCCTAAAGAGGAAAAGAACTTTTCCTGGCGTACGTTTTCTTCTCTTTTCTGCTTTCTTTCTATACTGGAAACCAAAAAGTTAACACCAACGAGTACCCGGTTTCGTGAAAAATACTGCAGTTGGGAGCCCAGAGGCAGCAGCCCCCACCTGTCCCGCCCCTGTAGCTGGTGTCTGGGAGGGGCTGTAGAGGGTCTATAGAGGCCACGACAGGCTCCCCCACCCCAGGGATATTACATTTTTTTCCAGAGTCACAAAATTGAAGGCTTTCAGGGTTACAAAACTGAAAGCTTTCAGAGTGCAAAATTAGGGATGAATAAAGTGTGGAGCTGAGACACAAAAGCAGACAATAAGGTCTGACCTCATCCAATCAAGAGACTTTGCAAAAAAAGAAAGATGCATAGGGCTGGGGGAAGGTGGATCAGGGATCAAGGCAGAAGCTGAAATCCAAGGACCAAATAAGACACCTCCAAATCACGCCCCAGGTGGGAGAGGACCGGCTCAAAAGAGGCCTGGAAAACAGTGCAAGGCCTGGAAGTTGATTCTGAGGGTCCGTTGGTCTAAGGTCCCTTTGCTTTCTGGAAAGTTTCCTGTGTGACACCCAGCTGGTCACCTGGCCTTACCTGATCTGAAAGCACCCGGGCAGGAGGATGTGTAAAGATTTGCCTTGCCCTAACATGTCCCTTCTTTCATGCACACAAATTTAATGCAGATCCCTAAAAGGACCATATGCTGTTGGCCTTGAACTTCAGGAAGCTGACATGGTAGGTGTGAAATAACAAAAAATATATATATTGGTTTCTGCCCCTGGTTCTTGCTAATATTTGGTCTTTGACCCCAGTTCCTGACACAGAGCTCCTAAATCCCTTGGAGTTTCCTGGATGATAGGAGCATCTTTTGTTCTGTTGGGGCTCAGGGCAGGCCACCCCCAAATGTGCCAAAGTGGCATAGTGATTATTTTAAATTAAAGTTTCTTGAGAGACAGCCAGTACAAGAAGGACACTCTGACCCTCTCTGTCCCCATGAAAGCAGGAAATAAATCTTCCATGTGAAAGATACCCTCCCTGTACCAGTAAGTAGAGAGACATCCTTATCACCAGAGAGAGGGAATTTAGGGCTGAGAAGGTTGTATAAACAAATCTTGTTACTTCTTACTAATTTACTACTCCAACCCCAAAGTTGTCTTGTCAATTCTTCACAAATTTATTGTTTCTTTGTCTAAAAAGTATAAAAGCTGCTGTGGTCATTTCTTTGGGTCTCATATTGTTATGAGGCCTCTGTACGTACATAATTAAATTTGATTTTCTATTGTTAATCTGTATAATGTCAATTTAACTCTTAGATCTTCCAGAAGAACCTAGAAGGATGGGGGCCAGTCCAGTGGCATAGCGATTACGTGCTCTCACTCTACATTGGCAGCCCAGGTTTGCAGGTTCGGATCCCGGGCACGCACCAATGCACTGCTTTTCAAGCCATGCTCTGGCAGGTGTCCCACATATAAAGTAGAGGAAGATGGGCACGAATGTTAACCCATTGAGGGCCAATCTTCCTCAGCAAAAAGAGAGGGATTGGCATAGGATGTTAGCTCAGGGCTAATCTTCCTCACCAAAAAAAACAAGAACCTAGAAGGATAGAGGAAAAGTTTTCCTCCCCAACAGTTAGTGTAGTCAGCAGGATCTTCACTGGCTGAATACTGCTTTCTCCCAGAACTGCTGCAGATGAAGAGATCCTGGGACCTCTGACAAAAAGCCAGCAGAAGGTAAGATTTCTTACGACATTCAGCCTCCTGGGTCTCTGACCGCAGGGTGAAGTGGAAGTGAAAATGGTGAGAGCCTTTTGTCTCTTTTTGTAAATTTAGATTGGCAGGAGAAAATATCTGTGGAATTAGTTCCTTTGGCATAGGGACTCTGGTAAAAAAAAACTTGGTAATGAGTTTTTATTGATCCTTTTCCTCCCAGAGATGGTCACTGTTTTTCTTTGTCTCTGTCTGTTGTGTTGTGTCACAGGAGGAAAATCCATAGGGCAGAACACAGGCATCGGCTCTATAAGCCTGTTCAAGCCAGCCTCACAGACCAGTGAGTTCACAGTTCTCACCAGACCAGTGTCTGTTTAGATAAACTTTGCTCTGGGTCCCCTGTGTAAAAACTAGATGAGGTCCTTCCTTTCATCTTGTTCTATGTCCTGAGAGCTTGGCTTTGTGGCCAGTGAGAATATTCCCTCTGATCCTCGCTATCCAGAAGGAGCACTTACTGGGGTGCCTCTGGTGGCCAGTCGAGTAGACTGGGGTTCCGAGTCACAAGCAACACTGTCTTTGTCTGGCCATGCCAGCTCTCAGTTTGTCATAAGAGGTCCCAGTCCCTCGGGGACCTTTGTCATCTCAATCTTTGTTGTTTTGTTAGTGCTAGAAAAGTCCCATTCCAGTGGCGCCCACCCAGTGTCACAGATTAGCAGGTTTGTGACTGGAGGCATCTCATGTTCCCATGAGAGACCAGAGACACTGTTTTCACTACACTATCATTACTGCCTGTGCAGTGCAGGCCTTTGGTTTTTTAGACTATCTTTGGGAGTGAACTTTCAAGTCATGGGGCTGCATCCTCTACACCCACTCCAGGGACGCCTCTTGTGTCCATGGTAAATATTTATTCTAAGCTTGGAAAGTTACCTCTGGGTCTTTCCATGAAAAGGTTTATTGGATTGAGTCATTATCGGAATAAATATATTAATGGAGATCCTACTTAATGGCCAGATGACAGATCTTTGGAATCAGAAAAACTAGTATATCTGAAAAACTTTTTAGAGAGGTCTCATCCTAAACAGCTGTCTTATTGGTATTTCTGGGAGGATCAAATTGGAAAAAACACAGAAAAGTGTAACAGCTAGCCTTAGGGAATCCCTTAATAAGGTGAAAGAACAAAAATCAGACTTAAAACAAAAATTAAAAACCAAATCTAACACAAATTCCCCTTCTCCTCCCTCTTACACACCACTTTATCCCTAACTCCCACCCCTGACCCTCTAGAAGATCTTTTGGATCGCTAGGCCCCTGGTCTAACGCTCCCCCCTATCGCCCCCCAACTCAAAACCCAGCTCTGCCTCCTCAGCCAATTCTCTTAGATCCTAAAACTCCTCCAACTTCCCCAGAAAAATCCCTTAAACACCCAGCTGCCCGTTTTGACTTCCTTTTCTTTACAAGGTTTACAGGGAGCATTCTGACCTGATCGCCAGGCTCGGAGAACACAGGTGACTTGTGTAAATGCTGAAAGCCAGGAATTGAATTCAGCAGAAGCACCTGGGACAGGCGGTAAGGCTCCCTTTGCCGTCCCTTACAACTCCTCCTACTTTCCAGGGCTCTGTGATCAGACTCTGCTGGCTTCAGGCATTCCTGTGCAATGTCCTTTGCAGATGTATCCTGGATCCCATGCCAAAGAATTCATGTACCCTGGAGAGAAGCAGATCTTTTAAATTAAAAAGCCCTTTCACCTCCACTTTCAGAAGATCCTGCAAAACTCAGAGAGCAATTAGAAAGATTAGTAGCTGTTTGCACCCCACTCACAGGGCCCTTGATTGGCTGTAAGGGGTGGTCTTCCCACTCATGATGATACTATAGTTATCACACAGGCCAGACAACCCCCTGGGGAAAACCCCACTCTCAGAGGAAACAGATGTCGAGACCCTCTGCCAGGCCCTCCTGCAAATGACCAGGAACCAGCTCAGCAGGAGGCTGATATTCAAGGCCTGGGTGGAGCAATATTAGAGGTGTTCTCCCCTCAAGTAAATTGGTCTAAGGTTGAATTATGCACCCAGAAAGGAGAGCATCCAAAAGCCTTTGTTAAACGTTTTATACAGACTTTTCAAAGGCACACTGCATTAAATCCGGAAGCCCCAGAGCACAGGAATCTTTTAATTTCTGCGTTAGTAGGAAATTTTCTCTCCAATATTTAAAAACAAATTCAAAATAGTGTGATCAGATGGTTGGGCCAACCGCTGAGCGTCATAATGGAGGCTGCAACTCAATTCTTTAAAAATAGCTTGCAGAAATGCAGAAGGAAAATAGAGTTAAAAGCAACAATTCTTGCTTTGCAACTTGACTCTGTAGACAAACGAAAGCATGACTGCGAGTAACTCAAAACCCACTCCAAGCCTTCCCTATTTGCCTCCAGACAATTGCAGATATTGTAAAAAATCAGGACATTGGAAGAAAAAATTGTCCTGCACTCAAGAGAAAGGAAAATTTAAGAAGCAATTTCCCTAAACCCCAGCACCCTCAGAAAGTTTGTTTTTCTCTTCCTGAAGGAAAATTCCCCCTCAAATGATGGGGTCAGCTGATCCTCAGTCTCACCCCAGAGCCTACCATTAAACCTAAAATACAGGATGGGGAACTGGATTTCTTAATTGACACCGGTGCAACTTTCTCTACCATCTGCTCAGAGGATTTATCTCTACCTGCCACCTCTGCTTCTGTTCAAGCAGAATCATCTCTGGGCAGCCTGTTTCATGGCCCACATCTCGGCCCACCCCAATATCCTTAGGCCCCCTTAACACCCATCATGACTTTATAGTTTCCAGCTCCTCACCAGCAAACCAATTTAGTAGAGATTTGTTATGTAAATTTAATGCCACCTATAAAATGTAATGAGAAAGGTATTTCTATTTCTCTGCCCTCAGACCAAGCCCCAAATTTCCTACTTTACTTACTGGTAACTCATCCTGATTTCAATCCCTCTGAAGAGGATGAGGCTTTAAAAGACGTCACAGTTAGTCTCTAGGTTACACATGCAAATGAAGTTGGATTGTTAGTGAGCGCAGAGCCTGTAAGCATTTCCTGGAAAAGAAGACACGGTTTCCATCAGTGGCCCAGTACCTGCTCTCCAGAGATGCAGAGCGAGGAACTGAACTCATAACAAACTCTCTCCTGCAGTGGGTGAACTTGTCTTCACTTCCTCATCCTGAGACACTCCAATCTTGCCAGTAAAGAAAGAGGTAAATTTGACCCAAACAGGAACCAAATCATCCAGCTGTTCGTCTCACCTCAATTCCTATGATGCAGCCTGGTTTACAGTAATCCACCTCTGCTCAGCTTTCTTTTCAATCCCACTGCATCCTGACTCAAAATTTCTTTTTGCATTTACATTTAAAGGAAGACAATTAACATGGACTAGCCTACCTCAGGGATATTATTAGTCTCCCTCAATATGTTCCCAAGTCCTTAAAGCCAACTTGGTGCGTTCTGTAGCCTTTACCCAAGGCTCCACGCCTGTTCAGTATGATGCTGACCTTTGCAGGGAGCTCTTATTGACTCCCTCATTCTCCCAAAGGCACTAGCTGAACGAGGCCAAAGTCTCCCAACCTAAACTCCAACAGGCACAAAAAACAAACAACTCTTACCTGCTTAGGACATGAGATATCTCAGGGCATTCAAAATCTCATCCCAAAAAGCCTTAAGTCAATTTTGTACATCCTCCTCCCCAAAACGAAACAACAATTACATAAATTTCTAGGGGCAGCTGGTTACTGCTGCCAATGGATTTCTAATTTTGCAGCCCTTGCTAAACTTCCGTGTGCCCTTCTTCCAGATATCACTCCAGAGCCTATTTCCTGGCCTTCAGGGGCATTAATCTCCTTTGAAGCCTTAAAATTAGCTTTGTCCACACTCTTGGCTCCTGGCTCACCTAATTTTGACAAACCTTTTCATCTATACTGCCATGAAAATAATGGGCTTGTTGCAGGCATTTTAGGGCAACCTTTAGATACGTCCTATAGCATATTTCTCATGCCAGCTAGACCCTGTGGCATCATGTATGCCCCCATGCTTACGTGCAGGGGCCACAGCTGCCACCTTGATTGACGAAGCCAGGACTTGCACATTAGGCTCCCCATTCGTCTCCATGTTCCCCGTGCTGTGTCTACTGTCTTACAAGTTCATAGGACGCAGCACCTCTCTATACCGCGACAGACCACCTATGAACAGCCTCTTTTGACTAAGCCTTCCATCACCTTACATCCTTGTAACGTGTTAAATCCAGCTACGTTACTACCCTCTCTAATGATGGAGAGCCGCACTCCATCCACATGATTGCCCAGCAACTACAGAAATGGTCTCAAAGCCACAAGACGACCTCCTAGACACCCCCTCAGACAACCCAGACTTAGTTCTATTTTGTGATGGCTCCTGTAACCGAAGTTTTCAGGGAAACATAATAACTGGTTACGTCATAGTCTCCCCACGTGAAACACTTGAAGCATACTCTTTGCGCACAGCAAAACCAGCCCAAGCTGCTGAACCCGTAGCTCTTACTAGAGCCTGCACATTCACAAAAGAAGAACTGCCACTATTTACAGACTACAGATCCGCTTTTGGAGTCTGTCATGCTGTTGGCACAATTTGGAAATCCTGTGGATTCTTAACTTCTGCGGGTACTCCTATTGCTAATGGACACTTATTTGCTACCCTCTTACAAGCTATTCACCTCCCTTCTAAAGTTGCCATTGTTCACCGTTCAGCCCACACTAAGGAGACTGATGCTGTATCTTTAGGAAATGACAGGGCTGACAGAGATGCTAAACATGCAGCTCACAACAGATCCCTTTATCCTTTTTCCACCCAATTTTTAAACCTGCCTTTACCCTTGACTGACGTTATTAACTATTAGGCAAATGCCCCACAATCTGAAAAAGACAAATGCACACAAAAGGGTGACAAACAATTATCAGATGGGTTATACACGGGGCCAAATGGACTTCCCGTAGCTCCTTTTCTTTTGACTTTTTGACTTGCACTATTGCCCACCAAATAGGACATATGTGCAGACAAGGGATAGTCAAGGAAATAAAAACCAATTGGTTTTGCCCTGGCATCCACAAAATTTCTGACCAAATTATTTCCCAGTGCACCACTTGTAAATCTCATCAAACTTCTGGAAGAAATCAATATACTCCAGGAAGTCCTCCAAGGCCCTCCAAGTGGATTTTATAGACTTGCCCCCCACCTTAGGCTATTCTCACTCTTTGGTCATTGTCTGCATGTTTAGTGGATGGAATGAATGCTCTCCAACCGGGCATGCCGATGCCACAACAAAGGCAAAGAAATTAATAACTGAGATTATTCCTCATTTTGGCATTCCTTTATGAATTGAATCAGATCGAGGAACTCATTTTACAGCAGAGATAAACCACCTCCTTGCAAAAACTCTGGGGTACTCATTAAAATTTCATACCCATACCATTCCTCAATCATCAGGAACATAAAAATCTAGGCATAAAAAGGACTTTAGGAAATATCTGTCAAGAAACTGGACTTAAATGGCCAGAAGCATTGCCCTTGGCCCTTATAAATCTAGAATACTCCAGATAGGAGACATGGATTGACCTCTTTTGAAATGGTATTTGGACACCCAATGCCTATGGGCATCTCTAAACTTTCCATTCCTGGATTAAGTGAATGTTATGGGAACTTAAGTGAACAATTTGATGCTATGACTATATACAACATGACTATATAAAACATATATATGATTATATACAACAACTAACTAGTATACTTGAAGCATATTGCCAACAGGTAAAGGGGGCATGACATCCACCTACTGACAAGCTTTCCCATCCCTTTACACCAGGAGACTGGGCGTACACCAAGGTCGTTAGAAGAAAACCTGTGCTGTCACCTCACTGAGAAGGAACTTACAAGGTATTGCTAACCACCTACACTGCCATCAAAATAAAGAAAAGTTCTCCTGGATTCATGCAAGCCAGGCCACAATAGACCCAGATCGCCGTTTTCAAGACGATTGGGAGACAACCCCTCCAAGTGACCTTAAATTAAGGATTTCCAGGGCCAATTCCCAGGCCCCGGAAGCAGACATCGCCATGAAGTAGACAGTTTTCCCAAGATCACAAATCAATAAACTTCACTTTCGCCTATTTCCCCACCTGTTTAAGACTCCCTATATACACACATTTAAAAAATTTTGGAAAATAAAAAAGAAACACCTTCGCTTATTAATGAACATTTTCCCACATTTGTTAGTCATTGATTAGAAGGCTGACTGGAGAGTGCTGTTTCTATCTGTCCTACCTCCCTTCTCTCAGTCCCCATTATGGGATCTCTTTCAATCTGTGTCTTGATGTTAATTTTTACTTTTTCAACACACACAGACTAAACACCTCCTTATGCCAGTATACCAAACGCTGGCAATGTTAACTAATCAGTCTGACTGTTTGTTATGTCAACAGCTAGACAGTGAGAAAGAACCTGAACTGGTTTTCATTCCTGCCAATGTGAGTACCTCGTGGACTAAATACAAAGATGGATAAATGGCAGGGTATGGCATCCACAGCTAGAAGAATGTCGCTCTGCCTCTTCTTCTTCCAGTAAGTTATTTGGGCCCAGGAAAACCTCTGTAGATGCTCAAGGACTGTCCCTTGCCCAGATAAAGACAATAGGTGAAAATTTTTCCGTTTGTATTAGAAACAGACATGCTGCTGGACCTTTCCTGGGTGATACCAGGACAATATTGCAATCAAACCCTGTGGTTTGATTCCATAGATGGCATCTTCAAACCTGTCAAGGAGATTAAAAATGACTCTAGCACAGATGTTTGTCAGATCACCAACTGTTCTGGATGGTTCACAGGCCACCCTTTTACAACTTGGGGTGTCTCAGCTGCTCCCCTGATTAGACTGCCCAATACCCCAAACTATGAATGAGTGGACCAAAAATCTGGACTAACTTGATCAAGTGACAAAACCAAGCTTTATAGCTGCCAAAGCCAGACTGCAGGCCTTCCATATCAGATATTCCATAACCTGTTCTGCTCTTGCAAACTGACAGGAGTACATGGAAAATGGAGACGTATAGATATTAACGTTACTAGTAGCAAAGGTCATGGAATGCCCCAGGGCTGGGAAGATACAGATTCCACTCTGACCTGATTTTTGAATCACATTGGACTTTTTATCTTTTGTGTGACAAGGTATAAAAAGGGTTCCCACCTAAATGGTCAGGATGGTGTGGACTTGGATACCTCGCTTGTTCTGTCACCAAACACTCCACCTTAAATGCCAGCCAAATTACAAACTACGGCTCCTTTGTTCAGAAAGTCGTGCCACATACGTATTGAATAAGAGGTCATAGAAAACCCTCTTGTGTGTCACTATCCCAAGTTCGTTTCTGTATTAAGGACCTTATTTCCAAGCTTTGGAACTTAGGAAATGGAAAGAGTGATCTTAAATCTTTCCATAGTAGTAGAACAAGAGTTCAACACCACTATGCAAACTTTGGGAATTCTCCATTTGGAGTTAGCAGCTTAGCCTCTGCTGTACTCCAAAATCTTCAAGTCCTAGATGCACATCTGCCCAGCAAGGAGGAGCTTGTGTGATCATTGGTGAAAATTGTTGCTTCTGTGTGAATCAAACAGGACAAGTAATATCTAACCTGCATCTATTAAAAGAGAAGATTGACACTTCCCATCAGATAACTGAAGCACAGCCATTTCACTGGATGGATCCATTCCCAGGGTTGGGAGACTGGTATAATGGGTTGTGGGGAAATGTGCTCGGATTTGTTCTTTTCTCTTTGTTCATCCTCATTCTAATCATGTTGTTTTCTCCCTTTGCAGATTTCTTACCATTCCGATTCTTCTCTCCACAGCCACCAGATAAGCTTTTAATATGTGAAACTTCCAGGGAAGTTTCAGAGGAGGGAACTGTTGGGGCTCAGGGCAGGCTGCCCCCAAATGTGCCAAAGTGGTATATTGATTATTTTGAATTAAAGTGATTTGAGAGACAGCCCGTGCGAGAGGAACACTCTGACCCTCTCTATCCCCATGAAAGCAGGAAATAAATCTCCCATGTGAAAGGTACCCTCTCATGTATCAGGAGATAGAGAGACATCCTTATTACCAGGGTTAGGGAATTTAGGGCCGAGAAGGCTGTATAAACAAGCCTTGTTACTTCTTTACTAATTTACTACACAAGCCCAAACTTCTTTGTCTTGTCAATTCTTCAGAACTTTATTGTTTCTTTGTCTAAAAAGTAGAAAAGCTGCCTGCTCTGGTCATTTCTTCGGGTCTCATATTCTTATGAGGTCTCTGTATATATGCACGTTAATTTGATTTTCTATTGTTAATATCTCATGTCAATTTAACTCTTAGATCTGCCAGCAGAACCTAGAAGGGTAGAGGAAAATTTTTCTTCCCTGACCGTTCCAGTGAGGTGACTCTTGATGGGCTCCTCGATGGGGACTGGTCACCAGAAAGACCAAGCCATGATTAGAAGCTTGGAACTTTCAGCCCCATTCCTCATTCTTCAGAAAGGGGAGAGACGCCGGAGATTGAGTTAATGATCGATCATGCCTACGTGATGAAGCCTCCACAAAAATCCCTAAAGTATGAGGTTCAGAGAGTTTCTGGGTGGGTGAACACATCCGTGTGCTGGGAGCGTGGTGCACCCTAACTCCATGGGGACAGAAACTCCTGCACTTGGGACCCTTCCAGACCTTCCCTTATATATCTCTTTATCTGGCTGCTCATCTGTATCCTTTGTCATATCTTTTATAATAAACTGGTAAAGGTAAGTGTTTCCCTGAGTTCTATGAGCCCTTCTAGCAAATTATCAAATTTATTTATACCCAGTTGGTCAGAAGTACAGGTGACTTGTGATTAGTGTCTGAAGTGGGAGCAGTCTTGTGACTCTGAGCCCTTACCCTGTGGGATGCACGCTAACACCAGGTAGCTAGTGTCAGAACTGAATTGAATTGTAGGACACCCAGCTAGTATCAGAATTGGTCAGTGTGGGGAAAAAATCATATATCAGGTGTCCACTATATTGTGAGTGTGAGAACAAAGGGAAATACAGCAGTTTTTCCTAGATAGCGGGGAAAGGCAGAAACCCACGGAAAACAACTGAACAGAATTCTTGAAACAAATACCTCCAAATTTTCACTCAAAAACAACTTAGAGAAAACCACCCTTGTAGATATCATCAGTGTTTATTGTCAGAAATGTTTTAATTCTTTTATTCACAACTGGCACACCTTCACTGTGGGTTATTCACATAAAAGCACCATGTCGCTCAATTCTTATTGAAATTAGAGGGTTGCCCTCCAAGGAAAGCATTACAGTTCATATTTCTATCCATTAGATACAGCTCTTCAGGTACCTGGAGGCTCTCCCTTAGATACACAAACATGACAGCCTTAAGTCAGCAGGTGTGAAGTACCATAATTTCACAATGAAAATAATAGTAATTTAGGTAAGTAAAATAAAATATCTTTTTAGAGGGTTCACAACCATTAATTTTCTGTCTTTCCAAAATGACTTTCTTCAGTGTTTAAGGTGGATTGTATAGGCTCTGGATTCAAAACCATGGATGAGAGGACTGGACAATCTCTATTTGGAGGATACTTCTTGGAAGGGCCCTTACCAAGCCTTTGGAAAATGTGACTGTGTTGTGCTCTCTGCTCTAACTCTTCGGGTTTCTTTCTGCATACATATTAAAGGAGCTTATTCACCCTAACAGGGCCTTTCTGATTTGACAGAATGCTGTAAGATATATTCACTCAAGTGAGAAAAAAGGAAATTGAGGTCTGTTTGTATTTCCTTTAGGTCATAAGCTTCCTAAGCGGAGACTGTCATGTTTTTACTCCTTAGTGGACTGTAACAATAGCATAATAGTCTGCCACTAATTAATCATTTCATTAATTTTAGTGGAGCCACAATGGTGACCGCTGGCCTAATTTGAAGGAAATGCCCTTAGCTTCTAGGCTTAAAGATGAGCCCTTGTAGGATGGAGGAGAGATGCACTTTACAGAAGCCGCAACTCTGTGCTGCATGGCCCTGCTATCTCTGCCTCGCATTTCTCATTTCCTGCGGTGGTCAGGCCTGTGGAGGCCCTGCGTGGGAACCATTAGCAAGGCAGGTGCTGCCCATGACCCGTAAGGAGAAGGGAGAGTGAGCAGTTTCCACCATGTTGTGATTTGGGGCTTCAAGATATTAGGTGACAGCTTTATCAGTGGACTATTGTTTTTTAAATTATGAAATAATATGAGTATACATATATGTGTACATATATGTTGTGTTCATAAGTACATATACATATTTTTTTTAATCAAAACACATTACTCTCAGAAAAAGTCACAATTGAGGGCCGGCCCCGTGGCTTAGCGGTTAAGTGCGCGCGCTCCGCTGCTGGCAGCCCCGGTTCGGATCCCAGGCGCGCACCAACGCACCGCTTCTCCGGCCATGCTGAGGCCGCATCCCACATGCAGCAACTAGAAGGATGTGCAACTACGACATACAACTATCTACTGGGGCTTTGGGGGAAAAAATAAATAAATAAAATTATAAAAAAAAAAAGTCACAATTGTTTAAGTACATTTACCAAATTTATAATCTACGTGATGGCAAATATTCAAAGTAACTTCCTCCTTAAACACTTTTGAACTAATTTTCCAAGCTCTTTCAAGGGTGCTCTTGATAAGCTCTTGCCAACAGCCAAGGGAGTACTCCTGTTGTATCTGGGTCCACCGCAATCCCAGGGCTGAAAGTAGAAAGAGATTTAATTTTCACACCTCAGAGAGTTTATTTTCCTGTTTTCAGAAGCCAGCTCCTGCCTCCAGTTTTCTCATAACAATTCCTTATAATAAAGTGACTTATGGAACAAATGGTGGAGCAGGAAGATGTAGTTGTCCTCGTGTTTGCATGGTTTTATATTCCCTGTTTAATTTTTCCAGTGCAAAGTACAATTAACATTTGAGTCTGTCTAGCCATGAAGAGATAGAGATTATTGTTATTACTGAAAATAATTCATTTTAGTGTCTTCTCACATCCTGGCTGCCCAAGCCTTCCAAGCTCATCTAATGTTCCCTCTCGCCATGACAACCCATCCAACATGGCTTTCTCCCTGCCCTGGTGTTCTATTACATATGAGCAAAGATTCATTTCCGTGCTGCTTGGTATATTTTTCCAAAAAGCAAAGAAAAAAAACTTGTTGACTACAGGGACTGAATTACATATAGTATTTCTTTAAAAGCCCATTCAGCATCTAAAACAGTGTTAGGTACATAGGGAGCCCTCTACAAATATTTGCTAAAATGAAACTAGAAGCAAATGTTAAGTCAAGCTCAAATCCATGAATCACCATGGCTATTAATCATCTTTTATGAAGAATTCAAATAATTTCACAAGTATTGCCTTAAATCACTGAGATGCCATTTTTCTGACTTTTGCACTTGCCATTTAACCACATATTTCTCAAATAGATTTTTACCCAAATCAAAATGTTTGGACTTGGAAAGAAATCATAAAGTGTACTTCTAAGCCAGTTGAGCAGTAGATTTCTTTTCGATGAAAATATCCAAATTTTTCCCATTTGGAAACAGTGAAATACTTCTGCAGCCCACAAATCCATTTGTAACCATAAAAAGTAAAAGGAGTGGCTGCTGACTGATCATTCTGGAAGAGAAAACTGTCAGTTTTCTGTGTTATATTGAGTGGCAGGTTCCTGGTCAAGTCAGTAACCTTCCTCTGGCACATCTTGTGCCTTCTGTACTGTGACCCACAAGAAGTACTTTCCTAGGTTTACCATCATCGTTGCGCCCCCACACACTGAGGTACACCACCCTCCTTAAGGGCAAGGAATCTATGTCCTTCACCCTGGGTTTCGGGGCACTATTATTATTTCACGTGCTTCATCTCAATCCTCACCACAGTCTAACCAGTAGTCATGCTTATATCCCTTTTAGAGATGAGATAGCTTTTGAATGGGTAATTTATCCGTTGATTCAAAGATTTAAAAACATGTATACATAAGATGAGAAATTTTCCCTCCCCCATCCCCATCTACTCAGTTCTCATTTTCCCAGTCCCCATGCTACTTGGTGCTGGTTTCCAGAGCTCGTTTATGCATAAAAAGCAAAAACTGAATATGTAGTCTTATCCTCCTGTTTATCTAACAACAAGAACAACAAAAGTCCGTGTGCTACCATGCAGTTTGTGCCTCCATAGGAGGAATCTGAATCCAGTTCTATCAGACTTCAAAGCTCAAAGGTTTCTCTGCAATGCAAAACTGCTTTCTTAATGAGAGAGAAGCCAGAGAAAACACCTTGGATCTCGGTCCATACTCCTACACCGTTGGTCTCCCTGTCCCAGCTCCGCTAAGTCCTCAAGGCTCTAGGACTGATGATGAGCTGAGGAGTACTGAGAGGGTCGTACGCAATTAGGTAAACTTGCAGCTTGTTGATTTCAAGGTTTGCCTTAGGTATGATAAAAGCAAGAGAAGAAAAAGAAAGGAGCCATGATCCAGAATAGTTTCTGACCATGGTCTCTTCTAGCGAGCTTGCATCCCAATTCAGAATCTGCTTCTTTATCTCAACAGTAGCATGTTCTACTGGTGGTAGGGTGACAGGTGATTATTACCATACTAGCCCAGGCTGCTCCTGGGAGCTGGGGTTAGGGAGCAGGAGAGAAAGCTCCTAGTGGACGAGGAGTCCAATGAACCATTTAAAATGCAAATAAGATCATATCATTCTCTTTCTTAGAGTCAATCAACGGCTCCCATTGCCTTTAGACAGAAAGTCCGAACTACTCCTCGTGGTAGCACCCAATGCAGTGGTGGTCCTTCCGAATGCAGCCCTCGACTTCCTTCAGGCTCCTGTCTCGTGTTTCGCCCCACACCACAGGCCATGTATCAAGTTAAAGTCACCCTTTTGGCTGCAATGCTCTTCAGTTCCCTTTCCCTGGTTAATTCCTGTTTATTCGTCAAGACTCACATCAGGCCTTAGCTTCTCCAGAAAACCTTTCCAGACACCCCAATCTGGATGTGTTGCCCATCCTCCGTGTGCCTACTGAAACTTGGCTCGTCGGCTGTATTTTTCTGTCTCCCCCACCAGCCTGGAGAGCAGTCCTAGCACTTAATAGGCGATTTTCATAAAGTTTTATAGCATAGTAGTTAAGACCAGGAGCCTGGAATAAGAGATCCTGGGTTCGTATTTCATCTCTGCCTCTCCTGTGCTTCCAGAGCTGGGAAGGATTATTTACTCTCTCTGGCTTTCATGTTACTCATTTGTAACATTAAATGAATAGTAGTACCCACGTGGGTTGTTCTGATAATTAAGCGATATGGCGCAATTAAGGCCTTAGCACACTGCAGAAAGAGAGTCATTAGCTGGTTTATTTATGTGCTTACTTCTATTGTTTTTTCTTTCCTCTCTGGAAGGTAAGCTCCAGGAGCACAAGGAGCTCATCCAGTTTGTTCACTGCAGTATGCCTAGCACCCAGAACAATACCTAGGAGCCCAGTGCATACTTGTAGACTGTTTGGTGAATAGCGTATCAATGAATGGCATGTGGATTAGTCATAGCGTGTTCAAGCCACTGCAGGCCAGCCAGTTCCTAGAGAAGTGGAAGTCCCTTGTCCTCCTAGCATGGTCCCTAGACATATTAGAGACTCAACACACACTGGTGCCTTGTCCTTCCTATTGTCAGCCACAATCTCTTGCATGAGAATGAGACCCTTTGGCAATATCCGCTTTGGAGTTGGGTGACAGTGACAAATATAAGTGCAAATATCAGCAGGCGTAATCTCTCTTTCAGACATGCACGTAAACAGCCTTGCTGCAGACAACAGTCCTCACAACTATTTCAAAGCAGCTCATGCAGAGCCACTGCCTAGTTATCACTCGTATCTCTACAGGTATTGGGATCCAAGTCTTTGTAGAGTTATATCCTTAACCAGAAATTCATATTTTATAGTCACGGACATTATCATTTAGCGAATGGGAACTTGACATTTTCAATATGAGAAATTTATTGTGACTCCTTTTTCTCTGTAGAAGAAATTTTTAAAGCATCTCAAGTAAGGAGAACATTATGTGCTAAAAAATTTTTTTTTGAGTTTGAGGGCTATTTTTTGTAGATGGGGTTTGGGGGACATTGTTATATTCATCAAAGTTTGGACTTATTTTTGCTTAAGCTACCTGGCAATGCAGTGTATAGGGAATACGGAGACCAGCTTTTATTACTACTCATTGTGCCCCTGTCCGGTGGTGTGACCTTGAACAATCACTACGTTTCTCACTGCACGTGCAAGGGCTTGAGCAGGTGGTCTCCAAAGTCTTCCCAGTCCTATCCTTCTGGGTATTGGCAGCTGGTGCTGCCCTAATAACTCTATAACGGATGAACCAATCAGGGGATGACGCCCTGATTTGACTCCATGCAAAACATAGTAAGCGATGAATAAGATGTGGTCTTTGCCCTCCAAAAGCATACCAATTCAATAATATTTAGAAAGACGGGGGGTAGGTGGGACAGACTTTGAAAGCAAAGCAATTCTCTGTCCTATTGCTTTGATTGCCTCTTAAATATACTATTTAATTTGTTTTAAAAGATTATAAAAAATCATGCTAAGGAAGACATGAAACTTCTTATGGTTGTCATAGGGAAGGAGTACAAGAAGTAGTCGGTGGTGGAAGACGGTGATGGAATGGGCCGGAGGGACTGCTAAGCACTGGCCTAGTGAAACTGGATGTGGGTATCAGCTGTGCGACGTTGAACACATTCCTTGGTCTCTCTCACCCTGTTTCCCAGCATCCTCCTCTATGATAGGAGCATGACACCCTTCCTGCCTACCTCACACACTTTGGGGAAAGATCACACTTTTAACAAGTCCATAAAAATGCTTTGAAATGGCAAAATCTACAACCTTAGGTTTAAGCATTCTAACATCTACAAAATAGGGTGAGGACAAATAACACTATGGGTGACATAACCTTCTTCATAATTCAGATGTACAAAAACATAGTTTATTTTCTAACACTAAGCTTAATGTCCATTTCAAGCCCAGACACGTAATCTCAATGACTCTTGTGCTTGCTTCCTACAGAGTTGAGTGTAAGTTCTGGGGGGCACAGAATACCAAGGTGGGGGTATGGTAGGAGTGTGGGCACCGGGTTTCAAGAGTCTCCGCACAGTTGTCTGTGGGGTGTCCACTCGTCCTCAGTTGTTGACCCACATAAGTTGCCAGTGACAGCCTTTCGTTCTGTCCAGCTGGCACCTTTAGACTCCATGGCTCTCTCCGCTGAGTCTGCACCTCCTTGGATGTATGTGAATTTTTCTGTGAGGCTATGTAAGAACCCTCTTCCTATATTCACTCTAATGTCCCTCTCTGGTGTCTCCCTGTCCCTGGGCTCGACAGCTCTTCTCATTTGTCACCTGGTTCTAAGAGCGTCTCTCGGGCTCTTAGTTACTAACAGGAAGGAGACAAGGTCTTCTGCTTTCTGGTCGCTTTACTTGTTCTGGGGACATCCCTCCCAGGCCACAGAGGAGCCTTCTCCCTTTATAATCTCCTTCCCAAAGACTTTGTTTCCCTTGAAGCCCTCGTCATTCCCTGAGGCCTGAGGTTGAGCTTGCTCACGCTCTCCCCTGCTCTCCACTGAGTCCATCCTCCCTTGAGATAATGATCATACAATTGCCTAGATACCTGCAGGGATGGAGACAGCAGTGGCAAACACTGACACAGAGGTAAGAAGCTCCGTTAATATTTTATAAAACTTAAAATATTTTATGAACATTAATATCCCACTATTGCTACCAACAATAATAATGGATGTGTGTAAATAGATCTGGATTAGCTACATTTGAGACAGTCCACCCAGCCAAAAAAAAAAAAAAAAATGATTTCAGATAATGAGAAAAGGAGAAAATAACACCCGGTTGCTGTTGAACTTCTTAGATTCATGGCAAGCAGCAGAGTTGGTCACGTGACTCTCCTGCCTCTCTCCCGGGTCTGAGCCCTTCTCTGAGGCCAGTCAGTAGCAAGAAAGAAGCCCTTGTCTTGGGCTCTCGGGTGTCCAGGGAGCCCCTGGGTCAACGTCCAGGGCGCCAGTGTTCTATGTACCTGCTGGAGTCCTGATGAGCGAGCCATCACCCACCTCCGCTCCACCCCCAGCTCCCAGGCCTGCTCCAGCCCCGCCGCTCTCTGCTAAACTGTCAGGCTGCATTTTCAATTACCGTCTTTGAAAAATGTCCAGGTGGACCTATTAAATCAATGAATGCGATGAGCTGAACCGAAGGCAATGAAAATCCCATGGCCTCCCTTGGGATAATTGGTGATGACATGGGGTGTTGAAAAGCCAAGCCTGAAAATCGTTGCTTTGAAGAAAGGAAGGACACCTGAACCATTTCTTCAATTAAAATGCATGAAATTTAAATAATGTCCCTGTCCTTCTCGGTTCTCATCAACGTTCATTTTTTTTGTGCGCTGAAAAGTCTAAATATTTATTAACTTCAATGTACAGAATTTATTATAGCTGCATTCAGCCAGGGCACATATACATTTTAAAAATATGCCGCACTTTAAAAATAGCATCATTTAAAAATAATTAGGAGATAATTGTGTTTTATTTTAAGGAAACAAGATACTTCCCAGCTTAATAAAATAACTGAAAAAAGCGGTTTTTGCAGGAGCGCCCACAATGAACAGGTTTACATTAGTTAGGTCAGCTAGGTACAGCTGGTGTCATTTTACGTGGACAGAGTTGTTCACATTTGGGGAATCACTAGCTGGACCAGCTCAACTGATCAGTGTTATCAGAGGGAGCAGAGAAAGGCTCTTTAGAAAGTCTGCTTTTAGCCAGGTTCCAGGCCATCTGGTCTTGCTCTTCTGTGACGTCAGAACGCCAGTTTTGTACTATCAGGGAAATAGGTCAGATCCCAGCCCAGGCTGTTGTCACTCGGAAGGTCACCTTTTAAAGTGGCTAGAGGAGATGTCAAGGTGAAAGTGGGGGAAGGGAAACTCTGGCCGTGATCTCTATCAGCCACTTGCCCTAGTTTTTGACAGATAGAAGGCTGGAATGGATGTTGTCTCTCTCTTATCTAAAGTACTATGAAACACATTTCAGCCTGTTACTCCCAACAGATTCCTATAGAGATGTTCTGGGACTGCCTCTCTGTGTGTTTATTAATGGCTATTTCCCACGATAATTTTGCAAGTGATTAAGAAGATGCTCTGTCTTTCTTCCCTACCCCCTTCATCACCATGCTTTGGTACTCAACTAACACAATTTTTGGAGCTATATTAGGAAAAAAAGCCAACAAAGGAGTATAATTTGAAATTCCACCATGCAGAGAAAACCACTTTTCCTTGGGAATATAGACCTGTTGCAAGGTATGCAATCATCTAGTTTTCAAAGGTCTTGAGTAAATCACATTTCATATACATTGAAATGCTTTAGATGTGCTTCTGCTGCTTTTGTAGCAGCACTAGCAGTGTTACCATTCCCTTTTAAAATGATTTAAAAAAAGAAAAAAAGACAAGATCTTTAAAACTATTGAACCACCCGTGACCAGCCACAAACTTTGTACTAGGAACACTGTATTTTTCCTTTTCTGCCTTCACAGAGACTGCTGGCCTCCGCCTTATCACCAGTGTGCAGTCGCAATTAGCATGCAGCAAAGGAGGGTGACACACACAGCAGGCAGGGAGTGTGGCTGATGTCCTGAGATTCTACCCAGTACAGACGGAGTCAGAGTGAACAGGGTTGGGGGGGAGTTACTGTGGGCTCTGACTCGCACCTCCCGCTGCTCACCTTTGCACTGGGCTACTGTGTTGCACATCAAATGTGAAAATGTCCACATAGCTAAAATCAAATTACGTACTTTATGGAGCAATTTGCATAAAACAACTTTGTGTCCATTGTGTGTCCCATAAGCTGGGGAGCATCTGTATATATATAGTTTTTTTAAAAAAACAAAAATAAACTCATAGTATACATACCACTTTGTAAGTTGCTTTTTTTGTTGGCAAATGCCTCTTCACATCAATAAATAAGTACAGACATCATAATTGTGGGTGACTGCAGAATATCCCATTGCATGGATCTATAACAATTCATTTAAACTGTCTCCAGTTAGTGGACATTTTGGGGGTTTTCCCTTTGGGCCATAGTGATGCCCCTGGTTCCCTCGGCCTGCCTCTGGTCACAGCCACGCTTCGATGGTGGTGCCATCAGAGCTCAGACTCAACCAGTGCTGACAGCCGCAGCGCAGCCAGCACAGGAGATTTTCTAATGCTGAAGGAGCCTGGAAGTGAAGGAGAGAGAGATGTCCCCCTGCCCCCAGGAAACTTCAACCACTGGAGGACAGAACTGGTGACTAAATGCTCCAGCCTCCTGTCCTTCCAGAGGACGGGGTATCTGAATGACGCCCGCAAGTGCGCAGTGGAGTAGAGCCCAGCAGCCCAAAGCATCTGCCTCCTTATATTTGCTTTTCCCTCTTCCTTCTCCACTGTCTCCCTCCTGCTTCTCGAGATCCTCGTGGAAATACTGTACCTATATCCAGGCAAGTCCTGCCCTCGGACTCGGAATCAAAATAGGGACCATGGTAAACAATGACACACAGGACGTCCTTGAGGTTCCGTCTCTGCCATTGACCTAATTATTTCCTTAGGATAAATTCCTACAAATGTCCATTGCTGAGTCCAATGGCATGGACACTTAAAAACAAGCTCAAACCAGTGCTCTGTTTAGCACAGTTCCTAACTGTAAGGGGACTGACGTTATTTTATCTGCCTGTGCCTATTCCATCCCAGAGCTCTCATGCAGCGGACTCTTCCATCAAGAGGCGAAGCATGGAGACTGACTTCCCGTAGTCTTTTAAGCCACCTTCTCCAGCGGCTCCAGAAATCCCTGCGTTATGCTCTCCTAACATCATGAAGAATGGAATAATTGGAATGCACATCCACTGTCTCCCAAATAGACGTCTCACTTTATTGCTTGGGAGTTATTAAGAATGAGTAGTAATTCTGCTGCTGAAAAGACTACTTATGGGGAAAGTAAGAAATAAGAAAAACATTCACTCACAATTTAAGCCACAAGGAAATAAAACCAACCACAAGATGAAATGTCTGTTTCTCAAACAGCTCAATCTTTCTAACGCTGGTGATGATGGAACTCTTAATTATAGGTAGCAAAGCCTCAGGATTTTATTTTTCACCCAGCATCAGTGGTAAGAAATGTATAAGTAACTGCTTGGAGTGGTGCAAAAGGAACTCAATATGCAGGCCCTTAGATGGGAGGACAGCATGCTCTCACAAGGGAGAGGACCGTGGAAGCACAGCGTGAGCACCAAATTTGGATGAGCCACAGCCTTTCCAGGGGACGGGGGGACTGGTGAGCATATGTTCGTGTGTATAATTTGTATAAACACGTGTGATTATTTTTAAAAATAAGTCAACTATTCATAAATCATTTAAAGAGGCAATATACCTTTCTGACATCTTTCAGGAAGTCTATTTTATTTATTTTTTATTTTTTGGACAGAGGAAAGTTGTGTTTGACTTTTGAAGGCAAGCAAGACATAGCACACCAGATTCTAATTCATACTCCCCTCACCCTTTTTCCCATCTGCATTTCGAAATCCCAGTTCTTCAGGAAGTCTATTTTAAAATGGTATATAAAATCTTTCTCTTGGCAAACACTCGCAGGTTCTGCCCTCTTGGATGGCTTCCCTAAGAAGGAAAAGAAAAAACCCTTCCTTGGTTGTGTTTGCCATCAACATCAATAACTCCAGCAAGGCACTCTGACTGCTATTTATTCTGTCATAATTACTATCACGAAACTGACATGATTACAGCGTTAGTAATTCTGTTGATTATAAATAGCGCTAATGCTGTTAATATATCAGCACAGACAGGCACATTATGGAGACATGGTCCATACGCACGTGGATAGTTGTACCTTTGAGGATTATAATTTAAACATTTTCCTTAAATTGTGGTCCCCAGTTGGCCTCTCTTTCCAATTGCTCCAATAAAGCCTTCGTTTAAACAGTGCTACCATGCTCCCTGCTCAGAGTCTCTGTGGCCTTCTCCAGTGTCCTCCATGCAGTCTAGGTTGTGTTTTGTATTCAAAAGATAATCCCTTGATAGTATATGGACTTAGTAATGTCCTGGTTTCTTGAATTTGCTAAAAGCAGGAGCACTGGGTTGTGAAACCCCTCTAGAGCCAGTTCTATTTCTCTTTTAACAGTGATATATCTTTCTTTTAGCAAAAGTCTTATTGAGTGAATTCTTGTAACATTGGACCCTTCTCAGTTGTTGGGGTTTTTTTTAATGTTTTTATTTTTTGAGGAAAGAAGGCAAAGGGTACAATTAGGCCTTTATTCAAAACACCCACATCTCATAGAGGGAATCTGCATTTACAGCATAATTTTAGTTTCAGAATTTATTGCAAAGGGTCACCTGGGTAAAGAGAATTCCCCTGCAGAACAACGTGTTTCTGCCTTCCCTGAAGCATACTCCCTCTCTGAGGAGAGATGCTTTCATTTATAATGGTGTGTAGTGAATAAAGCTGACATGTTTCCTGTTTTCAGCTGTCTGCCTGATTCTCGGGAGCACTTTTTTTTTAATGTAAACCTTTCTTTATTGATTCAGAGCTAGAAAAATGTTTAATGTAGTAGTAACATGGAGTAACAAAGGGAAATGTGTTTTTGGCAATTCTCTGGTTCACGGCATGAATGTGTATGAGTCTGCCTGCGTGTAAAAAAACTTATTTAATTCATCTTAAGGTGGGTTTAAAAAAATGCAAATATATAAGTTAGTGTGAATGATTGAGACTACAGTTTGATACTGTATGTCATTTTCTGCTCACATTCAGATATGGTGGCCGCAAATCTTGAATTTTTCAAGAAAAATAAAAATTTCAAATATTCTGTTATGTTGTTAAGTCGTTTATCCTGATTTGAGGGTACAGAAAAGACATCACCTTAGGTAAGATCTGAAGAAAGGATAATGGTAAAACATAATAAAAATACAAAGAATGTAAGAAAGCCTTATCCCAACCTTCATTTCAAAATTTGTGTTTGTTATACTAGGAAGAGTTTTGAAGCAAATAAATCTTTTGATTGTCTCCTAAATTTATTTTAAATTAAATCTGTGTTTTGCTTAACCTGCTAACCATTCTGCAGCTATATGTAGACACCAAACGGATGCAGAAAATGAAGCATATTGGTAACTAGCTGTCTTGTGTAGATCCAACTTAAAAGAAACAAAAGTGGTAGATTTTCAGTAAAAGGATAAAAAAAATTTGGCCCCATTATGGAACTTATTTGTAGCATAAATTAATCTTCTTACCATTTTTTTTTTTCTGGGAAAGATTCACTCTGAGCTAACATCTGTTACCAATCCTCCTCTTTTTTTTCTTTTCTTCCCCAAAGCCCCAGTACATGGTTGTATATTCTAGTTGTAAGTTCTTCTCATTCTTCTATGTGAGCCACTGCCACAGCATGGCTACTGACAGACAGGTGGTGTGGTTCCACACCTGGGGACTGAACGTGGGTGGCCGAAGCGGAGCACGCAGAACTTTAGCCACTAGGCCATCAGGGCTGGCTCATAAGTTAATCTTCTTAATAACTAAAATCAATCTCCCTGTTTTACTTGACCCTACTGCCAACAGAACATAGACCCTCCAAGGTTACTGAACATTTCTGAACAGCAACTAACTTCAGATTCTTGCAGTAATTGTCACAAATGTCAAGTAGAGAGATGTTGATTTCATTTTCTTATAACTACTGTAACTATTAAAGGGTTTTTTATGAGGCCCGGGGATCTGGACGAAAAGTAGGACATATCCAGTGGCTGAGATAGCTGCATGGGTCTCATGGAGAGGTGAGCCCGACCAGTAGGCAGTGAGTTAGCTTTAATTTCATGTTTACTCTGATTGAAGATCTTATGACTTGAGAGAGGGAGGTATTATACTGCTTCCAATACCTCCAGAATACTTATACATCTCTCGAGAGAAGACAAACATGGTCAAAAAGCCTTCAGTGAGAGTCACGCGTTGCTTACTTATTTTTTTAATTTGAGGAAGAGCAAGTACTCTATATCTTTCTTCAAATCTAAATGACCAGGAGGAGATTTGATTATAAATTTAAACACCCCAGAAGGCACAGCCCGCCCAGAAGGCGGTCGGGTCGGCTGCTTTTTCTTCACTGGTTTGATTCAATCCTCTGGCGGCTCAGATATAACTTAAGCGTGATTAAACTTTAGAACAAGCTGCCAAGAGGACTGTGAAATCTTCATCCCTAAAATTAGGAGCGACAACCACTTGGCTCAGATGGTTTATGAAGGCAAAGGTTTGAGCTGTATTAGTGATTTCTAAATGCTGGCCCATGTCCCCATGCCAGATCGCTGTGTGAACACTGTTCCTCAGCAAAATGAGAAAAATATGAGCGGTATATAATGTTTTTCCATACGTTAAATTTTTTCCATTTTAATTATAGGTTATGTCTGTAGTGCAACTCCCTTTGTTTGTAACACCATCTTGTTGCTAGTTGCTGGAAATTAATTTTCCCATGCTTTAGCTTAGAAAAATAAAAAGCAAGCAGTCCCATATTAATCCTAATCTCTGTGTGAAAGTTTTAATGGGCCTTGAAATCCAAAATTCTGGGAACCACTGGTTTAGATAATCTTCATTCAACAAATGTTCATTCATCTGCCTGTTCTTATGTCATACAAAAGAAAAATAGTAACTTTGTCCCACAGGAGAAGGAAAATAATAAAATCAACTTAACATTCATTGCATACCATGCCATGCTAAATGCTTTACATATATTATTTTATTTAATGCTTGCAACACCCCTAAAACAAAGACACCCGACCAGAAGCAGTGGAGGTGGGATCAGCACCAGGTCACCTCTGGCATAGGATCCCATAAGTGACCTCTTTTTTTTTATCCTCCTAAGAAAACCAACTATTAATGGTATTTCCAGGGAGGTGGCATGCTACCAGAGAAACACTTTAAATTTTTAAATGTATTGCTGTTTCATCAAACCAAACTTGAGTAGCGGGGTGGGTAGGGCATGGCAATGAAAACAAAGAAAAAAATAAGTTGGATGTTAGAAGCATTAGCAGGATTTTTTGATGTATGGAACACCTCCCAGCAGCCAGTTCTCAGATCATCAGAGACCCCTGGTCCAGACGGCCTGATCTTCCTAGCTCAACAATCTGATCATGTCCCCTCTGCTTCTCATGGTGTCTGTCTTTGGCTCCCTGATTTGGGGGAGCACTTCTGCATATGCTGGGGCACTAAACAGGGTGTAAACAGGAATTGGCATCTACTGATGGTGATGGCTAATTATAGAATGGGAAAGATAACACTTTACTTTTGATTGAGCCACTTTAACCTCAGTTCTGAATTCAAAATCAAGAGATAGAACATCCCAAGACCATCTGGAACTACAATCCATATGTCACTGAACCCTACACTAAGTAAGTTAGGTTATCATTTTGATGCTATTTTTCACAGGTAGAGGGAGATGTTCTCCTGGAGATTAAAATTGGTTTTTGTTCTTTTTCTGCAGAAACAAGGGAGGGATCAGAAAGTCACTGGCTTGGCCACGATAAGGGGAGTAAATCACCTTTAAGTTACCAGAGTTAGTTCTCCCCCAACGGAGGTGGGTGTGGTATAGGGTCCCTAGAAGATAAACAGTTGTTATTATGGACTGAATTGTGCCGTGCCCCACCCCCCCAATTGGCATGTTGAAGCCCTAATCCCCAATGTGATAGTATTTGGAGATGAGGCCTTTGGGAGGTGATTAGATTTAGATGAGGTCATGAGCATGGGGGCCTCATGATGGGATTAGTCCTTATAGGAAAAGGAAGAGATACCAGAGCTCTCTCACCACCCTATGAGGACACAGAGAGAACGTGGCTTTCTGCAAGCCAGGAAGAGAGACCTCACCAGAACCCAACCATGCTGGTTGTCTGATCTCAGACCTCCATAACTGCAAGAAAATACATTTCTGTTGTTTAAGCCACCCAGACTATGGTATTTTGTTATGGCAGCAGAATTAAGACCTCTGTCCTTAGAACTGTGAGCAGATGACTCAATTGCAGTGGAAAGGACTTGTAACCAATACTTTTTTTTTTTGAGGTTTGAAAAAGGAAAGACAACCTGACCCCAGGAGACCCGAGTCTTTGGGAAGAGAAGGGAGAAAGGTCTGCATCCATGAGGGGGCTGATGCCTGGCACTATTAGAGAAATAGAGAAGATATGTACCTGTATTTGTACCCTTAGTTTATTGAGTTGTTATACTAGCCAGATAGAAATAAAGAAAAAATGGCTCTTTTTGCAGGAAAATCATCAACTCTGCACTCTGAAAGGTGTCTTAGGGAGGCAGTATTGCATGGTGCTTCAGAGCATGGCCTCAGCGCCTTGTCACCTGGTTTGGAACCCCAGTCCTGCCAATTTACCAGCTATAATCTTAAGCAAATTCTTTTATCTCCATGTGTCTCATCTGTTAAATGGATATAATGTTAATGGCTTCCTTCAGGAGTTATGGTGAGTATTAAGCATAAATTATTTAGGACTGCTCCTTGCACAAAATAATTTGTTGTTATTGTCAGTTCCAGACCTAAAATTTTGTGGAACGAGACTCAGAAGTAAATTCCCTGAGGTCACTAAGCAATTTAGTATCATTACTATTAAGTAGCATGTTAGGGTGACAAACGGGCCCATTTTTCCCAGGACTGTTCCCGTTTCAGCATTGAAAGTCTCGCTTTCTGGGCAAACTGGGGTGGTTGGTCACTCTACAGTGATGGGGATAAAGTCACATGAAGTAGGATCAGCTGAATGAGGCTGTAACCACGGAAGAGATGTTCTTTCGGAAGAGAGCACCGTTCCTACTGAAGCTGAACTCCAAATTCAAGTGCCTGGTGCAAGACTCTGACAACAGGTAAGGAGTATCTGTCAAGTGGCATGTGACCATACAGAGCTGAGATTCTCTAGTGATGTGTCAGCTTGGTGGTCAGGAATTTTCCAGCCAGGCTTTCTATCCTCTGGGGGAATTCCAGCAGTGCAAATATGGTCTGGTCCCATAAGCTGAAGGTCTGTCCTGATATTTACAGAATCGAATTCTGCATAAGAATCTAAGATTGCATTGGTAGAGCATCCATCTCAAAGGAGCTCGGTGTTCTTAGCAGTCATTATTTAATTAATCCTCATGCTGTCTCTGTGCAACACAGCGCAGGCCAGTGTAATTATCTCCGGTTTGCAGGTTACATGACTTGGAGTCATGCCTGGTTATAAGGTGCCTCGGAAAGAGATGTTCCACTCTGATAACGGGCTTGATTTGGTTCCCATTCTTTGCAGTGAGGCTTAGACTTGATGTGACTCTCGGGAACCCTGAATGAACATCACAAATGATGCACTCCATAGTGAGAGTCCATCCCTCTTTGCTTGTCACACAGTGTATTTGGTCACCACATTGAACTCCCGTGCCCAACAGGCAGGAAACTCAGCTGTGACACGATCATTAGGCCAGGCATCCAGAGTCAGCCAATACTCGTCCATTCCCTGCACTGACAATGCTCACCCTCTGCCTTTGTGTAAACTGTGGGATCTTTACTGATTGATTAAATAATGGATTAATAATTGAGGAATGCCATACAACTCACCCACACCCTTGCCTCTGGAGCAGTAAGTCCCAACAGGAAGGGGATAAAGGAGAAGAGGAATTGATTTCCCCATTAGAAGAGAGGAGCTGACAAAGGTGGTGCTAAGAATAACAAAATGACGGCAATAGTGCCACATGCACTGAATTTTTAAGGCACACCTGGCCCCACGCTAAGCGTTTTACATGTATCATCGCTATGGTCTCAATGTTTGTGCCCCACTAAAATTCATCCTTCGAAACCTAACCCCCACTGTGATAGTATCGGGAGGTGATTGGGATGAGTGCCCTTATGAAGGAGGCCCCAGAGAGCTCCCTCGCTCCTTTTGCCATGTGAGAGTACAAGGGGAAGACGATTGTCTATGAACTGCCTATGAACCAGGAAGCAGGTCTTCACCAGATGCCGAATCAGCCAGTGCCATGATCTTGGACTTTGCAGCCTCCAGAACTGTGGGAAATAAATGTTTGTTGACTAAGCCACCCAGTCTGTGGTAGTTTTGTTACAGTAGCCCCAACGGACTAAGATGACCAATTCATTTAATCCACACCAACACGGCAGGAGTTAGTTTTTCAGATAAGGAAACTGAGGCACAGAGAAGGTAAATAATTTGGTACAGGTTACAGACCCAACAAGTGTCAGAGCCGGGGTCTGAACAGACATGCTGCCTGCAGAGACCTTGGACTTCGCCACCGCTACAGGGAAGGCAAAGACGACACACTTGAAAAACACTTCCCTCCTGGGGCCAGCCCGGTGGTATAGCGGTTAAGTTCTCACGCTCCGCTTTGGGGGCCCGGGGTTCGCAGTTTGCAGGTTCGGATCCTGGGCATGGACCTATGCACTACTTATCAAGCCGTGCTGTGGTGGTGTCCCATATAAAGTAGAGGGAGATGGACACGGATATTAGCCCAAGGCCAATCTTCCTCAGCAAAAAAGAGGAGTATTGGCAGCAGATGTTACCTCAGGGCTAGTCTTCCTCACACACACACACAAAAAAAACTTCTCTCCTTATTAAGTGAAACTCATGTCACGCCTAAATGATACGCCCAGTGGCCAAGTGATACGTTTGTCCTTTGCCCAGTCTTCAACATCTCTGATTGGGGGTGAACCTGGCAAGCAGAAAGTTGCGTTCCTCTAGCCTGAGACCAGGGGTGACAGTACTGGGCACAGCAGCAGGTTTGCCAGCTGTGATACCGTGATTTACCATAAGAAATACACATCTGGTCTTCGTCCCCGTTTCTGGCACAGAGCTCCTAAAACTCTGATGCTATATCCAGGTAGACAGTATCGGAATTGAGTCAATCGCTTTGGTGGAAACCCCACCCCACACACACACATTGGAATTACCAGTTGCAAAACCTTTACCAGCATTAAAGGCCTTTCTTGGTTTAACCAGTTTCCCAAACACATCATTCAGGCTAATCCGAAATCAACATAATTATTCTACGCCCAGTGCCTCCACATTTATCATGGTTTGCTCACAGGCACACAGGCTCATCATTGATTGAGATCATGGCTATAGCACCTCAGTTTGTCCATGGTGCAAGTCAGGGGAAGGTGGGGGGAAATCCAGAGATGAGAAAAGATTTTGGAGGCACTCAGATCAGAAGAACAGGCTGCTTCATTTTGGAACATTTTGCACTAGTTCCAAAGGACCAGAGCTGTCACCTTGGGTCCAAGGCACAACTCCAGGGGCAGGCAGACCCTACAGGCATTTGTGGCCATGGGTACAGGGCTTCATGAGCATGGAGAGTTTACAGATAATGAAAAGTGCTTTGACAAAAGCTAATTTTAGGACAATCCTGAAATGTTGCAGGATGACGTCATCAGTAGGGTCTGAAATCAAGCCCCATTGGCAATTCCAGTCAGTAGACAATTTTGTGAAACTCTGGAAGCTGCTGCCAACCTGCTGGGTGAGAACAATTCTGCACGACTGGTGTCCATTTTCGTTTTACCTTTAGAACACAAGCCGATAAACCAGCACATCACTGGCCAATTTGGACATTACTCTTAGGCAGCCAAAAACATGTGAGTGTCAGCAACCCCCAATCTTACTCAAGCTGCCTTCACCTGTCCAGGTGCACTTAGCGATTCTCCCACTGGTATGTTCCGTCCGGTCTCACAGTTCCAGTGGCTGGAGGCAGGATGCGGGTAAGCCGTGCACACAGTGATCTTACCTTTACCACAAACCTCTCCCTGGACACCTGCTTCCTCCTTCCCTGAGACAGAGCTGCTCTTCTTCTGGGCCAGATGCCCGAGCCTCATGTGTAGGACTGAGTTCCTTCCAAGCTCTGCCCGGATCCCTGTTGAGTCCAACAATGCTTCTGGGGTCCTGGGAACCTAACCATTCCCAAGACCTGGGTTAACCACTCCTGCAGCACGTGTTTATACGTGTCAGGCACGTCATAGGAACTGGGGAGAGTGCAGCGAGCAAGATGGACTATGTCCTTGCCTCTTACGGGCAAAAGGGAGATGGGCAACAAATAAGGAAACAATAAGTACTCTAATTTGAGGAAGTGAAGACAGCTCCGTAGAAATACCAAGCAGGGCAAGGAGATGGAGAGTGATGGAGACTGTGGAGCGGGATCGAGTTTTGGCCTAAGCCCTAAATTGCTGTCTGGGACCCTGTCACCTGAGAAGAAGCACTGCCCTCCCCTTCCTTGCCCGGGCCCCATACCACCACTCAGGGGTGGACAGATTTTTGGGACCCCTCTCCCTGGTCTAACAGGCAAATCTAGCAAGCAAACTGCATAGGCTTTAAGGCAGTACAATAAAATCCATGCTGTACTGACGCAGCCGTGCAGGCCACCTTCAGCCTGTGTCAAATGACCTTGCAACCCCACACCTCATGACCGAAGATGCCAGCTGGACAGATCCTCCACAGGGAAAGATAAAGCGTACCTCGCTGTCACATTTCCCAGCTGCGTTTCTTAGAGATTGAAGGAATAAACGACTCTGGTCCTTGCCTCCTTCCACACATAGATGACATCAGCATCTCCGAACTTATCTGATGTAGGACCAAGGAATTCTTGTTTATGTCACCTTCAATGTGTAATCTAGAGAAAAGCCCAGATGTACTCTATCCTTTCTTTTTACATATGTGAGATCTAATTGTAAGATTTTCTCTTTCCCTCTTCCCTGCACGTGCACTGTTTTGTGCAAGAGATATAAGCTGCACTTAACCTCATACCCCTTGGAGCACTTCCATCAGAGCCCTCTGTTGCACTGTTTTCTTGGGTTCAGACTCTTCACTCTGATTATTGAATAAACTCCTTCGCTAGTATCACCTAGACCCTTTATTTTGGTTGACACAGGACCCGCCCAGTGAAAAGGGAAAATGTCAGGATCCTTGCTATAAAATTATTGTTTCAAGCCTATGAGAGCAGAGCATTAAACCAAACTTGGGCCCCTGCACACTTGCACAGGCTGCCAGCCCATGAAGCCAGCCCTGCCCCACCTCCACGCCTTGGAAGGACCCGCCTTGGTTCCCACCAGCAGGCTCAGCTCCCCCATCAGGATGCCCTTCTGCTTCCATTGCAACCAGAGGCGCTGCCTATTTGCCTCTATACGGCTGGGGCTTGCTTAGCCCCTCGAGCACAGAACCTGTGCCCCACTGCTCTCCACCCCAGCCCCAGTAGGGGCAGGTCCATGTCCAGGTTATTTCACATCATCCTTCCTCATTCCCACTGGCTCTTCCCAATACCCACACTCTGCTCCCACTCCATTTTCACCTGCTGCTTCTCAGGCTTGCTACCAGCAACAGCATTAGGTCAATGTGCAAAACTGATGTTGGTGTTTGGCCTTGCTTTCAGAACCTCTGGGCATATTCCTCTAAGCACCACTTAAGAAGAATGCTCAGGGGCCGGCCCCGTGGCTTAGCGGTTAAGTGCGCGCGCTCCGCTACCGGCGGCCCGGGTTCGGATCCGGGCGCGCACCAACGCACCGCTTGTCCAGCCATGCTGAGGCGACATCCCACATACAGCAACTAGAAGGATGTACAACTATGACATACAACTATCTTCTGGGGCTTTGGGGAGGAAAAAAGAAGAGGATTGGCAACAGATGTTAGCTCAGAGCCAGTCTTCCTTAACAAAAAGAGGAGGATTAGCATGGATGTTAGCTCAGGGCTGATCTTCCTCACACACACAAAAAAAAGAAACGTGGAAAGAAGAATGCTCAGAGGATCGCCCACATTGAGAACATGGCTGCAGGAAAACAGCCAGCCTGTCCAATCAAGAAACACCTACTACTTGATTACCAAGATGCAGCTGCCATGAAGATGCTGGTACGGGAACACTTAGTGGGTGCTTTAAACCGCATGCAAAGGCATTTTGGCGCCCAGGTTTAAATGCCACGTTCATCCCGTCTCCACTCCTGCCCCTGCTGAGAAGAAGGGGAAAGTATAACTGAAGATATGTTTGTTGAATCAGCTTCTGCGACAAGAGTGATAACAAATGTGAGTCAGAAAGTGAAAGGAATAGGTTTTACAAATAGGAAGCAGCATGACACTTTTTTCCGGGGATGGGACGTGGAGAGGATCGGGCTGGGTAAGCTTCTTTGGTGCATGGGAATGAGGACGATAAGGACTCATTATTGTACGTGGAGGAAGAAGGGAATTGATACCCTTTCTAGTTTAGTAACGAAGGGGATTAAAAATATGCCTTCAGAGTGGTGTAAGCTCTTTTTTATTTTCTACAGCAATAGGAAAGGATATAGATTAACCTGGTTCCACCTTCCCACCACATAAAAACTATGAAAAAAAAATATTTCCTAATTTTATGAGTCGATATGACTTAAATATACACAGATAATCTGAGATGATGGCCTATTATTCTGATAAAAATTATGAAAGCATGGAATAGATTCCTACTGAAAAAAACTATTGCCCAAGGCATGGCTTCACTCATAAAATCGAGACAAGAGCCTGTGGGAAAGTTGAAGCTTGAAACTGTGGCATTGCTTCCTCCAACTGAGGAGGATGCTAAGCATGATGTCAGCGACGCAGCGGAAGAGGGAGGGCAGAGCAGCGGGAGCAGTCGGGCCTGGCCCGGCCACCAGTGGCTTTCTCCGTGTCCATCTGCCCTTCTTTATCTTGACCCCCTCTGGCTATGTTGTCCTTGATCTTGAAACTCTCTCATGTCCACTGTCATCCATCTGGCTTAGGCTCCTTCCTGGTGGATGACAGTGCCCTGGGTTCAGCCCTGGGTCTGCAGGCACTCGGCTGGGTCATCTGCAGCCTCCAGATCTGTCCGGCTCTGGGGCTGAGCTTCCTCAGACAGCCTCACCCAGGGCAATGGACTTCCACCTGCACCTTGCCTCCAAACAGCTCCGTCCCTTACCCTACCCCCATTAATCCCTGTGGCCCTCCCCCCTCCTCCAGTTCAGCTGGTACCAAACACACGTAGATCCTGGATAAACATCATCAAACAAAAGCAGGCAAATTATTTTCTACTTTCCTTTCTCAGGATAGTTTTTCTAAAATGTAATATTTTTTTATTAAGCCTGCATCCTGTGAGTACTCTATGTAGGTGGGCTTTGAAAATTGTAAAGTGCTGTGCAAACATCAGCTATTATGTTCTATCTGAAGGAACCCTTCTATAAGGGCACATAGAAATAAAGCTTCCACAAGGGACATATCTACTTATTTTAGGTTTTTTTTTCCAAAAACATTCTTAAAATTGAAACACAATTTAATGTTTGAAAGTTTCCCTTATCCATATTTTTAATCATATTGATCTTAAAGAACTCCATTCAGAGAACATACCTATTGTATAAAATTACAAATTAGTCACCTCGGAGTCCTGATGATCCCTGACAGGCAAAGCCATATGCCAGACAGAATGTTTCAGCCTCCTGGTAAAATCCTCTAGGATGATTTCCACCGGAGGTCTTTGTTATACCCAAAGTAAGCTCTGATGTAGGGTTCCCAGGACATGCATGTAGAGAAACACGCCCGCGGGCCTTTAAACACATCTACCCAATACTCTGTTTCAGTGATTTATCAATAAAAAATAATAAAAATTTCCCAAGTGGTTTTTGCTTATTCTGTCTGTATGGATCCAGTGTAATACATGATAACAACATAAGATTTAATTCTAAATCAAAGGTTTATAGGCTCTTTAGTGATGGCATTAATTTGAAATGAGCCTATTTCATCCAAAATGTTTTACATTGCTCCCATGTTATAGTCAATAACACATTTGTTTGTTTAGCTTCTCCATGGTTGTTCAACACTTTGTTAGCTTCCTATAAGGATCTTAGTGAGGTCTGAGTAGAAGAAATTGAAAACTATTTGGGAGGGCAATTTAGTGAGCCTATTGTTGTTTTTTTTAAGTCTGCAGTAGGAATTATTTTAAGAAGATATTCATAGCCTTACAAGTACTATCTGTGCTAACAGCTGAGCTCTGGTTGGTGTAATAGTTCAGTCAATAAGGGCACTGAAAATTAGGTCACGCTCAATATTTAGCAGTTGGTGTTATGCTGCTTTTGTATTCAGCATAAGATTTTCCACGTCACACTTAACCTTGATAGAAAAATTTAAAAGTATGTGTTTCTAAGAAAGAAGTCCACCAGATTGAATAGTAATTCGCAACCCTAATTGCACATTAGAATCACTGGGGAAGCTTTTAAAACTGTAAATGCCCAGACCCCATCTAAGACCAATGAATTCCAAATCTCTAGGTCTTGGTTCTCAAAGTGCAATCCCTGGACCAGGAAGTTCAGCATCCCCTGGGAACCTGTAGAAATGCAAATTCTCAGGCCCACCCCTGACCTGCTAAATCCTAACTCTAGGGGGAGGATGGGCCTGGGGCCCAACCATCTGTATTTAACAAGCTCTCAGGGTGGTTCTGACGCCGACGTTCAAGAACCATTGCTTTAAGTACCAACATTTGAATTTTTAAAATCTTCCAGAGATTAAGTTATGCATCCAGGGTTGAGAATCACTGGGATAGCAGTTCTGTATGACTTCAGAGGCATAAAAAGGGAAGAAATTGCTGGAACAGAAAAACATAAAACTTCTCTTTATAGGGGAGCTACCCCTATACCCCAAATGCACCTCTGCGGAGAAAACTACCCAGTGTAGCTTGCTGAGGTGAGGCTCAGGGACTGGAGTGGACACTGCCATCTCGCTGGATGGGACATTTCCCATGGCCCTGGCACACACAGGCCTGCTTCTCCTGGTCAGGATGCAGGCAAGGGTGAAAAGAATGCCTGGCCAGGGGACTCAGGACTCACCCACAGGCCCAGCCAGATCAAAGCCCTGTCTGGATAGAGTATTTTAGACCAGATGGTTGAATTTGGGATTTCAGGTACATAATATTTTTTATGAATTTTACCTAATAAGTTTCACTGAAATAAATATTCCAAGTGATTGTCTCAAAGAACATTCAGATAAATACATAATTATGACAAAGCAATAAATGCTTCCACTTCATCAAGCATTCAGATTGAATACAACAAATCATTTTCGATAATTATTTCAAAACTCTCCTCAAGAGTGGCTCTTTAAGAGGCTGATAATAGATAGGCATGTGGAAAAATACTGATTTGAGTCAATTTTATAGCTTAAGTTGTCTACAATTAATTCCCCTTACTAAATTCTTGGTAATTAAGTCTATTAAAAAATGAAAGACCTATTTAATTTTCCCTATAGTTCAACTATATATATAAAAATATATATTCCTAGAAGTCAATAGAAATTTCTTTTAAAATTATTTAGTATTTTCAAGCTTACCGTTGGCACTGTAGGGTTAAGTAAGTTTTCACTGAAATCACTTCCTTCAGAAAGAACAGAAGCCCTATATTTACACCCAGTAAAATCCTTTTAAAGAACTATTTAAAATAGAACTATCTCAGAAAAGAGTAAGAGGACAAAAAGGTATTAGATTCAAAGTCAGCTCTCTGCGGTAAAATCCTCCTAAATGGAACCTTCTCATTAGTCTTCCCCCCAGAAGGCTGCCCCCTGCCTGGACTCTCACTGCACGTTGATGAGATTTTCTTTAGTGCCATCTTTAATTCGACTTGTATCTGGAAAAGATATCATCTGATGCTGGAATCGTCTCTACTGTGTTCCTCTCGAAACACCTCTAGTGACATGAAACCCCTCCCCTCCTGACACAGAGGATGTATCCTATTTTTGTTTTGAAGGTTAAAAAATTACTTTTTCATACTGGCCCTTTATCCATCTTTGTATTGCCCAGACCTATCTTCTTCTGGCCCCTGGTCACGTGGACCATGTCTAATCCCTCCACAAATATACTAACCCTGCACATATTTGAAAATTGCTACCAAGATGAAATGTTACTGAGATAAATGTTTTCCACTGGGACCTAAGGAATAAGCTGTGTAAGTACAAGATTGGAACAGCATGAGTGAAGGGCCCACATATTTTAGCTCCAATTTACAGAAGAGGAAGTTGAAGCTGAAAACCATGAATGAGAATGTTAGTCGCTGGTGAGCCTAATGCTTGAACCCAGAACATCTCATGCGAAGTCCTGTTCTCTCTCCCCCTCTCCATGATGCCACACTCTAGCCTGTTACGATCTTTTAGAATTTCCAATTTAATGTCCAGTTTATTGTCTCCCCGTCATGAATTGTTCACCTGGCTTCCTTGCCTCCCTTGTTAGAATGTGATTTTTTTTTTCTACAGGCAGAAATCATATCTTCAATTTAGTCTAACATTTCCCATAGAATCACACACATTGAGACGCACAAAAAAGTGATTTCAGTGAAAACTTATTTAAGATGAAAAGTCACATATCTTTATTTTGACAATTTACTATCTGTAAAAGTAACTTAAGGAAAAAGAAAATTATCTCAATCTACAAATGTAGATCCTTTTTTTTCTAATGTGATCTTACATTACATATAGTTGCTGGTGCCAAAGACATATCTTAGTTAAAAACTTGGATCACTTATAATTTTTTTCCCTAAAGGTATGAATGCTTTAAGTACAACACTAACAAATGCCTAAATATTTTGCATTTTTCCACTTCCTTGATTAAACATGTTCCTGATCAGTTTCTCTGCTTCCGATCTTTCTTTCCTCCAGATCTGTCTATCAATTCCTTCTACGCTACTCTTCCTGCGTAACAAAATGTGTCTTCTGGCCTCCAGAGTCCATTGCAGACTCATTGGCACATCAGGGCTGCATAATCCCACTCATTTATCTCACTCTGGTCTGCTTGCAGGCTCCATACCCACACAGCCAAACAGAACTCAGCACCCTGCTCCAAGCCCCGCCAAGTCCTCCTGCCTGCGCTTGCTATACTCTCTCCACTATCCTGTAAAACCACAGAATATTAGCAGTTTCTTACATGACAAGATTTAAGGATAAAGCATGGTGCAATCAGGACCATGATGACCTGAAAAACATGTGTGCTGTACTGAAGGCCATTATTTATATTTGTTTTTGGAATTCACTCTAGTGAGTAGATTAGCTTTGTTTATTTTTGGTTCTCTTCCAAACTATTAAAAAATTTCCAAAAGACAATTTTCAAACAATAGACTAATCTGGTTCTTAATATGACCATAAACCCTGAAAAGAATACATTTTAATTCCTGGCTGTTCCTTACATAGGGGGAGTACCTGCAAGCTAGCTGGCGTTGATTTGTTTCCGGTTGAGCTTTGTTGCCTACGTATGATGGTTAATCTTACGTGCCAACCTGACTGGGCTAAGGGAGGCCCAGATAGCTGGTAACCTTATTTCTGGGTGTATCTATGAGGGTTTTCTGGAAGAGTTTAGCATTTGAATCAGTAGACTGAGTAAAGAAGATTGCTCTCACCAATACATTGAAGGCCAAAAAGGCAGAGGAAGGGCAAATTTGCTCTCTGCTTGAGCTGGGATGTCCATCTTCTCCTGCCCTCAGACATCAGTGCTCGTGGTCCTCTGACCTTTGGACTCCAACCAAGACTTACACCATCAACTCCCCTGGTTCTCAGGCCTTCAGACTCAGACTAAATTATACCACTGGCTTTTTTGCTCTCCACTTTGCAGAGGATAGATCGTGGAACTTCTTGGCCTCCATAACTGTGTGAGCTAATTCCTATTTTGAATCTCCTCATATCTATATCTATATTCTATTGATTCTCTTTCTCTGGAGAACCCTGACTAATGCAGATTGGGTACCAGGAGTGGTTTTAGAGGAAAAGACTTTAAGGATGAGTTTTTTTAATTGGTTCTGGGGTTTCTGGAATTTGCTCTCAAATCTGATTAGATTTAAAAATGCTTAATGACTCTATTCCCAGTAGTAAAGAGAACACTGATAGTACGTGGTGCGAACTGGCTATAGAGATATGCAAAATATCTGCATTGGATACTCCTAATCAACCACTTAAAAGAAGCAAGGAGCTAAGTGACTCTGTATATGACACTTTTGAACATTTTTGGAAAACTAAATACAATGAGTTGGTTGGTTGCTCCTAATGATGCTGGACAAAGTGGTGAAAGAGAAGAATGAACTCAGGGACTCAAATTCCCCAATCAAGTGCAGAATAAATGACCCGAGAGCTTCTATGTGTGCCTGAAGGAGAGGCTTAACTCCTGGGCCACAGGGCTGAAATTGCTGAAAATCAAATGCAGAATCTCACCCTGTGATTGGCTGAATAACAGAACAGGTTGAACTCTCAGCCTCGCAGTGTCTGCTGTTAAAATGAGGGCACTGATTGGGAAAGGACGGCATCCTGTAAATTGAGACAGGGATGTGTGGGAAGATCCTGATGAAGCTGGGGACACTGAACCCCTAAATTGTGATGGTTTTTCTTTGCCAAGTGAATTGGAAGAGGTCTCCTCACCCCCAGTGGAATCGGCCTCCCAGACCCCAGAAGAGGTGGCCTCCCCAACCCAGTAGAAACAGCCTCTCCACCTCAGTCTGAGGGAACTAACCCTGCAGTGCCCTAGGAAATGTAATGGCCTCTCCTGAAGCAGTTGCAGTGCAAGACAGTGCTGATTCTCCTCAGGACCCATCCTTAGCACCCCTCTTTGCTTCTAGACCTATAACTAGACTTCAGTCCCGGCAGGCCCCTAAAGATGAGGTACAAAGTGTGACCCAGGAGGAGGTGCACACTCCAATAGAATGCTTGAGTTTTTTAATTTATACAGACAGAAATCCAGAGAACATGCATGGGAATGGATACTAAGGATGTGGGCTAATGGCGGTAGGAACAGAAAATTGGATCAGGCTGAATTTATTGATATGGGCTATCTAAGCAGAAAGCCTGCATTTAATGTTGCAGCTCGGGGAGTTAGAAAGGGCTCTAACAGTTTGTTTGGTTGATTGACTGAAGCATGACCAAAAGATGGCCCACCGTGAGTGAATTGGAAATGTCCAACCTCCTATAGTTTAATATAGAGGAGGGGATTCAGAGGCTTAGGGAGATAGGAATATTAGAGTGAATGTATCATTTAAGACCTACTCACTCACACTGGGAGGCTCCAGAAGACGTATCTTTCACCAATACATTGAGAAATAAATTTGTGAAGGGAGCCCCCATCATCCTTTAAAACCTCCATGAACGCTCTTCTCTGTAGGCCAGAATTTACCATGGGAACTGTAGCCCCTTAGTTGGGAAATCTAAACGCAATGGGAGTCAATGGAATCTGGGGTGAAAGGGGCCAGCAATACACAGTCACTCTCTTACCTAAGGGGCATATCAACTCTCCAGCCCGATGTCAGAATTTAGTTCTCAGGAATCTTGATTGCCTTTCCCCCCATAATATATCACTCTGGTCCGTTACATTGATGACATTATGCTGATTTGACTAGTAAGCAAGAAGTAGCAATTACTCTGGACTTATTGGTAAGACATTTGTGTGTCAGAGGGTGGGAAATAAATCTGACCAAAATTCAGAGGCCTTCTACCTCAGTGAAATTTCTAAAGGTCCAGTGGTATGGGGCATGTTTAAATACCCCATCTAAGACGAAGGATAAGTTGTTGCATCTGACCTCTCCCGTAACTAATAAAGAGGCACTACACCTAGTGGGCCTTTTTGGGTTTTGGAGGCAATATACCTCATTTGGATGTGCTATTCCCGCCCATTTACCTAGTGATCCCCAAAGTTGCTAGTTTTGAGTGGGGTCCAGAATAAGAGAAGACTCTGCAATAGGTCCAGTCTACTGTGTAAACTGTTGGGGCATATGATCCAGTAGACCCAATGGTGCTTGAAGTGTCAGCAGCAGATAAGGATACCATTTGTAGACTTTTGCAGACTCTTGTCAGTGAATTGCAGCTCAGGCCTTTAGGATTTTGGAGCAAAGCCCTGCCATCATCTGCAGAAAACTACTGTCCTTTTGAGAATCAGCTCTTGGCCTGCTATTGGGCCTTAGTAGAGACCGAATGTTGACCATGGGCCACCAAGTTACCATGTCACTTGAGCTACCCACCATGAACTGGGTGTTATCTGACCCTCCAAGCCATAAAGTTGGGAATCATCACTCCATCATCAAATGGAAGCAATATATTTGTGATCAGGCCCAAGCAGGCCCTGAAGGCACAAGTAAGTTATACCTACAAGTGGCCCAAATATCCATGGTCTCCACTCCTATTACACTGCCATCTCTCTCCCAGCCTGCACCTATGGTCTCATGGGGAGCTCCCTACAATCACTTGACAGAGAAAGAGAAGACTCAGGCCTGGTTTACAAACGGTTCTGCGTGATATGCATGTACCACCCAAAAGTGGACAGCTATAGCACCACAGCCCCTTTCTGGGACAGTACTGAAGGTAAAGGGAAATCCTCCCAGCGGGCAGAACTTCAGGCAGGGCACCTGTTTGTTTACTTTGCTTGGAAGGAGAAATGGCCAGACACATAATTATATACCAATTCATGGGCTATGGCCAACGGTTTGGCTAGATGGTCACGGACTTGGAGGGAACATGGTTGGAAAATCGGTGATAAAGAAATTTGTGGAAGAGATATGTGAATAGAGCTCTCTGAATGGACAAAAGACATGAAGATACTTGTGTCCCATGTGATTGCTCACCAAAGGGTGACCTCTGCAGAGGAGGATTTTAATAATCAATTGGATAGGGTGACCCATTCTGTGGATAGCAGTCAGCCTCTTACCTCAGCCACCTCTGTCATGGCCCAATGGGCTTATGAATAACGTGGACACGGTGGCAGGGATGGAAGTTTTGCAAGAGCTCAGCAATATAGACTTCCACTCACCAAGGCTGACCTAGCTATTGCCACTGCTGCGTGCCAAATCTGCCAGCAGGAGAGACCAACACTGAGTCCCCGTTATGGCATCGTTCCCTGGGGTGGTCAGCCAGCTACCTTGTAGCAGGTTGATTACACTGGACTGCTTCCATCATGGAAAGGGCAGCATTTTGTCCTTACTGGAGTATACACTCACTCTGGACACAGGTTTGCCTTCCCTGAACACAATGCTTCTGCCAAAACTACGGTCCATGGACTTACTTATCCCCCATCATGGTATTCCACACAGCATTTCTTCTGATCAAGGAACTCACTTCACAGCAAAAGAAGTGTGGCAATGGGCCCGTGCTCATGGAATTCACTGGCCTTATCATGTTTCCCACCATCCTGAAACAGCTGGTTTTACAGAGCAATGGAACGGCCTTTTGAGAATTCAGTTACAGTGCCAGTTAGCTGGCAATACCTTGCAGGGCTAGAGCAAGGTTCTCCAGAAGGCTGTATGTGCTCTGAATTAGTGTCCAATGATGCTGTTTCTCTTAGAGCCAGGATTCACAGGTCCAGGAATTAAGGGGTGTAAATAGGAGTGGCACCACTCGCTATTACTTCTAGTGACCCACTAGCAAGGTTTTTGCTTTCTATTCCTGCAACTTTATGCTCTGCTGGCCTAGAAGTCTTAGGTCTCAAATAAGAAATGCTTCCACCAGGAGACACAACAATGATCCCATTGAACTGGAAGTTAAGACTACCACCAGCCACCTTGGGCTTCTTACGTCTCTGAATCAACAGGCAAAACAGGGAGTTACGATGTTGGCTGGAGTGATTGATCCAGAATACCAAGGGCAAATTGGACTACTATTTCACAGTGGCAATAAGGAAAAGTATGTCTGCGATATAGGAGATCTCTCATGGCATCACTTAGTATTTCCAAGCTCTGTTATTAAGGTCAATGGAAAACTACAGCAACCCAATCCAATCAGGACTACTAATACCCCAGTCACTTCCTGAATGAAGGTTTGGGTCCCCCTCACCAGATAACAAACCACAACCAGCTGAGGTTCTTGCTGAAGGCCAAGGGAATACAGACTGGGTAGTGCAAGAAGGTAGTTATAAATACCAGCTATGACTATGTGACCACTTTGAGAAATGAGGACTGTAACTGTCATGAGTATTAACTCCTTATTTTGCTATGAATACATTTGTGTGTATAAATGCATATATTAAGCAAATATCTTTGTTTTCTTTCCTCTTTTAATCCCTTATCGTGTAACATAAGATGTGTCAATTGTATATCAGTATTTAAATATTGTTAATTTTCCATCACAGTATTCAGGTTACGGGCCATCATGAGAGGAGTAAACATCACTCAAGGACCTTACCTCCTCTTCTGGGGAAGGGAGTAGTACATTTTCAGTTGTACACAGGATAGTTGTTAGGCAGAATTATGACTTTGTTATTGTCTTTATTTGAAGATTAAGTATGGTTTAAGGAAATATGTATGGGTGCCAAGTTGACAAGGGATGGGCTTTGATGGTTAATTTTATGTGTCATTTCGGGCTAAGGGATGCCCGGATAGCTGGTAATGCATTCTTTCTGGGTGTGTCTGTGAAGGTGTTTCTGGAAGAGATTAGTGTTTGAATCAGTAGACTGAGTAAAGAAGATCGCCCTCCCCAATGCACTGAGGGCCTCAAAAGAGCAAAGAGGTGGAGGAAGCGCACATTTGCTCTTTGAGCTGGGTCAGTCTTCTTCTCCTGCCCACGGACATCGGAGCTCACGGCTCTCAGACGTTCAGACTTGGACTGAATTATACTACTGACTTTCCTCGTTCTCTAATTTGTAGATGGCAGACTGTGGGACTTCTTGGCCTCCATAATCACAGAAGCCAATTCATATAATAAATGTCTCTCTCTCACTAGATATATATATATATCCTATTGGTTCTGTTCCTCTGGAGAACCCTGACTAATATACCAGGAAAAGTCTACTGACCTGGCTTCTTACGAACATTCCATTTATCCTTGAGCCAAATGGTGATGTTGAGAAGAAAAATGAGGAAAACAATGAAAGCTAACTTTTTTTCTTTTTTTGTGAGGAAGATCAGCCCTGAGCTAACATCTGCGCTAATCCTCCTCATTTTGCTGAGGAAGACCGGCTCTGAGCCAACATCTATTGCCAATCCTCCTCCTTTTTTTTTTCTCCCCCAAAGCCCCAATAGATAGTTGTATGTCATAGTTGCACATCCTTCTAGTTGCTGTATGTGGGACACGGCCTCAGCATGGGCAGAGAAGCAGTGCGTTGGTGCGCACCCGGGATCCAAACCCGGGCCGCCAGTAGTGGAGCACAAACACTTAACCGCTAAGCCACAGGGCCAGCCCATGAAAGCTAACTTTTACTGAGGGCTTACTATATGCCAGGCACTATTCTAAGCTCTTCACTTGTATAATTTTATCCATATCCTTATACAGTCCTATGAAGTTGGCATAGTCTTTAAGAGAAGAATGGGGCTCAGAGAGGTTAAGTAGCTTACCCAAGGTCACAGAGCTAGGAAATGGTAGAACTGCACTTAAATCCCTGTAGTCTGATCCAAAGCTCTGGCTTTCAACCACCAGGAACTGCCCCCCCACCCCCCCCAGCTTCAAGGGTCTGTGAACACCCACTTTGGGTGCATGGGGTCATACGTTAATTTCCATTAGTGTCAGATCTGTCCTCAGGATCAAAGGACTCTGGGGCTGACTCCCCACATCCATGTGCACAGGAGTGGACCGTCTGATGGTGCTCAGATTTTGCTGTGGTTCCCCACGTGGCTGTATATTGCACCCACCTGGCGGGCTCTTCCAGTTATCTTTTCAAAATAGAGACGCACTGTCCTGCAGATTCTGGTTAAGTTGGTCTGCATGAGGTGCCAGCGTCAGCAGTTTTTAAAAGCTAGGGATCCTGGGGGCCGGCCTGGTGGCGCAAGCAGTTAAGTGCACGTGCTCTGCTGAGGCGGCCCAGGGTTCACCGGTTCAGATCCCGGGCGCACACCGACGCAACGCTTGTCAGGCCATGCTGTGGCGGCATCCCATGTAAAGTGGAGGAAGATGGGAATGGATGTTAGCTCAGGGCCAGTCTTCCTCAGCAAAAAGAGGAGGATTGGCATGGATGTTAGCTCAGGGCTGGTCTTCCTAACAAAAAAACAAAAAAAAGCTAGGGATTCCAATGAGGTTACCACAAATAGGTGGACTGACTAAGACTTTAATGTCCTTGATGAGGAGTCCACATATCCCCTCCTCAGAGCACAGACAGTACTCTAGAAGGGAGAGAGAGCACCAAGACCCCTGCTCCCAATCTCCAGCCACCATTTCAGAGCCTGCTTTGCTGCCCCAGGGGAGTGAAGAGAAGCATGGAAGGGTGGCATAAATCTCTCAGCCAGTGTCCAAGTCCCTGATGCCCCTAAGGCCTTGGCAAGGACCCACCAGGCAAGTGTGATCAGAATTTCCCAGGAGATATTCAGAGCAGATCCCTCAGCAAGCACAGCTTCTAAATTTGTCCTCGAGAATGATTAATCCGTTTAAGCAAATTCCTGGAGCATAATTAAGGTGCTCTAATCAAGGAAGGAGAGTGTTATGCGGCAGCCTGGGGCACTGATTTGCTGGAAGGAGCTCGTGACCAAAATCACCTAGTGGAGCTGGTGAAGGTGACAGAGTGGCCTCAGCCAGGTGGGTAGGAAAAGGGGGCAGCTGGGAGGTCACAAACGTGGAAGGAGAGAAGGCTGTGAAGGCAGAGGGGTCGACCGATGGAACGCTGCTGAGGGTCAAGGGCAATGAGCCGTGAGGTCACACCTCCAGATTTGGGGGTTCAGGTTATTCATGGCTTTAGGAACACAGTAGTTTTTGTGGAAGTGGCTGCTATTCCAGAAGAAACAGCACAAGGGAGGTGAGGATTGGCTACTTGGTCCCTGGGGGCTTCCGGGTCTGGGAAACCGAGTGTCAGTGTCCCTTGGGGAGTGGTAAAGAAAGGGGGATAGGGGCAGGGCTGTTTTTCCAGCATGTGTCTCCCTCTTTGGGGAGAAGAGTTAGGTGATGATGGCCCAGATCATGTCTCTGGGCCCTGGTGAGTGACAGTGATATATCCAAATCCTAGCATCACCGTGGCGTCTGCCTAGCCCCCATTTGGGCTGGGCCTGGGGCTACAGCCGCCATGCACATACTCTTGAAGGGACACTCCGACCTCCCCACTGGTCCCAGGTCTCAAATTGCTATGACAGGTAGATTCTGCCCTCTGCTCTCCCCTCCCCTGCACAGCACAGTGGTGTCTGGAGATCAGGAGCCTCCTGCCCCCAGGTCCTGGAAGAGGCTTGGGTGCGGGAGGGCAGTGGAGGGGAAGGAGAAAGACTGGGGAGAGCAGGAAAAGGCAGAGTAGGGCACTTCATCTTGCTGATCTCATCTCTGTCTCTGGTTCGGCCTGCTCCCACCACATCAGACCCTCACTACTACCTTCCTTTCCAAGTGAGGCGTCACTCCCAGCCTCTGGGTAACACAGATCACATCTTGCTGGTCCTCTCCTTCAAGCCCACTGCCCCAGGTCAGGCCCAAGTCATTGATGAAAACTTACAACTCTCGGGGGTTCTCTAATTTCCTTCTCAGTCGCAGGAGGTCGATTAAATTAAGCATTCTTGACACCAAGGCTCTTAAGACAGCCGGCTTTGAGGGAGGCGTGGTCAGGATTGAAAAGATGTGGGGATTTCATCCCGGCCTCTTCCTTGTTCTGGGGACTAGAGCCCTCTCACCCTTGGACCTCAGCTGGCATGTCAGGTCTCTGTGGTACCAAACAAGGGGGAGTGAAATGGGGATGCTACAGATACAGAAGATGGCATCCACGCAGGAACCTCTGCCACCTCTGTCACCTGATCAATGGCTCAGCTCCCCGCTGGTGACTTACCTTCCCTCTCAAGACATTAGGCCATGGTTTCTGAATTTAGGGGCCAGGGTAAGCAGAGGGAAGTGGAATCAAGTGTGGGAGGCCAGTGTCAACAGGCTAGAGACAAGTTTTCTAGGAATTCGACGTAGATACTGGCGGGAAGGGAAAGAGAGAGCTTCCCCCTGGAGAAGAGCCACGGCTCTATCCGCAGACGGAGCCTCCCTCCTGGGGTCAGATGCATGCCCTCTGAAGGGAACTAGCAGTAGCAAGAAGTGCAGCCAGTCCAGCTCTAAGATCCGAGCCTTCTTTGCCATCCGCACCACCAGAGTTTATCTTCTCTGTTCTCCAACTCAAGGGCTCTCTTGAGTAGCTTACTCAGTCCTGATTCCTATTCAGGTGTTTTCTAAGGTTTGTTGACTAATACTGAAGATAGATTCCACCTCCCTAAAGAGTGCAGCTATGGAACAATGTCAGCAGCATTAATGCTCTACAAACACAAGATATGTTTAACGCAAATATTTAAATACAATTGCTCTGTTTTGATACCGAGGACAGATGAAAATGCTCTGCTGCTTTTAACCGCTGAGAGCTAGTGAGAGATATGAACGTTATTAAATAACCACAAACATCTTTCCCTGGAAAAATCCATCCGAGTGCCATGGACTGACCCTGGTTTTTTTCTAAATTGACTGTGTTGGCTCTGCTTTTGTTTTTCTTTCCTCCTGCAGTGGGACGGCTCGCCTCCTGAAGTATGCAGCTCTCTGCTCCTGACGGGCCTGAAGGTGCCGTCGTCACCGGATAGACCCAGAGGGCAGGTGGCAGGGCATACGTGTGGCCTGATCAGCAGGTGACAGCTCTGCCCTGCCCTTCAGGCTGACAGCCCAGCTCCTCTAAGGTCAGAGCCCAATGTGCTCAGCTGAGCAGAACATATGGTCCCTCCTCAGGAGCCTTTGATATTCTGGGCTGGAGCTGTCGGAAAACAACCAGATTATAACACCTGACTCTTCAGTCGGACACACCAAATGGGGAGTCCAACTGAGGCGTTAGAGGCCTCAAGGATGGAAAAAAATTACCGTTTCTCCCCCACCAATATTTCAAAATAATATACTAACATGTAACATAAGTCAAGACTATTTTGGTGCCGTCAACAAATACATAACTATCCGATGCCAGATAGCTTCGTTTGCCCTCCAGGTCCCCTCTCTACTGCTCTGGGTCCTGCTCTGGGCCCTGGGAGGCGAAAGGAACACACTGTTTCAACAAGTTCTCTTGTTCTTGGCTTCCAGTTGGGTTTGGCCAATGGGAAACAGAGCAGGAGACGAGAGGGAGGCAGGAGGGTGAAGTCCTGGGCTGGCTGTGGGTCTCCATCACCCACCCTCCCCACCCAGCTCCGTGTCTCCAAGTTCAAGTTACATTTCCAGGACCCAGACCTCTCAGGCCTGGGAGGGAGAGGGGTTACAGGGCCCACTGCTACTAGCCCCGGGGCCCCGGACTATCTTTTGTGGCTTCCCCACACCTTTGTAAATAGTTCCCTTATTGAACTCAAATTCGCCCAATTCGATTGTGCCACCTATTTCCCGCTGGGACTTAATCAATACAATATCAATATCCAAATATGTTTCTTTTGATGCCCCAGCTTTGCTGATGTCTTCAGAACCCCCTGAACTTTTTTCTTGGGTAATTCAGTGTGTCCAGCGAGGGCCAGTTTGTAATGCAAACAGGTCTCGAATCTCGCAGGCCAGAGCCTCTACCCCTACATCACACACCAGGGGGGACGCACCCGAGTACACACGACCATGGGCAACCAGCGTAGAACAGGACAGCAATATTAAAGGCAAAAGAATTAATACTTTTCTTACAAAAATTCAAAGAGCGATTACGATTTCTAATTTAGTATTACCGAAGATCATAAGTAATTTTATTATGAAAATCTAATTAAATAAAAATAATTGGGATTTCAGCGATGCCAGCCGAAATGCTGTAAAGAGCCTAAAACACTGTAAAGAAAATAGGATTAAATTATCAAATTTTGTACCGTTTGTACTCATTTGGAATCCATCCCTGCTTTCTCTATCTCTTTAAGCCATGGTCTTGATGCTTCCTGTGGAAAAGAAGCAGAGGCTAGCCGCCCCTCCACAGTGAGAGACGTGTGGGTCTGCATGTGCCTTCTGATTCCCCGGGTCAGAGGCGCTTCCGAGGACTCGTCCTGTTTGCAGACTTCGTTAGTCCTCTCCTCTGGGAAGCCTTCGCACTCCCTGCACTGTGCTCCTCAGGCATTAAAAGGATTATTATTTTATATTATAATTTCCAGGCTTTTTGTCTTCCCAACCTCCCAACAGATTGTGATTTTGTTGAGGCAGAAACCAGGCCTTTCCTGCCATCTCCCACATAAATCTCCAGCCCCAGCTTTCAGTAGGCTCCGTAGGTATCTGCTGAGCGGACTGATAACCGAATCCGTGAGAGAGCGAAGGTCTATCACCTCTCAAGAGAGATTCAAGCTTCTTTGTTTCCAGGCTCTAATAAATGCTGTGTTACTTCCAAGCCTGGTACGAAATGGGTGTCACAACAGTGGTAAAGTTTGTAAGTCATTTTCCCCAAATCTAAAATACTGAAGTGGGTTGGTCAACGGGACAAGGCACAACCACTTCACCCTTAAGCGGCATGGAGGCTTTCTATGATTATATTTTTTAAAACATTCTTTGATACCTGGACCAAGCAAGAGCACCTGCGGAAGATGGTAGCTGTGTCCCACAGAGGACTTTCTTTTTATTTTCATTCAGGTGCAGTGGTTACCAATCTTTTCTGTGTATGGGCCAATTCAGGAAAAGTTTACCAATGACTTATTTTTTCCATCCAAAATGGGGAAAAAAAAATAGCCTATTGAGTCCCAAGGGAGGAAAATTGTATTTTTTTTTTACTTTATTTTATTAAACAGAAAAATTGTCAATGAGAAAATTAACACGGCTTTTTGCCACTAAACTATTTCTCTTTGGAGATATTTGAGAAGCAGACACACGGAGGAGAATTTCTAATTTTTTGTTTAATTAATAGACTTTTTTGCTTATACTGGTTTTAGGTTCACAGAAAAATTGAGCAGAAAGTACAGAGAATACCCATACACCCCCTCACTCTTCCAACCCCTCATCTTACCTTAGTGTGGTACCTTTGTTACAATTGGTGACCAATATTGATACATTATTAATCACTAAAGTTCAGTTTACATACGAGTTCACTTTTTGTGGTACACGTTCTATGGGTTTTGACAAATGCATAATGTCATGTATCCAACATTACAGTACCACACACAATAGTTTGCTGCTCAAAAAATTCCCTGTGATTCACCTACTTACTCCTTCCCTAACCACTGATCCTTTCGCTGTCTCTATAGTTTTGCTTTTTCTGGAAGGTCATTTAGTTGAAATCATACAGTATATAGCCTTTTTAGATAGGCTTCTTTCACTTTGTAATATGCATTTAAAGTTCCTCCATGTCTTTTCCTGGCTTGATAACACATTACTTATGACTGTATAATATTCCATTGCACTGATGTACCACAGTTTGTTTATCCATTCACCTATTGGAGGGTATCTTGGTTGCTTCCAGTTTGGGGCATTCATTCATTCATTCATCCATTCATTTATTATTTAGCTTCTATAAACATTTGTGTGCAGGTTCTTGTATGAATATAAGTTTTCAACTCATTAGGGTAAATATCTAAGGAAACAATTGTTGAATTGTACAGTAAGCCTATATTTAGCTTTATAAGAAGCCACCAATCTGTTCCAAAGTGGCTGTGCCATTTTCATTCCCACAGTGATCAATGAGTTCCAGTTGCTCCACAACCTTGTCAGCATTTCATATCGTCAGTATTTTGGATTTTAGCCATTCTAATAGGAATATAGTAGTATCTCATTGTTGTGTTAATTTGCAAGTCCCTAATGACATTGGATGTTGAGCATCATCTCATATGCTTATTTGCCATCTGTATATCCTCTTTTGTGAGGTTCAGATCTTTTGCCTACTTTTAAATTGGGTTGTTTTCTTGTTGAGTTTGGAGAATTCTTTGTATAGTTTGGATATAAGTCTTTCATGAGATATGTGTTTGCAAATACTTTCTCCCAGTTTATGGCTTGTCTTTTTATCTCTTAAAGCTTTCTAATTTTTTAACCATACATTTGTATATAGCATTTTAGAGTTTACAAAATTTGTTCAAATGTGGTATCTCATTGCATCCACAAAATGACCCCTGGAAGTAGATGTCATAGTGCCTGCATTAGAGATAGATATGGAAACAAAGAGGTGAGGTGATTTGATTCTCGTCACCCAGGGGTTCAGAAGGGAGAGGGGCAAATGGAGATTGCCCTAATCAATGGGAGTTTTTGATTACCTGTTGTGTGTTGGCACGGTGCTAGCTGGTGCTATAGGGCTGTACAAAATGTCTCCCCTTCCTCCCAGTTTCGCTCTCTGACTCCTGGGGGGTCTCTTTTTTGCTTTTGGTGGGCTGAAGATTTGCATTAAAGAGGATCCTGGCTGTCAGAGATCCCACACCTGGCAGTCCTCGCCCTACATCCCGCACATGGGGTATTCTACCCACCAGTTCTCAGCCTCCATCTTGGGGTGCCCGTGGTCTGGGTCCCACTGGGGAGCAGCTACTTTGAGACAAGAGGTTTAAAAATGTTTTTTTCAGAATCCAAGGTGATTGTCCTGGAAACTCCATCTCCTCCTTTGACAAAAAACAAACAACAACAAACAATACCAAAACAAAAAAGTGAAACCCTCTCTATGAATTGACATAGTGTGTTTGGCTCAATTGTGAACATATTTACTAGGGGTTGCTGATCACCATCTTACTTTATAGTCTCAGCTTCTTGAGAGGAGGGTACCACACCTTGAGACTCATTGGCACATTAGAAAGCTACATAAACTCTTTCAGTGTATTAGTAGAGTATAAAGGAATCTCAATGATAACTCTGCACTATGGATGACCCCAAGGACATCATCCGTGCACAGGGACCCACATGCCAACTTCTACCCATTTGGATGTCCAGGTCCAGCCTAAGGCAGTGTGGGGGTCTCAAGCTTCGCATCTTTCCTAAGCCTAGAGATTTAAAGTTTCCTTTCTTCTAGTTCTTGCTGAATCAGATCAAATAATGACAGCATTAACAATACAAAGAATTTAATGGAGTGGTTAATGGTGTGGGTGATGTCAACAGGAATTTGGCAGCGTCTGTGAGGATAATCTGAGAGGAATTATCAAGAGTTGACAAGTCTTCTTTCAGAAAGCAAAATCGCCTGGCTCTGGTTATACCAGTTGTTATTGGCTTCCCTGCCTGCAAAAATGTCACAGTAATTCCAATGGAGCTGTTTACACAAGTGGAAAAATCTGACTCCTTGATTACACGTCTCAGCTGCAAAAACCCCTTTAATGACAGTCCAAGGCCTTCCAGTAAGAGAGAAATTTCCTTGAAACTAGGGGAGACGTTATCGGGAAACAGTGCCCTTCCTCAGTGAGGTTATTTATGTTCATTGGGATAATGGTTTTTGTCCAGTAATACATGTAAATTGCTTTTCGTTTTACAGTTATGCCTCACTATCACATTTCAGAATGTCGCTTCTCTTCCTCTGTACAGCCGGCAATTTCCTCAAGTGTGCAATGACAGCATTGTCCTTTGGAAGTCATTTGAAATAGACCCGGTCTCAGCCACCTCAGGCGAATATTCTCTGGCTGATTATGGCCAAGTGGGAAGTACAAATGAACTCAGGCCGTCTGGTAGTTCCTTTCTCTCTCTGGTCCCCCGGAGGCTTTGTTGCAGGGTGACGTTCGCCTAGTGACCTGGGCAGGAGCCGGACAGTCAGCCTCTGATGGTACGTGAGCAATAGGTCCCCCGACTCGAGTATATGAAGTGCAAGGAGCTTGAGAGGAGACTCTCTTCAAATGATTTATAAACTGAGTCACGCTTATCTAGTATGGGGATCAAAAAAAAAAAAAAGGCTCTATAGAAATGAACACAACTAGGTTGATACAACCTTGCAGCAAAGATTGCTCAGTGTAACTGGCAGCTTGTGGGCAACCGGGAAAAAAATATTCTTTTAAAACCGGAAAAGGTGGATCAGGCTGTTGAGTGAATTTGAAAAACATATAATTCTATTTAAACATCTTGGGTAATAAGTGCAACATAAGTGCTATAAAATACTAGCTTTATTTTTTTAAAAATAAAGACGGTGGGAGGAGAAGTGCCCATTTCTTAGCTTTTATTTTGTATCCTGGGGACACAGAAGGCCACTGTTTACATGAAGATGGATCACCTTCTGCCTGATTCGCAAACTAAGTACCGTGCTGTGTACGATAAGTTTTGAAGGTAAATGGTTTAAGCTAATATGAGGTTAACATTCAAGTTACAAAGTTTTAGCATAATGTGAAATTTACTAGAAAGAAAATGAAAGGGACCAAGAAGTGTGAATTGCGTCGCTCATCTGCAGCAGCTTAATCTCGGAGACCGCGGCTCTGTTCCAGGTCTCGGAGGATTGTGCTGGCAGCCAGCATTCCTCAGCAGGGAAGGGCGAACCTTCGGGGAAAAACCGGTTCGGTCTGTGACTGGGGAGTCTTCCAGGGCCGGCCTGCTGTGCAATCTTGCCACGTGGTTGGTTCCGTCTTGTCTTTGACTGCGGGTGAAGGCCTGCGTTTTCCTAGGAAATATTATTCATCAGCTCGTTTATGACTCAGTTCATCTTGCACCACCAATTACCGACGCCACTCTCTGCAGTAGGCTCCAAGGCTGGGACAGATTCTAAAATAGATCTTTGGCTGAGAAGCAGGTGGTGGTGGTGGCAGGCTAGAATGTCACACAAAGGCAACTCAGAAGAGAAGAGTGCACACCCGGACCAGAAAACCATTTGTTTTTTAAAAGAAGGCATATGGAATATTGGATGTGTGGGTAGGAGTGAAAGAGAGCCGAAAAAAAGTAATTCACATGAATAAATGCCCATAGATAGAAGAAAAACTCTTGGTCTGATTCCAGTTTGAACGGTGTCCTCGGCAGGGCTGTGCATACTCGACAGAGTCAACCCGCATGCTCTCCTGCTGGAATTTCAGGCGCCACAGCAGGTGGGCTTGTGGAGGTGTTTGAAGACCCTCGTCTTAGTGTGGCTTCAGCCACAGTCCTCGGCACACATCAGGTCCTGGGGAAACGTTGCTCCATACGTGACCTACCCGTTTAAAAGTCAGATCTTTGGGAAGTGGGCAGAGGAAGGCCAATGGAGCCTTTTGGCGACGCAGATCTCAGTGACTGAGTCTTTGGGGGCCACAGACTGATCAACTTCAAATTAAACTCTTTTCTAAAACTTTTGTGAACTCATACTTAAATACAGTGCAGTCTGCATTCCCAAGAGAGATCATCTTGCTTTAAGAAGCAGATGATTTTGGAGTTAAAAAAAAAAGAATTTCTTTAACTATTGATCCCTAAAAAGGGGATTTTGATTTGGCCATGCTGAGATACATGTTTAGTTTAAAAAGTAGATACACAGATACTTTTTGACTTTTTTATCAACAGATACACAGTTGATACTCCCAAAGGGGAAGTAATCCTGTAAAGTCTTAGATAAGAATAGGTATTTCCTGTAGTAAAGTCCTTTTTAAAGGCTGAGGATTAGCAAAGGAAGACTCACGTGCCCAATTTAGACTCACATTGAAATGGCAGCAGCAACATTAAAAACGAGCAGCCTTTACAACAGCTCCTGGAAGCAAAGGATTCTGAATGAATCCTCCTGGAGCAAAGGATTTCTTGGGTCATTCACCCTTAAAACCTTAGTTATTCTCAGTGGAGAAAAAGGTGAACAAGACAGGGAAATCTAAATCAACTTTTTGGGGGTGGGGGGCAGGAAGGGGTGTGCCATCACTGAAGAAAAATGCAAAGACTGAAAAACAAATTTCAGCAATATGCAAGAGTTAGGACTAAGGTGAGGAAAGAAGGGTACATCAAAGGAAGGAGGAGAGTGGGGGAACTACACTCTCTGGCTGCCAGAATTACCTCTAACTAAGGCCAAATGCTTGAACTGCGCTGTGTGACCTCTGGATTTCAGACACCCCTGGGCCATGCCAAGGCTGTAACTGCACAACATCCTTCCTGGAATCAACGGAGCCAGGATCTTCGTGCCCAGGACACATATAAAGGAAACAGACGATGTGCATCACAGATCTTCCCCAAAGACTGCATCACATTTCGGTCAGTCTTGGAGATCTGCGGCCTCGTCTAAGCAGCTCCTTTTCTTGTGCCAAGATCTCTTGAATGAGAAAGGCTTTGACAGAACAGGAACACATACACATTTTTTTTCCTTAAACTTCAAAATGCAGATTATCAAGTTTCGTGTGAGTCTACACGTAACTTCTTCCTGACAGCCTTTGATTCCCATGCCTACCCTCATCGGTGTTGCATTTCAGGGGAGTCTCTCACCCCCACTAGACCATACACCCCCCAGAAGACTGTCTGGTTGGTACTTGGTGGGCATCCAGTAGGAGGCATCCAGTGCAGATTTGCTGAATGATTGTTGCTATAGGAGCGACATAAGCAATATAATGGACGTGAGGTATGGGTAACAGAACTTTTCTGGAGCCAAAGCGAGCGAGGTGAAATGATTTTCGTGGGCCTTGAAACAGAACTGGAATGGAGCACACTGTTTTTAAGCAATTTTATTCTAACAATATGGTTTTGATTTTGATTGATATATGTTTAATGCAGGTGCATTGAGGATTCAGGTGCCGAATATCACTCTCGTATTTTTAATATACTGCTATAAAAACCCAAGCAAAGATACGGTAAGGGAGAAGTGAAACTTGTAAATTATTTTATAAAACAACATCTAGACTTTTCCAGTATTTAGCTCAAGAATTATATCTTGGAGGAAAAAATTTTTCAATTGTATCAATACTGTCTGTCCATTAAATAGATTTCAATAAACGCTTCAAATTAGATGGCAAATCACTACCTATTTTTATCTACCAAGTATTATATTTCTATTGTTTGTATATGTTTTTTCAGTGCTTTCATATGTTTATTTCTGGAAGATACGAGTTGTATCTGTTTAATTTGCCTTTTATAAGCCCCACAGATATGATGCCCAATATTAGATTGGAAAAAACAGATCAAGTGGAAAAAATAGTAGATCATAAAAAAAATAATCATTCTACTTGAGTATATTTCTTGGAAATATCTTCACACTGGCTTTAAAACTATTTTGACTTGTAGACATGGAACTTCATAGAGCTATTTGTATGAACTTTCCCTTTTCCCCTTTCATCTTCCATCATTCTCAAGACGTTCAATCCTCACATTATTCTCTTCTGACTGCAATACACAACCCTGAGACCAAATGACCTTTTGTAAAATTCCCTCAGGTAAAGGGATCTCCAAGTGGGGTGAGCCTTATAGTAGGAATTATCATTTTCTCTCTTCCAGCAAGGGATTTCATTTTATGCTTTAATTTCTTGCCTGTTGACCCAGGATTTCAGATTTTTTAATCTTTGGCACTGGCCTTCAAGAGCTCATTGAAAATTCTGTCTCTACCTCTCCCTGATGAGAAATTTCACTCTTACAGGTCTGGGGGAGGAAGAAAACACAGTGAGACTCAAGTTGGAGGGAAAAGTGTAAAGACCACACAAAGTTTACCCAAGTTTTATTAATAATTATAAACGTTTTAGCCCTTGGGCCTTTTTAGACATTAAGTCTGGAAAAAAGAAAAGATCATAGAAAGCAAGACCCCCCAACCTCCAAGGACATGTTAAGAAATGGCTCTCTGTGATCAAGTTAAAATCCTTTTAGAAAACTGTAGATCAAAAGAGGTTGGGCCAGCCCTGGTGGCCTAGTGGTGGAGTTCGGCATGCTCCGCTTAGGCATCCTGGGTTCGGTTCCTGGGCACAGACCTACACCACTCATCTGTCAGTGGCCATGCTGTGGCAGCGGCTCACATACAAAAAAAGAGGAAGATTGGCAAAGAATGTTAGCTCAGGTGAATCCTCATCAGCAAGGCAAAAAAAAAAAAAAGGTAAATACAGATGTCCAGTTTGAAGTGTCTTCTAATTCCAGTGCTCTTCACTCCAGCACTACTTTTCTTGTGGCTCATGGATTCCTTTTGCTTTGCACAGGAAACAAAACTTATTTTTGGAATCATGAGGAGGCGATACACAAAAAAATGAAAACTTGTACATACATATCAAAAGATTTGTTTTTAAAGGCTGTATCTGAAGTATTTATACTTGAACTCACATTTCTGGGATATGCATATCTGGAGTTGGGGGATGAAATGGAGGAAAATGGGTGAAATACAGAAGAAACAGGAATTGAGAAAATGTTGGTATTTGTTGAAGCTGGGTGATGGGTATGTGTGTTTAATATTCTAGCCTACTTTTGTATATATTTGAAAATTTCCATAATTTCAAAAAGGTGAAAAGTTTTTGATAAATTATGATTAACAATTTTATCTTCTTTCAGTATGCATGGAATGGAGTCAGTAGTAGTAATTTTAGCTCACTTACTGTTAAGAACTATTTTATTTTTCCTTGTGAGAGATTTCACGTCCTACCCAAAAGGACAGATGTAATTGTGTAATACGTGTAGGACCATAAAACAGCACCTATGTATATTCTGTCACCTTTTTTTCTAACAGAATTTATATTCTTTGGTATGGATCCCCCCAACACATTTAATTTCAGTAATTAAAAGGAAGTGTGGGGGCCGGCCCCGTGGCTTAGCGGTTGGGTGCGCACGCTCTGCTACTGGCGGCCCGGGTTCGGATCCCAGGCGCGCACTGATGCACCACTTCTCCGGCCATGCTGAGGCCACGTCCCACATACAGCAACTGGAAGGATGTGCAACTATGACATACAACTATCCACTGGGGCTTTGGGGAGAAAAAGGGAAAAAAAGGAGGAGAATTGGCAATAGACGTTAGCTCAGGGCCGGTCTTCCTCAGCAAAAAGAGGAGGATTGGCATGGATGTTAGCTCAGGGCTGATCTTCCTTGCAAAAAAACAAAACAAAACAAAAACGGAAGTGTGTTGGAGCATTAGAAAGTGTAATTCATTAGGCCGACTAATTTTATAGAAAAATCTTGTAGTGCTACATATATGAGTTAGCTGTGTGAATTTAACCTACTCTTGAGTTTCCCACACCACCAAATCTCCTGAAACAGCTTACCCCTAAGGTATCAGGCCCTTACAAGTTTATTTTGAAGGAAAGTTATACTTAGATCTCTTTTCAATATACTTAAACATCTCAACTGTTGGGGCCCAGGGCACGCCACCCCAAAACAGCCCACATTACCATATTGATTACTTGGAATTAAAGTTATTTGAGAAGAAAAAGCACATTCTGACCCTCCTGTTTCCCCTGAAACCTGGAAATAAATCTCCCATGTGAAAAGTGCTCTCCCTGCATCCTTATCACCAGAGGAAGGGAATTCAGGACAGAGAAGCCTGCATAAACAAACCTAATGTACTATCTTAAGCCTAAACTCTGCTTAACTTCCTCAAATCTGTTTCTTTGTCCTGTCATTCCTCACAAATTGTTTCTTTGTATAAAAGATACATATATTACCTGCTTTGTTCACTCTCCGAGCATCATTTCTCTACCATCTCCCATACGTACGTATTAAACTGGCTTTTTCTCCTGAAAATCTGGTCTTATGTCAATTTTATTACTAGTCCAGCCATAAGAACACAAGAAGAAAGGGGCATTTCCCCACACTGATACAACCCCAGAGTTGAAATAAAAATAATAAAATAAGGGGCCGGCCTTGCGGCGTAACAGTTAAACTTGCTGCTCCGCTTTAGCAGCCCGGGCTTCATGGGTTCGGATCCTGGGCACAGACCTATGCACCGCTCGTCAAGCCATGCTGTGGCAGGCGTCCCACACAAAATAGAGGAGCACGGGCACGGATGAGAGCCCAGGGCCAATCTTCCTCAGCAAAGAGGAGGATTGGCAACAGATGTTAGCTCAGGGCTGATCTTCCTCACAAAAAAAATGAACAATTACCATTTATGAGCACTTCCATTACAGGCCCAAGCCAACGTTTTCATATGTATTCTTTTCATCCCAGCAATGGTGTGAGGAGATATCACCATCATTTAGATATGGGAAGTGTGGTTCTGAGAGGTTAAAAAAACCCAGTGGTACATGGGTGGAGCCTGAATTTGAAGCCAAGGCTGAGTGCTAAGCCTGTTTGATATAATTATACTACATATGTATTTATACTGTGTGTGTGTATGTGTACGCTGTTCCAAAGGATACAAAGACATATCCAAGGTTCTAAGGATCAGGAACACTATTCAGCAAATCTGAGGTCTGCGATAGTACTCAGGTTACAGTCTTAATGATCCCACTTGGACAGTTTTGTTATAGTTCGGGGAAAGATGGTCTGTTCAGGTCCCACTTTTCCCAAGGAGGCGCCCCACAGGCTCTCGTTCTGAGAAGCTGACTGAAGCGTGTCTTCTTTCCCCTGTCTGGCTGATTTCCGATCCACATGTTAGGGTCAAGCCACTGGGGCTGCTCAGACAATAGTGAATCTCACGCACTCAGTTTAGGGGACATCATCATGTGATGTTCTGAAACATCTTACTTTTATGAAACCATTTTCCCAACTGTTTTTAGGGGACATGGTATATTGAAGGCACATACTCTACGGCCCGTAGTGTGAACATAAAGAAATATATTTGAATAATATCTTTAAAATATTTCAAATTTTTATTAAATATTTTTATTCAGTTTTAAGATCACAGTTAAAGTACTTTAGCATGTTATACACATGACTTACATGTGCAATTTTTAGAAATATCAAATTAAGTATAAGATTTTGAAGAAAGAAATTATATAAATGTGTATATTGACTTTTACTACACATACATCTAAGAAAGCAATAATTCTGTTGTACCATTAAGTGGAAATCATTTATTACATGGCATGTTTACACCAACTCTAAAGAGAACCAAGCCAATTTCTGAAAGCAAAAAAAAAAAAAAGTGATTCGGTCATGCTGAAACCGTCAACAGACTTAAGATCTGGCGGTCAAATGAAGCTACGGTTAATTTATGACGTGTAAGTAAGCAATTCAAACCTACAAGAAAAGTTCATAATCTGGTATGTGGAATCTCAGGTGGTTTTTACTCTTATCTTTGACAAATTCCTGAGAGCAAGAGACTTGTTTAGTGCTAATGAAATGAGAAAAATGTTGCTGAGCTCTAGATTGTGAACGTTCCCTACCCCCGGCTCTGCCGCTCTGAGAGCCGAGGCACTACTGGGAGGTGTCGGGGGACACGAGCTAGCCCCTCTGAGGGCCACAAAGAGATCGTGTTAGTCCGTGAATCATGCGCGCCTCTGTGATTTAGGCTGGAGCTTGTGAGGTAAGATCTGCAGTGTGGGTGGGAGGGTGTGGAGGTGTCGCATCGGGTCCTTGTTCCTCAGGAACCAGCTCTGGCCCAAGTTATCAGGAAATCTTTGGAAGGAGTAGTAATGTTCACAACTAGTTCTGTGCATAAAAATCAATTTGAGGGCAGGACCAATTTTGACCACTGATCCCAACAAGAAAACAGTGGCCATAGAACTTGTAAGTACAAGGTTTCCTCTTTCAATTTATTAGTACAAATCATACCACCACAAATAAAATTTGGCCAGGAGAGGAAACTATTTTTCTTGTGAAAAAAATGTATAAAATCATTTTTTCAGGAAAGCATAGTACAAACAGATGGAGGTGTACAAAGGGAGTCCAATATATTGTGTTTCCTCTCTTTTGTTGCTTCTTTGTTCTGAAAGGTAAGGAAGATAATGTCCCCAGGGAAAAGGACAGGGTCATCTATTATGGAGTATGATAAACTTAGCTATCACTTCCACACTAAAGCAGAGCAGTCCATCAGACCCTGAACACTTCACCAGACCTGTCTGGTAAGATGAACTGAACAACCATTTCTTGTTGATTATAAGTATAATGTTAGTCAATCTACATAAGATAATTTTTTAAAAAATCCCAAAACTCAAATAAAAACAAAATCCAAATCTAATTCTTTGGGAATGCTTGTATAAATAAAAACAACATCTAATTAACAATTAGTATACTCTTTATAAGGTGCAAAACAAGGTACTATGTGGGGCAAGCTAAATTGTAACTTCCACCTAACAGTCACTCTGAATACTTCATAGGTCAAATGTAACAATAGCATTTGCTTCTACTGCCCATTTTCAGCAATACATTGTTCTCTCTGGAGAAGGCGGTTTGTGAAGTCAAAACACTGCAGTGGAAAATAGTGGCACTGAAGGTAGAAGCAAAAAAAAGACAAATCTTTGAAACAGGACTTGCTGAAAATAACTTTTAAAGCCGAGGTAGCCCATTAGGATTGGCCTTAGATGAGGGCTCTGTGGAGCAGTGCAATCAAAGGTGACCCTCCTCACCAGCACAGCATACACCCCAACACTCCCTTTGTACAGGACGACGCCAGGCCTCTCCCGACGTCCTGCCTTTTCCCCAGTGAAGCGGGGGAGCTCCCCCTCTGCTGTATGGACACCGGCCTCCAGAACACGTAGGATTCATACAGTAGTTTAGCAGGCAGCATGGTCCCACTGCTTCACATTATGCCAAATGCCAAACTTGGGACAGAGCTATTTGGTTATTTCCCATCCCTCCCCTGACACTGTATAAACAAAACATGTCATTCGGTTGTCAGCTTACTCCTGGTTCTGTATCAATTTAGAATTTGCTTGAGATTTTACATAAGTGCAAACATTTCCAGAGGATGAGCCAAAGACTGCAACGTGCAAACACAATTTTATACAATGCAGGCAGGGTGGCATCTGACTTAACAAGAAAATGACAGGGATCAGCCATGTCGGAGTCTGAATCACCAGACCATTCTGATGCTCCGGGCTGTGCATAGTGTTCCATCACTTGTGTTCTCCAGCAGTTTTAATGGCGGGAACTAGAGTGACAGTGACAACATGGGGAAGATTTCAGCATGGCTTTGGGATGGCACTGGTGGAAAGCTCATCTGACAGAATTAAATAAATATATTTCTGGTATTTGCGGGGAAAAGACTGTCAGAATTACAACAGTATGACTTATCCTTTAAAAAGGGCTTTAATGAATGAACAGTTTTGATCTAGAATCTGGGAACTCACCTAATTTGGGGATAAGAACCTGTATCTTCGAGGTGGCTGTGGGACGTTTCTCCTTTTCCTGATCTCAATACAGTATCCGAACAAATAAAACCTTAGAAACGGTGTCTTACAGTATTTTTTCTTTCACTCAGCTTCTCAGAGCTGCAGCTTCAGTTACTATAATATACTCTACACACTTCAAAATTACATAGGAAAGACCCAGAATAACTAAATAAATAAAAGGCTAAAGAAAACTGGAACAGTACTGTGTCTCCATCTGAGACTAAATCATCCACCTCCAGCATCACAGAGAAGGGCTAGGACAATTTTTTTCCAAAAGATTTATATACAGGTTTGAATCCAGAAATTAAGGTTAAAAGCATAAATATTGATAATTTCAACTAAATTCAGAATGGTTTCAGAAAGATATGATACAACAATTTAGAATAAAACAAAGCAGAAGAGCATCATATTTTGGTTTGCTTGAGATATACATAAGGTGCAACAACTTTTTCTCTTGAGGATGCTTGTGGGACAAATGTTAGTGTAGATGGTGTTTGCTGGCAGACTAAGGTACACACCATAGCAATATGATTTTCCAAAATAAAAGATTGACAGAAATGAAATGAAAATGATAAAAGGGGGGGGACTACATGTCGGTCTGAAATATTTGTGCTAATAAATGTTGTTACCTGAAAATACCAACACCCCTCTCCAGTGGATTCAGGGCATAAGAAAAGCACTAGTATTGAAATCAAGACTTCACTCAGAGAAAAGACAAGGCGAGTGTCTAAAGGACTATAAAGCTTTGCAGGATTTCTGCTACTCTCGGTGCCTAACCGCTTAAAAATTAAGCATTTCTACAAAAAGGTTTTTTTTTTTTAAAGTATCTGAAACAGTCATCTCCAGTAGGTTGCCCTCCCACCCCACCCCTGCCTAAGGGAAAAGCCACTGAGGTTTAGGAAAAGCAGATCAAGTAAGATATTAATCACATAGAAAAAAGTAATCTTTTGTTTTGCTTATTTTTAAAAAACGGTCCCACGAATATACAGCAATCTCTTAAGGAACTCTAGTGAAACGTAATTGGAGGACTGAAGGAGGGTGCTCTGGCAAAAATAGACCTATTCTAACGTGTTCTATAGAATAACAAGTTAGTACCATTGTCAAGGTGCATGTTCTGCACCATGTAACTTGTGTTGTCGGTTTATCTTTTTTGGATATTAGCTAATTATAATTTTCAAATCACTGCTAGCAAGTGGTCCAAAAACTCCAACAGCCACCAACATCGGGACCCAGCAATTTCCAAACATTCACTTTGTGTTTTGAAATTTAGAAAATACTAATAAAACAGCATCATAGTAAAAATATTATACTAAAATCCGGGGCTGCCCATCTGATTTATTTTTCTGTGGATGGGGTTAAGCTTTCACCTCTGATTAACCTTGCTCACTAACTCCCTCTTCCTCCAGGCCCACAGTGAATATGCATTTTTGAGGACACCATTCCAAGGCTCTGCTGCCCTCCTGACCTGCTTTGAAAAACAAACCAAATCTCTATATTCTTTTTCAATGCTGTTAGTATGTTGTACATATTTTCCAGCACCGAAACTGAAGTAATATCTACAACCACGCAAAGTTAAACCTAGTCAGTACTGAGAGAGTCATTTTTTTGTATGGCTATTAGGTCAAATTACGATTAGCAAAAAAATCGTCATTACAATTCAGTCAAGTATAAATAAGAAAGCTAGATAAAACTTTGTAAACTGTCACCACTTAGAGATCTAATTCAAAAGCTTCAAACTCGAACTAACACTATCAAAATTCTGCCAGTTTGAAAACCAATAAAAATTATTGCTGGAATCCAATAATTAAAATTTGGTAGTTTGTGCTGTGATGTAAGAGCAGGGGAATACTTTGTGCTATGGAACGAATACCCTGTAAAATCTGTAACCTCTGACTAATTTTGATTTATCACTTTGCATCTGTTGCTAGGAAACAAGACACTGTGAATGTAAGGTGGTTAAGTCAATATGTTGAATGTTCTGAGCCAGTTAATCCATTTGGCACTGGCATATGTACGGTTGGTTTTATGTTCAAAAGCAACAAAACACAAAAAGGAAACAGAAACTCGCAGGTGGATCTATGACAGAGAGTCCCACTCTGGTCAGGCACACCTCCCTCATCATTTACTCAGTACCTCCCTAACCACACAAACTCAAAATGGCTCTAAAAACCTGCGTGCCAATCAGGCTGTGCATAGCAATTGCTACCCGTCCAGTCTGTCTGGGATGGATGCAGAGGTCTGTAGCTCCCAGTCCACACGAAGTGAGTGTCTTCAATGTGTTCAGAATAGTAAAGCAATACTAAGGTCACTTCTGAATAATATTTTTCTTTTTTTGTTTGTTTCTATGAACGATCCATCGGTCACTTAGACCCCTGTGTAAAAATAAAAGAATCCTCAAGGCATGAAAACATCAGTCGTGTGTAATCTGCAGGACTCTTCTTCCCCTCTCTGGGAAAATATTTGCCACAATTTGCCCCAAGCAAATTCTTCTTGGTCACTCAAGGCTAAGAAAAAAATTCAGCTTGTAAGAATTGTAATTATTTTTTTCCTCTCTCTCTCTTTTTTTTTTTTGCCAGCAAACTACCACTCCGGTGGCAAATATAAAAGTGCAGAATATATGGACCACGAGGCCGAGCATACACCGCTAACAATGGTACATCTGCCTGCCCGCGCTGCTGGGAGTCGCAGAACAGGCTTCTTAATATTATTCTACAATATAAATGTAGGTATAACCTATTATATAAACCATCTTAGAACTTAAATCTCCATGTACAAAAAAGACTAAGAATATCTAATAATAACTAGTGCAGTGCGTCAGTTTTTGTTTTTTTGTTTTTTGTTTTTGTTTTGAAAGAATAACTAGGTAATATACGAAACTAGTTTCACACTCTCTGGTTGGTAAAAGAGATGCTGGATGAGCTACAGTAAAGGCAGCCTTTTACCAAGTCACCACCTATTACCGTCAAAAGCCTTCAATAGAAAGCAAAGCTCCAGGATCATTCCGCTTCTGCTCATTATCAGACAGATAACATCACCCTCAAAGACTGGGTTCCGCAAGAACAGACAGGCCCAGGATGCTAACTTCTGCTTCAAGTGAATCTGGGCCGAGTAGGGAAGAAGCACTTGTGTGCAGTCTATATTTTCCACCACATGGACTCACTAGCATCCCTCGGGAAAGACAAGGCTGGGGAGTAGGTAAAGCACAATGTTTTACAAGGAAAGGGCGCTTCACTGGTCAGCGCAGGAAATAAGTACGGGAGCCTGTGGCATTTCCTTTGGCTGTCCATCATGGGTGAGCGGAGTTGACCTCTGACCTCTGCAAAACAAGAGGAAGAAAAAAAGGAATCACTTAGTGTGTGTTATAGCAGAAATAGGAGAGGGTGATGAATAACCTATAAAAGCTTTCCAGTGTCTTGTTTAATAGCTACTGCCGACTTGTTACTTATGCCGTTTAATTAAAAGCGTTTTTGTTCTTAGAGCTTCTTTTTTTATTTTTTTCTGTAAGGATTTCTTATTTCAATTCCCCTCACACAACTCAACAACATATTCTGCCCCCAATGGACCACCTCCATCTTGTAGAGACGAAACCTGAAGCACCAACAGATTTGGGGAAATTCCGTAAGCAGTGGGAAGCTTTCAGTCAAGGGCTGTGGTGCTGGGACAACAATCTTCCTCTTGATCCACTGATACCAAAAAATGACACGTTTCTTTCCTTGACTCACCCAAGGGGAAAACTCTCCTATACTAATTGATAACCTCCAGGCTCATTTCTTAAGATATATACTAATAACTCAATTTAAAACTGAAGGTCAACAAAAATGAGGACCGCTGAAGAGAGGTGGACTGCGACTCTAAAAAGACAAACGAAAACAGTGAAACCCTCCGGGCTAAAGAAAAGTCTCACAGGCCTGTGGAGCGAGAGCATAGAGGGGTCAGAGAGCAGTATCGACTCTGACGTTTAGAGTGTGAGAAAACCTAGTCGACTTGGGCAGAAATCAACACGTATGGAGAGAGAATTCTAGACAAGACTAGAAAATTCATGGACATTCACGTCATTTGGATTGGAACTATACTGAACATAGCTGATTCTTCACTCAGCTTTTGTTTAATGAGTAGGAAAAAATAGGATTTACTTCACGGTTATAAGAGAAATGTTCCAAGTTCTTGGTAATTTCTACAGAGATTCTCATTCTAAAAAGATAGGATCGGGCCCTCCTTGACATTTCCCTGTAACAGGCCTTCTGAGCCCAGACAATGCACACTCGCTGCTCTGGCTGACAACGGTTTGCAACCCACAGCACTGTGCCGAACACAGGCGACGCAGCAGCAATGGTTTTTATTTTTTTTTTTTGGTGAGGAGGATTGGCCCTGAGCTAACATCTGCTGCCAATCTTCCTTTTTTTGCTTGAGGAAGATTGTCACTGAGCTAACATCTGTGCCATTCTTCCTCCATTTTTGTATGTGGGACGCCACCACAGTGTGGCTCGATGAGCAGTGTGTAGGTCTGCACCCAGGATCTGAACCTGCAAACCCCAGGCTGCCGACGTGGAGCGCGTGAACTTAACCACTACGCCACGGGGCTTGCCCCAGCAATGTTTTCATTGGTCTGACCGTTTCCATCTAGTATTTCTTCAGATTATGTAGAACAAAAGGAGCTATTTTAAAACTCAAATTATATCTGCTCCATAACTCTATCCGAGTTTCCTTCTCTTAATGCACAAAAAAGAAAAGTAATGTAGATAAATTACAACATTTGGGGATTTCAGAATCCAATGATCATTTAACAGCTTAAGATATTAGGATTTTAGAAAAACAAAACATGTGTTACAATGAAACCTCTGGATTAATCTGTTTATTCATGTGGGGACGCTGTAACCACCACCTGTTCAATATGTTCAACTCTTTGTTCAAGAAAGATGAAATTAAAATGCCACTTTTTACCTTTAAGATTGAATATGTAATCATGTTACAAAAGGCAAAAGAATCTTAATAAGTATTAGGAAAGGAAGCATAAAAAGAAAAGAAAGAGGAAAGCGGAAGATGAAAAGCACAATGTAAAAAGAGAGAAATCAGGGTGACAGCCCAGCGTCACGGATGGAACAGAAAGGGAGGTAGACGCATGATGGAGACAGGGACGTGGTCCTGCGGGTCCCAGCTCCCGGGGAGGGTCACGGGTGCTGCTTCTCAACTTTCCACGACGGACGGACGCTTGCCTGAGCAGCTGCTACAGCAAAGCAAAGACTCTGGAGTTCAAAGGCTTGGATTCAAATCTTGCCTCAGCTGAGCTGTGTGCTCTCGGCAAGTTAAGTAACCGTCTGCGCCACCATCAAAATGGGACAAAAAGATCCACCGGGCAGGGCTGATTTTAAGAGTAGGTTTAATGAACTTGCCTCCTTATAAAGCTCCAGTAAATAAACAGGCTCTCAACAAAGGTTTGCTCCAACTTCCCATTGCCTGCATCTTGTAAAACTGCCTTTCCATGTTGGGTTTCTGACCCTAACGTTACGATTTCTTGTGGCAAGAAGGCAGGTCATATATTTCTACCCCTCACTCTGTTGACCACCCTCTAAATTAGGAACCTAGGTGAGACCTAAGCAATAATTAATTGATGTGCAAGCAGGTACAATTACAGCAAGCCTATAGTACAGGCAGAGGGCGGGCTGGTAGCTCTGCTTTAACAGGTAAGGAGTAAAATTACAACTAAGATTCTCCAGGGGGATCTGTCTTTCTAGATAATAAGGACACTAACCATTTGTTAGGTTGACAATAAAATTCTAGTAAGCATTATTGTTCTTTCTAATGGGAGATAAAAACGAAACAAACCCCTTTATTCACACCATTTTTTCTATGCCTGCTAGGTAACAGGCAGCCATACTTGAGGAACACCTCATTTAGTCATTTGCTCATTCACCCAATGATGTAACAGGAACTAAGGCAGCTGGGGACATGAAGAATAAAACCACTGCTTTGCTTTCAAAATATACTGGAAGGAGACAGAAGCATCCACAAATAATCACCACCCAATGTGGCAGCTGGTCTAAAAGAGGTGTGTGCAGGGAGTGCAGAGGCTTCAGGAGGAGGACTGAGCGAAAAGGACCAAGAACTCGAGCTGCAAGGAGCAGCAGCAGTTCACCCTAGAGGAGGAGGCACAGAGGCAAGGACCTGGCTTATCCGGACGGAGCAGGGGTGCCACGGGACTGCAGGGCAGGTGTGGGGGTGGTGAGGGTGGCAAGCCTGGCTGAGGCTCTCTGCTCCTGCAAACCGGAAACCATGGAAGGCTGGCTACCAGCACGCTGTGACCAGAAGTGCTCAGAAGGGAATGCTTGCAAGGGCGACTAGGGCAGCCTTTTTTGAGCCCTGAATCATGATTCCCCCCTCTGAATTTTTCCATTACCTCTTATTTCTAGAGTGTACGGGGGCACTTGGTAACACTCAGGCATATAGTTAATTCTTTTGGTATGCGTACGAGTTTGTTCTCTGTACTTGACGGTGAAACCCCACGAGTGGAAAAGTGTCTGTGCATTATCTCCCTCAGAGACCTGAGCAGATTTTACAATGTCTGTCAGCATTCGCCTGCTGTTAGGCACTTGCCATGTACACGTGAAAAGGAATTTGACTTTCTGAAAACACCTAGAGGCTATTTGTGGGGAAGACTAGAACTGTAACCTGACAGGGAAAGAGCAAGAGGCAGACAAATCTTACGAAGGGAGCCCAACAGGTGGTATTCAAGTTGTGCCGGATGCCACAATCTACCATACCGAGGATGGAAAGTCTGTGGAAGTAGCTCATCTGTGTGTCATCCACTTTGAATAAAAATATGAAATACCCAAACCTACCAAAGGCTTTTTTGCCTTCCCAAAGGATCCATTAAGTAGCAGAATACCCAATTACACACTTAGAACTTAATATACTTTCTGTAGGGCTTTATTGAGTTTAAAAGGCTTTCACATCTATGATCTCATCTGATCCTTACAATTTGTGATTCTTTGGGGACATCATTATGCTCAATGTAAGATGAGAAAACTGAGAAATAAATTACTTTGTAGCAAACACAGAGAGCTGAAGAAAAATCCAGGCCTTCCGCCCACCGTGAGTCAGATAGCAGGATGCCCCTTCCTCTGAACCACACTGTCTTCTTCCGCTGGTACCACCACTGCCACCACACCAGCCTCACGGGGATGTTTGCCGTGCACAAGCACTGTGACATTAGATTTATTCCACTTAGCACGATGAAATGAGTAACACTTACCCCCATTTTATAGAAGGAAAAACTGAGGGTAGAGAGGTTAATGATCTTGCTCAAGACCTTGCAGTTTGCAGGTGACAAAGCTGGGATCTGACCTAGATCTGAGATCTGACTCCAAAGCTCATGCTGAGTGATTAGATAATACTGTTTCTCTGCTCGCTCAGGCTCTTTACGGAAATAAAGCTTAGCCACAGAGTAATATATTCAAAATAAGATGCTTGGCTGACTGTATTCCCTTATATTTTCCCACACTGCTAATTAATTAGCACATATACTTTTGTAACATGATGTATAAACAAGGGTGCTCTTGAACCAAGTCTCATGACTCCTAATGTACTAGGAAAGATCACAAATCACATCAGGAGGATGATTCTGGTTTCCACGTCGCCTTCTCCATCCACGTTCCGTGGGAGCGGGTGAAGCTGAACAGCGTCCCCAGCACCCCGGTGAAGCAAGGTTTCCCACACTCACCTGTGCACATTCTCCATGGCGGCCACCTCAGCCAGCGCGGCGAGGCTGAAGAACGCAGACACGGCCGGCATCTCGGGAGTGCTGCTCCGCGTCTCGGCGGCCTCGGGGTGGTGTGAGCATTCATCAGGGCAGCCCGTCTCGGTGACTTTAGGGAGACTCCTCTGCAGCTGCTCCTTTGGTTTGTCATCTGTAATGGAAGGGAGATCCATCACAAGGGGATCACTCTGCTCTCTCCAAAGAAGGGCAACAGAGAAAACTGTGCCAGACAACATGAAATGAGCTAATATTCTCTACTGTTCACTTCTGTCATCCATCGAACATTAAGGCTTTTACAGAATCTCTTCTTCCATGGTAATAAACTCTTTTATTAAGCTCAATTGCAACTGTGGGCAGTGCTGTGCCCTGAAGCTGAGCTCAAGAGCTGTGTTTTATCCAAGGTCAAAGAATAGGACACTACTGAGGTGAGAGGGAAAAATGGGCTTTGGCCAAAATATAACCCAAGGGACTTGTGCAGAGTGGCCTGTGGACGCTGTAAAAGAGCCCTTAAAAACCTAACATTTTTGATAAAGCCATAGCATGCCCTACTGCGGAAACTGGGACATTGGGTATGCTGGAATACCACCGCTTGGGATGGCCTAAACTAATCCCAATGAGACGGATCAATCCCAGCGAGATCTCAAGTTGTTACTTTTGCTCTGAAGACCTACTGGAAGGAAGAGCTAGGCCCCTCTGCTATTCATGAAGAGGTGGTTGAAATGCTAGGCAGATATGCCTGTTGGGAGGGAGTACATTTTCTTTATTACGTAGCCAGTAGAGAGAAGGGGGAATCTTTCTCATAGTTTTAAAACATTTTAAACATAGAAAACAATTGATAAAGGCTATAAATGTCATATGAAAGTGCTACATACTTTTCTATGTGAAAGGGAATATTTTCTAAAATCTTTCACTATTCCTAGAAGTGAAAACGAAGCTATAACCTTTTACAAAATGAAAATCACAGAACAGAACCCAGAGTGGAAGGGAGGGAGAGAGGGGCCCGCTGGACTGATCAGGAAAACTAGATTCTAGTCCTCATCCCACTTTGACTTAGTAGTTCAATGGATCCAAAAACAAAATTCCACCTCTGAGCTTCATCTCTTACATGACAGGGTAAAATTGGGGGTCTTTAATATGCTTTATAGTTCTAACAATCTACATACACAAAACACACGGAAAAGTGCACAAAATTCACTAATTGTCCCCTAATATATCTCAGCAACCAATGATCTCTATTACCTAGATTAACCTAAATCAGATGTTTATGAATATTACTCTCAAAAAACACTCATTTAAACATTGTTTTCTACTTATAGAAGTCATTATGGACCTTTGACCTTTTTCTGGAGACTGGCTTAGGGTGGGGGAAGGGACACTTCCTTCAGGGCTGACAGAATGAGACGCTGGAGGCGCTAAAAGGCAGAAAGACAACAGCAGAGACTACTAATGCTTAGTTGCTGTAGCACTCTAAGATTTGAGGGGGGACGCTCAGTGTCACTCTTTGACCCCACTTTTTAACTGGGCCCCTCAGGCAATTCTGCTGCCATGGAGGCCACCAGAAATGGCAAACAGATCATAGACCACGACTGAAAATGGAGAAATTCACTGTACATTAACATCTGGTTAAAGATTAGCCCAGAGAACCCAAGAAATCCAGAAGCATTCTCAGCCTCCCTTAGCAGTCTGAGTCAGCTTTATAGGAATTGCTGGATGCTTCCCAAGATTCCTTAGTTCACTGGTTTAAATACCTGATAATCTGCCTTGTAGTGACTTGAATAATGAACCATGGAGAAACACGACTCATGCAGTATTTTTAAAAGTCTAGGATCTTCAGGAATTTACTTGATCAAGACTGTTTTTGTGCATACTGAGAAAGGGAAGTAAAAGCTGATAGTCCTAAAAATTACCTTTCCTTTCTAGGAATTCCAGATACGCTCTTGGAAAAAGAGCTATGATTTTAAAACACGGGCTAAAACATGTACATTTGCGAGTCTGTAGAAAATTAGTTCTAAAGGAGATCCGGAGAGAAAAAATGTTATCCTGACCAAACCCACAGAACAGACTCATTTTTCAGTGAGGACCCACAGCTGGCTTACAGTCATCGGCTGGCCAATGTGGCCACGATGACCTGCTTGCTCTAAAGCTCCCTCTTCTTACCCAAAGTACCTCCTGCTGGTGACACCCGGCCATCGGCTGTCCTGACAAGGTGTGTGATCTTGGTTTTCCTTGCCTTTCTCTTTTGGCTGCCCACCAAGGGTTCTTGCGTTGTTGTTGGCTCTGGAGTGTTGGGAATGGATGGGACATTTTTAACCTTATGAGCAGGCTCTGTGGTGTTTTTGTCTTCTGAAAATATGGCTGAAATAGGACAAACCATATATAGTCACACACAAAAACACAAGGCACCATCATTGCTCTTCGAAGGAAACATTTCTAAATGTCTGACCCATCTGAATGGAGAACTTACGTTTAGAGTTTTCAAAGTATTGATGGGAAAGAGAAATAAAACATTGTCCATGACTTTAAATAAATATATTTATTGCTATTTGCTTTGATAAGTTAAGTACAGAGGATTAAGACGCCCTCTCTCTCTCAACAGAATACTGAACCAAGAAGCCACTGTAATAACAGTGTTTGGATCCTGCAGGTTGGTGGGGAGGACAGCGTGTGCAAATCTGAGTAAATTGTCTCAAGAGAACATAGTGCTACATGTGGTCAGGGTCCCTATCTGAGAGCCTATTGGCCAGCTGGTGTGGAGAGGATGATCAAGGAAGTTTCTCTTCTTCTGCGGACACTGAGATGAAAACATGTACTTCTCACATTTACAGTTATCATTGGGACATTGGCTTTCAATTGCCAGGGTGGACTGATCAGAAAACAAACTGTGACTTTTTCTTCTTCTTTTACGCATCCTGACTGCTCAGTAAGGACCTGACAGATGTGGGTGAAGCCAGCACGTAAGGAAACTCTCTCCCACTCGCTGAATTCCAGGACGAGGTGAATGTGCTTACTGAGATAACGTAATGAAGTACCACATGTCAGTGGGGTTCCTGGAAAGGGTTGATTTAGGTACCCTAATTCTAACTGTAATACCACTGCATCACTTCACAATACACGCTTGTATCCTAAGAGTCACTGCGTTGAGAGTAAGGAACACACTTGCCACCAAGGACTTGGCTCCCACTTCCAAAAGGCTGGGAAAGCTTGTCTTTCTTCTATACTCATTTCCTTAGAAGCTCGTCTCTCCCCCTCTCCCTTAATTCGAAAGTGGACAAGAAAATGCAGACATGAGCATAGTGAGCACTTAGGAGTACATACATATAGTCAAGTTTCCCGATTGGGACTTTCTTAGTCCAGTAGGCTAAGGGCTTTTGGGCAGAGAGAAGAGGCATCTTTCCGTTTTTTAACTATCCATTCTCTTAAGATAGGCATAGAAATCGTTCTTGAGAAAGACGAGGGGAGTGTGGTTGAGGAAATCAAGGTCTGATGTGACAAACTCCATGCAAACTAAACCTGGAGGACAGCTGAAGGTACTACTCAGAAGGCAGAGACGCAGCTAGACATCGGAAACAAGAGAGCAGACAGGACACAAGGAGAAACAAAAGCTAAAACAAGAGGAAAAGAACAGAGCAAGAATAACTCAGCGTGTGAAAAATGCACTTGTTGGTATAAACACTTGCCGAGGCTTGATTTAAAATGTTTGATCTAGCTCTCTACTGGGTTTAGGTACATCCTTGAGAAAGGAGGGGTATGCATTCATAAGATCTTTGCCCTCAAGAGGTTGATTCCAGGCTTCCCATTACAAAACAAGTGGGAAATAATTTTAATTACATGAAAAGCAAGGATGTAAAGCAGAAATCACACCACGATTTGTGTCTTGGCTTTACCTCAATTTTGCATAATAGATGGCTGTGTGGGAACAGGCCTTTTCAAGCAAGTAATCAAAAAGTAGGGAAAAGACTCCTTTTAAATGGTAGACCCATACCCAGGTCAAACGTGTTAGCGTATTTATACTGTGATACTTAGTTTAACATAGGCCAGTGGGGGTATATATTTTAAGTTTTTTTTTTTTTTTTGAGTTTAAACTTCGATAAAAGCTACCAGCAGAATAGAAGACAATCTGGTTAAAAATACTCCAAAGAAATTTAAGGACTCTGCATTAGTCTTGAAATCCAAACCCTCATATAGGTATAAAGAAGCCAAAATCTGAACTTACAATGAGCATTAAATAACTTTTACTGGATATTCACAAGCTTCAAAATTTCTAGTTTCTTATCCAGATCCATCAGTTGTCCCTCCTGATTACAGGGGGGATCTTATTCGCCTCTCTAGTATGAGCACATTACAGATGGACCTTCCAGAAAAAGCATTAACCTCTTCCCTTTACTCCTTCCTCTTCCCAGAAAAATCCAGAACTTGTGGAAATAAGGTATAGCAGGGTTCCAAAGAGGAAAAGTGTATCATATCAGAAGAACTGCTTACAGAAAAAACAAACCAAGGAAGTCAAAGAAAAGGCGTGGACACCAGAAAAGGGCTGAGACAGAGGACCTGGTTTCTCCACAAAGACCAGGAGGTAAGAGGAATAGCACAGTCACAGAGAGAGCCGGATTCTACTCTCGGCTTTTTGATTTACTAACTGTAGGACCGTGGGTCTCAGTCTCTTCACGTAAAGATGGAGGCTGGACTAGATTAGCTCTAAAGGAGCCTTCCGGCCCTGAAATTCTGTTCCTTTTGCCACACAGCCTAGAATCAGGGTCTTGGCCACGGAAACACAAGCCTCCAACCAGCTCCAGCGGCTCAAGGCTGGGGAACAATATTCCCTTGACTAGCACTGTTTTGTTTTTTTTTGTCATTGGTGACCTTTCAAATGGTTTCATTTCTATTCAATGGTTACTCCTTTTCCTGCGTGTTCCAGACAAATCGGTACAAACACAGTAAGAAGCCAAGGGGACGGCTGCAAAGGGATTGCAAATGGGAGGCACAGTTCAGGCCTAAAAGCAGAATGGGACTAGGGGAAGGTCAGGAACCAGCAGACAAGGAGCTAGGGGGCCAAAGGCAAGCAGGCCAACAGATAGCAGTGGTCAACAAGTCCCAGAGGTTGGCGTACTGGGAGACAGTGAAGGAGTGAATCAGGTTGCAGACCAAGTGGAAGACGGAAAAAAAAAGAGAATACACTGGACATTCTCATAAATCACTGAAAAGCAGGCAATACCACCTCTCTAGATGTCATCTCCTCTAAACCTACTGTCAGATCAACAAGTAATTGTGGTGCCTGCAGATGGTCTACATTTGAAAAAGGAATGTACGTGATCTTTCTAGAGTCTGGAAGGAGGTCAGAGTGAGGCCTGCCCATGCTTTGACCCACGAGTGACCCCCAGAGCATCCTGTCTTGTCTGGAGGCCTAGACTGATGACAGCCTTCAGTCAGCGCTCAGGGAGAACTCTTTCTAAGACAGAAGAACTGGGGAAGGCAGGTAAGGCTAAGCCAAAGAGTTAGTTGTCTGGTCTAGTAACATGAGCAAAGCAAACAGAGGCTTGGTGGTGAGGGAGACGAAATGGAAATAGCTCAGAGAGGGAGACAGCCCAAAGTTGAGGACCAAGACTGCAAGCCAGTGCCTTTTTTTTTTACTCCCTGCCAAACTAATGGAAATGTGAGACAAGAAAGGCTTTGTCCTCTAAAAGCAAATTAGTCATTTCTCTTTCAGCTTGTAATTGAACACACAGACCTACCCAAGCACTGCGAAACACGTCCCCAGGGCTAGTTTGCACACTCCACGACAGTCATAGCGCATCATCTGAGAGTGATAACGTGCGCACACTGCTGGAGCAACATCAGGAACGTGGCAGTAAGAGCCTGTCTTGTTTTCCCAACTCTGCTCCCAAAATGGGGAGTAAGTTTTTTGGGAAAGTGGCTCTGTGCTTGTATTGCATCTCAGGAGGCCACTAGAGTGCTCCTGAGTCGTGAATTCACATTCCAACCCGGGGAATCACATGTGCACTGAGATTATTATAGCCAAATCCGGAATCTCATTGCCTTTGGTTGGTCTCCCATGAGCTGAAAATGCAGTCAGATGCTGAATGGAACACAGGAAAAAGAATCAAATGAATGAGCCTTATCTAAGATCCCTGGAGACCTTGCTGAAGTTATATAGCAACTATTGCGAACTTGAGGAAGGAGATTAAGTTAGCCTGAGGGCTGTGGATCATGTTTGAAAACCCAACTATAAACTAGATTTTTCTTCTGTGTTATTAGATTTATATATGACAAAGAAACTAATCTTATGAAGAGTCCTAGTCTGAGGTTTCCGGTTTTGTTTTTTATTCTTGTAAGATACCATTTATAGTTTCCACGTCTGAGTCAAATAAGGGCTATCTACACATATGTCTGAAAAATTGAAAACGTAGCAGCCACTGTGCTTCAGTGGAAAGAGGGCTGGTTTCTTCCCTTCCTACTTATGTTGGCCAGGCTTCAATTCCTTATCATCTATTTCGGCTCACGAGTCCTCTGTAATTCACTGGGGCTGCGGTCAAGATTAGTTTTTACAAAAAAATATATGTGAAAGCCCTCTGGAAACTATGAAGCAATATTAAGTATTAGTTATCATCACCATTATTATCATAATTAGAAACGTGTAGTTTAAGCATGAGCACATACCACAACTTGGTGGAAAGATAACACAGTGGCAGAGGTAAGTCATGTTGCTTCATCTGAAAATTTTACCTTTAATTCTAGGCTATAGGTAGTCTTTATGATCTGCAAAAGTTTCAAGAAATCGTTTAGCGATTTTGAATTTTAAAAGCATGAGGAAAAAACCCTCAAAACAGATTATAAGCTTAGCATTTAAACCTCAGACGTGACTACTAAGCACCTAAAGATTTCTGATATCCTGAAAAAAAAAACAACGAATTGCAAGGCACTTATACTCAGAGTGGTGTAAAGAAACCATAGTGAACTTGAAGTCATCCACCTCAACAGAAGTCAGGAACAGCCAACAGCTGCGTAGCCTCAGTTTAATCAACATTTCCAGTATAGACATTAGCTATGAACAACTCCTCTCTAACCTCTGCCAGGATGGCTTACACAGGTTAAAATTATCCTGATTATGGTTTCATTTTCTGTCCTTATATATGTATATTCTCCAAGGTAAAGTTCTAATAAACAGTGATATGGCCATAGGTGAGAGAGAGAGGATGAAGTAAAGGGCCTGGATAATTCACAAAGCACATAGCCACCACCTGAACGAGAAAATGCAGGGGATGGTATGAAAACAAATAGCAAAAAAAGGTCACTTTACATTACTGGTAATTTCCAGTGCTCAAACTGATTCCTTTTTTCCTGACCATGTAAAATGAATTTGCATTCTACACTAAAGGACGTGCAATTTTCAGTGTATGTTCTCCAAAGTTTTCTTCCATATATGTTAATAATAAATATAATTAAATATCACCAATAATCACTCTATTTCCAACTAAACCCTTGGGATTGTCTAGAAGACTCAAAATTGACTTACTTTTCTGCCTCCCATAGGGCAGAAAATTAGGATTACAGGAAGAGGTACTTCCAACATCACACCCCCCGCTCAACATGTCACAGTAACACAATCGTCAAGCGTTCGAAGGGAAGTGAAATTTATGGTTCACGTATTACTACATCTCACCATCCACCCAGCCCCTAAACACATGCCTCACACACTTAGTACAAATGTGAGGCTGAACAACTTGTCCTACTGAAAACTGCTAGTCCGGGGCAGAGCTGAGACTAACACCTAATTAGGTCTCCTAATTCCTACCTTCTGCGTTCTTTCTACTCCCTGGCACCTGCTGATACCTCCTTTTTCTAAGGTAGGGTTTTCCTCGTTTAAAAGACAAAACATTTGGAACGGTATTGTTTCAAGAAAAGAGTAATGTGGTCTTAAAAGCCTCTTTTATATTCCTCTGATAGTTCATCAGTGCCTTACATTTATCAAATCTGTGCAGAAGATATTTTTAATATACACAAGAGCTACTGTGTATCAATTGTGGGATGCGAGGATTTAATGCTGAGAGCAGCATGACAATTCATATTTTGTTTTGCCAGCAAAGTGCAGAAACGATACTCCACAGAGGTTGTGAATGTGAAATAACAGGTCAGAAAAGAGAAATGTTCTCCTGGCATTTTCTGTAAAACTAAAAAGATTTACAGCAGACATGTGGCTCATGTAAACTATGCCTACCAAACAAAAATAGTTCATGTTTGTAATGAATTCAAGTTTGAATATTTTTGATAAACATCTTTAAAACATGAGTTTTTGTTTTTGTTTTTTTTTTTGGTGAGGAAGATTGGCCCTGAGCTAACATCTGTGCCAATCTTCCTCTATTTTGCATGTGGGATGCCGCCACAGCATGGCTTGATGAGCAGTGTGTAGGTCCGTGCCCAGGATCCGAATCCATGAACCCTGGCCCGCTGAAGAGTAGCATGCGAACCTAACCATTACGCCACTGGGCTGGCCCCGAAAACATGAATATTTTTGATAAATAAGTTAGGCCAAATGTGCATTTGAATTTTTTTCTCCTTTTCAGTAAAGGAAGGAGAGTGGGAGTCAAGAGACGTGCACTGTTCATTAAGTTCCCCTTTCTGGCCATAAGTAAATCAAAGCATTGGACCGGATGATCCCTAAGATCCTTTCTAGCTTTCAAATGAAGCGACTCCTAATTAAGCACTACAAAAATGTTCAGCTCTTTCAAAATAGCTACAATGGAAAAAAGGGAATCAATGGGAAGAACGGAAGGATGGACTCTGAACCATCATAAATTAGCATTCACATGAGGGTTCAATATTTAACAGGAATTAGATGAAGTCACAAATAAATATGACCATAGGAAATTTTGAAATAAAATCTGCACTTGGGCCCTATAACATTTTACTAGTCAATACAGGACTTTTCTTTGGCTATCCATAAGCCTCAAGGGCACTGCACCTGATCACAGTTAGAGGTCCTGGGAGGCGGGCTAGGGAAAAAGCTCAGGTGAGGAACCACTTCTGCAGGCCTGCCCGTGCCCAGCCAACCAGGAGAGCCCCACGCTGCCCTACTCTGACTCCCATAAGCATCTGCCTGCAACACGAACTGCAACGCTGAGTATTTTCAGTTCTAAAAAACTCTAATTTCTGGTTAATGTCGTTCAAAGTTTATAAATTCCCCTTTGACACATTAAATTCCACATGACACACTGCCTTGACTCTTAGCAGGGTCGAAAATATCAGTTTTGATTTGAAAATTAAAAATAACCCGATTCTGAACACTCAGGTCTAACGATGGCTGGGCCTATATAATTTATGTTTTTTTAAACCCACAAAAATTATGCCACTTCCAGCCCATACTACCTGAAACGATACAGTGAATATTGCTTCTTTTACCTTCTGCAGGGTGAATGGCATCCAAGAAGAGGTGCTTGTGTGACCATTTATCCCCACTTCCTAAAAACAACGATAGAAAGAAGTGAAACTCTGCTCCTCAGAGAGGCACATACACTATAACAATAAGACAATAAACAACTTAAATATGAAATATTATCACACAAATGAAGCAGAATTTTATTTCAACTATTTAATTCTCAAAACAGCATTTGCCAACTAAAATAATTAGGCTATATAGGAAATGGATTAAAAACGAATAAATTTGCCTTTTATGAAATAGACGGTTGGATAATTTCTATGACTTTAATCAAAATAATTTGAAGATCAGTTAAAAGGGAATGATAAAAGCTGCCATTTTACCTAAAGAGTGATGTTTCTCAACGGGAAGCAGAGAAAACATATTAATATACAAAAAAAACCTAAGAGGCTGAAGTGGAGGTGCAAATAAAACCCGAATTAAGCAAAAGGTTACACAGAGGAAGAACACAGACGCACACATGTCTACACACAGCAGAAAGCTGCATTGAAAGGCTCATTCCAGAAACATGACAGCTTCAGTCTGGCCATGCAAGGAGGATGCGAACGGGCATCGATGAGCAGGCTCATGGGAGTCACGAGACCAACATGCAGGGAGACGCTAACGGGAGCCTGGCTTCCAGGACATGTGGCTGCACCAAACCAGAGGGGGAGATTTATCTTTTATGTGAACGAAGAGCAGGAGTCCTGAACTACAAGAAGAAAGAAACCTTTACACGAGCCCTGAAGAGGTTCAAGGGCCCATCAAGATCATAAAAACGAGACAGAGGCTCAGAGTGAAGGGAGGGTAGAGTGCAACGCGTCTCTAGTGTCCTCTGGAAATAACAGTTACGTGACTGAAGGAGGTGGGAAGAAGATTCTGGCAACAATGAAGTATATAGGTAGGAAAAAAAAAAAAAAAAAAGACAGGTTATGACTCAGGAGTGGAATCCTCCTTGACAAGAATCCTCAAGTGTCAGAGAAGTACAGAACCCGTGTGACTTTCGTATGACTATGAACCTGGTAAGTTTTCAGGACGTAGGAAAATGTGGTCCTGGTAGGAAGGCTGCCAAACACGAGAAAAACGAGAACAGTCAAAGAAAATAAGTAGATGAGAGCTCAAGAAGACTAAATTACAAAATGCACCAAATATAGATGAAAAGAAGCAATTTTAGGATTCACATGGAACTCTGAAAATAGAGACAAAATTGGAATTTGAGTAGGAATCCAAGTGAAGGAGATCTCTCTCTGCTGCAGAGTCTAGAAATAACGAATGTGCCAGTGTCAGGAGCTGATGACATGGAAGCAAGCAACGGGGAGGAGACGGCAGAGGCGGTGCACGGAAGCATTATTCAAAGATGAATTCACAATGGAGGTGGCCAAGAAACCTTAATGGAGGATGGAAGGCACCAATACCTTTTTCCGGAACATTAGGCTTCTCCTTTTTGTGCTTATATTTGCTGACAATTTTGTGGAATAAGTTCTTTTTCTGAGACTGGAAAGGACCTACAGACAATATTAATATAAATATATTTTAAATACACAATGTTTCATAAAACAATACTGTGTTTCCAAACAATTACACCCGCCCCCCTCCTGTGGAATAAGCAAATTGAGTCACAAGAAATGTCATCTTGCATCATTACTCATTTAACTAGCGCTCAGCATCCTTCTTGAGGCTTCTTTAAAACCCAGTGAGATTTTCCCTAGAAACGTACTGGGCAGAAGCCTCCCTTAGGGCTGGGACTCCTTCAGTAGGAACTGCCGACTTAGTGACTAGATAGAGACCACAACTCACAACAGCAGAGCAGCTGTTGTCTGTCATAAAGAAAAGATTTTACTTTAGATTCCTTAATATCATGGAGAAAAGGATGGCCTGGGCATTTCATCTCTCCCAAGAAACTGGTTTTTACAAGGACAGTATTTTCAGGACAACAGTTGGCCTGATAGCATCAGATAGCTTTCTAGCCTTTTCTGAGGATATTCTAGGAAGAAAAAAGTGATTTAAAAATAGAAAAATATTTGCCCAACAAATTTTTTTCTGGGGAGAAGACTCAGATTGTATCTTAGTGTTCTCAGATTAAAAAAAACAGAATTTTCAGTCATCAATCAGAAATGCCAACAATAGCACTGACCTCCCCAAAGCAAGCTGCTTTCTACACTTTGCTGGTATTCCCGTGTGAAACTGACTTAATTTTACATAACTTCTGCTTCCTCATCTGTAAATGGGAGTAATAACTGTGCCTAACTCACAGGGCTGATGTGAGGATTAAAAAAGTGAGAAGCTCTATCAACTGCCCCTGTTGCATCTTCCCAGCTACCGGCACCTGCACCCACTTCCTGCCTTCCTGCCAGAGGCAAACCAGCTAGGCTCCTGTCTGAAGTATACGATTCAATGGTTTTTATATTCACAGATATATGCAACCAACACCAATTTTACAACATTTTAATCACCTCAAAAATAGATCCCATATCCTCCAGTTATTACCCATCCCTATACCTGTATTCCCCTTGTCCCTAAGCAATCACTAATCTACTTTCTGTCTCTATAGATTTGCCTATTCCAGAAATTTCTCATAAATGGAATCATACAATATGGTCTTTTGTGTTTGGTTTCTTTCACTTGGTATGACATTTGCCAGGCTCACCCATGTAGCATGTATCAGTATTTCACTTCTTTTTAAGGCCGAATAATGTTCTATTCCATGAACATACCACATTTTGTTTCTCTATTCATCAATTGATGGACACGAGTTGTTTGTACCTTTTGGCTATTATGAAGATTCATATACAAGGTTTTGTGTGAACACGTGTGTTCATTTCTCGTGGACATATACCTAGGAGTGGAATTGCTAGATCACATGGTAATTCTATGTTTAAGCTTTGGGGAACTGTCTGACTGCTTAACATCCTCACCAACACTTATTATCTGTTGTCTTGATTATAACCATCATAAGGATGGGAAGTGGCATCTCTCTCACTGTGGTTTTGATTTGCATTTCCCTGATGACTAATGATGTCAAGCATCTCTTCATATGCTTACTGGTCATTTGTATATCTTCTTTAGAGAAATATCTATTCAGATAATTTGACCATTTTTAAATTGAGTTGTTTTTCTTCTTTTGAGTTGTACGAGTTCTTTATATAGTCTAGATAAAATCCCTTATCAGATATGTGATTTGCAAATATATTCTCCCATTTGGTGGGATGTCTTCATTTTCTTATTAGTGTCCTTTGAAGCACAAAGGTTTTAAATTTTGATCAAGTCTAATGTATCTATTTTGTGTTTTGTTGCTTGGGCTTTTGCTGTCAGATCAAAGGACCCATTGCCAAATCTGAGGTCACTAAGATTGACCCCTATGTTTTCTTTGATACGTTTTATAGTTTGAGCTCTGACATTTAGGTCTTTGATCTATGTTGAGTTAATTTTTGTATACCGCGTGAGGTGAGTAAATGTCCAACTTCATTTTTTTGCATGTGGATATCCCATTGTCCCAGCACCACTATTTGAAAAGACTATTCTTTCCCCATTAAATAGTCTTGGCACCTTCGCTGAAAATCTATTGACCAATGATGTATATAGGTTTACTCTGGACCCTCAATTCTATTCCATTGACCTATATGTCTGTCTTTATGCCAGTACCACACTGTCTTGATTAGTGTTTTTTGTAGGCAATTTTGAAATTGAGAAGATTGTTCTGGCTATTCCGAATCTCTCACAATTCCAAATTAACCTTAGGATCACTTGTCAATATCTACAAAGAAGTAAGCTGGGATTCTAACAGGGACTGGGTTGATTCTGTAGATCAGTTTGAGGGAGTGTTTCCATCTTAAGAATATTAAGTCTTCTGATCCATGAACATGGGATGTTTTTCCATTTATTTCAAATGTCTTTCTTTCAAGAATGTTTTGTAGCTTTCAACGTGTTACACTTCTTTTGTTAAATTTATTCCTTATTACTTTATTGTTTTTGATGCAATTGTAAATGAAATTGTTTTCTTGATTTCATTTTTGGATTGCTCATTGCAAGTGTAGGGAAATACAACTGATTTTTGTATAATGATCTTGTATCCTGCAACCCTGCTAAACTCATTTATTAGCTATAATATTTTTCTAGTGAATTCTTTAGGCTTTCTATATAAAAGATCATATCACCTGCGAATAGAGATAGCTTTACTTCTTCCTTTCCACAATATGGATGCCTTCTGTGCCTAACTGTCCTGGCTAGAATCTCCACTACAATGTTGAATAGAAATGGTGAGAACGCACATCCTTGTCTTATTCCCTATCTTAGGGGGAAAGCATCCAATCTTTCACCATTAAGCATGACGTTAGTTGTGGGGTTTTTGTAGATGTCCTTTATCAGTATGAGGAAGTTCCCTTCTGTTCTGAGTTTGTTGAGGGTTTTTGTGAAATGCCGTTGGATTTTGTTAAATGCTTTTTCTAAATCTATTGAGATGATCATGTGTTTTTCTGTTGTTCTATTGATGGTATATTACATTAACTGATTTTTGGATGTTAAACCAACCTTGCATTCCTGGGGTAAAATCCCACTTGGTCATGATGTATTATCTTTTTACATGTTGCTGAATTTGGTTTGCTAATTAAGGATTTTTCTGTCCATATTTGTAAGAGATATTGTTTTTCTTTCTTTTGATGTCTTTGTCTAGTTTTGACATTATGGTAATACTGGTCTCATAGAATGAGTTGGGAAGTGTTCCTTCCTTTTCTAATTTTTGGACAAATTTGTGAAAAATTGGTATTAATTCTTTAAATGTTTGGTAGAATTCAGCAGTGAAGCCATCTGGGTCTGGGCTTTTTGTTCTGGGTACTATTTTGATTAAAAAACTCAATCTCTTTACGAGTTATAGGTCTATTCAGATTGTCTATTTCTTCTTAAGTCAGTTTCAGTAGTTTGTGTCTTTCTAGGAATTGTCCATTTCATGTAGGTTATCTAATTTATTGGGATATAATTGTTCATAATATTCCTTTATAACCCTTTCCATTTTTGTAAGGTCAGTAGTAATGTCCCCTATTTCCTTTCTGAGTCTAATAATTTGAGTTTTCTGTCTTTTTTCCCTTGGTCACTCTAGCTAAACATTTCTCAAATGTGTCGTTCTTTTCAAAGAACTAGCTTTTGGTTTCACGGATTTTCTCTATTTTTCTATTCTTTATTTAATTAATTTCATTTCATTAATTTTCTCTCTAATCTTTATTATTTCCTTTTTTCTACTTCCTTTAGGTTTAGTTTGCTCTTCTTCTTACAATGTCTCAAGGTAGAAGGTTAAGTTATCAATTGAGATCTTTCTTCTTTCTAAATATATACATTTACAGCTGTAAACTTTCCTCTAAGCATTGCTTTAGTTGTATCCCATAAACTTTGATATGTTGTGTTTTCATTTTTATTCATCTCAAAGTATTTTCTGATTTCTCTGGATTTCTTCTTTGACATTGGTTATTAAAAGTGTGCTGTTACTTTCCACATATTTGTGAATTTCCCCATTTTTTTCCTGCTGTTGATTTTTAATTTCATTCCACTGTGGTGAGAAAACATAATTTTCTTTATTTCAGTCCTTTTAAATGTATTGGTTTTTTTATGGCCTAGGGTATGGTGCATCCTGGAGTCTGTTCCATGTGCACTTGAGAAGAATGTATATTCTGCTATTGTTGGGTGGAGTGTTCTATAGAGGTCTGTTAAGTCTAGTTGGTGTATAGTGTTCAAGTCTTCTCCTTCCTTGCTGATCTTTTGCCTAGTTTTTCTATCAAACCTATTCTTTTTTCCATAGCATGTCTCACCTTCTAACTCAATATATACTTTGCTTACTGTTTAGGCTTGTTTATTGTCTGGTAACTCCACCATAACATAACCTCCATGGCAGCAGGATTCTTCGTTTTCATTCACGGATATATTCTATGTGCCTAGAATGGTGCTTAGCTTAGCACACAATGGTTCTCAATAATATTTGTTGCGTGAACAAATAAATAAAGCTTTTAAACCACTGCTTGGCACAAAATAACAGCCCAAGAAATGCCAGTTGTTGCTCTTATTACTGTTAACGTAAAGCTGTGCAACTGTTTTTTGATAACTATACCAAGTCATCCTTCTAAATAACCAATAGCAAATCCTTCTGAATTGGCTGGTAGTGGTTTGAAATAGAAATAGAAAATGCCTCTTGTTGGCTTTTTTCCAGAAAAACTGAGCAACAAGGGGAAGAAGTTAAACTTAACAAATAAACAGAAAATATATCATGTGTACATACTGCACTAATATTACAGGTATTCTCTATAATCCATTGAAATCACTGCCTCATACATACAGAAAACTGCAGGCTGGTGCACCTGAATGATAGATACATGGGCAATCAAAGACAATAAAAGTAGAAGAAAGCAGGGAAACAATTCCGAGACTTCTCAGGACCATAAGGATCCTAGTGATTTACCTGTAGGAAAATAATTTAATAATAATAAGGTATTGGATCATAGAGAGAATGATTTCTGGATTCATCACTGTGTATGAGGACAAACAGATAAGAAGTGCTTCCCAGAAGCAAATTGATTTGATGTATGAAATGCTTTAGGAAGGAAGAAAAGGATACATATTTTCAGACCCAGCCATACTCAGAGAAATCTAAAAAGTACAACTTAAGGAAAAAGCTAAAGATAGAGCCTGTAATTTTAACATGAAAAAAGAACATCCAGAGTGGTTTAGTACATGGAGGAGCTTCTGTAATCTTATATTTTTAAAATTCCTTGCTCCTGGCCATCCCCAAACTATAGTTATAAAACCAATCTCAGTAAATGACAACTTCAGATAAAAAAGAAAATGACAAACTTGAAAGAGTAATAGATAGGATATAATTGTAGTCACTGAAAAGCAGCAATTTTAGAGTCAAGAAGCAAATAATTTGATTTCTGCCCACCAGATATGTTTGATATTTTTCCTAAAGAAAATAAAGTCAAAATCTGTAATAAATAGCAAATATAAGGAAATTTACTACTATTATTTTCCTTAGTTAATTATTATATTAATGTAGAAACATCCACTGAGGAAAAAGAGGGTAGAAAGTGAAAAGCAGAGAAAAGAGCTTTAGAAGGAATCAAACAAAGAACTGGAAACTTTTACTAAACTACCACCTTAAGTTTCCATCCCATCTCTTTCTCTCGTCTTCCTACCAAATTTCTTGAAAGAGTGTTTACATCAGCTTCTGCTTCCTTATAACAGATCACTTGTTGCTGGCAAGTAACTAGCTTGGGACTCCGCTTAAGTTTTGGGCAGGATGGCCTGTATTTTGAAGGTATCAATCCCCTTTGCACCACAACTTCACAGCTGGGTAGTACAGAGCAGAGACAACAATCTGAGAGGATAAGAGGGTTGCCATAGAAACATTAACAATAACCTTTCCAAAACATTAATCTTGTTCATGGTTTGCTGAAAAATGGATATTTTTGAGATGAGAAGCTGTAGTGACACAGGAGCCATTTCAGTATCAGCCCATTACGATAATTTTTCAAAGTCAGCAGGTAAGATGAATTAAGTGAACCTGGCTCTTTAGAACTGTTGCAGGAAACAAATATTAGGCATAACTTGAATGTGGCGGCTTATGCCCATGTTCTACAGTTTCATGTTTTTAAGCTATAAAAAGAGCAGAAGTTTTATTCTAAAACTAGGCTGTCATTTTTGTAATGGACACATAAGTAATGAATAACCAATGAAACAATAAATTCCTTTGCAATAATTTCTAGCTCCCAGCTGCTGGGCATGTGGATCTGCTGACTTGAATAAGTTCTATGAAGCCAGCCACAATCAAGTTGGGGTAGACTGAAGGGAAGAAGTCACCTCACCGGGCTGGACATGCATGCCTTGATAAGGACCTCAGGATTATATTAGGTATACATTTCATATCTGCAAACGTGCCGTCACCATGTCCCTGAAAACGTTTGGTGGCAATGAAGACTCTCAAACAGTTACAAGGTGAAATACAGAGTTCTGCCCAATCTGGAAGCTCTACCTTCCTGTTAGGAAAGCTGGCCTGGCTATCATCAGATCTCAGTTCTCTAACACTGAAAGAATCCTCAGGTTGGCTCAATCCCTGAGGATTCTGTCCTCAACCTTTAATGTTGTAGACTTATTTCTTTAATTACCACTGATGATTTTTTACAATCTCAAATCCTTAATTGTTTGAAATTCCAATCTTAAAAGTTAAATGTGGATTAGAAAAAAATGAGAAAAACCAACAGTATATATGACAAAGGGGCTAAGAAACAATGTGAGAAAATAGAAGAAATAAATGAGGAGAAGTGAAGTCAAGGGTCAGGCTGCGCCATAATTTAGACACTCTAAATTGAACTCAAATAAGTTTTTCTCTATGACCCTACTTGGTTTGAAAATTACTATTTTGCAGAGCACTCTGACTTCTGATACTTTTGTAAAAAGTGCTTCATACATTAACAGTATACTTAAAAAATGTGTCAAAACAAATCTCTTAAGAAGTTACAATTAAATTTAGACTTCTAATTTAAAGCATTCATTTGAATATATACAAGGAACTGTGAGCAATAAACTGGAAAACACCATAGGAAGGGGCTTGCTTCAGCTCAACTGCATTGTGAGTTAGATGGATTATAATTTACTGTACAATTTGTTCTTAGAAGCAAAGGGAAATTCTATTCCTAAATCATCTATATCCTAAGGCTACCATAACAGAGCCTGAGCCCAGCCGGAGGACGGTGGCATTTAGCTATTTTCATCCCTTTTTACTACAGAGTTTCTGATAAGACCCATTACATAGACCTAAGGGAAAGGGCAGAGATAGTAGAGGGGACAATGAGAAAGGGGAAAAGACTACTTGGAAATACAGGTATAAATAAGGAGACCACTGGGAAAATAGAACTACCCAGCAAGTACTATGATTTTGAGATATATAACTTCATAAATGCATACATAATCATTTTCTTTAGAAATTACATTTCAGAAAAATTCTATACATTTTATATAACCTCGAATAGTTAAAGAAGTACCTAGTATAAGGCAGGAAAAAAAGATCATGAATGTTGAATGATAACAAATATAGGAGAAAATAGAATAGAGACAAATGGTAAATTGTTGGAGGAAAAATAAGGTTTCCTATGGATACATGCTCTTTTACTAATGAACTAACGATCTCATACCCAGTGTTTGCTTTGAACGATTCATTACGCAAAGGGTCTAGAGTCTAAGAAAACAATCTCCTCTATCCTCTAAAGATCTGGCAATTACAGCACAGCTGGTATGATAATTTCATTAATAACTTGTGGGATAGTACACTGGCGCCGCTAATGCCAAATTACAATCAGTCACAAATACTACTCCTTCAGTTTGCTAAACAGAGAATATATTATTGAATTGCTGCGTTATTTCAATCGCATCTGCTCCATGAGTCAGAATGCGGAGCAAAATCTGAAGTCTTGGAAGACTTCTCTCCTATGTAATTCCTGACACGTTGTATAAGAACCAGGGACTTTGTGGCTTGAGAGGCATAACAGAAGAATAAAGATGATACTGTATGACGTATAATCCAAAGCCCCAAAAAGCTATTTCACATCAAAAGAAATACTGTTAATCTCAGTGGGTAAAGGAAAAACATATAACAGACAACTAAGACCCAAGAGAAGGTCTCATGAAAAGAGATACTAACTTCAGGGTTTTATAACTTTTCAAAAATAAATCTGTTGTTCACATTCCCTGATACATAATTCAGCCAACTTAAGAGCTCTAAAATGAATGTCTCGAACTCCAAGGAGTGGAGGAAGAGAATATGTCCTGCACATCAATCAATTAAGTTCCATTTTATTGGCTTGTCGAGTATTTATCAGCAACTTTAAATCCAAGAATTATAGGAGCTCGAGATACCTGGCATCTTTGGGCTCGCAGACTACTCTGCCTACCCTTAAACATCTCTAGGGCACACGGACTGTCATTTCAAATGGTGATCCATTACGATGCTCAACTACCCTCCTGTCAACAAGGCTACTTTCTTTCTTTCCTACCTATCTTGGAAGATCTCAATACAATCCTATTTTATTTTCCCAGATGAGCAAACCTGGTGATGCGACATTTCTTTTTCAGTTCTTTATTCACCAGACTTGTTTTTATTAAACACAGAGGAAATCCGAGTTAATTCTAAAATCACTTTCACGTTCCTCTCTGCCTTTAATCACAAAGGGGGAATCTTCTTCGGCCTTTCAGATCCATCTTGAGACACAGATCTCAAAGTGACCCTCCTCGGTTGTGTCAATTCTGGTGTGCAAAGAGGTTTTTGAGTCTTGAGGGAGAAAGATTTAGATTTCTTCAGAGAAGAAACCGTAATTTTCCCTAGACATACACCTTAACTATTCCTTCAAAATCCATGAACTTGTATCTCTTCATTAATATTTATCTCTGATCATTATCCTTGATTGCTAGAATTTAGCAAGATTTATGTAAAGATATATATTTATCTATCTATCCATCCATCCATGTACAATATACAAAAGAAGGGAATTAATCTGATATGACATAAAGAAGGTAACAGGCAGCCACTTTTGCAGGGTAATTACAAGAACTCTTCCATCAAATCCTGCTCAAAACTTGATCCTGAAAGTAACAAAAAGCTGGGCGACACCAGTTCTTCATGTCTCTGTTCACTGTCCTTACAGGAGAGCTAACCAAATGAAAGCTCTCGCATCTGTGTGAAAAACTAGAGGTACATTTTCCCTACCAATCTCCAGACCTAAAATAAAATCAGAAGACAAGTTTCTCAGCAGGGGCAGTACTGTCATTTTGGTAGGACAATCCTTCACTGTGCTTGAATGTCCTCAGCAAGTCAGGATGCTTACAATCTCAGCCCTGCCCCATAAATGTAACGGTGCTCCCAGGTGCTGAGACCACTAAAAACGCCCCCACGCTCTTTAAAACCCTCCTTTGAACTTCAGTCTGCCCCCGATGAATGCTGCAATCTATCTAAGTCCTGATGATAATTTTAAAAGCTTCCCTGATACACACGGGGGAGAATCTGATATTCTTGAAAATGAATATGCTCAATGCAGCATTTTTAAAAATTTAACGAAGCCAATACAAAAATATATTGCTAGAGTATTACGGGGAGTTTTATTTTCATTTGGTTCATACTGCCAGTAAAGAATGCAGTCTGCCTATCAGGTGAACAGAACGATTTCATAGTCCCAGAGTCCAACCAGTTGCAGACAGCGGGAACGGAAGAAATTAGCCTCAGCCCGCACGTTCTGCTCAAGAAAAGTTCAATATTCCAATTAGAATTCTGGAGAGCAGAAGATCGAAGACCACGTGTAACACTTTCAAAAAAGCTACATCCTTAAGGGCAAATGTACAGGTTGAGACGCCAAAGGACACAGGCTGAGGAGAATCAGGAAGGAAGGGAGGGAGACAGCAATGAGGCAGGAACCCAGATAATCTCAGAAAGCAACCTGAAATTCCAACTCACTCCTGCCTCAGTTCTAAATCCAATCACACATCTACAGGGAGCTGCAGAAGCTCAGGAGAGGGTTCAGGCGAGAGTCTGACCACTCTGCAGAACGTACGGCACGCGTCTAACCTTTGCTGGTTTTCGTAGGCTCTGAGGACACGCTTCCAGTCTTCTTCTTTTTTCTCGGGACAGGGACACACTTCCGGTCAAATGTAACAGGACTATACTGAGGGAGGCTGTTGAATTTTTTTTCAAATTCTTCATCCAGCTTTGCTGAGCTAATAAAAGGAGTGGGGGGAGGGATCGATCAGCACATGGTGTAAATATTTAAACAGAAAATGATGCAACATATAGTTTACGATATTCCATTTGAAAACAGGGTCCCTGAGAATTAGGGCATTGTTAATAAACTCTATGCGAGGACAAAAAATACCTTTTCAGAAATGCTTGAGAAGATTTACCAGTACAGTTTTCTTAGTAAACTCACATGACAGGTTATGTTATTACCTTAGAAAAGCAGGAACATTATTTAAAATATCAGAATATTTTTGAAGCGGAGAATTTGCCATTCTCTCCATTGGCATGGGAACTTTTCATTAATTTCAATACAAAGCATATTCCATCCAGACACATTTCTCATTCTGAAGATTCTTATATACATATATATAGGCAAGCTTATTGGTAATATGGTATACAGGTAATTTTGTAAGATTAGTTTTTAAAAAAAAATTATTGACTAGTCCTTGATTAAAACATACACAAAGAAAATGCATAAAAATATTCTGAATATCAGAAAAAAATTCTAGAGAGTTGACCAGGATGAGGATAAAACATTCAATGAGAAAAGCAGAGCCAGTTTTCGTGAACACACTGGCAGAGAGGCCACCCACTTTAACGCAAACCACAAATGACTTCAGAAACGCCAGCAGCAAATTTGGGAAATCCATGGGCTGCTCTAAGGGCCCCACACAGCAATGGCAGCATGCCTGCTAGATTCTAGGCTGGCTGCTGGCTTTCATTTAGTGAGACTTATTAACTAAGACACAACCCTGGAAAAGCTGCAGGAGAACCGCTGTGCTTGGCAGATGGAAAATGGAAGGGGTACTGGGAAGAGGGCAGTTTTGAGCACCAACTTACAAGAAGCTACTAGCTAATGTGTTGCTGCTACCTAAGGGGAAGACTTGAGATGTGTCCACCTAAAACGGTTCTCAGTTGTGGAGGAATGTACAAAAGTTGGGGAGCAGAGATAAGACAGCCAGGTGACCATGAGAATGGTCCGAGGAAAAGGGCCTGGGCTAAGCTGCATCAGAGCAGTGGAGGTTGGTGGGTGGGGTGATGCTCCTCCCTTAATACAACTGTCTTTCCTCATTCAGTCCAACAGTGTTAAAACTAATGGAAGATCAGCTACCATTTGACACTAATAGGATGCTATCAGAAAGCTATCTACAAGTTGTGAATTTTTCAGATACTCTGAATAACCAAAAGGAAAATACAAAAATGCAAGATATAACTCTTAAGGTCCCTTGGGACTTTTTTTTCTTTTTTCGACTAGAATAATCACCTATGTTTTTCTTGGAGAAGTCTATAAAATTAGAACCGCCAATACTGAGTGAATTTTTCTCGGCTACAGTTAACTAAAAAGGTAGCACATTTTCTATGATAAAAAGGTTTAAAATGCTCATTTAGAAATCTCAGAGAAGACCGACAGGAACTGGCATTTCTCACTGCTAAAGCGCTATGTTGGAACAAGGCAAGCCCAGCGGGTCTGACTCTGACAGGCCAGCATTTAAATGGAGGGAAAGAGGAGAGACCAGAGGTTTACTGTTGATTTAAGCCTGTAGAAAACCACACGTTATATACATGTGGCTTCCTCAGAAATCATTAAAAACAAACAAAAACAACCCCACACCAATCTCTTTTCAGGGACGGATTTCCAAAAGATTGTTTCACTTTTCTTGTTCCTCAAAGAAGACGGGTGAAAACATCCCTCTCACAGCTTCAGCAGTTTCCAATGGCAGCATCAGAGAACCTTCTGTTGGGAGCCTAATGCCTGCTTATTTCCCTAGGACTTCATATCGTCTGCAAAGAGACCTGCTCTTCTCTTGGTGTGTAGACCCACAGGGCATTGAGAGTGCCAGGCATTGGTCCTGACACTCAATGGTCACTTTTTAAGGAAATCTTGCATTTGAAAATATCATTTGACAACGACATATGTGAAGATTTTCATGCCACTGTTTAAGCAAAACTAATTTCAACTACTTCGGACTTTTAAAAATATTGGAAAGGAAATATATATAAATATATCATATCTCAATATAAATAATCTTGAGGAATCATCATTATGAAAAATAATCCCCCCACCCCTTTGTGATGATCTAGAGCCTCAGAATTAACCAGACTTGAGAGCACTGTAACTTCCAAGGAAAAAACATATTATTCCACAAACAGAAATGCAAATATTTACGAATAAACCAAATACGATACTCTCAATGCATAAAATTTGCATACCTTTAAAGACACTTATGAAAGAATACGGAAAATATAAAAATGTACTTATTTCTATTCAATGCATTCTTTTCAAACTAGGCTAATAAAAAATCTCAAAGGATTTTCAAAACAGTACAACTGAATATGTAGATGCTTTCCCCAGCAAAATAAAGGACTGGATCTCCTAACTTAAACTAACAAAGTGCTTTATATTAAGATTGGTATTAGGAGTCTTTGGCATAACATAAAAGATGAAATAATTCTCGATGATTTTATCTTGATGTATGCTATTGCTTGATACTGCATTTCAATACATAATTAATTACTGAATAGTCTCTGTACCAGGAAAACATTCAATCTAATATTTTTATCTTAGAACAATAAAACTTGTTATAAACAAAGTAAGATTAGAGGTAGAAACCTAATTTTATTTACTTTACATTTTTAGCTGTCATTATTTTATAAACATATGTACATACCTTTAGAAATATTAAGTGTAAACATACTTATAATAATATCCACCGTACACTTCAGATGAGAAAATGCGTCCTGGCGATTGACGGGTTTCCAATATCACACCATTAAAACATGGTGGACCTCAATTCAAACTCAGGCCTGAGTCTAAAATCGACATACTTTGGACTGTACTTAAGATGTGAATGACACTGTCACTCACACAACTGTGTAAACAGCAGGTATCCTGTGACACACTCGATTTGTATTCCCTCACGCGTTTGCTAAGACTGTAGTCAGTGCTGCATGAGTACTCAGAGGATAAAGCAATCAGTGACCTGTGTTTACCTTGAACATCCTGCCACACTTGGGGTCTGTGCAGCGTGGCTGACTGTGCTCCCAGGCACTTACCCGAGGAGAGAGTCTTCCCTCGGCTTTGTCTTCTTGAACTTCTTGCTCCCACTGGTCCCACTCTGGTTAAACGTCCAGCTTTCCTCATTCCAACACCCTTCATGATCGGAGGAGTTTCCTTTTCCTGAGCTTCGTTTCCCTAAGGAAATTCAAGACAAAGGATGTCCTGGGTATACTGGGATGGGAGGGAAATCATCTTAGTTGCTTCACAAGTGACCTCTTACGTATCATTTGCACGATGCTATCTGTAACTATTTCGGAGTTCCCAGAATGATTCATGACAGACCACCCTTAATAACAGAACATGCAAAAAAGTGACTTACAGACTCTAGATCAATTGGCCTGTCATAACTCAACAGGTACCTGTGTGACTTCAGAGACAGACTAATTACTACTAGCTTTTCCATTAAAGAATCAGCCTAAAGTGTGGGAGCCCTTTGCTGGTGGGCATTGTTTATTCTAATTTCCCCAAGACTTACTGGAACGGCATCCCTGGAGAACTATACTCCCAAAGATTCAGGGCTGGTTAGACCTACGATTCATACATCTCTAGTGGGAATTCAGCTTGGCAAGTAGTCCCCTAGCCAGATGTATATTTTAAAGTAGATGAATTTATATGAAACACTCTATGGAATAAAGGTATAGACATTAACTGGTTTGGGGATACTGTTATGTTCTAAAGAGGCCTTCACTTCAATTACAGTTTTAATAACCTAATGGAGAGGGTTAGATAAGTTATTTGCTTCTGGAGCCTACAAGTCAAGATTCTGCCAAACACATCTGCTTGATTCAGGAAATTTTTCCCATCAGTTCTAAAAATCAGATTAACATCTCCAAACATGCAATAATGATTCTTGAAAACAAAAAGCCAGCCTATTCCAGTAAAAAGAAGGTGTGAATTACTTCGAACACTTGTATCCCGAGAACTACCTACAAAATGAATACAAACTTTCATCAGTGGTGGAAGAAAACACATAGGTAAAATGACAAATGTATACGAGCTATAAACCATAAAGAACTGTACAAATGTAAAACATTTTTTTGATACTATATTGTTCTTTATGGTGGTTCTTTTCAATAGGTCTAAAGGAAGAATTCTGCTTGGTTTCCACGTTCTTTTCAGATTTGCAGAAGTCACTTACCTCTGTCAACATTAGCTCGCAGAGAGGTGAGCATGCCCTCAGACACCAGGGTTTTATAAAGAGCACCTTTGCAAGACCTCTCGGATTTCCGGGAGCCACAAGTCTCTATTTTTCTGTGACAGTCACTGTCCTCAGGCTTGGCCTGTCCCGATAGGCTTGGCGGTAATGCATCTTCCGTGGGGGTCAATGGTTCTGCTTTTATACCCTCTGGCACCTCACCAGAAATGTTCTTGCTGGCAGAAATACTAATGAAATCAGGAGGTCTTGACTCTTTGGTGATATCTGAGGATTTCTCCTTGGACATTTTCTTCTCTCTGGATTTCACTTTTTTCTTTGGTGGCTTGGCATCCAAAATGCTTCCCTTGCCACTCGAGGATGTGCGGACCTTCTTGCGAGGGGATTCTCCAAGCTTTTCAATGCCCCAGTCTCCCTTTGCAACGGCTTCAATGGTGTATATGACACTCTCGATGTCAGACTCTGAGGACTGCCTCTTTTTGCAAGTCTTCTTGGGTGTGGATTTATCATTTCCGTGTCGATCCAGTTTGCTTTTCTTCTTTTTCTTTTTTAGCTTTTCTGGTTTGTTTAATGCTGTGGGATCCTCGATGATCATAATTCCATGAGGATGGCACATGTGATCCTTTCTGCTGGGAACATCGCTTATTATTATCTTGCTACTGGCAGAGTAAGAAAAATCAGGGAAGTGACTACATTTTTGATCTTCCTCTAATTCTTCCTTTTTAATATCTTTAGGATCTTCCATTTTTAGAGACATTATATCATCCATTTGAACCTCCTCAAAATTTCTTAATTCCTTAGAATCTCTTACATGTTCCTTAGCTGATTTTTCAAACTCTGCTTCCTTCTGTAACCTGGATTCATCTGTTTTCTCCATTTTTATTTCTCTTTCTTCCTTTCCCTTCTCCAATTCTTTAATTCTTCCACCATCTGATTCTTTTGCTTTTATTAGCTTTGATTCTTCTATTTTCACCCCTTCTGATGCCAGGCACATCTAAAGTTAAAACAAAAATGGGAGAACAACAAAAAATATCCTTATTATTCTATACTTAAAATTAGCTTAAACTTTTTAATTATATCCATCTTAAAAAATAATCAAAACACACTTCAAACTTCACAATAATCAGTCCACTTCTGCCAAACTAACTTAAATGATTCAAATTAATCAAAGGCTTTAGGTATTATGATATATTAACTAAATCCGAGACAAGCATACTCCCAAATTCTCGTTTTCCAGCTTCATCAGAAGCTTTTCCTATGAAAATGAGATTTGGTAGAAGGAGGATGGACCCAGAGTTGAAGGACCTGAGGGTGAGTCTTAGTGATGCTCCTTGCTGACTGTGCACCTAGAATGCTAGGTGCATCCTCGCTCCTCTGCTGCCTTTGTAAAATAAAAATGATGGTAAGGATAGTTGTCTCCGAGGATTCTGAGGTCTAAGTGAGATGATGGATTTATGGCAATACTTAGTAAATCACACACAAACTCTGTTCAGATGTTTGTCTTTTCTTTTTTCTTGGGGAAATGAGGAAAACAGCAACAACTTCTACCTACCCACTTGAAATTAGAAATGATAAGACAATTCATTAAACAACTACAGAAGGTTCTGGTTAATGAACAAAACATTATAGGTCCACAAATGCTGATGGATAACTTGAAGATCACAAAAGTTCTGAAAACAAAGTGAGTGTTTTTTTAAAAACTCATTTGGTGGCAAACTCGATCTGACCCAAACTTGGTTTGCTGTAAATTCTGACCAGAACTAATGTGAAACCGCTTAAGGTCTTAATTTATCTCACTTAAGGACCATGCATATGCTTTTGCTATCAGAAACTTCATGCATTTGCATATGTATTGTGGGAATTAATTGCACAGTGTAAGATACATATACTGTATCATTTTCCTAAAAATCTGAAAGATTCTGAATACCAAAACACATCTGGCAGCAATTTGGTTATGTTTTTAAACTCCCCAAATTTCACATATAGGGCATTAAAGGAGAAACTTGCCATCTTCCTCTCCAGCTCCCAGGTACCTGGAAACTTCAATCTAAAGCTACTTTCTAGAAGGGGAAATTACAGCCTATTGTAAAATTCGTTTTCAATAACTAGGTTTTCATTCATAAATACTCCCTGCAAGGCCCCCAACGGCCAGGCCCTGTGGAGGTCACTAAAGATACAATACGGTCCCCCCTCTGCCTTTGAGGAATCCAACCCGAGCTGACGATGCTGATTAGGCCACGGGCAGCACAGGAATTCTTAGCTGTTACTCATTTTACCTATTCTGTATTAGCAACGGAGAGGAAAAAGAGTACTGAGGCTTGCTGAGCCCCAAAATGAAGCACGTGAGCAGGAAACTGATTCCTGTTTTGAAAAAAAATCACCTTTTTATCAAATGGCCAATTGTCAGGGATCGTTAACATCCGTAAAATTCATTTTTTTAAATGAGTAATACATTCATTTAAATATCACATGCTCTTTTGCCTCATTTTTTCCCTTAGTACTTTCAGTAATCGCAAATCTTCCTGTTATGATTAGTGAGCCTGGGAAGAAGTTGGAGAAAGGGTGGGGAGAGGCACACAGTGCAAGTTTTTTTAAAAAATGAATATGACACGAGTGCCCGGCCCTTCAGATCATTCACAGGGAAGATCTGAAATATTATGGATTTGCAACGGAGCTGTCTTTTTCAGGAAATCATGTAAGTTAACTTTCGGACCTCGGCAAGTAGTTTTGAGACTGAGAAACTTCCCTTTATTAAACCCAACCACAAATAAGATGAAGCAAAATGTGATCTTAAATTAATTCTGAGACACTGATCCATTTACTCTTCGCTGCATGTTTTACTCCCACGGGAGAGCTGCTGTTTTTGTATCAATTTTGAAATAATTTTTATTTTCCTTTCTCAATTATCCTAGCCCTTCATGAATACTACTATCCTGTGTGGAGAGAGAAACTATACTAGTTCTGGAAAAAGGGCCAGAAAGTCATCCTCAAAGTACATTTTATGGTTTTTCAACCACTGCCACTGTGGTAGCCTTTAATAAATCATCTTGGGGACCTTCTATCACAGAGGCGCTGGTTTTTACAGTGGTATGCCAACAATGTGCATTTGCACAGGTTCATCTCAGCAAACCTAATAATACTTTAATACTTTGCAAACTCTATTCTCTGCTTCAATATATTTCACAATGATTCTCCTCATCACCTCTGATAGGATTCTACAGCTAGGAATGAAATGGAACAAATGCAGACATTCACTCTGGGGACATATTCTGGGAAATAGCATAATACTTCTTGTGAAGGTAATTACACCGAGCACTAGTCATGCTTTACTTCCTTGTTTCAGGCTCTTAAAAAAGTTTTTTTCACAAATAGAGTATGTTAATTCTAAATTACAAGAAAAACAATTATATTGCTGGAAGTTAAACTATAAAAATAAAACAACTCCAAATCAAAATCTACAAATCACAATTCTCACTAACCAAAAACCAAAACAAACACAAATCAGACCCTCAGAGTTGGGTGTCACCCCGGAGGCTATCTAATTTAACATTCTTCCCAATGCTGGAATTCATTTTACTGCAGGATTTCTGAAAGTTAGTTATCCAATTTTTTTGCACAAAGACAGTGACCATATTAGAAGGCAGTGCTATTTGAAATTTTTCAAATATTGAGCAAAAATCTATCACCCCACCATCCTAGTTGTTCCCTGAGCCACATACAGTAATCCACTCTTTCTCTCATATGACAGACTTTCAAATCCTGGAAGACAGACTTTATGTTCCCATAAGCCTCTTCTCCTGGCATAACGTCCCATTTCACATAACTGCTCATGACATGTAAAGGCTCCCCGACCTTTCAAAAGCTGGGTTCCCCTTTTCTAGATGCAGTTTTGGGTCCTGAAGTGAGAATGGGCTTTATTGAAATAGGCTGGTTCATGACCACAGCTTGCTTGCCTAAGACCAGACAGTGAGCTATGTAGCTTAGACTTGAACCCAGATGAGGAAATAAAGGCTGAGAAATGATAAGAGTACATCCTCCACTGGGCTGTTGTGAGGCAAAAGTGAACAGATGTGTGCAAATACAACTGTAAACAACGTAAAGCTTTACAACATTGGGGTTGGGGAACACTGATGCTTCAATTTAGCAACATCTTTCTTAGATGAAGTTCCTAGCCTTCCTGTAACACTCCAGATAGTGAAGTGGAATTATCTGTCAGTTGATAGGGACACTCCTTATCTCTAATGGGGCCTAAAGATGAATCCCCCTTCCACCTGTTTTAAAAAACAGGTTCATACATATAGGTTTGTATTGGGCTTGTGATCAATTAAAATCCCGAATTTCTTACCTACATAATATGCTAGGAAGCTTGGTCTCTCCCATTCTATATCTTTACATTTTTTTCTATCTACATGCCAAATTTTCCATTTTTCCTTATAAAGTTTATCCTTTCAAAATCTGAATTAAATTACCTCCCAGTTTTGCGTTACAGACACACTTGATAAAGCTTCCTTATGTCTTCATCCAAATCTCTGGTAGGACACAGCCAAGGACAGAGCCTTCTGGCAAACCTCTAGAGCCTTTTCATCAGGTTGATCTGAACATTAATAAACTTCAGCAATCTAACAATGTTTTATAATCCGATCTCAATTCCCTCCATCTTATCCTCAAAGATATCATAGGCTCATCTGTCAGAAGTCTTGCTGAAATCTGGATACAATAGGCCAGCAGCATTCTCTTAGCCTATCTTATAACCATACCAAACGGAGAATGAGGACGGCTTGTGCACCAGGCAGGATCTACCCAGGCAAACAGAAACAACACAAAGCACACCTAGCTGAAGGAATTTAAGGCAGGGAATAAGTTGGTTACACAGGTCATGAAGAGCTGAGACATCCAAACAGGAGGTGGTGAGGCAACCCAGGGATTAACAATAGCAGGAAGCCACAGGAGAGGCAAAGGGGGAAGGGTCCCAGTGGAAGAGGGAAGCACGGTGGGCCTCTCAGGAAGGAGCTGGACACAGGGAAGACATGCTGCCTTTGCTCTGCCCCCTCCCCTCCTCCCCTCTTCCCTGCACATCTCGGCCTCTATCTTCCTCGCATCCCCCAATCTCCCACCAGTGTCTCCCACTGGCTGAACCCAGCTGGAAATCAGGCGACACCGGAACCCAGGAAAAGCAACCTGTAGCCATCTGGGATGTAAGCAGCATGCAAGCCAGACTCTAGGATAGCGCACTGGACAACGACTTTTTTCGGGGATATTGCCATAATTCCCAATTTTCATCTTCTTTTCCGAGTTCAAACATTATACTATTAGAAATAATTTTCAAAAGTTCCTAGGAATTAATAATTATATCTCCACACAACATAAACAGAACCTGGGAACAGCTATGGATGTAATAATTCTTAGAAGATGCCATCATGCTTAGATGTGAGCAAATTCTACGCAGAGAGAGTTTCAAAAGGCAGGGATTCTGGAGCCAGATTGTCTAGGGCTGTAGACTGACTCTGCCACTGATGGGTTCATTTTCTCTAAACCTTTCTGTGCCTCAGTTTCCTGATCTGTAAAATGTGGATGTTAATAGTATTTGCCTTGGGAGCACTGTGAGGGTCAATGAGTTGCACACGTGCAGTACTTAAAACAGTGCCTGGTACAGAGCAAGAATGACGTATTGTGACAACTCTCCCTCTGGGGCCTTATGCCATACAGAATAAACGTTAGCTATCAATAGTAGCAGTAACATTCATGTTGGTATCATTAATAGCATGTCATGGCCTTGGTAGCCTAACAGCTTTGTTCTGATTTTTCATTCTAGGGTTGAATGATTCTATAGTTGGGGGGAGAAAAGCATATACAACAAAATTAGATTCAGGAAGATCTTAAATCAGTTATCTTTCAAGAAGCAACTCTTATTAAACATATAATTAGGGCCAGCTAGGTGGCGCAAGCGATTAAGTGCGAGCGAGGTCCGCTGCGGCGGCCTGGGGTTCACCGGTTCGGATCCCAGGCGCGCACCAATGCACCACTTGTCAGGCCATGCTGTGGCGGCGTCCCATATAAAGTAGAGGAGGACGGGCATGGATGTTAGCTCAGGGCCAGTCTTCCTCACCAAAAAGAGGAGGATTGGCAGATGTTAGCTCAGGGCCGATCTTCCTCACCAAAGAAAAAAACAAAACGAACAAAAAAACATATCATTAAGCTCAGTTCTGCTTTTGGGTGTAAGCCTATCCACTTGCATCAACTTTGGGTGCATATACCAACACTTCAGTGGGACTTAGGGAAGAGCATAGAAACTATATTACGTACCTATGAAGGGACATGCACATGGATAAACACACAGTGGACACAGAAGAGCATAAATCGATGTGAACTCAAATGAATAAAACTGCACTGTGGAAGCACAGAATTAATGTCTGTTATTAATTAGTCAAGTTGCCCTTAATAGAAGGTTCACTGCTAATCAGGTCTTGAAACAGAACATGCCTTAGTAAATGACAATTTATTCTTCTATTATTATTTTAAATTGAACAATAACCTCCTTTAAAAGTGAGAACATAAAATCATCTGCAGGACACCTTCTGGATGGAATTCCCATGGCTGTATTCAAAGAAGTTAAAATGCTCATGTTTTAAATCAAACGCTGGGCATCAATATTTGATATCTATTGTCTATTCCCTCAGGTACTCCTGTATTCTTTACAACCATAACTCAGGGGGCACAAAATGTATTCTGTTCACCCTCGTATTCTGCTCCAAGAATATCCTAGCACCTTCACAATGAAGGCATTCAAGACATAATTGTGTTGAATTGAATGGTTCATTAGTTCCAAGGTAATTGATGATTCATACCAGAAAGAGTTACTTTCGAGTCTATAAAAAACAATGCTAATTATGACCACACTACTGCCTGGCCTCGACCAGCCATCACACTGTCCTTACTTATGCTTCCCAAGAGCACTAGTGAAAATTAATCACCGATATTTTAATTTTACCTCTGACAACTAAAGCCACACTGAGGTTTCTGACTGTTTTGTGTAGTCAGAATGGCCTGAAAGTAAAGAAATGTAACTCACTCCTAAAAGAAAAACAAAAAAAAACCACTATGTTGAAAGCGAATCCTAAGGATGTGCATGTTGGCTGGATGTATAAAAAATTATCCTCTTCAAAATGATTACAAAGAAAAAGTTCAACAGGAATACTGAATAAGTGAGATAAAATGTGCGGTGGAGGGATTATTCTTTACGTTCCTGGCTTCAGGGAGGCTGTCATTTTCAGTTCAGGTAAGACCACACCTGAGAATCTGGGTTTGTTATTGGCAACTTGAAAGATGTAATAAATCTGTGCTGCATCAAGCTTTTATCTCTTTGAATCAAAGACATTTTAAAATGTGTTCCTTTCTACAAATGTTAAGATATCAATTCCTTTCTTTAATGTGTCCTGCTTCAAAAGACTTAGGAGAATGACCAGTGCAAAATAATTAATCATGCGTACAGTAGGTCCCCCTTGTCCGAGGGGGATATGTTCCAAGACCCCCAGGGGATGTCTGAAACCGCAGATAGTACTGGACTCTATATATACCATGTTTTCTCCTATGTATAGACCTATGATAAAGGTTAATTTATAAATCAGGCACAGTAAGAGATTAATAATAATAACAATTAAATAGAACAATTATAACAATATACTGTAATAAAAGTTACCGTAGATCTTAGCAACCTCAGCACACGATTTTTTCCTTTCCTTATTAAGTCGAGAACTTTCATCTTTTCACTTAAAGGGAGCACTTTACGGCTTCTCTTTGGCATATCTGAATTGCCAGCATCACTACTCTTACACTTTGGGGTCATTATTAAGTAAAATAAGGGTGACTTGAACACAAGCACTGCAATATCTTGACAGTTAATCTCATAATTGAGAGGGCTACTAAATGACTGACGGCTGGGTGGCGTCTACAGCTGGAGCCACTGGACAAAAGTGATGAATCACGTCTGAGGCGGCACGAGATTTCATCATGCTACTCAGAAGGGCATGCAATTTAAAACTTATGAATTGTTTATTTCTGGAAATTTCCATTTAATATTTTGGACTGCAGTTGACAGTGGGTAACTAAAATCATGGAAAGCGAAACCGTGGATAAGGTGGGACTACTGTACCATGGAAGTAGATGCCCTTTAACTGGTACAAAGAAATGGGTAAGATGTTCCAAAAAGTACCATATCATTTCACTCTTAATTATACTTTGTCTTTCATTATCTATTATAAAGGAGCCAGCCTGATTAAAAACAAGGCGGTGTGACAACAGACCCACTGACACTAGTCAAGAAGTTTCAATTTCACAATCTCTGCTTTTTAGTACAAATGTTTTGCAGCCAAGGTATGTTTACAGTCATTTTTTACTGGCTTATTATCTGCCAAAACGGTGTAGACATAACCCTAGGAAGGCATTTAGCACTGTTTTCCAAGATGTGCATTTCTCCCATAATTAAATAAAACCAGAATGTTTTTGCCATAAAAATACACTAGCTGATGGTTTCAGAGAATAAAGAATAGCATCACTGTTAAGAAAATTCAATCTTCTTTATTATAAAAGATAACTGGTCAAACAACAGTGGTCCACGTGTCTTAACGCTAAAATCTGGGCATATTATATAGTTTACTATGTGGTTTGCTGAAACAATGGGCCAGGTGAAATGGTTCAAATGTTGCTCTTTCCTCAGTATTTCTTCAGAAACTATACCATTTCTGAAGGATCCGGATGGGATGAGGGTGGCCTTTGCTTCTGTGTCTTTGTTTCACACTAAACACCCTCCCAATTCTTACAGATACTAGAATAAATTCATCTTTACCATTATAAGTGGTTTTTGAAAGTAAGAAATACTAGGAACTCAAGGCCTCTGAAAATGTCTTCATCCTTTTTTAACAAATAGGGTTAACAACAACTTTTTCGATTCCCTTAGACTCACCAGACCTACAATCGAGCTTCTTACATATGATGAGTACACCCTCTTTCTTCAACTTCACCTGAACACGTAACTAGTTTCATACATCGAGATAAACAGGAAAAGAACAACACAGACAACGGGCACCACAGACTAAATTCAGCCCTCCCAGGGTGACCGTTTTCTACCTTTCTCTCTCTCTCTTTTTTTTTTTTTGTAAGGAAGATCAACCCTGAGCTAACATCCATGCCCATCTTGCTCCACTTTATATGGGACGCCGCCACAGCATGGCCTGACAAGCGGTGCGTCGGTGCGCGCCCGGGATCCAAACCCGGGCCGCCAGCAGCGGAGCGCGCACACCTAACCGCTAAGCCACGGGGCCGGCCCCGTCCTTTCTCTCATCTATGCTCAGACGAACACAGCTCTCTGCTCTCCAAACTCCACTCTTCACTTGCTGGCAAGTCTCTTCTGGACTCTCTTACTATTGGGTTTCTTCAGTTGTCCCTCCCCACTCAGCATCTTCAACTCTACTTTTCTACTAGTAGGACTTCCTCTTTATTCCAAACACCCAGGCCTGCTGAAGGAGGGCTCCAAGGTCAGAATGAAGCTCCTGGAAGCCATTCTTTCCCATGCACTCAGGTTCAGGGGTAGAGCTGTCTCTGACTCCCCTTTTGCTTTGCCTCCCACATCGACTGAATCATCAAATCCAGCTGAGCCCCTGCAACCTCCCTGGTGTCTGTTTCTGTCTCCCGTCCCCACTGTCAGCTCCCCAATCCTGCCTCTTGTCTTCTCACACCCGGAAGTCCACAGAGGCTTTCCACTCCATTCTACACCCAGCAGCCAGGTGTCTCTCCAAGTGCCGCCTCCATCGCTGCTCACCCCTGCCCCAAGTCTTCAATCGCTCCTCATTATTTTCAGGTACAAATGCCTTCACACTAAACACGCTCCCAATTTGACCTGCAGCTGACTTGACCTTCACCTGCCATAACCTCTCAGCACAGCCCTCCACTCCTGTCAGTCTGAGGGACTTGCCATTTACCTATCTCACGTCTGCCTGCCTTTATCCCTCTGCTGTCTCTCCCCTATCTCTCCATTCAATTACACATAAGTCACAATCTCCACTGTGCATGGGTGGGTAGGTATAAAAGAGGGCAGTGGACAAGTGTTAAGTGGATGCTGGCAGTGACTGCCGGCCCCGGGTCAGGGCTCAGCAGGAAAGGGAGACGATGGTGACATTTGTACAGCAAACACCTTTCTCAGGGGACAGCTACTTATTAGCTCTCACTCACTGTTCACATGCAGGAAGGCTGGCCCAGTGTCTCCAGATTCCCTAAATTTTCATTAGAAGTCAGATATATGGACTTATTTGAAATCTATAATTTTAAAATATTAGCCTCTAATTCAAACGTAAAATGTAATACAGGTCAACAAATTGTGGGCCAGAGAGAGCGTCTCTGCCAAGCTGGATGTGGCCCAAAGGCTACTGGTTTCAACCGCTGTTCCTAAACAACTCCTTCGTCAGAACCGTCTTCACGCTCTCTCCCCTGGGCTGGGTCCTCACGACACCCCTGCTGATACTCATCTCTCCCCTTCCTGGTCTCACATGCCCACGTAGTGTACCCCTCACCATGCGGGTGGAGTTTCATTTCATCACATGGCTCCCTGTGACACCACCGGCACTATTTCTTTCTTTCTTATCCCTTCCCTTTTTACGTCTCATCTCTTTGGAACTGGAGAATAACACCATGACTTCCTACAGCCCTCACAGTACCTTCCACAGTATATTCACAAATAGGCACTTATTTAAGGGTGTAAGATCTATCTTGGCAGTTTCAAAAGTACAGACACTTTTTAAAAAAGAAATATCAGCTCCATTTCTTTGACAGCAGTCTTGAACAATCTGTCATCTTATTCAGCCATACACATGTGTGTAGGAGTAAGCTGTCTTCCATAGAGCCTTCTATAACACGCAAACTCCTATAACAAGCAACTTGTACAGTCTTTTATATTCAACTAAAACAAGGGGACAGAAGAGCCCAGTGTCAAGAGCCCAGGCTGTGGGGACAGCCGGCCTGGGTTTCCACAGAGGCTCCAACCTTCCTGTCCACATGAACCTTAGGCAAGTCACAACCTCGCTGCCCTTATTTCCTAAAGTGTAAAAGAGGAATGATAACAGTACCTACCCCACAGGACCTGGGTGTGAGAATTCAGTGAGCACATGTAAAGTACTCAGAACAATGTCTAGCACACAGTAGATAATAAATGTGTTATCTTAGGTGAGACAATAAAACTTACTTGCAGATAAAATCTGCTATTTAAAATTTATAATCTATTTTAAAGAACGTATGAGATTATTTCAGAAAAATTGGAAGTAAAACAAACAGTAATACTTTTAGGCTTATGCTCCAGCCCCTAGTGGCACTCCAGAATGAAGAGTCCCTTTACTGCTGACCTTAGAAGAAGGCTCACAGGTTACCTCGTCATACTAAAAATACATCTGCATCCATACGCAGGTAGCTTCAGTGGCCTCACTGTTATTGGCCCGGAGTAGACCCTCAATAACTATTGTTTGTTAGAGTAAATGAAAAAACTGCTCCACTTATTATATTAGGCAATTTTGGTACCAGAGATCTTCAAGTGTAGAATTTTCTTTGCTAAAATGTATAGGTAGATGTCTGTGTGCGCCCTCCCACTACAGCAATTATAATGACCTCCAGGGGGATGCTTTGCTGTTTTGCTGTTCTTTATATGACCTGACCTAATTAATTTCAAAACAAAAGGAAACACAATACATTATAGCACTTGCGCCAATTAAGTAACTGGTAACTGAATAGTAGGAACCTCACGGAGGTTCAAACATAAAGGATTGTATTTTTCTCAATTCCCTGACCTCATCAGCACTATGCCAAATCTCCTTTCCTAGCTGGAGTAGATTCCTGAAAAATACCTGGAATAGATCCCAGAATTTTCAGGTCACTTTCAGCTATTAAAAATCCACCCAGTTTAAAATGACAATCAAATGCCCACAGCAGGGCCTTCCCCAGGGATCTCTTGGCTCTGGGGTCCCAGGAAATGCGGAGGTCCTTACAATGCCAAGGCTGAGAGTGCAAGCCTGTCCACGTCTCTCTGTGTCTGCTGCCAACGTCCTCCAGTTTCTTTTTTCGCTTGCTCAAGTGGGTGTAGGGCACAGCAATAAATTCATGCCTACAGTACTTCCTGCTTCTCGCCAAGGAGAAAACATTTCTTGGAAGCAACAACTCCTGTCTTGGGAGGTCTCCTCATTCACTCCTCCTCCCGTGCCAGCCCACAGGAATGGAGCTGGGGAAGGGTGCGTGGTTAGTTCTTGGGCTGGTTCCTGGCCCTTCTTTCACAAGGCCTACAGCCTCTGGTTTAGAAGTCAGAAGAAGGAATGGTGGAGGTAAAACTAACTGCCCATGGTTATTCTTTCTTTTCTTATCTGTTCTTGCTAACTCTACATAAGACTGAAGGACCTTGTCAGGGGATGCCAAGTGGCAGGGATGACATACAAAATACTTAACAGGCAGGATGCCAACTGATCAGAAGGGACATGGTCTCAGGGCTGGAACAGGGCCCTGGAGGCCCCTTCTGTGCCCTCCAGTTGCTGGAAGGATCAGGGGGGCCCAGGGATGCAGGGGGTTTGGGTCACAGTCTTTTTGCTAACAGGAGAAAGTATCTTGGTATTTTAGTACCAGAACAGCTGTACTGGAGCAAACCAGCTGAACATCACTCCTGCTTGTGGGAGCTGGTCAGAGCCCTGAATAGAGCCATCTCTTACTGCATACTTCCTGACGTGAGAGACTGTCCCAGGCCTGCCCTCTGCCAACCCGTCCCCATGACTACCCCATGGCCTCTTGCCTGATCAAGCTGAACTACTTCCTATTTGTCCACTTGACCCCTGGGAAACTCACACATCTTCACAACCCAAAAGACAGTGCAGCAGGCTATTCCAAGTCTCTCCCTGCTGCCCATTACCTCCAGTTCTCTCTTGCCTGGTCAGACAGGTGAAGGGCACAGCAATAAATCTATGTCTATAACACTTCTCGCATCTCACCAAAGAATGAGAAGACACTTTTCGCAGGTACCACTCCCAGTCTTTAACTGGGGTTCCCTTAGAGCTGTCTTCACCGTGCTTGATGGGGGGCACAGGTGAAGAATGGAAAGCACTTCCCTCCCTTCCTCCTCAGGACACGGAGAAAAGCCAAAATATTCCAGAAGGCTGGAGAGCCTATGATGCCCCACACACTGATGCCTTGGGGGTTAGGGTGGGGATGAGAGGAGAGACCACTGGAGTGGCATTGGGGATAGCAGCTGGATTGGGCTCTTTATAAATCCCAAGAGGTGGGAAACTGAAGGTGGCTTCTTGATGCCTTTCCCTTTGGAATGCATGAATTTAAAGCTGTGCCTTCAGATTTCAGACAACAGCACTAATTCTGGGCAACAGGAAAAATCCTCCTCAATATCCTGCTATATTTATTTAAAGAGGCACCCAAAATAATTAAATATTATATTCTGTTCAAGAAAAATGAACATCAAATACACATGGAAGAGAAAAGAAATGGAGGAAGCCTATTTCTACTGGTGATTATGTGGAGGCGCTGATTAATCCATTGTGCACATATTGATGTTTAATTAGGAACTGGGGAGGCTTAAGGACGTTATTCTAAAACACAGTCTATTAGCATTATGGCATCACATTTATGTGGCACAAATAATAATGTGAGAAGATTTTCTTGGTAGGTTATTTTTTAGCGACCCTGTTTCATCATAAGCATATATTTTTACTCGGATGTTATAGGAAACTAAGTCTGAGTCTAAGCTGATTTGCTATAATTGGAATAGGCTTATTTCAGTCATTTTACCCCTTTAAATTATGATAGCAGCATTCAAACATCTGTTAAACCAGAGCATCTGTTTCATACTTGGGATGCATCCCTACAAATTAGAAGCGTGTTCTTTTTAATGAGCTCTGATTTACTAGGGAATCCTTTGTTATGAATGTTATGCCAAAGAAAGAAAATGAAACAAATTCATCTCTTTAGCACCCCCCACAGCAAAGTACCTCAAAGGTCCATACGTTTCTAACACAAATTTTCTAATAAAGAAATATTAATATTGAAAGTTAGTTGTACAATTTAGTGTTGTTTAATATTTTAAAAGCCATATGTATATGTTTGTATATATGTATACAAACACATACACACATATACTCATAACCAGGAAATGCAGAGAGGGCCATTCATATTATTCAAGAAAAATAACCACTTCTTCCAAACAAATTGTCTTGACAATCCATATATAGTCTTGAAGAGGCTAGACAAATTCATGACCTCATGGGCTCTCTGTTTCTAAGACTTGTATACAATTCTGACTCCAAAGGCACAGTCGTTGCCAGATCTTTACCATTTTGGTTCCATCTGAAGTATACTTTGCCACTGACTCACCCAGTTCTTTTTAAAACTATTCCCTCTGGTCTTCATATGTTTTCCCATCATTCATAGCCCTCCATTTGGGTCTGAATTTGTCTTACACAAGAGGCGTATCAGCTTAATGTCAGATGACAATGGGTTAGTTTGTTCTACTCTTCACATATTTCTTTACTTTCTCAGGCCTTTGCATTTTTATATTTCTAATTTGAATCTGGCTAGACCTTAAAAGCTTAATTTAAAGATAGTTAAAACTCCTATATTTTTATGATACAAGCTACCATAAAATTTAGAAAATGATAGGTCATCCCTTTAAGTTCAGTAAACTACAAAGGATTTATAAAAGAACCCTATCACTCCCCCAAAAAACTCAGAAGGAACTCGTTGGAAGGAAGCCAGAAAAATGAGAGAAAAGAAAAAGTATAATATAAGAGATTTTGGTCACTCATTTTGTACCTCGTAATTTGTCTCACCAAAGAAAAAACTACCACTATAGTGTCCTGGTGCTAAAAACATTTCTTCCACATGTTCCCTGAAGGCAGAGCAGGTACAGCCTGGCAGAGAAAGCCATTGCTCCTGCCCACCCTAGCAACAACTGCTTCTAGCATCTTCCCCCTCAACCCATCCCCCACCAAGGGAGGGCTCTGTCCCTAACAGGCTTTATGAAAACATATTTTCTACTTTGCCAAAGGAATAGTAGCATTTCATACCCACGTCACATCAAATGTACAACTGATAGCCGTCAGAAAACCAGACCTGAGAACATGTCATTTGAGTTCTTCGCCAAAAAAGACAAAAATTAAAACATCAACCACTTGGTTTAAAAGCAGTGCCTTTTAGGGATTTTGAGATGTTATAAGAGAATCAGAGGAGAGGAAAGTGACTGATGCCATTCTTCTGGGTTTAAGCTGGACTTATTCAACCAATCTGAGAGAGACAAAACTGACCTTATTTTAAAATACTACCTGTGAAAAAGATCTTGAAACTTCCCTGGGTAACCTTTTTCAATGCTTAATGACTTTTAGAAGCAAACTCCTTTTTTCCTAAATTAAAGGTTAACTCCCTCATTGTTGAAAATTAGATACAACACACTTAATGGTCACAGGTGAGACGGTACAGTTTAAGGAACACTGTTATGATTGACTTTTCCATCACTTTCACTCTGCAGATCTTATCTCAGTACATTCTTGGACACTTGCCTCCGCCAGTTGAAAGAGCGCCGATTTTCCACAGCGTTTTAGGGGTTCAGCACCACCCAGCTGCGAAGTGTTCGAAGAAATCTGTATTGAAAACAATTCACATAAATAACATTAATTATGATATCAGAATCTTTGCTTCCCATTCATACACTCTCAGGAACTTTCCTTAGTTTATGAGAACATCATTGCTCCCAAGTACTAGATAACTTTAAATGTGTCACACTTGGGATTGTAATTTTGAAACCAATTTTAGTTGAATAACCTCAAAAATAATAACAGAAACCAGGTGTGGCTTAGGTGGCTATTTCATGACAAGAGTATTATCTTGTACATTCCAGGCTTTAAATTGAACTCCATAAGCTTAAAACAAGCTATGCATTTCCATTTCTATATAAATACCAACTTATCAACTGGCCAAATATAAAAGAGATTTAGAATCATTTTATATTTACCAAAGCAATTAGCAAATTTTTTTAAGGAATTTATTTGGGATCTCTGTGGAAAGACAGTATGAAGTCAGTCAACAAACATTGTTTTGAGAATCCAATATAAATCTGCTGGGCAACATGACAGGAGCTGGGAAATCTAAGGGTTCATATAAAACATTGGCCCTGGCTTTGTGAGATGGTCTAAAGCACACACAGATCGACAATCAAGACCACAAACCTACATAAGTCGTACAGGTAAGGACGTACGTTGTAGTACATCGACATACACACAACCTCACATTGACTGCATACTCGTCTGCAGATCTGGCTAAACAGCAGCCAGGCACTGATAACAACGAACAGCACTGTCCTTTCTCATTTGTATATGAAAACTTCATTTTCAATTTCTAGCGTAACTCAGTAAAGAGCTGGGAGGGACATACATTGTTAAGGATCATTACAAAGCCGCCTTCTGGAGAAGTTCTGTCGTCATGAGAGCAGCTAGCTATGGTCTAGGCTTTTTATATTCTTCGTGATCCTGAATTCTTTCTCGGTTTAAGACAGAGGCATTTCTCAGTTCAGTTTAGGAGGCAATCCTGCCTTGTGATTATATCCTTACGGGGGACCCCAAGTCCCACAGGACTCTAGGGGCTGTCAGCTCCAGGTGAGACTGGGTGCCTGCTGCTACAGGGAATTCTCCCGAGAAGACCTGCTGAATCAGAGGCCTTTGTAAGGCAAATATTTAATCAGCTATCTGGGCCACTCAGAAGGGTCTAGTTTAAGAACGTCTAAGGACTCTTCCTTCCTAGGTACTATCATTTTTAATAAACTCCTTTCCTATTCATCCTAATCACTTACTTTTTCTTTAGAAGGTCAACTTATGGGGCTCAATACTCCCGAAGTTCAGAATGTTTTCCTCTAGTTGAATTTTCTCTGATAAATGCCACTTCTACTTTTTCTAGACAAGTTGAATTCAATTACTCACATTATCACTGGACTAAGAGAAACAAATAGTAACATAATCCCCGACTCTCAGTGACTTGGGGGCCTGAAGTACTGAGCACCAATGCCCGTGCCTGAACCGAGGCTGTGTGACAGAATGGACATGGCTTTCATGTCAGACAGACATGCCTTCGTTACTCTTTGCTGTGAGGACTTATGGAAATAATTAAGACTTTGAGCCTCAGTTACCTCATCTTCAAGATAGAAACAATAACACCTGCCCTGTATTATTGTGGTGAAGATCGGATTTTATGTTAGTGAAGAGTTTGACACCATGGTGAGCCCACATTATGCTCTCAATAAATGGTGCAATTATTAGTAATAAGGATTTATCATTATTAACACTAATAAACATGAACGCTTTTAGTACAATTCCAAATATTACTTACACACTGAAACTGGAATGGAATTAAAAATTGCAATGTCAGAGGATACTTATTAAATTTAATAATTTGTAGAATATTAAATTTCTCGCGTAATCATGTGACACCCTCAAGAATTACTGAAGGACAACAAGCTCTGTAGCCCTGCATGACACTGTGTGTTTCTAGCTCTTCCACTGGCTCCCTCTGCTGTCGATTTTGTTGCTGTAGGTTTATTCTCCCTGACGCTGTGTGTGTGTGTGTGTGTGTGTGTTCACGACCGTATATCTTGTGCCCCGTGCAGTGCATGGCACACTGACGGGCTCCATGAAAGACTTCCAACTGCCTGGCTGCATTAGCTGCCATCTGAGTTCACGCACAGCTGTCCGAGTCAAGGCTTGAGATTAACGGTTCCTTGCCTTTCTAAAGGAACCACCCACATTTAGTAAGAACAATTTTCTTCATTGCCTACGGAGGATTTTTACCTATTTGTAGGTATAGGGCAGTATTTTAAATGCCCAAGGTTGCTGGAAGCCTGATTTCCAAACAGGCGTGTGTGTGTGTGCGCGCGCGCGTGCGTGCGTGCGTGTGTGTGTGTGTGTGTAGGGGTGTCAATGTATTTTAGTAGTCCAACATTTCCAGAATCACCTAACAACAAAATTTTCATGGAATGACTTAGTGGTAAGATAGGCTTTCTAAGAATGTCTTTTGGCTTAATTTTTGGGCGGGGGTGGGGAGGGGTAGAAAACTGGACATATGTTAATGTCTGTGGTTCAGCCTCATCTCGATTCCTCCACAGCATTCACCATGGCTGACCTTTCTTTCAGGAACCTCTTCTCTGGGCTTCCACTACCACAGTGTCCTTGTTTTCCTCCCACCTCTCAAGCCACTCCTGTTGTTCTTTGCTGGCTCTGCTTCCCATGGTGATCACTTAAACGTCGTTCCTCAGGTTTTGTCTTAGCGACCTCTCTCTCTTTATTTACACATTTTCTCTCAGGAATCTCAACCCCTCTGAGAGCTTCGATTATAAGCATAGCTTGTACCATGCCAATTTGTTACACCAATGTTCATTCTCACATTTCTTCTCTATTTGAGAGACATACACATCCTTTCAAGTAAGAACAATATAGCTGATACATGTTTCTCAACGATTGGTCAGCTACTGGGGGGAGCACGTGTCATGTTACACTCTCCGGTAGGGGCAGGAGTGGGCCACACTGCACAGTGTGTTCATGGCTATGCTTCTGATTTGCCTCGAGGTGGGTGGTGCTTGCCAATCTGTTAACCCCACTGTAGTCTCTCCTTTGGTTATTATGTAGTGTTCTGCTAAACAGAGTGAGTGTGAGAGTACGCGAGGTGCAGCAAAAGTGTTAAGATAAATTATCACCCTGGATGTTAAACGGCTTATTTTATAGCTGCCTGAGGTAGGGGAGCACATCAAGGAAACAGGTGGTCAAGATAAAGCAAATTAAGTAATGGCAGAAGTCTTTTGCAATTATGAGGGGTATCACAAACATCATAGCCTGGGAGGAAATGACCAATAATTATTGAAGGCATCAATAAATAAAAGAACAAATGAACCAGAGGAGATGGTTGGTCTTTCTTACCTTAAAAGAAATATTAATGCTTCTGATAAAACACATAATACTTTCACATTGATTAACTGCAGTGTGAGTATATGGTATTTTTGTTGAACGTCATATTCTGCAACATATTGAGCGTTCCATCATGAAAATGAATGCTTTAAATTTGCAGCTATTGCTTATATCCAATTGTGACAATACCTACATTTGATGAGATTATGGTTGTATTTATATTGGCAAAGTAAATACCTTCTAAGGAAAGTTTTAATGTCCAAAGCTATTTGTCTAAATCATCTAGATTAGCTCTCTGTCTTCAAAGTCAATATGTAATTTTTCAGTGTAAATATACACTCTAGGTGTAAGAGTCAGCCACACAGCAGAGAGGAGAATATGTGCACTGGTCACGGCTCTCGGACTTGTTAAATAAAGGAAGACAATAGCGCCCTTCTGGCATTACATTTGGCCATTAGTCTTCAGTAAACGAGATCTAAAAAGTGAGGGATGTGTCGCTCTACCTGTGAACAACAGAAGATGCAGACAGGAAACTCACACAGACCAAGTGAATGGATCAGAGCCTGGAAACAGAGTGACAGCTCTTCAGAGGGGCCATGTTGAATCTAGATGAACCATGAGTGTCAATAAGGAAGAAGAGACAGCCTGAAATGGGGGGAAACAGGCTTTGCACCCTGTATTTCCTTCTAGATCTCGTAGAGCAGATATATTTCTCCCTCTAAGTGTAAACATTCATGAGGAACCTACAAACAAAATGTTCTTTATTCGGTTTCTTGGTTCCATATAGGTTAACTTCAACGGGTTTTTAAACTATCAGATTTGGTTAGGAAAGAAAAATATCCTTAGCTTGCAAGGCAGAGACTCAGGACTTGATGTGAAAGAAAAAACATTTTTAACTTAAAGAAATGCCCAGGGCTTACTGTTTGTTAAAAAGTGTGTTTTAGGATAATTAGATTACATGATAAACGACCCACTGCCAAGAGATCTAGCTAATCTCTTCGTAGAGTTATGAACCTTTGTCAATGAAATTAGCAGGAATGCTCTCTAGGAATCTTGCATGCCTAACCTTAAAATACTACAAAGCTAAACATTTTTCAAGAGTAAATTGTTTCCTAAATTATATAAACATACACTTTTCTCTTAAGTGTACATAACACAAGACTGAGAATCCCTCTGAAAGGAGATGGGGGTAGAAAGGGGCCTACTGGGTAATTTTCTATTGTATGTCCATCCCTTTCTTACTTCACCCTTTTCCCTATAAGGTCCCAGAGACACTAGGAAGTGCCTTAAGAATGACGATTTAATAACTCATGGCAAAAATGATAAACTATAGAGCAGCGGTCTCAAACTGTGGTTTCTTAATAGGAAACTTGTTGGAAATGCAAATTTGCAGGCCCCACTCAAGATTTAATAAATCAGAAACTCTGCGGGTGGAGCCCAGCAATCTGTGTTTGAACAAGCCTTTGAGGTGAGTCTGATGTATTTGACAGTTTGAGAATCTCTGCCATAGACTAATTAGAACAAGAATTTCAAGAGTTTGTGTTTTTTCAAAGGTGATGGGTGTATTATGAAATAATTATAAGAGCTTTAGGGATATGATCACAGTTAGTAATTATAGCCTATTTTATTTCTACTACAAAATATATGCTCATAGAAGATTTTAGTAGATAATTTCATTAGTTCATCTAGTTAGCTCTTGTTTAGCTTTGAATAAACTAGCTCAGAACCGGGCTGACAACATGGTCAGATCACGAGATATTAGAGATTGAGACTTAGGGTTCTCTTGGGTCAGCTGAGGAAAGTGACTAGGCAGGTTATGTACCCTTAGAGAACCATGTACTTCTCTTGTATAATCACATATAACATTTGCAATTAAATAACCATGTATGTAATAATTTAATTTTCTTAGGAATTAAAAGGGCTTATATTATCAACCTGTGCCAAAAAATATCACTAGGAAAAATGATATACTGAGTCGGGAGGGGGAACTGCATTTGATTCTAGGGCAAAACATTTTATTTTGATTTCTTCATCATGCCTGCCTTCTTGTGTTACAATGCCATGAAACAACTCCTAATAAGCTTGCAAAATAACAATGTTTTTTAAGCTTCCTCAAATCTTATATATGTCCCATGGTCAAAACCCAAAAGCCTTCAGGAGACAAGTGAGGAGTGACATCTGGAAACGTCTCCTTGCACAGCTCCCAAGAGGAGGTTCTTTTCTTCTCTACAAAAAACCCTTCTCATGCTTTGAGGAGTGAGGACAAATTAATTTGCTTCAGAGAGGCATGGGACCTCATTCTCCAGAATCACAGGACAGCGGCTGTGACACCATCAAACTGGCCCCTCACAGCTGCCCAGGGCTTCAGGAGCTCCTAATAAATCTGACGATGGTATTGCTTAAATAATAATCATGCTCTGAGTGGGGTAACTGTTAGACACGTACCAGCTGAGATATCCCACACTGACATTGTAAATGAATACTCCTGGCAGTTAATGCATCTGTGAATATCAGGTGTGTCCAAGATGAGCCAACCCCAACCTAATATTCGTACTACACAGTGTAGAATTTAATCAAACAGAATATATGGCAAAGACATTCTGTTTCGAAGGAAATGTTTCTAAAATGTTGCATGGGATTGGCTCAAGTATCAAGATTAAAAATAAATTCAGTCACCATGCCAAAATTCTTTTTTAACTCTTGAAGAAATTATTCGTATCAAATAAATGGATGTCAATCCCTGGAGGAAAACAAGAAAGTATTAAACAAAACTATTTCCCCAGACAGTGAAAATAACAGCCTATTTATCATAATGAAAAATTATAGTAAAATCTTAATTTATTCAGATTCATCAAGCAAATTGTTCTTCTTGAAACGATAACATTATACGGTATTTCTGTTACCAGTCTTACAGAATAGCCCTCAACAGCGACAGCAAACACTGCGGCAGAGAAGCCGAACAGATGAGCAGGCCAACTGCTGGAATGAAGTCACGGAGGTGGACACAAGCGTCCTAAGAAGCAGCGGCATTTTTTTTTTAATATAAGAGCTGAAAGTAATGGTTTCTCATTTTCCAAGTAAGATGCTGGGTTTTCTCCTGCCAAAAGGATATCATTTTACATTCCATTTATGCAGCACTCTTCAAATGAATCAAAGTGCTTCAATACATCCACATTAAACAGAACAGTCCTGCTCGTCATTTTCTCTCAATCTTATAAAAAACTGCTTTGTTTATGATATGCATTTTTGGTTGGAATTAATAAAAAGGAAAAAGAGGAAACACCTATAGCAGACGGCAGCTTATTTTTACGAACTGTGTGCATTTTCTTACGCGTCATATAGTGCTCATTAAAGATGAGCATATGGTTGAGGCCAGGGCTTTTGTGGCAAAAGCAAGTGGACCGGCTTTGCCTCCTCATCATACCAACCCAGAAAATGCTCTTGAGTGTACGCTCTCTGTCTGACTGACAAACCAAAGAAATCTGAGATCCTGCAAGAGCTGACCTGATCCAGGCCTGAGATTAAACACTAATAAAAATACTGGCTGGGGGCTGGCCCCATGGAGTAGCGGTTAAGTGCATGCGCTCCACTGCTGGCAGTCCAGGTTCGGATCCCGGGCGCGCACCAAGGCACCGCTTATCAGGCCATGCTGTGGCAGCATCCCACATAAAGTGGAGGAAGATGGGCACGGATGTTAGCTCAGGGCCAATCTTCCTCAGCAAAAAGAGGAGGATTGGCATGGATGTTAGCTCAGGGCTGATCTTCCTCTCACACACACAAAAATATACTGGCTGAAGCTACATCACATCAAAAGCTAAGCACTGATGATGAACGGGTCGTATTCACCACTGTGTTTGCTGTGAGGGTTATTCACGAACTACGGCATCTAACTTCACTACTGGAAAAATTTAATAAATTGGAATCCTATGGCCTTCATGTTGACAGCAGTTTTTCCAAGCTTGTAACACAAATTAAAAACAAGGTAAAATGAAATAAATGAATTACTGGAAAGTGACTATTCTGAATGAACTCTTTAATGAATGCTTATACAATAGATACATAATTTGGAGCTGATCTATGATTATAGCAAAGGTAGCAAAAAGCAGTTAAGTGCTCTGTTATGTGTATTATGTTAGTAAAGTCAAGAGGCATGCCCAAGTTCAAAAACTCCATTCCAACATTTCCTAAGCTCACTAAGTTTTCTGAGCCCAATAAGCATTAAAAAGAAGGCCATACCTCTGCAAATTGAAACAAGGCTGATGCTTGACATCCTTTTGAAGGAGCATCGGGGTGGGATGTACTTGAAGATATCTGAAAGGAAACAAGTAATTTTTAATGCACAAGGACATTTTCCCATATCAGACTAATAGACTCTGCCATATATTTCCACTGCAGACACTGATAAAAGATTAAGACATGAGTCATCACCCTCAATCCCTTTTCAAAGAACAGCATAAACGATAAAGGAAGACAAAGGCCATGTTTCTAAAAACAGATGATTGGAAGCAACAAAAAGACTAAGACGTGGCTCATTTGCCACGTCTCTTGTAAGGGTATCAGGTATGTATCAAACAGCAGTTGAGGAGACCTGTTGAGATTAATTTTCTTTATTTCAATGAGTCTTTTAAAATATGACTAAAAGCTGGAAGCTACAAGTAAAGCCAGTCACTTTCTCTTCCCTACCCTACTCCCCCCAAGCTGTTCTCTGCCAGAGGCTGCTGTGAAAAGCCTAGGCATGTGAGTCAGGGTATCTGGGAATGAATCTTAGCTTTTCTACTCACTAGCTACATGACCCTGGGCAGCTTAACTAATCTTTCTGAGACTTATTTTTCCCAACTGTAAATTGGTGATGATGATGATGATAATCCCCATTTTACAGGATTATGGTGAGAAGAAAATAAGCCACAGAATGCACTGCTTGCCTGGCACCAGAACTCAATGAATTGTTCAATGAATACGAGCAACATTTCTTCCTTTTATCACACCATGCATCTTCCTACCCAAACACACACACACACTTCAGGTGTGTCTGACAGTGGATAGAGGATTCTGCCATACCACACTTGGTTCAACTAGGAGACCTTTTGTTTCCACTTGGTAACTACGGTAGCCTCATCAAAAGTCTGCTCTGAGGGCCATGTGGAAATAGTTACCAAGGATGTTTTGAGAACAAGGTCAGTTATCAATTTTGGTTCCAAAGCGAATGAAGCTTCTATCCAGTTACAAAATAGAGTGAAAGGGAGTCACAAGAGCAGAAAGCCTGGGCATTATAAGTTCAGCACATTTCTAGTCCCATAAAGTCTTTTTCTTCAATTAACTGTGCTCCTCAACTCCATCAAAGGGTACTCACTAAGCAATAAATGCACAACAATCATAACTCTTCAATCAGAGAAATCATTTTTTCATCTTAAGTTGGTTATAAAAACAATGGAACCAGTTGGTGCTACAGTATCAAAGTGATTTTTAAGGATAAGAAAGAATTAGTAAACAGAATGATAGAATTATTGATTTTATTCACTGCTGAAGCCATTAGGAAAATTTTAATTCCACTGTATCTTTTGAATTGGACTATTAGCATTTTTAGAATAAATATCAGTAAAAAGAAAAAGGATCTCCCAGATCCTATTTAACAAACTGGATATAAACAAACTATTGTAAATGGGTAAGATTTAACCAAGTGTTTTTGAAGACTTTTGAGGGGAAAACTGTAGAACTCTTCTTGGTCAAACCACGAAACCTATCATTTCAAAAGACTACCACGTGCAAGTTGTGACAGACAGCAAATATAAATGCACAGGATTTTCCTGAAGTCCTGGGAATTATAAACCACGTAGTCTTACTTCAGACATCACCCTTCATTCCTACCAACCCTCAATAACAGTGAGAGAAATAAACAGTTTATGTAAGGGGAAATGCCTAACCTACCATATATTTCTTCAAGGATTAAATCAGACAGTGAACAAAATAGAACCAGTGGTATAAACCATCCAGATTTTTGAAAAGCATTTCACAAGTTTCTAAACAAAAGAATGTTTTTATAAATTAATATTGGGATAAAGGAGATATCCAGTTAATGACATGAATAGAGAGCTTCTGAAGAAATATTAGATTAAGGAACCTTTATATAAAAGCAATAGGATCAGGGATGTCTTTGGAACCTTCGGTACGCTGTAGAAGCCACAAAGATGTACACGTGCCAATACAACCAAAATTTCATGGGAAATTTTAGAAATTTCATTAGATCTTTAGGGGTTCAAGGATCACATCTCTGCTTTCAAAGTTGGGACCAATATTATTTAACATGTCTATAACTACTGTAGAAAAGGGAGGGCAGAAGGGATCCTCTATTCCATTAAATTCTGGAGGAAACAATATACAAACAATTGGAATTCATGGTACATCTCAGAGAAAGAAAGAAAGAAAAGTGATAGATAAGGAGCATCATGCCAGCAGATATATGTTACAACATTCTGGTGACATCAGCAAGGCATAGAGGCACATTATAAACAATGTCTTAAAAGGAATGGCCTGGGCCGGCCCCGTGGCGCAAGCGGTTAAGAGCGTGCTCTCCACTGCGGTGGCCCAGGGTTCGCCGGTTTGGATCCCGGGCGCGCACCGACACACCGCTTGGCCAGCCATGCTGTGGCGGCGTCCCATATAAAGTAGAGGAAGATGGGCATGGATGTTAGCCTATGGCCTGTCTTCTTCAGCAATAAAAAAAGAGGAGGATTGGCAGATGTTAGCTCAGGGCCAATCTTCCTCATACACACAAAAAAATGGAATGGCCTAATTGCCAGTGTGAAAAGCAGTTTTGCCAATGAAATGTTTAAACCACCAGGAAAAGACACCAGAGAGGGAAAAAAAAACATCTGAAACTAAAAATATGCTCTCCTTGTGCAGAACCGTAACACAGCAGGCAAACGCTCAGAAGGATGGCAGTGCAAGACAAGGTCTAGTGAAAGACAATCCAAATGATCAAGGGGAGACTACGTGGTTTAAAGTTTAGAAAAAAATTAATCAATCATAGCTCCATATTGAGTTCTAGGGTAAATGAAGATATTTCAGGAAGCAGTCTTAACCTTTAGATTTGATATCAAGGATAATGTGCTTTTTCTATATCATCTCTCTGAATCAATGCTAGAGATGTATTGAGCCCAACAGGTTTGACACAAGACGTAAGACTTTGAAAACTGCCAACTGCATGCTAAAGGTTTAATTAAGAGAAAAGGGTACTAAAAAAAAAAAAAAGGAAAAAAGGAATGCATAGCCAATAACCATGAGTTGATTCTCTCTTCTGATTTAACACCTGGTAAAGTAACACCTGATAAATGACTAAGTTCTAATAATAATTCAATTATACTCTTAACTTTACTATCCATGAATAAAAATTAGTGATGAGGTTTAAGTGTAATAATATTTAGTATGACTTAATAATAAGCTTCTATGAACATAAATATAGTTATTCCTTAATTAAGACACTCTGGTGTGCCAAAATATCTTTCCCAAAATTTGATTCCATTTTCGCATTTATGGTTAATTAAGCTGAGTTCTTCATTGCTTTAAGTTACTATCATCAGCCCAAATTTAGGCTCATTTTATAATTTCCTCATTAAGTATAAATTGCAACATATTACCTCAGCAAACTGAAATAATGGTGACTTCTGACGTAATTCAGGAGATTCTGAAACATCAGGCCTGCAAGTACCAGAGGACACCTGAAAGAAAGAAGGATGGCATGAGGCATCACAGGAATCGTTTCTGGAAGACAACAGAAGATAAATGCACCTAAAACATTCCTATTTGAGGAAAAAATGGTTCCACAAATGTGAGGCAATACTGTGAGAAAAAAGTAGTTGTATTTTGCAAAGTTTTATACAAGAAGCCATCCAACTGCAAATAATACCATAAATAGCAGGATGATGCATTTTAGAAAGCTTAATATTTACCTAAGAGAAATTTCTTACTACAATGATGCCCACTTGCTCTCTTGGCTTTCTGCCACCAAATCCAAGGAATAGCTACTTCTTCCATGTTCTGTGTTTCCCCAGTATTTCACATCACCAGACTACATGAACACACACAAGATCTGACAATACAAACCTTTTGGGAAAACAAAACTAAAGTCGAATTCTTGTTTTCCAGGATTTTCATGTGTTTATACACAAGCCACAATCTTAGAAAGGTTAGTATTTACCTAAGAGAATTTTTTTTTATAATATAGTTTCCTTTGCACTATTTACCATGTTGGGTAAACATTTAAGGCTCTGCTATCTTCATTATTAACACTGGTTACAGAAACACCACTGATTTTTCAAAAATTCTTGCTATTAATCAAGTACTCTCCTCGGGATACACATTCCCTATTTTATCTCATCACTAAAATTGACCCATTTTTGTATTTGGGTGACATAATCACTTAGGTAGCCAACTGTTATTCAAAAGTCACAGGAGTCCCAATGTTAGAGAGGGAAGGATTTCATTATTGCTCTGATCTAACCCTTTTTACAGATGAAGGAACTTAGGACCAGAGAGGTACATGATACTTCCCCTTCCCAACACTCAGTAATCTTCTTTATCTTCATGGTACTTAGCATTGATCACCACAGAACACAAATATCTGTTTCTTGGGCATCCTCTCCCAGCGGCTTTGTTTAATGCAGAATCTTAACACTGTCTGGGCATGACGTAGATACTCAACAAGTATGCTGAATAAAATAAATGAAAGTGGACAAGTCTTCTAAATCCCAAATCAGTGTGTCCCCCCCACCCTCCCTTTCTTGAATGACAAGGTTAGGGAGTCTCATGGAAAAACTTATCTTTCACTTTAGAAGAAAAATAGTTAAGAAGTTAAAAATGCTTTTTAATATCATGTGTCTGACAATAAATCCAAGTTCACTGCAGAAAAATCTGAAAAAAAAAAACAAAAAACAAGATACAGAAGAAAAATCATCTTTTTTTTTTTAATTATTTATTCATTTATTTATTTATTTCCCCCAAAGCCCCAGTCGATAGTTGTATGTCATAGTTGCACATCCTTCTAGTTGCTGTACGTGGGACGCGGCCTCAGCATGGCCGGAGAAGCAGTGCGTCGGTGCGTGCCTGGGATCTGAACCCTGGCCGCCAGCATCCGAGCGCGAGCACTTAACCGCTAAGCCACGGGGCCAGCCCATCATCTTTTATCTCCTAAAGATAAGCACTGTTAATATTCCACGTACATTCTTCCAGCTGTGTATGTAGATAACTTTTTCAACAAAAATTGGATGTTGTACTATAGTTATATGATGTTCTTTTTTAATGACACATTAATTTCCCTGTGTTATTAAACCTTTTCCGATATAATTTTAATAGCTGCATGTGATTATATTAGATGGTTGAATCCTATGGAAAGAGCTGAGAGTCACTCACGTTGCGTGCCTAAAAAGAGAGTTTCTCACTGAATTTCTCCATTAGACATTGAAGATGTGTTTCTCTAACAGTGTCACAGGCCACTGGGCAGGAGCAGGCATTTGAAATTTTAATTGTCACCTTTGGATCTGAAAGAGTAATGGCCACCTTCTTCCAGTGATAAGCTCCATAGAGAAGGTGTGGAAGCTTTAATTAATGTGCTACCTGTGGTTTGGTTGCCAAAGCCTGACTCTGTTACTGGCACTTGACTATTTGACAAGTTGTATGCCAAATGGCCCCAAAGCGTTTTTATTTGTTTCTCAAGCATTTGAAGCCAAGGAGACCCAAAATGCACTAAAAAGAAGGCCAATGAATCTTGAAATTCCTAGCCACAAAAATTCCTTTATTGGAAGGAATATTTGAACAAAATATGTCTTTATATTGTAATTTAGGAATAACAACAACAAAAAAATCAATATTATCCTGGTTTATAAAGAAATCCGGGGCTGGCCGGGTAGTGTGACGGTTAAGTTTGCATATTCCGCTTGGGTGGCTCGGGGTTCGCCCGTTTGGATCCCGGGCGCGGACCTACTCACCGCTCATCAAGCCATGCTGAGGTGGCATCCCACACAGAAGAACTAGAATGACCTACAACTAGGATATGCAACTATGTACTGGGGCTTTGAGGAGAAAAAAAGAAGAAAAGAGGAAGATTGGCAACAGATGTTAGCTCAGGGCCAATGTTCCTCAAAAAAAAAAAAGAAAAGAAAAAAGAAATCCTGTGTGTTTAGCCCCTAGACATCTTGGTAAATAATCAAAATTTGATTTAAAATCAAGCCTAGGACTAAATGAAAATTATAAAGTGTCCTTATAAATCTTTAATAATGTAGATTGTACGCATGACAGAAATCTATAAAAGATATTTGGAATTAAATGTATTATCATTTAGGGTAGTACACTGCATATAGCCTATATAACATATATTCTTATTTCAGTTCCCATGATGCATGAGAAATAGTTACCATTTATGAGAAGATACATCACCCTATGGCTTAATTAGAGTTCATACAAACTGTAGAAGACAAGTCAATTTTCTTTTAAGTCCCATCTATAGATTATCTGGCCATAACTACACATCAAGTCACAAAGTTTTAACGTTAAATAACCTTCTGCAAATCACTAGGATGGATGATCTTAAATAAAACTTTCTATCTGAATGGAGAATTCAAATGTAAGTAATTATCAAGGCGCCTGTAATCCTGCATGTTATGTCAATTGCACTAGGCAGTCAAAGTCTATGCATGTGTGTTTGTGATCCCCATGCACCTGACGCACAGCAGCTGCACAAGGAATATCCATTGACTGACTTGATTCTCTGTGCGTGTGATACGAAGAATCTCAATGACCTGGCCAGGCATCACACAACAAAGGCTGTTCAATGGTTAAAACAGCAGTAAGAGTCACTGAGGCTGTGTATTTCACTGGACAACGCCCTCTCTCAAAAATCTAGTTACTCTTACTTGAAAGCACTGCGGATTTAGCATAATCTTCAGTGTAGTGTAATGGAAACAGCACAAAGTCAGGAGCCAGGAGAACTGGGTTACTACTAAGCTGCGCGGTTACCTGACTCTAGTCCACGGCAGAACGGCAGCAGCAATCAGAAGGGCCAAGAGTGGGGTAAGAAAAAGGGAGAGGGTTGTCAAAGAAACACTGCCAGCTGCAAGACGACACCGGGGGAAGACAGAAGAACTGTAAGAACAGATGCAAATGTGTTCCGCAGCATCCTACTCAATCTAAAAGAAATTAAAGTAAGGCAAATAGCCCAAAGTTCCTCCTGAAGGCATCAGTTCACTCAGTAATTAATATTTATAACTATGATCCTAAGTTGTCAAGATAAGGATAATTATGAAATATATCCTTTGTTAAAAAGCAGAAATGTGTGATATATGCTACACATATTTCCATCTAAAATTTCAAAATGTAAAAATGGTTCAATGACGTGGAAAATGTATACATGCAGGATTCATTCTTGACTGCTTGATAAATAAGGCACCCAATACAAGTGTGTATATTCATGCATACACCAATATATACACATATTTGGTAAAGAAATCTAGGATTACATCCACATAAAAGGAAGAGGGTATTTCCCACAAAAGGCTCCTGTTTAAGTAAAGTTATTAGTCAGAGGGTCCCAGACCTTGTTGTCTTGCTGTTTGTATTTACAGCACTCTAAATTACTTACCAGGTGGGGCATGCTTTTTATAGATAAATGTTAATTCCTCAATATCCACTCCTATGCTAGAGCCAGCTTACTTTCTAAATATAGCAGAATATAAAGAGTCAAAGACATCTGTTCATTAATTAAGAGCTAAGAAAAGATACTAAATAAATAAATGGAGAAAAAAACCAAAAGAAGCTGTTTCTAGAAACACTCTGAAATAATCCCTAAAGCCACTAGGTGTAGCTATATGCCCAAGAAAGAAAACAGCTAAAGGGATTTTAAAAGCAAAGTTTTATTAACCACATAGTCAACTTGCCTTAAATCCGATCTTCCCTTTGATTTAACTGTAATTCTCAATAACCAAGGAAGGGGAATGATTAGTATAATTAAGAATTATGACACAGCACTTATTTTTTTCCACAGGTGCAATTCAGATCGTGAAAACTGTAGACACAGAAATATGATCTAGCACCCTGATACAAAACAGATCAAGCCAATTAGATGCACCATAAGTGGTCTGGAAACCCAGGTTTCATCAAGAGCCCATTTCTGCTTCTGAAGGCACAAGACCACACACACTGGACTGTGATGGACACAGTCAATGAAAGGGGTAAGAACACTGGCTGTAGCTGAACTACATACTCCTGCTCTTGCTAATTCAAACACTTATTGATTACTCACTCCCTCCACAAATATTCAATAAACACCTATTATGTGCCAGCCACAAAGACTGCTGCTTTCAAGAAGCATACATTCACTCCATTTGTATGCATTTTGTGCTGGGGAATGAAATGATGACTAAGAGAACATGTCTGGCCCTTAAGCTGCTTGCAATTCGAGTGCAGGAGACAGCTACACGTGTAAGAACTAAGTGCGTCCGGGTGGAATATTACAGGGCCCATGGGAGGATAGAGCAGCCTTCATTCTTTCTGGATGTATGGAAGAAGACAAACAACACCTGAGATACACCTAGAAGGAGCAACAGAATCGCGGAAGCGATGGGGTAACAGCAGGAGACAAAGTATGGAGGCAAGTGTGCCATGTGTGTAAGAAGCAGTGCTTTTCCCAGTGTGGCTGAAGATTAAGACGCCTGGGAGCGCAGCGGGAGATGAATCGGAATGAGGGAAATTTGAATTCTATGTTAAGAAATTCGAAAATTAGGCTGAAGGCAATGCGGAGCCAGCCAAGGTGTCCAGTCAGAGGAGCAGCATGAGAGACGTGTAGTTAGATGGTTCTCAGTGGAGTGCAGGATGACCTTGGCTGCGGACGGAGTGGAGGCGGGAGACCAATTAGAAGGTTAAGCAATAAACCAGCTGAGATGCGGGGCCCCAATTAAACCAGCGATGGTATTTGCCAGGCCTGCAGGAAACAGGGCTGAGGCAGACGGGTTAGACAATGCCTGTGCTTCTAAGCTAGGTTAAAGCCTTTCACCGAAAGAGGGAATTTGAGAGAAGGGCGCAGGTATAGGTGGGGGTGGGGTTGTCTGCTACAGGAGGAAGGGGTGTGGGGGTAGAGGATCCCCTTTTCAGAGTTCAAGTGTAAAGATCCTGTGTGACTCCGAGGCCTGGGGATCTGATTCTCACCCTTGGTCAGCCTGACCAAGCCTTTCCTACAATTGGCAGCTTTTGCCAAGTATCCTTCAATGACTGATTATTTGATTTGCATTTAATGATATGATAATATGTTAAATGAAGCTCTGGAATGGACTTGAGCTTAAACATAGGCGAATTAAAATGTAAAGTTAGTCCTTCCAAACGTCGTGAAGGACTGCAGTGAGGCCACTCTTAATTAAACCTAAATGAGGTTAAGGAGAACCTGAGACTAGAGCCCTGCACTTGGCCGGCTGACAGCAGGCTGGGCCCCCCTGGAAGCACAACCAATTAACACCGCAGAGAGCTGAGTGCTCCCCCACATTAGAACACATGGCAAGTCATCGGGCTGAGAGGAGGCATCGGGCCCTGGTTTTACTCAGGGCACCAGGGCTGGCAGAGCACTGACGACGCCGTGAGTAAAGCCGTGCGGCGGAGCTCGAGTAAGGATGCCAGAACTGACGCGAGGCCACTTCTACAAACAACAGCCACGGCAGCTGAGACAATCACAGCATCTCCCTCCCCGCATCTGATAAAGCAGGTAACAATGCTACTCCGCCTTCCTCACAGGACACGGTGAGAACAGAATGCAACAGGGCATATCAACACGCTCTCAACAGCAACGCAGCAGCAAGAACCACCCTTCTCCTCCATCCTCTTGTCCTCCACCCACCTCTTTCTATCCCAGCTCACTTGCTGCCCACCTTCCCCGCTACCTCTGCTCAGGCAAGCTCATCCCCGTCTCACGCAATGCAGCCCGGGAACTCATGGAGGACAGATGCCTGTCAATCAAGTTGAGTGAAAGGACCTGATTCTCTGGGCTTTAAGGCCCACTGCTGAGATGGAAGAGGCTGGGCTGGATGCGGAGTTCCAGCTTAAACGGGCAGTGAACAGCGACATCAAAGGGGGAGATCCCACCAGGAAGAGACAAAGTTCAAAGAGCCCACTTGCTACTTAATGTAAAATTTAAATATAGTATATTTCCTCACAAAATACATTTAGAAGCTATAAAACTGTGAGAAGGGAAGAAAAACTTTGATTTGGGGGTGACGGTGAGAGCTGGGGAGGGGGTTGGAATTCAGTGGATTTAAGGACCCTGGAACAGTCAAATACTGTAGCCTAAGAGAGGCACACGTCAAACCAGCTCAAATGTACCAATGGGTAGAAAATGGTTTTCCCCACTTCACTGATGTCAGAAATTATAACCAAGAAAGGTGAACACTCAATTTTATCCAGCTCTATATTTGTCTTAAATTTAAAATTCACAGTGTTTAAAATATGGACATAATCATTCATTCGTTTAACACATTAATATAATCATCTTTTCTCTCAGATTTCACCTATCTCATCATTTAACGGAAAATACATGGGTCCAAATCCTAAGATTATGACTTTCTCGCTCTATGACCTTGGAGAGGCTGTGTAACCTCTCTAGCCGAGTTTCCTCACCTTGAAATGGGGGCCATAATAATAAAGCGACCTCACAGGGCTCGTGGGAAGGCGGAATGAGATGATCAGTGTAAGGGTCTGCGCAGAGCCTGGCCCCCAGTAAGCGCTCATGGAAGGCCCCTGTGAGGGTGCAGCACAGGACGCCCTGGGGAAAGTGGCTAGAGCTGAGGCCAGGTGGGTGGGGGCTGAATCACAAAGGCCCCTCTATTCCACACAAGACTGAAGCTAGTCCTCCTGGGTTCAAATCCCACTCTGTCACTGCATAGCTGCACAACCCTTCTCTGCCTCCGTTTCCTCACCTAGTGGTTTAATACTTACTTACAAGGGAAATAAGACAACTCATAGGGTTTTTGTGAGGATCAAGAGTTACTCTTATGTAATGCACTTAGGAACAGCGCCCGGAACAGAGGAAGTGTTCAATAAATGCAAGCTGTCTTAACTACTTCAATCCTGTCACTGGTCCTGATCTCGAGTTGCTTCAAGTCTTCCAGATGAGTCAAGACTTACACATAGTATACAATGAGAAAAAAAAAAATTTTTTTTTGTGAGGAAGATCAGCCCTGAGCTAACATCCATGCCAATCCTCCTCTTTTTTGCTGAGGAAGATTAGCCCTGAGCTAACAGCCGTACCCATCTTCCTCCACTTTATGTGGGACACCGCCACAGCATGGCCTGACAAGTGGTGCGTCGGTGCGCGCCTGGGATCCGAACCCGGGCCGCCAGCAGCAGAGTGCGAGCACTTAACCACTATGCCATGGGGCCAGCCCCAAAAAATTTCTTTTAAAAAGACTTTTGTTATAGAGTTTATAACAACACAACTAAATATAATCAAGTGCTGAAATGTATAACACTGACAGTAAGAGCTATGAGGGATTAGGAAGAGGAGGAATGATATTTGGCTCAAGAAATCAGAAAGGGCTTCCTGGAAGAGGTAAGAGATTGATATTACAAACATAAAACAAAATATATTTATAATTCCTAAATTTCAATCATACAGTCATATCTAGAAATTTAGATACATGAACTATTTTTAAATAAATATTTTAATAATTTTTAAATTAACAAACGAAAATCAATGTGATTCCCTTTGAAGCCAGAAGTCTCACGTGAAGGGTTGCTATCTCTAAAAACCTGAATCTTCATAAATCATCAGCTCCATGAGGGCAGAGACTGTGTCTAGTCTGTTCCCTCATGTGTCTGGCACATAGAAAGCATTCGATAAATACCTGCTATATGACTGAATCTGTGAAAAGATGACACCCAGTTCCTGGACCATTCAATTCTTATATAGCACGACCTTTACAGTCCCTTAACGGAGGTGTGCCATCATCTGCTAGCATCTTCTCCACTAACTCTGATGCTAACTCGGCTACTCTGCTGAAGTCACTTCCTATATTGATTACTCCCAGGTATTAGAAAGTGTCTCCTCCTTGAGCACCTGGTGATGAAGAGAGTAAATTACAACTGTAATTTCCTACCAGTTTTCAGCGGGCAGGAACTCGGTGCGCGCACGACGCTGGTAAAGCATACTGGAGCCTGTAGGAGTACGGCCTGATGTAATTTAAGCTTTCAAGTTAAGTATGAAATGCCTAGAATAACTTACGGTAATAATATTAGGTACTTGCAAGAAGGCTTTTCAGGAGAGTTAAAAATGCCTTACAGGTTTTCTTTAATTAATCTTCACAGACGTCCTGGGAGTTAGAGGCACGCGGGTATTATTATTAGCTCCATTTTACAGGTTGGAAGCAGAAAAAAGTGGCTTAATCGTAACTTTAGTGTCATGTCTTTTGGTTCCAACAAAAACTAGGCATTATAAAATCAGGGCCCAAGGTCTAATGCACTTCCCACATATCTGAAAGTTTGCCTTAGTCATTCAACTAAACGGATGCTGATGTCTTCAAACCTTTCCATCTGCCTAACATTTCTTATTTTCCATTATTCCCCAAACCATCCCTTCTGATCTAGCCAAGATGATTTTCTGGCACCCACTTAGGTCTGATACTGAATGTTGCCCTTTCCAGTATTAATCCAAGCTGTTCTATATATTTTATGTTAAATCATCTCCCCTTTCACACACTCTGAATTGTATGACTCCCTGCCTGTATTTATTTATTTTTGTTGAGGAAGATTCACCCTGAGCTAACATCTGTTGCCAATCTTCCTCTGTTTTGTATGCAGGCTGCCGCCACAGCATGGCCACTGATGAGTAGTGTAGGTCCGCCCCTGGGAAACGACCCTGGGCTGCTGAAGCAGAGCGCACCAAACCTAACCACTAGGCCACCGGGCCCTGCCTTTATTTTTAAAATTTAATTTAGCTTTACATTTTTTATTAAAGTAACATACAACAGCATAGAAGATTTTTAATCTTAAAGATTACTTCTAGAAATTCTAGATCAAATACTTATATTTGCATTTTCATTTTCATTTTCATCTTATTGAATTTTCATCTTAGATAATAACTCCCTGATATGAAATGTAAGGGCTTAACCCTCAATGTAACTGCCTTCTCTTTAGCTCTTCCCAGAGTTTGATGTGAACATTATTACTTTTATTTCTTCTATTTTTTCTTTCTTGATCCTTTAAAGTAAACAAAAAGTGTATATGTTCACTTAAACCCCAGGGCATTCTGTTGAGCAGACTGGCTCTCTGCAGCCCCCTGCTAGCCTATTTTCAGCTGACTCTTACATCATATTTTATTGACTAAGCAACTTCTGTTTGATTTCTGATTTAAATAAGTTTGTTAAAATCGCATCTTCATTGGAAACACCTCTTTCTATTTCCTTCACTATTATGGGGTTATTTCCTAATGAGACTCCTGTGCTTATATTGCACCAAATCTCAGGAGAGACAAGCTGTGTCTACCACTCTGAGCCAGGGGTCACTCCGTTATGCCTATCTTGACCAACACATCTATTTCGCTTCCTCAATCCATAAATTCTTTAATGAAAAACACTGCTTTCTAAAATTTATCCCAAATATTTAATGCATTTCAATGTATTCTGGGTATAAAGGAAATATAAGGCTGATCATTTATGAGAAAAATAAAAGAACCAAAACAAACCGTAAATGGAAATTTCATACCTTTTTTGCATCAGAGACAGAAAGTTACCACAACTGAAACCACAGAACCAAGCTCAATAACAGTAGCACATAAAAACATTGACCCAATAATGTCACAAATCTATTATGGTAGATTCAGAGTTAATCAGAAGACTAAGGAAAAAGAAAACATTTTGTTTGTTATTTGTCCACTGATACCTCAAGAACCCACATTTCTCTCTAAAAAGTTATGAGCACTTCAGGTAGATCTAGGAAATAACATAGGCCAAAGATGCTTTGAATCTGGAATTTTATTATTTCAGTTACAACAAGCCTCTCTACCTTCTAGAATTGTTAAAAAAAATATATATATATATATATATTTATAACCTATACCAAAATTTCCATAATTCGAAACAATTGACTTTTGAGGACCTTTTCTATGTGGTTTTAGGTTTCAAGTTAGTTAACTTAGGAAAATCTCCTCCCTTTAAGAATGATATTTCAGAATAAGAATTCTGTCATGGCACTTTAAAAAGTCATTATGATTAGACCTTCTCTGTGGCAGAATTTTTGTAAAATGTCACTTTATTTGACTGGTCCTACCTAACAGTATAAACAGGCATGGTAATTGTCCCATATGTCGGAAGTATGAAATTTCTGTCTCTCTTTTTTTTATCTCATTATCATGATAATTTTCCTAGAAACACATAAGTATATATTTGCTACACTTGTCTTATGCTGGTCACGTGCCTATGTATATAAGCCCCTAAAGTTCTACAACGATGGCTACATATTCAGAATAAGACTCTGCATAGAAAATCAGGCTAGATGAAGTCTACTGATACCCATGACATAAACTCTCAAACTAATTATATTTAGAGACAGCACTATTTTATACAAATTACACTGCTTTATTGTTTCAGTATCTCAAGGTTATCTTCAATAATGACCTAAATATCTCTGAGATGAGGAGTAGGGATTATGAAGAAAGAGTTGTGTTCTTAGAAGTGGTTCTTAAAAACCTAACTGAGAGCAACTCCTTCCTTAGCATAAACTCCCTTCTCCTATAGGGTTCACTTCTTTAAGTCACTTGGTTTTCTTCGTTTCTTTAGCTTGAGAATTCTCAAAATGGTTCCCCTTTATCAGAAATAAAAGGTCGACCACCGCTTTGTTTAAACCGCTTGCATCAAAACTCTGCTGTTCTTAAAAGGGGGGAGGAGAACTTCTTACTGAAAAGAGCCCAGGAGGCAAACTTCAATCAAAGAAAAAAAAAATCATTCTTTTCTTTGACTAGCGTTTCCATCTATCTGTAAGTTCTATAGATGTTTATTTGTTTACATTTGTTCACAACGAAGGCTAAAAAGAATGCTAACAGATGTTGGGAAGAAAAACATCTTTATAATCTAATCTGTTAGGAAAGATGATGCTGACTTTCACAACACAGTACATTCTTAGAAATCACGAGTCAGCCTGTGCGGAAAGGTCAAGTGTGCATTATTATTCCAACATTCACCTTTTGGAACGTGCTTGGGATACACCCAGGTGAGAGGCAGTCTGATGCTGTGAGGCAGAAGCCTTGTGTTAGAAAGCAAACTGATGCCGGAGGATGCTAGAGTGTTAGGATGCACAAACATGCTGAATAATGAGTGTGCGAAGGTTCAAAGTGATGTGTTTACTTTTTTCAGCTAAAGAGCAGTACAATGTAAATAACTACCAGTTCAGCAATTTACACATCTTTTGCTACAGTGAATTGAATGGAATCAAAATAATTAAGTTAAATTGAACAACTGGTTAACTACTACGGATCCCAAATACATCTTATATGGTATCTTCTAAAACCACTATTTGAATAGGCTTCAACTGTGATCTGTACGGCATAGTCACAACTTTAAAAAAAAGAAAGTAAAAAGTATGTATCGGCAATAAAATTGAGCTGACTGCTATTTTGCCCTAAGTAGCTACTCTGGTTGGGGACTGAAAAATTTCCATCTCAAGAACCTGAGTGTGGTGAAATAACATGACCTGCAGGTTAATTCGTCTGGCCCCTGTTAAATGGGTCTGGAAAACAGAGGAATTCCACAAATGCAAACTATGCATGCTTAACTCCTACTACCTGCCCATCAAAATCCTACCTAAAAATGTTTAGCAAAAGCAGCTCAATAACTATACAAAGGAATAAAAGGTCATGGAACCAAAGTCATGAGGGCTTGGGTCCTTTTCGTTTTTCCATTTTAAAGAAACAAAACAATCTTGGAACGCCATGTTTTCTGATTTTCAAAAACAGGAGTTTGGATTCATTCCGATACCAGAGAGACCAAGTTTCATGCTTTTTAAACTCATATTTTCACTAGCAAGTCTAAATGAGAACATCACGAAAGCAGGGAATGTTATGTATAGAGTTGAATGAATCATAGGACCCGCCTTACAGACCCAAGATACAGTCATGGCAAATGCTAATTATCTGTAAGGACATTACATTTCTTACTCCTAGGCTCTTGGAACCTCAAAATCTGCACATGATCCATGTTTGGGTCCTCTTGGGCTTATTTATACCACTCCTGTTACCCTCAAGGCACAATATAATGCACATACAGATCTTATTGAAAACAATTAAAAGTAAAGTTTGTTCATGAGCTGTAAACAATGAAACTACAGAACTAACAGTGTGAACAGAATACAAACGTCTGTGCTCTCGACCTCTAGCATGAGCAGAGTGGAGAGGGATGAGGGACCAGCTTACCTCTGGTGTGCCAAGAGCATGTTCTCCAGCTAAAAGCAGCATGCTCAGGCCTCCCATTTGAGTAGGATCTAAATAAGTCAAAAACAAATAAATCATCAATTTACAACCATGAAGCACCTATAATCCACACAGATTCAAAAAAAGAATACTCACAGAGACTAGCAATCAGAAATCCAACAGAACCACCTATAACTTTTTATAGAAAACTTTCAAAACTCTTTATGTAGCAATAACCTGGCATATATGTGCTCAGTACCCATACTTGGTGAGCTTTTTAAATACCACTGTTGTTCCACCCTTCCAACATAATACTGTCTTCAATACCACAGCTGTTTAGAACATGAAGTATCTCCTAACGTGATGCTTCTTTCCTAACTGCATAGAGAATTTAGATGAATTTTTTTAAACAAAAGAGTGCTTATGCTTGTCTTCTAAGAAGTTTGAGATTGTGATTCTCTCATTGTTATTTCTGCCATGTGAAATCAGGGCTGATAAGAAGATCCAGGCTATTGGAGGAACCAGAGAATAGAGAGAAATTTTACAAAGGGGCCTCCAGAATCTAGTGGGCTTTGTTCAAATAATCTTTCTTTACAACTTTCAAGAACAAATTTAAATTAAACAATGATGTATTTTTGACATTTTAAATCTTAGAGGTATAGTCAGGCACTTCCTCAAAATATCTGTAAGATTTAAAGGGAATCCTTTTTATATTACTGAAGGTCTTTGTCTTCATTCCTTCAATAATCAACAGAAACAGAAAGACAAAATAAAACCAGCAGAGTGGCAGATCTCTGACTCAGGATTCTATCTAAACAAAGTAAGTATTATAGACAATAAGAAACCTAGATCCTTTAAGGTTCTGTTAAATGAATTAAATTTCAGAACTGTAATGAAATAACATATGTGAAAATGCCTAACTTGACGCCTATCCTAGTGCATATAGGTCCTCAATAAACGCCTTTTTAATTTTAGGAATCTCTCTACAATTAAAAATAAGGATCAGGCATACTGTTGCCTGAAGATATTTAGGAGTTTCTTTTCCTTTTTTGATTTTTTTTTGTGTGTGTGAGGAAGATTAGCCCTGAGCTAATAGCTGCTGCCAATCCTCCTCTTTATCGCTGAGGAAGATTGGCCCTGGGCTAACTAACATCCGTGCCCATCTTCCTCCACCTTATGTGGGATGCCTACCACAGCATGGCTTGATGAGTGGTGTGTAGGTCTGAGCATGGGATCTGAACCTGTGAACCCCAGGCTGCCAGAAGCGGAGTGTACAAACTCAACCACTACACCACCCGGCCGGCCCCTCTTTCTTGATTTTTTGTTTAAAGGTATGTATGCCCTTAAGTACATCTTTGTACATAGTCTGTCTCTAGAATAAATGCAGCAACTCGGACCACACCTTATATACAGTCAAATTAAAAAAAAAAATTGAAAAACGAATCTGAGGTAGTTTACAAAAAGAAAGAAAAAAAGGAAGAGGTTATTAGAGGAGAAAATGTGTCATCACATGATCAGGTGGTCAAGAAATAGCTCAGTGTTGGAAGGTAGCCACATAGGAAGACACACATCCAGGAACACTGGTTGAATTGATGAAACAGGGCTCTTTGTTGTTGTTTTAAGATTCCATCCTTAATTAAATATTAAGTTTAAGAATTACTGTGGCTATTAAAATAGATATTTAAATCTACTTAAAAATAAAGATCAGGGGGCCGGCCCCACGGCGCAAGCAGTTAAGTGCGTGTGCCCCACTTCGGCGGCCTGGGGTTCGCAGGTTCAGATCCTGGGTGCGCACCGATGTACTGCTTGTCACGCCATGCTCTGGCCATGTCCCATATAAAGTAGAGGAAGATGGGCACGGATGTTAGCTCAGGGTCAATCTTCCTCGGCAAAAAAGAAGAGGATTGGCGTCGGACATTAGCTCCGGGCTGATCTTCCTCACAAAAAAAATAAAATAAAATAAAGATCAGGGGGGAAATGAATATAACAAAAAGTAAAAGTTTAATTTGGTTCTTTGGACAGCTAAATACTTTTGCTGCTGTCATTCTAGAGATCAAGAGGGTTGGATGATCACTTTGTAATAAAGATAAAAATGTGTTAGTTCAAATTATAAAGTAAAATAGGAACACACTTCCATGATAATATTTAAATTATATGCCAATGTGACTTTGCAAGAAGTTGCTATACAGATACTAAAACACAGACCAAGAAATTACCATCATCCTTTATATTAATTTACACCTATATAGTTATTTAGAAATATCAAAAATATATTTACATAAATAGCATGCTTTCCCTCCTCCAAAAGGGCTTGTACTAAATTAAATTCTACATAGCTTTTCCTTCATGGAAATCATACATTTGATTGCTCTGGGGTCATTCAAAACAGCAAAATCTCACAAGAAAAGGACTATTGGGAAAACAAGACAAAACGAGATTTCATGCTGAGCAAAAGCTCAAAGTGGCCTCTAAAAGCCCTATGGTATCTGCTAGATTCAAACAGCTAAGTACCATGTTTTAATTAAAGGCAAATTAATTTGCTTTCATTGTATTGAAAAGGGACATAACTAGAAAGGTCGGACCCATGTTATCCACTATCTACTAGCTTAACAAGGGCTCTGATCAGGGATTTCCACCACCCATCACAGGTCCTTACCTGTGAGGAGTACATCCTTACACAATGACATAACATGAGGAGGGTGTTCTCCCTGCCTGCGTTGTGCTTTGAAGAACACCGTTCTTAGAAGATGATCTGAAAATACCGTGGTTGAAGTCTAGGTCCCACTTTCAATTTGTAAGTATAAAAGGTAGTTGAGTAAGCTGTCACAAATGGTGCTACAGACAGACATATTTTATAGCTTTCACTAGTTTTTCTACAACTATTTTTGGTTTGTGAAGAATCATTGTATGCAAAACACCTACATAGACTGATCTCGATTTAGAATTGGGAGAAAAAGAAATGGAAGATAAATGATAATCAAAGGAATTCCACTAGAAGCCAATCATCCATATAGTCTTCTTTGGTCTTGATAACAAAATGTTTTATAAAACACTCCAATGATAGAATCTGGGAAGTCCAGAGAGCTCACCAAGACTACGAGCAAGTGGGCTGAAGCTAAAAATTGTACAAAGTGACAGCTAAAACAAGGAGAGATCTCTGTTTTGATTCTTCTGGGATATGTAGAAGCATCATTTTGGAAGCTCACCAGGAATCATATTATAGACACCTACATAACAATCACCTGAAGACCTTGTTCCCCCAGAATGCTGCCATTACGTTAGACTACATTTTGTAGGTTCATGTAGGATACCACCACATGCTTGTTATACTATGAATCACACACTGAACTACTAAACCTCATTAGGCCTACCGGCTATTAAAAAAATGAGGTGTCATCACAATGTTGCTCAACCTCCTTTTCCAAGCTTCCTACATTGCAAATAGTTCAGTGCTCCATTTTGAAAAACATTTGCTTGTAATAATGAAACGGAAACCCAATAGCTCAAGACCAACTTCACTGCTTCCACCCTGCCCAATCTCCCAATTGCATCCTGCAAAATTCCTCTCTTGATTACTGCATTGCAACAGCCAAGGAAGACAGAGCCATTTGCAGGGGGAATATAAATACTTTATTTCATGGTAATAAATGCTTTAGCATTCCTTACCACCCAAAGAGTATTAAAGGTCCCATAACAAATGGGACCATCTGGAATTTTAAATTTGTCCAGCCCATACAGGAATGGGGGCGGAAGAGGGGGTAGGATGGGAATTCCCTCTAAGAAACAGCTGTCAGATCCCTCTCAGATTTGTGATGGAGTTGTTTATATTCCTGCCCTCGATGTTTCAGATCCTCAGATAATCTACATAATTGTGGCTTTTTAAGTATCCACGACAACTAAGGTGCTTACTGGGATAGCTTAATAGTGTGTATGCGTGTATAAGCAGTTTCGCTACATTTTAAAATTTCTTGAGCTCCTGACAATCTCCACATTGCCCTCCGCTTTTCCATAACATCAATGTCAGGAATTCACATATATTTATAATGACCACACCACTTGCTCTATACTTCAAGTATTTACACACATTCTACATATGTCATGCTCCCAAGCTTTAAGATATGCTATATATTTGTCATTGGTTATAAATTTTGCTTCGCTTCTCTCTTTGTCTGTATTATTCGTTAAAAATACTACCTAAATGTATTGCCACATCCTTAAAGAACAGGTAAAGATAGTGTCTAAACTCACCGGCCATTCCAAAGTTAAGCTGAGGCATTTCTTCAGTCTTTGCTTTCTTGGGGCTTGGTAAATCTCTTGAAGAATCAGATGGGAAGGCCCATAGTTTCTTTCGTGGATTGACGGTGGGTGTTGGGGATTTCACAGGCTTGTTTGTGGTAGGACACCATTTGTAGCCAGGATTTGCTTTCATAAATGCATCTTTATACTATAAATAAAGAATAGATAGATTTTAATTAACACATAGATATAAAAAGTTCTAATAGTTTTCACCTCATCCCCTCATTTAGATAATGAGTGACAAAAGCACTGTCAGTAACTTCTGTGGCTTTTCTTGCAGAAGAATGACCATCTTAGCACAAAGCTTTAGAGATAGGACATGAATTTATCTACTAGAAAGTTCATTTGTGGGATGAGAGTACAGAGACAGAAAATTTTGTATCTTTTAACCTTCAGGTTTTTGTTTAGTATCCAAAAAGCTGTCTGACCTTGATGAAGAGAGGGAGTTACTCATAACGGAGAGACAAGAGCTGTGAAGGCAGAAAAAGCAGAGTTCAAACCCTAGCAGTTCCACTCAGGGCGATGATGATCAAGGATGGAGACCATACCCTCTTTGGGCTCAGCCTTGGTTTCCATTAACTGAGAGCAACACCACCAACACCCAGGGTTACTGTGAACAGTGATGCACAACGTGGCAACTATTTCAAAGCAGGTATCAGAATCACATTACAAAGTCAATATCAGGGTCAGTCACAAGATTCTGCCCACTGCTTAATTTGATAAGTACGGTAAAAATTAAATCTGTGCTTTGACATACTAGTAAGGGGAAATGCAGGCAAACTTAACAGAGCAAAGTAATCAGTTGTGGGATAAACGAACCAAGATGGAAAATGGGAGAAGGGGCCATGGAGAGGAAAGAGTACTGGATGCAGAGTCCGATGACCTGGGTTCAAGGCCCACCTCTGCCATTAGCAAACCATGGACATTCAGCAAGTTGTTGAACCTTTCTCAGCCTCAACTCCTCCATCTATATTTTTTATCTATTTTTTTTTGTGAGGAAGATCAGCCCTGAGCTAACATCCATGCTAATCCTCCTCTTTTTGCTGAGGAAGACCGGCCCTGAGCTAACATCCATGCCCATCTTCCTCCACTTTATATGAGACGCTGCCACAGCATGGCCTGACAAATGGTGTGTCCGTGCACGCCCAGGATCCGAACCCGGGCCGACAGCAGCAGAGCGCGCGCATCTAACCACTATGCCACGGGGCTGGCCCCTCCAATTGTTTAATTGGGGGGGGTGCTATCTAAAAGTCAAGTAGTATTTCTAGCTACTATTACAGTCTAGATCTTCTCAACAGAGTGAGAGAGAACTACAACCCTGGTGAGGTCCTCCTCCTTCCCCCCCCCCCCAAAAGCCCCATTAGCTAGTTGTACGTCACAGTTGCACATCCTTCTAGTTGCTGTATGTGGGACACAGCCTAAGCATGGCCGGAGAAGAAGTGCATCGGTGCGCGCCCGGGATCTGAACCTAGGTCGCCAGTATTGGAGCGCTCGCTCTTAACCGCTAAGCCATGGGGCCAGCCCAACTCCTCCATCTATAAAGCGTAACTGCATCTGCCAACATCCCAAGATTCTGTAATCAACACACGTGATCACAGATGTGAACATGCTGAGAGCTGTGATGTGTGATGATGCAATTAATCCAGCACAAACGTGATGTCTTTCCTTGGAGACTTCAGCCTTCACTGACAATGTCTTCCTTTCTCCCTTATTTTTCTGTGGGTTTCTCCAGTAACCCTTTCTCCCAACTCTGCCACTTCTCCCCCCTTTCCTGACAACAAAATGCAATGAAATATGTTTATTGCTATTCATTATATATTGCCAAAAGTTAAGTCATCAGATAAAATGTATTTTCCATGTATTCGTCAATCTGCTGGGTACTTTATTAAATTAATACAATTCTTTCAATCCCATAAGCTTGCCTTTTAAAATGGCCACTTGGTGTGTAAAATTAATGAATTTAGTATAAGCTCCAAATAGCTTTTTATTTAACCCAATAGGAAAAAAGTGTCCTTTATCCTTGGTGTAAGGAAAGTACATGTAATCCAAATAACAAACTTTTTCTACCGCTTCACTTTAATCATATAAACGAAAATTGTACTATAAATAATATAATGCCATGTTAACAGTCAATGGTTTAGAACTATCCCAAAGTTATCTTAATTCAAATTTTCTGAATAATCCATTTTTTTTACTACAAGCTGTACATCTGTATATTGATACATAGAGACATGTAGAAGGAGGGTAAGCATAAAACATGCTAAGATATAGTTCTACTTTTCTTACGAAAATAATTAAAATAGGACACAAGTTCAGAGTCAAACTAGAATTTACCATCACATAGCAGAATATATTTGGAGGTATCAAATATGATACAAGGGACACCGTACCCCAGCGCATTCACGTGCTTGGGGGGATTTACATATTAAGCTGAGGCAGACAAACAGCCTCGCCTGCTGTCTGGAGGTGGAAAGTGACAAATGGCAGGAGGAGATGAAAATGGAAGGAGCAGACACATGCATCATTATTGTGTTCCAGGAAAAGGCACACGGGCGGGGTTTGTCAGATGAACAGTCATTTGGACAAAGGTCACCACTCTATAAAGTGACAAAAGACCTTCAAACAACTTGATTAATATATTTGTCACGAGAAACAAAAAAAAAAATTGTTTCGGTAGTTTTGGCAGTTTTTTAAGAAAGTCCCAGTTATGAAAGATGCTGGATGGATGTCACCAGCACTCAGATTTCTTCTGTTTCTTAGGTGTCCCCTTCCTCCCTTCCAATGGTCATCTACTAGATACCTTCTTTCCCAGTATGCTATCATATCCTTTGTTAAGAATCACTTAGTAATTCTGTTTGGTGGAAGTCAATACATGTAATGGAACATGATAATACTGTCATCCTTATGAATGAATTATTACCAGCATCAACTATTTTTAAAGCACGGATGATACTAACAGAGGCCAGCTTAAACTAACGTGATGGGGAGCCGCGCTGAAGACAACACAGAGCAGTGACAATCAACAACCATCACCAATTCTCTTCCTCTGTCACATATTCCACCCACCCACCCCATCTCAGTGCTTTGTGAGCATCGACTCGATGACAGACACTGGTTAGATACTGGAAAGAAAAGAGCAGGAATTAGGGTCTCTGCCTTCAAATTGTTTACGATCTACAATTAGCTGCAAACATATTATTTTTTATTTACACATGGTCCATAAATCTTCCCCCGGCTCAGGCATGAAAAATGGTTCTGCAAAGGGTCTGTAAAAGGGGAAGCTACCTATGGGTTGCAGACCAAAAAGGGCAAGAGAAAGGCCTAGAGTATGTGGGGTTTCACGGAAAATGGTAACTAAGGACTCACTATGAGGATCAATGCTCTGTAACTGTATCACAATATTAATCTTGCAGATTCTTAAATTCAATGTAAATGTTCAATACCAAGACAACCTTCATTAGCTCAATTGAGTTACATATTGAGCAAAGGGGTTAAGAATGTGGGAGACAGAGATAAGAATAACACACAGCCTTGTCCTTAAGGAGTGTAAAGCTTAGATGGAGATGCCATAAATTCATGTCAAGACACACAGGTCAACACAGGCAGTGGACGAATGCCAAGTGGGGGCGGAGGCAGGAAGAGCCTCAGGGTGTGAGGACGGCTGTCTGTCCTTGGAACTTGGCACCTCATTAATCACTTGCTCTGATTCAGCTATAAGAGACAACGGAAAGGCTTAATCGTCTGTTGTGATGAGGTTATTAGAAAGGGATTACAGAGAAGGCTGAGTAAGGGAGAAAGGAGGGAAGACTGTATACAGTCTGAAACAAACAGCTGAGTGAAACTATTCGCATGCTGGCCAACCATGTGGGCAAAAATCCATCATCACAGGATTAAAAGGGCCAAAGAGGGAGGCCCCACGAATCCGGATCCCCAGGGTGGGGCTGTTCACGCTGTGGCGGGAGGGAAAGCTCAGTTGTCCTCCAAGAACATCAACCATGGGCTACTGGTCCTATCTCATAGATAACCAACCTCTCCTAAAAGACTGATTTTCAAAAATCTCTCATTAAAATAAAAATTCACCTCATGGCTTCCAATTTTTTTCTGCAAATTCCCAACAGATTAGATGACCTAAGTGAAGCTACTTTACAGACACAGGTCCAGACTTACAAGGTGTTCAGTAAATGCTGGCTTCCTTCACTGGGACTCCAACCATCACCACATTTCATTAGCAATAATAATAAACCACTATTATTCAGCAATGGTATTAAATACATACCCTTGGTCACAGTATTTTGCCTACCTCATATGTAACAACGGCGTTATTATATACCAAAAGACAATATTATGATAATCTTTTAAAAATTGGGTCACAACATTAAATACTTTTCCAGAACATTTATAAGAATGGAAATTTGACCCTAAAAGCACCTTTATATTAATGAAAGATATTCTTACCAACTGTTCTCCAATTGTTTTTTTGGTTTTTGTTTTTTATTTATTTACTTACTTTTATTTACTTATTTATTTATTTTGTGTGTGTGTGTGTGTGTGTGAGAGGAAGATCAGCCCTGAGCTAACATCCATGCTAATCCTCCTCTTTTTGCTGAGGAAGACCGGCCCTGAGCTAACATCCATGCCCATCTTCCTCCACTTTATATGCGATGCTGCCACAGCATGGCCTGACAAACGGTGTGTCCGTGCACGCCTGGGATCCGAACCCGGGCAGCCAGCAGCAGAGCGCGAGCACCTAACCGCTACGCCACGGGGCTGGCCCCTCCAATTGTTTAATTGGGGGGGAGGTGCTATCTAAAAGTCAAGTAGTATTTCTAGCTACTATTACAGTCTAGATCTTCTCAACAGAGTGAGAGAGAACTGTAACCTTGGTGAGGTCCAGTAATAAGGTACCCTGGGAATGTCTACACTAAACAAGACAGCTGATTCTGGTGCAAACATGTGAAATATCACCATGAAATAAAATCTACTAGAATTGTGGAGGAGAGATTATACAAGAAATTATCTGATATTTTAAAAAGAGATACAACACATTTTTTATTTTCTAACTCTGCAGGGGGCTAAGTGAACCCCTAACATAATAAATTGTAAGACACCTGTACCTCTTCCTAGCAGCAGGCAGAAACCATGTTATCCAGGCTGGAAGAGGCAAGGAAGATATCTGAGAAGTGGCACTAATCTGTACTTCCTTAGTTCTAGGACCTTTCCCTCATAAAAATTTAAAAATTATCATTTAGATAATAAGACTCCATAGCACTATTTGATCTGAATTATTGTTGCTGGATATTTTTAATAGGGAGAAAATTAATTAGACAGTTTTATGAGACAGGACATTGAATTAAGTTTCTGGGTTTTGATCGAACAAAAATATTTTTTTATACATTAACCTGCAAAACTTTCACAATAAAGCCACCCCAACAAAAATTACACACTTCAAAACATGACTTGACTAAGCGACCAGGGATCATTTGGCTGTTTGTGGAAAAGTCACAAAGGTAAAAACTGGGTACAAGGGAGCTGGCTGCAGATATGGTTACCTAAACTGGGATTACTGGGGCAACAGTAGCTCATTTTCATATATAAAATTTTTTTAAAAGGACAATTTTACTTCCTAATTTGGGTAATTAGGAGAAAAGTCAGTTTAATCAGTTTGTGCTAATAAAAAAAAAATCAAAATTTCAGAATTTCTTTTAAAATGCAATTTTGTTACTTTATCTACATTTCTGAAAATCTATTAATAAATTCATACGTTAATTTGAATTGTGATATGCTTGTTTTCTTTAAAAAACGTGTTCACTTACGTTAGTAATTTCCTTAAACACTTTAAACTTTCTCCTTACAAAATAGTTTATAGCAGGAACTTGCATTTTTTCCAACAGTGCAGAAGTTAACTTTTATCTACATCCCTTTCAATCATCACAAACTCCAAAGTAATCAAGATTTAATGTAGTAACATCTTAGATGATATTTGGGTATTAGGTCTCTAATCAATCTAAAAATTAACCTCTGAAACCAATACCAAAATGAGTTTTAAGAGACTCAGTTTCAATTCCCAATTTATCACTCACTGTGGGGTTTATTTATCACTAGCTATGGGGTCTTTATAAAGCCTTATAATTTTATTTTAATTGAATACTTAAATGCTAGTGTTTACTAACAATTAGCACATGGATTGATATTTCTGAAACCAATAGTTCACTTAACTGATCATCTGCCTTGTTAGGGGCTCATAATCACATTGGACAGTATCTGGGCCAAGTTGGGCAAATGAGACATTTAATTTTGTTGATTCTCGTGTTTCAAAGACTAATTTTGCATTTTAGTAGCCCTTTCATCGTGTTAACAGTTTCGAATAAAAACAGTAACTAATCATTAGGTAGAGAAGTATCAAATACAAACATAAGGTTGCTCGTTGGAAATAATGCTAAAGCTAACATTTGTAGAGCGTCTTCAACTTTTCACAACAGAATGCTTGCACCTATGTTCCCTTATCTGCACCTCCCCTCCACCCTGTGAGGGCAGGCAGCTCTACTGCCCGTTTACAGATGTGGCAACTTGGAAAGGTCCGAGAAGGCAGAAGGCCAAGCACGAGAGACCCTAGCTCTACAACTACCAACTCGCTTCCTTGGATAAGTCACTCAACTGTTCTGGGCCTCAGTGTCCTCATCTTTAGCTTTTGGAAAATAATATCTACCTCAGGCGATTAATCTAAGGATTAAAGGAGTTAAACGTTGATAAAAGAACTCTGGACAGAATAAAGCAATATTCAAAAGTTGATTATTATCATAATTGATTATTATCATTTTAAAAATAAATGCTTGAATATTTTTTTAAATACACTAAGAATATACTGATATCAGGAACAAAGGAATGGAAAAGGTCTCAGAAACCAGGAATATTGTAAAGCTCGGAGCCTAAATCTTTGATTTTACTACCCACACCCCGCAAAAGTGGTGGGGCCCTTAATTAAGCCACGCTCAGAAAATCCCATACAGAGCAAGCTATTTCCTTAGAGGAGGCCAACAGTGCAGGACAGAGGAGAGAACTGTCGACGGACAGCTAGAGTGGACCCAAAAGAAAGACTCATGGAAAAGCAAAGATGACATTCAAAAGAACAAAATAGTTGAGAATCACTTAATATATAGATAAAAATGCGAATATAGTTCAATTGTTCACAAAGCTCCCACCAAATTACAGATTATAAATTATTCTTGTTTGGAAATAATGGGTAGAAATTTACAAAAAAATTCAGAAGGCATTCTGAAGACTTTAAGCAAGGAAGTATGTAAACAAAATTTTAAACAAAATTTCCGGGATAAATATATAAAATAAAAAGTGTTTAAAGGAACAGCAAAGTTTCATCTATCTGGAAATCACTGAAGTGTAACATCTGTTTCTCAAGGATGCTGGATAAATGAGGTGTCACTCTGGTTTAGTAGTATACAGAGTGCCACAGCAAGCTTGTGAGAATACAGATTCTCTCTGTTAAGCATGACATGTGACAGTTAACAGAAATTCTCCAGAGTTATAATACATGAGAAAATGAGAGTATATCTTCTTTGGAGAAGAATTCATTTCTGATGAAACCAAAATAAACAAATGAATGGTCTTTAAAAAAGGATTCCAGTTGTAAATAAATAACCAAAAATAGGTTATTTTTATCTTGAAGAAATATGGAGGAAGAATTAATCACCACAAAAATCATGGAGTTTTGTGGTAATAATAACCTTTCCTAGACTATTGATGACAACAGATACCAACACTTACAAAAGGCTATTATAGTTTACCTCCAAGTAAAATGCATTTTATTCCATTTAACTCCATAGCTGTTTTACTGGCATATTTCCTGTTACTCTTCTACACACATCTTAGGCTTGGGGTAAAACAAACTTTCTTGTTCTTGAAATTGTTCCTACTTTCCCATATTTGCTCTTATCCTTGCCTTTCTCTCTGAATCTCATACGAAAGCCCAGGCCAGATTCTATCCAGTTCTTGAAGCCTCTTCTGAAAGATCCCACCTACTCCCCAGCCCAGCACAAGGAGACTCTTCCCATGAGATCCACGACATTTTACTGTTACCATTTTTGTCAAACTTACTCAAATCTACTTATCTCTCAGGCATCTCAAGTGAGCAGCATGTATTAAAAGGGCGCCATAGTCAAACAGACAACAGCATCCCAGCTCCACAAATGTCCGGCTGGTCAAGATGCTCACTCCAAAGAGCCATAGGTCCCTGCTCGGAACGATGGGGACAATCATAACTGACTTGACGTGCTTGTGCTTATGTAAAACACCAAGGCGGGCATGAACTAATCAACCAATAAATGCACACATTCTGCCTCATGCCTCTGATCCTACACGAAAGGAGGGAGGGAGTAGTATAAAGGTCATTTGAAATTGCCTTAACTTTCCAGATCCTCCCCTCCTCTTTGCACTGACTCTGCTCTACCTGAAGGTCAAGATAGGTGATCCTCTAAATTGACTGTCAATTAATTAATTATGATCACTAGTAGAAGGTTCCCACAATATCCTAGGCAAAAATGCAGACTTGTATTCCTATGTTTGTAAGAGCACATATATAAAGATGTTAAAAGAAAAAGTAATATTGTTTCTGGGTCTCCTAACAGGCAGTCACACAGTCAGAAATTAGAACCTATGAACATCCACGATACTACCCCATCATGCACATGGCTGAATTTAAGAAAGCAAGCCAGGTTATATCCTTAGGATAGTATTTTTTTTAATTACTTATAGCCAATTATTGCTCTAATGAGATTTATCAGAGAACATGAAACCCTCATTCAACCATTTTTTTCAACAATGCAAATTAGTACTGGGCAATAATTCAAGAAACTGAAAACAAATCCCAGAATGGGTGCTTCTTCTCCCCAGATGCACTAATACAAAATAATCAGGTGCAACGGAAGGGTCAGAGAAAGTTCTGACAGGTAAAAAAATACTCTCTCCAGAGTTGTATTAATTATTGCTCACTTCTTTTTTAAAATTCTTTTTAAATGTTTCTTTTAAAAACAAAAAGATGAAAAAATTAAGTTTTCTCATTCAATTGATAATGTCAGAATAGATACTGGTGAATATCATGTAAGCATTCACATTCATACAGAAACTATGATGAAAGAATATGTCTTGTTCCTAATAGAGAACACATTTTAAATTTGAGAGTTTAAAATTAAAAGGTTACACATATAAAACAGTTTTAAAAATGATTGCCTGGGCGGGCCCTTGAGGAATGAGACCATATTGATCACCAGCAACCACCACAAGACCTGGCGTACTGAAGCCACTCCATAAGTTTTTGTTGATTAAACTGACATTCCAATTAAGGCTGCAATATTAATACAGAAAGCATCAGCACACTTACTTGCACTTTAACGTAATATCAAAACCATTTAGTAAATAAGTTGAAACAGGTGAATATCACTTATGACTAGAAACCAACTGTATAATGATTCTGGAAGAAGCTGAACCTTCCATACTTTGCACTAGAAATGAGATGATATTTCCTAAGAGAAACTATAAAGAAGGCGAGTGGCGAGGTGGAAGATCCAGTTATGGTCTCCACTCGGAGCAGATCGCAGGGGGCCACCTTAACAGATAGATTTTATTACAGCCCCACAATGACAAATACTGTGAACATAATTAAGTAATTAGTAAGGGATTTCCTGTACGAAAATAATACTTCCTCCTCTTAAAAGTGGCCACCTGTTGGGTTTGTAAATTAGCTGTATTTAAGAAAAGGCAAACAATATACTTGCAATAGGCTGCACGTTATCCAAAAACAAATTCGAGCGTTTAATTATAGGAAGCTAGCGCAGTTCCCTATGAGGGTTCAAGTAATTGTTTATTTTACCATATAAGCATGACTATGAAAGGATCTAAGGCTATTTAATGGGAAAGTATTACTGTTAATTACTGTTATGCTAGTGGAAATCTACTGAAACATTTAAAATCATGTAGATCACTGGGATTTTAAATTTTCCAGATGCTCTACATAGTTAAAACCCTGTCTGTAACAACAGTCAATTCCTGAAGCCTTATGTGATCATTAATTACATAGCAACTATGCTTATCATTTACTCTGGATTCAAATTTCCCTGAACCTTGCCTAAGAAATTTTTACGTTCCATGTTAGGTTGTTAAACAACTCAATAAAACCGCAGCAATTGAAAAAATTACTTTTCCACATACTGTGATGTCTAATAAAATCTGTCACTTGAAACTCTGTATTTTGTCCCCTGCTGGTTCATCTTTTCACAGAACTTAACCAAATGTTTGGGTGGCAGGGGTTTCCATGAATCGAGATTGTTTGCAAGTTGCAACACTGAAGAAACAATGTTAAAATTATTCAAGTTTAATCATAATGATATTGCTTTGCTTTTCTCTTACTTGCTAAATATATTACACATACAAGTTAAATGTACAATGAACTCACATTAATCTCAGATTAATTTAGAAACAGGCTGGTATACAATTTTTGAAGCAATTCACTCACTGCTATCGTTTTAGAATTGATTAACGTCCCACCTCTCTGAAGAGCCTTCCTCCCATGGAAATGCTTCTCACCAACTACTGCCTACACAGTGTTGACAGGCCTGCACACAGCACATCCTGTTCCACTGCCATTCACTCATTTACTGGTTTTAAATATTCATACTGCACTACCTACAGAACAGAAACGAGTCAAAGTGTATCTCTTGATAACTGTGTTTATTACAAAATAAAAAAATGTTAGAGCTGGAAGGGATACAAATCTTTGTCCAACTTCCTCATTCTAATAAACATAATAAAAGAAGAAACTGAGACCCAGAGATTGACTTAGATATGGTCACAAACCTATTTAGCATCAAAACTATATCAATACTCTTTCCCATGTCACAACTAGGGTTACCTAAGATTGTCATCTTTACCATGGGCATCCTCTGACAGCAGAAGCTGAGTTCCTAGAAAAACTTAAAAAAAAAATAACACACCATTCATAATAAATAAATCATCATTCATAAAAATCAATTCCCTATATCCATCAATGGGGTATATACAATGAGAAAAACTTCTTGGTAATAAATTGCTCTTGGCACCTCCACCAGCATCTGCAAGGTGCTCCTAGGACTCAGGAATAGGAACGAAGCTCTTAAGTTTTCACTTAACACTTGATTCAGGCTTCACCTCCATGATTCTTGACCTTCAGCAGGTACTCATACTTGCTGACTGGGTTACGGGACTGGTTGCTCACAGCCACCATAAAACCCTGTCATTGTGACCTACCTCCTTGGCCATGTCTGTGTATTTCTGCTTTTCCTTTGGATCGAGAACAGCCCACCAATCAGCTAGTATCTTGGTAGCACCTCGGTTATCAAGCCTGGGGTGTTCCTGACGTACAAGGGAGCGATGGCGTTTGCAAAATAAGAGAAATGCATTCATTGGTCTACGGGCGCGCTGTTCTGGAGATTCATCATCTTCGGTCTCACCAACATCTTGCTCTAGGCCATCAGCCCCAAGAAGGTGAACCTATTACCAACCAAAACAAAAGCCAGAAGTTTAACAAATCTTGGATAATTTTGCTTTAACAATTAGTCTTGGTTTTCAAGTCGTATTTTTTATGAGTTCCATTTAAACAAGTTACAGATTGAAAAAAATGATTTTTTAAAATCATCAACCACTGTTAGTGGTTGGTAACCAACTTATGATGTATTCTTCTGCTTAGTTTCTATAGCAACCTGTGCAAGTCTCTATTACAGCATATGACATTGTGTTATAATTGCTTACACTTTTTGCTCTCTCACTAACTAAACAGTGCACTCTTTGAGGACAAAAGCTCTGTTATTTACCATTACAACCACAGTGCCTAGTTCTATGTCTGGTATAACATTAGTACTTACCTAACAGTTGAATGACTGAATAAACTCCTTCCGTGCTATACGGGTCTCAAGATTAACAAGAATATCCACATAAAATACAGGAATATTAGTTCTGTCTTTCTCCTCTTTGGAAACTGCTTTTCTACAGCTAATAATATGAAAATGTGTAACATGAAAGTAGATATAATCTAATATAGACTACACTCAATGTTTCTGTACACATCCCAAGTGGAGCTTCCTACTGTAAAAATCAAAATAGGCCTTCAACATTATTTGAAGGAAGCACTATGCAGTAACTTTCAAGCCTGTAAATACCAAGCTTTCCTGTTTAGTGATAGGAATAAACTCACCTAGGCTTAAACCTTCAAAATCTGTTTTGAACCCTCCCTTTTCCTAAGCATTTCATTCAATTCATGGTCCTCAAGAACTCCTGCAAAGCTCGGATCTTGTCCATTCCACCTCAGTAATTCTCATTGCCACTGCCCCCGAACCACTCCAGCCTATGGCCTAGTCTTCCTGCTTTTAATCTCTTCCAACACTTCCTGCACACGGCTGCAGATTAAATTTCTTAAAGCATATCTCTCTCCCTGATCACAGAATCTCAGAATATATTAGGACTGTTAAATATCTTCTACAGCTAAAATATGATTCTGTGGTATTTCTCAGAAACAGTGCAACTGTGAAAAGAAGTCCAGAATGCTTACTAAAACCATTTCTTTAATTTCTCGTTTCATAGTTCAGACCGAGAAGTATGGAGGCAGTTGTTGGTCTGTTATACAGCAGGGCAGTAGTTGTTAAACTTGAGCGGGCATGCAGTCCCTGAAGCCTTGCTAAAACACGGAGTGCTGGGTCCCATTCCCAGAGTTTCCAATTCTCTAGGGCTGGAGCGGGTCTTGAGAATCTGTATTTCTATCTAACAAATTCCCAGGTGACGCTGATGCTGCTGGTCTGAGGATCACACTCTGAGAACCTCTGCTATAAGGCAATCATGTTCTTTTATATCATGTTTATTGGGCAACTGTTATAGACAGATACTCTAGGACAAATCACTAGTTTAATCCAATTTGGTATTTTTTAAAAGCCTTTTAAGTTTAAATTAAGTATTGCAAATACATTTAATTAACCATCAACTGTCTTCAAACACAAATAGTACAGAACAATCTTGAAGTCATAGCTATCTGATTTAGAAATACATTAAGGACTATTATTAGGGGTGAAGGCTAAAGATTTATCTTCCTCACTATATATATACAATTATTAACAATGATTTGCATCTTCAACAAATATTTATTTAGCATTCTGAAACCGATTAAGAAGCTACAGAAAAATCAGGCATAAAAAATCTATTATGTAGGTTGAGCAAGTAATTATATTTTCCCTTCAGAAAGAATAACTTTTGATTCTGTTACTTTCTCTGGAAAAAGAGATAAACAAGACAATGTCCTGGCCCACAGAGCTCACTGTTTTGGGAGGGGAGAAAGATATATAAGCAAATAAATTAAAAATCAGTATGATGGAACCCGTGCGATAATGAAGCTAGAGGATGGGTCGAAGCACACGGAGTCTCCCTGGAAAAGGTGTTGTCTGACCTACACTTTGAAAGATGAATCAGAATGTGTCAGGTAGTCAACAGGGAGACATGGGGAACTAATAGGGATTAAGGCTCGATGGTTTACTGGAACATCAATACACACTTCAATTGCAATGGTATATAAAAGATTAGAAGAGGAATCTGGGACATGAGGTTGCAGAAGAAGGTATAGGCCACTTCAATAAAGAATGTGCTCTGTCATGTAAAAAAAAGTACATTTAATCCTGTAAATGATTGGTTTTAGACTGTATGGGCCAATAAAATAACCTTGGGGGGACCAACATAGATTGTCAACTTTTTATTTTGCCAAGTATAAATACTGAAAAAAAAAGTTTTTAAATAATACCTAATATTACAATTATTTCATTAAATTAACTAACCAAAAGTATATATACAAATAAATAAAGACATGAAGAAATAAATAAAATTAAATAAAAATCTCTCTATCTGGACTTATTTTTCTTTCACTCTGGGGGGGAGGTAATACTTTGTAACAAATCAACACTAATACCAGACCAGGCTATGGAAACCACAGCTGGATGCAATGGAGAGCCATGAGTGGCTTTAAGCGGTGAAAGACATTGTTAGATTTGTATTTTAAGATAACTGCTGTCACCAGTGTAGAGCATGAAGTATAACAGCAAAACTGGAAGCAACCAAAACTGGAGAAGCCAGTTAAAAGTTTACTCCAGCTGCCCAGGTGAGAAAGGGGACACGGCTGAATCAAGGCAGTAATAATGAGAATGAAAAAGTGAAAACAGAGACAATATTTATGTATGAGGTAGAACTAAGACTGACTGGTATCTACTTGGATTTAAAGGTTGAAAAAGGAAGAGTGTTTCTAGCTTTGGTGGCAAGATTCCTTCATACACAACAGAGAATACTTTTTCTCAAATGACAGAAATTAGACCTGGTGAGGAGGAGGAAGATCAGTGTTAAGAAGGCTGGAACTGAAGCAGCGCTCAGCAGAGAAGTCTCAGCTGGGATAACGAACTGAGGTACCAATACTAAGAAGGTGTAAGACTAAGACCGTGGATGGGATCACCAAATGTGGACTGAAAAGAGAAGAGGATTCAATGACTTCATTCTTTCACTCAATAACTGTTTACTGGCCACCTGATATAGACCAGACACTATTCTTGGTAGTGCACACAGAGCAGTGAGCATGCAAATTCCCTGCCCTCATGAAGCAAAAGAGTGGCACAACCAGCCTTCCATTTTGAAAGGATCCCTCTGGCCGCTTTATTGAGAACAGGCTGTAGAAGGGCAAGAGCAGAGGCAGGGAGAGAGGTCGAATGCAATAATTGGCACCAGAAATGGTGGTGGCTTGGATCAAGGTGGTCGTAGTGAAGGTGCTAAGAAAGGGTCAAGTTGAGAACACATTTTAAAGGTATAGCTGAAAATGTGCTGAAAAACTGATGGATATGCGACTTGAGCAAAAGAAAACAGACAAGGTTGCAGGTCTGACCAACTTGGAAGTTGGAGTTGCCATTTACTGGGAAAAGGAAGATGGAGGATGGGGTCTGGTGGAGAAAAGCAAAAGCTTCATTTTGAACTGAGATTCTGATTTGATATCTGAGTGGATATGTCAAGTAAATAGTCAGAAATATGAGTCTAGAGTTTAGGAGAAAAGCTCCAGGGTGGCAATAGAAATTAAGATAAGAGGCCCAGAGAACATCACCATTTGAGGGGAGAAGAATGGAAGGGCATCAAATGAAAGAAAGTAGGAAGGTACGGTTGGGAAGGTAGGAATAGGAATGAGTGCTGTCATGGAAATAGGAGACAGCTTCAAGGACCAAGTGATCAACACGTGCAAATGTGTCAGAAAGATCAAAGTAAGTATAAATTTGGCAATTTCCTCGATTAGGAGGAGTAACACCTATTTCTCTAAAGTAGGAAAAGAGGAAGAAAAGATGGGTAAGGAGTGAGAACAATGCACAAGTGAGGAGAGGAAGCTGATGGAGTCAGCTCTGGTGGCCTCAATTTTCTCTGTCAAAGAGGAGAAAAAGTCAACAGTGAGAGAGACCATAAAGAGTATCCAGAGATGATGTCTGAGAAACAGGGAAAATGTTTATAATTCCTGCTGAGAGGAGTGGAAGAGAGAGCTGACCCAAGCCAAGAACAAAAGACTGAATGGATGTCGAAGGTCTGAAGAATATTAAAAACATCTTTATAAGATGTGTGATCACACAAATATGCACTCGTCTGTTCTTCCACTGAGCACCTATCTATTCAATGTCATTCTAGGTTCTCAGGAAGGAGAAGGGGAAAAGATGGGCAAGACCCCTGCTCTTATGAGCTTATGTTCCAGTCTGGAAAGACAAACATAAACGAGTGCACAGCTAACACAAGGAAATAATAAGAAGTGTCATGGAGGAAATCCTCTGACATGGAATGAGTTGGGCGGGAGGGACACTGAGATGATGAGGTTCCATCCCTTGGGGAGGTAGTCCTTGTGCTGAGACCTGCACAGTGAGGAGGAGTAACCAGTTATGCCAAGACCTGGAGGAACGTGTGGCTTTCTGAAGTCACTTGCACGGCTGCATTTCTAAACGAGAGCCCACAGCTCAAGCGTAAGACCAGAGAAGGGGACTTGGAGGACTGACTGACCACAGAGGCTTGGTGGGGTGAGGCAGCCAGATGCTATGCAGGTCACGGAGACGAGGACCTGAGCAGCTCTGAGCCTGCCTACAGTGGCAGGGCTAGGCTGGAAGGGAAGAAAGAAGAAGCCAGAGAACAACGGGGTGGGTACCAGGTGAACACCCCATCTCTACTGCATGTGAACATGACCTGCACATCACTAGGTAACTGACAGAAACGCTATTTAAGAAGGATCCGTTTCCGTCTAAACTATCAGGAAGTTCAGCTACTTTAATAAGAGTCATCAATGTTTGGAATAAAAACGTAAATTAAGTAGTTAAATAGGATTCAAGTTATACAGACTTTTAGAAACGCATCTTTCACAGCATACACGTTCACTGCAGTTTCTAGAATGAATGCTCAAATAAATTTAAAACTTCTATAATAAACGGAGGAATAACCTTGTCAATATCCTCCTCTTCGTCTTCCTCTTCCTCCTCTTCTGAAAAGTCCAGAAGTTTCTTTGCCAGCAATGGATGCCACTGAAGACACTTTCGTTTGGGTCGTTTCCCAGCCCCTTCGCCTTCTGCTGAATGATCTTTATTTCTATTACTGCCTTTCATTACTGTGACCTGTGGTAAGGAAAGAAAGGAGAGAAACAGAGAAATCAAAGTAAATTTGATTAAAATTAGTTTATTTAGCTTCCCTGGCTTTAATTGGATTATAGTTTTAATGACTAAACTATCTACCAGCTCAGACATTTACCGGATTCAGTAAGAATTCTAAGTACATAATCAAACATTCATTTTAGTGAATGAAATTGAGCTAATAAAATTTGCCTTTTATGAAATCTACTTCCTTTCACTCCATAACTTCAAAACTCAAAACCCAAATAAAGCCTTAGGATGATTATGAGTTACCATCCCCTGTTCATATTTATTCGGGTAGTGTTTTCCATCTGAGGAACGTGAAAGATGCCTCTCAGGGGAGCAGAGGTGCTCACACAGATGGCCCTCCATACATTCTAACCGATGGCTCCTCTTTTAGTATAATAATTTACATGAATTTTGCATTCTACAATACGATAAATCTGAGCCTGGAGTATTATTAAGTAAAATAAATATTTTGTAAGAATCAAATGTTATGGATTTAAAATGAAACTATTTCATAAGATGACACACATTTTTCAAAAACCAGCCGTGTGCAGCCTCTAAGGACCCGGCGCAGGAACACTGTAGGTCACTGAGCAGATGAGTGCCCTCTGCATCCGTCTGTGACACACAAACCACAAACACCTCCCCGTCTCTCCACATATCACAATGTGGGAACAAAGTTTTGCTCCTGAGGCCTCTTTTGTCCCTAACAGGTGACTGGCTAACAGCTAAGCAATAGCCAGGCTACGAACGTGACAGAATCTTTTACGGAAGCCTAAAATATTAAATTACTTTTCGATGACTTAAAAAAATTTTTCTCAAAGATAAAAACAACACATATTCATCATATTATCAAGGTGAAAATAGCCTAAAAGGAGGTTTTCCTTCTCCATCACGCCCAGCCCCACAGCCCAGAGGTAAACTATACGCCTCTGTTTCTTAGCTTTTTCACCATTTTTTTCTGATTTGATATTTCTCATTCATTCATTTGAAGTAACATTAATATACAAATTATTGTTTATACATACTCATGCAAAAATGCAAATGATACAGTTAAATGCCATCCATTTAAATGGTTCATGATGACAATTACAAACACAGTTGCTGAAATCACAGGGTAGTGGGGCTTTTTGTCACTTTAAGTTTGCATCAGTCCAAATGCTTGCAAAGTGATACCAATAAACTTATAATGCCATGTTGTTGCAGCTAGGGCCCATGAACACATAGTTTCAAAGTTCATCCAGTTCTCAAGCCTTCAAGACAATACGGGCATAGACAAATGTATCCTTCTTCGAAAGATTTTGAGTCATGCTTAGGTATTCCTCACTTCAAAATGGAAAAAAAAACAAGAGTCACTAATGTTTTCTTCCAGAACTTGCACGACTATTATAAAAATGTAAATATTTGATCCATCTGGAATTCATTCTGATAAAAGGAGTGAGGTGGGGATCTAGCTTATTCTTTTTTTCCAAATACCTAGGCAACTGTCCCAACATCATTTATTAAATAACCCAGCTTTTCCTCATTCCTTTGAAATGTCACTTTTATCCTATCCTAAAGGACCACATGTGTCTGAGTTTATTTCTGGATTCCCTCCTGTTAATAATCATCCCCCTCTAGGGACTATATCATTCTAAAACTTTTTTTAAATACAAATATATCAGTAAACATAGCCATTTAAAAAATTTAAGTTGGGGGGGTGGCCTGGTGGCGAAAGCGGTTAAGTGCAGGCGCTCCACTGCAGCGGCCCGGGGTTCGTCGGTTCGGATCCTGGGTGCGCACCGACACACTGGCAAGCCATGCTGTGGTGGCGTCCCAAACAAAGTGGAAGAAGATGGGCTTGGATGTTAGCCCAGGGCCAGTCTTCCTCAGCAAAAAAAGAGGAGGATTGGCAGATGTTAGCACAGGGCTGATCTCCTCACAAAAAAAAAAAAAAAATTTAAGTTGCATATATCATGCTCTTCTCTCTAAGTCAATATACCTTAATTGTTCTCATATTGTAATAACTATGTCATATTCCAAAATAAGAATGTATCACAATTTACTCAATCATTCCACTATTGATGGGCATTCAGATTACTTGTACTGCAATAAAATCTTCATTTTAATACAGATTTCTTCATATCTTCATTTTGATAAAAATCCTCACTAATTTATTAAAAGCCATGTCTAGTGAAAAAAAAAAAAAAAAAAGAGAGTGTAGAGAAAAGTAAATCATGTTCCTGTGCAGGCCAGCCTGGTGGCGTAGTGGTTAAGTTCACATGCTCTGCTTTGGCAGCCCAGGGTTGGCGGGTTTGGATCCTGGGTGCAGACCTACCCACTGCTCATCAAGCCATGCTGTGGCAGGAATCCCATGTATAAAGTAGAGGAAGCTTGGCACAGACATTAGTCTCGGGCCAATCTTCCTCAACAAAAAGAGGAAGACTGGCAATAGATGTTAGCTCAGGGCTAATCTTCCTCACCAAAAAAAAAAAAAAAAAGTGCTCCTGTGGTTTCTTAGCAAGAAACTTCTGCTGAATATCTGAAGCAATTACATGATTTGTGTGGCTGCCTCAAGAGTATAAGAAGTTATTGAGAACTCTAAATGGAATTAGTTACCTGGTGTGCTCTTAATAAAGGTACAAAGATTTCTTGTGAACTGACAGCCCATTTAACAATTCCCATTCTATCTACAAATAAAACTTGGCACAGACAACCCAATTTCCAAAAATACCAATGCTATATAGAGAAAAGAGGAAATGGTTATTTTTGCGGCTCATTAATCACTTCAGGATGAGCTGCTTGAGTGGTAATTAAACTCATACTGGGGCCCAATATTTTACGAGATAACACATTTTTTAAACAGTAAAAGAAATCAAGGAGAAACTACAAGTCAGACAGCTGTTATCAACTGGACAGGTCGAAGTGATGGCCAGTCCCTAGAGAAAAATATACCATTTAGCCTCCAGGATTTTGATTATGCCGTTTAATTATGTGTGAATGTGTTTAAGTATATGTGCCTTTGTGTATGTACGCATAATTTCAATACTGAAACATAAAACAGAATATCAAGAATCAAATTAATAGATGGTAAATGTGGCTTTTGGGGTTCAAAATAATCATATTTATCTCCCACCCCCACAACTGTTCCAATTCTTTCCATGTAGCTGACACGCCACTTCAGGCACTAAATGTCTTTTCTGATACTCCTAAAAATAGTCTTCTCCTTTCTCCAGAAATACACTAGAAAGACTCTGTACTGCTAACGACACTTACCACATCTTCCCTTGAATTACAACTATTTGGGTACATCCTCCCTCCAGCACTAGGTCTTTTCCTTGATGATCGAAGACTTGATTTATCTTTATGTGCTCAGAAACACGTGGGCTCACCAGCCCATCAAGGTCAGTTAGCTGTGAGGGTTGTGACAAGCAACCATATGAACCCCCGTGCTAAACTATGGAGATAATTCACTATTTTTTATACTAGAATGGCTTCACAAGTAACCGCCATCCTCACATTCCCCTGAATTCAGATATTCTTTCCCGAGTGGGAAACAAAGGGTGTTGAAAACTCTGTACAACTCTGACACGAGGAGTGTCATGTGGAGAATCTACCAGCCACCTGGGCCGTGGGAGGAATAAGGTTGATAACCCCTAGCATAATGCAGGAGCAAAATAAATACTTTTAGCATGAACAAAAGATGAATAAACGGTAAGTGAATTGGAGGTAGTATACCACGGACCCAATAGTCAAGAAAAGTAGGTAACTGATCTAATGACTATGAAATACCTCAAACTATAAACTGGAGGCTTTAATAATTTATAGTAATCTAATTACTTTTTCATTCCCTTTGGATCTATTTTCAAACTGTTGAAAGAAGGCAAAAGAGCAGAGGAAACGATGCCTCTGATTATCATCCAGAAGTAATGAGCAAGCCAGAGAGAAGAATGAAAGATGAAGAAAAAGTGGGAAAGACAGGACAAGGAAGGCAGATTTTGAAACTTAACCTTATTACTCATCTTGTTTCAACAATGAGGAGGAGGGAAAATTGTTAATTTTTGAGAGTAACAGAGGCCTACCCTTGTAATTATTTTGCCACTAAAATCCCCACACATTGTAAAGTTCAGCTTCTTGTTCCTGAACAAAAGCAAATTAAGAGAACAATCTATATGCAACAAATGAAGCAACTGGTGGACTTTACCCAAAAGGGGTCATTCTCCCATCCTGCACTGCAACTCTAGAATACCCGAAGTCAGGTTATTTAACTATCAGTGGACTCGCCTTGAAAGACTCAATATCATCAAATTATGCTGCTGAGATTGTCAAATGATGGAGGCTGAGGGTCCCTATCCAAAATACTGAATGTTCATTTCTCTCGTAAAAACCCACCCACCATGCGTGCCCTTTTCTATGCCAGGATGAGTGACCCTAATCACATACTCATTGTACTGAACTAAATCTAAGTCAACTTGGTGATCAATTAGGAAAAACTTCATTAAACTGTATTCTTCAAAGGCAGCAAGCCCATTCATGAAGACCCTTACTGAGGTCAAATTCTAGGAGAAATTTAAAGAAGAAATATCATAGAAGAAAACAGTACAACATAAACACCACATTTAACCAAAGGAAGAAATGGACACCAGGGCCTGACAGGCCTCCGTTAGAATCCTGCCTCTGCCACTAACCACCTGTAAAGCTATTAATCGAGCTCTTCTTTCCTCATCTGTTAAAACTAAGGAGTAACAGCTCTGCTGGGAGAACACTTACACACAATACCCAGCACAGAGCTCAGCATAATACCCAAGCACAGAGCTCGGCTCCTCTAGGCCTCCCTCAATGTTACTAAACCCCCTTTACCCACGGGGAGCATGGGATCAACAGGCAGCACGTGCTCGCTTAAACTCAGCCTGAGATGCTGTGCAAGGAGAGCACAGATGTCTTCCGGTAACCGCGGTCCATACGCTTCCCAGAAGATACCGTCTCCAGCCTCAGAGACAGAGAAAGATGGAAAGCTTCCTTCCCTCTGTCTGAGTGATATCCAGTCAGAAACAGCGCTTGGCCCCGTCATAAATTTTGTGAATAAGATCCTCTCAGTCTTTCTACCATCTTGTCTTACAACTTAGGCAGTCAGTACACGTCAGTCTTTAAAACAATGTGAATTTAACTGTGTCACAGCGTATTTTAGACTTGAAACTGTTTCCTAACTGTCCACTAAAACCCCATTCAGGGGCCGGCCCCATGGTGTAGCGGTTAAGTGCGTGTGCTCCACTGCTGGAGACCCGGGTTCGGATCCCGGGCACGCACTGACACACCGTTTGTCAGGCCATGCTGTGGTGGCATCCCACATAAAGTGGAGGAAGATGGGCACAGATGTTAGCTCAGGGCCAGTCTTCCTCAGCAAAAAGAGGAGGATTGGCATGGATGTTAGCTCAGGGCTGATCTTCCTCACAAAAAAACAAAAAACAAAAATCTCATTCAAATCATATTAATGGAAATTCAGACCCAACGAAACAGGGGAAGGTTAGGGAATCCCATGAAATCTCCTGCTAGACAACCACACATTCTAATCACAATAAGGCCTCTCCTGGGTCCAACGGAGACTGCAAAGCTGCACGGCTTTCTCCCATCTACAGAGAAGGGGAGAAACCAGCCCAGAGAAAAGGTGACAGTGGTGGCTAGAGCTTCTGCAAATTAGACCAACCTGCTTAAAACCTTCCAAGGGAGGCCCGCTGCTTTCAAGACCCTCCTTGCTTTCAATCCTGCCACAGAAGGTGGCAAACACCCACCTCTGAAGCCTTGCTCACCCAGATTCTCCCACGTTCTGTCAAAGTTTTTCTCGTCCTCCAAGGCCAGCTCACATCTCTTCCCCTCTAAAGCTCTCTGTGAAAACCTTAGCTCCAAATCATTAGTCCTTGTGCCTGAGCTTTGATCACACGTGCCCTCGCTGGGTCAGCATGTACTGTGTTTTACGGTTAGTTTTATATATACCCTCCCTCCCCATAGGCTGTGAACTTCTAGAGGGGAGGTGCCACGGCTTCTTCCTTTTCTATCCTGGTGCCCAGCAGTGAGCCTGGTACACAGCAGTCCCTGAAAACCCTATTTACCTAACACTTAACCACATACAACTTCCCAGAATGATGCGTTCCTATAATCATTGCAAAAACAACACTAATACACAGCTAATATTTATTCAATGCTGACTTCATTATCTCACTTAATCTTCACAAGAACCCTCTGAGGCAGCCACTACCATGAATCCCAGTTGAAGAAGCTGAGGGTTAAGTACCTTGCCCAGGGTCACGCAGTTAGCAGCAGAGGTACTGACAGTGGAGCCAGGAAGCCTAACTTGAGAGCCCGAACGCTTCCCTAGGACAAGGCGCTCTAACATAAAGCCTTCTATCTGTCCACCCTCCCGGCATCTCCCATGGAACAAATAGCGTATGGACCATGGAAATACCAAAGAGGAGCACTGAGGGGCTGGAAAGCAAACATTTTCAGGGTTTCATGGCAGAAAAGCAAGCCCACGTCTCTGATGATTCCAAGTGACAATCAGATTAACTCTAAAACTCTTTCAAGATAAAAGCCCTACAAGTGCTAATCGGTATTATTTATTGTGATTCTAATGACAAATCTAAACTGTAGACAGATTAAATGAAAAATATCTCATTCAATAAAGTAATACTTTCGTTTCAGAAGCAATTCAGTCCCTCTATTAACGCAGCGTGTATTTAAACGTGCTCCTTATTGAAAAGCAGCAGCTATTCACGGTGAAACCTGAACTCATCACGATGTTCTCTACCTGCTCTCATGAGTACTAAGAAGGCCCCCACTACTCAAAGAAGGGCTTAGCTGTACTGGTAGGTCTGGTCCCTGGGCCCTTCCTTCAAGAAGGAATACGTATTTTAAGATCTCTAAAACTTACACTCCATGACATTTAGCCTTGAGAGAGCTTAAGATGGTTTGCAAAATGCATGCTGCTCCAGGCTAAGATAGAGACAACAGCTATCGTCAAAGAGATAAGGCACTGAAAGAGGTGACTTAAGGAGGAAAAGCTATTTATACAGAGAATTCAGTAACAGGCTAGATGATGTTCTCCACCATACCCGCTCAAGAGCCTAACTTTCTGCTTTCCTATGACTTTACGGTGGTGTTTACATTCTTAATCAGAAAGTCACCAAATTCCTGTTCTTCAACTAGCCTAGCATAACACATTTACCTCTTTTAGTTTCTCAATTAACACATTTTTATATGCATATATTACATGGTTAAGACATAATCATCACATTGACAAGACTCTGAAGCACAAGATGATAAGCTCACGGGAGTGTCTTCCTCGTTATTCTCAATGCAGCTGAACACATATTTATTGATCACCTGGCAAGCTATGCACTGTGGGAGTTAAGTGTCCAGCCTTACCTCCACTCAACTCACCCCCCACCTCTGCTCTCCTGCCAGGCTGGGGTCTGCCCTGTGAGGCACACCTGCCTTGTGCTTCTGCGCTGTCCTGCCTCTGCTCTCCCAGGCCTGCACACCCCACCCCACGCCCTCACTCTCACTTCCTCTGCAAGCCTCTCTGAACTCCCATTGCTAAGAAGCAGTCTTTATATGCCCCAGCTCATGTCTCTTTCCTTCCTGAGCATCATTTTTTGACCACCCACATTTAATGCCTGTGCCATATTTCTTGACACTTGGTTGCACAGTGGTCCACCCTTTTCTGTGGTTTTGCTTTCCACGGTTTCAGTTACCCATGATCAACAGTGGTCCAAAAATATTAAATGGAAAATTTCAGAAATAAACAATTCATAAGTTTTTGAAGTGCCATTCAGAGTAGTGTGATGAAATCTCACGTGGTCCCGTTCAGTCCCGCCTGGGACCTGATTTACCCCTTTGTCCAGCGGATCGAGCTGTGGGCGCCACCTGCCCATTAGTCACTTAGTAGCCTCTCGGTTATCAGATCCACTGTCGCGGTATCGCAATGCTTGTGTTCACGTTGCCCTTATTGTACTTAATAATGGCCCCAAAGTGCAAGAGTAGTGATGCTGGCAATTCAGATATCCCAAAGAGAAGCCATAAAGAGCTTCCTTTAAATGAAAAGCTGAATTTTCTTAAGAAAAAAAATCATATACTGAGGTTGCTAAGATCTACAGTAACTTTTATTACAGTATATCGTTATAACTGTTCTATTTGATTATTAGTTGTTGTTACTCTCTTACCGTGCCTAATTTACAAATTAAACTTTATCATAGGTCTGTATGTATAGGAAAAAACAGTATACACAGGGTTCAGTACTATCTGCGGTTTCAGGCATCCACTAGGGTCTTGGAAACATACTCCCTGTGGACGAAGGGGGACAACTGTGTAACAATTATCATTTTTCTGTACAATGTAGGTATTCTGATTGCATGTGAATTCCTCCCACAGAGACCCTTGAGGGTAATGAACATGCCAGATGCTTTTTTCTGGATCTGTCAGAGCAAACATCCTGGAGCAAGACAGGAAGTAGACGCTCAGAGAAGACGTGAGGAATGGAACACGCAAACAATACTTCTCTGCTTTCTTACTATGCTTTTCTTTGTTGTTTTGCTAGAAGGCAGAAGAGATATAAAGCTTGAAAAGAGAATTAGCAGAGAAGGAAAACTAAGAACCCAGGAAGGGCTGTTCAGGAAGGGAGGGGAGAGAAAATGGAAACAGGCAAGCCGACAAGGCGATGTAATAAATATAATAAAATCTAAGTTACTTCCAAATAGCTGTCAGTATTAGTCTAAATGCACGCTCCAGTAGCTTTATTACCTTCTCTGGTTATTTGTCAACGACTTTCATTATTATCCCCAAATAGAATATCATGGTACCTTCAGCGCACTGGCTCTCTTTTCCTTTTATAATTGGTCTGCTAATAAACCCCCACTCTGAACTCATCCCACCATTTTTCTTCTCTGGGTCTATCCCCAGGTTGCTGGCTGCTCCCGTGCTCTGATATCGCTGCAAAAGTTTCCAGTTTCAGGTGGGTCTTCAGCGCTCATCGGCAATCCTTTCACTTGTCTTATTCAGTCTCACCTCACCCCACAGTGCCCATTATAAATTCTCAGTTTCTTCTCAACCCCTACTGATGATGATAAGGGTGATAGTAATAATAATAATGATATATATATATAATGCTTATATATAATAAGGCTATATAATGCTTCTCTCTATATAATGCTTATACATATAAGCTATATATATATATAGCTTCCTATGCACCAGAAGCTAAGAGCTTTATAATTTAACAACAAGCCTAAGAGGTAGGTACTACTACAATCTCCTTTTCATAGATGAGAAAACTGAGGCACAGATAACACAGTTTACCTCTTTTAGTTTCCAAATTAACAAAGGTTTTTATTATATGCATTTGTCACATGCGTAGGACGTAACACATTGGCAAGAAGTTGAAGCACAAGAAGACAAGCTCGTGGAGTCTCCTCACTTACTGTCGATGCAGGTGAATACATATCTACTGGTCACCTGGTGAGCTATGCGTGTGTGTAAGTTACAGAACTCCAAGGTCACGCTGCGAGCACATGAATGGTGGAGCCAGTATCTGAACTTAGGAGGTCTGGCTTCAGAGTATGGTTTTGAACATTATACAATATTGTCTCCTAGTAATAATAAACTTTCTTGAACTTTTTTCTACATGCTAACCACTTTATATGAATTAATTTTTTTAATCTTTGATATGACTCTTGGAGAAAGGTACCGTAATGATCACATTTTATACACGAAGCAATGAGAATGACAAAGCTTAAGAAACACATCCAAGGCTACTCCGTCAGCACGTGGAGGAAGCAGGATTCAAACCTAGGAAGTCTGTCCCCAGAGCCTGAGCTTTCAATCACTTCTCCATACTGTCCTTCCCCCTGCAATCCTAGTCATTCCACGAAAACGCCTTTGCCGCTTGGTTAACAGGAAGGCCTCCAGATGTGAACTCCCCTGAAGTCCCACCTTGCCTACCAATCTAAAAACTAGTTTCTTGTCTTCTTCCACCTTCTCTCAAAGGCAGAGATTCAAGGTCAACTCCTCCTCACTCCCAATCTGTGCTTCTAACCTCCTTTTCTGCTACCCTGGGCCATTAGTCTTTCAGTTTCTTTCTCTGACGAACTGTCAACAGTTCCTTCTACTTAACACCTTCTCCTCCAGTCTCTACACAATCTCAACTCCACAGCCCTCTCTGAATCCTCCTTGCTCCTTTAGCGAGTCCTCTTTTTTTGATGGCTTCCAGCCGTCAAGCCAGGAGACTGCCTACGCCCAAGCCAGGCCGCCAGCAGCCAAGAACTGGCCTGCCTGGTCCTATCACCGCTCACAGGCCCCACCTCGCACTTCACTTACTGACTTGGTTCCTAATCTTCTTGGTTCTAAACCCCAGGATTAATTTCCTAGAAAGCACTTACAACTCATTCCAACTGTGCCACAAGCTCTGGCTTCTCTACCTCCCTGTGATTCACACTTACATCTTTCATTTCTAGCCTCTCAGAAAAAATACCTGGTCTGGGCTAGGCCTCTGCCTCCTCCATAACCCTGGGGAGCATGCCAGAGCCGGGTGCACAGGGACTGGACGTTCCTTCCCTTCACATAGACATCCAGAAAGCGTACACATATCTCTTCTACTTTCTCATCATGGATTCAAATCACTGCAACTGGCTTCTTGCACGATATCTAATCTCTCACCCAGTTTTGTCCCTCCCCCATGTTACATATGATTCACTCCTCTCCATCCCCACCATGCTGGTCCAGCAGTCTGGTCTTACCAATAGCTGCACTAACTTCAATGCTCCATACTACAAATATCTACACATACCCTTCTCCTGCATCAATCTCTTTAAATATTCCCTCAATGTACTCAGGAAGAAGTCCAAACTTCTTCCTTCACGTAACACACAACACTTCCTGACTTGGCTCCTGCTTGCTTTTACAGCTCATATTTCTTCACTCCATTCTCATTGTCAAAGCTCTACCTGCACAGAGCCACGTGCCATCACCTGGAGCTTGACACGCATTCCAGCCTCTCGGCATCTGCACTACAGTCTGCTCGCAATGGAACTCTCTCTCATCCCCATTCAGGGCTTAGCTTGGGTCTCACCTCAAGCTTCAGCTGGCCCTTTCTAGTCTGAGAGAGGTGCATCCTATGTGTCCCCACAGCACCCTACACTGAGTAGCCCACAATGAAATGGCCTGTTTCCTTCCTTATATCCTACTTGACTGTGACAGAGAACAAGGGCTGTGTAATGTTCACCATGGTATCTCCAGGGCCTGACCCGGAGCTGGGCGTGCTGTGGGCAAGGGCACGGTGAATGAAGGAGTGCCAGGTCTGATCCCTGCAGTCTGTTCCTATCACTTTCACTGCTGCTTCTCCTTGGCCATTGCTTCTTTTCTACTCTATCTTCACCACACCCTGTTCTTTCTTCCTGCTCTGATCCTCCATCTCAGAAATTCCTAGCACCTACTCAAACTACCAAACTAAAACAGCCGGCCATTTTAATTATGTGGAAATAGTTTCTATGCAGCAGATATCATGAAAGAAAGAATGACTCATCAAATAATTCTGATCTCACAAGAGAAATAATTATCCATTCCCTTTTCTTCTGTACCCATCACCAAACACTGATTATTTAATCTTCTGCGTACCAGTTAACATACAGCCCTTTAAATTTTAAGGGTGACCACACATGTTTCTAAAAAGTAGATACATTAAACTTCATCTCAAATGGCCAAAGTTTAAAAGAATAATTTTTTGTTTATATGACTTAGGTTTAAGTTTAAAAATAATAAAAAGGTCTGGATATTTTCCATCATCCTGATCTCTAACTATAACCTCAAAAAAACAAACAAACAGAGGGCCAGTCGGGTGGCCTAGTGGTTAAGTTCAGCACGCTCTGCCTTGGTGGCCCAGGTTTGGTTGCCAGGAGCAGACCTACACCACTCGTCAGTGGCCATGCTGTGGCAGCAGCTCACATACAAAACAGAGGAAGACTGGCACGGATGTTAGCTCAGGGTGAATCTTTCTCAGCAAAAAAACCCCAAATACCAGAAACAATGATTCAGTTAAGAATCAACAATCTATGATCTCTCCAGTTGGAATCTCTTTTTCCTAAGCTACTGTTCTTCACTCTAACAAGATGGCACATAATTTAAGTTACAGTTAAATTTAATTCACTTAATAAAGCAAAACGTCTCAGTCTTAATGGTTACAAGACAAAAATCTTTATTTTTCCCCAAAGTAAAAAAGAATCGATATTTCTTATTTTAGTAGTTACAGTGTTTATTGAACTAACTTATCCTAGCTTCTGCAATGCCTACCTGCTTTACACTTCGGCACACTAGAATCAAGTTAATTCATCATTTACTAGATTATATATTACAAGAAGGCAGAATGTTGCTTATCTTTATATTCCCAAATGTTTAGAATACTGCCTTGAATATAATATGTTTTTAACAAACAGAGCTTGAAAACGCATGAATTTAATGATTTTATATCAGACTGCACATTCCAAGGAAATTAATGAGAATGCATAGGGAGCTATGACACATTTATATTTTCTGTTTAACTAGAGTTAAGCAGAAAACTATTTATTTTATACATGGCTTCACACTTGGTGAAATTTTTTTCTTTAATTCCAGTTTTCTCACTTTATAATAGACATGATATAAAATCTAAGTGCTTATTTGCTGATTCAGAGTGATAACTGTGCCCTGTTCAGAACATTAACCATTCCTTCCATATTCCTTTCCGGTGCTTGGGGTGAATGCGTGCTAACCTCAGTGCCAAGTACTAAAAGCTGTTTTTATTTTCTAAATGATTTAAATTTATGGCATTTGTTTTAAAAAGTTCTTCACTTCATAGAACTAACAAAAAAAAAAGAATTTCCTACTTGTATATCATTTCATTGCCCCCTTTTTTTTTTTGGTGAGGAAGATTAGCCCTGAGCTAACATCTATTGCCAATCCTCCTCTTTCTGCTGAGGTAGATTGGCCCTGGGCTAACATCCGTGCCCATCTTCTGCTACTTTATATGTGGGACGCCTGCCACAGCACGGCTTGATAAGCAGTGCATAGGTCCGCACCCAGGATCCAAACCTGCGAACCCTGGGCCACTGAAGAGGAGCACGCAAACTTAAACCACTGTGCCACCAGGCCAGCCCCTGCTTGCCTTTTTTTCTTTTTAAAAACTATGAAAGTGAGAATATAAATAGCTAGACATTTTAGTGTGACCTAAAGTCATTCCTTCTTCCTTCCGGTTTTCTCTCAACGCTCAGTGTGAGTGTGGGCATTATCTGCAAGACACATGCTGACTGAGGCATCTTCGAGAATTTTTCTCATAGCCTAATTTACATAAATCTGCTCCCTCTGCTGGCTGAATTTTTATCTTCTAGCATCCTATTTAAATACAAAGGCAATGCTTTATAGTATAAAGAAAACAGAAGGTCCTCTATAAAGAATTATAAACTATACAAATCTGAAAAATCACTTAAGCAGCTTCTCCACATCATTCAGGTATGGCATTAGCTGATTTTAGGGAGAAGCAATCATCCAAGTATTGCATTTAGTGTCATTTTCCCCTAAGCAAGATTCTTAACTCTCCTGAGACCAGTTCTCATTAATCCAGGTCCTTTCTATCTGGAACTTCCACAGGATTTTGCAGTGAGTAGCTAACCAAGTCTTTCCATATTTACACGACGTCATCATGAAGAGGGGGCAAGCGGGTGGGCGCGCACTCACCGACACACAGTGATCTGTCAAGGCCACCAGAGTCAGAACATATCATCAACAACAGAGGCTACGGTGCCCACACTATTGTTTCTTTCACTTTCTTTTTCAAAGATGCAAGTTACTTTGCTGACATATCTAAGAAATTCTGTTCTGACTTTTGTAATAAAGTACTTTATAATACGGAATTTGAGTACATCTCATTAGTAAATTCTAAACATTTTCCAATAAGAAAAACCAGTACTGCTATTAAAACCTCCTGAGGTACCGTAATTGCTACTTCCTAATTATGCACCACTTGATCACTTACAAAGCCTTTATTGCATACATTAATTTATTTACTATGACACAATCCTGCAAAGTGGGTATAATTATTCCCATTTTACAGCTGAGTGAGAGGAGCCTCCGACAGATTTACACAATCTTTCCATTGCCATTAAAGGGCAAACCAGGGACACATCCTAAAGGCTTTGGACATTAATTGCAAAACACAGATACTTTCTTCCATCTAACTGTATCACTGATTTTAGTTTTTAATCAATATAATTATTTCAGAAGGGAAAGTAATTCCATTTTACAAACCTTTTTAGCATTTAATTAGCCTCTCAGTATTTACTTCAGCTAGAGGATTCCAAAATTTCCATTCATATTTCAAAATAGCCCACTATAGAGGTTTAGCCATGCTACATGCACTGGGGGAGGGAAAGAATCAGGAACAAGAAAGCATATGTATTTGTGACTCAGTGTACTTCTTTTCACTCGGCATTTTGTAAATATTGATGTTGCAGCTCCTCAAGTGCTCTCAGAAGTCGTTATGACTGACAGCCCACGAGTGCTGTGTCTTTCAAAACAAATATGCTTTATTGATAGAGAGCACATGCATCTCCATCTAGTTATTTTGAGAGGCAGGGGTGGAACAAACAACATGATTTCTCAACTAAATTCAGCATTCTGTGCTGAAGACAATAGGCAGGTTACAGTCGAACAGGTATCCTGAAAGCCTGTCCTTTCCATGAGGAACACAAGACAGAACGGAAGGGCCCTACAAATCTGCCATATAATCCCAGAGCAGCATACAACTTCCTATGTTTGTTGCAAATATTTTTAAGTACAAGCAAAAATTGAGAACATATTTAATACACACACAAAAAAAAGGTCCTCACATATGCTCAAGTATTTACTGGATTTTAAAATATGTAATAATATACCATTTGAGAATGAAAGTAAATTTGGGCAAGAATTTGAAAAAGAACCAACTGGAGTAAATAAAATATGCTTGATCACCCTGATTTTAGGAAAAAAGTAAATAAAACCTGTCATTGTCTGCTGTGTAGCAAAAATCACAATATAACAGCAAATGTCAGACACATTACTTATATCACATTATAACATTTCTCAAATTGGAAGATAAGGCTCATTGAGAAGTCAAAGAATTCTGCTTGCTGAGCTCTCCCAGCTGTTTCAATTGACAACTACCCAATCCGTACTTGAAAGGTGGGCCACTTCCTCCTACAGCGCTTATACAGCTCCTCTAGGAAGACCTCCTGATCCCAAAATCACCTCTTGGGGCCTTATTAATGGACGAGCATTAAGAGAGATGACACTGATTATAAAAGATGAGTTGGACCAATAAAGGACCTCTTGGTAAGAGAAGATCTATATAATTAAACAATTTGGGAACTAGACAGCATGTAATAGAGTGCAACAAATGTGGTCCAAACCATTAGTGAATAGACAGTATATAATAATAAGACATTCCCAGCACCCAGATACTTGGCAACTACAAAAGCCATTAGAGAATTCAGACAATTCTCTTTATTCACTTTGATGACCTCAATTTCCCCCATTACTAACTCTTTAACTATAGCTAAACTTACCCACATTACTGAGGACACAGGCAGGGGTGAATTCCAGGCTGTGGGAGCTTCCTGCCACTGCAAACTTGGCCAACTCTGACCTGGATTCCCTTACTCTGGGCATCAGCAAAAACAGCCCTTTGAAAAAATCCTGAAAAGAACTATTCAGATCCTTGCTGTGCTGTTATTTAAGACTAGGGTAGGGTCTGCAGCTTTCCACAGGATGAGGTAGCTGGAAGGAAGTCAGGTGACTGGTCCTTCCTGAGACCTCAGGCCTGCCTTAAGAAGAACTAGCTGAGACTTTATGGGAAAAGGAATGCTTAAGGGAGAACAGAACTGGAATTTTGTTGACATTCACATAAAAATGGTCACAGATAATCTGAGAACAGGTGTAAAGTAACATTTTTGTGCTTCTCACACTCGTTTCTTTTGCTTTTAGAGTTCTTTTTTTGCATAGGGAGAAGCAGGGAACTATGGGACCAATAACAGCACCAGACCAAGAGCATGGATGCCCAGCATCTAGGCTTGGTTTTTGTCTCAGAAAAGGAGAAAGATCCAATACTTGTGCAAGTGCAAAATGAGAGTCGCTGAAGTAGAAAAACTGGGGAAGGTCTTCAAGCATCAGAAGGTTGGTCTAGAAGACCTTGAAGGCCCATTGTTACCAATCTCTGCTATGATTCTGACTTTGATATCTCCAGCTGGGACCAAGCTGTACTGCTACAGAGACCGCCCCCCCTTCCCTGCACACGCCTGTGGGTGCACCCTACCAGAAGATAGAGACACGATATATCAGCTGTCACAGCCCCAGACACAGCCTTTACACTGATGACAGTCTCTTACTCGTATAGGTGGGTCTTAAAAAAACTGCAACAGCTGTTTTGTGTATTTTTCTCACTTTGTTTTTCTCACAGTTTATGCCAACACTCTCCCACCATTAATTAACACACCGCATTCCATAATTTGGAAATTGGATACACAATATTAAATTTTGTATATCTTTACCAAGTTGCTTTTTAATTACTGACATTTTCAACACTTCCCATGTGCTTTCTTAGAATTCTACATTAAGAAAAAATAACTTTTCCAACATTTAAATAAGACTTTCCAACTTCTTTTTAGAGAGTACATGGGAAAGTATTTTTTTTTCCCCCTTAAAAGAAAAAGTCAATTTCTAATAGTTATAAAGCAAGGCCATGGAGACTCTAAGTAATTTTTTTACTTTATAAGTAATTCAGTGTACACTGGAATACGGAGATGTTAAACTTTCAGAGACTAGGAGTTTCAGACTGCTAACAGGTTGTTTAAGACTAAACTACCTTATCCCTCTTTTTGCAAATCTCTGTCTATGAGACTGGAAAATTTGAACACCACAATATGCAGCTCAGACAGGTAACAAATGTGGCCAAATCTAGGTCTTTAAATCCCGGGCCTCTTCACATCAATCCAGACCATTCCTGTGCCAAGAGGGTAACTTGCTGCAAGACTGAAGAGCACTTTCATGATGGAAAGATTAATGGGGAATTACAAGAGACCCTAGACGTAAAGAGTAGACAAAGGGTCTGTCTTTGACAACTAAAAGTGCTAAATTATTAACCGTGCCAAATCCAGGCAACTACTGTCACTACTCTTTCAACACCTATCTTCCAGAACAGTTTAAAAAATTTTCTACCTAAAAATTACCACAAGTTTATAGTATTAGAAATCCAGTCATAATACATCCATTTGAATGTGTTACACCTAATATTTAGGATTTACAAAGTCAAATGGAATGCTATGGCATAAAAACAATAATACTTCCTTTTCAGAAATATTAACACTTTCAATTTAGTAAATTACATTTTTCTGTAAATAAGAGAAGACTTGTAGTTTAAAAACTAAAAATAAAATATCCATGCATAACAAAGCATAGAGAACAGTGGGGCCGAGTATGCGTTTTATCCTTTTGTTTCTGGACATAATCATACACCAGGCCACTATTTTAACTACAATCATCAATTCATTTAATCCTCAAAACAACTCTATAAAATAGGAACCATAATTATCCACATTTTACAGACAAGACAACTTAGGCTCAAAGGGGAACCTGCCCAGAGTAACAGCACTAGGGAGTTAGTACACTGGATTTGGACACTAGAATTTGGACCCAAATGGTCCAGGTGCCATATGACATTGCTGTTCAATACCTTATGTCCACATGGGAAGTGGCTCTAGAAGCATTTGGAAAAATGGTAAACTCTGCATTTATTGCAATATTTTTTAAAAAATGGGATTACACTAACATCGTTCCTATAAATTCTCTGAAGATCAAGGGGCTCAGAGGTAAAATACATGATGATTACCTCTGTCAGCCTTAACCTGTGATTTTCTTTTCCAAGCGACACACACCAGGTACTGCATAAATGACTCAGGACAGTTCAACCTACTTTAAGTAGCATTATGAACCTGAGCTACAATTAAATCCTTGCCTTACCCTCGTAGTTTACAAGGGTTGTATTATTAAATATCCTTGAGTTCATTTAACGGCTTTTACATAACAAGTAAATATTAACAGACAGAATCTGGATAAATATTTTGTTGGGTGATTTTTTTTTCACACTTTTTGTCTCATTAAGCATTTCACAACTAAGATTTGCTTTATTTAGTATCCCCCAAATATCCTGGAGTCCATGTTACAACAACTTTCACAAATTCTGAGATTCATCTAAGAGGCATCACTGCTACCAAATAGCGACGTATATGGAACCCTAAATCCTAATCTCTCCTGTATTGCTGCAGACCTCACATACTGGGTGGGATAAAGCAAAGTGTGTTTAGCGGGCAGGTGAGAGGTGCAGGAGCTATAACTACTTCATTCATAAACATAACAGGATCAGAGCCACTACCACTAGCTGGCTTTTGAAATTCTGTAACCAGAGTTCCTAAGACCTGTTTGGAACCCTCCCTAAACATACTGCCATCAGAAATTACTCACCAGGTACCTAACACCAAACAGGATGGAATTCTACTGAACACATTAAAAAGGGAAAGAAAAAACAAGCATGGACAGTCATTGTCATATTAAAATTGGACTCCACTACTGCTAAAACAGAGAGGGAAACCAGAAGTTTCCTCTTGGTTCTTTCTAGATATTGGATTCTATGAGACATAAATTTGGGTTTGCTAATAATCACACAATGTTAGAACTGAAAGGGACCTGAGAAATCAGAGGCCAACCCCATCAATTTAAAGATCTGTAAAACTGAGTGCACAGAGGTTAAGTTTAAAACTAAATGTCCTTACTCTCTGAGTTGTTCAAGTGTGAGTCCCTTTTGAACAAATGGTTACCATTATTATTTGGGTTTTTTACTAAATTACACACTTGAGATTGCTCTGAAGTTGTATTATTAGTAAGACAAATGGGTAAACCGCTATTTTTAAAATTCAAAATTGCCAGCTTTATTTGCAATAAGATAACAGAAAGAACCCCTGGTTTCTTTTTCTCCTCCCCTTTCAGCCTCTGAAATGAACTGGATCAATATAGGAAAAGCTTCTAAAGGGCAATTTTATTCTATTATCCTAACGAAAGAGGTCACGGTAGAATGGAGCAGGCAAGAAATGATGTATTTCGAGGACAATTTACAACTCTCCAGATTCCTTGCTATTTGAAAGAATAAAATATCTCAAAGAAAAAGTACAACAAAAAATCTGTGGCCACAAAATGTGGGAGAGCAAAAACTTGCACTGAGAGTTTTAACTGAAAATCAAGAAAGACAAAAATCAGAAAAGTTGAATGAAGGATTCTGTGGTTATTGGGACTTCTGCCCCAAACAGAACATTAGTCAAAATGCTCTGGGACACAGGGAGAATTTCTGGAAGGCATTACTTACAGCAGATAGTGAGCAATCAGAAAACTGGAAACCAGGGCCTATTACTCATGGCAGGATAACCTGCGTCATCCTCTTAGAGATGCATCACTGGCGAGAGCTGATGAAGAAAAATGAAGGCTGAGGAAGGGGATGGTGTATTTTTACGTGTAATTTTCAGCAAACTTGGATGAGTTTCAATCCTGGATGAATTTTCCCCCCTTTTTCCCTTCAATTTCATGTAGAAAAATCATCTTGGTAAGTTATTCAAGTGCAACTTTGCAACTAGCCTAATGTGGCCCCAAATTACCGCCCTCAACATTCCTTACAGCAAGCAGCTGATTAAACACCCTCTGGTTAAGCGGATCAAGGGAGCTTTATGCCGATGCCAAGAACAAGAACCTGCCAAGCTGACGAATCAGTGTCTTCACCTGTCAAGTACCGTCTCCTGTCAGAAGGGTTTCCCACCCTTACAACTTGCTTCTCCACTCCGGCAGCCTCCTGTCAAGTCTGTATAATGACCTGGCTCCTAAAGCTTATAACCCCTTATTTGCCTTTCTCCAGTTTCTCTACAGATTACACTGTTGACCTCGTCTACTGATCCGGCAGAAGTTACGTGGAAGCCATTTGTAGTGACCCTACCACAAAATTAGAATAGCATTTCTACAAGAGCCAACTTGACTTTCTAAAATACCTAATTCAGTTGCTCATGTTTTAAAACAACTCATAAAAAAGGGTCACCATTACTAGGGTGCTTTTTTTTTTAACTTTGTCCAGTCAGAAAAAAAGATGAAAGGCAGGAAGTGGCCGAACTATCAACAAGCGGTTCTCCTTTGAAGAGAGATAACAAAATACTGCAGTTAAAAGTATATTTGCAATTGCAAAGTTACTCTTTTTGAACAAATTCCAAATACGATATCTGTCTTTGATCTTGGAGAAGCGTTTTTCTCACTGTTCACAGCTGACACTGATGGTTCAGTTAGGCACCCCACACCCAACATGGGAAAGATGCTCCCTGAAATTCAATCATGTGAGGAGTCAGCTTTTAGCTGTCAGCCTGTACGTAGCTGCTTATGCTCTGGCACTGCTGCTGCCTGGGACGTTTCTGCCTGCGACGACGACATGAGAACTCGTCATAGTACACCACCCATCTGAGTCTCAGCTCCTTCTGTGGGACCTCAGACTGTCCTGGAGAGTCAGTCAGTACCTCCTTGGACAGGAACTACTGTCTCGGTAAAACTTATACTGCAACTACGAGAGAAATTCTGAGGACCTTCTACCTAAACAGAATTTAAGTTTCATATTTAAAAACGGAATCTATTCTCGACCTTTCACATTTTCTTTGATAGCAAGAGTTTAATGATAATATGTAGCTTCAATAATGAAACAAGACTTCTAAAAATAACAAAAATATCCCCAGTGTCTCCATGGTCCATTTTAAACAATTAGGGAAGATAAATACCACAGAATTATATTATTTATTCAAAAATATTTTTTCACTTCAACAGCTATTGCTTGTGGGTCTTTTAATATAAGGAGGAAACAAGAGACATTGACATGGTAAAATTATGGAGGACGCTCTCCTCTTTGATAACTAGTGGTCCTCAAAGCTCAGCTGGCAGAGAGAAACAGTGGTGTCTAACTGAACCTTAGGGAAGGTTTGTAATCCTAGGTTAAAAGCCCTAATTACAACAATCGAGTCTTTGTGGGCTACAGGAAAAGAACACCTTCCATGGAAAAGAACTATGCTTTTAAACACACACACATTCTCTCTCTCTCTCTCTCTCTCTCTCTCTCTCTCTCTCTCTCTCTCAAAGTGTGGAGCTGATACACTGATATTAGAGACCCGCCACCTGCACTGGGCCGGTGAAGTATTCCATGCTCTCATAAAATATGGTTTTGTTTGAACATGACCCCAAAAGCCGAATCTAACTTCTGAGACTCATCCATCAAGTCAGCCCTGTTCCTGACTGACAGCCTGACAGCTTAGCTTCGAACAGGAGCATTAACCACCTAAGCATGTGGACCACACATGACTCCGGGCATCTGGCAGCAAGTCCTAGGAGGCAGAATTAAAGAATGACAATCACGAGTGTCACTGTATCTGTCAGTATCAGGCAAACGTTGTCACAAATAAATCCTTATAATACCCTGAAGTTTTTCATCTCTAGCGAAATAGCTATTTTCTTTTCCCTGAAAAAGAAAACTTTGCCTCCCTCCCATTCTCACTGAACAGCAGCGATTTTACAGACAAGTAAGGAAGACATAAAGAAATATACAATTCTAAAATGCACATCTCCACAGCACATCAAACTGTGAATCCCACCATCTTCGTCAAATACAAATAAAACACTAAAAGAGGAAGAAAACTCTAACAAGAAAGGGGATAGAAATGAGATCGCAAAATCAATATAAATGAAAAAAAATTTTCCTTAAATGCACTTACAGTAACATTTATAAGCCATGATTCTAACTGAGAAGAAAAACTGTAAAAGTGTATCTACGCCCAGAAAACCCCCTGGAAGGATAAATACCACTGTGGTCACAGTGGATATGGAGCAGTATACGCATTGAGGGTGAGTTCCATTTTTGTCTTCATGCTTTTCAGTGTTTTTGATGTGTATTATTTTATAAGCAAAAAAGAAAGCCAGTAAGTTATTTTAAAATCAAATATTTTAAATGTAATTTAATAGAGAAGAAAGTAGCAGGCTCCTGAGATAATCAATATGCAGCAGTGGAAAGTCATTTTCTCTTTCTGATCCTGTCTGTGACCAGGTGACACCTCTCACCCTTGCTGAAAATTAACTGCTTCACTACATAATGATTGCAACTCGAGCAAATGGGCCTTTTTGTCTGTAATCCAACTACTATGGAAGGTTTTACAGTTTGAGTATTAAGAAGTGAAGCATACACTTGACTACATATAGAGAAATAAAGCAGACTCTCAACGTATCACACTCTAATTAAGAGCGAGTTTAAAAATTCCATTGTCTGTTATCCCCGAGTCTTCCTAGCTTATCAGCCAACGCTCTGGGTCTAGTGGAAGAGTAGAAATATGGTTCTGTCTCACTTCCAGGAAATTTGAGTGATTTCCATATTGTGATCAAGGGCCAGAGTTGGTTTGCTGGAGCACCTTCCCTTGGCCCCAGAGTATTTTATTCACACAGCTACTGTGACATCATCACCTTGGACAGAAATTTTTATGTTTGCAGGTTTGTCTTCCACACTTGACTGAAGTGTACTTACTAGAAAGAACTCATTCACTAAAGGATAAATGAATAAACTGTCCTAGAAATAACTAAACTAAATGTCTGAGACAGCTCAAGAAATCACAGTGGGGGCCGGCCCCGTAGCGTAGCAGTTAAGTGTGCGCGCTCCGCTGCTGTCGGCCCTGGGTTCGGATCCTGGGCACGCACCGATGCACCACTTGTCAGACCATGCTGTGGTGGCGTCCCACATAAAGTGGAGAAAGATCGGCATGGATGTTAGCTCAGGGCTGATCTTCCTCACAAAAATAAAAATAAAAATAAATAAATAAAACAAAAGACAAAAAACAAAAACAAAAAGAAGTCACCGTGAACCAACAAAAGTCTTCTTTCCTTCCTTCAACCGCACTCACTCCATCCATGTTTCTAACATCTTCACAAATTTATTCAACATCTGCCTTTAAAAAAGAGCTACAAAATTAGTTTTATCTGTAATACATTTACAAAACCTGACTTTTCCTCACTAACTATGAGTTATTCTTTGAACTCCATTACATTGTTATGAACGTGTGCCATTTTGCTTTGTGTCTGATTACATGATCACTAGCTGCTGAGAACATGCTTTCGATGTAGCTATAGGTGCAGCCTCCTCCATGATCTAGACAGACTTTCATAGCCGGCAGGTGTTAGATTCTAGGAATTTATATTTACAGCCCCCTGTTGCTAGTTTTACTCTGAGACTGGGAAATTAAATTTACCCTCAGTTAAGCAACTGAGTAAAACTAGCCGCAAGATAATTCACCTTAATAAAATCATAAGTGTAGAAATCTTCAGAATTTCTACACGATTACAGTACCATCTACCTCGTTCTTTATGTAGGTGCCATGCATCCTCAGAGTCCAAAAAGTAGAAACTCCCAATTACTAATCTAGCTCTGCTTAACTTATAGGAACATCCTGTACTCTAATCAGCCTTTCTTAATGAGGATGCTTTTGGCAATCGGGGTGGGACAATTCTTTACCAGGAGTGATGGCTTCACTCACTGCTGAGTCAACATGCATCTCAGCTCCTTCCCCATACCTGCACCCCACCCCCCCCCACCCCAGGTGGTAGGTAGCATCCTCCAATCACTGAAATCAATAATGTCCCACAAATTTCCAAACACTCCCTGGGGGGTGGTATGACCTCTAGTTGAGAATCACTGCTCTAAATAAACCCAATACATAAAAATCCACATTTTAAAGAAAATTTAATTAAAACTCCCGAAAAAACAAGCTCCATAATCCTTTTCCCTCAAAGTCTCCATTAACTAACACCATCACGCCACCCTCCACCCCTCGTGTTTTCAGGAATATGCAAGGCTCGCCTACATTATAATCTTAAGGTGTCCTCGGTCAGCTGAATGTTTTCTATGTGACCTCGAGCACTTACACTCCTGATGTCATAAAATTTCTATGTCAGTTCATATTTCTATGTCTACTTGTGTTGATCACATATGAGCTACCTAAATCGGTTTAACCTTGTTAAAACAGGTTTCTAAAGCATTATTTATTTGCATTACCATCATGCTTCCACTACTCAGTTATTTTAAAAAGCATCACAGTGAGGGAATGAATCCCTACACCCTCTGTGCTAGGTGACCACAGTACCACACACATGCACACTCCAAAACCCAGGGGGAAATATTATTTCTGTAGGTTTACGGCCTTCTGGTTGGCCAAGCAAGGCAGAGCTGACAACGCATTTCTAAAGCACGAAGTGCAATTCTAAAACTTTCGAAGAGCAACAAAGCTCCAACTTGTTCAATTAAGGAAAGGTTATCTAGAACTGTAAATCTGTACTTTTTAAAAAAATTATAAGAACTGAATAACCACTAAGTGTAGAGGTTGAAAGATGAGTGTTTCCCTTATCTGCACGTGCAGCATGTCCTATAGGACCTGTCAACCTCTGAAGAGGCCTTTTAAAAATTGGTATAACAAGTCCTCGTCATTCAACAGAATCGCAAATTATCTCCTATAAATATTACATAAACAGTGGTTTTAGTGGTTTCTGACTGAAAACCCAGCCTCTTTCTGTCAGATATAGTAAGCCTAACGCTTTCATGGTTTGGCTGTTGCCGGTCAAGCCAATCAATGCTCTCATTTTACGTGCAAACCACTGCCCTCTGGTGTTTGGCAAGTCTACTGCCATGTGCAACCCTTGGTTTCTCTGTAGAAATCTAGGATTTCAGGATATTTTGCCCTGGGACGAGATACTCGTTAAGATGGTACATGAGTCTGCTCAGGGGCAGCTCTAGATAAAACAGGGAAGCCTGATGTCTTCATTTACGCCACCCTTCAATTCTGCTTTGCGAACAACTTTTCCAGGGCTTCCTAAGAACCAAACAGCCCCATGCGGCCAATGAGAAGGTTTGGCCTCTGCGGCCCTCCCTTATCCAAAAATAGGACTCACTTGTCAGTGTCTGACGGCCTTCTGGCCACAGTAATACTTATGGCTCCGCAGGAAGCATCTGAGATCTTGAATTATGGTCTGCTATACACTTGTTCCTCCCACCTCCTTGATCCCGGGGACCCAGATCCAACTTTATTACTGGAGCTGCTCATTGCTACCAGGCTTTCTGCTTAAAACGCCAGTTCTGAGTCCTCCCAGGCTATCAGTAGACTGAGCTGTTCCAATGAGACAATGGACATCAAGTAACATAAGAAATTAACGCTCATTTAAAAAAATAGTTTTAGGAAAGAGTAATTTTTTCTTTCTGTTTTTTTTTTTTTGTGAGGAAGATCAGCCCTAAGGTAACGTCTGTTGCCAATCCTCCTCTTTTTGCTGAGGAAGATTGGCCCTGGGCTAACATCCGTGCCCATCTTCCTCTACTTTATATGGGACACCTCCACAGCATGGCTAGATGAGCGGTGTGTTGGTGTGCACCCGGGATCCGAACCTGTGAACCTCAGGCCACCGAAGCGGTGCGCGCACACTTAACCGCTGCGCCACCGGGCCGCCCCAGGAAAGAGTAATTTTTAATGGCTGACTCCTCCTGGAGGAATTTTAGGCACGTGACATCAAGGTCAGAAGGGCTTACAGATTCACCTCAGGACAAGTTCAGAGGAAAGAGAAAGCCTGGACTGGACTAACATCTCCTTGTTTTTGTTTGCTCATTTATTCATTTGTTCTTTATTTTTTCCAATTTATAAAGACACAATCCTGAAACAAGCAACCCAGCACTATGACAGAAGTCTGCGGCATTGGGGACCTTTTCAATGCTGCTGGTGGCCCACTATGTGCTTCTTAAAGAGGTTACACTGTGTCTATCCTTGTATGCCCAGGGCCATTACTGTGCCTGGCACGCGTTAGGTCCTTAATAAAGGTCCATTAAATACATCCACCTGCAGCTGGGGAGCTGTGCGGTTTCCATTCAGAGCAACCTGCCCTGGACAAAGTGGGCCCTGCGTCAAAGCCCGGAAAACTTCATGAGCCTAAATTTCAGGTAACATACATTAAATTATTACTATGGTCTATAAACTCCATACAAGTTAAAAATTATATATGTTTTGTGTCACCTTCACAAAACAAGACCTCTGTTACGTAGCACGATGTCATCCACATTATGAACTTTACAACTTGCAGGATCGCATTCAGTAAGAAAATCTGATGACGCTCATACCATTTTAAAAGGAACCACATAAGTCTGTAGCCATTTTTAAAAATGAAGCCCTTAAACACAGCTTTGAAAAGAAATCCAGACCATCCTGCTTAACTCCACTTTGTTTATAGCTAGCGCTTCATGTGGTCTGGCATAAAGGTTAACAGTGCGGATTCCTGTTTTTTCCTGGATTCAGACACCTGGATCAACAGACTATAAACTGTGTGACCTGGGGCAAGTAACCTAACCTCTCTGTGCCTTGGCATCCTCATCTATGAAAAGGAGGATAATAACAGTACCTCCCACATTGTGAGGATTAAACCAATTTGTTTATATATATATAAACTGCTTAGAGTATTGCCTTGCATAGAGTAAGTGTATATGAGAGTTTGCTATTATTATTGTTATGATTAATCACGGAATATAAACACTCAAATCACCTTGAAATAAACTACAATTAACAATGACTAATCATGAACCTCATATAGCTAAAAAGTAACATATTCATTCAACATTATTGAGAATTTGCTATAAACAGATGTTGTGCTGGGTTGACCTATGCTGCTTTAATACAGTGTTCTCATCAGTAAACATTACAAGTAAAGGAATACTTTTGCATTTCAAAATTCTATGGGTGGAAAAAAATGGGGAAGAGGCCTAAATACAAACAGTGAGATTGTTTAAAAAGAAACAATTTATAGTGATTAAGAATTCTATGAAAATACTTTTACTGAAAAAAAGGGACAGGTCACATGGGATATAAAAAGATCATGATTTCTTTTTTATAACAAGACATATTAGGGGCCGGCCCGGTGGCACAAGCAGTCAAGTGCTCGCACTCTGCTGCGGCGGCCCGGGGTTCACCGGTTCGGATCCTGGGCGCGCACCGATGCACCGCTTGGCAAGCCATGCTGTGGCGGCGTCCCATATAAAATAGAGGAAGATGGGCATGGATGTTAGCCCAGGGCCAGTCTTCCTCAGCAAAACGAGGAGGATTGGCAGATGTTGGCTCAGGGCCGATCTTCCTCACAGGAAAAAAAAAAAAAAGACACAATAAATAGGTGCTTATATATGCATAGACAAAAAAAAAAAAAAAAAAAGCCCAGAAGAATGAACGGTAAATTGTGCACATTATCTCTGTATGACAGAACTATGGGTGAGTTTTTCTTCTTTTTGGTAACTTTATTTGCAACTTTAACTTAAAATACAAATAACTTAAAAACCAAAATATAAGAGAACATTGGGGTATACTGTAAGCTTTCATAAACAATAAGCTTTTTAAAACACTAACTGGCAAATCATTCATAAACTTGTATATACTATTAAGAATAAGATTATTACCATGTTAATAATTAACTTTGGAAAATGAACTCAAATACTAAAAATCTTCCACAGGATCAGGCCAGTGATTCCTACAACCCTAACTTAAAAGAACTTTGAGGCACCAATACGTAATCTGTATCCATTACAAGGACGACGTCCTACACCTGGCAGGAAACATATTATTTTCTAATTGACGGCTATTCTAATAGAGGACCAGTTTTTTCTGTACTTGTCATATTTTTATAAACTTGAGAATTTGAAATGGTTAGGAAAGCAGGCTTCCCAAGGTTACTAATAATACAGGTTACCGAGGTCCTGCTGTTGAGAACATACCAAGGATGTTGTAGAAACATGCCTTAAGATGAGTGGGCCACACGACGAAATGACTGACAAAAACTTCTCACTTTCAGACTATTTTAAGTTTTATATGAGTTCGGATATTCATGAACAATCAACCTTCAGAGAAAGACACTTCCTGCTTCAGTTATACCCTCTAGTCAAGAATGCTGCAGGGCTGATTCCAAACATAATTATAAAGTGCCATCTAGTGGATGTTTTTGTCAAGTTTCTCTGCTTACACTTAAATGTTATGATACAATCTTTAGAAAAGCTACTCTGGGTGGTCAAAAGGTACAAACTCCTAGTTATGAAATAAAATAAGTCTTGGGGATGTAACGTACAGCATGGTGACTACAGTTAACAACACTTTATTGTATACTTGAAAGTTGCTAAGAAAGTAGATCTTAAAAGTTCTCATCACAAGAAAAAAAAATCTCCAACTATGTGTGGTGATGGATGTTAACTAGATTTACTGTGGTGAGCATTTCACAATATAGTCACGTGCCACATAAAATGTTTCGGTCAACGATGGACCGCATATACCATGGTGGTCCCATAAGATTAGTACCATACAGCCTAGGTGTATAGTAGGCTATACCATCTAGCTTCGTGTAAGGATACTCTACGATGTTCACACAACGACGAAATCACCTAACAATGCATTCCTCAGAATGTATCCCCATTGTTAAGCAATGAATGACTAGATGCATATATCAAATCATTATGTTGTACAGCTGAAACGAATATATTATATCTCAATAAAAATAGATAGATACTCTGTATAAGGAAACAGCTATTCCTTACAGAATTTCCTCACCAATGACTGATCTAAGCTGGCAGATGACAAATCATTTTTAAAAAAACACATCTCTGGGGGCCGGCCCCGTGGCTTAGTGGTTAAGTGTGCGCACTCCACTGCTGGTAGCCCGGGTTCGGATCTCGGGCGTGCACGCTTGTCTGGCCATGCTGAGGTGGCGTCCCACATACAGCAACTAGAAGGATGTGCAACTATGACATACAACTATCTACTGGGGCTTTGGGGAGAAAAAGGAGGAGGATTGGCAATAGATGTTAGCTCAGAGCCGGTCTTCCTCAGCAAAAAGAGGAGGATTGGCATGGATGTCAGCTCAGGGCTGATCTTCCTCACAAAAAAAAAAAAAAAAACACAACTCTGATTGATAATACTGATCTTAAATCTCAAGCTGAACCTCTGCCACCACCACAGAGAATAAGGAAGAGCCCAATTATCTCCTAAGTGGTCCAGGACCCATAACGACAGCATACACAAGTTAGCAAGGAGATCCAATTTAACAAACGTGCTTTATCATTCACTTCGGGTGATAATAATAAAAGATTAGCATCATTACATCAGGACAGTAACTACTGTTACCGCAGCTCTACACTATATGAAAACAAATTCACTTGGTGTAATAAGCTACATCAATATTTAGAAATCAGTAAGGTTTCCACAACGCCTTTACAGGAGTACCATGTGCCCGCACGTGCAAGCTGCAAAGGCCCTCTCTTACCATTAGGGGTGGCAGTTACACAAGTTATGACCAATTAAAAGGAAATTAATGAAAAGAACTAATGTGGAATAAATACACAATCAAGGCAAAGTAGAAGGCTGAGATATCCAACCAAATATTTATAGTTTTAGTCTGCGATAATACAGATAAAAGTTTAGGGCTAGACTTAATCAGATAAGATTCCCATCTACCTACATTTTCCTAATTATAGACTCGATAGTTGGCCTTCAGAATATTTTTTAAAAGCTTCTAATAATCTAGATATTCCCACATTGTAAAACAGAAATGATTCTGGAGAACATCACTTTGGAGAACATCCTACTCACTAATGAAACGAAAAGTTTTGACTTTGAAAAAAGTTGCCTGCAACCTGTTGTAGCTGGCTTCCTTAGGAAAATTCTGCATGCTTGAATGCTGTTCTGGGGTGTCATATTTAATTTATAGGATAATTTCTGCTTAAGGAGCTGCTCTTTTAAAAATGAATGCTTCATTTTATAGAATTGATAGAGACTACAAATCCCGTCTTTTTGGAGGTCACTGTGTCCTCCAATTTACAGATGAGGAAACCAAGACCTAAAGGGATCAAAGCTTAGCTCAAGTTCACCAAATTAGTGGCAGAGTTAAGGTCCAGGTTTCTTGATCACAAAATTAGAACCCTTTCCACAAAATCCCACTGCCTTTTTCTTCTTCCCCAAATAGAAATGGAACATATCCAGTGAATTCTTCTTAGGTATTACAGTTGCATTTTTAATCTAAAAGGTCCATGTGGTAACTGCTGCCCAGCTGTGCATGAAAGGCAAATGGGGCTCTAAAAACCGTGAGTTTCTTCATGATTATCAAAGAAAATATAGCGAGAAGGCGGCAAAGCAGCTTCTGTGGAGCAATTTGCATCAGTGATTTCGACGAGGGGACAGAGAGCAGGGAACAGACCCAGCAGTGACTAAGGTGGGAAGCGTTCTTGTTCACTGAGAGGGCAGGAGGAGCCGCTCTGCTTCCCACCAACACTGTCCTTGAGCTTCCCTTAGCTGAGGAGGCGCCACCTCCTCCCCAGGTGCTCAAAAAGTGACGGGCGATACACAGGGTCACAGGCTAACCTTCAGTGCTGGAGAAGAAAAGCTCTGATCTCCCTCCAAACCGCCATCTTTACTTCTCATCCTCTCACAGAGAGGTATACACACACCACACATTCGTTCAGCTCTGAATCAGTTCCAATTTCCAGGGCCTGAAATTTTTATCTGTGTCTTCCAGTCAGTTTTGGGGCAACTGACACTTCCATTTAACTTTTAAGCCACGGTTAAAAAAGTCCCTTTTGTTATTATTTTGCTACGTATTTCTTACTACTCATAGGACCACATTTCTGACACAGTGAACACACACATAAGTGGAAGTCTTCGAACCTGGATTCAAATACTGACTCCAGGCAGGGGCATGGCCACATCACCTCCCGTCTAGGTCTCCGGTTCCTTCCATCTGGGCCTGGAGAGGCCCCTCCGGCTCTAAATTATTCCAAGACTCTATTTCTTGAAAATGCTCTACAACAGATTTCAACCCAACAAAACTTATCAGGCCTGTCCTAACACTACTTCTTCAGCAAAGGCTTGAACAGAAGTCTGAGGCGGGCAGCGACAGGACCAGATCTAAAAGGGGTTCTTTGTAGGTTGTAAGTGAATTGCTTTTGAGAAAGTCTCTCTGGACATCTTACTTTGGCTCCTCCTCTATACAAACTGCTGTGGGAGCCTAAGAAAAGCAGCTTTCAAACGTGCAAGTGCACAGATTTGGGACTGCTGCCGCCAGGCTGCAACGGCTGCCAGGGGACGGGAGGGAGGCAAAGCAATTCTACGCCGCGCACGCCTCAATGTCTTCCCTTTCCTTGGCAGCAGTACACTGGGATCAGTCATCCAGCTCAATGTCAGAAGTCTCAAAGTCATTACTAGTGCAAAGGTTTCCAATCTGGAACTTTCAAAATGATATACCTTTAAAATTACCACAAAGGAGATCTTTTTACATTATCATGATAACCTTGGAACAATTTGTGAAAAATTAAAAGGGTAGTGAGACAGAGACTTAGGAATTACACAATGTGTGTGTTTGAAAGACCATTCACATACACCTTTCTGGATCAAAGGCATTACTGTCACTTATTTCAAGAATCAACAGCCAAAGTTTTTAATACGATTTAGTCTGAGAGTTTTCAAAGATATTTACATGTGAATGCCTCCTCTTAGGCTCCTCTTACACTTATTTCCAACTTTTAAGGCATTACAGATGATTTACTTAAAGGCTCTTTCCCCTTGAAAAATGTATCATCATGAGTATTATTAATGGTTTCGGGCAAATTACATCATATGGAAGTTTGAATGCATTTTTTTCCCAAAAGGGAGAATAATTAACTTTATATTTTGTGGTCATACTACTGTAAAAAGCAGTTCATTTCTGTCCTCCAACATAAATGAAATACTTGAAGACTGTCACTGAAGACAGCTCGTCTTTCATACATACTGTTCTGAGTCTTTTAGATGAAAAGAAACTTCCAAATGAAGAAAAGATACATCTTTGGATATTAGGAAATGTATTTCTAACAAACAGCCTCCTTAATTTTTAAAATAATTCTGCATGTCATGTTATGCTAATTTTTGGAAGAGTTTATACAGACACATGTTATCCTGAATAAGAGATACTGCTAAGAAAAAATCTGGAAATTGCTCTTACTAATTATCTGTTCTTATCAAGAGCAATTCGTAAAAAGGAAAACCGTATTATGGAGACACACTTTCATCTTAATCAGTATTATTTTCGTTCTCCAAAAGCCTGACGATGTTTAAACTTTTGGCTGTCCTCTCTGAATTCTGTGAGGAAACTATATAACTCAGCTGAAGAGGAAGTGAATAACATGAGTCCTGCGGCTGGAGGGGCGGGCGGGGGGGTGGGTACCACAGCGAAAACGCTGGAGTTCAAGGAAGTGTAGAAGAAAGCTGTATTAAAAACAGAGTTAAACGGCCATCTTCTCAGAAATTGAGCTTTTAGGCACAGAACATGAAAACTCACTATCTTACCCCAAGAAAACCTCTTTGCTCTACTCAACTCTCATTACCATTGCAGCCCACGGAGGTTTCACTGCTATGCAATCCTTGTACCATTTCTACTCTAAGCAGTGTTTTCTCTACCAATTTGTTTTCTTTTCTCCCTCATCAAAACTCGGCCAAACACTTAGTGTCTGTGGAACACCTTCTCTTACAAACCTCATCTAACTCGATTTGTGAATACTCAGCCTTATTCTGAACTCCTCTCTTGTTCTTCATTCAAAATCACAGATTTATCGAGTTAGAACAAACTTTAAAGATTATCCAATTTAACTCTCTCATTGAAAGAAGAGGACATTCAGGTCCAAATTAAGAAATCTGCTCAAGGTCCCAGAACTTTTCAAGGTGAAAGAGCGAAGACTAGTGGAGCGCCATCCGGGGGTTAATTTTTCATTTTCATTCATCATTGAGAAAGTCAAGAAGGTAACATTTCTGAAGGCAACTGAAGTTTACTCACTTAATATTTTTAAAAAACAACAAAGCAAATCATTGATACTTTTCACAAAGTATAAAAATTTCATTTCATTAAAATTAACATCATTAATTCCATTAAAATAACCAAGAGTTATTTAACATTCAAAATAAATGTACTAAGCATCCACTGCCTTGCCAGGCACCTTGAAAAAAAGACAAAACAGTATATGAGAACTAATAAGGCATTCAGTTCTACGAGAAAATTTATCATAAGATCATAATATTCTCCTGGAAAGGTTTAATTAACTCACCACACCATATTCCAACAGACTATATACAGCACTTAATAAAAAAAAAAAATACAATAGTCTATATTCTTCTGTTCCAGCTGCCTTTTTATACCATCCCCAACTTCAACCTCTAAATAATTCACACCTTATACTAAGGGGCTGCTATCTTGAGGAAGTGGTGTTGGTACAGCACAACACAGATTCAAAAACACTGTACACCTTCTGTGAAGCTTCTACCTCTACTACAAACATTTTCAACCTCGGTTCTTTCCACAAAATGTCACATTCAACTATGCTTGAAAACTGAAGTCATATTATCCTAGATCCCCTTTCATGTAACATACCACTTTGCATCATATGTCTATAAAGTACCTAGGACCTTTTTACTAACAGTTCAAATCCTCCCAATACTTACTTTTCAAATTGTGATTTCCGAATAAGAACAATCTTTCTCAAATAAACTGTGCTAAGAGTTATACAAGAATATGTAAAATAATTAATGTACTTATTTTACACTTGGGGAGCTAAGGTGAAGAGAGATCCTTATGGTCTCACACAGGTGACTCTAAGACATCTGCTCTAATTCTCAATTCAACCTTCCAGACATAAGATTACATTTCCTCTGAAAGTCATCAAACAGGAGCTAGCATTTCCAATTTACCAAGTTTTAATAACGAGTTTTATCAATGGTCATAATTTGGTGTTTAGAACTTTTCCCAACCATATTAATCCTTCTGTACCTATCAGGGATGAACAGTTACAAGGAGAAACTCTGAAGATATATGATTTTCAAGAAAAGGATCTTGGAAAACAGAATCATAAAATTACCTTGGATTTCTAAATGCAATAAAATTTATTCTTTTAATACACTCTTCCATTGTGAATATTTAGTTATGCCAGAGACTTATCAACACTCTTTTTCTCCCTAAATATTTACAGCAACACTCTCTCAAGGAGACAATCAGTTTGCAGTCCTATACGGACCTAATAAAATGTGTGAATTGTTTTATACCACTGCACTCAATTTTACAGTTCTTAAAAGTCTTTTGGGACATCATTCTCAATATGCTTCTGGCTTTGTCCATTTCATTCTTTGGATCGATTTTCTTCGGTGAACTAAAGTATTCAGCGCTTTTCACCAAATAACACACATAAAATTACAATTTTTTTTTTCATCTTGTGAACAATATTGAGATGTATCCCTTGTCAGGTCAATCTTGAGATGAAGATTCAACGTTTTCCTTTGAGGATCAAAGAAATCACGCAGAATAAACAGTAAGCATGCTATACTTAAGCTCTCTTATTAACAGTCTCAATGGTGCTTAGGTTCAAATCTCTCCAAATTTCAACGTAAGATTACACTACACGTGGATTTCAAGACTTCAAGTTACAGACAGAAGTTCTTATTACAGCAGCCAAAATCTAATCTGAATGCTTATTTTTATTTCTTTACACTACCCAAATCAAATAACTTTTGTTGGGCAACTGCAGACACTCAGCTGAGTCAATGAACATATTTCTGACAGCTGCTTCTTGTTTGCGAACCTACAACTATTTTTGCTGAAGAAAATGCACGTTATACAAAGAGAAATAAAAATCAGGATCCCCCAAAAAATGTTCCCACAAGAAAGGCCTCCATTTAGCTCAGTTTGAGGATAAAACAGCAATCCGAAATACATACGTAAATCTCACTTAACCAGAACACACTAATAGACATTCCTCCATTAACTACATTTTGGGGGAAACTGCTTTTATGAAAAACTGACAAATTATAAAAACAAGCTAATGACAATTTTAAAAAAAACCTCCCAGAAAGTCTCAGGTAGGAGGTGAAGAGGTTGTTGGTAATGGTAGGGAACAATTCATTGGATATCAGTACCCACTTCTTCAAATTTCCAACCTCTTATACATAGTATATATTTTTTAAAATTGTACAATGATTATTAATCATTGGAATGATGACACCAAGATCATCCTCCCATTAAAAAATAGGCTTCACTCTACTATCAATAAGAAATTCAGTTGTGTACTAACATTTCAGCAATGATCTACAAATACTAAAATTAAAAGTTTTCTAGCTGAGGCCGGCCCAGTGGCTTTGTGGTTAAGTTTGCATGCTCCGCATTGGCGGCCTGGGGTTCACAGGTTCGGATCCCGGGTGCAGACCTATGCACTGCTCATCAAGCCATGCTGTGGCGGCCTCCCACATACAAAATAGAAGAGGATGGGCACGTTTGTTAGCTCAGGGCCAGTCTTCCTCAGCAAAAAGAAGAAGATTGGCAATAGATGTTGGCTCAGGGCCAATCTTCCTCACACACACAAAAAAGTTTTCTAGCTAACTTTCAAGGAATAAGAAAATTAAATTAATCAAAATTCTTCTTTTCCAAACATTCCAGTTTATCCTGTAATTTTATTCTAGGAAACTAGGACACTGATTTCATTTCTTACATACTAAAATTACTAGTCATGCGTTGCTTAATGATGGGGATACGTTCTAAGAAATGCGTCAGGTGATTTCGTCATTATGCAAACATCATAGAGTGTACATATACAAACCCAGATGGTACAGCCTACTACACACCTAGGCTATATGGTACCAATCTCACGGGACCACCATTGTATAGATGGTCCGTCGTTGACCTTTGAAATGTCGTTATGTGGCACTTGACTGTATTTGGTAGGAAGTCTTATTTGTTCTAAATTGAGATAAAATATATAGTCTCAAATTTTGTCAACTGATATTTTTCTCTAAATTATCAGAAAAGAGCATTTTCTCGAACGCTGTGACTGAGCTAAGTCTAATATATAACACAAACTCAAACTCAGGTATACTGATATACACGCAATTATGTATATAAGAGTATGCATGAATATAGTCCTAATTTTGATCCATTTAATAACTCCTAAGGAAGGAATATATGACAAATCAAATATGGGATAAAAAGTTCATCTGTTCTCCATTTCCATGCTTCATCAGTCAGAGCAAAGGATTAGAAAGGCTGGTACTTGGCAGTCAGATGGAACTGGCTATGAAATGTTACCACTACTGGTTGTCTCATTTAAGGGCCTCTGTTCACTCATCATATAAAAGCAGGCTAGTACCTACTGCACAGGATGGTAAGAATGGAAATAGATAATATGGAAAACCCCTTTTAGAGCACTTCACATATGCTGTCTTCAATATTTACAAAAAATAACCCAAGCAGGAATGAACGCGTTTTCTTCCTTCTTCAAACCCCTTTGGCACCGCCTAATCCCAAGAGATGATTACAGTAGCTTCTAAGCGGTAATTTCCATTTCCAAAGGAACTTCTATCAGTAGATTTACTCAGAATCACGCTTCAAGCCTTTTATTTTCTGAATCCAAACTCCTCCATGGCATCTCCCACTCCACTCTCAGAATTTAATTCCTTAGATTGGCATTCCACATCTTTATTGTGCCCTCCCTGCCTTACCCCACCCCCTGGCACGCACACACACACTGAAAATCTGGCCCCAGACTTCCTTTGCCTTCCTCTATATCCTGGAAGGTATAGTTAAGGCCCAGCTCCTTGCACTGGGGTACTTTCTTGCCCTTTATTGTTTGCCCAGAGATCCCTTATTTAAAATCCCCTTCTCTGCTCCTCTCCACGCAGGTCAAACATGATCCTGAGCAAAATGACATTTCCTTCCTCCAAATGTCTTAATCCCCTACAGCAAGAGCCATAAACCTCCTTGTGACCCTCTCCTATTATCATCTCGTATGATTATTTTAAACCCATGACTCTTAGCCTCTTATGTTTTCACCTCCACTCTAGACATGTCCACATCGTCATCATCAGTAGCCTCTTATTTACAGAGAGTCTTAAATGTGAAGTCCCCCACTGAAAATCATAGATTTAAATCCTATAAGTTAAACTTGTCCACGGTTCATCCTCCCCATAACTGTAAACTCTCAATGGAGAAGGGGTGAGGAAGGGAGATATCCCTTATTGGTCTTTGAAGTCCTCAGAAAAATGTAAAGGAAGAAATAAGAGAACACGATCCCACCACAATTCCACATCCTTACTAAGTACAAAGAGTAAACAAGCCAGAATCTATTCACGAACACCGTCTTTGAAATCATTTAAATGCAAACAGTTTCAAAGAAATCAACAAAAATCTCTGGCACATTTTGAAAAGTTTGAAGGAAAAAGAAACGTACTCAAATCAGTCCTTGAGTAAGCTCCAGTAACAGCAGAAGAAAGGCTGTCTTGATGAGCTTTAATCCCGAGAGAACAGCTGACTGGACGACTCCATTCAGTGAAAATCAGACCCACTCTCGCCCTGGCACTGAGATCTAGAAGTTCTCTGACTCAAGTGTTCCAGAACGCCAGCTTCTCCAGGGCCAGACTGGATCTCAGCAGTTGGCAGGTTACTAACTGATGAACACAAACCCTGTGTTTACAGGGCAGCTTGAGGCGCACAGAAAGGAGCATTGCCATCTACCCAGTGTAAGGGTTAAGTAACAGCAAATAACTATAAATGGATGAAAACAGCAGCCAAGAGTCCTCTAAGCTCAAAACAGACCTTCACCTAAGGGCAATGATGCCATCATTCAAAGGAGACACGGTGCTTGGCCAGCACCGGGAAAGGGAGTAGTGTCCACTGGCTAAGCTCAAAAAAAAGTACAGATTCTGAGTAAGATTTGGTGGGAGAAAGTAGTTTGGCATATACACACAAGAAAACCATATTTAGTGATCTTTAACAACATTATGATGTCTAGGTGAGCTTCCTAGAGGAGTCCCAATCCTTCAAAACAAACACTAATACTAAAGCACAGCCTCTCTACTCTCTGCTCTATTGATTTTATAAAAAAGACTCAGTGATTTACTTTCCAGATTTAATAAAATCTAGTCAACCCTTTAGAAATGTGGATTTCGCAGCTAAGATAATGAATGGTAACATACTTCAGGAAAACAGATTCATTGCTCACTTCTTTTTCCTCAAAATTACCCATTTGAACATTTCACTGTTTTCTTATCCAGATATAAACTCCCAGACAAAATGAATATCGTTATTCCAGCAACACTTAAATTTGAATGAAGTTATTCAGAACTATTTTAATAAGATGCTTTTTAATAATGTAGATAAACCTATATTTTGTATAATTACATGACAAATTACATAAAGCTCAACTGTGAGCTTACTTTTAGATGTATTACTAACTTTGCTGTATAACAGATATAAAACAAGAGCAAAAATTAAATATGTAGTTCAAAATTGGTTCTTAATTTAGCATTTAAAAATTCCTCTTCCAATTTAAGACCACTCAATGCAGAGTCTGTAATAAATGCATTTTCTGGCTTCCTCTGAAGGAAAATTTTGTATCACATGTTTATATACATTTATAAATTTTCTGCTATATTTAAGGATGATCCAACTTATTAACAGGATAGTTTATTTTTAATATTTGCTGCAACTTAATCATTAGAGAATATACGTTCTCTTTCAAGAGATATTAAACTAAAATAAGAATACTAAATGAGTGTTGTAGGTTTTCCGAAGCACTTTTAAGCCTGTCTAATTTAATAAAATACTAAGTGAATTAGTACTACAAAAGAGACTTTTATCACTGATAATTTAAAATATTAATGTGAATACTTAGGTCAAGGTTTTTACATTGATCAAAAACACGATATAAGACTGGTTTGAGTGAGCATTCTTCTATCAGTAAAGTTTTCATATCAGGTAATTTCTCTCATTTTTCCCTTATAAGCATAAAAGGATGTCTCTCCCCTTGCATTGCTGAGGAAAAAAAGTAATCTGTTCTTCTAGATAGGATGGTATTAACTGCTTCTTCCGAGAAGAGAACATTTGGCATAATATGTTTTTGTAGAGTTTTGTCGAGTAAGCAGTTAGGAGGGGTGAATTATCTCAGATAGGCTGGCTGCTTCTTCTTCATGGCTGGAAAGCCCAGTAAATCTTGGCTCTTTTATGTGTATGGAGGCTGGAGGTAGAAGGTTAAGAGCTGAGCTTTCAATAATAAGTAATTTTTAACATTAAAAAAACACTACAAAGATTTTTGAAATTCCAAATTTAATTTAGAATTAATTTAATGTTACTAAAAATAAATCCTTCATTAAAGAAGTTTTCCCCCTTTCTCATTTTTTGGTTACAAAATTCTTCTCTTGCCTCATTCTCTTTTTAGCCTAAAATTTGCCAGACTGACTTAGGATTTTCACACAGCAGATTCATAACATCATGACAAGATTAGATTATTTTGCGATCCTGAATAAAAGTCAGAAAGAGCCTACTTAACCTTGGTTGTCAAATACACCACCCTGTGGCCAGGACCTTCAGGAGTGACTGGGCAGTGCTGACAATTGACAGAAAGTTAAGACAGAGTTTGTGTCCCTTGCTCCTTGTAGTCTGCTCTCTGGTACCTTCTGCATTTAATCCAGAGTTCAGAGGGGCTCAAAAAATGAATTCTGCACAAGGAACAGGTTTAGGAAATGTCAGTCACGTGGGAATCCCAAGAGTCAGATAACACCTTGAAAGTGGTTGTAGTGCTAATCCATCTTAGAGTGGGAGTCCCTGCACCAGTTAGAGGAAGACAGGGCAGGGAGCACGGGAAGGGGTTCCAGCCGTCACTCACTGTCACCCGGAGTTGAGGAGTCCCTAGCAGAGAAACCACGGGAGAAAGGAATGGGCAACTTGCCTCCAGCACCAGATGCAGATAGACCCATAGACTCCAAGAAAGGGCCAACAGTAAAAACCAACTCTGACTCCAAGATGGCAGCTGGAATGTGAGAAAAGACATAGCGTTAAGTTGCACAGCAAGTAACAAAGGGTAGGACGACCCGCCCTGGTCATAGGTGTGAGGCTGGGGGAGGAGAAAGAGGGCAGAACTCAAGGTTTTACACCCAACAATGTCTGGGTTGCCTGGTGAATGAAAGTGGGAAGCCAAAGACATTCATTACACTTTCCCAAAAGACGGATAACCGTATTCTTTCTCTAGAACAAATCAACCCTAAGCAACAAAGAGAGGAAAGGAAGCTCGATGTATGCCTCATTTGCTGGGGTTATGAACGAGAATAACTGGAGGTCACTGTGACACAGTTATGGGCCTGAAGCCTGGGAAGGTAGATGGATTCAGGCTCTGGAGGTGGTACCCAGTCACCCAGTGAGAAACCATGTTTCAGCTCAGTTGAAGATAGAGTACAAAATGTTGGAGTCAAAAGGCAACTTACAGATCACTTGTCTACCACTCTCATTTTGCAAAAAACAGAGTGAAGCTCCAGAAGAAGTGACTACTTCTGGTTTACAACCCTACCCACAGGCAGAACTGTTTATAGTACGTGTGATTTTTGCCCATAGCTTTTAGGGAAATTATTATTGCTGAGCAGGGAAGAGGCATTTCTGTGCTTACTGCACTGACATCTTTCCTTTCTTCATTCAACAAACGTCTACTGAATAGTACGTACTAGGCACTAGGCTAGATCCTGGTATGCTTCCCCGGAAAACCTCAGAAAATGAATGTGGCAGATAGTGGCAACAAGTTTGACAACAGGCAAAATACTGAGATCAATCAACTAAAATTATGGACCACCAAGTACAGAGGATGAGGTTAGGAGGAACTGAGATATGAAAATTGGAATGGAGCATACAAGTATAATCAGCTATCAGAAGAATCACTGGCTGAGAAAAACAGAAGTGAGTGTAGGGCAGAAAGGGGAAGAGCAGAAAATACAAATTGAGTCATTTACTGAAGCTTCTGGGACTTTCGCGACACAGAACAAAACACAGGTGAAGTCACTGCAGCCTGCAGACAGTCCTCTGTGGGTCACTCTTTCTCCATCTCAGCTCCCATTAGCGAAAAAGAAGATCAGTAAAAGATGTGCACATTTCTCTTCTCAAACTGTCTTTAGAGGTCAGGAACAGCTGACGATTTTTATTTAACATAAGAGAACATTACATTATTATGATGTGGTTTTCTTGGGAGAAAAAACTTAACTAGCAAACACAGCCAGCTATTTCAGAATGTCTGGACCTAACTGAGTTTGAGAAAAGGTGCAAGTGACAATTGGAAAACTGAGAGAAATTAAAGAGGCTGATGCAAAGGATGAAACTAATTTTTAAAAAATAAAGGTCATCAGGATTTTGTTACAATGGTGTTATAGGCAACTGACAAAATTCTTTAAACAAAAATCTAGTAATTTTAAAGAACTATGGGAGATATAGAGAGGGAACACTTACATTCGGCTCAAAGGAGTATAAAACGCAACAAGTTTACGGAAATCCATTTGCCATTATCGTATAGAGTTTGAAATTGGGGACGCCCTACGACCCAGCGGTTCTACTCCTGAACATATACGCTAGAGAAATCATATGTTCACAAAGAGGCATGGACAGGACAGCTCTATCTTTAATAACACAAAAACTGAAAGCAATCTAAGTAGCCATCAAAAGAAAGTGGACAAATAAATTGTGGTAAAATACAGCTGTTACCGTAAATGAATTACAAGTATAAGCAAGGATAACTCTCTCAAACGTGATGTTGAGCAGCAAAAATAGGTGTTTTTTATGTTTATATGTTATATAAAACATATAGTTTTAGATTATTTATATATAAATTCAAAAACAAGCAAAACAATATAGGGGATACATAAATATGTGAAAAAACTATAAAGAAAAACAAGGAAGTAATAAACTCGACATTCAGGATTGTGGTGGGGATAGAGGGAGATGATGGAATCTGAGCTAGGCTCAGTTCTACTTGCTAAGTTAGTGTTAGGTACTCAGTTATTCATGTTAATGTTATTCTTTGTATCTTATTCACATGTTGTAAATATTCCTAGTACATATAGCATTTTCTAAATGCTATGGGGTTACTTCTATTTTTAAAAAGCTCTCAGACATAAGACCATACTTAAACTATTTTAAAGGTACTTTTTAAGTATCTGCAAGTAACAAGTATCTAGCAGGCACTCAGGACTTTATAAAATTATCTCTTTTAATTCACACAATAACTCTTTGAGGTAAATATTTTCATCCTTAGTTTGCATATGAGGAAACTTAGGTTCTGTTGTGTAGATTACCCAATGTCACACAGCTAGGAGAGATGGGGTTCAAGCCAGATCCAACTCTGAAAACCATGGGGTGTCTGTAGGTAGGACTTGTCTAAAATAGAACAGCAAAAATAAATTTCCAACATAAAAACAAAACCGACTTGTTATACTGCAGTTTCCTACTTCAATGCGCCTTAGCATTGAAAATGCATCCCGAGATCACATTCTAATAGCTTGCATTAATTTTATGTCACAGTACCTCTTTATTACTTCATTATCACAATTTACCCCGAAACTCTATAAATTCTAAAACTGGCAACAGATATCAATCACGTGCTTATGGAAAGTCTCGACGTGGCTGTACTTCTTTCCATAACCTGAATTTCTCTGAGACAGGAAGTTTAAGCAAAGTTAGCTATTGGTAGGCTGAAACTTCGCACTCTGATTTCACTACCCTCCCATCAGGGATTCACCCACAGGCAAGCGGGCAGGCTTGCCAAGCCCCACAGAAATTACTCACCTCCACCCTCTCTTTCCTCATCTTGCTTCCAATCATGCTGCAAAACCTAATTTTAAACTCATGCAGGAAACCTGATTAATACCACCTGGTTTTCTCTACTCCGTTAACTCTGGGCCTCTTCAGCACACACACAACACAACTCATTTATAAGACTGTCAGCTTTTTATTTTGTTGTTTTCATTTGCATGCGCGCCCAGCCTGTAAGAACCACTGAAAAGAGTTTAGCTATGCCCTAACTCATTGTTCTTTACCCAAAGCACCACCAACTGTGCTCTTTAAACAGTAGTCACTTAATAAATGCTGATTGACTTACTACAGTGGAACAATTCGCCTCTGGTATTTCTCAATATCCCAGTGAATCCTCCACATCTATAAACATGCTGGAGATGATAGCAGGTACTGCTAGAGGCGTGGGGTCTTCCTGAGGGTGCCTGGGACAAGAAAAACACAGAGAGAGACCAAAGACAGTCAGGAGAAACAGAGAGAGGAACATGGAAATCAACAGAGGACAGAATCAAGACTGACAGGAGCAGAGTCTGGAGTTATAGAGAGATTTCAGCAGCCAGAGACACTCAGAGACAGAGAGGAAGTCAGCAATCTGAACTTGGGTTTTGGTTTGGAAATCATATTCTTGGGTACTACTTACTCAAGTAAATAGGTTCCCTCGTGTTACTAAATTTATGGTATAATCAACCATTTCAAAGTTATTTCTAAGATTTTCCTGAGCTTATATCTTTATCTATTAAAATTCATCTTTACACGCTTTCATCATTGGAGATACACACACAAAGACATAAACACAATCCTCAGAACAACCAGCTGTAAATAAGGAAATAGTTTTCCAATTCTCCAGTTCAGAAAATGGTTACTTCAGAGAGGTAATGTGAATTGCCCAAGGTCACAAGCGAGAACATGATAACTGGGGCCCCAAATCTTCCAATTCCAAAATCCAGGGCTTTTTCTGATATCCTACGTTCTCTACTGGAAATAAATCATATATAAATCCAAACTGTTTTTTGAAAAATAAAATTCAAACTACACATTCAGTATAAAATTTTCTATCTTTGAGACACTGAACTCTTCAGGTTACTCACTAGGATATGTTACCTCAGGGCTCCATTTAGTTTAAAAATCTATCAGAGGGGCCGGCCCAGTGGCGCAAGCGGTTAATTCCATGCGCTCCACTGCGGCGGCCGCGGGGTTCGCCGGTTCGGATCCTGGGCGCGCACCAACGCACCGCTTGTCAAGTCATGCTGTGGCAGCGTCCCATATAAAGTAGAGGAAGATGGGCACGGATGTTAGCCCAGGGCCAGTCTTCCTCAGCAAAAAAGAGGAGGATTGGCAATGGATGTTAGCTCAGGGCTGGTCCTCCTCACAAAAAAAAAAAAAAAAAAAAAAAATCTATCAGAAAAAAATAAATCAAAATATATCAGAATGATAGAAAATTTCAAACAGAAATGAAACTTAGTGAACAGCCACTCAACAAAATTTTAACATTTAAAATAGGAGCTGGAGTTAGTTCACTGCTCTCACAACTTTGTAATTTCAAAGTCTTTTTTTTTTTTTTTTTTTTTTGCTGAGGAAGATTTGCCTTTAGCTAACATCTGTGCCAATCTTCCTCTATTTTGTATGTGGGTCACCACCACAGCATAGCTGTAGGTCTGGGCCCGGGATCTGAACTCATGAACCTGGGCCACTGAAGCATAGTGCGCTGGACTTAACCACTAGGCCACAGGGCTGGTCCCCTCAAAGTCTTAATGAATCAACAAATTTCAGCAGGAAGATCACAAGATGCTCCACATTTCAATGAATTCTTAGATCTAAATACTAGTAAACTTGTTTCCAACTTCTTCTCTCATAAGGTCTCACCTAAAGTCTACATTGCAATTCAATTTCAGGGTACTATATATGGTAGGAATGACTTAATGCACCACTCTTTGTAAGCATTAGTATTTTCTCTTGAGGGATATTTATATTCTTCTAAATAATCATGCCATTTTGGAAGCAATCAATGTAATTGCCAGAAAGCTCCTTTGATACAAGTGTAAGCATGTTATTGGATTTCATAGCAAGACAAGATAATAAGAATACAAAGAAATTTCTATTCAACTGCGCATCAATATATTTTTCCACATTCAACAATTTTTAAAACAGAATTTCTCACATAAGGCCTAAAGTATTGCTCTGCTCTGCCCTCTAGTGACTGGTTAGGTTTTGCTAACTATATGCTTTTATTTATTTTTTTAAATTGCTTTTTGAGCAATAATTAGGATTTTTTTTTAATATAACAAATGATGGTTGCTTTTTCATCATTTGAGTAGTGAACAGTGCCAGTCAACTTTTAAGATACAGCATGTGGTATGAACACAATGAGGAAAGAGACACAATTTCTTTTCATAGGGATGGTACACCTAAGTACTGCAAACAGAAGAAAAAAAATTAATATCTATTCCACTCTGTATTCATATTTTTATGCAATCTATTTCGAAATCTCAAAGAATTCCATTCAGTTTCTTTGTTAAAAACTTTCAAAATTTCATAAATATAAATCCCAAATTGGTTAATTCTATTATTTTGGAGACTGAGGTATCAGGGTGAGCGGTACTATATATACCACACGTAGATGAACAACTTTCTACTAATTATAATAAAGCAAAAATATGCTTAATACAAAACTATACTGAATATCACTTACCCTTAATTGTTCAAGTGGCACTTTAGGATTTTCCTGAACCTCAGTGTCGTCACTAGGAAACTGACTGTCACTTCTAGGTGAAAACATTAATCAAGGATCCACTTAAGACAGTTATTACACACAGATTCACCCTAGCATTTTGATGAAGGGAACTTCTTTCCCTCTTAGTTTCTCTAGCCATAAACCTTTTGCAAGGAACCGATGCATTTCTAGAACATCCTTTCTACTCTCACTGATCCCAAGCATACCACTTCTGTGTCTACACGCTTATGTTAAAAAATAAACATAACATTTGTACACGTGAATGTGGAAGGATACCTGGACATGTGAGGAGAGTCCACAGGCAGTACGGAGGTGTGGTCAGGAGACACACCTGGCAGCCAGACCGCCGGAGTCTGAATTTCAGCTCCGCCACTATTAGCAGGGTGACCTTAGGCTGATTAATTAACCTGTCTGTGCTTCAGTTTCCTCATCTACAAAACGGGAATAAAAAGAGACACCTACCGATAGTGATGCTTTATATCTTGATAGGTATTTGGGTTACACAGGTGTATGCATTTATTAAAACTCAGAGACTGTACATTTAAGATTTATGCATTTCACTGAATTTAAATTTCACGGCAAAAGAAAAGTTGTAAATAAATATTAACTATAGTCAATAATATACATGCTGAAGTATTTAGAGATGTTGTGATATCTTTACTTTGAAATGCATCAAAAATGAATTGATGATGGATGGACAGATTATAGATATGTAATAAAATAAGTACACTAAAATGTTAATGATCGAGACTACGTGATGAATATATGAGTGTATAATGCTGTATGTTTGAAAGTTTCATAAAATGTTGGGGGGAAATACACGTACCTTTCATAGAGCTGATGTGAAGATTAAATATATATATAACTGTATTAAATATACAGAAAAATATCTAACAATCAACAATGGCAAATGGCAATATGTTTAAACAAATGAAAGTGATCTTATTCTCCCCTAGTTGGAGAAAAAGGATAAGAAAGTCACAAGGCATTAAGCTCCCAACTGGAGTGAGTAGTTGCCATCAAGGATGTCGGAGCTCAAATTTCAAATATCATACAACTGCCTGGGCCATGTACAGAACATGGTCTTGGAAAGTCAGCAAGAGCTGATTCGAATCCTGGCTCTGTTTTTAATTAGCCAAGAAGCTCAGACAATTTTAAATGTTCTGAGCCTCAGTTGTCTCGTATAAAATGGGAAACCTATATCCAAGGGTCATTGCGAAGAGTAGAAAAAAAGACAGCACACACACATATACACATGGAGAAACTAGCACATACAATGCAAATAATAACAATTGCCGTTGTTACCATCATAATCATTATTACTACTTGGTGTGAGTCCTATACACTGTTATAACCTTCTCTGCAGATGGAAACAAAAGAGGCTGCGAGGCTGCGTATCTGATTCTAACTTAGAAACTTCATATGCAGGTGGCCCTACAACTCCAAGAGCTTTCTAGGGATCTTTATTGAAACAGCAGGCCTTATTAAAGTATCACTGTACTTTGAAAGAAGAGCTGGCAGTGACAGGGAGTTCATTAATCATCCCTCTGTAACACCAATTATAATAAATGTAAGTCCTACGGGTGAGACATTTAGGAAGTATGTTTGCTGATGATATTTTACAGAAAGTCACTTCAGGGCATTAGAGGAAACGATATTAGCACCTGGATAAGTTTTGATTTGAAATAGCCAAAGTAATATATCTAAAGAGAAAAATATTAAAACTACATTTATAGAAGATGAGTTCTAGGCTCCCAAGGAGTAGATTTATAAATCATTATAGATTACTCCATGAAGACAGTGGCTCAACATACAGTTTCAGCTAAAAGGCAAATCAAGAACCTGGCAATGAAAGGGAGAATATTGGAAACATTATACACCAAGACCACTCTACAAAAATTGTTTTTTCCACAGGACCTGGATCCCCTAACCCAAACACCTTTCTTAGGCATTTAGATGTCTCTGTATTTTTCAATATTTTTGTTGAAAACTCTTCCCCATCTCCCTTGGCACTATAATCTATTGCTTCTCCCACCACAGATCTGTTGTTTTTCTTTCCTTTAGACTTCTCTTAACAAAGAATGGGTGTTTTCAAAAATTCTGTCTTAGCCATATTTTCTACTTTTACTGATTTTCAAAGTTTCAGCTCTACTTCTCTCTTAAGCTCTACCTACGTTCAGCCTGAATCTCTTCCAAACTCACCTCAAATTTCTAACTACAGCCTCAACATTATCACATGAATATCATCTGTGTTTCAAATCCATTCCATCCCAAACTTCACCTCCCCCTCCCACAAATCAGATTCTACTACTCTCTCTCTACTTCCCGTAGGAGTATTATCTGAACACCTACACTTAAATTAAAAACCTATCTTTGGCTTCCTTTTCAACACCCCCCACTGCCTTCCTCCCTATCATGACCTCCTTTACACAAGTTCAGTCTATTGCCAACTTCTATAGATTAGTAGTTTGTTCAGGTGACAGGACAGGATTTATATTCTTTGAGAAACACAGTGAAAGCTAAATTTACAATTACTAAAGACACACAGACGGACACATAGGCTACACAAGTGTTTGAGAAAATCTGCATTGAAGGAATCCTTAAAAATGAGTACCTATTAATTTTTACTCTGCGAATTGGGAAAAGACTTATTTGATTGTCTGAGTTAGATACCTCAATCCAAATTATTATTATTATTTTTGTTTGTGTGTGAGGAAGATCAGCCCTGAGCTAACATCCATGCCAATCCTCCTCTTTTTGCTGAGGAAGACTGGCCCTGAGCTAACATCCATGCCCGTCTTCCTCCACTTTATATGGGACGCCGCCACAGCATGGCCTGACATGCGGTGCGTTGGTGCGCACCCAGGATCCCATCCCGGGGCCACCAGCAGCGGAGCGCGAGCACTTAACCGCTACACCACGGGGTCAGCCCCACAATCCAAATTATTTTAAGCTACATCCAGACAGGGTAAAACCTTCATCATGTTTCCCAGGGTGGTCCCCTGTACAACTCTCAAACCCTATTAGAACAAATTCCTTCTTCCCTCGGAAGTGCTAATGAATTTCCTCTTACTTAGGTTTCAGGTTTCCAATCTGAAACCCAAAACCAATCTTTCCAATGCCTACCTCTTTTCCCTTCCAATCCATCCCCATTTATATCATCTGCTCAAAAAATTTTCAGTAGTTTACCTGTCTTTAAGGGAAAAAAAAGTAAATTCACCTTGACACTCAAGGCCCTCTTACACTAGCCTCCCTCTCAGGTTTCCCATTTCCCCGACATACATCCCATCCAAGTGGCCAAAGGGTCTGTCCACCTTCTCCTGTAGGTCCCCCTCTGTGCAGTCTTCATTGATGTTCTGACCCAGGATTTACTATCTTCCTCAGAACTCTTAATGAGATTTATTTGTCTGTCTTTTTTCTGCCTAATTAGAGTTTGCCTTCTATTATCCTATCGTGACTGTGACAGTGTCCAACACATTGCACACAATAGTTCTAGTAAATATTTCTTAGATAAACAAATAGAGGAACACAAAGTATATTACTTTATCTTTAAACAAAACATTTTTCCTGTAAGATTACTGTAGGCAGTTCAGGTTCTAAAAAGGAATAGCAAAGAGCTGGAGAGAGAATACAAACACTCTCATAGGTGGGCCGGAAACGTTTAGAATTTCAATATACACTAATAATTGAAAAAGTATATAACTAAAGTCTATAAAATCTATGGCTGTTATGGTTTAGAATGTTCATTATATTCAACTAGGAAAAGGAAAAACTGTTACAAAAAGATCACAAACACCTAATACATACATGCTCACTTACAGAGCAGCTTCTAGAAGGAACCAACAGATTTTCATAGATGGTACTAAATTATCTTCAAAACAAGCTCAGATATGTTAATTATAGAGAGATATTCAAAACTGACAAATAAAAGTTACTGAAACCAGGGACAAAACACCAAGTTGTTTTGGTTCACGCTCATGGGCATGAAAATTATTAGAGAGCAAATACTTTCACAGAGGTAATACTTTCTGCAGATGTATAAAAATACTTTCTTCTCTTGGATCAATTAATTGTGAAATGCTAAACCACTGACCTAAAATGAAGAAAAATTTTGCTTTTCTTTTCCAGTTTATGAATAAAATAGCAGAGTAAGGTCATGACTGAATTAGCTGTTTAAAACTGTTTTAATTTTTTATGGTTATCAGGTTGAGATAAACAATTTACAAAAATAGCCCTCATACTTTAAAATTCATTAAGAATTCATAATATAGCTTCTTGTCTTGTTAAAATAATAGTCTTTGAAGAAAATTATGTAGATTATAAAAATTTACTATTATGCTTAAATAATTTACTTGTTTGGGGTAATAATTTTGTTAATACTAATAGTATGAAACAATAATATTCCTAAAATAACTATAATCCACTGAATGACAGATGACTTATCTAATACTTTTATATATTTGAGCTTTGATCAGGCTTCAATAAAATTTCAAAATTAATTTGGGAAGTATAATTAAAATCAAACTTCTATCACTTATAGTTGCATAGAAAATATTTTAAGATATCTAACAATATAAAGAGTAAATGTTATTCTTTCCTAATGATTTAAAGCAAGTCCATCCTGTGTTCAATAAAGACTTTGAATATAATAAACATGTGCAATTTGAAGCGGACATTTCCCTTGTGAAGGGAGACAATCTGTTGTTAGTATTGTGGAGTCTGCCCCGACTCCTAGCGACCCTGTGGACAGCAGAGTGGAACCCTGCCTGGTCTTCTTGTGCCATCCTCCCACCTTCTGGCGTTCTATCAGACAATGCTCTGTTGCTATTCACGGAGTTTTCACGCCCAATTTTTTTCGAAGTGGGTGGCCAGGTCGTTCTTCCTAGTCTGTCTTAGTCTGGAAGCTCAGCTGAAACCTGTCCACCATGGGTGACCCTGCTGGTATTTGAAATCCTGGGGGCATAGCTTTCAGCATCACAGCAACAGGCAGCCGCCACAGTATGACAACTGACAGAAGGGTGGTGGGGTTCCCTGACCGGGAAACAGGGCCCAGGCCGAGGGGGTGAGAATGCTGAATCTTAACCACTAGAACACCCCAGGGCTGGAGATGATAACATGCTTGATATTCGATTTCAAGGAATAATTAAGCTGCAAAAAATCAAATGCCACTTTTGACCTACTGTCCATTTTGAGAACAAACACATTTTCTTAACAACCTTGCCATGTGCTGCTGGGTTAGCATTGTACCCTTCAGCACTTTTAATGCTCATAACAACCTTACATGGTCGGTATTCATCCCATTTCACAGAGAAAGCTATGTCACTTTCCCATGTCTCAATCAGAGTAAAACAGCTGAGTTAGATTTAGTCTTGTCTTGGGTCCATCCGACTCCACAGCCCATTTCTGAGATCAAGCTACAGCTCAAAAAAAAGACCAGTGATCCATTTAAGTCTGTCTTCTATAAGGAAACCTTTAAGTTTCTGCCTATCCATCTCAATCTTAGGAAGCAATAGTGAGTATTATGCGGTTGACAATCTGGAGGCAAGAATGTGGATGTTGATAAGTATTAGGAAGTAAAAGTTCTAAAATATTTTTTTCACAGGCACACTATAAACTCAAATGTATAAAATATTTCATTATAATAGAAATAATAGGTAAAAAATTCTACGATTTTGATGATTAAGTAAAAACTCATAAAGAGAGACATAACTGGGACACCTTTACCATCAACAAGATATATTACAATAGCCTTATTAGAAAAATTTATCTTATGTTCTCTAAAAAGTGAAACTCTCAGTGAATAACAAAGGCAACACCCATCATTTTAACAGAACAACTAAACTTTCAAACAGGAAAACTTCATCATCCATTTAAGCGTTCACTTCACCAAATGAACTGAGGGATGAGCTGTGTGCTCCCTCACACGGCAGGACAAAATGATTGCTATAGCAAGAGGTTTGGTACTTAAAAAGGGGATTGACAGTGGCTGCTGATTTCAAACTTTTCTCTGTTGTCTCTTGTATAATATAATATACCTATTTGATGACTTGGTAACTCCAACAATGCTGAAAACAGAGTAGGTATTCAAAAACTATCCTGAGGGCATGGCCAGAGTTTCATGTATGTGTCTATCCAGGTGGGGCCTGGATGGATGGAGGGGCATATACTACTCTGCACATGGACACAACCTCACATTTTGTAGGTTTCACATCTCTGTAATCTGGCGATTCCTCATTGTAATTAGTGTGGCATAACTGAAAACGCTTAGGATGGTGTTCACCACATAAATGGCAGCTTTTGATGATTTAAGTCTTGTTCAGAAGCCAGTCCCTCCCCACGCGGCTGGCTCTCTAAGAAGCCCGTGCACTCTAAGTGCCTAGGGTAATGTTTAGTACCTTAAAACATTACCTGAAGTAGAATACTTCTGCCATGGAGAGACACCGGGTAATAAATGGTCTTAGAGTAAATGTTAAGGAACCCTGAAATAATTACATAATGTATCTGTTTTTTAAGAATAGTAATATAACCATGGCAGAGGCAGAACAATTGCAAATTAAACTCAGCAGGTTATAAAAGTCAACATAAAACCAAAACACAATATGCTTACCTACCATCTTCATAGATATCCTATTCACAGGAATATTCTAAAAATACCCACCCCCAAAATAAAACACCTAAAAGTGGACTTTAGTCAACGTTTCTGGCACCTATTAACTGAATCCAGGCACCATATAGCATCTCTTTAAGCCCCGCCTAAGCCAATTTGCCTACCTTAAATCTCACAACCTTCCCAGGCGCCCCACTCAGGGCCGCTGACGGCACGTCAGAGAAGCACTTGGCAGAAGGCTTACAAGTCTTAACAAACCCTCGTTGACTCAGTGTACACTACAAATGAGCCAACAGGTACCCAGAAATTTTTTGCTGCTCACTCTAAGTTCTTAAGCCTGCTAACATTTATTGATTATAGGACTAACTGTAAACTTAAAGGCACAGAGAGACTTCTATTTCTGAAGAACACTCCTCTCCCTGAACTCAGTCTGGGAAAAATAATTATCTTCAGGTAGACCAGGGGATGCTTAACAACCAGTTTGAGGGAATACAGGATTAATGCAATAGAAACTCCTGAAATACTCATTCACCAAATGTGTACCGAGCAGCTTCCAAGCACCAGATACAGTGTCTAGGTTTTGGGGATAGAGCCACGAACAAAACAGACTCTCTAGTGTAAACTTCAGTCCCTCAGCTTATTGAGGAGGTTATATGAAAAAACAACATGCACACACTCATAGATACTTACACACGTATGTACAGAATATCCAGTAAATGCAATATACATTTTACACTAAAATGCATGGAAATTCTGAGAGAAATGTTATGAGAAATTTCGCCCCATTAGATCTGTTTATTTTCCTGTGGAAACACTTTTCTATAATAGAGATCAGAAGGAATACAGACTCCAGTATAAAATTACTGGGGGGGTGGGACAAATAGGTGAACTATTGTTTTTTTTCTTTTTCCTTTTAGTCTAAATAAATCGAAAAATTTATTTAAAAAATAATTTGTCCACCACCTTTCAGAGTAGTATTGATGCATGAGATGAAGTCATGCCTGACTTTATTTACGCTGTCCTTAACTAGCAGATTTCACAATCAGTAGATGGATCCTACTGTTGAGAAGAAATACTGTGCTAAAATTTATTATATAGAAGGCTTTTGAGTTTGAGTAATTCTGTAAAGAGCTTTACGGGGAAACAAATCAAACATCGACGGAAGAGTTAAAATACCTTTCAATAGTTAAACTGACGTCCACAAAATGAGATGACTGCTCTATAGCTTAGCCTTCAGTCTATAAACACGCAAGAGGAGATGATAAATTCTACAACTCAATTTAAAATTATTTTTAGACAAAAGTAAGTTTCAAAGGTTTATTTCCTTTGCTTATATTTTCTCTTTTAGATAGACATCAAATCACTAGAAATTGAAATTATTCTAGGGACAGAGAATACACACATAAAAAAATTGTTCAAAGATAAAACTAAGAGTTAACTGAGTCTATATCAATGTCCAACAAGTATATGCACTGTTTACCCATCACTAATCCCAAATATCCATCAACTAACTACCCAATAGAAAAAGTATACTACTGTACAGCAGAAAGAAGTACTATACAGACATTCACAGAATTCCATTTAGACTATTACTGGAGAAATCCAAACAACGTACCAAACTTGAGAGCTGATATCAGAGGAAAGGGAAAAAGGGATAAAACAAAGGGGGGGAAGGAGGCAGGACAAATAACAGGTCGATATTACAGATTTAAGACTCTGGGACTTCTGTTGGCGTTATTTCAAATACACAATCTCTTCTTTCTGTTTACCAAAATCTTAAGTATATGTCATTTACCTGTTTGAATTCATGATTGATTCACAAAGTAAAAGAATACTGCCTTGAAAAATGTGAATTGGCTTGACAGATTAGAGTACTCAGAAACAGATATAATCCAAAAAAGTAATTGTCATATTCCTCAACCTAATTTTCAAATACATTCTATTCCTAGAACCAACGAATACCCATGGAAATAAATTGTTACAAATTCTGCCATTATACAAATCACTCTGATTTTCAAGTTTTTAGACTTGATTCCTTCACTTGTAAGAAACTCATTTTCATGCATAGTAACTTCAAAGTGGAATTCAGTAATTTCAAATGTCTCCCACATCAAAGATCCAGAGATATTTTTAGAATCTTAGATGACTATAATAAACAAGATTTTCTTGTTTATAGATTCATAGAAAGTATTTTTTTTTTTTAACTTTCACTTCACTCTTTCGTACAAAAAAACAATTACCTCTGTTATGGACTGAATTGGTAGCCCTCAAATTCATAGGATGAAGCCCCAAACCCCAATGTGACTGACTGTATTTGGAGAGAGGCCCTGAGGGTTAAGTAAGGTCATAAGGGGCTATTATCTGATGGAACTGGTGTCCTTATAAGAAGAGGAAGAGACATCAGAGCTCGCTCCCCGCCCCACGCACCGGGCTGGGGGGGGGGGGGGGTGTACGTGAGGACACAGCAGAAAGCAGATGTCTACAAACCAGGAAGAGAGACCTAACCAGAAACAGAATTTGCCAACACTTTGATCATGGATTTTAGCTTCCAGAACTGTGAAAAAATAAATATCTGTTGTTTAAGCCACCCAGTCTGTGGTATTCTGTTATGGCAGCCCAAGCAGACTGCATAATCTCTAAAAACGAAGAGTTTATATTTTTGAAGTATTTTACTCTACTGATAATCCCGCTGAATGAGTAAATGACAGTTACAAAGATGATCCATTTATAAAGAGAAGAGCTTGGAATGATTTGAAAAATAATTCACTCAAAAAAATCACTTTCATATACATGTGTTATGCTAAATTAAACAAATGAAATTTTACCAATTACTTCATTTTAGAAATAGCATACAGCTTTGAACCATAATAGATATCGCCATGTTGTGCCTGATTCTGAGACTACGAGGGGACAACGGCCATAGAGAGGTCCTCAATAGAGTCTACATAATAATCCTCATTGGAAAATAGCAACATAAAAATCTTGAAATTGAAATGCTGATTCTTTTGAAACCAAACAGTATTCGAAAAACAAAGAAAATTCCAGTGGTACTATCTCTTGTTCTTGTACCTTGCCTCAAGATTATATAAAATTTGACTTCTTTGATGCTGACTTCATTAATATTCAGAGCAAAGGCCATGTATCCACATTTGGCAGTCACTCTGTCCTTAGGACTTCTACATTCTCAATGTCAAGAAGTAAATTATTAGATCAGAGGGCGGCTAATATTTCTACAGGATTCACCCTTTCTCTCAGTGATAAGGATGAAGCTTCTTTCAATTTTCAGTAGAACTGTAGAAGAATACATAGGTTCTTATGCATTCAGATTAATTTCTTAAAACTCTTGGAGGTAGGCGTGTGCGTGTTTATCTATAAATATGTGATATCTATAAATATCTACATTTTAGACATCCATATACTGTCAGGTGTCTATTAACACTATTTTACAGTGCATTCAAGATTCCTGAATTTTGATCACATTTTTCTTTTTTTAAAAACTACCATTTTTTGAGTGCTTCTCATGTACCAGGCATTGTATCAGGCACTTGACATAATTACCTCATTTAATTATCACAGTCTCACAAGATAGAGGTCATTATTCCATATTAAGAGGAGAAAAAGTTTCAGAGAGGTTAAATAATTGCCCAAACCCTTTCAATTAAGAAGCACCACAACTAGGATTTATGCCTAAGTTTCTCTGAATCCACAGATGTCTAAGAATGTTCCTTTCCCCCAGTCTTGAGGAACTATAAACTATCAAACTAAGCACTGTTTACATACTCTTAGATTTTTAAATCATCTTAATCCACACAGGTCTGGTAGCAATGTTTTATTACAGGTCTGGTAGCAATGTTTTATAATACCTGTGGGGTTATTCAAACCAATATTGGCTGAGGAGTTCCATGTGCCTAGTGATTTTCTAGAAGGCTTAGGAGACAATAACACCATGTCACTGTATAGGGAATATGACCTCAGGTGGGGTACATTAGAAAACTCCTGGGATACAACTGTTAACCTCCCTACAGCGTCTGCATTCTTTCGCTCTAGAATGATTCTTAAAATTAATCTTAAGTAGAGGCATTTGCCTACCATTACATAGTAAAAGTATTATGCTACCACCAGAAAAAGCAAAGTTCCCATTTTCGCATTCCCTTCCTATATCAAATTAAATATTTGTCAAAGTTCTGTAACCTATTATACACAGGTAAGAAATTATTATGAATATCATTATTTCCCTTCTCTAACTCTGTATGCAAACTGCAGAGGGTCCAATCTGCAATGATTTTCATTCATTTTAAAACTACTTATAAAATAATCATGTAAGGCTATTATATATACCAGAAACCCTTACACCATCGTAGGAAAAGTTCTAATGTTTGAAACATCCAGAAACTCTTGAATTGTATCAATTCCTCATTCCTTAAAACCTGTCACAGATAGGGTATCATAGCTCACTGTGTTCCATGTAACAACAACCAAAGGGTTCACAGTCAAATAATTTCACATGTTAAACAGATTCATTTACTACAGGACTTCTCAGAAACTTAACATACTAGATGCACTCTGTCTCTCTAGAAGAGCCATGGATAGGACTAGGCCGATATTAGAGTTAAAACAAGCACCGTGCCTCCCTATCATCTTTCCCCTACCCCACCCCCAACCCCCGTCCTCTTAAAAGGCCACGCCCACTCCATGACTGGCCATGTGACATGCTTTTTGGCTAAAGACATACTCGAGGTAGTGACATGTGCCACACTTCCAAGCAGCCGTTTAAGAGCCATGGCTCCACCATCATTCCTTTCTCCTTCTGTCACAGCCTTGTACATCCCAGAAAGGTTGCTCCTTCAGCTGTGGTCCAGGAACTAAGAGGACATGGAGCACAGTGGCAGCAGACTCATCAGGAACATGAACGTGAGTGAGAAATAAACTTTTACTGCTATAAACCACTAAGATTTGGGGACTCTTTGGATAATGAAACATAACTTTGCCTAAGCCGAGTGACAGAGCATGTTTTCTGGATTTATTGGACCCTGGCATCCTTTTGCCACATAACACCTTCCAGGATTTGTTTCCTAAATTACTCCTGGTTTTGTATGGCATCTCTTCTATTTCTCGGTTAACACTATATTTAAGATGAACATACATGTAAGCTAGAAGGACACAGTGTTAGTCATCTTCAATAAGCTGCTTAAATTTTATCAGCAATTTGAATTGGTCAATTTCTGCTTATAGTCAATAAAAATATTTTATTGAAATAATCTGATTAACATTCAGAAATCACAGATCAGATGGCTACTTAAGTCAGGACTGCCATACTAATGCTGATTAACAATTTAGTTTCCTGAACAGGTCAGATTAAGTGTCCTGCTTTACTTTCTATATATGTATTCATATTTAGCAAATTCAGCAAATAAAATACTGCTACAAATTTAATTTTCTTCAAACCTCACTATGCTCAACTCCCTTTTGGATTAACTATTGAGAACACATTTGAAAGTTCAGTATCGATATTGAAATATTCTATAGTCTATTCTGGGGACCCAGAGAAACCACCATCAATACCAGTATGCTAACTGGTATTCTTACATCCAGAATCTGTATTCCTAACTTAATTGTACCTTAACAGCACAGAGAGGAGAGAAAATGATAACTAAATCCCAATCTTCTCATTGATATTAAGATTTTGTTGGTGTTTAAATGTCTGCATAAACACACATTCAAGCTAAATTACCTTGTTACTATGGGTACAATCCTAGACAAGGACACCTAGAAGAATGGTTCAGAAGCCTTACAGTCACACTTGCATCATAAAAGCAACATTCAGTCATATACTCACTAAAACAAGAAGGTAGACACAGATATTCTAGATTTAATAAGCTAATAAATAAAAATACTTAAAAACAGAAAAGATTTAATATTAATTTTCAATTAACCAGAAAATCAAAGAAAAACTTCATGTCCTAAAAAGTGCACCTAAACAATATTTACTGTATTTGTTCATTTTAATTTACATCACATTCCTCGGTCTTATAAATCATCAATTCACACATTTTATTCCCAGATTGAGAAAACTCGCATGTAAGGAATCATTATTAAAATCAATCTTAAAATATTGCCATATTTTAAAACCATTAAAAAAATTTTTTCCTTAGAAACAGGTTTGAAATAACTTACTTACAGGAGGACAGAGTTATAGTATCTGTGAGTTTCAGAGTCTGATATAATTTGTCACGTATATATTTTACAATCTCAACTTTTTCTTCATTGTGTGGTTTTCATATTCAAAATAGTTTCATGATGCTGCTACACATGCCTCTATTATTTTTAAGAGGTAAAAAACAAAACAAAAGGCTCCATAATGCTTTGATACCCATTCATTTTTCAATTAAAGCCAAAGGCAATACAAAAAATAGTTTTTGGGGCAGAGACTAATTTAACACTTATTTAGGTATGTAACCTCTAGATACTTTCAGGACTTGAATAAATTGACTTTTCACCAATAGTATATTACTATGGAGAAGCAAATCAGAAATTTTGAAATAGTTAATTATTAAAAATTCATGATTTTAAAGGAAAACATAACTTGATGATGGAAATTAAAATGTCACTTAAAAAAAAAATAAAATTCACAAGAAAAAAATAAACACTTATCACAATTCCCTGATCAATATGGAAGGTGAATCCATCAAATGGGAAAAGGTTGAGAACAGTTCGGATAGCACATAGTCCTTGACTGCCTCACTGCGGCCAGGTCAATAAGTCAGATGCACGTACAGTGCTGCTCTTACCAGTCAAGTCAAGACTTTCCATTGTGATTTCAACGGAACATCAGAATTTCCAGCTTCTGTGATGCAGCAGGATTCTGTGAAAGACCCAGAGCAAAGTGGTTAAAACCGGGAGCCACGAAGGCTTTTCAAACAAAGTTGACACGCCTTGTCTTTTAGCAAAATAATCACCCCCCTAAAATGAATTAACAGCCAGACTCTAATCAGGCAAATTATTAAAAACCCCTACGCTAACATCATTTACAGCAAGTGGCCTAAAGTGTTTATTGTCAACTTTAACAAAAAAAAACACTAAAATTATTCATTCAAAGGGAATTCTGAGATTAAAGTTACAGAGACAAAGAATTAATTATAGGCAATCATTTCTCAGGTTTTTGGCTAAAATCAAGTGTGGAATTACAGTCAAATCCCCTGGAAAAACATAACGTTAAATTGACATCCTGGCTAAATTCAAGTTAAATGACTGGCCCAACCCAACCAGATGGGCTGTGGTTCAGATATTAATATCTTATAATGTATCTTTTATATATTTTAAAGATGAGTGAAGTAAGATTTTTTTTTAAAAAGATGGGGGTTGGGGGAGACACACACAAATAGAGAAAAACTGTTACCAAAAAATTACTTTCCGGCTACAAGTGGTGAAGTAAATATAGGAAAGAGGATCTAAATCAGCAAAAGGGTGTCCACACAAATGAAATGAAACATTTTACATTAATAACACTGCAAATATAGACATGCACTTAAATTGTACCATTTTTAAGAATTAAATTATTTCATTTTCTATGTGAGACATTCATTTAGTTTCTGGGGTGCTTTAGTGGTAACACGAATTCACACTCAACTAAGACAGACAATTTCCCGCCCCCTGCAGATCATGACAAGAGACGTCTGTACGATCAGCAGGCTATAACACTCTCTGGAAATGGGGTATCACTCACTGGCTTACAGCTTTATCAATAGGATTAGTCATTTTACGGCTTGGCTGAAGTTTTTTCCCTAATCAGTCACTGCGATATGGAAGAACCGGCTCTCACACATTAAATATCAAACGTGTGAGGATTCATGTGAGTAATCCTATCTAGACTCAGATGATTCAGTTGTCACCCAGCGCTGCTGAAGAAAACAAGAGCTGGAAAGAATGAATAAAATATTAAATGGTCTCATGTGGCTTCACACAAGATACTACTCATTCACCCATAGTTTTTAAAACAAGGGTATGGATGAAAGAATAAATCCAGATCTTTGCAGCAAACTACAAAGGAAACATATGAATACTTTCAAGTCAAATGACTATGTTTTTACTAAGGAAGTGTACAATGCCAAAAACTGACTAAATAATGGTGTAAAAGTCTATTCTATTTTTTTTTTTTAGGAAGATTAGCCCTGAGCTAACATCTTTTGCCAATCCTCCTCTTTTTGCTGAGGAAGACTGGCCCTGGGCTAACATCCGTGCCCACCTTCCTCTACCTTTACGGAATGCTGCCACAGCGTGGCTTGATAAGCGGTGCGTAGGTCCCCACCCAGGATTGGAACTTGCAAGCTCTGGGCCACCGAGGCGGAGCCTGCGAACTTAACCACTACAACACCAGGCCGGCCCCTTAAAGTCTATTCTTCATGATCATAAAATAGGCAACTAACATTATTAAAAATGCCGTTTCAAGAAAATCACATACACTATCTCATATATTTATTTGCATACTTTGTCTTCACATAAATCCATAAAAGCCAGTATGAAGAAGAACCATTAAAATAAATATTGTAAAATAAATGAGTAAAAATCATGAAGTAAATAAATATAAATAACTGTCAGGTAAATAAATTGGTATAAACTTAAAAAATAAATATAATTTGTACTGCCAAAATGGGAAGAGGAAGGTCCACCATTATTTATTTATTCATTCATTCATTCATTCATTTAGTGAGGAAGATCAGCCCTGAGCTAATATCTGCCAATCCTCCTCTTTTTGCCGAGGAAGATTGGCCCTGGGCTAACATCCGTGCCCATCTTCCTCCACTTTATATGAGACGCCGCCACAGCATGGCCTGACAAGCGGTGCGTCGGTGCGCGCCCGGGATCTGAACCCCAGGCCGCCAGCAGCGGAGCGTGCGCTTAACCGCTACGCCAACAGGCGGGACCCACACCATTAATTTTTTTTTTTTTTAATTTGGAAGATTGTAAATTTAATATTATTTGATATTTAAGTATGATTTGTTTTATTGAGGTAAAATTCACATAACGTAGAATTCGCCATGTTAATCAAAGTGTACAATTCAGTGCCATTTAGTACATTCACAGAGTTGTGAGCCATCGCCTCTATTTCTTTTTTTTTTTTTGTGAGGAAGATCGGCCCTGCGCTAACATCCATGATAATCCTCCTCTTTTTGCTGAGGAAGACCGGCTCTGAGCTAACATCTATTGCCAATCTTCCTCCTTTTTTTCCCCCAAAGCGCCAGTAGGTAGTTGTATGTCATAGTTGCACGTCCTTCTAGTTGCTGTATGTGGGACAGGGCCTCAGCATGGCCAGAGAAGCGATGCGTTGGTGCGCGCCCGGGATCCGAACCCGGGCCGCCAGTAGTGGAGCACATGCACTTAACCGCTAAGCCACGGTGCTGGCCCCATTGCCTCTATTTCTGAAATATCTTCATCACCCAGAAGTAAGCACTGCACCCACTAGGCAGTCACTCCTCATGCCTCCCCTCTGCCAGCCCCTAGCATCCACTAATCTGCTTTCTGTCTCCACCCACACCATTAATTTTTTTAACAGTGTGGGTTTAATCCTTATTTTGGTTTAAAGATTTATTTACTTTTTATTTTAAGAATTGAGCACATGGTATCAGAGACCTAAAATATGCTAATATATCCTATATAGAGAACTTCTTCTAAGAGCTCAAGGATAAATGCTCACGAATCTTCAGGTAGCCTTATAGATTTGTTTCTATAATCAGATATATACCAAAAATAACTCCACCTTATTTTGATTACTGTTCATTAATTTATCACCTGTGATGCAACCACAGATAAAGTGAGGAGGGAGGGGAAGGAGGCTGGCTCTGCTGTGGCCAGTAGGGTTTTAAAACTCTTAGGATCACAAAGATATTGTGTTGGACTTAACTGACTAACACAGAGGCCAGGGACTCAGCCACCGAGCAGAGGGGCATTTCAGGGCTGAGCACCTGCCTGAGACAGACTCCCTTGGAGCTCTCTGACGGCGAACTCAGCGACTCCAGATTGTATCTGGCTATTACAAATGCCCACATGAGTAGCTTCAGCAAAGCAGTTTTAGCTTAAGCCATTCTGCATTTAAGTTACAAGTACCTCACCAGGTGTTCTAATGTGATGGAAATGGGTGGCTGTGTGAGGTGTCAGAAGGACAGGTGGCCAGCAGGGGGAGATGTCTCAAGCGTGAACACAGCCTGCAGAATGGCGCCTTGAATGTGCCCTTGGGCCAAAGCCAGGGCAGATTTCATCTGAGCCGCCCCACGCCTGTCTGTGTCTGGGTCCCACTTTAGCTTCCTCTCAGGCCTCGCTCTCACCACACAGGGCCTTGGAGTCCTGGCTGCCCCAATTCAGCTCCCTGCTGCATTAAGAACCTGTTCCCTTTCCCTTTTCTCACCTCTGCTTCCCACCTATGACACTGCCTCCCTCCCACGGGAGGCACACCTAGCCAGGACTGATCTGACAGCTCAGGACTCTCTCTGAGAAGCTTCATCACAGCCGGCGGGAGAGCTATCTATTAAATATCTATTATTTATCTCTTAGCACAAATAGGGCATCTGACTTGGCGTCTGAAAAACCTATGAAGTATGCCCAAGCTACTGGCTTTCTGGAACAGCTTACACACTGCCTCTTGGGGTGCTATGTTTTGAAAAGCTTATTACACTAAAAAAGGTGAGATGCCATGTCTTACAATGAGGCAGACTCCCAATTAGTGTTAATGCCCAGTATAACATTCAAAGGCACATCATGGCAAAATCCCCTTCTATGGCAACACTGTGTGTTTTGCACCCTGATGTCACTACCACCTCATCAGTGCAGAAGGGACGCCAAGGCAACCATGTTGCCCACTTACGTGGAAGAATATTTAATCCCCATGAATGACTGCTTTTCTGATGTTTTCATCAATTCTCTGGGTAATAGATTAAGCTTTAACTAACTCATTTTCATACACAACCCTAATTCAATCAAGCTCAATAGAAGTCATTCTGGACTGCAATTATTTGCTAAGGAACAATTACATTCAAATGAAAAAAAAAATTGCTGGGCATGATACAATGCATGGTACAGATGCCTCTCCATTTATGGAGCCAGAAACAACAACAAAAATAGCCAAACTGCTAGGAAAGGTATTAGACCTTTTCCTCATCCTCCTGAAAATAGAATACTCATGCTTCTACACCTAAAGAAAACAAAATGGAGAACCCAAGAAAGTAAATTTTAAAATGATTATTTTCAATTATGTTTACGCTTTGAAAGAGGCTGCATTTCTAATCTACGAGTCAGCATGACCTCTGAGAGCCAAAACAAGTCCAAGACACAAATAACAGTCTTAATATCTACTCTTTCACTAAATCTTCCACTGGCTTCCTCCCTTTTCCCAGCAATGTGTATTCCAGTCTCCACTTTACAATGTGGGTTTTGTTAAAAGATTTTTCCTATCTTAAAACTACTACTTTACATAAATACAATTCTTATATTTTCAACTCACTTTTTTACATACTACATGTTTACAAATAAAACTGAAATGTTATTTATAAATAAACTTAAATACAAACTCCAAGCTCTTACTTTTATGTAACGTATCATATGTGTAGTGAAAAAAAATTCTCATTGATTTAATTAAAGCCTTCCCTGTCCTGTGTGTGCATAAGTTCCCCCACCCACTCCACTATACTCTATATTCCTTTAATCTCCTGAATAGTAGCATCAGGCACATTATACAATAACATAGTACTGAAAAGGCATGCGAGCTTTCGTGCAATTTTGGCCAATGAATTCCAAGCCTCAGGTCTCTGTGGTCCACCATAGGCCAAAGGATGTTTTTCCTAGAAATGATGAGCTGACAGTCAGACCTCCAGTTAAATCATCTGCTGAAATAAAATATCTTCATATAGAAAAAGTTAACTACAGGGAGATATATTTTTATATATATATGTGCTTTTTAACAAAAGTGCTGTGTTTATTCCTACTTTATATTGTCATACTTTTGTCATAAAGTATTTTTCATACTTTATACACTGTCAGTGACAACATAAAGTAGGAATAAAGACAACACTTTTGTTAAAATCACCCACCTGCCTGTCTTTATAGTTGAAGCTTAAACCACAGCTATTTCACAGGCATTGTTGGCCAGGCACCAATCTTTAACAGAAATTACAAGTGTCAGCTATATTGAGAATGGAAACCTCTTAAAAGAAAATGCAAATCTGAAGCACCTCTTCGTCACCTTCCCACACCCACCCCTGCATTTTCTTATGACCCTGAGCCTTCCAGTTAAGAAAGCTTAAACATAGTAATAAAAGCAAAACAAGTCTTAAGAGTCCCCAGATACTAAAAGTCAACCAAAGTAACCACTCAGTCATCACAGATTTGTCCAACTGTTTGGACTTCCCAGTAACGTGTCAGAAAACACTAGCAGGCAGAGATAGAAAACTCTAGCACTCATTGTTTGACACGAACCTCAATAAGCAAGATGAAAGATTTGGAAATCCTTTCCCCTTCAATACTAAATATTGACCAATTATAAAATTATGCTTTAAAAACTACTTATCACCTATCTATATGCCAACAGTAGTACAGAGATCCAAATGATGTAAGCTTTCACAGTTTGAGAAATTATTAAGGACCTACTATGTATTAATACTGCAAAAGGTATTATAAGAGTTGCTGTTTTCTGAAAGCTGATGATCTTGTTGGGTAATCGCATACACACACACACGTAGCATAATAATAGAGAAAAATGTATAATGTGAAAATGGTAAGCAAAGAATTCAAAAAAAGTTAGAATGCCCAAGGGACTCTTCATGCAAGAGACGAATAAAGCTGGAACCTGAAGCACAGGTGATACAGAGAGAGAGGATGGAGGAGGGTGTTACACACAGGATGAGCTGAAGTTCAATACTGGACGAAGCGTGCTGGAAGGGACAGGAGCCAGATCTGGTTAAAGTGAAGAGTTCCCATCAGAAAGTGGAACATAAAATGTGGGCAAATGAGAAAGTAACACAATTTGCTTTTCTTTTTCCCTCCACAGTCTCATAGACAGCAGAGTACAATTAGCAGCATGGTGTTCTGCAAAGCTTACAGACCTTAGGGCCAAACCCCCTGTCCATCATTTACAACGCTGCAATTTTGGGCCAAGTGAGACTCTCTGAGCCTCCACTCCTCATCTGCAAAATTGAAATCACCACCACTACACCTCTGAAGGCTGCCTTAAATTATTAGCAGATATTATAAATATAAAGGGCTTGGCATTCAGTAAGTGCTCAACAGATGTTAGTAATCTCACTAGAGTTAAAACTAAGTGGTAGAAAAGCATTTAATAAAGTTACATCGTAAACACACTGAAGTTTGCTTGAACATTCTCAGCAATCTGAATGGTAAGTGTATTGCTCATTTTTCAAATGGTGTTTCACTGTAGGTTTTGTTTTCATTTTGGTGGTTTTAACATATGTTTAATTCTGATAGTCTGAGCAACCGCTTTTTACTCCTACCAATTTTGAGGTACATTAGCTGATTTGATAATATGGCTATTTTATTATAATGCTCACTTGCCATAGGACTGTTGTTTCAGGGACTATGGTGGGATCAGGAGTTTCTGCAGTTTCCATAAGCAGGGGTGGAAAATGAGTAGGCATTAGTCCAGTCAGATGGCTTGGCAGGGAGGCCCTGAATGCCTCTTTTATACTCCTGTGAACTATATAAACGTGCCTTTGACCTTCTCAGGCAGGGGAAATTGCACATTTAAGGCAGAAGGAGTTTCACTTCCAGGAAGGGCATAACTCTCCTCAAGAACACTGACGGGGACCCCAGGTACTTTGGGAAGATTCATTAGCTCTACCCAGCCACTGAGCACCAAGCTGGATAATCCCAGCCCTGTGGGATGCCCTGCCTATGTGTTCTGTGGGTTAGCCCGAGTAAACCCTGGCCTGCACACTTCAGGAATCAGCCTGAGCCTTCGGGGAGGGGTTCTGAGAATGAAACCCACTGGAGGAACCTCAGGACCACCCTGCCCTTTGTGGTAAGAAAGGGTTCCTTTAGCTGCTTTCACATCGGCAATAATTCACAATATACAGAAAAATCACACTCTTAAACAGTTTAGTCCAAAGTCATTTGATAAAAAAAGGAAGTCAGTCATTAACAATTTACATAATTTTCAATGGAAAATATTCTGCTCTGAGAAGTAAAGGACACTAGTCTTTCCTTTTTTTCCTTTATTAATAATTAAATTGCACAAAGACAATTCAAAGAAATATAAACATAAATGTAAAATCTTATGTTATTAAAAAGCACATTTCCATTAACATCTTTATCGTGTTATCAAAAAATTAAAAAACAAAAACCTGCACTATCCAGAAAGAGTCCTTGGCCCTTTCAGGTGTGCCTAATATATATCCAGCAAATAGCTTAACAACAGAAAGGCTCTTGCTCCAGAGATGGTAATTGCAAGAATATTCCTGATATGCAGACACAAACGAGTCTGCTCAAAAGTGATCCATGGTAGGTGTCAACATGCTCCCCTTCGAAGTTATTTATTCACAAAGCAGAAAGTCCTGGACAAATAATACTATACAGTAATTAGCTATTTTAAATCAGAAAGATCCAGGAAACTCCTTAGAGGGAAATAGGAAAGTCCAGTCAGAGCATTTCCATAGCTGAAACCAAGACAGACCCAAAAAGGTTAAATGATGGGACAAATGGCATTCAGCTGCTTTGTGACTGAGCAGGGACCATACCCCAGGTCTCCATAGTGCTTCTCCTATTCCTCCACTGCTGCCCTATAGGATTTGTGTCACTCCCTACTAGACATTCCATTAAATCACGGAATCACAGAATGCTGGAGGCAGAAGAGAGTGAGAGGCCACTCAGGTCAACCCCTTTGACCACACAGCAAGCTGGAGGCAGAGCGAGGCTGGAACCAGGGCTCCTGCCACGGGTCAGCACATCTGCCCCCACAGCACACTGCTCTTTCGGACTACCATCAATCAGACGACTTGCATGCAGTTCGCCATCCACAGACCAGCAGGAGGCTCCACACCAGGCTGCATTAGGTCCCTGCTCTTGGGCTTAGCAGCCAAGTTTAGCTGGAAAAGCATCACAGAACAGGGGGCTGGCTCACTTTTCCCTCTCAGGGTTAAGCCAGAGAATGCTTCTTGGCTCTAGAACACTTTCCCCTTTGTAAACTGAAGGCAGAGAAAGACACCTTTTAGTTGTAGAAGTGGGCATGCCAAATATTTCTTTGTGTTTCTAAATATTCTTATAAATACCTGCAAGTAAAAAGTTAACGTTGGTAGGGGAAGGGAGTTAACGTGAGTAGGGGAAGGGAGTAAATGGAAATTGTACTTTCCACTCAATTTTGCTGTGAACCTAAAAAATAAAGTTTATTAATTTAAAAAACAGCCAATGTCAAGCTTCATTCTAGCAATATTAACATTTATACTGACTAGAGAATAAGAAGCCATTGCCAGTTGAGAACATATTAACAGTAATTCTCCCTTAAATGCTCACTCCCACCAGAAACACCTAGTACCAATTAAAATTATGTCCTCCATTAAAACTAAGCACATGCCCTACAACCACCACCTCTGTCAGTACAAATGCTCCACTGGCCACTAATCCTCCACAAACGACCTCTGCATTAGTTGCTACCGCTTCTATGGCAGTCAATATTCAAAGTAATATAAAATACTTGGTTCAAATTAAGCCAATTCAAAAAATCAAAGGAAATATTCTACAAGTATCCCATTGGCAGACACAAGGTTTATCCTTTGTCACTAATTCCAGAATAGTGACCCTCAGAGCTCAGTGTGACAGCACCCCAGGAACCACCAATTACATGGAATACAAGGAGAATGGGGAAAGGCGTACCCTGGAACAGCTCTAGAGACAGCTGTAATAGCCGTGGTTCTCAACACTGCTATTAAGTATTTTGAAATTTTGACTTTTTTATAATTAGCAAAATTTTGACTTTTTTATAATTGTCACCTTTCCAGTTAAAAAGGAAACTCACTGTAGAAGCCTTCTTTAAATGGGAGAATAATCAGCCACAAAAGAGTTATTTTTCTATGCAGAAAATAATAGACATATATGTTTTTGCCTGCCCAGCATACATGTCTCTCTCATTTTCTGGTAAAAGCACTTTGATTTTGGGGAAAAGACTCCCTGCTCATAGTCCATGTACCCAGGCTTCAGGGATAGTATCACCCAGGCTGGGCCAATCAGCTCACTCCGTCTTCCTGGACACTGTGGCTGGGTGAGGAAGGGGTATGAAACCTAAATCCCGCACAGCACACACAATAAATAGCAGACATGTGATGCTATATTGTTACTAGAGCCTAAAGTGAGAGGAGAAGAGAACGTAGAATGGTGCACAGTTTTGGTGTAGTAAGAGAAAAACAACATGAAAGTACTGCACCACATGCATACCTCCCTGTAAAGAGATGAAAGGGAGTACTGATTTATTGTACTTTATTTCAAATCCTAATTTCAACAAATTTATTCAAAACTTTGGGCACATGATGACATTCAACAAGTCAAGATGTTTAAATTTTCAATCTGTATTTCTGTAATACCAACTTCTCTTTCAATTTAACATTTCCTTTTCAAAGAGAAGTATCAGGTTTCAACAAAAACAAGAAAACTGGCTAATGTTAATCTGACTTCTAAAACCAATTCTAAGGGTATTTCTAATGTCTTGAAATTTGTTATGTATGCTGTTACACTTAAGTGGACAGTGGCACACAATTCATTCTCCATGCCTGAAATTATATTTTTTCTTAGATTTAGGAGGAGGGGGAAAAAAAAACCATGGAATAGTTGGGAATACAGTGTTTTGCTCTGGTGAAGAGTTACCATATATATTTCTGGAAAAACATAAATTTTTGAAGAATTAAAATAAAGTAAAATATAATGACATCAAAACTGTTCTGAATATAATTTTTTAAAGGGAATCTTCTTTGTAACTTGAGTTACTTTTGTAGACAGTAATAGTCATAAAGAACCAAAGAGTTGGGTACCACATAATATATTGGAAATTACTTTCCTCACTAAGTCTTTCATATCAGCTTACTTGACCCAGGCCTCTTGCATACAAGTTGAACATAATATATGTTATGTGTTCACATATGAATATACACACACAGCCAAAAACCTCAACTTCAAAGTGCTGAGTTCTACGCTTACTCAGATTCCAGAGAGTGCTCGCTGTAATTTAAAAGCAACAACACAAGTACTTCTTCTTACTTTGGACATAAGATGGATACAAAGAAAGGAGTATCATTTAAATGTAAATACAGACCTAGGATGTATTCCCAAACATTAGCTATACAAAGCTTTTACAGTGTTCTGGAAATTTCAAAGCTGGCCTCGAGAACACAGTTAAAACCGAACTTCAATTATTCTACTTTGGGGGTGCACAGTACCAGGAAGAACAGTAATACATCTTGGATTTGGATTCTGGAGTGCATGGTTCATAGTCTTCAGTGAATCTAGTCAGCATCAATTCATATAATGAATTATGCGGAGTCTTCAAGATATAGTCTAAGATATAGACTTGAATAGACTTGAAATTCAAGTCTATTTGTTTATAGCAAAATCTGCAACACAGTTCAGCACTGTTGCTAACAAGATATTTTTAAGTAACTCATTAGGTTCCCTTTATCCCATACTCCACCCCCATTCCCCTTCCTCCTTCCAAAGCAACCATTTTAACGTTTGCTTACTGAGTATTTTGAATGTGTGCTAATTTTACACAGAACTGAGAATAGTACATCAGATAAACAGAGGCAGAGGAAAGGACAGATGATATTAAGAGGGAAATCTCTTCTGAAGTTTCAATATGAGAACTCAAATAATTTTCTTCTGTTTATTTTCTGAGCTATGTTTTTTTCTCAGAGCAAAACAGAGTTGAAGATTCCACTCTGTCCATCCCACCTTCATCACCACCTTGAACTTGGGTCACTTAACTCTTGCTAAAGAGGATGGTGGGAACGGGGGCAGGAAGAGAGAAGGAGTTGGTAAGGCTAATGTAAACCTGACAACACTCAACATAATATGATACATCTTTCAGAGACTACAAAGCAGCTCCAAGTGATAAAATCTAAATTTCATTGTATAAGGTTCCAAGAAACATCACAGCTTCCGTCACCATGAATACTCAACTACTCAGCAAAGAGTCTCAACAAACATACAGAACTGTTTATGTGTGACATAAAGACTTAAAATTAGAAAAAGAAAAGTACTATAGAATTGGTCCTAAGCAAAATTAAAGCTGAGGTTTGGTGTCCTCAAATTTTCCTCACAAATCTTCTCCCCTCCCCCAAAGACTCCTCACCCTACCACAGGTACCAGCAGGTTTCACCATCTCCACATCAAAACCTGCTTTTACATGAATGACTGAGAATGTGTACAATATTAACCGGGGAGTAAAATTTGCATGCTTAACAGGTATTATGCCTAAGTAAAAAAATCTCTAACCGTGGAGTAATGAGAGTAGGTTACATGAAAGCACACCCACAGATTTAAGTAAGCATCATCATCTTTATCTGTTTATATTACTGAAAGGTAACACCTATAGTCTAAACTGAAAGCAGACAAGAGGGGATGCCTACTTTAATTGAAAAGCATGTAAAATGACATATCGATATGAGTCCGCAGTGTAAAGTACTCAAAATGAAACTGGACTTAGTAGAACTACGCTGTCCAGCAAGAGGAGATGAGTGTCTGTCTGTATCAGGTGAGGACAGAAAGACCTTCAAGTGCCTCTAGACCAGATCAGTGAGAAGGGACAGGGGCTAAGCCACCCAGCTGGGGCAGAATGGTTGGAAGAAATGAAAATGTTACTCTGGAAAAGAAGAAGTGCTGTTTTCATATGCTGTTGGGGTCTTATAAGGAAGAGGCATCAGACATAATTTTATAGGGTGGTTTCAGAGTTTAAAACTGGAATCCATAACAGATGTTTCTAGGAGGCAGTTTGGGGTGTGCAGTATGAGGAAACACTTTCTAACCATCAGATCTGTCCAAAAAGGAAGTGAGTTCCTCTTGGATATTTCTTCATCAATGGAGATGTTTAAGCAGAAACTTTAGAAGTTATGGTTTAATAAGGATTTGTGCAGGGCACTGAGGGCTGATCTCTAAGCCTTCAGAGTCTAAGATCCAAACATTTCAAGATTCTCTAGCTTTCTGAAATCAAAGCAAATGAGAGCTAGAAGCCATGAGGCTTGGAATTCATCCTGCCCAGCGACCACAGCTCTAGCCCCTCACTCCATCTGCCAAAAGTGCCAGTGCAGTAATACATCAAAGAAAGTTTAGGTTATTTGTACTTTAAATCACAATGAATGTTAGTCTTAGTCAAGCTGTTTAAGGGAATTGATTATATGCTAGTTTCTAATTAAAAGATAGTACAGATATTTTCATATAATCAAAAGATTTAATATTAATACAATTCAATGATCACCTACTAAGCTTATGCTCATATTGTTAACGCTGAATTGAAACTGGATTAATATAAGAAATTCCAAATAAATAGTGTTATCTGTTTTCATAGAACTGTCCTTCGGAATCCAAAACACTTTATGGACCTTCCAATCTATAAAAAGTTATTACAGTAATTGATCTAACAAATTTTTTTCCATTTTACATATTAAGAAGAAAGAGCCACCAACAGCTACAATTATATTCAGCAACTTTACAAATAAGAAAAAAAATCTCCAGAGTGAAAATTATCAGATGGGTAAATCATTCAACCACAAGGCTTCTCTAAATGTATTTTTTTTAATTATTATTTATGAACATCCCAACAGACTAGGCTACTAATTGTAAGAGAGTGAAGGATCTGTCACATACTTACATTTGACTAGGGATTTTATTTTCTAATTTGTATCTTACAGACTTAGATCCACATTTTTATTTCATTATCTTATGAAATTTGCCTTTGAGCTTATTTTTAGCTGAACTTGCAGGGTGGAGAGTGCACCCTGGAATTGAAGATCATGAGGTTAATATCTTGGTAGGATTAACATACCCTATAATTGACTTCCCGGGGGATTTTGCCATTGCTCTCCTGCCAGAGGGCATTCCCTTTCAGTTAAAATTCCACTGTACAGATAACAACTCTGATACCCGCCCGTGAGCTCTTTTTGTAACCGTACATTTTTATTGCATGAACTCTTCTCTGAAGGTTATCCCAAACATCTGACATAAAAGCAAAAAACAAACTCTCACACCCTGACTTTACAAATCATATTTCCTCAATAAAAATGAACTTCAAATAAATTACAGGTAGATACACCTAGACAATTCCAAAAATTGAAAAGCAATAATAAACAAGTAGAAACAAGCATTTCTAAGACGGTGTGCTAGGATCTGTAATTGAGACGTGTTAGACAGCTCCTGAATGCCAGTGCTAACAGAAGGCAACTAGATTAAGTACTCTGAAAACCATTTTCAGTTCACTTTGGAATACCCTCTCTTCCCATAAATAAATTTCTTAAAATGGTAGAGTATATGCAAAAATAATTGGAAAAGTTTTTAAATATATAAAATTTTAAGTAACTACTATTGATGTTTCTTGTGGTTAAAAGTAAAATAAATTGTACATTTCTTAGGTACTGGTCACAAAGATAGAGAGAAGTTAAAGAGTCTTTGGTAGCTAAGGAAAATTGACCTGAGATGGAAATGCCATCAGGTTGCTAAGGATAATCCACAAATAGCAAGAAGAATGCATGTACTGGTAATATTCATATGCAAGAGACCCCTGCTAAAAAAGACAGTATCTTTAAAAACAAACAGAACCCCAAAACTTGTCTTAAGTTATTAGCGTTCCTTCTCAGTTTTTTTAAGCTAATTCTAAGCAAGGAGAATGGTTTTAGCCCAAACACGCAAGAATAAAACTTATACTACATATCAAACACAATACTTGATTAAAATCTTCTAGTTACTCTAAACGAGGAGATTTATTTGAAACTTTGATTTTCTTCCTAACACTTCACTTTTTCCCACTGCACAGATGTTCTATGGTGATTTTCTTCTTTTCTCTTTTAACCTAAATATCTTCCCTGTTTTCATCCAAGTGGTTTACTCTCATCACTGTCCGCCTGGGGCACTTTGTGAGGTAGATGCGATTAGGCAACAGTCAGATGTGCTGAGTGAAATGGGGGATGAGCCCGAAATGAGCCCAAGGGCTTAGAGGCCTGGGCAGAGTGACAACGTGGTATTACCCTACTGTCATGGAAAAGCTGAGTACCCTGGTGGCTGGGAGTGAGGAGGTGGCCCAACAGTTTGTTCCAGTTGGCAGAGATCCAAACAGATCTCTTTGACATAGAGTGTCACACAGAATGAGCCAGAAAAAAGTTGAGCAGACAGCAGGATTTGTGAGCCATCCAAACACACACAGGTTAAACCCATGGTTGAGAGATGTCACCCAGGGTCCTCGCCAAGAAGAATGGGGAGAACAGGGGCTCACGGACAGAAATCTCAGGGAACCTGCACAGGCTGCCTTTTGGCAGTTCCTTCATCACTGTGAGAGAGTTAGGAAAGAAGCACCCGGGATCATCACTCTTGCCCGGGATCCACACTGCGGAGTATTTTGAGGAGTTGATGTGAGCTGTGGTCAGGCCTGCTAATCCTGAAGTTTCCTCTCCTGACAGCACCCTACAGCCTGCCTGTAGCATATATCGTTCTTCGTGACTTTTCCTTACGTTTACAACCCCACACATTTCAAAAGATCTCTACACACCAAAGCATATGTCACTCACTGAATTATGCTCCCTTAGCCAGATCATATCCTATTTTCTGTTAGAACTGGGTTACAAGTGAAAGATAAGCCGACTGCTTTGGCAGGCCACAGAAATGACAAACTCCTCAGGCCAGGGCAAACCCGATCTGAGAAGCTAACATCACTTTCCCCACCCCTCACCCCAGAAATGTTCAGTGCAAAATAATTTAGGCAAATGTCAGCAACCAAAGTAATACCAGGTTTGGTTTTTTTCGGGGGTGTGGGGTGGGGAGAGAACATATTCAAACATAGAGAGTAGCTGTATTTGCTCTGAGACATTTGTTTAATCAGAACACATAGGGGCCTCGGGTGGCACAAGTGGTTAAGTGCGTGCTCCGCTGTGGCGGCCCGGGGTGCTCGGATTCGGATCCCGGGTGCGCACCCACGCACCGCTTGTCAGGCCATGCTGTGGCAGCATCCCATATAAAGTGGAGGAAGATGGGCACGGATGTTAGCTCAGGGCTGGTCTTCCTCAGCAAAAAAAGAGGAGGACTGGCATCGGATGTTAGCTGATCTTCCTCACACAAAAAAAAGAACTTGTAGAGGCCTCAAAAGTTTCCACCATGCCACTTCCTTCTGAATCAATCACTCTCAACCCAGACTACAAAACGCAATCACACGAGACACTTTAAAAAATGCAGATGCCCAGGTACTTCTCACCCTAAACCACGTAAATGAGAATAATCTGCAGGGTTGGTCGCAGGCATCCACGGTACTAAAAGCTTCCCAGGTGATTCTAAGGTGCAGCCGGGCTCGAGAACCACTATGGATATTTATACAAGGACTGAAGTAATAGAAAGTAAGGGTTAAAAACTGACAGTGCTTGTGGCCTAGGAGCTCCAATGGTGAAAGCACAGGGTTAAAATGGTCACAGGTAACAACGAATTAGACACATTAGGCTTATTCTCTTTATAGCAAGACTGCACCTCTACCCTGAGAGGCATCTCACCAGTTTACACTATACATATGAAGGGATCTATGTAAATAAGGTAACGGAAGAAAGTTTCTCAACACAAGCAATGCAGAGTTGTCTTCAAATTCACGAGGCAGCAGGGAGGAGATGCTGCGGTGTATGTCAGTCATGCTCTTTCCCATGTCCCCTCCCATATCTTTCGGCTAAAAACAATTTTTCGACACAGCTGACTATTAGTAAGGATGCTTTCTGTGGCTACAAGAGGAGAAGGGCAGAATTTCTCTATATGCCCAGTAGGCTACATAGTGATCTATATGCCATGATCACTATTTGATTGTAGAAAGAAAAAAATGTATCCCATGCCCCAAAGTCAATGACACTGGTTCCTGTCTTTAACACACTAATGAGCAGTGTGAATGAGTGGTGGCCTGGACAGGTGGTGGTACTGGGAGAGGGACAGACCCTCTGGGAGATTCCCGAATGTATCTGACAGTGGCTTTCAAAAAAAAAATCATTCCATAATGCTGCTCGATGTCATGCGCATGATTAGTACCAATTTAGGGACTAGCACTATCTTTCAAGAGTTTTTGGTATCTTTGTCCTTATATTAATAGTCCTTTTATGTAGAAATAAGTAGGAATTTGTACACTCCTAGACGCTGGATAGTTTTCAAATGAACAGATATATCAGTTGTTTGTTTGGTTTTTGCTTTGTTTCCTTTGGGTTTCTTCCCTCCTCATTAGCAATTAATTTGCATTCCAGCTTCCTCTGGGAAGAAGGGGTGCTAAGGGGCAAAGCTGCTAAATAACCAGGGAACTTACCCCCTCAGATCACCCAGAACACCGGCCTCAGCTCCTCAGTTCCGCGAGCTCGCTACAAGACCCACGTCTCATCAGAGAAAAACTGCTTAACTACCCTAGAAGTTGCAGGCTTCCCTGAGCTCAGATCAAACAGTTAAAAAATAAACACTTCACAATTATGAAGAAATCAAAACACTTCTTTCAAGTAGGAAAGATCAAGGAAGTAAAAATGCTGTTGTTGAGGAACATGGTAGTTTTCTATCTAGAGTACTTAGAGACAGAAAGATGCTTCTGATCTTATGAATAGGTACTGGTACCTGTTATAAAAGTTTCTAATTTCTCAATTTTTTAAGTTCCTATTTTACTTTAATACTGGAAACAAACTCTGAAGCTCAGATTTCAGTGCAAAACAATGTAAACTATACATCTGGACCAAGAAATGCTAATATTAAGTATAAAAAGACCCTAAAAATCAGTGAATGCCAACTACTCAATGCCACATCTACTTTTTTTTTTTTTAGGTGAGGAAGATCAGCCCTGAGCTAACATCCATGCCAATCCTCCTCTTTTTGCTGAGGAAGACCAGCCCTGAGCTAACATCTATAGCCAATCCTCCTCCATTTTTTTTTCCCTTTTCCTCCCCAAATCCCCAGTAGATAGTTGTATGTCATAGTCGTACATCCTTTCTAGTTGCTGTATGTGGGACGTGGCCTTAGCATGGCCGGACAAGCGGTGCGTCGGTGTGCGCCCGGGATCCGAACCTGGGCCGCCAGCAGCGGAGCACATGCACTTAACCGCTAAGCCACGGGGCCAGCCCCCACATCTACTTTTGTTTCTGGTTCAATTTGAAAATGTCTCCTGCTGTTCCGTGAATTTTATTAACTACGTCATAGCATTCACTAATATAACTGCAGAGCTTGTTAAACTAAATGGAAATGACCTCAACGAACCCTAAAACAAAAAGTTTCCTCATATAAAAACAGTACATGAAGGAGAGAGAAGAGAAAAAAAATTATTTAATCCCTCCCAACCTCTTTGTTTGCTGAAGGGCTTCAAGTGACTAGTTTTATATTTTCACACCTCAGTGGGAAGGTACTTTATTTATGAAGGAATTTGGTAATATATTTTATTTTCATTCTAATATAAGAAAAAGGAGGAAGCTAACACCTGTTAAATATACTTTATTTGCACACGCACACAATTTTCCCTTATAATCAGCAAATTTTAATTCAATATCTTTATTAAGAAATATGGAATCCGGGCCGGCCCCGTGGCTTAGCGGTTGAGTGCGCGCGCTCCGCTACTGGCGGCCCGGGTTCGGATCCCGGGCACACACCGACACACCGCTTCTCCGGCCATGCTGAGGCCGCGTCCCACATACAGCAACTAGAAGGATGTGCAACTACGACATACAACTATCTACTGGGGCTTTGGGGAAAAAAAAAAGTAGGAGGATTGGCAATAGATGTTAGCTCAGAGCCGGTCCCCCTCAGCTAAAAAAAAAAAGAGGAGGATTAGCACAGATGTTAGCTCAGGGCTGATCTTCCTCACAAAAAAAAAAAAAAAGAAATATGGAATCCTTTATACCTTTCTGTACTGTTTAAAATTGTCACAGTGAGCGTTTATATCTTTAATATAATTTTTTAAAATACAGAGCCCTCCAGTGGCAAAATATTTATATATTACTATTTAAAGAAAAACATTAAATAAGAGAGCTCTCCTCATGCTTTTTCACAACAACGAGAAGTAACTATTATACATTCTTATTATGTATAATTTTCTAAATAATCTAATAAATGTCCTCTTCAAAATAAGGATATTTACATCAACAGAAAAGAAAAAATATTTTGAATGTGTTTAACCTTAGTGAAAGTAGAAGAGGTTAAATGATATCCAGTCACACACAAAATGTATGTATCAGACCTAAAATACATTCTTCTTCCTCATGATCATGTGCTAGGTGGTAAGAAAATTAAATGAGTTTATTGTGGGTTAGAATTGTTGCTTATAGTATTTAACAATATTCTTGCCTCAAACTCTAACTGCTACTATCACTTGATATCGAAATAAAAACCAACCTAGCTTCTAAACAAATCAACGATGACAAGAACAATCTCAAGACTTTCACCATCAATGTTCATCTCTTTTCCACAAAGACACAGAAACCTTCCTCTGCATTTGGGAAACAACTAGAAACTGATTTCTAATGATCAGGACCATCAATTAAAAACACACTAATCAAAGGGAATTGCATGAAGCACCTACTAGCTTCCAGAAACTTTCACTAGAATAATCTCACTCAATTGTTAGAGTAATCCTATAAGGTAAGTCCCCAAGATGGGCCCCAGTGATTTTCACCTCGTGGTAGTCTCCTTCCACACCGAACAGGGATGACCTGTGTAACCAAGAGGCTACTGCAGAAATGACAGAGAATTCTGAGGCTAGGTCATAAAAGACACTGTAACTTCTGCCTTGATCTCTCTTGGACTGCTTCTCTGGGGGGTGCCAGCTACAACATCATGAGGACACTCAAGTAGTCCTACGGAAAGGTCCACATGGCGAGGAACCCCATGAGCCCTCCTGCCCACCAGGCACAATCTTGCCAGGCATGTGAGTGAACGACCCTGAAGTGAGCCTCCAGTCAGGGCTTCCCATGAATGCAGCCCACGCCAACATCTTGACTGCAGCCAGAGTCACCCCACTAAGGCACTCTCAAATCCCTGACCCACAGAAACTGTGAGATAATGAATGTTTACTGTTTAAGTTTCACGTCAATTTGTTACACTTCAGTAGATAACTAATACAGATTGATACTACTACCGTCTCCATTTACAGAAGAGTCTGCGAGTGTTTAAGACTTTATCTCTAGGAAGAAGAATATTTCTCTTTTAGTTGAACTGTTCTAGTTCTGTGTTATGATTTGACCATTTCCTCAAAACATTTAACCTGTAAGAGTCCAGATTTTCCAATCACCCATATAGAATGTTTCTTCTAGCTTTGCTTGGTAAATAGATTAATATCCCTAAACTTAAAAAAAAAAAATTTAATTCTTCACAAAATAAAAGTATTATTGATTATATAATATGTAGCTTATTTTACCAATGATTACATCTCAGCTTGTATTCCAAATCTGCGATGACTTATGTGTAAGTGAAAAATCCCCTTTTCTTGTAACCTTTGTAGCTCAAGAAGTAAGTCTGCTAATACAGCAAATAAAATTTGATTTATCTAAATACACAGTTGTGTATGGTAGATAAAAAGCACTTATTATATGCCAGAAGCTATTCTACTATGCTTTATATTAACCATTTAATCCTGTCAACAACCCTATGAGGTAGGATCTATTATACCCCTTTTATAGACGTATAAAGGTAAGGAAAGGTTAAGGAACTTTCTTGAGGACACACATAATCAAAGCAGAACCATGACTGATGCCCGGCAGTCTGGCTTCTGAGCCCATGGTCTTAACCACGAGCCTACACTGGCTCTCCTAATCTCTAATCTATCTACTTCATAAAGCACTACTAGTAGTAGAAAGACCATGTGCTTTGGAATTAGAATATATGAGTTACAAAGCCCCTGACATCTACATGATTTAACCATTCTAAATCTGTTTTTCTCATCTGTAAAATAGGGATAAAATAGGTTGCATTTTTATTTTCATGAATATTAAATGAAAACATGAATAAAAGACACCTTGTACAATGCCGGACCCATAACCAATATTTATCCATGTTTTACCTTTTCCCCATAGGCAGGTTTCTATTAAAGCCAATGAAGCTTAAGCTTCAGGGTCCTTCACTTTCACAGCCCCATCCAAGACACTGTGCCTAATTTCACACTCGTAACTTGGATTCCTTTTCTTGAAGAGAGGGGTCTCCAAATTGTATGACCTTCAGACTCCGCAAAACTTGTGTCTATCTCTGCTCTCCCATTAACTATTTCAACTCTAAAGCAAGCCCAATGGGTTCCAATCTGGGTAAGAGGGAGTAAAGATACTCCACCTGTCTCTGCCATGAAATGTAGCTATGAAACCTGGACAGAGTGTATGTCACAGCTATTTAACAGGGAAACGGGAGGAATAACAAACTTTGAAGTACTGTTTTCTCCATTCTTTCACGTGCTGGGCCTCAAGCATTTCTGTGATAGCGGAAGGAGGCACAAAAACAAGAGCCCCATAGGAGCAAAAACTCTGAGCAAGGGGAACCGTCATCCCTGATTGGAGGAATATTGGTCCCAAGAGGGTGGGGCAAACCCCTGTTGCTTTTATTCTCTATCTTCCCACTACTGATCCCCAAACCTGGGCACAATCAAGCAAACTACACAGTACAGCACGGTAACTAAAGCCCTAGCTTCCCAACCAGAGAACCAAGATGACAGTGGAGGTGGCACAGAGGAGTTCTTGTGAACCCCTGGTCTCACCCCAAGCTACACATGCATGGATCTGCTCCTCGACAGCATACCAAGACTCTGAGAACTGAACTACTGGATAGAGCACCGCTCAATTCCCAGATTGGCCACTGGGTGGCAAATAAGGGGGACAAATCCAATTAACATCGAAAAAGCCTTGAAAACTGAACTGACATAGGAGCCACAATTCCACAGGGGGCTGGCTGGAACTTGAATCCCAAACTTAACTAAATGAACTGCACACTAAAACTAAAAAAATCAATACTTCCCATAGGATTTAAAAAAGACCCAGAATTCATAATAATCAAAATGTCCAGGATAAAATCCAAAATTAATGAGCATATAAAGAAACAGGAAAAATCTCAACTTGCATAGAAAAAGACAATCAACAGATACCAAACTCAGAAATGTTAGAATTATCTGACAAAGATTTTAAAGAAGCTTTATAAAAATATTCTAACAAGCAAAGGCAAACACTCTTGAAAAGGATGGGAAGACACAAAGGATTTAGAAGTGGTACAGCTGCTCTGAAAAACAGTTTGAACATTTCTGATATAAACATGCACTCACAATATAACCATGCAATCCCACTCCTAGGTATTAACCCAAGAGAAATCAAAACTTATGCTCAGACAAAAATGCATACACAAATGTTTATAGTGGCTTTATCTATAATTGCCATAAACTGGAAACAACTCAATGGGTAAACAGATAAACAACTGTAATATATATTTAAATAGCATAATATATAAAAAATGGAATACCACTCAGCAGAAGAAAAGATTGGGCTAGTGATATAAGCAACAACTTGGATGAATCTCCGGCATTATAGAAAGTTTAAAAAGCCAGTCTCAAAAGGTTACATACCATATGATTCCATTTATACTACATGTTCCAAAAGACAAAACTATAGTAATGAAGAAAAGAACAGTGGTTGCCAGGGCTTAGAAGGAGGGTGTGACTACAAATAGCATGAAAGAACTTGGCCAGGGTGATGGAACTTTCTAAATTTTAACACTGAGCTGCACATAAAACCTATCCACGTTTTAAAATTCATAGAACTACGGGCCGGCCCCATGGCTTAGCAGTTACGTGAGCGCGCTCTGCTGCTGGCGGCCCGGGTTCGGATCCCGGGCGTGCACCGACGCACTGCTTCTCCGGCCATGCTGAGGCCACGTCCCACATACAGCAATTAGAAGGACGTGCAGCTATGACACACAACTATCTACTGGGGCTTTGGGGGAAAAAAATAAATAAATAAAATTATAAAATTCCTAGAACTATCCACACAAAAAGCCAATTTTATTGCCAGTTAATCTAAAAAGTAAAAATTTTTAAAAGCCCAAGTTTAAATAGGAAAACATAAAAAAAAAAAAAAAACACGCTGGAGTATTTATGAAGAACAGCATTTATAAGAGATGAGTTGTATCAGTTTACCAACTTAAGGGGCATCTGGCCCACTGCACTAAAGGCCAGTGGACTCAACTAAACCGCACTGGAGCTGAAAATGACTTATAATGGTGTAATCCTACCCAGTATACTTCCTGCTCTACTGTATATACAAAACCAAGACCAAAATAGCACATGGAAAGAAAATCAAAGAACACTGGTGTCACTGTCAGTCACCAGGCAGCAACTCAGGTCTCCAAGCTGAACAACACCTCAATTACCTGAGAGAAGAACCTGTCTGTCTATTCCACCCGGAAATTCCAAGCTATGTTCTCCATAATACCATCTATGTAGTGTTTTTACTTTCTCTGCCACATTCAAGAACAGATGAGGAAACTCCACTTCCAGAAAGATGGGACAGACATCCTTGTCCCTAATGCTCTCACTAAGTACAACTAAAAACACGGGACATTATATATAAAGCAATCATAAAAAGACTCTGAAAGGTAGGAAAAAACAGACTAGCTAAGGACTTCAGGACCCAAGGAACAACACAGTGGTGAGTTCCCTAGATCTTCTTTTTGCCCCACATACCTTTGACTTGGAACTGAAGAAGCCAGCAGCCCAGAAATGCCAACAGGGCACAGACAAAAAAGTCCCAATGAAAGCCAGCTCTCTCTAATCAAGGACAGGAAAGGGACAGCCTAGCAAGACAGAAAACTTTTAGACAACAATTGCTCCACACAAGCAAAATGTGACAGAAAAAAACTACGGCCCCACACCTGCCAAAGCCAGCAAAGGCCAAGTGCAGAACCTAGACCTCCACTCTCACCAGGCTATAAAGACGAGCCACAGCCCCCACGATGGGGTGGTATCAGAGGACCGTGGGGACCTGGGATTTTCATTCTGTCTGGTGATAACAAGTCCCCCCGTCCTTGCCCCCACCCGCACCCTCCCACAGAGAGTCAGTAGAGACCACGTGCAGACACAGAACTTGCATCCTCCACCTAGCAGTAATAACGTTTCCCTCCTTCTCCCCACTTGGGTGGTATCAGAGGAGACCTAGTGGAATATAAGGACTTTAACCACTGCCTAGCAGTAATGAGGCCAACGCCAACGCCAACCCCAACCCCAACCCCAACCCTTGGTATCAGTGGAGGCCATGTGTAAAGCAGTAATGAGATACTCTTATCCTTTCCAGCTAGACTGGTATCCACAGAGGCCTAGGGGGGAGTGGGAACTCCCACCTCCGCCCAGAAGTACCAAGGAGCCCTTGGGTGTCAATAGAGGCCAAGTGGGGAAATCTAAATTTCTCTTCCAATCTGGCAGTAATAAGATGATGCCATCCCTTCCCCCTGCTACAGCAATGTTAGAGGAAGCCAGCTAAAAAAAGGAAGTTTAAATAAGATCTAAAGTTTCATAATACAATGCTCAGAATATACAAGTTTCAATCGAAAGTACTTCTCATACCAAAAGCAGGAATACTTCAACTTGAATGAAAAAAGACCAAATAGATGATAAATTAAAGATGAGAGATGTTGGAATTATCTGAAACAGATTTTAAAGCAGCCACCACAAAAATGCTTCAATGAGCAGCTGCAAACATGCCTGAAACAAATAAAAACATAAAATGTCTCAGCAAAGAAATACAAGATATAAAAAAGAACCAAATGGAAATTTTGGAACTGAAAAACATAATAACCAAAATAAAAAACTTAATGAAGCTGAGTTCAACAGCTGAATGGAGGGGATAGAGGAAAGAATCAGTGAAGTAGAAGAGAAAACAATAGAAATTACCCAAACTGAACAAAAGAAAGAAAATTTCTGAAAAAAACTAAACAGAGGCTCAGGGATCTATGGAACAATAACAAAAGATCTACAATCAATGCCACTGCAATCCAGAGAGAAAAGAGAAAAGACGGCAGGGCTGAAAAAGTACTCAAACAAATAATGGCTGAAAACTTCCCAAATTTGGCAAGAGACATATACCAAGACACAGCACAGTCAAACTTCTGAAAATTAATCATCTCCTGCCCACCTCCATCCCAAATCTTGAATGCAGTAAGAGAGAAAAGAGACCTTACCTACATAGGGGAAAAACAATTCAAATCACAGCAAATTTCTCATCAAAAACCATGGAGATCAGAAGGCAGTGGCACATTTTTCAAGTGCTGAAAGAAAAGAACTGTCAACCTAGAATCCTATACCCGGCGAAGGAAAAGGAAATGAAGACACTGTCAGATGAAGGAAAAATTAGAGAATTTTCACCAGCAGACCTAACCAAAAAGAGTAGCTAAAGAAGTTTAACAATCAAAAAGGAAAAAATAAAAGAAGGAACCTTGGAATATCAGGAAGAAAAAAAGAACAAGATAAACAAAAATATGGGTAAATACAATATGCTTTCCTTCTTAAGTTTTCTGAATTACGTTTGATGGTTGAAACAAATTATAACGGTGTTTGATGCAGTTCTAAATGTATGTAGATAAAGTATTTAACACTTTTATATTATAAATGGAGGAAGTAAAGGCACATAAAGAAAAGGGAGGTAAATGCACTAATTAAAAAAACAGATTGGCAGTGGATTAAAAAACATGAGATCCCTATATGCTGTCTACCAGAAACTGTCTTCAAATATGATGACATAGGTAGGTTCAAAGCAAAAGAATGGAAATGGTGTATCATGCAAACATTAATCAAAATAAAGCAAGAGTGCCATATTAATCAGAAAAAGTTGACTTCAGAGCAAAGAAAATTACCACACACAGTGAGGGGCATAACATCATGATAAAAGGGCCATACCATCAAGAAGATATATCAATCCTAAATGTGTATGTACTAATAAGAGATCTGCAAAATATGTAAAGTAAAAACTTATAAAACTGAAACAAGACATAGATAAATCCACAATTAGAGATGTCAGCAACCCTCTCTTAGCAATTGATCAAATGATTACAGACAAAATCAGAAAGGCTATACAAGAACTTAACAACATCAACAAACAACAGGATCTAATCAACATTAACAGAACACTTGACCCAACAACAGAATACACATTCTTTTTCAAGTGCTCAAGGAATACATACCAAGACAGACTATATGCTACACTAGAAAACAAGTTCATCAACAAATTCAAAAGAATTAAAATCTTATAGAGTATGTTCTCTGATCACAATGAAATCAAATTAGAAATCATTAACAGAAAGATAAGAAAATTACCTTACACTTGAAAACTAAACTATATACTTACAAATAATCCAGGATCAAAAATCTCAAGAAAACTGAATGAAAATGAAAACACAGCCTATCAAAATTTGTAGGACACAGCAAAAGCAGTGCTGAGAGGGGAATTTGTAGCACTAAATGCTTTCTTTTGAAAAAAGAAATCTTACAAACCAATAGTTTAAACTCCCACCTCAAGAACCTGGAAAAAGACCAAAATAAACCCAAATAAGCAGAAATTAAGGAAATAATAAAGAACAAAAATCAATAAAATTGAAAACAAAAAAATGATTTTGGTATTACCCTGATACAAAACCAGACAAAGACAGCACCAAAAAGGAAAGCTACATGCCAATATTCTTCATTAGTACAGATACAAAAATCCCTTACAAAATATTAGCAAATAGAATTCAGCAATGTATAAAAAGAATTAAACAATATAACCAGGGATTTATTTCAGGAATGCAAAGATGGTTCAATATTCAAAAATCAATTAAATCAATCTACCATATTAACGATAAAAGAAGAAAAATCATACGTTTATATCAACTGATTCAGAAAAAGAATTTAACAAAATTCAACATCCATTCATGATAAAAACTTTCACTAAGAGAAATTGAGGGAGAATTTCTTCAATTTGATAAAGAACATCTAAAAATAACTTACAGCTAATACTATAAAAGGAAGCAATGAATGCTTTTTTCCTAAGAATAGGAACAAGGCAAGGATGTCCACTCTCGTTACTCTTATTATATAGTGCTGGAAGTTCTAGCCAGCGCAGTAAATGAAGAAAAGGTAATAAAATGCATGTACATCTGAAAGGAAGAAATAATACTATCCTTATACCTAGATGACATGCTTGTCTATGTAGAAAATTCCAAGGAATCTACAAAACAACTTCTAAAATGAATAACTGAGTTTATAAGGTCAAAAGATACAGGTTAAGTATGCAAAAACCAACGGCATTTTTATATGAGCAATGAATACGTGAACATCAAACTTAACATATTTTTATATACTAGAAATGGACACGTAAACACTAAAATTAAAAATACAATCCCATTTACAATAGTTAAAAAAATGGAATAATTGTAAATCTAACAAAACATGGCCAATACATGTATTCTGAAAACTACAAGATGCTGATTAAAAAAATGGAAGAAGGGCCTGCCCCGTGGCTTAGCGGTTAAGTGCTTGCGCTCTGCTGCTGGCGGCCCGGGGTTCGGATCCCGGGCACGCACCAACACACCGCTTCTCCAGCCATGCTGAGGCTGCGTTCCACATACAGCAACTAGAAGGCTGTGCAACTATGACATACAACTATCTACTGGGGCTTTGGGGGGAAAAAAAAAAAAAATGGAAGAAGATCTAAATAAATGAAGAGACATACTGTGTTCAAGAACTGGCAGACTAAACATAATAAAGATGTCAATTCTCCCCAAATTGATATGCAGATCTAACACAATTCCTAAAAAGATCCCAGTAAGATTTCTGTAGATACAGGAGATATAGACAACATTATTCTAGATTTTACATGGAAAGGCAAAGGAATTAGAATAGCTAAAACAATCTTAAAAAGAAGAATGAAGTATGAGGAATCAGTCTGCCCAATTCAGGACTCACTATGTAGCTCCAGGAATCAAGAACATATGGTATTGGTGGAGGAGAAGACACGTAGATCAATGAAACAAATAGAGAACCCAGAAATAACCCCATATAAATATGACTATTTTATTTTTGGCCAAGGCACCAAAGCAACTCAAAGGAAGAAGGATAGCCTTTTCAAAGTAATTATGCGAGAGCAACATCCCTAGGCAAAAAAATGACCTCAACCTAAGACTTGCATCTTATACAAAAATTAACTCACAACGAATCATGGACTTAAATGTAAAACACAAAACTACAAAACTTTTAGAAAGAAAAAGATGAGAAAACCTTCAGAATCTAAGGTTAGGTAAAGAGTTCTTAGACTTGGACTTGACACCAAAAGCACAATCCATAAAAGGAAATATTGATAAACTGGACTCAATCAAAATTTAAAACTTTTCTCTGCCAAAAGCCCTCTGAAGAAGATGAAAAGATAAGGCCTAGTATCTAGAATATACAAAGAACTCTCAAAATGAAACAGTAAAAAAAAACAAACAATCCAATTAGAAAATTGGCAAAATAGGTGAACAGACATTCTACCGAAGAAGATTTTTATAGATGACAAATGAACATGTGAAAAGATATTCAATATTATTAGTCACCACAGAAATGCAAATTCAAACCACAATGAGATATCACTATACCTCTTCTGAAACAGCTTAAAAAAAAAAAAAGTGACACCACCAAATGCTGGTGAGGATACAGAGAAACTGGATCATTCATATATTGCTGGTGGGAATATAAAATAATATAATCACTCTGGAAAAACATTTGTAATTTTTGTTAAAAAACTGAACATGCCACTATCATGTGATCAATGCATTCCTGGGCATTTATCCAGGAGAAAGGAAAACTAATTCACACAAAAACATGTTCACGAATGTTCACAGCAGCTTTATTCATAATAGCCCCCAAACTGGAAACAACCCAGATGCCTTTCAACAGGTGAATGGTTAAACAAACTGTGACATCTCCACATCATAGAATACTATTCAGCAATAAAAAAAGAACTACTGATACACACAATAACTTACACGAATCCCTGGAGGATTATGCTGCATGAAAAAAAGCCAGTCTCAAAAGACTACATGTTATATGACTTTATAACCTTCTTGAAATGACAAAATTGTAGAAATGGATGAGATTAGTGGTTGCAAACAGTTATGAAGGAGGTGGGGGCAAGAAGGAAGTGGATGTGGCTACAAAAAGAGCAACATGAGGGCTGAGGTGATGGAAATGTCTTGCACATTGACTGTATATACATCAATACTCTCGTTGTGATATTTTACCATAGTTTTGGAAGAAGTGATCACCAGGGGAATATGGATACAGGGTACATGGGATCTCTGCATTATTTCTGATAACTGCATGTGAATTCACAATGATCGCAAAATAAAAAGTTTAGTTAAAAAAATTATAAAGCAATACTACTAAAAACCAACAACAAACAAAAAACAGGTGAATAGTGTGTGCTTCTCCTCCCTGTCCTCGTGCCTTGGGTGGAGACTGTCTCCCCTGCAGGGCCTTAGTCAGCTTTTACTCTCGCTCTACACTCTTCCTTCTTGGATATCATTCATTCTGGAGGCGTCAATCACCATATGCCCATGATCGCCAAATGTGTATTTGAAGCCAATTCCTCTCTTCTGAAGTCCAGATATATTTCACTGATAAATGAATATCTCGATCCAGGTATCTTACAGGCACTTCAAGCTAGACATGAGTACATTTAAACACATCGTCTTTTCCCTGCAGCCCCCAGACCTGCTTCCTTTGGGGCTTTCCCTGTTTCCGCAGTGTCACTATATTGTCCAACGCACCCAGATGCTCATGCTAATGTGTGGTTTCCTCTGTCTCACTCTCACATATCTAGTCAACCTTAAAACACCGTTAATTCAAGTTCCTAAATACATGGTCAATCAGTCCCCTTTTTCCCACCTCCACTGCCACCACCTAGTCTAAGCTACCACTGTAACGTCTCTTGAATGATTTCTGCATCCCCATTTGTGCCTCCCTCAAAAGCAGCCCTCTTGTAGCAACCGGACTGACCCTTACAGAATGCAAATCCAAACACCTCACTCCCTAGCTGAAAACTTTTCAGTGGTACCCATGGTGCTTGCCATTGTCTCATCAAAGCACACAAAATCTCACATATTCTGGTGTCCGCCTGCATCTACCATCCTTTTTGCTCTTTTCTAAACTCCAACCATAATAGATGCTTCTAGTTTCTCCTAGGCATCCTGGTCTTTCTCACCTCAGGGCCTTTGCACTTCCCCCTACCATTCCCAGTCCAATCTACGTAATATCTATTCATCAGATCTTATCTTATCCATTACTTCCTCCAAGATGGATTTTCCTGAAGCCCTCAGACTAAGATAGGTCCCTTGTTAAACACATAAACCTATACAACTTCAAATACATCTAATTAAAGTATTTTAACAAAAATAATCAAATCTTAGATTCATGCAAGATAATATCTAAGGTATAAACCAATATATAAGTCACATATATTTGGTTTGGTGCTTTATTTAGGTTAATTTTGGCCTACTTGATAAGACACCTGACATCCATTTTCTTTGAAGCTTTCTAAATGTGAAGTATAATAACAATAAATTCTCCTAGTAAGAGGCTTTGCCATTCATAGTCAAACTACGACTGTGATCTGATTTCCAACCTCCAGAACAGTGAGAAATAAACACTTGTTGCCTATAAGCTACCTAGTCTGTGATCTTTTGTCTTAGCAGCCTAAACCAGAAGACTGGTACTGCAAGTATGGTGCTGCTGTAACAAATACCTGACGCAGCTTTGGAACTGGGTTAACAGGTAGAGGCTGGGAGAGTTCTGAAGTTTGAAGAGAGTTTAGAAAAAGCCTACGTAACGGTGACCAGACCGTTAAAAGCAATTCTGTTGAGGGCTCAGAAGGAGAACAGGAGAGCTACAGAAAGAGCCTCGATCTTCCTAGAGAATATCTAAGTGGTCGTGAACAGAATGTTCATGGAAATATGGACAGTAAAGGCCATTCTGATGAGGTCTCAGACGGAAACGAGGAACATGTTATTGGAAACTGGAGGAAATCCATCCTGGTTAGAAAGTAGCAAAGAACGTGGCTGGACTATGTTCACGTCCTAGCATTTTGTGGAAGACAGAACCTGTGAGCAACGAAATTGGATGTCTGGCTGAACCTTTGTCTAAGCCAAGTGTTGAAAGTGTGGCTTGGCTTCTCTCGAATGCTTATAGTAGACTGCGAGAAGAAAAAACTGACTTAAAGACAGAATTTTTAATCAGAAAGGAAGCAGAAATTAAAAATTTGGAACATACTCAGCTTATCCATATTACAAAAAAATGAGAAAGCATGTTTGGAAGAGAACACTAAGGGTGTGGCCAAGAGACCTTTAGATAAGGAGATTAGCAGGGGTGTGATGGCAGATGTAATCAGCTACCCCAGCAGGAAAACAGCCAACTGGAACTAAAGAGGAGACAGGAGTGAATGAAGGTCAGCTGTCAGACTTAGGATTCACAGGATGGGACCATAGAGCTATTCTGCTGCAAATGTGCGATATTCTTCAAGACAAGGGAAGAAGGACCCCAAAGCGATTCAGATATCATCAGGGCTTCCTCCTCAGTTCAGAAGGGGCTAGGGCATCACCTGGGTTTCAACAGGCCAGAGGACCCCCCACTCAAAACCAGGGGAGCCAGATCCCTCTCCAGCAGAGCCATTGGGGAGTGGCTCCCTCCACCTAGATTTACAAACAATGGAGTTGCCTGGAGCTACAGGGGCAGGACACAAGCTGAGGGCACAGGAGGGTGAGGCCACCACAGAGACCCCCACTAGCACAATGCCCAGCAGAGCTGTGGGGGTGAAGCTGCAGCTGCCCCGCAACCCCAAACCACTAGAGCCACCGGTGAAGCATTCCAGCCTGGGAAAGCGGCTGCAAAGCCACGGGGGCAGGGGCGCCCTGAGTGTGTCCGGAAGGTGGGATGCCCGCCCCAGTGGGCCTGGTGGGCAGAGCATCCAGTTAAAGAGGATTATTCTGGAGCCTTAAGACTTGATGTTGTTTGCCCGAGTGGGTTTCGACTTGCTTGGGATCTATCATCCCTTTCTTTCCTATTTCTCCCTTTTGGATCCAGAGGGTTTAACTCCATGCCTGTCCCATCATTATATTTTGGAAGCACATAACATGTTTGACTTCACAGGTTCACAGCCAGAGAGGAATTTGCCTCAGGATGAATCACACCTTGAGTCTCACTCACATCTGATGTAGATGATATTTAGATAAGACTTTGGACTTGAGACTTTTGAGTTGATGCTGGAACTAGTTAAGACTTTTGGGGCTACTGGGATGGAATGAATGTATTTTGCACGCAAGAAGGACATGAATTTTGGGGGACAGGGGCAAAATGCTATGGTCTGAATGTCTGTGCCTCCCCAAAACCCATACGTTGAAATCCTAAAGCCCAGTGTGATGGTACTAGAAGGGCCTCTGGGAGGTCTTAGGTCATGAGGGTGGAGCCCTCATAAATGGCATTAGCGCTTTTATAAAAGAGGGCTCCCTTGACCCTTCCAACAAATGAGGATGCAAGAAGTCTGGGACCCCGAAGAGGTCCCTCAGCTGGCCATGCTGGCACCCTGATCTCGGATGTCCAGCCTCCAGAACTATGAGAAAGAAATGTTTGTTGTTTATAAGTCCCCCAGTCTGTGGTATTTGGTTACAGCAGCCTGAATGGACTAAGACAGACTGTTATTTATTATGAATACCTTAACAACCAATACACTATTTTCTTGCAATTCTTTGCCATTTTGTAGGCTTTAAGGGGAACTTCATATATACACAAACATTTTTAGAGGTTAAGTTCACTGTGTAAAAAATAACACATGCTTTGTAAATAAATACCAAAAACTGACCCTGAAGTTTAGTTATCCAGCATTCTTTCTAAAGTTTGATGAGCTCCACCCAATGTCTTAATAATAATAAAAAAAAATAACAAAGAAAAAAACACACAGGAAAATGACTGTCGGGATGTGCTGTGTAAAAAGCAGTTTGTTTGAAGCTTTAGAAGGTATGTCTATAAGTACTCTCTGAACAGTAATTTAGACAGGTTAGGGTTTTAGATCTTTACATTTTAAAATTCTACAAGAAGTATTTGCAACGAATCTGTATCTCCCCGATCTCATGGTTTTTTCCGATATCCCATCTTTGATTTCAGATTAAATATGTGTACTGTGTACTGAGTACTACTCAAAAATTAACTACATAGGGCCGGCCCCGTGGCTTAGCGGTTAGGTGTGCGCGCTCCGCTGCTGGCGGCCCGGGGTTCGGATCCCGGGCGCGCACCGCCGCACCGCTTCTCTGGCCATGCTGAGGCCGCGTCCCACATGCAGCAGCTAGAAGGATGTGCAGCTATGACATACAACTCTCCACTGGGGCTTTGGGGGAAAAAATAAATAAATAAAATTAAAAAAAAAAAAAAAAAAACAAAAATTAACTACATCTACTAGTAATCATACCTTCAACTATTTGTCATATTACAGTTGACAACTGTATGCTTCTGTATGGTTCATGGATACACGGCTCATGGTTCTGTGTACATTTAATCTTCACTTCCTGTTAAAAACATCTGGTTAAAGGCATCATTCCGAAGCATAAAAATAATGAAGGGGTGACAAGAATGGATTTCAGGATATGAGCTAAGAGAAACAGCCATGTAAAAATACAACCACTATTAACTGAAGTAATGTAAAATATGCTTAGAAAAACAGATGCTTGGGATTGCCGGAGCAAAAGAAGCAAGAGATGCTCAAAAAAGGCAGCTTCACAGGGTTTTACTGTTGATATTTTGCCAGCCTCAGGTTAATAAAACCAGGTGTCTCCAAGCTGTGAAGGCGGACATACACTCAAACCTGTATCAACCAAAAGGCTGGAGGAGTAACCGCGTCTGATTGACTAAATTTACTTACAAGGCCTTTTTGTTTCAACCACTGCTATTGAAAACCTTTCTAAAATGTATTATGGCATACTTTCTTGCTTTAGTAAGTGAACGGTATAGGAAGCCTAATTAAATCACTGGTGACCGCAGGTCTTACGCTATACATTAGGGTCAGCCCTGTCGTGAGCATCAGTTTTCACTGGACCCTAATGAAGATTTGGACATTGGGCTAGATGTACACAGAGTGGCCTGAGGCTATTCCTTCTTCGGATGCTCCTTTTTTCTTTAACTAAATTGTTTACAAATCAATTTTTTAAAGGGGAGGAAAGGAGCTTATTTTCCTATAAGTCAAAAACAGGAAAAACAAACCTGGTTATCTGAGTTTTTACCATATCACAGGAGCTTTTCTAAAGTAATAGGAATTCTTGAAAAATCTGTTCCATTTCAACACTTTTAGGGAAATGAGCGCCCAAGGGCAAGGCTGGGGAAAAAGAAAGGTAAAATCCAATTCCTATGAGGAGAAGAAAACACTACTGAAGAAAGCTGTGCAGTATCCGGTATTGACTAAGTATGCTTATGCAGTAAGCATGCCATACACTAAGTACATGCCAAGCTCTAGGGCGGCAGCGAGCCTTTCCTGCCTGTGCCTCAGTTTCTCCATCTGCCAAATTAGGGGACCAGCCATTTATGCCTCTCCCTTAACATATAAAAGCTTCCCACGCTGTGATTCATTACGAGCAAAGGGACATTACTCTACCATCAAGTGTGTGTGTGGGGGAAGGGGGGTAATAACTTTCCAAGAGGAGCTAGGATGCCCAAACTCCTCAGATTACTATTTCTCTGTAGTTAATTTAGGAATGCTGGCTAGTCATTTCACTTTTTTTTTTATTGTTTTGGGCAGAACACTCAATGAATAACAAATAAAGAGTTGACTGGGCTATATGTTAAGGGATTAAATATTAAATATCCTGGGGCCAGCCCCAGTGGCCTAATGGTTAAGTTCAGCATGCTTTGGTGGCCCAGGTTCGGTTCCCAGGCATGGACCTACACCACTCATGGCCATGCTGTGGTGGCGGCTCACATACAAAAAGTGGAAGATTGGCAATGGATATTAGCTCAGGGTGAATCTTCCTCAGCAAAAAAAATAAATAAAATATTAAATATCCCAAAAGAGACAGTGAAGCACCCATGGAGGCTTGATCTCCTTTCAGTTTTCTTTGAAGTCTTATCCTAAATGACAAATGGCATCAGCCCTTGTGGTCTGACCCAGAGAGCACTGGAGTGGGCCCCAGCAGAGCTGGGTCTGGGTTCCAGCTCTGACAGTAGCAAACTGCATGCCCTTAGATAAGTCACCGGCTCACCTGCAAAATATTTTCTTCTATTCCTGTCATTAAACAAAAACGCCATGACAAATTCAACACATTTCCTTTTAAAGTAAAGATATTAATTATACAAACAGTTCAGGAGAATGCCATGAGTATAATGTATTTTGATTTTAGAAAGCTAGTTGACCAAGTATTAAATACAAACATGAAGACAGGCTGCACGGGCAACTGGGTTCGTAACTTTGAACAGCAAACGTTGAGTGATGAATCAGAAGGAACCCTGGAAGATGGACTGAATTAACAGATTTAACTGTGGATTCGAATGAAGGGTCTAGAGCACTAGATTTCAAGTTGCCGCTATATGCATATAATAAATTTCTAGCATTCAGTCTGGATACATCAGTCTTCCTGTGTGGAATAACTGACTCATTGGGTTTTCTTCTTGTTTCACAAGTATAAACGTAAATCCTGGCACTACAGTGAAAAAAAACCTACACGTGTGGAGTAGGCGAGGCCTGACTTGAGTACAGTTCATGTGAAAAAGACCTAAGAGCTCGAGCTGACTCCGAGCTCCACATGAGTCAACAGTGTGACGCGACTGCCAAGAGCTCACATAATCTTAGTCACCAGTAACAGAAGTGCAGTGTCCAGAACAAGGGAGTTACAGCTTTACTGCACTCTGTGCATCTCGTGCTGGGCACCACACATCTAGCAGGATGGGCCCGGTCCCCAAAGCACCCTAATTAAGAGTGATACTGACAAACAAGAGCAACTCCATGCATGACAGGGAGCGACCAGAATGTGAAAGGACTTAGAAAACAAGTCCTGAAGACTGAAGGAACTGGGACTATCTAGCCCAGAAAACCTGAGTCTTCGGAGAGAGATATTAAATATCTGATGAGCTGCTAGTGACAGAGTTCAGACCTAAGAGGACACACAGCAAAGCAGATCTGGTGTCCATACAGACAGACCCAAAACAGAATGGGCTGCTTCAGCACTGGGGATGTTCAGGTAACACAACTGTTGTCAACTCTGGCTACACATTAGAAACATCTGGGAATAGCTTTAAATCTATCAGTGCCTGGGCCCCACCCCTGACCAATTAAATCAGAATCTCTGGGGGAGTGCTTGGGCAATGGCAGGTATTAAAAGCTCTCCAGGGGTTTCTAATATGCAGCTACACTTGACAATGACCAAGGTAAATACAATGCGGGTGGCCACCTGTCTGTGTGTGGTATCCAGGGGATTCCTTCTCAGAAGCCTGCATTAGGTTTACTTCCAAGATCTTTTCTGTTCTAGAATCTTCTATATTTTTAACTTGCTAATGTCATCCTCTATGATCATGAAGATTAGCTCTCTCTGCAAATATCTGAGAGGAAAGGAAGTTTAAATGGCGTAGTCTCTTAAAGGGAATAATTTAGGTTGAGATATAATAGCTAGTCTATTCTGTTTATGAATAACAGCTTTCAATGATGTAAGCACTACTATGTTTGTGGGAAAGGGACAATAGTACTGGAATGTTTATATGTTGATAAACTTAATTCCAAAGTTTTGTACAATAAATGTAAAACACGCTAACATTCCAGAGTTCTCAAGTTTCTTCCATGATAAAATAATTCTTAAAATAAAGCAGAAACTACTTTGTAGTTTGGATGGTCTCTGCCACTAGCAGCTTATCCAATGTACATGATAAAATATCTGTTATATTTTCCCACTTTAAATATTTTCTAAAAGGTTTTACAACAGAATAGCCTGGATATTTCGTAAGCAATCTACAGTCCTCCACATTTCCTTCAGTGTGGGTTACATTCTTATTCTTAATCCTATTCTTTTGACCACCGAATAGAAATGTTTCCACATATTTCCTAATCTCCTTTGAAAAGATACATCCATGTGTGTTCAAAAGCCTTCTGGCCTCAACAGAGGTCAGATATACACTGTAGTGGGTGGGGTCATGCTTCTAAATTGTAGTGGCCCCTCCAGATTTTTCCACTTAGATATTACACTCTAAACTTTAAAACTTTCACTTTAGGTTACGGTAAATCATCAACCATTTCCTTGTACTTCTGCTATCTGTCAATGCAAAACCTCCTCATGAATCTGAAGCTGCTTCTAGGCTACTCGAAGTCTCTCTCATTAATCTTTGTCATGTGGTTCATAAATAATGAGCGGTATTACAGATCATCATCTTGTTTACAGACCACCACCACGGAAAGAGTCTGGAATAACACCGTGGATTTGACTAGACGTATTCAGCCTGAACAAGCGTTTCAGGAGCCCTGATGTGGAGACGAAGCACACATTTAACGGTTTACCAACAGCTGGTTAACACGTTTCAAGTAACGATTGCCCTTTCTGTATCAAAACACTAGAAAGAATTACGACCTTACAGCCATTGGAGCAGCTGCTGGGCAGACAGTCTGCTCCCCAGTCAACAGTCACCTTTCCATTTTTCAAGCACATACCTCTCACAGAAATGTTTTCAGTGCGGCAGTCTACAGAGCTGGTTATAACACCGGCACGATGTGACAACAAAATTCATGATGATTTTGCTCTTTCAGCCCGCCCTTTCTTTTTTTTTTTAATTCTTCCCTCCCCCTCTGTCCCCAAAGATCACCAAACCAACAATACTTCCACAAAACCTGACTCAGACTTATGAATATAATGCTTTCAGTGAAAGCAGACCAGCTTTATGGGAGAACAGCTTTCATGAGAAGCAGGAAGCTGATCTGAGCAGCAGAGAGCAGGGATGGGGCGGAGCGGAAAGGAACTGAGCTGGGGGAGAGCGAAGCACAGACGGTCCTGGCTGCTTCTAGTTACTTATTGACAGTTTCATCTTACAGCACAGATTTATGAACAGGGTGAGCATCCGTCCTGCCGTACCTTTTCTTTCTTTTACGAATCTCGGTCAATCTGGTAAACTATGACACGGGAAAGTGAGGCCTTACAGCCCCGCCAGAGCCCAGCTGCAGGGAAATGATGTAAGCCTCCCACCGCCCACCAGCCCCCGCTCTGCCAATCCACCTCTACTCTGACCTGTTCACATCCCCTCCCACCCCCAGTGCCACAGCCCTGGGGCCGCTGGGGCCCCGGGCTCGCCTAGCTGTGTCCTACTGTGCGGCAGAGGGTATTTGCCAGGGGATAAGGAGTATTTTTGTTTTGAGAAAAGTCTTCAATGAAAAGGCAAATGCCTCTCTATTTAAAAAATAATGCTGAGTCGACAAAAACTAGTCAATCCCCAGGAGAAATAATATTAAATAGGATTGAGGCGAGGAATGCAATTTAGCCAAAGGCAGCAGAAGGCGTAATGTAGGAAGGGTGTCATAATGGGAGTTAGGAGACACAGGTTCTACGATTCTAATACCACCTCTGTGACCTTGGACAATTGGCTTAATCTCTCTGGTTTCATTTTCTGTAAAAGCAAAGAGTTAATATAAATTATATCTGAGGTCTCTTGTACTGTTGTAATTTTATGATCTGATACCCAAAAGAAATAAGCCAGGAGCAAAAAGGTAATCTGACTGTGGCCAATCGTTTGTTGTTTACTCAAAATTGCAAGTAATTCCTTATTTAAGCTATTTAAGATATGCTTTGCCAAAGTACTAGTAAATGTGAGAAGGACTAGCAAAAGATATATAGGGAAAAAAGTTTTAGGCAGTTCAAGTTTTAATTCTGATCTGAAGAATTTAGAGAGAATTCAGATGGTGAAGATTCATGCTCAGAAAAGGACAATTTGTAAACAGATGCATGGAAGCAATTAAGACCTATAACATTACCCTAGACAACATAAACTATTTACCTTGGTCAGCAGTGTTCTAAGTTTAAGCGCACACACACACACACACACACACACACACACACACACACATTAGGGATAAAAAAAATTCTTAAAGTAAGAGCCCACAGTATACTGGTTACTAGTATCAACAGTGTTCAAATTAGGGTAGGCAGACTCCTAGAAGTACATGAGACTTTCCAAAGCGTAGGAGGGGTATTGCAGGCTCGCAGAGGGTAAATCGATTTCCAGATCAACTTTTCTAAGCACCCTTTCCTGAGAATGCCCCTAGCGAGGAAGCTTGCCCTTCCCACTTTCCCTTTTCTAATCCCCCTTCTTAACCACTTTACAAAATCCAGCACACAGCTTACCCATCACCAATCTCATTCTGCAGCATTGCTTGGGGTAGGAAAAACCTCTGGGCAGGGCACAAGGGGACAATCAGAATAACTGGTGGTAAAAAAGTGGAGGGACCGAATCACCCTTCTTTTGCAACTCGTGGGGCTTTGCCAATTCTTTGCTTGGAATAAACCTGGGGCAGGACTTAATTTGGTTGTCAGCCGATAAATCATCAAAGATAACGTTAAATAACAGATCACTGTGATTTTGAATATAACCCAGAAGTTCAAAGAACTGAGTGACACTGCTCTATTAATACTCTCTTCCTCTTCAACTTATTTATGTAAACAAAACTTTACAGTGTATATATTAAAAAGAATGAAAAATATGCTGAACTGTTTCTGCAATGAGTAATATTCATCTACTGATATATGAACTAATTAGAAGAAAAGCACCAATAATAAGGCATTGAGATAAATTTCCAACAAAATTTCATTTTTTCCCAATATTATATATCAAAATTTATAATTCACACATTTTTGATCAACTGTATAGTAATTATCACTATGATAACTTTTTAAAAAATCACTTAGAGTCTTACAGTCACAATAAATTAAATTTTGTCACCAGAAAGAAGTATGATAGATTTTTAAACATAGTAATACATATGGATAAAATTTAGTGGGAAAAGTGTAATAATAAAGACTTCAAGGAGAAAAATTAACACTCTAAAATTTCCGACTGTTAAAGAGTCACTTATAAATGGATAGTGGTAGGTGTTATACAGCTATGGTATTTGACTCGAATGTATTTAAGAAGGATGTGACAATTTTATTAAGAAATATTAATATTTACAATCAACGACAATTATACCGTTATCAAATAATTTAAACTTATGACAAAAATTTTAAATGTCAATCAACAAATATATGAAGGAATCCATAGTTTTCAAAATTCTTTTACTGGAGCAAAAATGTTTAAAAGACCACTACACTGGGTCACCCTCTGTCCATTCCAAAGCCCTTTCAAGTGTCACTACAGAGTTTAACAACAAAAACAAAAAGAACAGCAATCTAGAACTTCAAGAAATGAGCCACTTGGAACAACTAAGTTCTCCAAGTTGTAAGTTATCTGTGGTTATATTCTTTGAATATCACAACAGTTTTGTCTCCCACTTTTAAACTACTACAAACGAAAATCTTCTCAAAATGAGGAACTCTTTCCCACCTTCTTAGACCACACCAACATGATTTGATCTTTTATTAGTGTTTCCTAGACAATTATTACTACCACCAATTCTGCTGAGCATCCGTACAATGCCCCTGAGCCCTATGATGCTCAAGATGTGGGTTCAATCCGTGGCCCGCCAATAACAAGCTGCCAACCCCTGCACCAAGGGACTGAAATCTGAAATTCTCTGAGCTCCAACTTTCTCCCCTATAAAAAGACGTTAATCTCACCTTCTTAAATGGTCTCACAAAACTGAGATGGGTTCACACACGTGATCAGGCTTTACCTAAAGATTCCATATCAAGAAAACTTAGTATGTTCTGGGGTTTTCTCCCCTTTTGGTCAGGCTCCTCCCATCACATCTCACCCCTGAGCCTTGCATGAAGCTCCCCTCCCCACTCTAATCGCTATAGGTGTGGAAACCAGCCAAAAAGCTAAACTTGATCGGTTTGTTTAATTCTGATAAAAACGGCTTAAGTAAAGGATGGGTGTCTTCTATAAAATACATCAAGTTTGTGACATTTATTCCCAGAGGCCATACGGGTTCTGGATTACTGACACTGCTGGATGGCTGAGTAATGTATAGAAAGATGTAACTCTGCATATGTTCCATCCAAAACCTCAATCTGCTCTGATATAACAAGAGATTCACAGAAAGGAGAGGCTGAACATATTTTTAAGATGTGATCCTGGGGGCCAGCCCCGTGGCATAGTGGTTAAGCATGCGTGCTCCACTGCTGGCGGCCCGGGTTCGGATCCTGGGCGCGCACCAACGCACCGCTTGTCAGGCCATGCTGTGGTGGCGTCCCACATAAAGTGGAGGAAGATGGGCACGGATGTTAGCTCAGGGCCAGTCTTCCTCAGCAAAAAGAGGAGGATTGGCATGGATGTTAGCTCAGGGCCGATCTTGCTCACACACACACACACAAAAAGATGTGATCTTCATTCACTTTAGTGTCAAACCCATCCCCCTCCCAACCACCAACACACAGGCACATGTTACTTTTATTAATTATCTGCTCACTAAATGTTTTTGCTTAGCATGGTATTTGGTAGTCCAACGCTTCAGTTTCCAAGCTACTGGTCCATCCAGTGCCCTAGAACCTTAGCTTCATTCCCAGAAGCACAAAATAAACCTTTCACTTTCAAAAGTAGCAAATAAAATTCAAATAACATCAAACGGGAGATAAGGTTTTAAAAAGTTAACTGGGGGCCGGCCCGGTGGCGCAAGCGGTTAAGTGCGCGCGCTCCGCCGCGGCGGCCCGGGGTTCGCTGGTTCGGATCCCGGGCGCGCACCGACGCACTGCTTGGTAAGCCATGCTGTGGCGGCGTCCCATATAAAGTGGAGGAAGATGGGCACCGATGTTAGCCCAGGGCCGTCTTCCTCAGCGAAAAAAGAGGAGGATTGGCGGATGTTAGCTCAGGGCTGATCTCCTCACAAAAAAAAAAAAAAAAAAAAAAAAAAAGTTAACTGATATTACCTCCTCTATTTTAAATGTCCATAGGTAAGCTAGGCACCTGATTCTCTTCCATGACTTATTATGTGGTTACTATTGTTCCAGCCTCACCTGACCCTTTAAGCAAGTCTACTATTATTATTTCCAGGTTACTCATTATGAATCTGAGCCTCAAAAGTATTTAAGCGACTTGCTCAAGATCACCAAGGCAGGCAATGCAAGCCAGAACCAGAACACAGTCCCGCAGATGGATGGTCCAGCAAAGTTCCCTACTTAATGGACTTGGCCCACTGGAACAGCTAGTGTGATCAACAAAAGCTGCAGTGAGCTGCGGCAGCATGCCCCCTGTTCTGTGATTCCCACGGTCATCACGTTTTAGTCTGAAGAGCAGGCGTTCTGGAATCACACAAATCTGAGTCTGAATCCAGACCATGTGACCTTGGGCAAGTTACTTCACTTTTCTAAGCCTAGATGTCCTCATCTGTAAAAGGCAATAACAGCACCTATAAGGTTGCTGTGGGGATTAAGAGATAATGTTCTTAGCACCTTGCCACTTACAAACTTGAGTTTACTGAATAATAATAATTAACATTTTTGAGCTCTTATTATGTGACATGACTTAATTCCTCTAATTCTCCCAATAATCCGATGGCATGATAGATACTATTATTATCATTACTGTTTTATTGATGAGGAAAGACTCTGTCCAAGAGAGGTAAGGCAGTTTGCCTAGCGTCCCAGAGCTGAGAAGTCAAAGGGCTGGCGCTGAGACGGAGTGCTGGACTCCAGGGTCACACTCAGAACTGCTGTATACCACCTCTTTGGGAATGATTATAATGACAGCACTACCTCTGTTCTCACCATCATCATCATCACCATCGGCAACCTTCTCTACAGTTAGCCTGGAGGGCCTTAAGTCCATGAAGCCCCCAAGTGATGAGACACAAAGAGCCCGGAATTTGACCAAGTGAGACTGACAGGAGTAAGGGCTTCAGGGAAGCAGTCAGCAGGCAGCTGGACCCTGGAAGAGAATAATGTGTGGCAGAATGCAGAAACGAAATGGAGGCCTGAAATTGGGAACATGAAAAAATATCAGCTATCAGATAAGGGGAAAAAAGGGAACTGAGCCTAAGGAAAACAAACTTATATTTATAAAATTCCACCAGGTGCCTAAAGGAATACTAAAAAGAAAAAAGGCAAAAATCTGGCCTGTGATATAATTTGGGGTCTACTCTCTGTCTACTTAATAACTGTTATCTGACCCTGGGGAAAAACAGGAACATGCTCATCAACTCTCATTGATGAACTGATACAGGCAGAGTGAAAAGCACTGGCCTCTGAGTCTCAGAGCCCAGCGAAACCTCCCTCTCAAGTACCCAAGAGCAATTCCATTCCTTTTGCAAATCTTAAATCATATGCTCGTGCAATGTTATTTCTGAGTTCCTTTGGATAACTGTGTTTTGGGCTTTTAATCCACATTATTTTCCTCTGTGCCTAATCTAAAGCCTGTTTTTTTCACTTAACAGTAGTGGGGGAAATCACAGTTTGCCCATTTCCCACAGGCAGAGTCGAGCTGCTTCCTATGTGCTCCCAAACTCTCCGAATGTGCCACCATTAGAGTCACACTCAGGTGTGACTACAGATCTGGTTTCTCTGTTACCCTGAGGTCCCACCGAAGAGAAGCCATGCCTTTTTCATCTTTACAACCCCAGCACCTGGTGCACCATGTTGCACTAAATGAACGCTGAAAGATTAGCTGAAAAGTTTTCAAGTCTGTTTTCTGACTCCTTCAAGGTTTCCTTTGCCACTGAGCTCACTCTGGAAGCCCATCTCTTTAGATCATGATAATCTTCACCAAAAGTGATTAGGATTTAGTGGATTAGTGATGACTTCTCTGGCAATGGGTTGGGAAAATAAAAAGGAAACACACCCTTGGGTGGATGTTTCAGTATGCTCTTGGATGAACATACACCCAGCATTCAATTTTCAGACAAAAGATATGCCTTAGGGTCAGGATCACTGAAAATTTATTGACTAGCTCAAGGGGCTTTGTTTATCCCATAGTATCCAGCAAAGTGCCGAGCACCAGGTCAGCATCAGATGAGCACTTTTACACTGGTTGATTAATTGACTGCTGCTGTTAGAACTGCCACAGGCCAAATGCAGACCATCCTTGAACCACCAATGAGCGTGTTAAAAGATTCAGCAAGATACCAGTTAGCCGCTAAGACCAGATAATTAGCTTTTTAGAAATGTAAAATTATGATTAAATATAGTCAGAAACAATAAAAGTCCCCAAAATATCCTACTTCTATTTTTTCTGAATGGAGGTCTTTGAAAAATGTAATGCTATAGAGAACTTTTTACCTTAGTTTAAAAACGGAAAAAAATTCCATAAACTATACGGCACAATTGAACAGATTGTTGGCCCTTAAGGTAGGTGTATTGGGGGAGGGTGTATCGGGGAGAAAGACAGGATCAATGATCATCCAACAGTCCTGAAATCTGCCAAATCTGATTCCTGTTTTGATAAATCTAAACACACCTATTTGAAGAAGTTACTGGGGGCTCCCGAAAGTTGCACATGACCCTTTTATTAATAAGACCTGAGTTCGTGTGCAGTGGTAAACACAGCAAAATAAATACGTAAATAAATAAACTTTACAACTTCAGGCTGTATGCAAAAAATGCAAACATTTTTAAACGTTTTGAATGTCCCTAAGATTTTCTTGCATTATTACACTCCAAGAGACATTAAGATTGAGCATTCTGTTCAGTGCAAAGGCTGCTATTATACTAAAAATCAGTTTAAGATATTTTTAAAAATCAATAAAAAACACTTGGTGATACCTTTTTTTCCCAACCCAAAACATTAAGAAAAAAACAAGAACAGCAAGTAGATTACATTGTGCAGGCTGACAGGCTTACAAACGTTCCCAAATACCAAAGTCATACTAAACTGGGCGATTATTCACTTCTTGAAGGGGTTAACCTCTTTAACATAAAGCCACAGTCACAGCTACCAACAAGTGAAATTATAAAATGTCAAAAAATTCAAAGCAGTATTTTTTTGTACCTTAATGATTATAAAGGCTAAACAGCATAAATTCACTAGCAAGTTACAGATTCCCCTCACCACATATATTCAAATATTATCCTTTTTCTTTCATGAAATCTTACTAAGAACATTTCAATTACCTATACTCTGCCTCAAGGAAACATATCTATTAGTATTAAGACCCTCTAAAATAAATAGAATGTTATTAAGCGTAGGATTTGGGTCGTCCTTTTAACTGTGTACCATTACTAACAGGTATAACATTCGTTGATTTTTATAGTTCCTTACAAAATACATAAATCATATTTGGTAGAAATATATTCTCTCAAATCAGATTACATACATCATTTACTCGCATGTTCTTTTTATTTTGATAACTTTCCCAAAGAAAAGGTTTATTTCTACTGTACTGTACATCTCTCTAAGCTCTAAGAGTGAGTTTTCATATTTGAAAGTCAAAATCTGTCAATGTTTTAGCAAGCCCCTTCTAGATACACAAACATCTAAGATGGGTCTATGATACACTAAAATTTTTACTGATGGAAATTTAGCAAAAATATTTTACAATATATTTTCACTTCAGAGAAAACCACTGAGGTAAATATGATTTCCATTTTACAGAGAAAGACACTAAGATTGAGAGAGGTCAAGCATCTCATCTATTTAATAAGCTGAAAAGTAAAGATTTGAACTAGGTTTTCCCCTTGAAATCAGGTGCTTTTAGCATATACTGGAAAGTTTAAAAATATATTTGCTCATGGATGCAGTATAAAATTTGGGGGGGGGGGGATTCTACATGCTTTTAAAATGCCTCCTTTCCCTCCCAACTCCCCTTTGAGCACTATTGCTGCATCTTAAACCAAGTCTTTTCAAGCCTCTTTTATAGGACTTGCACTGCTCCCCTGAATTCTCTAGCCGTGGTTTTGATCCATTTCACTCCTTCATTATTTTTATAACTTTCTTCACTGTCCTATGAAAAACGGAGAACATTAACGGGCTCAATGAAAAATTATCCAAGTTCACTTTTTTCTTTCGATAGGTGTTACAGTTTTAAGAAGGAAAAAAGGCTTCTTTTAGGACTTACAAGCACCAAGGAGAAGGGGTATATACCTTGAAACCTAATGATGTGAGCCTATACTTAATCTATGATTCTGTCCTTAAGACTATGGGAAAAAATCTATCCGGAATGGCATTAACCTTTAGGAAATTGGCCGATTCCCAAAAGTGGAGAATGCCTGGAAGCTGGAGGTATTACGGGTTGTGTTAAGGAGACAAGGTTATGAAAGGTCAATAACTAAGTTTTCAGTAATACTGGGGCCGGCAAAGCAGAGACTTCTGCTGGGACCACACACAACCTGTATTGTTACTGACGAGTGGAACCCCTGACCTCCAGAGCGGCTTAACTCCCACTGTCTGTCCCAGCCCCAGGTGCTGTTGCAGGCCCACTGGTGTGGCTTTTGATGAGGGAGTAAATAATCAGTAAATAAGCTCTCAGCTGCGAGACAGAGAGGCAGGCAGCCCAACACGGTCACTGAAAGAGAGGGATTCATCTGTGTAGTAGGAGGTGCTCTGGATGGAGCTTAAGCTGTAAGTGATTTAAAGAAATAAGAGAAAGACCGGTAAAATAAAAGAGGTCAAGATTTAGAAAACTGAAGTTAAACAGATGCATATATATATATAAACATATATAAATAATTTTCTGTGTAACCACATTATAAAGCATATAACTAATTATTTGATTTATAAAATCTTCATGCTTAACCCTACAGGGCCCAGAGAATGGTTATTTATGAAAATATTTTCAGAGGTGTTTACAAAGGTTCACTTTAAGGAAACACTTCATATCTGAAACTGTAAAACTCAATATTGTACTTGTAAAGCCATATATTCCTGGGAAAAAAACGAAAGGATTAAGACCTGCAGAAAGGATGAAGGGACCATATTACACCCCAAAATGATGGAAAGCACTTAAACAAAGGCATAAAGGAACTAATCAAAATTTATAGAGCCTGATGCAAAATCTCTAGCCAACTGTGAAAATCACACTTTTGAAACAAAGTTTGTTTTGCTAGATCTTGCCCTTTTGCTAAATACACCTTTGTGCCTTTTCTGTGATCAAGAAGGCCAAAATTCTCAGAACAGGCAAGAGAAATTCTGAGATACTTCTGTACTTGAACAATAGTCAGGTTCAATTGCCCTCTGATATCTTCCCAGAGAAAACGAAGAGGACAGTTCCACTTCCGAAACTTTGGAAAAGAACTGCTATGTGGCACCCCTCAGAAACCAAGCCAACCCTTAGGCTTCCAAGCTTCTGCTAGTGGAACTTCTTGACACAGTGCCAAGAACCATTTGATCCCTTAAACCAGCGCTGACGAGCTGGAAGCAGCTGGAGTTCATGAATCAGTGGTCATTTCTCTGCTATATTTTTGTTCTTAAATAATTATCTAAAGGACCAAGTAACTTGATCAAGAAGGCACTCTGGAAATGGGGGAAAGACCACTGGATTAGGAGGCAGAAAACATGCGGAATAGTTCTGAATTAGGATTAAACCATTGTGACTTCAACTGTTCTTTATTTTCTTCTATCTAATAGCTTTGTTTTCTCAGTTCTTTTATATGCTTTTGGGGAGCAAGGAATCAAATACACTTCTTTATTTATCTTCCTAAGAACACAACAAAATAATGGTCAAACAGTAGATGTTCAAAGAAATGTAGTCACTGAGTATAATTAATAAACTCAAATAAAATAAAACAGTTCCTCATTTTTTTCCCACTAAAATTAAGTTTGCATTGAAAACAGGAGAAATAGCCTACAATGATGTCTAAAACTTCTAACTAGATATGTCAAAAAGGCCAAATGGAAGTTTGATGAGGCAGAGTAAACGGCAGAAATGGAAGTAAGTGTGCATAACACACCATCCCTGACTCTGACCACACAGACGTTCTTTGTAGACGTAATTTATTTCTTACCTAATTTGGGAGATTGAATTTCTCATATTCATGAATGTTCATGAGTAAACTATAAATGTGATTTTTAAGTTAAAATCACTATTACCTATAATCACACCACTATTGACATTTTTGACTCCCAGTCTTTTTTCTTTGTAACCCCAAAGCCTGGCACATAGATAGGTACTCTATCTTTAGGTCATGCTGTATGTTCAATTTTTACCCCGTTCTTTTTTACTCATGTATGTTAGTTTTAGGAAAAATAGCATAAGCATTTCCTCATTTATTAAAAATATTAATGAACATAATCTTAACGGCTGAATGATATTATTTTTACTGGAATTGGGAAACTCAGGCACAGAGAAGCTAAGCATCTCGAACAAAGTTACCCAGTTTATAGGTGGCAAACTAGGATTTGAACCTAGAACGTGTGATTCCATGCTGGTAACTTCTTCACTGCTTCTCTGAGTGCAAAGTATGCCACAACCCTCCCCTCCTTCCACCTATACCTCATCCAACCACATTAGCTTCCGGCTTCTCTCCAACATGAAATGGCTGCCCAATCCACGATGGCTTCCTTACTGCTCCTGCACTCTCTACCCTTCCATCCCCCACCCCATGTTCCAGGCTCCTCTTACTTTGTGAGCATGTTGTTCATAGGGCTCCCTCTGTCTGTCAGTCACTTCCTCCTTTCTCCACCTCCTCAAAGCCTGACCACCTTTTAATATCTGGCTCATGCCCCCTCCCCTCCATAAGGTCTTACTGAACAATCAGAACCTTCACTCATTCATTCATTCAAATCATTCAATACTCACTTATTTAACACCGACTGTGGATAGAGCACTGAGGTATAGAAAGGGGCACTACTCTGAGCACTGGGATAGAAAGGGGAACAAAGCCAAAAAGGCTTCTGCTCTCACAGGAAGAACAGAAGATAAACAAGTGAAAAAAAATGCAAACATAATTCGTCACTGATATGTACTATAAAAAACAAGGTGAGGGGCCGGCCCAGTGGTGTAGCGATTGAGTTCGTGTGTTCCGCTTCAGCGGTGGCCTGGGGTTCGCTGGTTCGGATCCTGGGTGCGGACCTACTCACCTCTCATCAAGCCATGTTGAGGTGGCGTCCCACATAGAAGAGCTACAATTCTACAACTGTGATATACAACTATGTACTGGGGCTTTGGGGAGAAAAAAGAAAAAGAGGAAGACCAGCAACAGATGTTAGCGCAGGGCCAATCTTCCTCAAAAAAAAAAAGACAACGACAAAAAAAAAACCACAGTGATTTCTGTACTATTTCTGACCGGCTTTCTGACAACTTGCTGTAAAACTGTGAATTATGGAAGGCAAGGATTCCATCTTACATCTAAAGCCTGGCACATAATAAGTACTTCAGTGATCAGTAAATTAAGGCATGTATAAATGAAGAGGATGGATGAATGGATGGAAGGATGGATGGATGGAATGATGGATGGATGGAAGGATGGATGAATGAATGAATGAACAACTGCCTCAAACCATGACTAAACCATTTCATCTCTAAGTTTTGCTTCCCCCAACTAGGTTGCTCCCCCAACTAGGCTGAGGCTCAAGAGCCTAGAGCCTGCACATCCGTGTTGGTCTGGCCTGCCTAGTGAAGGTGAAAATGAATCTGAGTGGTTTAGGTAGGGCTGGCACCTACAGTTAAGGCATGGTCCCCACTACTTCCTCTCCTCTTATCCAATGCCCAAGTCCCATGTTCATGCTCCTTGCCTGGCTCCTGCAAGCATCTGCCCCCAGACAGGTTCTCCTTTAGGACACGGTCCCAAAATTTAATAACTAACAGTTGAGAGCAAATTGAAAAACTTAGTAATATATTCTTAACTAATTCTTTAAGAATTGTGAAAATAGCAATTTCTAGTCCAGCTTATCTAAAATTACAAGAAGATTCAAATCATTCCAATATATGACTAGATTCTCAAAAGCTTACCAAAACTAATTTTATTTCTCTTTAAAACTGTTAAAGTTTTCAAAACATTCAGAAGAAATGGTGGAAGATATTTTTAAATAAAGCAAGATAAAATGGCAAAGCCCTCAATTGTGTGGAATCACCTGTTTATATCACAATAATCACAGACCATAATCAAGGACACTGTTTCTCAAACTTACATATTAGCCTTGACAACAAAAATAAATCCACAGACAACTCTGTGGACCCCAGTCTAAGGAACATGGTCTTAATAGTTAAACATTCACTTTAGGTACACATTTAATTGTCAACAGTATCATAAACAGAAATGCACACTTTGTGACGAAAATCCATTAGTAATGCTCAGTTACAAGTTAACTAATCAGGCCACCCAGAAAATACTCAAGTTATTTATTTTTTATTTATCATCTAAATGAAACATAAAAAATATTTTTTAAATTCTCATTAAGAACTAGCTAACCCCTGAGGATACGTCTATTACTTGACTCAAGTTTATGAAACCCAGATCTAAAAAAACACAATTAAGGGTATCTCTCAAGAAATTAATTGATGCATATTTGTGGTATGGGCATATATGTGTGCAACAAACTGAATACTTGAATAAAGTTCATTCCTGATTAATTTTCAAATGCTAATGATTCTTAAAACTTTAAAATTTTAAATTTCTCTGCCCATCAGCCACAGTTCTCTGATGGACAAATAACTAATAACATATAAACTCTTTAAAATAGCAGACTATTCCTATTTAAAGAGAATCATGTGGATGAATCATCTTGGTCAAATAATTATCCTCTATTTGTTATTAAATTCTGATTTTGCATTGGGTTTTCTTAAAATGAGAAGATTTGTTTAACATTAAAGTTATATGAAAGAGCATCAGAAAATATATCTGAAACTTGATCTTTTATTGTTCTTTCACAAAAATGTCCAAAAATTATAAATAAAGTGTGATCCTAACCAATAAGAGTAATTGCAGACTGAAATCTAAAGATTCTGGAACCTCTTAGTTTAGGGGTCCTGACCTCCTTTGTGAAATAAATATCATATAACCAAATATCTTGTTTTCTGTGTTTTGATAAGATACTACCGTGTTTTAATAACATAATTAAAACAAGTTCACTTTTTAGTTACCCAGAGAGTCATATATATAAAAACACAGGTTTACTATTCTGCAAATATTTCCCTTATTATTTCAAGTGGCTCATGCCAATTTAGCATCACTAAAAATTATAAATTTTGATAAAACATTTTACAAAGAAAATAACCATAGAAAAAGAAATAGAATCATATTTTTGCTGTACCGAGTTAGCTAAAAGCCCCATAATTGGGAAAAAAGGCTTCCTATAAACATCAGAATTACAAAAAAATATAATTAAAATTTAAAGACTTTAATTGTACTTGCTTTCATATATGTAGCAAGGACCTTTTGGGAAGCTAAGCTATTTTTCTCCACTTGGATATAGAGATATATCCTACTTATCTTAGCATAAATAACCAATCAGCTCTCAATTCCATATCCAGGTACTATCCTATCTCTCTTTCCCCTTTCCAAGTAAAACTTTTCAAAACATTTGTCAACAGCAACTATCCCCTTTTTCTCCCTTTTTACTTGCTCCTCACCCCACTCCTATATAGGCTCTCACTCCCTCCGTTTTTCAAAAATGACTCTCCAAAGATCACCAACAGCCTGAACACTGCTAAATGCAGAGACAGGTTTACATCCTCCCCTTACTGTTTCTTCCACGAGTTACTGACTTGACATTGTCCTGGTTTCCCTCCGCCTCCCTGCCTAGTCCTCAGGCCCCTCACTGGCTGACACTACTCCACCTGCCCTCTTCCAGGCCTTCTTCCTACACTCTTGCTGCATTTTTGTTTCCCAAAGGCCTACTAATTAAGATTTCAACTGAAACATCACTTCCTCAAAGAAGCCTGCCCTGCTCCCACAGGTTTGGTCAGCTCCCATCTGTAATTCTCTTACCAGCCTACCCCATTTTTCTGCTTTTAAGCATTTATGACCATTTGAATTAAAATAACTGCATAAGTAATTATTTGATGTCAACTGTGCTCACTAGAATGTAAGGTTAGGGACTGTAATCCCTGCTGCCCAGCACAGAGCTTTCTATACATGAACATGGAAGGAACGAAGGAAGGAAGGAAGGGAGGAAAGAAGGAAAGAAGGAAGGGAGGTAAAGAGGGATTAGTTTCACAAACCCACCGATAACTATTAGCTTTGATTCTAAAAGGTGTGTAAAACTAAAGAAAAAAATATCATCAGCTCAATAATTTGATCAGATGTTCAAAACAAACCAATTGCAAAATTAGTTGACATTCAGAAGAACTAATAATATTAGAGATACCATGCATAATTTAAAGTACAATTTATCTTGAAGATTGAAATGACTGGCACTTTGTAAAAAAACAAAACAGCCCTGTAAAAAAGTACTTCCAGAAATCAAAACTGTTCTGCAGAATCATTGATCCACTTAGGCTCAGAAGAAATCAGGCTATAATGTAGAAAACCATAAACATATTGGAATAAATATTTCTTAAACGTGATTAATATTTTAAAACTACTCTGAATGACTCAATTTGCTCTCAATGATAAATGAAGCATTAATTACTTCAAAAATCCAGTATCCTGTTCCGCTGGCAATAAGGTGTAAATCATTCATGCTCTGTTTCCTCATTCATAAAGTAAGCAGTTGAGTAGCTGATCTGCAAGGTCCTTTCCAAATCTTCGGAAAGTTTAAAGAGTTATACCCAGAAAACCAACACCGGAACATTCCAGTTCATCTGAAAGTCGGCTTCTGAGATTTTTAACTGTTCAAAATGCAAAAGATTATAAGCCTAAACAAACATTACAAGTCCTCTGAATAGCCAAGATTTGTTTTTATTAATACTCAACAAGTCCCATATATTTAGGGCAGGCCTTTAAACTGTACAACGTGTTCATTTTTACTTTGATCATTGTTGCAATAGGCTTCATTATCTAGTAGTAAATCATATAACAAGGCTGCTCACAGCCTTAAGAAGAGCCAAAACGGGAACAGGATAAGAAAAAGGGAAGAGGAAAAAAGATTAAAGAACAGCAACGGAGAGCATTTATCATGAATCAAAGAGCACAATATACCTCCACAGCCCAAACCTACACCACTCTCTTAATCCTTACAGCAATAATGATGTTTTTGAATTATCAAAAAAAGGTAAAATTATGTATGTTAAAATTCTATTTAGCAAGGCAGGAAAACAGATCATCATTGAAAAGTTTAAAATTTAAACTTAAATTTTAAAAAAAGTTAAAAACTGTTAAAAAACAAAAGGTTCTAAAACTTAAACTCCCAAGCATTATACTTTCAGTGCTACATTAGAGTCCCAGTGATACAACATTAGCGCAGGAAGTACTACCTTATTTATATGCCAACAGCTTTAAGGTGGAAAATACCAGTAAGACAATAATGCTTATACTAATAACCATACGGTAGTCCCCTCTTATCTGTGACTTCAGTCACCCCCAGTCAATAGCAGTCCAAAAATATTAACTGGAAAATTTCAGAAATAAACAATTCATAAGTTTTAAATTTCGAGCCGTTCTGAGTAGCGTAATGAAGTCTTGCACCTTCCCGCTCTGTCCCGCCCTGTCCTGCCCTGTCCTGCCCTGGAGGTGACTCATCCCTTTGTCCAGCGGATCCAGCTGTAGATGCCACCTGCCTGTTAGTCACTTAGTAGCCATCTCAGTTATCAGAGTGACTGTCATGCTATCACAGTGCTTGTGTTCAGGTCACCCTTATCTTACTTAATAATCACCCCAAAGCGCAATAGTAGTGATGCTGGCAATTTGGATACACCAAAGAGAAGCCGTGAAGTCCTTCAAGTGAAAAGGTGCAAGTTCTCAACTTTATAAGGAAAGAAAAAAAATCATATACTGAGGTTGCTGAGATCTACACTTTTATTACAGTATATTGTTACAATGGTTCTATTTTACTATTATTGTTGTTACTCTCTTACTGTGCCTAATTTATAAATTAAACTTTATCATAGGTCTGTATGTATAGGAAAAAACATAGTACACACTGGGTTCGGTACTCTCCGCGGTTTCAGGCATCCACTGGGGTCCTGGAAAGAATCCCCCACAGATAACGGGGAACGACTATACCAGCAAGAGACCAGCAAGCAAAGAAGTGTTCTCCCCTCACGACTAAACACAAACAAGAAAACAGATAAATAACAGGAAGAAAGGTCTCTCCCTTGCTGAAATTTATGTCTGGAAGCTGTCCTAAAATTAGTATTAATTGTTTGGCATTCGGGTGGCTCTGGGTTTTAAAGATGGCTACTTAACTGGCAGACTAAGGCACTTTCAACCACAGAGATATAATTTCATTACTTTTGTGGGGGAAAAAAAAATCAATACTTTAAAACAAATCTTAGTTTTATAAACACTGTCTGGATACTGGGATACAAAACAGACGGGTGAAGGTGGTCAAAAGGTACAAAATTCCAAAAGGAAAAAAAAAAACAGAAAAATGTCTAAAAAAAGTTTCCACGGATGCCATACGTGTGCTGAAAATTCTTAAGGTAAAAACTGCACAAATTTTTGCCAAATGTTTCCAAAACCATACAACAATTTTGCAAAATATTTGCTACCTACAGAATGTATTTAAAAAACATTTCTACCAGGTTAATGTGAATATTTTATTAAACAGAAAGTTTGCCAAAATATCTGACGCCCTAACAAGCTACGAAGAAATTATTGTTTCTGCCTAAATCTTTGAAATAAAACATTTTTTTAAAACTTAGAGATTCTTTTTTGCTAAAAGAAATATTTTGGCTCATATATATACATACTGTACTAAAGTAACCATTATAAAATAATAATATATATTATAAATAATAAAATATATTTTATAAACATGCCACTACAGATGGAATACTACTGTATACACATTGATAGACTCTAAACTCTATTTAAAAATTTCATGGGGCTGGCCCAGTGGCGCAAGCGGTTAAGTGTGCAGGCTCCGCTGCGGCGGCCCGGGGTTTGCCGGTTCGGATCCCGGGCACGCACAGACGCACTGCTTGTCAAGCCATGCTGTGGCAGCGTCCCATATAAAGTGGAGGAAGATGGGCACAGATGTTAGCCCAGGGCCACTCTTCCTCAGCAAGAAGAGGAGGATTGGCAGATGTTAGCTCAGGGCTGATCTTCCTCACAAAAAAAAAATTAAAAATAAATAAAAATAAATAAAAATTTTAATAGTAGTAATAATGATATAGTATAACTCGTTTCTAAAAAATATCAGACAACTGCTCTTTAGGACATAATACACGATTACAAATTAGATTTAATAAATTCTATAAATTCTGCCCTGCTGCTGATAAACTGTATTCTTTACGTATAACTCAAATTTAAGTTTTCTTATCATAAATTCCTCTTTGCAAAGTAAAAGAAACAGCCAACTCAAGGATATTAAATCCCAAGGATGTAGGCAATGTATAAAACCTGAACACCACCAGCTCAGGCCCATGGCAGAGGAGACCAATTAGCAAACCACTAATTATAATTTGGCATATCATTCCATTCTCAAAGCTACTTCTTAAAAATCTCTGCTTAATTCCACAATTATTACCTGTCTAGTTTGTGCAAAGCACTGTTAGGCCCTGCAAGATAGAAGAGTGAAGAAAACGCAGTCCCTTCACTTCAGACTTGGTAGAAGCAAGGCACAAATAAAGGATCACAAAGGGAATTCCCGAGTTTAGGAATCCTGAAAGAGACTGGGCAGTATCAGCAACCGGGAAAAGACTGTTAATTTCCTGGGATGCAGGGGAAAGGTTTCTCTTTTATCCACACCACGCTTCCCAACTTAAGTGTGATTACTCAATAAGTGAAAGTACGAAAGATATACTATGGCAAAACCAGCAGCTTCTATAAAAAATTAGAAGGTTGGTTTAAATTTGTTCCTACTTAAATATAGATTGTTCTTTAAGCAAAACTCATTCAAGAATTCACTTATGAATAACAATTAAAAAGGCTAGCCTCAAACCAGGTATCAGGTAGACTTTAGGTCTTCCATATTTAAACACTTATTTGTATAATTGCAGAAGACTAAAATCGTGAAATTTACTAGCTCTTATTAAGAACATTGTTTAATACTTTAAAACTATAGAATATTTCTTCCTGACATACCTATATATCAGTCATGTTTTTCATAAACACTTAACTATTAAGAATTAAACTAAGTTTATGGGCCGGCCCCGTGGCTTAGCGGTTAAGTGCACGCGCTCCACTGCTGGCAGCCCCGGTTTGGATCCCGGGTGCGCACCCAGGCACCGCTTCTCCCGCCATGCTGAGGCCGTGTCCCACATACAGCAACTAGCAGGATGTGCAACTATGACATACAACTATCTACTGGGGCTTTGGGGGGAAAAAAAAAAAGGAGGATTGGCAATAGATGTTAGCTCAGAGCCAGTCTTCCTCAGCAAAAAGAGGAGGATTAGCACGGATGTTAGCTCAGGGCTGATCTTCCTCACCAAAAAAAAAAAAAAAATTTCAACTAAGTTTAGTGTGACTGACATCAAAAGACAATGTTCCTTTACTAATTGAATCCCACGTAGAAATCTTACTTTTGACTCTTCAGTAAAATAAAACAAACTGTTAATACTACATATTGTCACATCAACGTACTGATATAGGATAACAATACCGAACATTCAAAGAAACAGCAAGGATGACAATGCTGAAGGAGGACAGCAAGAATAATAATAAGGAAAAAAATTAACAACAAAAAAACTTTTTTTTTGGATTTAGGACTTATCTTCTGTCCAAAATGCTAACACAACAGAAGTAATGTCTAAAAATCGGACAGCCAACATAAACTCCTGGTAAACTAAACTGTTTTCTCATTTAAAAAAAACTGTGATGCATAAATAGTCTATTTTTACTACATTAATCTTTCATAATTTCCTATATCTGAAATTAGACTCAATAACTGATGTCAAGTGATTCAAACAAACTAGACCCAATTAACTGCCTATATAATGCCATAACTAAGTCAAATTTTATGTAAAAGATTATTGGCTTTTTAAAGTCTGCTGTACTGATTTAAAATGAGTTTCTCAAGTACAATAGAAAGTTACATGGGGGGAAAAATCCACTGCCATAAACATAAAATTATATTATTATAATTAACAAAAATACCCCAGAACTTACCAACTCATATTCTTAGAACTAGATTTAAAAAGTTAATTCTATAGAAAATGACAGTAAAACTAAAAGATACTCAATCCACCATAGGTACTTTCTTAAATGTCCCCACAGGACCCTGAGAACACAAGTACAGAATGAAGACAGAGATGGAAAGAAGGATACAGCTCGACATCTGACTAAACGCAGGCTCGGCAAACTGGGGAAAAACAAACTAAATAAACTCTGAGGATTAAAATCCTTTAATTTCTTCTCTCTGGTCATAAAAGAGACACCCTCAACATAGGTTAAGTGTCTACATAAAAAGAAGCATAAAGACATGTGCTGGGATGGGAGGGACTGCAGAGCATCCATCAACATTTGTTTGAAAAGACCTGCCAGGCTCTCAGGAGTTACACTTAAATAATGTGACCCTTCCAGACAGGACAATAAGGAGACAGATTAGACCCTTCAAGGGTGATTCATCCTTGGACACATGGCGAGGGGGATCCAATATAAAGCTTGGATCCGGCCTGTTTGCTTAAGCGTCTGGGCAGCTCTTTTGCCGGGCCTGTAACTGACTAGTGGGTGTCAGGCCCCTGCAGTCCCAGGACAAGTAACTCAAGGAGGCCGCAGACTGTGCGGTAACACGCACAGCTCCTTCAGGCTGACTCTCAAACCACAGCACCTGCTTTTCTCCTCCTGTCCTAGCGGAGGACAAATCTCAGTGCAAGGTCCACCTGGTGCTTCCTCACCCTTTTACCAGACCTATCATCTGACTTAGATTTTGAAGAAAACTCTTAAACATAAGCAGTGTAATGACGAAATGAAAAGCAGATTTTAAAAGAAAAGTAGCTACCTCAACAACTCTGGAGGGAACCCAGTGTGACAGTGAGAAGTGAGCACATGCATTCTACACGGGCAACCCTGCCCAGCCCTGCGACCCTTCTTGGGTTTCTCGCGGGGCCATAAACTGGGCGACCACCCGCACACTCCAGGGCTGGAGGATAAACCCAGAGGGTCCTTCAGGGCCCACAGAGTTACCGTGTCAGTTACAAACCTTCTGGAGACCAATATTTAAACCACCACCTAATATCTCAAAAGCCTGAAGATGAACCCACCCCATCAGGTAGCCGCCTCCTGCAAGCAAGCGCCTTCTTCCACTTTTCCCAATCTACCATTCTAATGCATTTCAGGGGACGGGGAAAATGTCACCAGCAGGGGACCCGCCCACACTCGCCCGGCCCGGGGAGCAGGAGGGATTCTTGTCTGCTCGCGGGGAAGCTCTGCCCGGCTCCACCGGAGGGGGAAGCAGCTCCCCGCGAGCCGCGCTGCCCCTGCTGCCTGCAGATGGAGGCAGGCGCAGCGAGCCCGCGCCGCGCCCGAGCCCCTCTGCTCTCGGAGCCCACGGCCGGGAGACGAAGCCCCGCACGCCCCGTGCCTCGGGGACGGCAGACAGCGGGAAACGCGCAGACGCTGCTGGCTCAAAAGACTGCAAAATCCTAACCCGGCCACGAGCACGTGGTGTCTTCTGTACCCACAAAACCCGATGAGAAACAGGTTTCCAATAACTCGACCCACTGACAAATGAAGTTTAAACTCCACCCTCTCTTCCAGAATCAAGCCTGCGTTCCCACCGGCTTGAAGGCAGGGTGGTAAAATGTCCTCTCCGAAATAAATTGATATTCAAGTTGCTTTCCCTCTGTAGCTCCTCGCTGTTGCCTGGAAACAGGAAACCCGTCCCACCTCCATGCTTCCCGACGACTCCCCGTCTCCCTCTCACGGTGCAGGGAATGTACCTGGCCCTGCTTCTAGATACTGTTTATCTTAAAGATGAGCTGATTCTTCTAAGTAGAGCAACGGCAGAAATTCTGCCATTCGACTGCTCAGGGAGAACGTTCACCAGCCAAGCAAATCAGTACCGAAAACGTGAATTACTTAGGCAGGAGAACCTAAGAACCACCTCCCCCAACCCCGAAGAAATGCACTTTCCCTAAAAGCATTTAAAAATGGTGAATGTTAAACACAAATTTATTAAAACAAGTGTGTCAAATAAAAACAAAAGTTATCCCGAGTTTTTTTACCCACTACTTTGCCTGATTGATATTCTTCTGAAAACCCTACTTTCTTGGGGTAAGGGAGAACACCATCTCTTTAATAGTCCCCGGTGCTTGAACCATCACAGTCACCTTGTGGGCCCTTAACTTCAACAGCCACATCACGCCAGATCCTTACGGAGTCTCGTTATTTACTCTTCACTCGATCTTTCCTGCCCACGTCTTTTGCTACCATTGAACTTTAGACATGAATTTTCATTTTAGATTACTGCAGCCACAAGAGCTACTGTAATATTATCACCTACTTAGAGAATACTATGTGCCAAGAAGTACAGAAACCATTTACATATTTTATCTTACTATTCCTTTCAACAGTCAATGAGGCAGGTACTAATACTATCCCACCTTAAAGATGAGGAAACTGAGGTTTAGAAAGTTTAAGTAACTTGACCAAAGTCATACAAACTTACTGTAAAAGCCTAAAATTCCTCTCCTAGGAAGACAGAAGCAGAACATCTTTATCTTCCAATCCTTCCTTCTATTCCTACTAATTTTTCTCTTTGGAAATGTTGTTTTGATAAATTTACAACCAAAAATGTGCACTTACTCCCTTGCTAGGTGAATCACATCGTGATTCACTCACACCAACGGTACCACACAGTGGTCCACCTTCTCCCTTTAGAGAGAAACAGGTGTGTTAGGGATCCTTTTTAGTATTTTAATTAATGGGATTTATGGCAACAAACTTTATGTGCCTTTCAGAGATGCAGTAAAAAATAAATTTCTTCTTGTGATTTAATGTTTCTAAAGAGCTCTGAGAGAAAAAATGTCATAAGAAAAGTTTTGGTGGGTCCCTTGTAGCCAAAGACACAAGACCCGCATGCTAAAACAAAATTCACCAGGTAAAAATAACTAACCAGATAGATAGATCAATCTTTGGAATGTTGACTTGCACCTAAAGAACACTGAATGTCAGAAAGTAAATTTGCATCACAAATTTATTCAGCTTATAATTTTGTCCTATTAACATATGCTTGTAGATAGTTCTATAAATCCTCTTAAATTCTTGCCTTCATATGCATGAAATATACAAACAAGCTTAATGACACTTTAGATCAAAAAAAAAAGACCTCTAAAGCAAAACTGAAAACTAGAAACTGTCCCCAAATTAGTGAACTGTTGAGGTCAACAAGTTGAAATTATAAATTATTATTGAGAATTTCCAGATAACATATCTCTGGTTTTAAAAAATCAGTTATTCATTCAATAAAATATAGGTAGTGTTTTGATTCCTAAACATATTGAAGAAATCACTTATATTTGTGCCAAATAGCCATTTAACACTAAGCAAACACCACAGGCAGGACTGGGTTCCAGGTGCAGTGTTATGATTTACCAGGCATCTCAACTTCAGCATATCCCTCATTACTACCTGAGCCTCAGTTTCCCCACATCTGCAAAGATAACAATGGCAACCCTGACTCTCCCAACAGGTTGTTCTGAAAATCAACTGAGAATATGGATGTGTTCCAAAAATGTAAAATTATTTTTTCTGAATGATATACTCCTTGGTTCTCATCACATTTTAAATTGTCAAACATGCACGAAAGACTTGAAGTCAGCACTCCTATAATTTCTGGCATGCATGCTTCATTTATCTACATTTAGATAACTTGCTTTTTCATTTTTACTAAAACTTGAGAGATGCTATGTTACTCAAGGACTACATGCCTGTTAAAATGATCTGAATTAGACAAAATTACCCAGTGAAATTGGTACAATAATCAATACTGCATCAACAATTATTAAAGATATGATTTTTACTTAGGAAATTTTCAGCCATGGAAATTTTATTTCTCGAAAGCCAAAACCAAAAAAGAAATGGTGGATGATGGCTGTTTCAATAAAAATTAGTACTATAACTAGCATAATCCTGTATGTTACTTCTTTAGACTCTAGATATTCATTCTCATCAGAAGGTCAGTGTGGGCTACAGTGGTGGCAATTTTGCCAAAAACTGAAGTGAGTTGGTAAGTTTTTTGGGTTTTTTTCCCCTAAATGAAGCCTACACCACTGACTATAAAATATAGTCCAAAAATGCCTTATTCACTAGAAAAGTAATATAATCAAGCAAATCCTGGATAATCAACCTGTCCATGAATACTGGCAACAGAATGAATGTCAAATAAACCTGAATTGATATCATTAATACTTTCTAAATTTAGTATGGCTCATAATTTGATATATAACTCAATAGTCTATGCCTTCATAAAATGGTATGGGTGGGGAGAGGAAAAGGGAAAGGCAACTGAGGGTTTTACTATTTTTAATTGAAGTTATATAATTAGACAATTAAAGAGTAGAGAAAATTGTTTACAAGAAACTTTATCATCAAGTTCATGAAACAAAAATGTTTTTAGGCCTAGGTTATCCAGGTAATGGTCTTGGTTTTGCCACTAGAGTTCATACAGGTAGAAACAGTGTTTAATTGCCAGCTGTTTTATGGATTTATGTAATTCTCTAGTTCTAATACACCTTTCATTTATCCGTCTTTATTTTTAAGTCTGAGAACAATTCTAATAGCCAGTGGTCAGATACTTGGGGTGTTAAAACCTAACTAGACATCTAAACAACAGCAACTATTACAGCACCTCACTAACCCAGAAGGTCCACTTGAGTTGGCTTACACTGCCCTCTACAGCCATGAGTCATTCCTTCTGAAAAATAAATCTGCATTTTTGTAATGTGGCAGGACAACACAGAACAAGGTGTCAAGTGATATTCTTCAGCATTGGGCTTCATCTCTAAATCACATGAATAATGGTGACTTGAAAGCTGTATTTTTTTTTTTTTTTTGGCAAGGAAGAGTCACCCTTAGCTAACATCTGTTGCCAATCTTCCTCGTTTTTTGCTTCAGGAAGACCAGCCCTGAGCTAACATTCATGCTAATCTTCCTCTATTTTGTATGTGGGACACTTCCACAGCATGGCTGATGAGTGGAGTAGGTCTGTGCCCGGGATCCAAACTCGTGAACCCAGGCTGCTAAAGTGGAGCATGTCGAACTTTAACCACTCAGCCATGGGGCCAGCCCCGAAAGCTGTATTTTTAGACGTTGGTATGTACCTTTTTACCCATTTTTATTCATTAAGCTCCCAATGAGGAATTTGCTTTATTTCATTTCAACAAATTATTGAGTGCTTATTATGCACGACACTGTGCTAGGTGTTAGGAGTACCAAAATATACATGATATGATCCTTTATCCTTCATAATTTCCAAAGAGCAGCCTAAACTTTAATAGATAATAATTTAAAATATATGTACTTGAAATCACATTTCTTGAAAGATCAATCTAAAGCTGCTATATTGCAAAGAGGGAAATAACTTGTCCCCTTTCATTGTTTTTACTTGGCTAATCTGTTTATTACTAAATTGAGATAACATTAAAAACAAGTATATAAATTGCAAATTTACTTAAAATTCTTATACAAGCCAGAAAACACACGAGTTGGTACACTGGTAGAAAATTAAAGGCACTGACTTCTTTTGAAGATGAAATTAACAAACAGGTGGCTCATTTAACATCACTTAATGTAAGTTTTTTGTTGTTGTTTTATAGTCTTTAAAATGGGCCTCTTTATATAATAGAGATAAATCAGTATATTTCCAGAAAAAGATTAGCTTTCTGAGTCATACTTCAATAGATATAATCTTTTATTTGAATGGTTGATAATTTAAATGCTACTTTTTAAAATCAGCCTGTTTATACACTTGTATATTAAACATTGAAATGATTACACCATATTGATGGTAATTTTAACCTTTTTAAAAAGAATTTGTAAACATACTAACGATCAGAAGACTATGAAGAAAGGAGGTAACATGTTGAGAGTTTACTTGTAATTATAAAATATTTAGATATAAAGACTACCTAACATGCAATTACTTTTAACACATGACAATCTCCAATCCATTTCAGGCATTTTTGGTTTCTCTGAAGAATAACAATCCCAGTAAAACAGCCCTTTGATAGGTATCGATTGTCTCAAGACTATGTATTAAATGAGTTTTAGTTTATTTGCTTTTATTTTAAAAAATAAGTGATTGTCACAAATTTTTGCTAAGAATTTTTGAGAACTAAAAAAAGGATCATCTGAATATCGTAGTTTCAAACAGTTCAGGAGATATGGAGTTTCAGAAAGTTTCAGAAGTAGCGACCAGCACACGGTGGTTCTGTTAGGAATAACTGGACCATCCTAAGAACCTTAAAGAAGGTAATGTACTTTCTGGGTAATATTTTCAGTCGCTTAGTCTAGCATAATATAAGTTCCCGTAACCTTTATTTACCCTTTCACATTACACGTTGCTAAACGATTTCTTCACAAAGTAAGTATATTATGCTTTCAGAAAGAGTAAATGCCCTGCAAGGCCAATGGTAAGCAGGAGAAAATCTGCACCAATGGTTATCTAGCTCAACAAGTGAATCCCAACAAGTGGATTAAATGACACGTGTGTACACACACACACACACAGTGACCAAACACTGAGCAGAAAAAAAAGGATAAAAAAGAAATTACCCTAAACAAGAAACACAGTCAAGAGCAGGCCAAACACACCTTTCTTGAAAATACTGTTTCCTTAATAAGTTTGGGAAGCCAAGAGGAGAACCAGTGGTCAAAGATTCTCTTCTGCAATGAATTTCAACAGACAGAGCAATGGGATCAATTGCTTTCAGGGGAATAAAATATCAAGAAACTATCAAAGATATTTTCTTAGGGTTGTTGTAAAAGAACTGCTGAATTAAATGAGATAACAGTGGTGAGTAAAATAACCATTACAGTTCCTGGCATACAGTGTCTAATAAGTTAGCTATTATTATTACGATTATGGAATTTCATCCCTACGACAATAGAGCAGAGTGGCATTTTTATCACAATTTTGCTAGAAAATGGAAGCTTAAACAAGGCGTCAAGAAACCAGCCATAACATAGTTAAGTGGTAGTGAAACAAGATCTGAACACAGGTCTGTGTGATTGTTGGAATCTATACACTGGTATCAGACATATACATATATATATATATACATACATATATATATGTATGTATATATATTTGTGTGTGTGAGGAAGATCAGCCCTGAGCTAACATCCATGCTAATCCTCCTCTTTTTGCTGAGGAAGACCGGCTCTGAGCTAACATCTATTGCCAATCCTCTTCCTTTTTTTTTCCCCCCAAAAGCCCCAGTAGATAGTTGTATGTCATAGTCGCACATCCTTCTAGTGGCTGTATGTGGGACGCGGCCTCAGCATGGCCGGAGAAGCGGTGCGTTGGTGCGCGCCCGGGATCCGAACCCGGGCCGCCAGTAGTGGAGCGCACGCACTTAACCACTAAGCCATGGGGCGGCCCCAGACGTATATTTTACATGTACTCCAAAATCATCTGGATGTATACAAAAAGAACCCTGAATTCTGAAAATGAAACTTTGGAAAGCTTGGAAATGAAAAATGTATTTACCGAACTAAAAGACTGAACAGTAGGATACCACTGAAAGAATACTACTGAAGAATGAATTACTGAGCTCAAACCTGGGCCAAAGATGTCTCCAGAATGCAAAAGAAAGGGAGGGAGAAATAAAAGGTAAAAAAAAGAAAAGTTATGAGATGCAGAGGCAGAGAGGACAGATCTATTTTCTATCCATCTACTAGCAATTTCAAGAGATGAGACTAGAGAGAGTGGAGGAGAGGCAGTATCTGAAAATAGCATATTTGAGAATTCGACATAATTGAAGAACATGATTCCAAAGGCATAAAGTTTCACACTGAAAGGAGCCATTGAGTGCCAACTGGGATAAATTAAATCCAAAGACACTTAGACATATCAAAGAGAAATTCTGAGTAACAAGGATAAACCAAAAATCTTCAAAATTATCAGAAAAATGAGAAAATATTATCCACAAAAGAGACATCAAACTTCCACTTTTAGCAGTAATCCAAAGGGAAACTTCTGTCTTTGTCAACCTAAGAGGCTGGAGACAGACAATGGGGGAAAAGAGCACGCTCAAGTTCTTCTCCTGTTTAGAGAGAAGCTACACATACCCATTCCTCCAGACATTGTTAGAAAAACATGTTTAAACATGTATGTTAAAAATATACTGGGGAGTGGAGCAATTGGAGGAAGGTGGTCAGAATGTTCAAACTTCCAGTTATAAGGTAAGTCAGTCCCGGGGATGTAATGTACAGCATGATGACAACAGCTAACACTACTGTATGATACATTTGAAAGATGCTAAGAAAGTAAATCCTAAAAGTTCTCATTACAAGAAAAAAAAACATTTTTTTTCTTTTTTTGTATCTATATGAGATGATGGATGTTAACTAAACTTACTGTGATAATTATTTCACAATATATGTAAGTCAAGTCATTACGCTGTATACCTTAAACTTATACAGTGCTGTATGTCAACTACATCTCAATAAAACTGAAAGAAAAAATAAATAAAAGTAACCACAAAACAGGAAAGGAATGTATGCTATCCAAACCAGCAAAGCAAATAAAGAATAAAACAAAGAAAATTTTATCATTCCAACAAAAGTCAGGAAAGTGGAAATAAAGAGAGGGTAAAAAAAAAAAAATTACCAGATATTAGTCACAATAAATATAAACACAGCTAATCGGAGATATACTCAGGGGAAATTAAAAAACAAAAAGTAAAAGCCAGCTATGTCCGTATCCATAAAAGACACACCTAAAACAAAATGACACACAAAGCTTTAAAATTCAGGGATGTGAAACTTTACAGCAGGCAAACGGAAAGGAAAAGCATATACAGCAATAGTGATAACAGACAAAAAAGAAATCAAGGAGAAAAATCATTAAAACGGATAAAGAAATATTTATATAGCCAAAAAGAATAACCTTCCAAGAGTGAATAACAGTCACTGATTCTCATACATTTAACAACATAATTTTGAAATACATAATGAAAAAATTCAAATAACAGAAACTGGCAAATCCCAATTACACTGGGAGACTTCAAAATACCTCTCAAAAAAAATAACAGGTAAATTAAAAGAAAAATATGTAATGTTATGAAGGATAGGAATAACAGCATTCAAATTAACCTAATAGATATAATATTAACCTAACAGACACAAATATGTAGCACTCTGGACTCCACATTAAAGGAAATCACATTCTTTTCAAAGATGTGAAATATTCAGAGAATGATCACACAGCAGACAACAAAGGAAATATTAACAAATTCCTAAATATTGCTACCTGCAGGCCACATTCACTAACCTAAATACAGTAACATAAGGAATCAATAATAAAATGGTACCAAAAAAATATTTAACTGGGGATTTTAAACAATATTTTTAAGTAACATATTGGTTAAAGAGTAAATCAAAGTGCAAGTTTTTAAATATTTCAAACTGACAATGACCACATTATAGAAGAAAACCTGTAAGAAGTCATCAAAATGGTACTCGTAGCAAACAATGCAAATGACATTTTAGAGAACAATAAAAGTTTGAAAATAAGTGAATTATTTCCAAACAAGCACTAGGAAGGAAAACAAAAAAAGACAGAACTAATTAGGAGAAAAGAATTTAAAAAGACATGAGAAAAACGAGAGACGGAGAAAAGATTAAGCATTAGAAGAGATCACTAAGAACAACTTTATACCAAAAACTTTAAAAGCTTATATGAAATGGATAGTTTCCTAACAAAATATAAATTATCAAAACTGACCAAAGAACAAGCAGAAAATCCAACAACAGTAACCAAAGTAAAAAAAATTAAAGCGGTTGTCAAAGATCTACAGCCTCAAAAAGGCACTAGCCTGAGGCGGTTTTATAGGAGTTCTAACAAACATGGTTTTCACCTAAAGTGAACTGTTTCATAGCAAAGGTATAAGAAACCATGTCAGCTGAGGCTCAGTGAACTCCACAATAGAACCAGGTAAGAAGAGCAAGGAAAGGAAAAATTATTGTCCAATCACACTTCAATGCAGATATAAAATTCTTAAGTAAAATTTAAAAATATAATAAAACAGAGTATGAAAAGAGTAACATCAAGCAGAGTTTATCTCAGAAATGTAAGGATGATTGGCATCCGAAAAGCTACCGTGCAATTCACTACATTAGCAGGGTAAAAGAAGACAATGCCATGACAGGTCAGCAAACTATTTTCCCACAAATTCATGATAAAATTTCTTAGCTGAGAATAGGAGAGAACTTCCTTAACCAGATAAAGAGGATCCAGGAGAAGCACACAGAAAACATCATTCATAGTACTGAAATAAATATTAGATGCATTAAACTACACAAAAATATATACAAGAAAGGATATACATTAGCACCAGGAGTAATCAACGTCATACCAGAGGTACCAGCCAATGCATTAACCAACAGAAAAGCAAAAAGAAAGAAGAAAAAGAGAAAAAGTAAAAGATAGGACAAGGTGACACAACTATCATTAGTTACACATGATTCGATTTTCTATAAGGAAATACCCAAGAAAATCAACTGACAAACTAGTACAACTAGTAAAAGAGGTATTACAAAGCTATATAATTCAATCTATTATTTCCACAGAAAAAGAAAAATACTTCAATAGAACACAACATATAAGTTCAAAAACTGACCCAAACACATTTGTACATGATAAAAGCATTTCAAATGAGAGAAAGCACACACTAGTCCACAGTCCTGGCTAGAATAGCTGGCTGCCCCTTTGTGTGGGGGGTGAGAGGATGGCGGGCGGTAACTCTCTCCCTCACAATATTAACAATAAATTCAAGATAGATTTTTTTATTTTTATTTTTATTTTTTTTGTGAGGAAAATCAGCCCTAGCTAACATCCATGCCAATCCTCCTCGTGCTGAGGAAGACTGGCTCTGGGCTAACATCTGTGCCCATCTTCCTCCACTTTATATGGGACGCCGCCACAGCATGGCCTGACAAGTGGTACGTCGGTGCGCGCCCGGGATCCGAACCCAGGCCGCCAGCAGCAGCAGAGCGCGCACTTAACCGCTACGCCACGGGGCCGGCCCCAAAGATAGATTTTTTTAAAGGACTTAAACATGAGAATCAAACAGATATATGTATAAGAGAATATACAAGAAGTATATCAACAACACTGGGGTAGGAAAGGCCTTCTTAAAGCACAAAAAGAAAAGACAAGAAGGAAAAGACTGATAAAGTCGACTACATAAAAACTGTCAACGTCCCCATGAGAAATGACTCTACAAAGTTAAAAGAAAAATAAACTGTGAGAAATACTTGCCATATATATTAATATATATTTGACAAAGGAATAATATATAGACTATAAATGTAAAGCTCATTCAAAAAAAATACAAAGAAAAGGAAGGAAAGCCCAATAGTGAAATATGGGCAAAGGATATATAAACAGGTAATTTGAGGAGAAAAAAAATTAGCTAAAAAACAGATGAAAGTATGCTCAATTTCATCGAAAATTCAAATTAAAACGATGTCATTTTTCACACATCAGACTGGAAAAGTTTTTAAACCTGATAACGAGTTTTGTAAAGGCGTAGGAAAATAGTGACTATGCTCTGCTTTCCTATGAAGACACATATATGTAAATAAATGCACCGAAAAGGTTCTAAAGAAGACACATCTAACAGATAAAGTAGCTTGCGAAGTTGGTGGGGTGGGTGGAAAACATTCAGATTGGGAATGAAAGTCAAGGCAATTTCTCCTTATCTTCGTTCATCCAGCACTCACTCACAAACATTTACTGAGTGTTTAACATGCACCAGACCCTGTTATGAGCACTGGATATGAGGAGCAACAATAGACAGCAGGCCCTGTTCTCAAAAAACTTCCTTTCCGGAGGGAGGGGCAGGCTGTAAACATATAAGCCAGCAAATAATTAAAATGCTTTTCATTTTAAATTAAAATAACTTCAGAAATTAGTAATTACTAGGAAAAACTAAAACAGTTCTATTCATTCTGGAATGTATTGGTCTTTGACAAAGAAACATGCATTCACGCATTACCTGTGAAATAGAAACATTAACTTTTGAAAATCTATAAAATTTTATTCTCTCTGTAATAGTTTACATTTAGGGAATTTATGCACATAACAATATTTAACCCTCTGAAATGCATGGATAAAAATTCCTAAAAGGCCAAATCCAGCAATGACTGACCAGAAAACAGGGGTTTAATAAAAGAAATGCAGACTCTGTGGCGAGATATTTGTATATCCATTGTCACACCAGGTGGAGGGTAGCGCCTTGGGTCCGCTCCTGAGATGGAGCTAAAAGCCACAATGAGATTCACAGAGTTGGTGAGCAAGCCACATGGATCCTGAGAAAAAGGCAGGGAAGGGCCCGAGGCCACACTCAGGCCCTAACTGGGCAAAGGAGACTGTCTGAAGATGTCCCTCCATTAACAACCTGCCACTCCTCCCTCCCCACCCCCCTTCCCCTCCCCACCCCCCTTGCCCTGAGCTTCTTCCAACACAGCAGGGAGGAGAAGGTGTGCAGCCCAGGCTGTGGGGGTGACACAACTCCTAAACCAAAGAAACTTCTGTGGACAGTAAAACAACCTTCAGGCTTTCAGGTCAAAAACAGGTGACAGTTTGTCTACTTCCTAAATAACTGTACAATACCACACATAAAAATTTCTCCCATATTTTGGAGGGAAAAGAAAGACCTCTGGCTGCTGTAGTCTTGTGGTTCATTTGATAAGAAAAGATAACCTCAAATATTGTACTTAGCAAGTTATACGCTATTTCATTAAAATATTTTGTAGAAGGCTGAATGAAGCATGTTAACTCATTTCTTCTCAGGTTGCCTACAGACATTTCAACAGAAATATAAATGTGAATAGTACTTCTTGGTTTGGAACTCTTCTCTATTTTCATTCTAAAGTTTTAAATGTAAAAACACAGATTTATCAGTCTGGTTAAACAAGAAGCAGTTTCCAAAATTAAAAAAGCTCCTTCACTTTTTAATTTATCATTAATATTTCTTAAAAATACACTCACAAATATATTTTACATATTATTTAATTTGTTAAAAATTCTATTTCATTCAGTTAAGCTATCAAGAATAAATGAATTATATAAAATGTGACAGTCAAAGATTATTTTTAATTAATTACTTATATAGGACAACTACCAACATACTAAAAGATAGCCCATTCAATACACCCTGCCTTTGTCTAAAGCAATGCAGACTCTAAAGAACTATTATTCTTTTAAGATACCCGTGTTCACATCTGCCTACTATAAAACACATGTTCAAGGCATGAACATTTGAGTAAAGCAAAACTTCCCTTAAAACAAGTGTGTTTATTTGAACATACAATTTCAGAACCAAATCAACAAGTGTTTTACGGGCTCTCACTCACAAGGAATCACATGTGTGTTTATTTGAATGTAATCTCATTGAAATAAACACAGCTGCGTTTATTTCAACGTGTGAGAATCCAGATCTACACATGTTTGTGCAAGAATGAATCATGAAACCATGACTTAGTGCATGGGAAATGTGACTAGGAAACAGCACAATCACATTCTTCAAATACATCACTGAAAATTAAGCCAACAGCTAAAAAATATCTCAGGAAAAGGTACAATCCAATATATCCCACAATGCACGCAAGAGTATCAATTTACACTGTTAAGTATTAAAGTGTTTCCTTTATATTTCATTTGAAAAAAATTAATAAAAAATGCAAATAATGATGAATAACAAGCGTGAACCTGCCACCAAAATTTAACACTTTGTCGTATATACTTCAGACCTTTTTAAAAAAATAAACAAAACAATGTAAATAAAATTGACATCCTCCATTTTTCTCTCCCTGGTCCCATTCATCTTCAACCCTTCCTCCTCAGAAGTGGACACTGTGATGAATTTGAGCTAAACAATGTACAGCATTGTTCTGCGTGTTTTCTAAAACATATATGGAAGATATAAAGTAAAAATTATTCTGCTATTTGCTTTTTGTCTATCAACATTGTTTCTGACATTGATCCATACTAATTCACTTTATTCATTTTTAACTGGTTCACATTTATTCCAGCATGTCAATACACCATAATGTATTTGTTTCCCGACCGGTGGTCAATGATGCTGTTTCCAGTTTTCCCTATTACAAAACAATTCCGGCTTCAATGTCCTTACATGTCCCCTTGTGCAGGTGTTTGTTTCTCTAGTGTATAACTAAATGTAGAACTGCTATATTTCTCAACTTTTGTTAGATAATCACAAATTGCTCCCCTAAGTGGTTGTATCAAATTATACTTTGATTTGGAATGGGTTCTGCATAACCAGGACAATCTGTCCCAAGCATAGTGTTTAAGGAATTGGTTTCAAAAATGGCAAAATTTCACTTATCCCTCACTTTGCAACACCTAAAAAATACAGATTTCGCCAACTTTCACATTCCTGCTTGATCCACTTGGGTCAGTTAGCACAGAGGTGATTCTGCCCCTAGCAGACACGTCTGATTGTCAGGACTAGGGGAACGGGACTCACGGCTAGTGGTGGGAGGCCACGGACGGCTCACTTTCCCCGTATTACCTTCTGAAGAATAGAATCTCCACCTGGCTTGTTCTGGCATAAATTCACTTTCACTTCTTGGCCAAGTATAAATTCCAGAAACTTTTGGCCTACGAAACCATTCTTTAGATAATAATAAGCAGTGACCTCAAGTGGAAGTGTTTTCTGACCTCACAAACAGCTGGCCTCCGTTCCGAGAAGGAGCTACAGCACACAACGCCGGCCTGCGGCCCCATTCATCAGAGCGTTTACCAGATCTCTTTCTGAAGTAACTGACTATACTTATCTAAACTGAAACAACTGGAAATACAACTAAATCTGAGTCTCAGAGCTTATCAGAAAGAAATCTCTCTTTCTTCCTAGTTGACTTTACTTAGTATCTTGGCTGACATTTTTGCTTTTTCTTTTATTTACAAATCTAAGCCATAGCAAGAGCAAGAAACAAAGATTTTCAAGCCAAACTATATAATTACCTCTTTTGGAAAAAAAAGGAGATAAAAGGTCACGATACTGCCTAGAAAGAGCTGAAAAGACATATGCTTGCTTTCACCTGTCTAAGGGGATTTTTTTTTTTTTCGTTTTTCCCTTTATATTCGTTCGCCCAGTTAAAAAGCAGTAGAGGGTTTACCTTTCTCTCGATTTAATACGCAAAATGTAACTTCATTGTTCACTCAGAGACCATGTGAATCAATGGATAAAAAAACTGAACACGAAGTTAAGAGACCAAGAATTTTAATCCTAACTGACACTGACCCTCTCTTATTACTGCCATGCTTGGCAATTTTATTATCAGACCTTGTGGCTTTCAATAACTGCCTCTACAATGAAGTCTTTTAAATCGACATATCCATCCCCGAGTTTTAGTTCAGCATTTCCAGCTACTTGCTTGACAGGGCCACGTGGGGTGCCCCTGACCAACGTCCACCCTCCTGAACCTGCACTGCCCTTTCCCTGCACACACTCAGACACCCTCCACCGCGGAAGCTCCATCCACGTGTGAAGAGGACCAGCATCGTCTTACGCAGGCAGCTTCTTCAAGGGCTGGCTCTCCTTTACTGCAACTCCTGTGCTGCTTCTTCTGTAGTATCTTGTCTATCTGTTTCTCCTTTTCCAGTTTAACAGTCACAGCCAAGAGCAGGTCCTAGTTTATCGTGTACAGTATTGCTTCCAGGACTTGTCTCCCTTCTGCTTATCCCATCTCTCCTAAAATTCATCCTACACATCCCACACATATCAATCTTTCTAAAGTATAGTTCTGACTACATCACTTCCCAGATTAAACATCTTCACTTGCCTGGCATCTAAGGACATCCACGACCTGGCCTCAAACCAACGGTGACCGACTTTTCTCCCAGAACTCTTTAATAAGCCAAATAGCAGTCAAACCGAATAACCAGCTTTCTATACGCAAACCCACACTTGCATGCACTATGCCTTTTCTCGGGCTACGCCTGCTACCTAGAAAGTCTTTCACGTAAATTTTGACATCTCCAGATCTTATCCAACTTGAAGGCAAAATCAAATGACAACCTTTTCGTAAGGGCTTCTCTTTTCCCCAGTCAGAAGCAACTCCCTGCTCTAAATTGTCTCTCGTTTGTTTACGTCCATGTTGTTACTGCTATTATTGTTCCGACCACAGGAGACAGTGCATATAGCTAATGGTTAGCAAGTCCAACTCTGGAGCCAGACTGCCTGAGTTCAAATCCCACTACCAGCTGTGGGACTGTAAAGGGAGGTAGTTACTTCACCTCCCTGTACCTCGGTGTAGTCGATGCTGGGACGCCCCACCCAGATCCCCGTTAGGTTGGCATACCCACTGCCCAGTCGCTGGGAGTGTTAGATGCTAACGGTTCACAGCTGTACAACAGCTACCTTTTCTAGAGATTCTAGGAAATTATACCCCTGTCTCACTGCCTATCCCCAGGGCAGTCCCCTCCAGCCAATGCTGGACTAATCAAAGTGGCCCCCTTCTCAATGGCAACTCTGTGGTGCCATTCACGCTCCAAAACTCCTCAAAGGATCCAGCTGAGGCTAGATTTTTAGCAAAACTCACATCTTTACCTGGCTTCTTTCTTTACCCAAGTGGTTCTCAAATTCTGCTATCAATCAGAATCACCTGGAAGACTAGTGACTAAACCACAGGGTGCTGCCCAACTCCCAAGTTTCTGATTCAGGGTTCCTGAGTGAGACCTGAGAATACGTATTTCTAACACATAAGGTGTTCTAACACATAGCTGACACTGCTAGTCCAGGGACCACTGCCCTCTGCATCCTGAGGGATGTTCCTCCTGAGCCCTCTTTCAATAAATCGCTTGCACAAGAATCTGCATCTCAGGCTCTGCTTCCTAAGACACACAGCTTCTTAATGTATAAAATGGGTATATTATTAACTCAAATGATTATTGTGGAGATAAAATCAGATAATGCATGCAATAGGCTTAGAATAGTATCTAGCACATAAAAGCTCTTAATAAGTATTAGTTACCATCAGCAGCTCCCCTAATATTACTAAACATTCCTTGAGCATAGGGTCTATCTCTTATCTAACTTTGTATCTCCTGTATCTACCTAACACCAATGCCTAAATTTAAATCAATCTAGTGGAGTTAATGTACTGTGCATTACACTAGATATAATAACTAAAACTTGGTCTCTACTGAAAGCGAGCTTTAACACATGCTCTCTGAAAGAAGAGATACAAGCACTCAGTCACAGTTACAGGCAACATTTAAGAAAGAATTCAAGAGGGGCCAGCCCTATGGCATAGTGGTTAAGTTTGATGCATTCCACTTTGGCAGCCCAGGTTCACAGGTTCGGATCCTGGACGCGGACCTACACCACTCATCAGCCATGCTGTGGTGGCGTCCCACATACAAAACAGAGGAAGACTGGCACAGATGTTAGCCCAGGGCTAATCTTCCTCAAGCAAAAAAAACAGGAAGAATGGCAACAGATGTTAGCTCAGGGTGAATCTTCCTCACTCCCCCCAAAAAAAAGAAGAAAGAAAAAATTTTAAACAGGAATAAAAAGCTGGGAGTGGGTCATGAGTAGGATTCCTGGAGGGTGACTACTGCAAAGGAAAGTGTCAAATAAGATGTTAAAGGAACTAAGTGGTAGATGACATATATGTGAATAAGGCCTTACTATAAAACAGATTACCAGCAAAAACAGTGAACGTGAACGAATCTTTAATTTCCTGATCCTAGATCTATTGGCTTGACTTGATAAACTGCAATTAGAGCAGAAGGAATTTTTGGGTGTTTAGGTGAACAGTGGGCATTAACCAATTTCTCTTGCTAATGTTAGACCTTAGCTAAAGAAAGTCCATTAAGATGTCTAGCCATTTTGCATAACTATCTTGATGAAGCCCACACTTCTCAAAATGGAATAATCATGCCACGTCCACTGCCACTACCCCTGGAGAATATATAAGGTGATATAACAGGTAGAAGCCACAAAATTAAAAAGGTAAATACTCTTTGGGCATCAATTGTCTTGATGGAAAATAATTTCAAGCATTACTTCTGTGTTAAAACATGTAGGTATACTCTTGATGGGTGTGTGGATTCCACCAGTGTATGCTTTGTCAATACTCACCAAACTCTATATTTAAGATCTATGCATTTCACTGTATGCCAATTTTACCTCAATTAAAAAATAAAAAGAAAAGAGGTATACATTATGGAATAGAATATAACATTCAAATGGATTTTTAAGATAAAGCATTCTAGAAACTTCAACGAATCTGAGCTTCTGGCAGCACAATTTGGCCTATGACCCCTGACTTCCTAAGAATATGAGTTTACTTTCTTCTCCCATTCAGGTACTTTAGCAAAACAGTTGAGAGGCAGAACACTAAGAAAACCTAAGATCCCTCTGATTCTGGCTTCCAAGTGTATTTAAGAGAGAGTTCGAGAATCCAGCCAAAGATGCTTGGTTCCTTAAAATTTTCCAACATCTTCATTGGCTATTTTATATAAATTGAGCCTTCTCTGGAAATTTAAGTGGGTGACCCGGTAAGATTACCACTTAAGACTGGTCTGTACCTTAAAAAAACATTTCCTCAAGCAACCTCTTCAAAAGAAATGCCAGACAAGCACGACAACCGCAGTAGCCCCAGTGGGACAGCCCCACTGGTTCTGTTAATTAGAGGAATAACTGCAGAAAGTTACCAGATACCTGTAAAGCCGTTTAACACCCAGCATTTACATGTAATACTCCCCTACAGGGAGAAGGGCTCTGAAAGTTTGCTCAGCAAAATGGTCTGGCTCAGGGCCAGCATCTAAAACAGCATCTAATCCAAAAAAAAATAAAATAAAATATACACACACACCTCAGATTATGAATCTAATGCGAGCTATTTTATATGTAACAATAAGCATTTAAACCTGTTCAATAAACATCTGTTGAATCACAGAGTTGAAAAGGCAGTGGATTCTATTAACCAATAATTTTCTAAAATGGAAAGCAAAGTCCTAGTATCTTGGAGGGACTTGGCAGAATAGCAACAAAGAGTGATATAATATCAGAGCACGAGAACAACAGAGCTGAGCGGGCCCTGAGCCACCCAAGCCATACTCGATGTGACAGACAAGGGCCTGTTGTGGAGGGACACGGCTTTCTCTCCTGACATCAACGTCACAAGATTATGGATAAACTCCAAAACCTCCCACACTTGCTATAACGCCCCATTATTTTTCTATCATAAATTTATATAAATTACATTTATTGCAGAAATATATATTTTCTATTATTATCTTCTCTGGGGACAACAGTTCATTACAACATGTCTGTGCTATATGTTTAAGATAGTCATGCACTGGGGTAGGCAGGGTGGGGGCTAATTTGTCCAGAAATTTTTAGGACTACAAGAAATTACTACTCATTTAAATTCACAAGAATTTGGGAGAATAATTCTTTGCTGGCTTCATCCATGATTTCACAGGCTTAAACCAGAGATGCTCTCAGCATTCAAAAAGACAGCCTCTCTCAATGGCAGCTCCCCATCCCAGTGGTGTCTCAGATGCCCTTCCTTGGGGCTTCTTTAACTCACATCTTTCTAACCTAGAGATGCATATTGTATTTCTGGAAGATGAAGATCACGTTCTTAAACATGAGTGGGATAGTACTTCTGGTTCCATTTCCACTTTTTAATGAATAATTTTTTTGTTGGACTTTTACTATCATAGCAGTGACGTGATCACAGCAGTCAATGTCTTCTTGAAAAAGTTAAGCACTCTCCAAGCTTTCTCCCAAGTATTTAAAGAAGAGCTCAACTTGTGTGGATTATTTTGACCTTTGCACATCACTTTTCCTTTGTTAAAGTGCCCTTGGAAATCTATCAATTCTTCTGTGAGCTGGGTACATCTAAAACCTTCAACCAAGGGGCCAGCACAAGAAAAGCATCCCATCTGTACCGTACTGTTTGGCCAAATCATCTGGTTCTCAGCCCCTCCTACTCAAAACTAGTCTACTCGCAAGTAGAGAGAGTAAGATAAGATTAGGGAATTGAGCAACTGAACCTCAAACAGCAGGCTTTGGTCTAGCAGAAACAAATACTCTGAAAAGAAAGTAGAAACAAAGATTTTTTTTTTAAGGATGGATTTCCATGTTAAGATAAAGCCATTCTCAGTCATTTGCATGGATTTATTTCTTGCCAAAAATATTCTTTACGTAGTAGAGAGATTTAGACAATATGGGAAAGGCAAAAAATGATGTAATAATAATAACTGTGGATAAAAAGACCTTGGGGTGGCCCGATCAGCAGACTCAATATTACTTCTGCATTTCTTCCCAGAGATTCACTTCCATATCACCTTCTTAACATTCAAGGTTTTAGAGACAAAAAATTACCTCTTAGCAAGTTTAAAGTATTTTACAAACCATAAGATATAACCAGACCTCCAGAGTCATTCATGGTAACCCCTTATCTGGAGCATTAAAAAAGAAAAAAGTCACAAAGCAAACCTAAAATACTACCATCTTCCTGAAATAAAACAGTCCACCATTGTCAGAAATCTAGAAACTTCAGTGTTCTGGAATTAAAGATTTAACGAAACAAGACAATAAATAATTAAGAGAATTAATTTAAAAGTATGAATATGTTAAGCTAAGTAACATATCTTTTGCTTAAAATTAATATTATGCTCAACAGGTAAGTGAAATGATATCAGTCTACAACAAAACCTCTTTGGGTACTAGGTCATTTAAGATAGACTCACATGATACACAGAAAATGTGAGAGAAAAAGATCAATTTATTTTCCACAAATAACAGCCAGAAAAGGGTTTAAAAATTAAGAATGAATAATACCAAAATCTGTAATCAATAGTCCCTCACCACTATCTGTTTTGTCCTCTGATCTCAGCTTCAATGCCCCCGTCTCAGCCGCTTCACCCTCTCTGCCCATCTGGTATCCAACCAGCATTTGCCCATATCAGAATTATCTATCTACAGGACTCATGAAGAATACAGATCCTCAGATCTGACTCTGAAGATTCTGATTCTCTCAGGAGTAGACCAGGGAGGCAGCAGTAGCTCCACCTCAAGGCCTCAGTTATTTACCTTCATCTGCCTTTTCACGTGATGTCTGAGGCCGTGTCTTTCAGTGGCTCTCTGGGGGTCCCCCGCTGGCTGCTGTCTTCCTGTCCCCACTCCAGCTCCTAAAATGCACCTCTCCTGTGTAAGCCCTGAAGTCTCTCCTCCCCCATGCTGCCCTCCCGGCACAGCCCTCACCTCCTCTATCTGTCCTTTAGCCCATGCATTAAAAAGCACAGGCCTAGGGGCCGGGCCCCTGGCATAGTGGTTAAGTTCGGCACGCTCCAAGTCGGCGGCCCAGGGTTCACAGGTTCGGATCCTCGGCACAGATCTATACTGCTCATGAAGCCAGGCTGTGGAGGCGTCCCACATACAAAACAGAGGAAGATTGGCACAGACGTTAGCTCAGGGTGAATCTTCCTCAACAACAACAGAAGCACAGGCCTAAACGTTGGCCATAAATTCTTGGGAGCGGGGGGGGGGGGGGGGGGGGGGGGTGTAAAAGTGGCAAATTGGACTTAAGATTCAAGTCAGAATGACCAGAATTCAAATGCTGAAGCAAAGAAACAGCTACGTGGCTAAGATATTAACCACCTGAGGTCTTAGCTTCTTCACAGGTAAAAAAGGGAATAATAATATCTATCTCATAGTATTACTGTAAAGACTAAATAAGATGACTTAAAATGTCTATCACATTCTTTGGTATATAACACTCAATAAATGGTAGCAATTATTATAAACAGAGAAGAATTTATAAAAATGATTAACCCATCAGTATAATGCAGTGTGAGTTTTATCATTCATTTTCATGGGATGTCTAAATATCAACTAAGTCAAACTTTTCACTACTGACCAGTCCATCCAAACTCAGCAAAAGTAGCAGATCCTTCCCAATCTGACGTCACTCTGCTACTCCAAAATAAAATTTCTGAAATAGTTTTCTCCTTATGAAGTCAAATGAAGTACAGCACTGAAAGGGTGAGTAACATGAGGTGCTTGCTATCTCAGCAAAAATGACTCAAAATGGTGTTGATCTATAAATCCCTAACTAATGGGAGCTGCAAGGTCCTCAGAGATTGCCCGTCTCCTTGCCTCTCATCACGGGTGCTGAGACTAGCCACAGTGTCCCTGTTCTTCAGACCTGAACACGGGAAATACGAAGAAACCCAGATGAGAATTCCTGATCTTATTTCAAGATAAATAACCTTCAGCTGGGGGAGGGGACGCTGGGGTGAGTCCTATTACCTTTTAACTTTTTAAGTATTTTTACTGATTTGGACTTTTTTTAAAAAAACATAATTTTACTTGTAACAATGATTTAGAGGACAGTCACTTGGTTTCACACTTTTGCATCTGTAATATTGGAGTAACATGTATTTGTACTAAGTCCTGGATGCCTGTTTTCTCTCCTACTAGAGAAGCTGGTGTTGGGGTACCTGTTTCTACTTACTTTATATTCCCGGGGATAATACCACGCCTGCCAGGCAAATGGCAGGAAGTCAACAAATGTTCCCTGTGTGAATGTGATGGTTTCCGTGATCATCCATTGAAGAGTTTACTTCTGAATATAGCAAGAGCTGTTTCAACTGCTCCTCTAACATTAGCCGAGGATCAGACCAAGTCCAAGAGTAATCCCTTAACACACTCATGTCTCTCACAGCTGAGACAAACCCAGCAATTATTTATTGGGGGCATCTCCCATGCGCCCTGCAGTCTGCTCAGAAAAGGGCAATGTTCTGCAACAAGAGTACACATGGGCCTTTCAGTCCCCTACATGAAAAAGACACGAGCCAGGAACTTATGAAGAATACCAGATAATTTGAATTTTGAAATAATACAATTTGTCAGTGTTTATTCTTCCCCTGGTGGCTCTAACGGGTCACAGAGTCACAAGGAGTTACCCTGGGAAGGACCTTCCTGATCATTCCAGGCCAGATCCTTATTTCACAGATGAGAAAACGGAGGCCTGCCGAAACGAAGTATCTGGCACCAGTTACACACTTCAGTGGTGCAAAAGCCCAGGCCAGAACTGGGTTTATCAACTTTCAGGACTTCACCCTAACACACGAGTGGATTAATGCGTCCGTGATGATGGGAGGAAAGCATCATACATATGACATTTTTATATTGTCTCTTCTTACCCTCTTATAGATTTATGCTAGTTGTGAAGGCAAAAGCTGATATGATTTTTCTAAAGAATGCTCCTTCTAACAAAAATGTATTGTACTAAATAAAACTGAAACAGCATTACTATTCTAAATGTTTCTTTAAATGAAAAAAAAAAAGAAAAAAATCCCTGAAAAGCTTTCTTCGAAACCACTTTATAAAACTGATGATCATAAAGAATTTTCACATAAAAATCAACAAAGTGTTATTATTGGGCTACAATACTGATTCAAGATGCAGCATCAAATAAGTAACTGATATGTGTTATTTCTGTATTTCCTCTCTCCTTTCATGATGTGTGTGTATTTATAACATACAATATACAAAGGGCCCAAAAGAACTAGAAAAATGTGTTTACAGTATATAAAAACTGAACTCTGCTGTAAATTACCTAAACATTGATATAATAACTTTACTTAACAATTTTTTATTTTCACAGTGTTTATAAGGGCTCTTGCGAGCATGACTTAGATAGTGTTGAACTCTTAGAAAAGTTGTTTCCAGTAAATCTGATTTGATGCTTTCATTTTCTCAAAAAGAGTTCCAACAGCAAAAGGAGGCATTCAAAAATCACTCCACTGAGCAACAGGTGAAGAACTTCAGTGTGCTGTCAATTCAGCCTCTAAAATATCACTTGGCTCCGTTCACGCTCTTCAATCTCTACGGTCATCCCAGATGAGCTCCTAATTACTTCCGGCCTGGCAAGTAGAGCCTCTAGGATCTGACCCATTATTACTGTAAAGCCGTATTTCCTTTGCACGCACCCTTTCCTCAGCTGAACTGAATCACAGCCAGAGCCCCTAAGCGCCCCTGGGCTTCCCAATCTCTGGCATGTCCTTGCTCTCAGTTTTCCTGTCATCAGGATGGTCCTTTCCCCTTATTTATTTACCCAACAAATATCTGACAGCCTATTCTGTACCACCTGCTAAAATACAAAACCAAATAAGTAACCTCCCCACGTGCAGGGGTTTGCCCAAATACCATTCAATCTTCAAGGCCATTTCAAGTGTCCATGAAGACGTCCCTAATAATGGAGTCAGATGTTACCGCTTCCTCATCTGACCTCCTTTTGGCATATTGCCTTTACCTCTCGCAGTGACTCATCACTTTATCCAAGAGTCAACACACAGGTGTTGTTCATCCACGGTACCAGTCCTGGGGCGCTTCTTCCCCTGTGTTATCTCATCAACGTCTCATAAGGAGGTTATTCCCGCACTTCCTCTCCCTTCCCACTGCACACGGTCCTTGTGAGAGGGACATCACCTTACCCATCCTTATCCTCCTGGTAACATTCACAGAGCCTAGAACATAGTAGATGCTCAATAAATATATGCTGAAAGAATTAACAGATCTATACATGAATGTGGTAGTATTTATTCTCATAAGAATTTCTGAAAAAAAGTATTATCTCAACACTACTCTTTTTTCCTATCTTGATTCTTCGTAGACTGTTTTAAAATTTGAACGCACCCCTCCTCCTATTCAGCATTAAAAAAAAAAAGAAAGGCAATTAAGAACAGCACACTTGGTTAAGACACTTTTCTTGGTCTGAAAGGTCTACTTACTAGCTCAGTTGACTGCTATCACAGAATTTCAAAGAAAAGTCTTAAGAGAAATATGAGTGAGTACTTTAGCTTCAAGGAATGCACATGGTTTGCCCCTAATTCTGCCAATTACAGGCAAAGCCATCCAGAATACCAGGCATCGTCTTCCAAGTATAATAGTAGATTCCCCAAAAGCCTGCCACCAGGTACACACTTCTGTACCACCTTTCATGTGAACAGGAATGGCTCCAAGAGCGCCAGAGGCACTCTAAAAACAGTGCAGAGAAAGACACTGGGGTCTGGAAAGAGGACAGGGCATTCCTGAGGTCAGCATCAGGCTCGCTCTCTTTGCACAAACTCCCCCTGGACCTGCACAACTCCTGACAGTATGACGCCTCTCTAATCACAAACCTCCCTGTTTAACTGCAACCCCACACTCTGTCTCACCATCTAAGATATTTGTTGTCAGTAGGGTCGAGTGGATTCCAGCTCCTAGCGCCCCTGTGCACAGCAGAGGGAACCCTGCCCGGTCTTTTTGCACCATCCTCTCCCCTTCCAGTGTTCTATCAGACAACGCTCCACTGCTATTCACAGGGTTTTCATGGCCAATTTTTTCGGAAGTGAGCGGCCAGGTCCTTCTTCCTAGTCTGCCTTAGTCTGGGAGCTCTGCTGAAACCTGTCCACACAGGTGACCCTGCTGGTATCTGAAATACTGGTGGCAGAGCTTTCCCCATCACAGCAACACGCAGTGCCACAGTATGACAAGCGACAGAAGGGTGGTGCGGTTCCCTGACCAGGACACGAACCTGGGCCAGGCAGTGAGAGTGACGAATCTCAACGGCTAGACCACCAAACATATCATACTGCTTACTTATTTTATTTATTGTCTGTTTTCCCATCACTAGAAGGTACCCTCCCATCCAGGTAGCATTTTTTAACCATCCTATTATTATTACTATAGCCCCAGAGACTAGCACAGAGCCTAGCTCATAGGAGGAGCACAATAAATGTTTGTTGAATGAATGCTACAATTCTTTTACCATTTATCTTTAAAAGTATAATACTACCCATTTTCAGGATTCCCCTCACTCCTGAGAAAACCACTTGTTTTCTGAACCAGTTTTTTTCATACATAAATGATTGTAAATATAAGATCATATATTGTGTTTACAAATAGACAAATGAACACATAAACACAGATACCTTGAATACATCTAACAGAGGCAGTAGTGTCTTCTTTACAAAGGAGTATAAATTTATAGCTGCTAAGTGTCTATATGCAAAGCACTTGACTGCTTTACATAGGTTATACCTTTTAATTTTCAAAACGACCTGAAACAGTAACTATTATTTTTCTTGTTTATGGATGAGGAAACCAGCGTACCAAGAGGTGAAGTGCCTGGGCCAAACTCACAGAGCTCAGGAGGTGGCAGAGATGACATTCAAACGGGGCTTGTCTGACACACGATGGCACTTTTAAACCACGCCGTCACCCAGACAGATATTAACAGACCAACTTAAAGAGGTTGCTGAAAGCGTGGCTAGGCCCAGAACTCAGTTTTAAATCACAAAAAGAAGCCAAGCAAATGAGGGGAAAAAAGGCAACGTTCTAGGAATCAGAAATCAAAGAGTCCAGGTGTAAGATCCCCTGGATCTGTGAGCACACTGGAAAGGGAACTGGCTTAGGATTTAGAAGCAGGCCCCTCCCGTGTGATCCCAGGTAAGGCACTCCTCCTCTTAGAGGCTCGGCTTCAAAATTTGTGAGAGAAGAGAAGCAAAAGAAAAGAAAAGAAAGAACAAAAGAAGTGAGAGAGGTTGCATAAATTATACCTACCAGCAATATTTATTACGATCTTTATTTTTTTTTTATAATTTTATTTATTTTTTTTTCCCCAAAGCCCCAGTAGATAGTTGTATGTCATAGTTGCACATCCTTCTAGTTGCTGTATGTGGGACGCGGCCTCAGCATGGCCAGAGAAGCAGTACGTCGGTGCGCACCCGGGATCCGAACCCGGGCCGCCAGCAGCGGAGCACGCGCACTTAACCGCTAAGGCACGGGGCGGGCCCTATTATGATCTTTAAAGTGAGATATTGGAAAGTGCACAGAAGAGTGCCTGATGTACAACAGGTAGCAAATACATGTTATATTTAATGTCATATTTCAAATACAACATTTCCTGAAGGGTAGGACAATTATTAAACAAAAAGAAAACCAACTGGGATAGGTTTCATGAGAATCTGGGAAAGACCTGAGAATCTGATCAGACCTTAAAATTATATGTCAGACAAGCCTGCAAAACTCTAAATTCAGCCTTACATTTCACTCATCCATTAAGTAACTCCTGAATGCCTCTTTACTTGATAGGTGTTGAAGCAGGTACTGTCAAGCATGTAGAAACAATCATCACCTCTACAAATAAGGCCAAGTTCAATCATTTCATTCACAGAGCAGGTATTTAGTGAATGGTCACCAATGCCATTAACTTACTAAAGATCTGTTTTAGAACCATCGTAAATTCTTTCAAACTTTGCTTAAAGTTCTGCAGGATAACTATAACTTATGCCACCATCCTAACTATACCTAAGATTTTTTGTGTGTGTGTGTGAAGAAGATCAGCCCTGAGCTAATGTCCGACGCCAAGCCTCCTCTTTTTGCTGAGAAAGATTGGCCCTGGGCTAACATCTGTGCCCATCTTCCTCCATTTTATATGGGACACCTCCTCAGCATGGCTTGACAAGCGGTACATCAGTGCGTGCCCGGGATCCGAACCTGCGAACCCCGGGTCACTGAAGCGGAGCGCACACTTAACTGCTGCGCCACTGGCAGGTCCCTACAGCTAAGATTTAAAGGTGTAAATCTCAACAAAAAAAAGTGAGAATGTTTGAGTTTTATTTTATGTTGTCAGAGCAAATACTTTCCCAGCCCCATCTCATTCTAATATAAAAGAGCTTGTTTAGATAATTGTTACTTGAAGAGCATTTATATATTTTTAAAGCAAGGAAATAAGTATTGATTAATCTTTCAAACTATCTTGAACATTATGAAGTTTACCTAAAATACTCATTACTCACAAGTCAGAATAAATAAACTAGCAGAGTAGTTATGTTAATAGACCATAACAGAAACTAGTTGGGTAAGAAGTTACTGAGAAAATCAATATAATTACTTTTCCTTCTAAAAATATATCAGGAGTTGGGAGGATAAAGGAACCACATGCTACTTTCAGTCACAATAACTATATCACATTTATAATGAAATCAAGATAGTTTTGCAGGTATGCTGAATGAAAAGCCCAGCATGACAACCAGTTTTCCAAAAATCATGATTAAATATCTAATTCATACATTTTTTTTGTGTGTGTGTGAGGAAGATCAGCTCTGAACTAACTTTCATGCCAATGCTCCTCTTTTTGCTGAGGAAGACTGGCCCTGGGCTAACATCTGTGCCTATCTTCCTCCACTTTATATGGGACGCCGCCACAGCATGGCCTGACAAGCGGTGCCTCGGTGCGCGCCCGGGATCCGAACCCAGGCCACCAGCAGCGGAGCGCGTGCACTTAACCACTATGCCACGGGGCCGGCCTCCATACATTTTAAATGAATAAGATAGATTTAACAAAAAATTTTTCTTGCATCAACATTATGATTACTATGGATTTTTATGAAAGTTTTTTGTTAACTGAGAAGTGCCAATCCTTTTCAAACCTTAAAAAGAAAGTAAAAAAAAAGAGGATATGAATTTCTTGCGAAAATTATCTCTCATGTGAGATAAAATGATTTTGTCACATTTCCTAAAATGATTTGACGCTAAAACCACTTGAACATGATTTATTTAATCATGCGGCCCTGTGTATCATGAAATCTAAAAAATAAAGTAAGCAAATAACCAGTGTTCTGACAAAGGGCTTTAAAAACTATGGTCTTTAAGTTACTCACACTAGTATTTCCTAAAATTATGACAATAGTAAATATAAAATTTAAAAACTAGTAATTGATGGCCAGGAAGGACTAGAGAACAAGTGTCATATCTCGGCAAAGTCTAAAGAGTTGTGCAATCAAAACACGGTGGGTCAGTGGCTCCCAGGTCTTGGATAGAGAGGATCTTCAGAGGGCAAAGAAAAAGGAGCCGATTCAAACAAACTTAACATTATCGACTCAGTCTGCTGTGAGCCAGGGAGCCGGCAGGTACGCTCTCGACAGGTCGGGTATCACAGTGTGGGAGAAAACTGGTCAGTGGCCAGTCAGACCCACACAGAAGTAAAATGTTAAGGATTACCTCGCGGTTTCCTGTGTAATATTCCTACTTGAAACAAGCAGCCACCTTTAAACTATTATAAACAAGTACAGTCCTTTTTACAAACCAGCAACACTCTCCTGCCCGTTCTCCCAAACTGTGAGGAGGACTGGTAAGAGAGCGCCATTTCAAAATCTTTGTTTGGAGTCCTGTATTTTACAATCCAGTCACTGAGCTGAACGAAAGGGCCAGCAGAATTGTGGTTATAACCACGTAACGCATCATCACTACCTACTGGGCAACTCAAACTCAACCAGGGAAGCACCACAGACTGGTAACAGGGTAATGGGTTTCCTGCTGGATACCCCACCAACTGCCACTCCTTCCATAAGAATGAGAAAGGTAATTACTGCTCCTAATAAGAAAACAATTCCACGGACCAGCACGAAGAGAGCGAGTACATTAGTATCTTTCCACACACGCAGAAGACTAGCCCGTCTACAATCCCTAGTCGCCCAAACCACCACCCTCGAGTCAGACAAGCTGTGTTCTGAGACCTTCTGCTTCCAACCAAACAGAAGGTACCGATCTGCTATCACCATTCTCCCATGAAAATTAAAAGCTTTTATTTCCATTTAGCTGCCACTTAAGATTTATAAAAGGTTCGTTTTTCCTTTCATTCTCTTAACTCAAGTCCTCACAGAGCATACTTTCCTCATCACAGGTTGCCAATTTGGGGTACGTTAAAAATCCCATCAAGTTGCACTTATATGATGTGACAATTAACTTTTAATGATGGATAAAAGAGGTGGATGCTTAAAGTCATTCTGCATTCTATTACTGCACCCATCTAATAAAGAAAAGCTCTTCTAAAAAGGTCAGAGAATTTTCTTCTTTAATCAGAACTCTAAAAGACAGACTAACTTTGAAAATATATTAAATGGGTTGGGCCGAGAGATGTGTAACAGAACATAGAGCCATTTGTCAGTACACTGCTGATATAAAGAAAGGTCTCCATTAGCTATTCTTTTAATTTAATTTCTATTATGTTTATAATTTTAAAAATAATGACTTCATAAATAATTAGCATTTTATATTCAAGAGCTATATGCATAGTTTTCTAGATGTGATGTTTTAATATCTGCTGTTTAAAGACGAGATCTCGGATATAACTGCCTGCAGGGTCTCCACAAGGTACAGCTGTGCAAGATGCTCTGTGTACAACCCTAGGGGGCGCCATTCACATCAGAGAGCAGAGATCTATATATTAATTATGACAATTTCCTGCCAAAAGGCAGTAAAGTATCTTGTTCTAACAAAATCAATCTATTACGATAATTTTCCAATATTTGAAACTAGAGTATCTCAAGAAAACGGTGCCTTCTTTCTAATTCCACAAAGGAGCAGAAAAGGCTAGCAGCTGCTGGAACTACCCGGCTCTTGTTCTCTGGAAGTTCAGGGCTGGAGGATGGCCATTCTGCGGGTGAACTCCCAGGAGCAGAGCCCCCTTAAGGCAGACCAGGGTTCCTCTCCGAACTGCAGAGCAGAGGTTAATTTCTCCCAAACGAAACATAAAAATACCAACCTTGAAAATATCATCTAGGGTCTTAACTCTCTAACGTTTAGTCCACACACATTTGAGTGGATTCAGGTATGTGGTCACTACGTGTCACTATAGTAGTTTCTTAAGAAGGCCACCATGAGGCGTCGCAGTACACAAATCAGTTCAATCACTCTTTTTACAGCTAAATCTGTTATGGTTTTACAAACTTCTTTCTCATCAACAGCTATGAGAGGTTTATAGTTTCTTGGATAGAACAAAATCTAACAGCCCTGAAATAACTTTAAAGGCTCTTTTGCTTAAGATTAGGATGAAGGGCTCTGAGGCTGGGATGGTTTTCCCTAAGACCAGACTGTAATAAACTTACGGCATCTGATAAACTGGCATGCCATTTAACAATGTGTTATTGTTTTGCAAATTCTTCCTCTGTTTTCACAGGACACAGAGAACTACGCCAAAGCCATGTTTCAGTTTATTATCTGCTAGCTACCAAAATTATGTTATACTACTAGATAAATCAGAAGTCAACTGGTAAGATAATAAAATGATTTCAAAGTCAGTACGTATACTGTATTACCTATAGCTCTATTCTAACAGTATATAACATTTTAGTTCTTTCATCTTTTTAACCATTTATAAACAACAACACACAAAAAGTCACATATTCCTGCTGTGAAAATGGTACCACCAATTGACTAAAAATATTTTCTACATGCTTTTGGAGCTAAGCAGATTTCGACAGCAAAGCACCAAATCAGAAGTCTTACATCTTGCTTCCAGCTCAGCCACTCACATGGCCTGGGTCCCAGTTCTTTAATCTGAGCCTTGCTTCCTTCAAATTTAATAGGATGGATTCCATGACTCCAAGATCATCTGCAACGCCCCTTTTAGAGCTAAAATTCTATTAATTCTCTTTGAATGTCTATTATCTGAATGCCAAAACTATTTTTTTATGCTCTGGCACAACGATATATTAAAAAAAAAAAAATCACAGATATTTCATCTCTTAGAATACTATGTAATACTAATTTTTTAACTGTAGAAGTTTACCATATGCTTAGAATGATTTAAGAAACAGTTATTAACGAGCACTTGCGGATATGGCAACCTGCCGGACAATGTAGGAACACAAACAGAGAAAAGGTACTTTTATCCTGGGCAGGAACCTCAACGTTACAATTCAACAGGAGTCAAGACAGGTCTGGGGCACAATGGAGTGCTACAAACACCATGTGGGCAGCGCAAGAGGCAGAATAAGGGAGGGAGTGAGGAGGAGCGTGGCCTCCTTAGACGGAAAGAGCTGGAATGGAATGCCAGCTCCACGGCTTACCGGAAGAATGACCTTGGGCAAGCCGCCGAGCCTCTGAGATTCAGTGCCCTCATCTAAAATGGAGATGGGAATTCCTTCCTCACGGGCTGTTTGGAGGTGAAAGACAGGGACCACTGGATTCAACTGCTTAAAAACTGAGGGTAGGGAGGAAGTCTACCTAATTATCCTTATGACTTTTATTTTCATACTCCATTTTAAATGAAAAGCTAAACCAAAGAAAAGAAAGGTCACAGTTTCTAACCCCTTCCATCATTACATGCCTTGTTCAATAAACAAGGCTTTCCTTCAAATTGCAATTCTTCAACAAACCTCTTCTTTAGCCATTAACACTACACCATGTCCCCAAGTTGGTATAAATATTCAAATGCTAATTATAAAAATTAAATTGAAGTAAAGAGAATCTATACATAAATTGCTTTTGTGTCAGACCTTAAATCTTTAAAATAAAAAAGGTCTGGAGCTCTAATGCAATCAATCTTTTATCATATTCCCACAGTAAAATAATTACTAGGCCTCTTTAGTCCTGGGGAACTTTGAGAAAAGATGCTAACCAATAAAACTTTTCTACTATGTAAAATATTAATTGCATAATTGATGCTGTAGTAATTTTTGGATGGAAATATCTTCCCTGTTATCGTTGGCAGCGGTGCTATATTGAATTCTCTAACTGGCCTGTGAAACGTTCCTTTTCCACCAAGTGCCAAACTAAAATGCCTTCTAAATTTAAAAAGAAAAAAAACTTTAGAATGTGCCTTCACTTCTCTGAAAACACCAGTCGATATCAAATTATAATACGAATGTGTCCAGAAATGGGTGTAGCTCAGAAATCTAGATCTCAATTCATATTTTTCAATTAATTTTCATTACAATTTCGGAAATACGTTTCCCAGGAAAAAAATGGCCCCAATACATAATCCAAATCTCACTTACGAATCCTAATATATACTTCAAAGCACATTCTTTGTCAGTGCGTGGTCCCTATGCATTTAACTTTTCATCACAAGCTGTAAAAAAGTTAAGTCAAATGGACAGTCGTTCCACATGATCTGAGAACACTTATTTAAATACACAAATAGATTTAAATACACCAGAAATTTAAGGCCCATTTCACCGATATTTTAAAGCCCACAGGGCATGAACAATTAAACCACCATACCGTCTATGCCACTGCTGTTCCAGGTATTTACAACAACTTATCAGGCTGAAAGCAAGAAAAAAACAAATCTTAGTTCAAGTAAGACACCTTCTGCTCTGCACAGAGGGCAGCTCTCTAGAGGAGCGGCCAGAACACTGGGTTTTCGTCTCAGGGGAGCTATAAACTCAGTGACCTCTGTCGAGCCACTTAACAACGCTGAGTCTGTTTCCTCATCTGCAAAATGGGAATAATTATACCCTAAAGTCCACCTCTCAGCATAGTTATACAGGGCAAGGAAGATGTCTGTGAAAGCAGGGCAAACTCGAGACCACAGTAACAAGTGTAAGACATAAGACTACTGAGGCTTTATAGGTGACAAACCTGCAATAAAGAACCATTTGATGACTTAATGATGAAAAGGATGAGAGCAAAGAAGTTGCAACTGTTTAAGCTTTAATTTGGAGACCCGCTAAAGATGCAGGAGGGCTCTGAGAAATTTTTATTCAACTCTAGGAAGGCTGGGCAGACGAAACTGTTTTTGTAAGGGCAAAGGGGAACTTCCTATGTTTACTATGAGACATCAGAAATGCAAATGAGAGCATGGGGATTTATTAATGGTACAGATGTGGAACTGCTTTAAATAAACACGTCCTACAGGAGACTGAACTGTAGGAGGGAGAAAGGGGTACCTGCCTGGACCGGTGGGGAAGGATACCTTCATCTGGGGTGCTTCTGATGGAAAGAGCTAACGCCACTGCTGCCCCTCAGGGAGCAAATGTTTGTTCTCCCCAACTGGACCACGCTCAACAAAATGCTTGACAGGTTTATTTTATGACCACAAAAGTAGAAATTTTATCATCTTTTAAAGAGGAAGTCTGAATTAAAAAATTCTAAAAAGAGGAGAGAAAATGCAAACTACTTCGTTTGAGTTATCTGTAAATAAATTCAGTCATAATTGTAATAGTATACATTGTGGTGATCACGACACATCCCAGGTTTAGTGGTGGGGAAGAAGGTATAGGATGACAGCATACAAGAAATAATCCTATCGTAAACTCCATTTTCCTCATTGATAGTATGTTAACAGTATGTTAATAATGACCTTTAAATAAACAACTAAATGGGATGTGGCAGTTGTGGTCACCAGAGCAACCCTGGGCAGGCAACGCATCTGCGCGTGAGGTCGTCCCAGCATCGCCGGCTTTGCTTCAGTCTGGGCAGGATTCATTTACAGGGCTCTGATCTTGATGCTGATCCACGCCTGTACACACAGCCTCCGATACCCAGTACACAGTATAAAACAGAGCAATTCAACAAAAATTAATCAGACCTACTATACTATGTCCTAGGCACTGTGGGTACAAAGATGAGTAAAATCCAGATCTTATTGCTTACGAAGGTCACAGTTTTTGCTTTAAGATCTGAGGTCACCAAAGCCCTTCCTCAGATGTTCTTAATGACACTGTGACATTGGCTGTATCTTTCTGCCTACTGATAGCTAGTCTATTTCCACACTCTGTCCTGCTGTAAGAGACCTCCTGGGACTTACCTTTTCATGCCATGGATCTGTGGCCTCTGCCAGATCCCTCATGCTAAGCCACACAGTCCACACCCCTACTCAGTCAACTCATATTTACTGAGGTCCTACTATGTGGCAGACACTTTCACAGGCACAAGGAGATACAGCAACAAACAAAAACGGTCTCTCTTCTTACCAGATCCCTCATGCTGAGCCTGACTATCCTCATCCCTACCAACCAGCCAAACTCTGCCTGTGCATTCAACAGTATCTACTGAGTTCCCACCACGTTCTAGGGGCTGAGGGTACAGCGGTGAGCAAAACCAAGGCCCTGATCTCATGGGACTTACCCAAACTTGGGGTGACACTAGCCAGCTTAGACCAATGGTTTCCAAAATGGGGCTCTTGAACCCCAAAAGATGAACAAGACAAAGTCCAGTGGAGTAGGTGAGATGAAAATATTAGATTTTTTCTTTATATTCATATTCAATTTATCTTATCTTTTTTATTTCTAAGCTATTTATATTTTATTAAATACATAATATATTAAGAGCCCAGCATATATAAATTACAAATAAATGTACATATATTGAGGATACATGCTCAAATTCTTTTACTGATGGGGACAGCATTTAAAAAGTCCAGAGGCCATGGGCTTGGCTGATGACACATCTGGAGTGAACTGTGTGGCCCAGGTGGGGTTAGCCTGGGCTGTCCACTGGGTTCATTTTCTCCCTGATGGATTCAAGTAAGCATTGTGAAGGATGCCTAAACATTTAGCTATACAGGTAGAGTTCAGGTCCATCCCAATTTCCCCTTCCTAATCATCTCCTATCGCCCTATACTCACCATCCCTGTGTCCCATGGAAATTACAGCATCTTTACTTTCTATTCCACATTTGGTACATGTGTGTCAACACCATACTAGAAACATCCTGAGGCCAGAGCCATTATCTTTTTATTCCGCAAGCCCTGGAATCTCTAATCCAGTTTTAAATATTATGGGTACTCAACAAATACATATTGCATAAAATAATGACAGTTCAATACATGGAACCCAGAATTACCAGCCAGGTATTATTCGCTTTACCAAAGACTGCTTTTCTTCATAAAATGATTAATACTATATTCCTTTATGCAGCTCCCCGATGTGAACCTTACAGATCACTGTTTACCTAATAGGGGACCTGGGAATAGTAAAACTTCAATCTGTAAATTCAGTAGGCACTGCTAATTAAAGATCACTCAGAAATACACGTGAAGCATTCTGACATTATAATTTGTCAATAAGAATATATACATAGTTAATTTTGAAAAACTAAGTCAAAACTTTTCAGGAAAACATCTTTCATGAAGAAAAGTACTGACCATCCTAATTCTTAAGACATATATATTAGACTTCAAGGCCATCTAGCTGTATTTGAAATATATGTCAGGAATGACATAGATGGTCACATAAAAAAACAAATTAAAGAAAAGGAAATTCACTTCCTAACAACTGAATCATGATGACAATTCCTTATGCAGTAACTGCCCACCACGTGTGTGAGATCAGTCCTCACATGAGCAGCTCTACGCCCACCTATGATCCCACTCCTCAAGACCTTTCAAGCCACAGAAAACTTCTGTATGGATCTGCATTATTCATGCAGAGACTATATGTAGAAAATTATTAAAGTAAAACAAAATCCTGGTCTTACAACAAATCTGAACATGTTCTTTGCGACTGCGGAGAATGTATAGCACCAAATAAGAAGAGAATATATGTCCATACACAAAACTTATAAAGAAGTTCACTGTTACCACGAGAATTGGTAAATAATGAGATCCAAACAGTTATACTTCCATGATGCCAAACAGCCCCAAGACAGAGAACAGGAGACTCACAAGTTATTATTCCGTGTGTCTCTGTTCCTCTTTACTGCTTTAATGTAAACATTAGGGTCATTATCAATGTTGTGAGGTGATGAAGAATATTTCCCAGATCAGCTTCTTCTTTATGATTTCACTTATGAATGTATTTGTTTGTTATTAAAGCACCCAGGGTTGGCATCTGGAACACTGAGCACAACATTTTAGAAACAAAGTTTTAATCTAAACTAGGCTGATGTCCAGAAATGACCCACCAAAAGAGGGCCATAAATAAAACTGGGTGAAAATGCATACATTCTGAGGTGTAATAAACACACAAGTCATGATGAAAAGAAGCAATACTGAAGGTTTCATGGTGTCAAAGGGGACTCCCAAGACCAGACCCGGACCACCAAGCATAAAGTGGGGACGACACTCCCGTGCTGTGACTCACGAAACTGCGGTTGTAAACACAGGCTGAAAACATCCCAGAAAAGCTGAAAACTGCTTGATGGAAGCACTGGGCATAATTTTTCATCTATAATCTCTTATGGATAGAAAAGCACATCTTCACCTCTTTAGAATGTTAACACTTAGGCTAGAGATCTTACTAATAGACTCCTAATTAGTACAGTTTAAGTAACAGTAAGCGTTAGCTACAGTAGTTTATAACAGTTTTATTGGCACTTGTTTGGACTCCTAGTTTGGACGTCTAGTTTAAACTTATTCTAGTCAGTGTGCTTTTAACATGATTTGGTAGACGTGGAATCCTCAAATACTTCCCTTCACTTCAAAAGTGCTATCATACAGAATGTGATATTAACAGCAATAAATATAAAAAGAAAAATAAATAAAATGGAAGTCCAAAACACTTGACTGAAACATAACTTTTTAATATAAATTGAAAGCTTTATCAAAAAAAGTCAGCAGCCTTTTAAATAAACCAAAAGGTAAAAGAATGCAGTAATATTTAAATAAAAGCCAAATGAAGGTTAGACGCCTAATTTTTAAAATCCACTTTAGTGCTTGGGCCAAATTCGTCTTACAACCTTAATGACAATTAGGACAAACATGGTGTGACAGCAAGGAACTCCGCCCATACTTCAAGGTCCAGCTCCTACGTAGGAATTAGCCAGTTTTCCAGTGACAATTACTCAGTACTATTCTATGCCATATCTATTAGAACAATTAGCACAGAATAACTTACAGGATAGATATTTACATCTCCTGGACTTTTCCAGCCAGCAGAACGCATTCGCTTTGAGGACAAGGGCTGTTCCATATTCATCTTTATATCCTCAAAGTATAAGTTAGCATCAACGTGCCGTACTCAAGTGTGAACGCTGAATTAAATTGATAATAGTTTTTGCTACCTCAGTCTCACCAACATTTGACCAACCTATTTAATGTGCAAAATGTTCTTTGAACATGACCAAAGAAAATAAGTGAAAAGAAAGGTGTTAAATGGCATAAAACTTATTCAGTTGACAAACCTACTTGAATGAGAACAATACGGAGGTGGTTTATTATGGTGAGATGAAATACAAGAAATGGAAGCTCAACATCTTTGGTGAAGTATCATTCAGCTAAAACGATTCAAGAGCACACTCTTAATAAGATTATCATCCACAAGAGCTACTTTGCCAAAACAGATAAATATCCTATTTACACGTTTCATGGATCAGGGAAAAGGAAAAGCCATTAAAAAAACCAACAACAAAGAATGACAAACTTTTTATCTTCTATATCTGAATGAGGCTCTGATTTGCTGAATTTGCAAAAAGAATTTAATTTCAGATGAATAGGGTTCTTAGTACAAAAAAACGACATTACTTTATATTGTCTAAATGATTTGCTATTTGTATACAAACGTGTAATCCATAAAATCTCCTCTACTTATCACAGTAGAAATAAGTTTCTTAGGTAAAACAAATCAAAAGTACCCATAAACCACTTCAAAAACTGGTAACTTTTGACTGATCCTATAGCTAACTCATGTTTGATCATCAGACCCTCTACAATGAAGTCCATGAACCCGCTTATTAATTTTCCACTAACGGTGAATTTCTTTTCAAAGCAAATGTCAGAAAATATTTTACAACACTATCCACATTATATTGGTAAATTACCTTAGTAAAATATATTCACCCACTAAGTATTAAAAAGCACCAGAGTAAAAGCGTATTCAGAATATTCAGCTAAGAAAACTCAACTCTTCCTGCAAGAATGAATGATTTCTACTGACGTACCAGAGGAATTAATAAATAGTAAAAACAGTCACTGTTGTTATTAGCATTTCCATACTAGATATACCAACTAAGAAGAAAGTTCACTAAATGTCAATTTATAAACTAAGTTTTGGGCTGGTTCAGTCTTTTGACCTCATTGATGGAAACTGACCAGAGGTCCCAGCTCAGAGACCTTCTCATCCACCTCCTTCAAGAGTAGTAGAGAGCAGCGGTCCAGCCCTATCACTTCAAAATGAAGAGGATTTCTCTTTTTGGAAGAAAAAAAAATTGGGGGGAATTCTTGGCTGAAAGTGGCCCCAAACCTTTCATTCTAACCTCTTGGAATGTGGCTCTAAAGGCAGGTAAATACAGAAAAAGCACAAGAGACTGAGGCCCCGCAGACAGGTGTCCTAAGCCTGGCACACCACGTGCTACCTGTGTGACCTCAGACAAGTTACTACACCTGAGACTGACCTTCCTCATCATTCAAATAGGGTTACCTCTGGTCAGAAAGTTGTCGTGAAAAACAAAATAGTAAAAATAAAACTTGCGCTTCATAAGGAAGTGCTCAGTCCAAATTATCTTTCTCCCTTCCTCCCGAAGTAAAATACTATTTGAGAAACTCTTCTAAAAACTGCTTTCAACTTTCCCTCAAATAGAAATGAAACTGTGTAGTCATTCTATCACCCTAAAAAACAAAAATAATTGGATAAGGAGTTTACTTCAACTTATTTCATAAAAACAACAGGTGACTTGACTTCGCATAGCCCTGCTAAAGGCTCCTCTTCATCCCTTCCGAATTGACCCTTATATGTGAGGAACTGTAAGTCTCAAACTCATATGTCAACAACTTTATTATATGAGCAGTGATAAATACTAAAAGAACTCAAAAACTACAAACAAATCTTTACAATCAAATGATGGTAAAAAAATAGAAAGAAGTTCAACTCTATATTCCCATTCTCAAACATTTGTAGGCAGTGTCACAGATGTACATTAGCAAATATAATAATAAGCTGAGAGAGAAAAAAGAGATTAGATAGACAGACAAATACGACAGAGGAAAGAGAGGGGAAGAGTGAGGAGAGGAAGGAAGAAAGAAAGGAGAGAAAGGAGGAAGGGAGGGAGGGAAAGGGAAGGAAAGAAAAAAAAATGATAACTTCAGTAACTTGAAAGATAACCAAAATTTGACAGCTGGATGTGGAGAATTATTTTCTCATTTTGTTCCAGGCTCCACCACATTCCCTTTGCAGTCAACGAGAACTCTACACTTGGGTGAGTTTTGAGAGGCACACCAAAAGCTGAAAAACAACTCAGCATTTTTTAATATTAAAAAAAATCAGCATTGCTAATAAGACTCCCTCTGAATTACTCAATCTGTGGCTTTCCTACACCAAAGGATGTAGTTATATCAGTAACCAATGGAAAAAGAAAAACGTTAGCCATTAACAGTTTCAGTTTATACTAAATGAAGACTGATTCATCAAGTCTTACTTCCATAACAGTAGATCTGATCAGCTATAGCTTTACTCCTAGAGTGTCATTTAGACTCTTCCTCACATCATACTTTTCATTTTTCTATAGTGGTTTTAGAGGAGATTAAAAGTACAAAGCCAAGATCTTAACTTAGTATTTCTCAGATAATTATTGAAAATAAAGGTAACTAGAACCTCTATAAAACAATACAACCCAAAAAACTCTCACCTTAGAGTAGACTAAATTTGCAGAAAACACTTTCTACTTTTACTTTTCTGATAGAAGGAAAGAAACATGCAAGTGGCAATCAATAAAATAAAGGAAATATAACCCCTTCAGGAAACCTCTCATAACAGTAAACCATAATGAAAGTAGCTTAAATTTTGTTCACCATTATGTGAGAAACATTCAACATGGCAGAAGTTTCAAATATTATTTCAGTGTATGTTTGTTTGTTTAATAAAACTAACTACAATGAAAAAAAGGAACCACAATGTCAAAATGCATATATGAGGTTCAACGTTGTGTGTGTCTCTGCTCAACTTAGGGGGTAAAAACGATACTAACTACTAACCATTTGCTTACCTGACTTTATAACCTCAGATGCCTTCCACCCTTATATTTGAAGCCACAGGGTTTCAACAGACAGTTTGACTGAGTTAATATGTAATGTTAAGAAATCTTCCATGATTTGCCAGCTTGCAATGAAATCAAAATGTTCAGATGATCAGTGATCAAAATTAGCAAAAGGATTTTCATCAAGTTAAATGAGTAGGAATACTAGACAATTTCACTCTGTGGACTAAGGAAGTTAATACAATACAATCACAATCCCTTATTTGAAACCCGTAGGTCCAGGTATGCTTCAGATTTTTATGGGTTTTAAAAAGGTCAAAAGGTCCATATAGCACATATTATGTAACATTCCTAGCCAGATCTAGGAGAGCATCTCATAATCAAACATACTATTTCTATAGAAAAATATGTGAATATTCTTTCTAAGTGGGCCTAAAGTAATTTAAAACTACTTTAAACAGGCCCCTGACAGTTTGGGTCAGGTTTTGCCACCAAAAGAATTTTGATGTCAAACTTTCGGAGGCAAAAAAAATTTTTAGTTTTTCAGAGATATTTTAAATGAAGGATTGTGAATATATATCCGATACCACTATACATCAAAGTACAAAGACATTTTCAACACATACAGAACTTATTAATTTCTTCGAGATGAAAAAGTATGGCAAACTAAAATTTAGCAAAGCAGAAAGATGTTCCAAGCAAATATAACTTTAAGAATTAGGAAATGCAAAGTTACTTAATTTTAATTTAAATAAATTAAAGGAACATTGAGACTAGCTAAAAGTAAATGTCTATGGTAGAAACAATGTGCATTTGAGTAAGTTAGTTCTTTATGAGACCCCAGCTCCATGTAGTCTTCTGCACTTTCTCTGCGTTTGACCACATGTTGCCTTTTCCCCAGCTTTTAGTTCTCACGTTGTTTGCGATTTCAGGGATTTGGTGTATTTCCAATTCATCTTCTCCTTAGCTCGCCTCTCTTTTTTAAGTGCCTATTTTGTGCAATGTAATCTGTAGAACACTCTGGATGTAATGCTTCTCAATCTTCATGCCTTGACAAAAGGTAAGTTTTAATTGGTTGTGAGGAGTGTCCCAAGTAATTAGTTATAAACAGTTAATGTACTCCAGTTTATGAAGGATTTTACATGTGTGTGTATGGGTATATTCAAGGTTTTCATTATAATTACATCATTCTCACTTATATTCTGACATACTTTCTTGATAGAGAAAGAAGTGGCTTTATCTCACTGTGAACCACCTCTGAAACCTAGCCCATAATTTACCTATGTCTATAACCAGGGAAATCATACTGCCCCAGGTGTAACCACGTGTCTTGCCGGATGAAAGTTTGAGAATTGATGCTCTAAGACATTCCAATATGTATCAAATTCACCAGGAAGAATGGCCAGTGCTGTCAACTAACCATTATGAAATCAGAAAAGAGCTGTTCTCCTGTCCAGAGCTATGTCTTTTTAAAGAGGTGGGAAAATCCTTCCCCAAACCTGTGGGAGCACCGTACCTAACTGTGGCATGCCTCAGCTGTTCTTTTCTCCTTCTGGTGATTCTTATTATTTCCTTCAGTAACAAATTATTTGTCCAGCACCTCACATCCAACTAAAAAGGCACCAGTGTTTCATACCAGAGTTGAGAATTACTTCAAAGGAAACAAAAATTAAAAGACACAGCTTTGAGGAATTTCAAACTTAGTGGGTGCTGGGGCAGGGTGAGCTATCACTATAAAAACACATATTGTATATTGAGTGCTGACTGTGAGAAAGGTCATTACAGACACTGTCGTGTGTAAGTCTCATTCTGGTGAATGGTAAATATTAATATGCCCTTTTGCACAAACAATAATGGAAATTTATTCTGAAGCGACATGCTCCCAATCCCTCAGCTAGTAAGCAATGAGGCAGTGGGAATGGAACCCAGGGCTCTCTGGCTGCCAAAGCCTCTGCTCCTTGTACTACACTTGCTACTATGGGAACATCTGCAGAGGGCAAGGATGGCCCCCTCAGTATTGCAGGCGTGCTGACTGAAATAGTCAAGGACCGTGAAGCTGCAAGAGACCTCAGCGAGGAACTCAAACTCACATTCAGTGCATCCCTCCCATTCAATCTTTAGCCATCTGTCCTTTTTACCCGAGTCTCTCAAAGTGTGTCAGAGGACCTCAAACCTGCTTCAGCATCACCCCCAGTACTCATTAAAAGGCAGATTCCTGCGCTCTGCCCCAGACACACTGATTCAGAAGACCTGGGGGTGCGGTCTGGGGACCTCGATTTTTAGCAACTGTAAGTCATAAAATCAACTTAGTGAAGGACATCCTGTATTCTTTTTTTAAGAAAATAGTTTGAAGCAGACTAGATTTATAAAGATTAGACAGGAATAGAAAATATTGGAGGGCACTGCTCTTAGTATTGTTTCAGTAAACTTTTGTTTCAGTTTTTATATGTGGATTGGGATATAAAAATTATTTCCTACCATACATCTCAGTCAAAAACATTTGAGAAACGTAGCTGCTTTAAACAATTTTTATCCTTGTTCTTATTTCTCCTTTAAAGTAAGTTATCGATCTTTTATGTATTTCCTTTACAAAAAATCCAAACTTTATGTCCTTTTTAGGATCTCAGTCATTCCATTCCAGGAGATCCTGCTTTATTCTCTGATCTTTTCACCCAAGGGCCACGTTTAACTACTGGTTTACTATTTGGTTTGCATTTCCATTGTGTAATTGGTACTTATTTCCATTCTCACCTTATCTTTTTATTTGAAAGAAAAAAAAAAAAAAAAACAATTCCCATTAATACATGAGGACTTTCTGGGTATGTCTTCACAGTTTTAAAATGATCTCTAGGTGTTTCAAGGAACTGTAATTGCCTTCTAAGGGATAATATGAACACATATGAATGTTGACTGAAGCTATACTCAAAAAGTGCTTTCCTCAGGTCTGACTTAAAATACAGAAATCTCTACAACTCGACTAAGTTTGTGCTGGCTGCCCTTGAGCTAGTACAAACCCACTGACAGAACTGCAGTCACAGAATCTTCAGGCTGGAAGAAACTTCATCAGGCCTTAGCCTTAGTCCTTACTAACTTCAGAGCAGCGCTTCTCAAAGTGCAGCCAGAGGACCACCTGCATCCAATTTACCTGGGGCCCGTGATAAAAACGAAGCAGTGAAATTACAATGTTTTTATAATTTGGGTTCGTTTTCATATCATAGTGAGAGGAAAGAAGCTGACTAAAAATATAGGAGAGATACCACTCAGACCTATTTTCAAAGGTACCCTCCGTGGTGAAATGTTAAAAAACGAGATGGACTTCAAGCTACAAGTTCAGGAAAAGTGTCTTCTGGGGCCAGCCCGGTGGTGTAAGCAGTTAAGTGCGCGAGCTCCGCTGCGGCAGCCCGGGGTTCGCAGGTTTGCATCCCGGGCGCGCACCAACTCACTGCTTGTCAGGCCATGCTGTGGCAGCGTCCCACATAAAGTGGAGGAAGATGGGCATGGATGTTAGCCCAGGGCCAGTCTTCCTTAGCAAAACAAGAAGATTGGCAGATGTTAGCTCAGACCCGATCTTCCTCACAAAAAAAAAAGTGTCTTCTTAAGTTAAGCATCCACTTAAGTTTAAGTCTTAAAATATAATTATGCCACACTGGCGGTGATGCAATATGTCAATATGAATTGCCTAAATTTAGTAATTTAGAGCACTTAAAAACCACAATTTTAAACATTTTCTGTACTTTTCTAAGACTAATAATTCCAAGGATTTCCTTTAGCACAACAAAAACAGGCATGTCTGTAATAAGACTATTTTCAAAAGTTTTTTAATAGGGTTGAGCTGTGAAGTCTTTATTACTTCTATTAAAGATTTCTCACATAAAAGTAATTGATATTCATAGTAAGATCCAGTTAAAAACATGGTCCTTGCTTTACCCATGCTCTTTATGAAATGCAGGAAAACATAAACTGTATGTGTGCTGGCTGATGATTAATAATTAGAAATTATGTTTGTAATTTTACTGAAAAATATGGCTTTATAAATACTTTAGCTGCTGAGTTAGGTTTTCATGAGTTATGCCACATTATTTTAAAATTGTTGTTCCTTTTTTTTTTACCACATACAAAAAAACCTTATCAATTACACAGCTACTTACAGCACAAGCAAACCATAATTATATGTTCATCCTAGCTTTCACTCAAAGCTATGTTCTAAATTCAATGTCTAGACAAATCTCCTCTGTTTCAATGGATTAAGTATAAAGATCAGGTCTACAAGGTCAAAGGTGGTATACATTTTTCAAGTTGTATAGCAGAGCTATACATATGTTAAAAGCAGAGCTATCTCACAAACTCTTAAACCCGGAACTTTTCCTTTCTTTTTTTTTTTTTTTTGGTGAGGAACATTAGCCCTGAACTAACATTTGTTGCCAATACTCCTCTTTTTTCTGAGGAAGATTGGCCCTGGGCTAACATCCATGCCCATCTTCCTCTACTTTACATGTGGGACGTCTGCCACAGAATGGCTTGATAAGTGGTAAGTAGGTCTGCACCTGGGATCCCAACCTGTGTGAACCCTGGGCCACCGAAGTACAGCATGTGAACTTAACCACTATGCCACCGGGCCCACTCCTGAAACTTTTATTTTTTTAACTTGGATACGAAGATCAAGATGGATTAAAAAAAAGGAAAGATGGGCCGGCCCCGTGGCTTGGTGGTTAAGTGCACGCGCTCCGATGCTGGTGGCCCGGGTTCGGATCCTGGGCGCGCACCGAGGCACCACTTCTCCGTCCATTCTGAGGCCGAGTCCCACATACAGCAACTAGAAGGATGTGCAGCTATGACATACAACTATCTACTGGGGCTTTGGGGGGAAAAAATAAATAAATAAAATCTTTAAAAAAAAAAAAAAAAGGAAAGATGTCAAAATTGCAAATTTTGTTAATATCCAAGTCACTAGTGGAAGATTCTTCCTAAAACTGCCATAGTACCTCCAAAGATGCAGCACTAAGAAACAACACAGAGGAACCCTCTTTTCAATAGCTAGCATTAAATGTGAAATGCAAATTAAGACTTCAGTTTCAGAACTTAATAGAGATATGCAGAATAATAAAATGGGAAGTTTGGAAACTCTTGGCAATGCAGAAGCAAAACCTTTATCTAAATTTTTATTTTGATAATTAAGCCTCAAATCTAATAAGTACATTTTAGATGCAAATAACTGGTAATTCATTGTCAGGGTGACCTTTTTAAATCACTACTACAAGTTTTACACTATAAAAACTACTCTGACTTCAAAGACCAAGACTGTTCTTGAAAATATTGTTTTAATGAAGCAGTTATTTGATATTTCCAAGAAATGCAAGAGCTCATCAGATCGCTTTTATTCTGGAAATTACTGATTTCCATTTTAAATTTTGAATTGGTCAAATATATTTCCATGGGGAAAGAGCTAACATTAAAAGTTTGCTTCAGCAAACTAAATAATGTGCCTCACATGTACAAATGCGGCGTTCTTTAGTAATCAGGAACGCATTTTGAATACTCTCGCCATATGTTCAAAAATGAAAAACTTCTCTTGAAAACAAGCTTAAAAAAAAAAAGTCAAAGACACTGAAATCCACACATTTTGGTGTGCACTAATTTCATCTTACAGAACCATCTCATTCTGACTACTCCAACTGGCCCGTTATGTATGTGACGTATTAAGAGTTTCTCCTATCTAAAATAATGTGATATTTACATTCCATAAAAAACGTTAGAACTTATATATCATCTAAGGTTCTCAGAGCTTATATTATATATCATCTAAGGTTCTCAGCAATGTCAAAGTATATTTTGCTACCATATGGAAACTACCAGAAAGGCTTGGTCTTCCAACTCAAGTCCTCTTAATACTAAGACAACCTTTTAGTAAGGTACGCAATATCCCAGCAAGCCAGGAAACAAAACAGATAAGGTCTCTTTTCTTTTTCTTTTATGGAAAACTGAGTTCAAGTTCATTTTCATTCACAAAATATAATCTCCATCTTCTCAATGATAATATTACAAAACACCACAACTGATTCAGATAATTCAGTACAGCCAGGTTTTTTTTAACATATCAGCAACTTAAGAGTATCTGAGGAGTTCCTTACAATGGAGGGGCAAAACCGTAAGCCTGGTTTCTGTACTTTGGGCTCACCGTACTGCTTTCAAATGTTCTATAAACTCCTGGTTTTCACCTAGACTGTTACTTCTCACAAACGAATTTTTCAAGCACTTGCTGTCCCACACATCATTTCACCAAATTTTCCATTTGGGGGCATATATCTGAAAAATGCACTTAACGGACTTCCAAGTCACTGTTTATTATATATACAGGCTGTTAAAATGCACCCAATTTCTCCAAATATATGAATTTTGAAGGAAATTATGATCAATCTGGACACAGTTATTTGCCTTTTGAATCAAGCTGGTACACTAAACCCTAGATTTACTACAGTGCCCAGGCCACCCGTCCCTACCACACAAGTGACTGTCACAAACAGCACAAGTTACCCAAGAAAGAGCACCTAGGAAGAGTAAGCAAACGTCAGTCTCTATAATTAGAGGCCTTCTGCACAATGCTTCCTTGAGTTTTTAATAATTCTCTCCACTCATATGCTGCCATCTTTCTACAATATTATCTAGCATTAAATTTCCTAGGCCTTCAACTCTGTGTAAAATTTCATTATCAATTAAAATGCCTATCTGAAAATAAGTTTTCAAATGACACTTACTTGCAGATAAACATGAAAAGAACATTTAAAGTACCTTAAAATAATAACGGCAGCTGAATTCTAAATACTAAGAATCATAAATTGACTTCTGCTGTGGGAAACTCAGGGAGACAAGCTTTCTGGGATGTTGCAACCCCGAAAAAGCATCTTTTTACGTGCACAGTAAAGACCCTTATGTCATTACTAACAGCCATCCAGCTTCCCTGGATGAAGAGTTTGCATACTCACCCACAAAGGCAAATGGAAAGTACACAGGGAGGAAGATGAACTGCTCAGAGCCTTTGTCATATGATAGTGACCTATAAAGTATCAAATAAAGGTACATCAGCAGTATGGTAGAGCTTTACAATAGAGTCCCAACTCCCGCAACATCTATGAAGGAAGGACCCCGAAACCCAGGAGACCAGCTCCCCACCAACCCCTCCCCTCTCTCCACCCCCACTCCCACGCGCGAAGTGTGGGGCAATAAAGGCAAAGATCCTTGTATTCAGGGGGCAGAGGCTGAGGGTAGCCCAGCTGGCATTCCGGGGTGTCTCCAGCACCCTCGCTCCCCACTCCCCGTATGTACAAAGCAGAAAGTTGATCCATTCTGCAAATCCAAAACCCACACCGCGATCATTCATCAACTTGCACAAGTGATCGCCGCCCCCAGGACAAATACACCCGCAACCAAATCATAGCAATCGATAGGCAGCCCGAGCCTCCACCGTGCCCAGGAGCCGGCTGGAGGCAGCAGGCGACGGCAGCGGGTCCAGGTAGCGCAGCCCTCAGCCTTGCAGACCTGGGCGGCCACAGCCGTCGCCCAACGCCCGGCCCCCGTCACAATCCCGAGATTGGAGATCGCAACCGAGCGGGGAAACACATTCGCCACAGCCCCCGGCGGCAAGTGCAGGGCCACCAGGTCTCCGAGGTCGGGGTGGGGGGAGCTAGGAAACGGAGAGGGAGGAAGGGAGCAAGGGATCCCACCCCGGCTTTGTTGCTGGTCACCATCAAGTTTGCATCTTAGTACAAAATGTCGATCTTGAAGGCTGACAAGACAGAGGCAGAGGGAGAAAGAGAAAGGGAATAGAGTCCATCTTGCTTTGGGGAAGAGGGGGGAGAAAAAAATGAAGTGCAAATCCCACACTCCGGGCGTAAAAGTCTGCTCAACACCTTTCCACAACGGAGGAGCAGCGAGTAGGGTGTCCCCGTGCCCGTGCCCGCTCCAACTGGCGGCGGTCTGGGCAGCAAACGCCTCGCTCTCCTCCTCTTCCTCCTCCTTCCCCTCCTCCTCCTCCTCCTCCTCCCTCTCCTCCTCCCGCGGGCCCCGGCGGAGATCCCGCCGCCACCGCCGCTGCCTCCGCTGCCCCCCGGGGAGGCACCGCCGCCCGGCCGGGCGCTGCCATTCCGGGCTTGGACCGCGCGGCGCGCGTGGGGCCGGGCGCGGGGTGGCCGCGCGGGGACGTCCGCGCCGGGGACCCCCGCGCCCCCTGGCCACGGGCTGGCTACAAAAGTCGCGCGAGCAGAGGTGGCGGCGGCGCGCGGCAGACGGGCGCGCGTGGGGGCTCCCACGCCGCGAGTGGGCAAGCCCAGGGGATGGCGAAGAGCGCCCCTCCCCGCGCGGGGAAAGTACCCCGGTCCCCGCAGCCCGGCGTCCGCGGCCGGGAGACGAGAACTGGACGTGTCATTAGCAGGACAGGGAATGGTTTCAAAGCCCCAGGCCAATGACCATTAGCAGAGGCAGAGCTCGCTCCGTCCCCATCCCCCACAACCTCCACCCACCTTCCCCTTCGTACCCCCCCCACCTCCACCCCACCTCGCGAAACTTTTCAACAAGATCCACCTGGACTAATTTGTCCTCAGATAGTTAAAATATTGACTAGACCCTACACACCGGAGGGAAGGGGAATGCACGCTTTATTTTCCTTTCTACAGAAAGGAAAGCAAAAAATAGCTTCTCTCTCCGTCTCTCCCTCTCCCCCCCCCCCGTCGTACATGTTGTGTCTTAGCTTTTTGCATCGTTTCGTTTTACCTTCCTCATTTAGCAGAAATGATCGCGGATATTTCACACACAAACGTGTTCCAGATTCTTGGATTCAGGGTCCTTGTAAATTACAGGACTCGGGTTTGGTCTCAGTTACGTTAAGTTTCATACAATACCAAAAAATAAAAAAATAATAATAATGAATTTCTGAGGGTGAGCGAGCGAGACGAGGTGGAGGAGGAAAAGAAACCTCGAGTCTGATTTCTGTAATTTACTAGCGACCCGGATCGCAGCAAATAACAGTGTAACACGAGTGTGGCTTCAGAGGGCTGGGGAGCTCTTTCTAGAGCCATCGACCCCATCCCCGGATAAAGGATCTGCAAGTTTTCTGTCATCGCGAGCATGCAATGCCATAACTTACCTTCAGAAATAAGACTTTAAACAGCCAAGGCCTTCCTCCTCCCCTCCACCACCACCCCCAGCCTTGCTCTCTCCACCTTAAACTTATTGACACAACATAATCCCACATTCAAGCAAAATCCTGACACAGCCTCCCTCCTCCTCTTCCCCCTCCTCTCTCTCTTCCCTCCCGTTCTCTCTCTCTCTCTCTCTCTCTCCCTCGTTCTCCACCCCCCCTCCCGCTTTCCCTCCCTCTCCTCGCTCCCCTTCTCCCTCGCCCTCTTCCCCCTCTCCCCCATTCTTCCTCCCGGCTACTCTGGCACTAAAACAGCACTTTCTCTACTCGCCGCGCATTCGGTTCGCGGTGGGGGGTGAGAGGGCACCGATCTGCGGGGCCGGAACACCCCAAGCCCAACTCTCCAGATGAACGAGCCCCTGGGCTGCTGCTCCCGGCCACCGACGCACACGAACGTTCCATAAATCCACGGAGGGCTGGCTCCTCGTACCTTCCTCCCCTGCCCCTGCTCCCCAGGCCCCACCTCCCCGGCAGCCAGACCAGGCTGGGTCCACGTACTTTCGCCGCGATGAAGTTTGGGGCTCCCCGGGCGGCCTCGAGCCGCCGGCGGCGTGAGGCTCTGTTGTTGTTTTCCTCGGCTGCCCCTGCCCGCGCCCCGGCGCCCGTGCCCCTCTCGGGCGGCGCTGCCTGGGCGCCGAGAGGTGCTGCCTGCAAACGCAGCCTGGCACCGGCTGGCCTACTACTCCCCGCCCGGCCCCCGGCTCCCGCCCGCCGGGCACTGCCTCCGCGCCCCCCGCCCCCCGCCGGCGCGGCCGCGCGACCCTCGCCCCCGACCTCTCCCGACCCAAAGTTTTGGCGGAGGGGAAAGTGCCCGGGCGCGGGCCGGCCGGCGGCGGCTGGGGCGCGCGGGGCTCCCTCCGTCTTCCTCAAGTCCACCCTGCCGGCTGCCGCCGCCGCCGCCGCCGCCGCTGCTCCTGCCGCGGAGTCCTTGGGGCTGCAGCCCGGCGGCTCGCAAGTGAGTAGGAGAACAGAAAGTGCGGGGCGAGCGCCCGGGAGGGCTGGGGCCGGGGGGCGCTTACCTCGCGGGCTCGCCGGGCGCGAGGGCGTGTGTGTGGCTCGCCCTCGGCGGCCAGTCAGGGCTGCTCTATGGGAAAGTGGCGAGGAGCTCGCGGAGCCGCTCTGCCTCCGCTCCACTGTACACTGCTCCACATACAGTACATGCAACCCGGAGAGACTGAAAACACTCATTTTATATAAGGCAGCCTGCCATTGGCCCGCGCCCTGACGGACAGCCCGCGCGGCCAACCAGAAGGCCCGTTACACCCAAACACACGCACACATACACACATTTTACAGAGACACACAAAGATCATCACATTTTCTATTTTCTAATGTTCGGGACCTGTAGACAGTAGGAGAGGACAGGTAGAGAGGCCCAGAGGAGTGGGTTAAGGGGAAAAAACCCTGTCTGCACCAAGTTGCAAGGCTTGAAACGGGAGTCTTTTTGACTTGGGAGGGTTATAGTAATAAACTACAACTCCACTGGATATGGAAGTGAGGGGTTTTTTTCTAATCGCTGCCGTGTGGTGCCCCATGGAAGAGGCGTGTATTGTGTTATGATTTTACAGCCTGACCTGGCTAACAAGTGGCCCAGAAAGGCTTTTATCAGCTTGGATTTGTTTTGTCAATGGGTTCCTGTCTCATAGGCCAACATAGTGCGAGATAAGTTTATAAGGACTACCATGCATTGAGGTTGTTAATGCCTCATTCGTAGGTAAATTCAGAAAAATCAATACAACAATACGCAGAAACAGAGATACACATTTTACTGAAATAGCCCGTCTACCTTTAGCTGGTCAGAGGATTGCAAATCACCTATGTGGGCATGCAAACAGTGCTATTAGGTAGCACAAGTCACGGAAGATTGGCTGTTGACCCTTTCCCTTCAAAATAGACCTTTTGAGTCAATATATGCAAGATTTATATTTTGCATGTTATATATGATATTTACTTTACGTACTTCACATCAGATGTGAACATCGCGCATTGGGCGACTTTTGGAGATGGTGAACCCCAGGGCTGTTCTTTCTGAAATTTTTTCTGTGATGTGTCTTTGGCAGATTATATTTGACTGCCATGTATAAACAAGTCAACAGGTTGCTGGGGAAAAGCCATAGCTGAAAATTAAGAGAAATAAATTCTAGACCCAACTTTTAAACTAACTGAACAATCTTGAGCAGCCAACTTAGCCTCTTTAATGCTCAGACTTGGTTTGGGGTTTTGTTTTCATTTTTTCTTTCAAGATTAAACTAAGAAGCTTCCCCCAGTTTCCCTTCATTAAATGTGTATTCAGCATCTACTATATGCCAGGCATTATCATAGGCCCTAGATGTTTTGTTAAGGTTCCTTCTGATTTAAGAGTCTGTGAATTATTCTTAAAACACAAACGTTTTGAAGATTAAATAAACACTATAATTTTATGGATACATAGCTTTAAAACTTAAAGGAAAGCTGAGTAAGAAAACTTATTTCAAGTCCCCTTTTAGTTCCATGATGCCATCTTAAGGTTTTTCTCTCATGTTCGTCACATTATCAAATGAGTGTGTGTGAAAAAGTGAGAAAGAGAAACCGATACAGAGAAAACTAAAGTTTATGAAGTTTAGAAAACAAATATTAGTGGTATTTAGAAATGTGATGTTTATTCTTTAAAGGAAAATAATTTTTAAAAGGGAAAAGTATATAAAATCACAGCATTTTAAACTGATAATATTAAAGGTTATTTAATGACACTCTACATTTAGTTGACAGAAGGAACAGTGTTCTTTATCCACACTACACTGTTATGAGACCAGTGCTAAGTGTTATTATCTCTATTTTATCCATAAGAGAAATGAGACAGGGACAAATTATATAACCTGCTCGATCTTACACAAATACCTGTGAAGAAGGAACTTAAAGCCAGGACTCTTAATACCCAACACAGGTTTTGGTTAACTTGACAAGTCCTTCCTCCCAAATGACAAACATCAGGGACAAGAGGCGGATTGAGGGAAAACTTTCTTGGGATTTCACTATGCTCTTTTTTGAAGAGGAAAAAAAATCAACACAAGTTACTATATTTAATTGCTGAGTGAAGTGTTGTGAATTATTGCTAGTATATTTATGTTTTGAAAAATATAAAAGACCAACCCCCTCCACAGCCCTATCTCCAACCCCAACCATAGTTAAAAATTCTTTATTTCTTTATGATTGCAAAGAGTTTTTTTTGTTGAATTATGCTTAGCTTAGCACAATTATTTAGAGCTAGAGTCTTCAAACTTAGATCACACATTGCTATCAGTAAAATTTTGGAGCATGTACCCTCAATATATGTATATTAATGTACGTATTTTTAAAATGTACCACTGCATGGATATATTATTTATTATTATAAAGTTTACACTCATAAGAAAGAAATGAAAAAGCATGAGATAAAAATAAAATTAAGAGTTTTGATATTTTCTTCCCACACTCTGATGATACAGTCTTAGCACATGCCCAAGGGTTTTGCATTCGAGTTTGGTGATCTCTGCGAGTACAAGGTGCTGACTGACCAGGCCTAATGCAAAAGAACAGAAAGTGCATAGAAATAACCTGTTGCAAGTTATTACTGCTATTGGAAAATTGGTGTGTGCACAGTGCCTTTAGGTTGGGAGAATGACCCATTTTTTAAAACACAATATATATTGGTGGTGTGTGAGACATCATGTGGCAGTATAAGCCATCATTCAATATTCTTTTGCAGATCATTTATTGAGTGGGATCTATGTGCCAGGCACTTGTACATACCAGATTCTGGAAAAGGAAAATTGCCTGCCCCTGGAGAAGCGCCAGAATAGAATTCCAGCCTCCTGTATGACAAATAGGGCCTGACCGCTAAGTAAGGAAAAGAGGCTTAGAACTAAATGTAATATTTCACCATTTAGGAAATGTTTTGTATATTTTTTATTATCTCATTTAAGAATAAATATCAAGACATTTTAAATGGCAGTGATGCTTATAAATATGATCAGGAAAAATCATAACTTTCATGGAGTTTGTTTAATTTTTATAATGTAGGGCTATGAAAATAAAAACAACTGTTGATTCCTGGGTAAAATGGCCTTTAAAAGGATCTATGTTTTTCCTTTCTTGTTTTCACCTTTGATGATCCATCACAGGTACAGCTCACACAGTTAGCATATTCCCCCCTCTCATGGCCTTGATTGTCCATTTTCTTAATTTTATTTCATGTGAGTCCTTTGTTATAAGCCACATAAAATAATTTGGGGAGAGTGAATTTAAATATGTGTGTAAATGTGTATGTACAAGTGTATCTGTTGTTAAATGTATGTCTGTAAATAAGATTTTATTTCCTTACTTATGCGTTACTTCTTTACACAATCCTAGTACAAATCCTGATTTCACCACTTCCTAGCTGTGTGACCTTGGAAAAGTTCCTTCATCACTCTAAGACTCAGTTTCCTTGTTTGTAAAATAGGAATAATAAGAGTAACCACAAATGAAGTAATCCATTTAAAATGCTTAAGCCTGAAACATACTAAACATTCAATAAATATTATATTTATTTATCTTTCACACATACAAGCCAATGGTAGCTGCTTCACAGAGAGTTTTCTAAGACTTAACCATCATATCACTGGAGCTTATGGAACTTGTTGCAACTGACTCGCCCAGCGCTTGCAATTCCCTTTAGCCTACATTCTGCCAGCTCCAGCATCTCTGCACAGAAAAGGGGCGTCAGCCTGATCCCAGGATAAAGCAAACGTCCTATTGGGTGGCCATTATTAAGCACCTAAAAAGGCAAACTTGTAATAAATCACTCTTTGAAACAAGCCTTATTCTTTGCATTGAAATTCTAGACAGTTAACAGTGGTGAGGGTCTGCCTTACATAACAGTTTTTGACTTGCACTTGACCTTGCGCAGCTTCACGTTTTTTCTCTCTCTATGAGAGAAAATCATAGTTCTCTCCTCAAGGCCAATGCAAGGGGACTAAAAATTGGAACTTGGGCAGCCGTACCACTTCTCAGCACCAATGCAAGAATTCATAGTCTTGAAGAGAACCAGCTTCTACTAGATCCCAGCAGAGTTGGAGGGAAGAAAGAGAACACCCTGCTTTCCTAGAGGGATGCTAGCCAAAGCATCTTGGAATTCCCACTCTCCTCTGATCTTCTGTAGCAATTTATCTGTATTAATCTGAAGGCATTCAAATACCTTGCCTTGTATTACATTATTTGTGTATTGATAGAGATCTCTATTTGATGGCAAACACCTTGAAGAAAATGATGATGTCTCTCATTTATCATTTTGTTTTCCAACAGTGGCTAGCACAATAACTTGTACATTGCCTAACATGTAACAGTAACTCAACAAAGATTTATAAAACAAATAAACAAAACAAACAGATAGATTATAAGTTCTGAGAAGGATCAGAGAGAATTTGGGGATGACAGGGGTGCCAGAGAAGGTTGGGGGTCCCAGGTATATGGTGAACGGAACTTGATTATAGTCATCATAGGCTATACCTGCATGTTATTTTAATTTTCTAAAGCACATCTGAGATAGCCTAGCATACTTCCTAATATCCACGTGAGGTAGATGAGACAGAGAAAGGGAACTTCTTTTTAAAGATGAAAAACTTGAAGCAGGGAAAGGTTAAATGATTCCCTTGATATTATACAGCTAGTAGCAGAGCTGGGTTAGTACTAAGCTTCTAGACACCTAGTTCTGCAAGCTTTCTGCCCTGGGGAGGGGAGTGGGGAAGTCACCAAGGAGTCACTTAAGGATCACACCATAGAAATAGGTCTCTAAGTGGCCGATGATTTTACACTAATGGATTTGATAATAAAATCAGTCAGCACTAGCATTAGCATTAGACAGTCCTTCTAGCCACTGGTTCATTAGAAGCTTCAACAACATCCCCAACAAGGAACGTCTACTCTGACACATCCAGCTCTTGGGAACTCCCCTCTTCCCAAGACCATCTAGTTCATCTTCTGATGGTTTTGACCACTACAGAGTTTTTCCCGATATTTATCATAATTTCTCTCCTCTTATGTGTTATCCATTACTCCTTTTTCTGTTGCCTTGTTCCCACACAAAAATATCTAGTCCTGGCACTTGAAATATGTGAAGATAGCTCTCATGACTGCCTCCTGCCTTGAGCTGTGCCTTTTCCACATGAACAGTCCTTGTTCCTTAAAACCTTCTTCCCAGGGCCCCATTCTCGATTCTTGGTCTCCTCTCAGACCCTGCCTGTTGTCTTTGTTGGTGTGCTCCTTCCAGTGGGATATCCAGAGCAGGTGGGGGCTGAGGCAGTGTGCAGTACAGCATGACCCTGGCTCCCTTATCCTTGATACAAAATGTCTGTCTCTGCAGCCTAAGATGAAACTGGCTTTTTGGCAGTCACATCACTCTGCTGATGGGTATTGTGTTTATTCTCCAAGAAAAATGTTTTTTGAGATGTAGGCTGTTAAGCATTGTGTCCTCCATTCTGTATTATATAACTTATCTTGGGGAAACTGAGGCATAAGCTTTTGTAGGCCTGGTATCGTAGAGTGGGCAAAAGCTGAGGCTTGGGAATTATAACAACATGGGTTAAAAGCTTGGCTCCAGGACTTACTAACTTTGTGAACTTGGACAAATGACATAACCTCTTTTTGCATCAGTTCCTCGTGTATAAAGGGGATATGTCCCTCATAAAATAGTATATGTAAAATACTTAAAACAAGGCTGGCCCGGTGGCATAGGGTTCGCGCGTTCCACTTCGGTGGTGGCCGGGGTTGGCAGGTTCCCATCCTGGGCGCATACAGACACACCGTTTGTCAAGCCATGCTGTGGCAGCGCCCCATATAAAGTAGAGGAAGATGGGCACGGATGTTAGCCCAGGGCCAATCTTCCTCAGCAAAAAAGAGGAGGATTGGCAATGGATGTTAGCTCAGGGCTAATCTTCCTCACCAAAAAAAAAAAAAAAAAAAATACTTGAAACAGTGCTGGTCCTATGATAAGCACTCAATAAATGGTAGGGTTTTCTTTTTTCTTTAGCTGATGAGATTCCTCCCAGAATTCCCTTCTGCCAACATCTTTTTGTACGCTGACCATTTCATTCAACGTGTTTACTCTTGATCTCGCCATCTTTGGTGCATTCTCAGATTGGATGCCTTCTTTACATTTTCCCAAGCCATATTTAAAGCTTTGTCTAAGGCAGAACCCAGAGAACGTATCGTCCAGAAGGTTCACATGGATCATTAATCAGCTCTCCCATGGCCACTGTTGTTGAACCTGTGATAGAGCCACCCAATTTCACCTAAATTTTTAAAATCTCAACCTAAAGAAATTTATAGAGGATAATATAATATAACAATCATATAGGAGCTTTATTACAACTTATTGTGTTATGATATTGCCTCAGATTTTTTAATAGGAAATGAAACATTGCATATACAATTGAAGCCCCCTTCCCTGGTCCAGTTCCTCTCCACTTCTCCCCAGAGGTGACCACTCTTTTGTAATTTTCCTCTCAGCCTATCCATATTGTCTGCAGCCCACTCATGAAAATACTTGATGTGACTTTATCAAAAGGCTTTATGAAATTTTCGTTCACTAATGTTATCAGAGACGAGTTCTGTGGTGAGTGGGGTATACTAACTCTGGTTAATTAAAACGAAAACAGGAAATTATGAAAGGCTATGGGATGGCTCTTAGAAATCAAGAAAAGATAGAGAACCAGATCTCAGAAAACCCAGGGACACTGTCAACCCCAGGGATTGAGAATCATTTTACGTGAGAATATCTGCATTATGATGAATTTGCTCAAACTCTTTTCCATCCTTCCTTTCTTCATGCCACTAAAGTGAGTGGAATGGAAGAGTCCAATTGCCTTTACCCAAGTGTTATGCCTACATTTTGGCCAGTTAGAAGAGGACCCTTTGCTTGACCATCCCACCAAGATTGTGTGGTTACCTGGTGTGGGAGGATGGGGCAGTGGTGGAGGCAGCAGGGAACTGAGTTAGGACAGAAATACTTAGGTGGATGCAATGTATTGGTAACATTCACAGGTGTTCATTTTATAACTTACATAGATGTTACATTATTCTTTTGTATGTATCAAATATATTTTAAAAATAAAAGTAAACGTTAAGAAAACAAAAGATTGCATACAAAGAAGGCTTTTAGGTTCCCAAAGTAAAAATTGGAGGACTGCTAAGAGAAGAAGGCAAATACATACGGGGCAGGTGAAAACAAGAGGTCTCCATCTCCCACAGCCATGGGGCAACTGAGCTGTTTATGAACTCTATTACAAAAGAAAAATAGGTTTAGACTAGTCTTAGTGACCCCATGCTGGCTTCTGGCCATTACTTTGTCCTTTTTCTAAGTACACACAGATCTTTCCTTCACTTGCCTATCTTAGTCAGATTTCATTTCATTTCAAGGACCATAAAGCCACTCAGATAAGCTTAAGAAAAAAGGGAAGTTAATCTTACGAATACTGGAGTCTCTCACAGAACTCAAGGACAGTAAGAAAAACCAGGCGTGGAAACAAAAGCACGTGGCCTCCATTGCTGTCATTGTCACTAGGTGAGGGGCGAGGATTCACCTGTTGTGGAGCGCTGCTCTTTTGGTGTTTGTAGACAGAAACAGTCTCCTAAAGTGAACACAAGAAGGGGAGGATATAATGGGTATTCTACTATTTAGGACTTTCTAGAATCTTATCTAGACTCTGTCTCATTTACCATTCTGTAATTTGCAGAATCCTCCTTTTTTTCTCCCCGTAATCCCAAGAAATTTAACTAGAATTACTCAGAATGTTTATGACCTGATTTTATATCCATATATATTCAAAAATTAATTATTTCTTTATATGTCTATTTATTTGTTAATTCGTGACTCATTCCAGAAAGGATTTCAGTTGATCTTCATCAGTTCAAACTTAACTGCATGTTTTCTCAAGACTCTCAGGTATTATTCAATAGATCTAGGAAATCCGAACTCATTTAGAGTGAGTAGGTGGTCTCTCAAATTTTTTTAAACTTATTTTTTACTTCCTATTACATTCTACAGCAGTCTACTCAAACTAGGTGAAGAAAAGGAGGATTTATTAGAATCACTACACAGGTAAGATTACAGCAAGGAACAACCAACAGAAAGCTATAACTTAAACCCCGAATGAAGTGGGATTATCAGGCTCGGAGACAGGCGATAAGCCAGGGACATTGTCTGAAGGCCCAGTTGCATTGCAGGAAGTACAGCTGGCGAGAAAGATTGCTTTTTCCTGAAGTGAGATGTGACCCACAGGAGAGGCGTACAATTGAGAAGTTAACTAAAACAATGATGTTTTGAGGTAAAGGAGATGAAACTAAGGGAGGAGGGAAGGTTGTGTTAAATTCACCTCTGGCTCACCCCCACCATACAGGAGTTACTAACAAAAAGCAAATATATTGAGGCTGGCCTACCAGAAAGGACAGCTTTGAAAAGAACAATGTGGGGCCGGCCCGGTGACGCAGTGGTTAAGTTCGCGCACTCTGCTTCCGCGGCCCGGGGTTCACAGGTTCGGATCCCAGGCACAGACCTAGGCACCGCTTATCAAGCCGTGCTGTGGCAGGCATCCCACATATAAAACAGAGGAAGATGGGCATGGATGTTAGTCCAGCACCAATCTTCTTCAGTGAAAAGAAGAGGATTGGCAACAGATGTTAGCTCAGGGCTAATCTTCCTCACCAAAAAGAAAAAAAAAAAAAGAACAATGTGACAGTGCTCAAAAGGGAGGCAGTAAATACATTTCCTGAAATTAGGCTTAAGTCTCTTTACGATGAAAGAGTTGACTCCTGGTCTTCGGAGTACTTAGCTATTTGGAAAGGGGTGTTTTTCTTTTCCATCATTTGACACTTCTTCTGACAATACCATCTTCTTCCTCCTTCAAAGAATAAACTTTCTAACCTGTTGGATCGCCCAAGTTCCCTTTCCAAATATCAGATCGACTGTTACAAGTTTGTTAAAGTACTGACCTTTGGCCAGCGCTGTTGGAGAAAAGGAAAAATGAAATAAGTAACTTTGCTCATCACGATATAGAAGGAGGGAGGGAGGGAAGAAAATAGAGAGAGAAGGGAAGGAAGAAAGACAGGCTCTAAGAGAAGAAGTTATGCTGGGATGACTTCAGAAGTCACCCACCCTTGGCTCTGACTTTGCATTTAGATGTGACCTGGGTAGGGGTTGAGAGGGGAAGGAAATAAATATAAAAGAAAACTTTCCCTAAATAATAGATAATTCTGGATTAGAAGAAGAAAGCCTCTTCAGCAACACCTGGGCCCCAACACCAGCTAGAGCCAAAAGGGTCTCTAATCTCTAAGTTCCCGACCACTCTAGACGTAACCAAGTCAGCGGCTGCAGCCAGGACAACGCCTCCCTTGCCCATCCTGACTTAGACAAAGTGTCTTTCCTACTAAACCATAATTGCTGAGTAGAATCCCAGGGTTCCTTCTCTCTAGTCATGCTTGTTCTGTTCGGAGGAGAAAAGCAGGCAGCAGAAAGCCTTCCCTTTTTCGTCCTCCACCCCTCCATCCAGGCTTCCCTTCCTAGTTTGAAAGCTACATGGCTCTCCCAGCTTCAGACTGGGATTGCCTTTAGCATTCCAAAAGAGGGAGAGCTACCGATTCAAAAGGTATCTCAGAGTGATCAATGGAGAAGAGCTGGTCCAAGGTCTTGGTGGTCATCTGTGACACAAGTGGCTTTTCATCCGGAGTGAAGTAAAGAAGAAAGAGGCATCCAGTAAAGCTCAAACGATTAATCTGGTGAGGTTGCAAGAAAGAACCAAGCTCTGGGAACCACTAAGTTTCGTGGGTCATGCATTTATTAATTCATTCAATAACATTCATTAAGTGCCTTCTCTGTGCCAGGTACTACGTTTATTGCAAGAGACACCAGGCAGATGTGGTCCTCGTGCTAATGGAGCTTATGGTCTAGCAGCAGAGACTGATATAATATACAAGATAATACAAGATGTTCCTCAGAATCAGGGATGGAGGCAGAGCAAGCCAGCTTGCAATGCTGGAGGAATCTAAAAGTGGAGGAGTAAATGCAGGGTCTGAGGATGCTAAAGGTTTAGCTATTTTAAAGAGTAAAGAGATTTTCCTTAGTCAGCTAAGGAAAAAGCTGGATTATGGGATCTTTAGATTCTTAGGTTGGCTTTACGTTCTAAGTAAAAGAAAATGCCACTTTGGGACGTGTCCTTTTTATGATTTTTGTGGTCAGTATTCTTCTTTTTAAAGTCTAGGGTTTGTCTGTAGTAGTGAGTGGTTGGGAGAGATTATTTTGTTTGCTTCAGAAATTTCAGTAGGAGGCTAAATGTATTAGGAGTATTCGGCAAAAAAAAAAAAAAAAAGTTTAAGTGTTAGTGGTTATAAGAAGATATGTTAGGAAATACTACACACTGGAGGATTCAGGTGGCAGCTACACTGAACAAAAAAAGTTTATGTGCTGGCAACAAGAATGACTATTTCTATAGTTAAAGCATGTCTGGTAAGAATGACAAACACTGGATATTGATGTAGATTTTAGTTTTTATTTATATTTTGGAGAGGCATAATTACATTTTGATTTTATGTCATTTCTTATGGAATAGACCTGTTACTCTTGTGGGACTGTGTATCCTCGGTAAGCTGTGCTATTTGTATTGATATTTGCTTTATCTGTGCATGTTCATAGGGTGTGTATGAACTAAGGCTCCCAGTGGAGGCAGAATTGCTTAGAGCTTAAGAGCTGGTGCTTCTGGAGTCAGAAAGATCTGAATTCAAACACTGGCTCTGCTGTTTACCAGTTGGATGTCTTTGGACAAACTTCTTAAACCTGCCAAGCCCTAGGCCCCAGTTTCCTAAACTGTAAGGTGGGGATTAGAATGGTCCCTACCTCTAAGGCTTGTTGTGAGACTTAAACAAGATGCTGCATATAAAAACAGCCCCTGACACACAGTAAATAGTAGCTCTTATTTTAAGTGTGGCTTGTCATATAGAGTAATGTTTTATGTCCAGTGATATGGAGCCTGGAAGGTAAATAGAAATTTTATCTCTGAGGATGATAATTAAAATGTTGAGAGATTTGGGTGGGCCATTCTTGGAAGACTGCTAAAATTTAATATGGTGGCACAGTAATTACCATGGATGGAATGAACTAAATATTTTCTTCCGTTTTATTTAGAAAACATAGTGGTGTTCACAGTTATTTAGGTAACACTGGAGAATTTCAGAATATTTATGCACTTCTGAGTTGACTCGTTTAGCTTTCTTAATATGTGTCTGTAGTAGAATAAGAACTCATTTTTAGCTCCAAGTCACCATTTCATCCTTAGCACTCTGCAGTCTCATGATAGCAGTTTTCAAAAAGTGGTTCATCAGAATCACCCAGGTGACTTGTTAAAATTCAGATTCTTGGCCCTGACGTGTGAAGAAGTCTCTGAATTTTAAATAAATATTCCAACACAGCTGATTTTTTTTTTATAATTTTATTTATTTACTTTTTCCCCCAAAGCCCCAGTAGATAGTTGTATGTCATAGCTGCACATCCTTCTAGTTGCTGTATGTGGGACACGGCCTCAGCATGGCTGGAGAAGCGGTGCGTTGGTGCACGCCCGGGATCCGAACCCGGGCCGCCAGCAGCGGAGCGTGCACACTTAACCGTCAAGCCATGGGGCCGGCCCCCAACACAGCTGATTTTTATCAACACCAAGCCTAAGAAGGACTAGACCACACAGAGTGGTGTTCCCCATATAAACTACGCTCCCAAAACTCCGCCAGGTTGTGCTTATTATTTAAATGGTAACTTGTGTGAAACTAAAACCCACACAGGACATAAAACTTTTTGTTCTTTATGCCTTAACAGCCATTCCAAATCGCTTGATTCATCATGATTGACTTTCTCTTCTAGTCTTCAGAAACAATTGGCTTTCCCTGCTTGTCGTGGTAACAGCTCAACTGTTCCCTTGTCCTTACTGAAGGGCTGGGGTTGGAGCAGAAGTGAACAGATGTATGACTGGGATCCATGGAGAACCCTTGTTTAATCAAACCTCTCCCTGGCTGGCCTTTCTCTCGCCGGGCCCTCTGTCCCTAAAGTCTCATATATCCCTAGCATATATCCCCATGACGTCCCCAACCTACAAATCCCTGCCCCTTCTGTCCTGATCACTACACTAGACCCATTTTGATCCCATCAGCCAGATGGTTGTAATTGCTAGCTGATTCTGCTTCTAGAAATTTGTTAGCCATGAGGCGGTAAAACTTATATTTCCATGGAAATACATGTGTAAAGTGTCAGCATGTGTTGCAGGGTGGGAGAAGAAAGGGAAAGATACCTGTGAAGCCAGGGGAGAAATCTCCACCTGTATGCTGCCTGACCTGAGCGGTCACAGCAGAGACAGTTGAGGCACGGAGGCAAATCTGATGCTTGCCGCCCCAGCCTGTGGAATCTGTGCATACTTAGCTCACTAAACCACTTTCTACCGCCCAGGCTCCGTGACATATTTTGGTCTTTGAAGTTCTGTGGTTTGAGGGGTTGATTGGTGGATGAAACAATGCTATTTGACTTTTGACTGAAAATGTTTTTAGGAGATCCTCCTATCTTTAATGGAAATAGACATTCTTTATGTGGTAAATTTGGAGGTGGCAACTCAGGAAAGCAAAATCTCTTCAACATGAATCTGCTGGTGTCCCATAAAAGACACCTGTCCATTTAGCCACTTTAATGAAATCGGGCCCATGTGCTGAGATGGCTCCACCCACACTCGGGCTCACGGGGTGGCACTGCAGAGTCTATTCCAGAGCAGTGGTCACACACAGGGGCTTTGGAGTCAGGTGTGGGTTTTTGAGTCCTGCCTCCACCCCTCACCAGTTGTATGAACCTGGACAAGTTACAGAGCCTCAGTTTCGTCAACTGTAAGATGAGGGTAATAGTAGCTTTGGTGAGAAAAATAAGGTAATGGACATACAGCTCTCTATGTCATCCCTGGCCTGGAGTAGCCCTCAGGAGTGTTCTTTGTCTTCTTGTGATTCTGTTGTCCTCATCTTTTCTTTGCATCTTGTGCAAGTCTTTTTCAAATGTAACCATGTAATATCTCAAGATGTGCCTTCATTCTCTATACTTCATTTTATCAATTTCATTTATTAACTCAACAAATATTTCCTGAGTGCCTACTATGTGCAGGGCACTATTCTAGGGGTCCTTAAATCAGAAAACAAAACAGACAAAAATCTTTGCCATCATGGGGCTTCCATTCTACCTGAGGGGAGAAATATAGTAATATTTCCATACACATAGGAAATGAGTTAATTACACAGCATGCTAAGTGGGACATTATGGAAAAAGAGCAGGGGATTGGAGACTGGGCGTAGAGGTCGAGGGGTTCCAATTTAAATGAGATGATCAGGTAGGCCTCATGTTATTGTTCAAACGGAGGAGGTGGAAACTGCCTTTTTTCGTGAAGTGGTGCAGAGCTCACTATACTTGGGCAATTTTAGGCAAAAGTGAGAGACTGGAATGCCTAAAAGAAGTGGGATGTCCTTCCTTAATTTCTCAAACGCAGCAGAAAAGCAGCAGGAGGAAGCTTAGCGATGCTGCCCATTAGGTGAGAGGAACTGCTTTTCTGTTCATTTTCTCTTTTGACCTCACTCACCTCTAGTCTCTCAAGTCGTAGATCTTCACTTCTCGCTCCCCTTGGTTTCATGTCTCAGGACCTTGGGTGATGGATAATGTTATCAATAAAAGATGAGAAATTAGGGCTTCTTATGCTATATCTCTGTGTTTTATATGAGAGAAATCCTTTGCAACTCAGGGAAATGTATGTGATTTAACTATACATTCATGATTGGATTTAACTTTAGAGAATTTTTATTAAAACAAAACAGCATAATTTTTTGGAAAGCCTGATAAAGTAGGAAGAACACTGCCATGGGACTCAGAGACCAGGGTCTGCAGATGCCCCAGCCCTGCCACTCACTATCATTTGACAGCTCTCTGTCCAAGACTTTCTGGCCTGTGAATTGGGGGTGGGGGAGCTGTCCCTTCTACCTCTCCAATTCCATGAGTCTTTGAAAAGCTCCAAGAAAATTTTTCTCCTGGAAACTAAAGCAGGTATAATGTGTGGACCTATAATCTCTTGACATCTGCGTAATTGGAAACTGCCATTAAGGTAATTTGTTCATTTTTGGGTGGGAACAAAAGTGGAATGGTAATCTTTGACATATCGTTTGTGCCTTTTTCTCTTTCATGCTATAAATGAAGAGGAGAATGTGTTCTTACCACATACTGCTCACCAGTGGTTATGCCATATATGTAGAATTTCAAGGCCTTACCATCAGATGGTATCTATCAAACACTTAAAATATTCCAGTATTTATGAACTTAAAGAGACCTACAAGTGACAAAGGCCTGTCCTCAAGGTCTCAAAGCCTTTTAGCCATTATTATCTTTATATCAGAGTTAATTATATTAGTAATATGTTATAACACAAGTAATTATTATAATCTTCATTTTACATGGAAAGAAATTGAAATGCACACAAAGGTCCACTCAAAAAGATCAGTCACTCCACACTGTAAACCCAGACCTTTCCTTAATCTTCTAAAGCAGGGGCTGGCAAGCTTCTGCCTGCAGGCCAAGTCTTCCCCTCCCCACTTCCCCCTCTCCCTGTTTTTACTTTTTTTTTAATGGTTGAAAAAAATTAAGAAAATTATATTTTGTGACATGTGAAACTTATGTGATATTCACATTTCAATGTTCATAGGTAAAGGTTTACTGGAACACAACCACTCCCATTATTTATATATTATCTGCTTCTATATATGGCTGCTTTCTCTCGAAAATGGCAAAGTTGAGTAGTTGTGACAGAGATCATATGGCCCACAAAACCTAAATTATTTACTCTCTGTCCCTTTACAGAAAAAAATTGCCAATCCTTGGCCTAGACTCCAGGGTCTTTCTTGGGGTCTAAGGATAACACATGTAGACTCATGGCATTTCAGCCCTGCCTTATTTTACATATATTTGCACATGGTACCATTTTATAAGAAAAACTATACACGTCTTCTCCATGTTACTGCATTTCCTTCTTTATGGGTTGGCTACTTGTTACTCGTTATTCATGGAAATCCCCATTTGTTCATTCATTCATCCATTCACTCCACAAACCCTACGGTGCACCTACCTGGAAACAAGTGACTAACAAAAAGTAGCTTTATTAGTTAACCTTTAGGGACAAATACTAGACAAATATAGACCATTATTATACAGCAGTGAGAAGTACCATCCTTGCGTTATGACTAGGGCAGAAAGGAAAGGTACTTGACTCAGCTGAGGGGGTTGGTGAAGGCTTCCTAGAAAAAAAGACACTTGACCTGAGGACAAGAAGAGGACAAGGGATGAGGAGGGGACATGCATTCCATGTTAGAGCAATATTTTCCAAGGGCTGTATTAGTCAGGGGTCAGTGCAGGAAACAGAAACCAACGTAGTCATTTTAAGAAAGAAAGGATTTAGGATCCATAAGTAATTAGCACAAAATCTTGGAAGGGCTGGAAGAATGAGCTGTAGACTGGCTCACCGGGAACAACTCCCAAAAGAATACAGTACTGATTCACTGAGGCCAACCCTGGAATTATTAAGTCCAAGAACACACTGCCATTCACTGCTGAGGAATCAGGAAGACAGCCCTGATGCTGCTGCCGCTGGATGCAGGAACTCTGCTAGAGAAAAGGATCTCTACTGAATTGCTTGCCAGTAGAAAAACAGCCAGGAGAGCAGGAAGATGGCCTCAGCTCTGTTTTAAATTTCTAAATCTCACAGGAGTACATATATTTTGTGTGTGCAGAACACTTGCTGCAAAAGAAGTTGAGAAAGGTAGGCTTTAGCTTTCTAGTCTCTGCAGCACAGGAAGGCACCCTAGAAGTTAGGTGGAAGGCAAGGGGAGCAAGCCAAGCCACAGAATCCACCACAGGCCCCACTCCCACGTCACTCTCCGTTCAAGGAAGTGCAAATCATTTGGAACGGCTAGGGTAGTAGTTCCCAAATAGTCAAGAAATGATCCCTTTTTAACTTCAAAATGTTGAGCCCCTGAGGCACGTGACAATAGTTATATTTTAACATCCTATGAATAAGAGCTATGTACAAATAGTTACATTCAAATAAATTTTATTTTCTTAATCACAATAGCAAATACATGCATTTGAAAGATGATGGTAATAATAATAATAGCTCACATATATTGCATCATTATATATGTTAACTCATTCAATAGTAGTGCATATACATTCAAGCCATATCATTTGTTCAGTCAATAAGTAATGTCTGGACCACTTGTGTATTCCAGAGCTCTTTTCAGTAATGCCTGGGAACCTAGGTAATTTAGACTCACACTTGGGGACCATTGAGCTATAATAGTTTAGGGTGTGTGATGAAGGAGAAGCAAGCAAAGAGGCTTTAAAAGAAGGCTAATTTCTTTAGATATTAACCAGAAGGTGATGGAGAGTTACTGAATTCTGAGCAAAGGAATGACAAAATCAGATTTTCATGTCAGAAAGACCACTGTGGCAAGGGCTGGCCGATGAATGGAAGGAATGAAAGACTGAGGGCAAGAAGAAACTATAGGAGGCTATTTCAGTGATCCAAGTGGGAAAATCAGGGGTCTATTAAACAAGGTAGTGGGGTAAAGAGACAAGGATATTTAGGGGCAGAATTGATTGCTTATTGATTGATTTGGTGTGATATGAGTGACTAAGAGAACAGAAGAAAGAAGCCGTGTTTGGGTAGCCATGAAAATATGAAACAGGACAAAAATGAACCATTCCAAGTTCTCAACCATTCCAAATATATATATATATATTATTATATATATATATATTATTATATAATATTATTATATTATTATTATATAATAATATATATTATTATATTATTATTATATAATAATATATATTATTATATATATATATATTTGGAATGAAAGTCAGTAGAGTAACATGAATACAGTTCTAAATTAGTCAGGATAGGCTAATTGCTATAAAAATAACCCCCAAATCTCAATGACTTAATACAATAAAGATAAATTTCTCATTCCCATCACAGTCCAAGAGGGTTGATATATGTTCATGTGATGGTGGGAAGGGAAGCTGACTCTGCTCCCTGTGATTTTTCAGGGACTAAGGCTTTTTTCTTTCATTGACTCCACCATCTTTTAGGGCGAATGGATTCTCTACATTCCTCTGGACAAAGGAAGATAGAGGGCTGAGTTGCAAATAGGAAGAAATGTACATCACTTGTGCACACATTCCGTTGGTTAGAACTCTCTAATGTAGCCACACCCAGCTGTGTTGGTCGTGAGAAATGTAACTAGCTGTGTGCCCAGGACAAAGAAGCCATGAGTTTCAGGAGCATCTAGCCAGTCTCTACCATAACCATGTGTTAGATTATAAGGCAGAACTTGCAGAATTTGGAAATATGATTGCAGTGAATGACAAAGTGATTTGAGTTTAATTAGACAATGTCTAAACGTGATTGATGTAACAGAGAAATCTGTGAATCACTTGATTGTGTTACTGCAGAAATTTTCTGTTCATATAGTGTGAGAATTGGGGAGAAATGAGAGGAAGCAATACCTCAATTGAGTCCAGAAACAAGTGAACCAAAGAGAAGGCAATTGTTGCTATCTCCTGTGCTGTCTATGGGTTGGGATACTCTTATCTATTTATTCTTTATTTTTATTTATTAAGTGCTATTTACCAGGCACTGTTCTAGGTGCTGGAATAGAAACAACTTATCCTGTCTGCCAGACAGGCCTATCCCCAGAGTAGAGGGTCTACCAGATCTTCAGGGCTGGAGGCCCAAGCTTTATAATATTCCACTTAATTCTCTTTGCTCTGATTCTCTGCCAAACAAGTACCTTCTAATTCTCTCTTGACTGTCTTTGATCATCCAGCACAAGTCTTCTAGTCCCTGTGATTCCTGCAGCCTCCCACTCCTCCTTTCCCTCCTCTTCCTCCCCCTCCTTTTCCTCCTCCTCTGTTCTCATCACCATCGTCATGCTTATCATAATAGTCACCATTCACTGAGTACTTTATACCTTTCTTTTAATCCTCATGGCAGTTGCATTTTACAGATGAAAATACTGAGTCTCAGAGAAATTCCATAGCTACCCTCGCAGTTAGTAGTGGTGAGCCTGGATCAGAACCCGGTTCTGCTGACTTCATAACCCAAGTTCTTCTTTCCATTATAAAGGAGTAAATCTGCATCTGGGTTTATAGATCAGTACCTTGACAATTTATTAGACGTGAATTACATGCTTGAATTAATCAAATCTGGATACATTGATAAAATCAAGTTTCTGGTCTCACAATACTCAGGACCCATACTGAGCTAGGGAAACTCCTCAAAGGCTACTGACCCTATGAGGTCTTGTGACTGGCCACCTGCCTTTCACATCTCTATTTCTCAACTTTAACTTCAGCATTGGTGACCTAGTAATATCACAAAATAATCTGTTTACCTGAGAGAACTGTTCACTTATTTACATTTTTATAATGAGAAAAACCACTCTCATAAATAAAGCCCAAACCTTAGATGCAAAATTTAGTGAGGTTACCAGATAAAAATTACATTTCATTCCTTCAACAAAAACCATAGTGTGTAGTGCAATTATTGAACAAAGGTGTAATCAAAAAAATATATTTTTGAATTAAAATGTATTGATGGGAATAAATCAAAGTAAATGTGTTTTCTTCTAATGGCAGTTTTATTTTCCCAGAGTGGGAATTTAAAATTGCTTAAATTGCTTCTAAGCTAGTGAGTAGGAAAGTGCTTAAATGATGATAAAATGCATAACAAATATTTAACCAGCATGCCAAGGATGACAATGAAGAGACAATGACATACAATCTACCTGTGTCATGATAAACCATGCACACTTCTGCCTCGCCATACTGGTTTTTCTAACCAGTGTACAAGCAAAAGCATCTACTTCATTTTAATCTTTCGTGTTATTACATATCCTTATGTACAACTAACCCTTGCACAATGTATCATTTCTTTTGTTTCACATACTTCTGACCCTTTGCATCTTATGTTGTCATTTCTGCTGGTTCTTTGCTTTTGAATCACAACACTGTTATGTTATAAGAGTAATAAATATGTAGGTCAAAGTGTGTCTTTTGGAAATCACTGTAGGAATCCTAAAAGCAACAAATGGGGTAATAATGTGCTTTCCTTACACAGTATATCATAGTGATGACAGTTGCTCACTGCTGTTCTTGGGAGAAGGGCCACGGTCAATGTGCGACTTGGGTTGCAATGACATTTTCTGGTGAACTATACAAACTTGAAAGCCCACCGTTCTCACGTGAATGTCACTCAAGCCAAGCTTTATCACAAGCAAACATGTGATGATTATCCAGCTCAACATCTGTATCCATGGAGTAGACCAACAAGACTGCCTGGCGGGGCTCCGTAACTCATCTATCTACTAGCACTTCAATGTGGTGACAGCTAACCCTCCTCTGAGAAGGTGGAGGAACACTGCCTGGGAGTGAGGATCCCTATTCTAGCTCAGGTGCACCTCTGTGACTCTGGTGGACTCACCTAACCTTCTGCAGATTCATTTTAATCTAGAAAATGAGGGTGGACTAGATCTACAAGATCCTCCCTTCCAGGTTTAAAATAGAGCAGTCTATCCATTGTGAGGGGAAAAAAGCCTGCGTTTAAAAAATTGATTGGTAACGTCATATATGAGGTAATATTTAGAAAATAATTGCAATCTGTATGGTTGCAGTACTAGTATAGCAAATATGAATGTTCTTAGTAAAAACAGTTGCATTTCTTATTGTCCTGAAAACCAGTTTAAACCTGAGCCTACATCATTGGCCTCCATTCTGGCAACAAATTCAGGCTCTGATTGTTGGGACAATCAAGGGTTTGTGTAAAATTGCTGGATTCTCTTGAAATCGCAAAGCTCCTGGGAAGCCCATCTGGTACCCCAGGATCAACCCTATTTCCACTGGAACCTGTACCAGCCCATGAGGACCTGTTGTCTCAGGGGCTGATGCTTCGGTGACACTGCTGGGTGAGGCTGGTTATATCTGTGCCTGGGACCTGGCCCTGCCAGGTACCCCAATCCAGGGCCACCTGCCCTAGGGTTCTGTTGCCCTTTTCCCCCTGACCTCTCCCCAACCTAGAAAACAGCCCTCTTTTCCCCCTCTTGCTCTCTCAAAGGGTTTTCCCTTTCTCCCTTCCCTCTCTGGGATACCTTGCATAAACTCTTCAGTGAATTTAGGTTTTTATCCAAGTTGGAAAGAGAATTTGCTTCATGTAGCTTCTCCTTGGCCATGCAAATACTCTGAAGAAAGGAAATACAAAATCTTAGGCTAACATCTGAGACTGAGGGCAGAGAAAAGTGCACAGGCCAAAACCCAAATTAATATTTCAATAAATCATCCTGCCATACTAACAAGTAATTAAAACTGTACTCACAGTTAGGGGGAAAGACATTTGTATTTATTGTTTATTGTAATTTTTTTAATAACAGCTTTATTGAGATATAATTTATATACCATACAATTAACCTATTTAATGTGCATGTATTTATTTTTAATAGTGAGTTGAGTAAAGGCAAGTTTAATTAGAGGGGATAGGTGGAAAAATTTATGGATATTTTAAAGGGAACTTCTGAATACCTTCAAAAGTTTGAGAGGTTAACGGTGCTGGCATTTTTGTTGTGTAAAATTTCAATAAATATTTCATTTATAGGATGTTATGGAGTATATAATAACATTAAAAGTTTTTCTACTATAATGTTAACTGAAAAGGGCAGACTGTAAAATTGTAAATATAATATGGCCACACCTGTAAGAAAATAAGCATAGATAAGAATACAGGAAGAAAAAAATGACTAATTTTGGATGGTCAGATTTGGGTACATTTTTATTTTCCATTTTTATGGAATGTTACATACTTTTGGAATGAGTAAGGAAACTTTACATATGAAACTGCACTTTTCTCTGTTTTTCGAAACACCTATCGTGGGCACTACTCATCAGGCCCAACTTGGGTTATTTGGGGAGATCACAACCGATAACAATAAACTGCCTTGGTGCACTGCTTTAGAGTTTACAAATTGCGTTCAAGAGCATTATCTAGGTTCACCAAGCAAGCATTATCTAGGTTCACCAAGCAAAGAAGTAGGGATTTTACTGAGGAAATTGTCAAAAGTTGGGGAAGCCGAGGAAAGCAGGAGGGTATTTTAAAAGGACCTCTTAGGGGCCGGCCCGGTGGCGCAAGCGGTTAAGTGCGCGCGCTCCGCTGCACCGGCCCGGGGTTCGCTGGTTCGGATCCCGGGCGCGCACCGACGCACTGCTTGGCAAGCCATGCTGTGGTGGCGCCCCATATAAAGTGGAGGAAGATGGGCACAGATGTTAGCCCAGGGCCGTCTTCCTCAGCACAAAAAGAGGAGGATTGGCGGATGTTAGCACAGGGCTGATCTCCTCACAAAAAAAAAAAAAAAAAAAAAGGACCTCTTAAATGTAAGCAGTTGTCTCTGGTGGGAATAACTGTCACCTGAGGTGATGAAAATGCAGGGAGGTGGGAGAGGAGAACATAGAGCGATTACACGGGGCTGGAATGAAGAGGAATGAATGGGGTTGGGAGGCATGGAATGAATGGGGTTGGGAGGCATGGGATTTTTATATACATTTTTCTATGGTATCAGCAACTGAGGTCAGGTTAGCGGGTTGTCCGTAGAGAGAGTGTTCTCAGGAGAAGAAGAGTGAGGAATAAGGAATCCCATTTCAGTGTGAGAGAAGGAAGAGACAACCAAATAGCCTTATGCCAGGAGCATCTGTAAGTCTGAAAACACTTGGCTTTGAAATAATTGGGGAGTATGCAAGATGGTTTAGGGAAAGTCTATATCATATAAATTTTAAGAGAAAGGGAGTTTTACTTCTTTCAATAGAATGAGTAGATTATGTTGACGGCAATAAAATGAAGTGAATGAAAAAATATAATTCTCGATAGACCCACATTTTACATTAAGATTATAAACACTTCTATAAATATATATACTTTGATATAATTACTGGCTCCCAAATATAAAGAAATTTCTTTATTTTTATTTTACAGATGACTTACAAGCAGGGCTATGAAAATTCAGAGGGAAAAATCTGTCGCTTATTTTACTCAGTAGTAATAGCTTATTTTATCAGAATTATCATTAAGTTAAACTATCATTGACTATTTTTTTAAAAATATTTTTTGTTTCTTTATTCAAATCAGGATCCAACTGCCATTCACATATTGTATTGTTTTTGTTTTTGTTTTTTTTGTGAGGAGATCAGCCCTGTGCTAACATCCGCCAATCCTCCTCTTTTTTTTTTTTGCTGAGGAAGACTGGCCCTGGGCTAACATCCGTGCCCACCTTCCTCCACTTTATATGGGACGCCACCACAGCATGGCTTGCCAAGCAGTGTGTCGGTGCGCGCCCGAGATCCGAACTGGCGAACCTTGGGCCACCGCAGCAGAGCGCGCGCACCTAACCGCTTGTGCCACTGGGCCGGCCCCTATCATTGACTATTTTTATACAAAGGACTTTTAAAATAACCACTATTAACTGTATCAGAATTTCTAGTACTCTAAAATCACTTGAAGAGAGGGAATATTTTTTGGTGTTAAAGCCTAGGCAAGCATTTGAAAGACGCCTAAATGCCATAACCTCAGTGTAATGTTATTGCAAGAAGAGAAATAGAGTATAGACTGAATTACAGAGGCGCAATGCACTGGAATATATAACTGCTGCCTTCAGCACAGCCAGACTTTGGAAAACTCCAGATCCTGATGTGTTGCAAAATTTCTGGCATGAGAAATCGTGTCAGTTCTTCCCAGGCTCAGCTGGAGTCCAGCCTCCTTAAGAAAGCCTCCCCAAACACTCCAGCCCGTGGTGACCTTGTGCTCATTTGAATGCATCACCCCCATTAGTGTTTCTGTAGGTTGACAGTTGTAACAAGCACCTCTAGTGACCTTGTCACATCCCTTTGATCCACCTCTGATTTCAGCTGCAGCTCCGTGGAAAGGCCCGTGCAAACTCAGTCTCACCTCACTCAGTGGGCATCCCACCTCACCCACCTCAAGTGCACTTGCTCACAGGGCTTTGCCAAGACAAGGGAGCTCATGCTGTGCACAAGCTCAGCCTGAAAGTGTGGGAGAGCTATCGTTCCTGGGGAAAACCCTTCATCAGTGGGGTGTGGGAACCAGTGGATAAATGCTGCCACCTGACATTTCTATTCTGTATGCTTCTTAGAGATCCTGAGAGAAATGAGCCCCCATTATCTACACAACAACCTCTAAATGACACTGTTACATTGGCTTTTCCTCTTTTTCTCGTGCATTTTCCCTTCTCTCTCACTCTTGCTTCCTGGGACCAAGTCCAAAATAGACTGCCTGACCCAAGTCCTTGCCTCAGGTTCTGCTTTGAGAGAAACCAAAACTAAGACAACAGTTTTGCACTAGTTTGCATTACCCTTGTGTTTTAATTAACTCAACCTTTTAAAATTTTGATATGTCTTGCTTCCATGACTAGATTGCAAGAATTTTTTATACATTGTATCATGCCTTGCATATGGTAGATTTCTATTAGTAAATATTTGTTAAATAAGAAGCTCCAGATGGTATATGGAGATACTGTCAATCCCTTTGAGAACTCCTGGTCACCCAGTGTCCGTATTTCTGTAAAAACACTGGGTGTTCATCTACATTGGTCTAGGGTATGGACATCTGACATTCTTTATGTCTACCTCGCATCTGAACTCCTTCCTCATAAAATGGGCAACCCTCGTCTTAAGCACTGAAATACCAGCAACTCACTTTCCTTGCATCTGTGACGTAAAGTCCACCGATCAGACTCACCCACTCTGGACTCTGGATCAAAGTCAGGATGTGAAGAAGCAGGGACTTCTCAGAATCCATCTTGGTAATGGTGTAGTGGCAGTTGCAGTGGGAGCCACATCATGAGGCTAGTTCTGTACCATGTTTTAGTGTACCATGCCTGGCACGAAAGCCTCTAATCCTGGCTCTGCAGGCCTCTGAGAAATTCCATGTGCTATTGAATATTTTTAAAGTTAAGGTCATTTTTCTGAGTAAATTAGCCAGAATGGCAGTTGGTTGTTTTCAACCAGAACTTTGATTGATCCATCTTATATTTCCAAGGAGCCTTGAGGATAATTATTTTGAGTTGCCCGTAGGAAATGTATAGCAGACTCCAATGACAAGTGGGGGATGTGGTCCAAAATCTCTTGGGAAATTCTAATACATTCCATGAAAGTATGTGTTGTACCTAATTAGAACACCCCAGAAACCTTCTTAGTCCTCATACAGCACAACCTGAGAACTCTGGATGTCTAAGATACTGATTGAGAGGATAAAAATGCAAGTGTCATCTGTTGTGGCAAGCAAGAAACGTAGAATGTACTGGAAGCCAAAAGAATGGGATAGGGAGGGACACATTGTAAAGCTACCATTTATTTCCTTCAGCTCCACTGGAATTTCTGCCAGAAATTTCAAAAACATAAAACACACATGAGCTTGCACCTACACACACACACACACACACACACACACACACACACACACACTCCTCTTCAGCAAAGACAGTATTTCATATTCAAAAGACAGTTGACTATTAACATGCCTACCATCTCTAAGCTAGGAAAATTAATGTTAGCAAACAGGATTCACTTGCATGTTGAGAAGACCAATCTCTTTAATGAAAATCATAAATAATAAAAGACCTGTAAAGGCTAGGCCAATATGGACACTATACATTTTATCAGACAATCATACAACAAATAAAGCAAAACTATATTTATTATTAGTGTTTTTTTAAGAACATAGCTCAATTCCTCCAAATCCCCACCCCACAAAAATGCCTGGTATTTTCTACAGATTTTGAAAATATATTAAGGTTAACTTTCAGATTATCGAATAATGGTTATGTTATTATATTTTTAGAAAAAAATAAGTCACACTCTACCTCATGTGATACACTAAAACTGAAATAATAAAACAGCCAGGACTGGATAGAAAAGGATAGAATAGAGGTGGGACTCCCTGATGTCAGGATGGGGAGAAACTCTCTTAACATAAAATCAGTGCAAGAAACCCTAGAAAAAATATTGTACATATTCAGTACATAACATAACCACACAGGATACTTGGCTATAAAAATTTAAAATTTCACAAGCTTATAACTAAAATGAAAATGATAAGGAAAAACATTTTCAAAATATATGAAAAGTTGGTTAATAGCCATCATATATAAAGAACTTTCAAAAATTAAAAGTAAAAATTAAAAATATGTAAATAAAATAAAAAACATATGTTGATCCCAATTTTTAAAAAAGCAGAGTGCATATAAATACTTAACATCAGTGGCTGGCCCCGTGGCTTAGCGGGTAAGTGCTCGCACTCCACTACTGGCGGCCCAGGTTCAGATCCCGGGTCACACCGACGCACCGCTTGTCCGGCCATGCTGAGGCTGCGTCCCACATACAGCAACTAGAAGGATGCGCAACTATGACATACAACTATCTACTGGGGCTTTGGGGGGGAAAAAAAGGGAGGAGGATTGGCAATAGATGTTAGCTCAGAGCTGGTCTTCCTCAGCAAAAAGAGGAGAGTTAGCATGGATGTTAGCTCAGGGCTGATATTCCTCACACACACACACACACACACACACACACACACACACACACACACAAAACTTAACATCAAAAGGAATAAACATGAAAACATGCACAACAATTGCTAAAAATAAAAGAAGTACAAATGTAAGTAAATAGTATTTTCAGCAACTAAATTGGCAATTTTCTTTTAAACCATTTTGTTGCTGAGTATGTGTTGAAATGCTATTCTCATATTGTAGTGCAAACTAGTGCATAGTTTTTGGAAGGAAATTTGGCAATAGTTTCAAAAAACCATAGAAATATTTGTATGCTTTGATCTATTATGTCCTCCCACTAATTTCTTTTAAGGAAACAATGAGAGATGTGCATAAATATTTGTAAGAATGTTTATCATAATACTCTTTTAACTGCAAAAAAATTAACACATCATAAATATCCACATCATTTGATAAGTTATTGATGGTTTTATTCATATGATAGAAAATTACTCAGCCAATAAAAACATTTTTAAAAAGTATTTAATGACATAGGAAAATGCTCACAATGTTACTTTGAATGGAAAAAAGAGGATAAAGAACTATACATATAGTTTTTTTGTCATAATTTTAGTTTTTAAAATGTTCATGGAAAAGTACTAGAAATAACTACAAGAAAATATTAACAGTTTTACCTTTGTTAGTAGAATTTTGAAAAATTTTTATTTTCTTTAACTTTTTGTGTTCTTTAAATGACTCTACAATTAATTATATTTGAAAAATAAAATTTTATTATTGAGTAGTTCTTCAATTACTTTTCTCACATAAAATAACACATTTAGTAGCATGATCTGCCTTCAGTTGTACTAAGTAGGAACAAATATTCATTTAGCCCATTTTAAGAACTTTTGAATTAAATAGAACAGGTGTTAATGATCCCAGTTAGAAGAAGAAGAAATTAAAGATTAGAGAGACTAAATGATTTACCAGTGTTCAGTTAGTTCAACAAGCATTTTTTTTTTGAGCATATAGTAATTACTGTGAATTGGATTAGGCATTTAGGCATTAGGAATAAAAGATTAAAAATTGTTCCCAAGAGAGTGCATTTTATAGTAGGTGGCATTATATAAAAAATTAGTATTTTTCAATTATTGGGATAAGTGCTGGCAGAGGGATGCAGTGGGAACTCCAGAGAAAATATTAGTTTGAACCAGTTGAAATTGCTAATATTCAACTATTTTTGAGCTACAAAAATGGCATTTTCATATGATTTATTCTGTACCCCTGATCCAGAATGGTAATGATAGCTGTGCTTGAATCTTGAGGAGGAAGGAGGAGATTACCAGATGAAGTTGTGTTCATCAGTCAGGGGCAAATCAGGAGACAAAATCCATACAGTGAATTGAACAGGGAAAGTTTAATATAAAGAAACAGGAATCTGATTAAGGAGGGATTGGCTAGTAAGAAGTAAAGAGGACTCTAAAGAACATAGAAATAGCATATATAAGGATCAGCCACTTCTCAGCCCTACCAATATATGCAAAGAAGAGCTCCTTCCCTCTGCCCCAGGTCTGAGATCCAAAAAAGTTTACACCCATGACTCGCTGAATGGCAGAGAAGTTGCTATGAAGGAAGTCCTGGAAATATATTCTCTAGGGTGCAGAGGGAGAGCTGTTCACAAGGAGTGTCTCACTGAAGGTACTCTGCTAGGAAACAGCCCAAGCAGGTGCTGGGGAAAGCTGCTGGCTGCTGCTTGCTGCTGACTGCCCTGCACTGGGGGAGCTCCTTGAGCTACAGGAGCCTCGTGCTGGAAAAGCTGCCTGCACCGCAGGGGGTGGGTCCCCGGGAAACCATGTGCACTACAGGAGCCAGGCACTGGGGAAGTTGTGAGTGCTACAGGAGCCTGGTGCTGGAGAAGCTGCACATGCTGCAAAATCCTGCTGAAGGAGCACATCAGGAACAGGCAGGAAAATCCCTTCATCCCCCAGTGTCTCTCCACCGCCCTCTATTGACAAAGTTTAGCATTTTGTCAGTTGGCAAATAAAAACCATTTAAAAGGCCCAGCTGCATTTTTGCACAGCAGGCAATGAATAGTGAATTTGGAACTGAGGCAATAAATTGGTAACTGGCAAAGTATGAAAAGAGAGTCTTCCAGCTAATGGAATAGCGTGAGAGAAGACATGTAAAGAAGATTTCCATATCTGGCTGCATGATGGACTAGATACCCAGACTGACACTCCCTTTGTAAAACAAACTTTAAAAACCTTAAATATCTTGGATTAAAAAAATAAGAAACTTGTGTTTAAATACATCAGTGAGATGGCAAGAAAGTATGGAATACATAGATGGCAAAACTAAGTGAGAGCATGAACTTGAACACTGAAAATGTCTTTCACTTTGGTGGCAGTTGGCAAATCTTTTGAACTTGAACTTCACTTTTTGAGTCTTGAGGAGTACAAGGGACAAAAGATTAATTCCAAGGTGCGCTCAAGTTAGAGGGTCTCATTTTGAGACTCTCACATTTTTCTAGGATGCAGAATACTCACTGTGAAAGTAAATTAGACACTGACAGTGAATATGTACACTTATTCAGTGTGACAATGAAATAAACCCACCTTACTTCCCATTTCCTAAGGGGATTGCAAGGAAAATTGCAGTGTTTAAACTTTGGAAGGAGGAAACTCTCTCCTCAGAATTCATAACCACAAGGCAACTTCTAGGGATTCCAGCCTGAATTCACCCACATGGTCTGAAAAACTTCAAGATGAATATTAAGTTTAAAGTGATATCAGATTAGTAGTGTTCCGCTAGGGTTTGGAAAAAGTAAACACAAATCCTCTCAGAAAGAAGGTGCTTTCAATCCAGGCATCAAAAAAGTCCTACAGATATATCCCAAGAATTACTAGGTCACCATCAAAAATCACAAAATACACAAGGAAGCATGGCCACAGTAAGCGTGAACCAGTAGAGTCAATAAACTCACAAAAGCTATAACAATGAATTATCAACACAATTGGTATGTTTAACATGTTTAAAGAAATAAAAGACTAAAAGATGACCAAGACAATTTGAAAACTAATCACCTCTAGAACCTCTAGAAATGAAAAGTATAATACTTGAAAAAATTCAATAGGTTAGTTTAAAAGCAAATTAGACACTGCTGAAGTCAGAATTAGTGAACTGGAAGATAGTACTGACAATTGTGCCGAATGTTGTATAGAGATATAAAGAGGCAGAAAACATAAAGAGACGTTAAGACATGAATGATAGAGTGAGAAGATTTCACATACAAATTGGAATTCCAGAAAGAGAGGAGAGATAGAATGGAGTAGTGGCAATATTACAAGAGTTAATGGTAGAGAACTTTCCAGAAAGAATGAAAAACATATATACAAAGATTCAAAATGCAGGTCAGTTCCCAAGCAGGATAAATTTTTAAAAAAATCCATACCCAGCCACCTTGCAAATAAATGTAGAACAGCAGTGGCATGGAAACTCCTAAAAGAAAAAAAAAACAGATTACCAAGAAAAGTAAACTGAGAACAACCACGGGAGACAAAAGAAAGTGGAGTAATTTTAATGCACTGAAAGAAAATAACTCTCACTCTGGAATTGCATGCCTATCAAAAATATATTTTCAAAACAAGGACAAAATGAAGACATTTCAGACAAACAAAAACTGAGAGAGTTTGCAATCAACAATCCCTAACCTAAGGAAATTCTAACACATATGCTTCAGATGGAAGAAAATGATTCCCAATCGATGATCTGAGATTCAAGATGAGATGATAAAACAAAATATAAAAATATGGGTAAATCTAAGCAAACACTGTAAAAAAATAATTTTGAGGGGCTGGAAAAAAAGATATATCAAAAGTACGTAGCTATAAACATAGCTATAAATTGTAGGAGATTATCAGAGTTAAAGTGTTCTAGTGACCTTGTATTGTTCAGGAAGATGATACAGATATTGATTAATTTTAGAATTTGTAAGTTAAATATTGTGGTTAAATTTCTATGGTAAACACAAAAGTAATAGAAATAGAGTGGGCTTATCTGTATTTTCATATTTTTCTTCTATGGTTATTCATTACTTAGTTAATAAAAAATGCTCCAACTAACTAAGATTGGAATTATTTGACTTTTATGAAAAAATTCAGATGTATAATGGTCTTTGTGAATGGTTTGGTCTGGGCTTCACCTCTATGTTTTCTTTGTATGATTCTCTCACTGGCCTTCTTAGTATGTCAGCTTCATTCTTATAACAAAGTGGCTGCAGCAGTTCTGGAGATAACATATGTATGACTCAGAATCCAGAGTAAGAAAGAACTTCTCTTTGCTCATCTAACAAACGAAGTCTTAGACTTCACTCTAATTGGACCCACACCTTAACCAATCATTGTGGCTGGGAAGGTATCGTGCACAGACTCTCTTAGTCCTAGGCTGCGCAGCCCTCTCTGTGCATCTGACTAGGTCTGAGTCTATTAAGCTAAAAGAAAATAAGACATCAGTTATGAGGATTGGGATCCCTCTATCAGTCATGTACCCCGTGCACACTTACTGAAGTTTTATGTTAGTTCTAAATCTCAGCTTTTAAACTTTTAAAATAATTTGAATATTAAACCAAACTCACATTTCTGGGATAAACCCCACTTTGTCATGATGTAATATCCTTTTTTGTTCATGGCTGGACTCAACTTGATATTTTATTGAGAACTTTTGAGTCTGTAGGAATATTGGTTTGTAGTTTTCTTGCGATGTTTCTGTCTGGTTTTGGTATTATAATAATGCTTTCCTCATCAAATGAGTTGGGAAGCATCTGCTCCTCCTCCTTTATTTTCTTAAAGAGTTTGTGTAAGTTTGTTATTATTTTTTAAATATTCAGTAGAATTCACCAGTGAAGCTAACTGGACCTGGAATTCTCTTTGTGAGAATGCTTTTAAATAATGGAATTTTAGCTATCTCATAGACATAGGGCGATTCAGATTTTCTATTTCTTCTTTTGTTAGTTTTGGTCATTTGTACCTCTCAAGGAATATGTTCATTTCATATAAGTTGTTGGAATTATTGGCATAAAGTTATTGATAATTTTTCCTTATTATCTTCTTAATATCTGTAAGATCTGTAGTGATGTTTCCTCTTTCATTCTTGATATTGGTAATTTATGTTTTTTTCTCTTTTTGAAAGTTTTTAAATAATTTGAATAATGATATACAACTGCATATTGCATAATTATAAATGGAAAGAAGCAAACTTGATGTAAATGAGGCTTAACTACTAACAAGTCACATTTGTACACTTAGTACAAAGGAAATCTAAGAATATTGGAGCTTCTTGAAGTTGAAAGGAATTAACCATTAGTTAATCAATGGCAATAATATATACTTGGTCATGATAACTCAAAATAGGATTCTTGGCACAGGAGAGTTGTTAAATGAATAAATGGATAAATATCTGTATTGCAGGGCTGGCCCCGTGGCTTAGCGGTTAAGTGCGTGCGCTCCGCTGCTGGCAGCCCGGCTTCGGATCCCGGGCGCGCACCGACGCACCGCTTCTCTGGCCATGCTGAGGCCGCGTCCCACATACAGCAACTAGAAGGATGTGCAGCTATGACATACAACTATCTACTGGGGATTGGGGGAAAATAAATTAATTAATTAAATTAAAAAAATATATCTGTATTGCAGAATGAGGGAAACTAAAATGATATTAGATGAATATTATGGAAATCATTGCAGTTTGGTCAGTCCTCCACATTGTCACATGAATTATCTTTCTAAAACACAAACATGCTTTTGTAAATCCTCAAATTAAAAACTTTCAATGGTTTTCCATTGTCTTTATGATCCATTTCAATGCCCTAGAGTGGCAAGCAAGGCTTTTTATACCATGGTCCCATCTTCTTTATCCAGCCTTATTTCTTACCTCTTTCCCTAAAAAACTGCAGCCATCCTAGACACAGTCTTTTTACTAATTTAATTATTTTGCCTCACCTCACCATACTTTCTCATATTGTTCTCTTTTGCCTGAATTTTTCTTTTTTCCTTCAAAGCCAAACTGAAAGGTCATATGCGATTTTTCTTATCTCACTCTCAGAATAATTAATAGTGTCTTTTTCTGTTCTCCCATAGCGTTTGTTCATCCCTCTAGTCTTTTATAATAGGTGTCATAATTAATCAGGTTTAGATGTTTTAGTGACTGCTCCCTAACAAGTAGAAGCTCTTTGAGGACAGTGACTACCTTATTCATTTTTGTAACCCAAGCTTCTAGCACCATGCTTTGAATATTGTGGGCACTCAGCAAATGTTACGTGATGCAAAGACACATGACAATAGTCCCAAATCACAGTCTCACTCATAGAATAAACTAGAATTTTATAGAGAAAGACACCGTACTTTGGTCTGGGAAAACACCACCAATCTGGATCAACTAATTTACAAATGTGAGACTTTTTTTCACAAGGGGGAACAATCCAAGGGTAAGTTCAGCTGGGAAAGGATTATCATTTTGATGTACAAAAGAAACTACACTCATCAAAACAACTATAAAATAATTGGAGGTTATACTTAGCTGCTGGATGAACAGCACGAGTATACTGTTAATTTTGCAGGTCAACATTATGACCTCAGATGTGAGTCAGCAAATGGATTAATACTGCATTATAAATGTAATCCTAAGAATGTGTTGGAAAATTGCTACAAAGTGTACTGGGACAGAGACATGATAGTATCATTAAAGTATACCAATAGACTAGACATTCTGCTGTTGGATAGGCCTATAAAATTGTGGTACTTATTGGTATTCCTGTTTTGCTAAGCATAAATATTACAAGAAATACACAGAAGGCAAGCAAATATGTAGGTCAGATTAAGGAGCCAAAAGAAAAGTGACATTTACAGCACATCAAAGTAATGCAAATTATCATCTCAATGACTCCATTTAGTTATCAGTTGTTGTTTAAGAATATATACTAAATTAAATATTTCAAGGAACACATTTATCATATGTTTGCATTAGTTCCAAATAAAATACTTCTGGAAATAACAAAGCTTTTTCTTCTTAACATAGTACATTATTATAAATCATGCTAGAGCATGGTTTTCCACCTTTTATCCAGACAGGCAAAATTAAAGGACATGATATACTCCTATGAGTAATAGTGGTTTTTTACAGTGTTATAGTGCAATCTTAAGGATAGACACCCACCTCCATCACACTGAGAATCATTTTAATAGGGCTCATTGGTGATGACAATCATTTATTCTCCTCCTTACAGCTTTCTTGGAGAATTTGACTCTCCATAACATGGAAGAGACAGACCTCAATATCACATATTCCCCCAGCAGTAGTGCATTAGATGCTTGAACAAGGAATTTGACCCAGAGATTGGGGTAATAGCCACAAAAGCTACACATATAAGGTCATATAGCAACTGAGGCCACCACTGAGGGGCATTCATTGTGGGCCATGTGTGTTTGATAAACAAACAGGGAGCGTTAAGATGAGAGGTCGTGTGGTTTTGGAAAGAGGGAGAGCTGGGGAAATAAGTGGCCGTGGGCTCTAACGTCTTTCTAGTTCTTAGCCCATTTCAGCTGTGAGGCTCGGCCTTTCTTCCTGCCCTTGGATTCTACAGTCCCCTTGGATTCGGTCTTCACTTCCGCTTTCTCCGCTGTGCTTCTGTTTCTTACAGTTAAAGGGTCCTTGAACATCAGGACAGAGAGTGAAAAAATAAATTAGTAAATGCCCATATGTTTTACTGTTTTAAGATCTGGTTAATCTGACAAATATAAACACAATTTATCTATTAAAATACCGTCAACGTAACAAGATTGCCAAATATTTTTAACATGTTTATTCTTTATTCAGGTTTAGGAAATAAGGATTTGGAGTTCGTAATATTCCTTATTTCAGATCATCTTTCCAAGTTGTAAATGAGTGAGTTGTGTTCCAATAAAATACGCAGTAGGCCTGATTTGGCCTCTGGCCGTAATTTGCTCATCCCTGGGTTAAACGATTATAAACTCATGGGCCTAACCAAGTCCAAGTTTTAGTGTTAGTTTTCCTAGTGATTCTCTTAGAAATTCATTCAATGTTTTTCAGAGATGTTTTTTAGTTTATCAAATGAGATGTGATAATGTTTCTAATTAGCCTCATAGAATTTAATGAGGAATAGTTAATTAATCAGGTTAAATGAGATTAACTATAGTAAAGTAGTAAATACAGTGCCTGGCTCAGAATTTATTCAACAAATATTGTCTGTGTCAGACTTTGTTGTAAGCACTGGAGAGAGATTGGGGGAAAAAAACAAAAGTTAGTAGTAAGTGCTATTGTTGTTTGTGAGTGGAACACTGGAGAGAAGTCCATAAATTCAGTACATTTCACTGACCAATCACCTATTAAATAGGAAGCTGTTAAAAATTTAAAACTGATCAATTAACTGCCAGGAACTATAAATAGCCCTATAACAAGAGGGGGGAAAACTAAATCACACTGTAATTGCTAATAAATATAATTTAGCATAGTGTTATATATAAAAGATGTGTTTAATATGTTAGGAAAATATTTTGCTTCTTTGTTCACATAAAAAACTACAATTTTAATGTGTCAGTTTAGATTCATTCAGTCCTGAATGGAGAATCTTACCATTTGTGTGCTAGATAGAGTCTAGGTGGCTTTAGTTAAGTTTCTAATCAAGTCTTGACTGGTGAGACTCAAGACATAAAAGGATCAGGAAGCCACAACCTCTCTCCTGCGTTTCTTCCAGAAAAAGGTCAAGGGCTGAATGACAGAGAAAGGCTTATATCATTGTTCTCTTAACAGAGTCTGAAGTTATCTTCCAGATTACAGATAAAGTTATTGCAGATAAGACAAAGGAGTTATCCAGTACACCATGGAACAGCAGGCCTCTTGAGTCCAAGAAATCCTTACCCTGTGTGCTCCAAAGTTGGGGGCTTCTTGAAACACCACTGTATTTATTTGGCACCTTTGTTAGGAGGTCAAGCCTCTCTGTGAATCATGGTCTTTATTCCTTTTGGTCTTTGCAGCATCCCTGGGGAAGAACAGGAGAGGTGAAGAGAAAAGGAGAGGGAGTATTTCCCTTTCACAAAAGAGGAAAATTTGGTCACAAGATTTTGTTTCTGATGGGAACCATAAACTGCTCTGCCCTGATGGTGAATCCTTAGTTAGGCGGCCGTCTTCCCTAAACCAGCCACCTGAGGGGTGGCCTGGCAGCTGTTGGGAAGTGCTCTGAAAAGCTCTGCTGCTTGCTTCTTTCTCTTCCATTTGGAAACACAAATTGCTCTCAAAAGAGGTTTCTGGTAAGCTGGACTCTAGGCTGATGCACCTGATCAGCAACAGCTTGATCACCTGGCCTGATCCTTTAAAATGCGGATTTCTGGGCGGGGCCCTAAACCCACTGAATTAGAAGCTCTGAGGGGGTGTGTGTGTGTGTGAGAGAGAGAGAAATGGAGAGGGAGAAGGAGAGGGAGAGGGGGAGAGAGAGAAGGGAGAGGAGAGAGGTGCATTTGTGGTGGGGGTGGGGGTGGGAGTGTCCAAGAATCTACATTTTTTCTAGATTCCCCAGCTGATTGTTAGGCAAAGATAAAGGCTGCTTTCCAGAAACGCTTTTCTAACTAATCCTTCCCCACAACACTGCTCCTTTCTTGTCGTTCTAAGAGGCACTGTGTCCAAAGCTGCTGCTGCGTCAAGGGACTGTGTCCTGAACTTCTGGGGAAATTTTTCCTGCCGGAAGAGATTGACAGTGATGGAGCTGGTCTATGGAGTTTCCTTAAATCAAGACGGGCCAAGGTGGGCAGGATGAGGCAGACAGGGCTAGGCTCTCGGAGTTCCGCAGCAGGGGTTTTAACCTGAGATCCATGGGTCCCGCCAAGGGGTCCATGAATGGGGAAACATTTACATCTTTATTTTCACTAACCTTTAACTGAAAGTTAGTATTTCTTTCTACTAGGAATTTGGCAACAAACCACATTAGTATTAACAGTACCTGTGACTCTGTCACCCATAGAAATCACAGATATTTCCGTGTCACGTTTTGGTTGTTACAGATAACTTGAAATATCATTTACACTCATTGCAGCTTCAAATTGCAGTTGTTTTTAGACTTGTCACTGTCTTTTTAAATGTTAATAAGGAAACACAGATATTACCCTATCACGCATTTAAAAACATATTTTGATAACTATAATTCAGTATAGTTGGTTGCCTTTGTAATCTCATGACTTTATTATACACATTTAGAAACAAAGGCTTCACCCTTTCTCAGAATAGTTTTCTAAATATATGTTATGTGACATCACATATGATTGCCAAAGAAGTCCACGGAACTTAAGAAAGGTTAAGAACTTCCGTTCTAAAGGAATCTCAAACGATCAAGTGGCTTTTGGAACAATGAGCAATGAACATTTTGAGATTTTTGTTGGTTTAACTCTGTGTTAATAGTCATAATATACTAGAGATTTAAAAAATACTACCTAAACCTCTCAGACTAAGGACAAAGACTTCTTCATCCTTGCGCATTTAACCAGCTTCACGGTAACTAACCCAGTCAGCCATGGAATCTACGCCCTTGTGGTCCTGACTGATGATCTTGATACGAGGTGCTCTGTAGCCCTACTGTTGTCTGGCTGGCAATTCCTTGGTTCTTCATTCATATCATGATCATTAACTCAACAAGTGCTCGTTGGCCCCTTCTATATATGAAGCATTCTGCTCCTGTGGAAGGGAATAGAAGAGAACTATGAGGCATATTTCCTGCCCTCCAGCACAAGCTCTGGTACTTGAGGTCGTATGATTAGGGGTTAAGTAGGTGAGCACTGATGCCAGGGTTCAAATCTTTTCTCTGGCACTTACTGGCCAAGTGGCTTTGGGCAAGCTGCTCTCTGTGCCTCTGTTTCTTCATCTGTAAAGTGAAGATGATGCGTGGGTGCGCTCAGGAGAGTACTTAGTATACGGTAAGCACGCCATAAATGTTAGTTGTTATTCAATAGACAGAATTCTGGCTCACAGCCCAAGCTCCTGAATCAGAATCTCTGGGAGCTTGGCCACGTGCAGTTTATCAAGCTCCACAGGTGATTGGATACGCTTTAGAGCAGTGTTTCTCAACATATTTTTCATTATTGCTTCTCTAAGAAGCCATTTTAGGCATGTTTCTCCTAATTGCCCCCTCCCCATGAAATTTTCGTACCATAGATATGTACTGTATATCTGTTTATATACTTTGGCCCTTTGGAGGATGACAAACCATTGTAATATCTAAGATTTTTATACTCCCACCCCACCCCAAGAACCAATTTTAGCCCCCCCATTGAGAACACATGCTTGAAAACAGTGGGTTCCCAATCTTGGCTGCATATTAGAATGAAATAAGGAAGCTTTTAAAAAATACCCATACCTGGGACAAACCCCAAGACCAGTTAAGTAGAACCTCTAGGGATGGGACACAAATAAGAGTCTTTTCAAAGATCCCCAGATGATTCCAATATGTAGCCCAAGCTGAGACCCACTGCTGCAGAGTTGGAGATCCTCTTACAGGAGATTAAAATCTGGTTGGCAAACAGCACCTACAAACATGAACATAAACAATGCAGAAACGAAGGGAGCAGAGAGTGCTATGGGAGTTCAGGAAAGGAGAAACTAATACAGGGTGTTCTGGTTAGGAGAAGCTTTGTGAGCTCAACTCAGGATCTGAGCAGGACCTGGAGAAGAGAATGCAAGAGAAATTTCAAATGTGGAAATAACATGGCCAAAGATATAAAAAGGACGTAGGGTGCACGGGGGATATGGTGGATTGAATGGCAGCACCTCAAAAGATATGTCCACCCGGACCCTGTGAATGTGGCCTTATTTGGATAAAGGATCATCGCAGATTTATTCGAGTTAAGGATCTCAATATGAGATCATCTTGGATTAGGGTGGGCCTAATGCCAAGTGTCCTTAGAAGAGAAGAGAACGAGAGAACACACAGAGAAGCAGGCCATGGAAAGACAGAGGCAGAGATTGGAATGATGTGTATACTTAAGTCAAGGAACACCAAGGATTGAGGCAGCACCAGAAGCTGGAAGACGCAATGGAGTCTCTGCTAGACTCCTAGGAGGGAACACAGGCCTGCGGACACCTTGATTTCAGTTCTTGCCTCCAGAACTGTAAGAGAACACATTTCTGTTGTTTTAAGCCACCTAGTTTGTAACAATTTGTTACGGCAGCCCTAGGAAACTAATCCAGGGGACAATGAGGAAACCAATCTGATAGAGTGAAGGTACTGTAATAATAAAATTGGAAATATAGGTGGGTTGAAACAGGAAACCATATTTTTGTGCAATATACTGCTTGCAAGGAGAACAAGTAGAGGTCTGGGGATAGAACGTGCAACCTGATGAAACCAGTGTTACTGGAGGGTTAATCTAGTAATTAATGCTGTTTAATTTCCAGGGAGCAAACAGAGTTAGGGAAACCACCCCAATTCTAACAAAATTAAGTAAAGAAGTAAGGAAAATCTAGTGTAGTAGGATGGCTTCAGAAAGAAAAATAAAGAAATAGGTTCATGCAGTAAAGTTCACAAGAAGAACAAGGAAGGTCTTGACAGCTGATCTGTATGACCATGAAGAAGAATGTTTCAGTAATGACTTTAAAATTTGAGCTTGCGTAAATGATGTGTATTCCATCTAGAATCAAATGATATATTGGCTTTTACTAATTTATTTTTTAATTTAGTTTATTTACTTTTTTATTTTATTTTTTATTTTTTTATTTTTTGGTGAGGAAGATTAATCCTGAGCTAACATCCAATGCCAATCCTCCTCTTTTTTGCTGAGGAAGATTGGCCCTGGGCTAACATCCAAGCCCATCTTCTTCTACTTTATATGGGACACCGCCATAGCATGGCTTGACAAGCGGTACGTCGGTGCGTACCTGGGATCCAAACCTGCGAACCCTGGGCCGCCACAGGGGAGTACATGCACTTCACTGCTACGCCACCGGGCCGGACCCTAGTTTATTTTTTTATTTAACAATTTCACTGAGGTATATTTTACATTAAGATTCACCTGTTTCAAGTATACAATTCAATGATTTTTAGTAACTTTACCAAGTGGTGCAATCATCACCATAAATCACTTTTAGAACATTTTTCCCCTCTTATAAGATCCTTCATGTCCATTTACAGTTAATCTTAGATTGTACCCCCAGCCCCAGGCAACCACTGTTCTACTTTCTTTTTGCCCTTTTTTGGGAAATTTTATACAAATGAAATCTCACAATATATGGTACCTTGTGTCTGGCTGATTCCACTTCACATAATGTTTTTGAAGTTCATCCACCACGTAGTTCCTTTATTGCTGAATAGTATTCCGTTGTATAGATGGACCACATTTTGTGTATTCATTCACCAATTGATGGACATTTGGGTTGTTTCCAGCATTTGTCGGTATGAACATTCTGATGCAGGTCTTTGTATGGACATATGTTAATTTCTCTTGCTTAGATATCTAGGAGTAGAATTGTTGGGTTGTATAGGAATTTTATGTTTAACTTTTTAAGAAGCTGCCAAATTGTTTTCCATAGTGGCTGTACCATTTACATTCTCACCAGCAGTGAATGAAGGTTCCCATTTCTCCACATCCTGTATTATTGTCTGTCTTCTAACCATTCTAGTGGGTGTAAAATGATATCTCATTGTGGTTTTGATTTGTATTTCCCTAATGAATAATGATGTTGAGCATCTTTTCCTGTGCCTATTAGCCGTTCATATGTCTTCTTTGGTGAACTGTCTGTTCATGTTTTTGCTCATTTTTTTATTGATTTTTTTGTCTTCTTCTTATTGAGTTTTAGGAATTTTTTTATATCCTAGTTACAAATCCTTAATCTGATGTGAGTTTTGCAAATATTTTCTCCCACTCTGTTGCTTGTCTTTTCATTTTCTTAATGATGTACTTTGAAGTGCAAAAGTTTTGAATTTTGATGAGGTCCAATTTATCTTTTCTTTTTCTTATATGATCTGTGCTTTTGGTGTCGTATCTAAGAAATCTTTGCCTACCCTGAGATCTTGAAGGTTTTCTCCTATATTTTCTTTTTTTTTTTTTTTGAGGAAGATCGGCCCTGAGCTAACATCTGCCAATCCTCCTCTTTCTGCTGAGGAGGACTGGCCCTGGGCTAACATCCATGCCCATCTTCCTCCACTTTATATGCGACACCGCCACAGCATGGCTTGACAAGCGGTATGGCCGTGCGCGCCTGGGATCCGAACCGGGGAACCCCGGGCCGCCACAGCGGAGCGCATGCACTTAGCCGCTTTCGCCACCTGGCCGCCCCCTCTCCTGTACTTTCTTCTAAAAGCTTTATTGTTTTAGCTCTTACATTTAAATCTATGACGCATTCTGAGTTAATTTTTGTGTATGGTATGAGGTGAAGGTCTAAGTTAATTTTTTGCACGTGGATATTAAGTTACCCAACACCATTTGTTGAAGAGAATCCTTTCCCCAGTGAATTCCCTTGGTACCTTTGTCAAAACTCAATTGATTATAAATATAAGGATTTATTTCTGGACTCTCAATTCTGTCCCATTGATCTATATCTATCTTTATGCCAGTACCATACTGTCTTGTTAACTATAGCTTTAAGGTAAGTTCTTAAATTGGGAAGTGGAAGTCCTACAACTTGTTCTTTTTCAAAATTGTTGTGGCTATTTTAGACGTTTTGTATTTGCACACAAATTTCTGGATCTGCTTGTCAATTTCTGTAAAAAACCTTGCTGGAACTTTGGTAAGAATTGCATTGAATCTTAGATCATCTTAACAGTTTAAGTCTTTCTTCCTATGAACATGAAATGTCTCTCCATTTATTTAGATCTTTAGCACGGTTTTTAATTTTTCAGTGTACAAGTCGTGCATTTCTTTTGTTAAATTTATTCCTAAGTATTTTTTCCTTGTGATGCTATTTTGAATAGAAGTATCTTCTTAATTTCATTACTGAATTGTTCATTTTCTGTATATACTAATTATCCCACCTATTGCTTAATAAATCCTTTTGAAATTAATAGATTGACATGTGAATGAGCAAGAGAAAAAGTTTTAGCCAAAGGAGAGAGAAGGAGGTAAGCTTAAAGATAGATTTATACAGTGTAAGCTTAGTATTTATTAATTTAACATTTGTGAAGGTGTGTGACACATGTAGTTTGTAACAGAGTTCATAATGCCTACCTCATGGAGTGGTTGTAAGGTTGAAATGGAATATCATATGTAAAGTTCCTGGGACAAATATAAACTTCAAATGCTCTGGGGCTGGTATTCAGGAGGGAAGCATTTTGCTAGCAAGTGAAATTGGTTTGGTGCTTACTGTTTTCTTGTCAATCTGGGGAATTGTGGTGTTGTCAGGACTGTCCCTCATAAATATTGAGGCTCTCCTAACTGCTTTTTCTTAGTTGGATCACTTTCCTGCTGTTTCTTCAATTTCAGTTTTCCTTTCCCTTTTCTCCACTTAAGTCAATTAGAATGATAATTGTTAATATTTGGGTTCCTCTCAGACAATTTTTAAAAATTAAATTGATGCACTTCTCTATTGAGTTTTTCTTGCCTTAACTGGAACAGCACTGATTTTTTCATCTTGTACTCCATTCACATGACAGGGAAACCTTATTCATTCATTCGTTCATTCATCATTTCCCATTTATTGAGTGCCTTCTATCTGTCAGGCGCTGTGCTAGTTGGGAGGTGATTCCACAGAAACAAATGGACAGAATAAATCTTTTGCCATTTCCTGGGTAGAAAAGACTGAGCCTGAGGCCAGCCCGGTGGCGCACGCGGTTAAGTACACATGATCCGCTGCAGTGGCCGGGGGATTGCAGGTTCAGATCCAGGGCGCTCACGGATGCGCTGCTTGTTGAGCCATGCTGTGGTGGCGTCCCATATAAAGTGGAGGAAGATGGGCACGGATGTTAGCCCAGGGCCAGTCTTCCTCAGCAAAAAAAGAGGAGGATTGGCAGATGTTAGCACAGGGCTGATCTCCTCGCAAAAAAAAAAAAAAAAAAGACTGAGTCTTTCAAGAGTAGAAGAAGCAACACAGCCAGGGCCTCAGAAAATATTGCTTGGATCAGGATAAATGAGGGCCATGTGAAAGTCTGCTGCTTCACTAAGTTTCCTCTCTGGGTTAGAGATTCTTTGAAAAAGTCATCACCATCTGGCTGATGTTTCTACTCAAAGGCACCTCTGAGTGGTGCACAAAATTATGGAATCAAGTGTTTTTCCAGATCTCTTCTTTAAACTTAAGGAATGCTAGCCTAAAATCTTCCATTAATTAACTGTGTGACCTTGGGCAAGTCATTTCACCTCCCAGCACTGATAGGTCAGGCTAAGTGATCTCAGAGGATTTTTCTAACTCTAGATTCTATTTTCCAACTCTTCTTAAGTCCTTGGACTATGAGTTTGTAGGTGGTAGAGAAGAGAGGGAGCTGACAAGGAAGAGAGGAATCTCTTTCAGATGGCTTCATGTTTTCAGGATATGGGACATAAGTATGTAAGTGACTGAAGAATAAGTGACTTCACTTGTTGGTGAGTATAGGATAAAGAACCGGGCATGCAGGGCTCTACCCCTTTCCCTCTCTTTTACTTTTGAGAATAAATTTCTTGGAGCATCAATTCTGGTTGGCTTTTTCATGCCTGAAGTTTGTTTTACAAGGTAGATTCCCACATGGGAGGCCTGTGGTTGTCCACTTTTGCATCTGACTTGGTGAATAAATCTGTCTAATTGAGGGGTTCAGCACTAGGATGTTCATTGTTGTTCTATATCTTAGCCACATCTTCTATCTTGGCCTATATGAATGATGCTGGTTATGATGGTGGTGGTGGTGGTGGTGGTGGTGATGCTGCTGCTGCTGATGATAATAAAGGTAATATGTTGTTCTCCACTGGCCTGATGTCTTTTGATTCAAAACTCAAGTGAGAAAAACAGTAGTCTCATTTATTGGACCTCCACAAACTTCAACACATGTTTTCATGACCAATTGTCTCTTGAGCTTTAGTGAGAACAGCACAGAGGTGGCCTAAAGTTGCTCCAGAAATACGCTGCAGAGCCTTTGCAGGTGCAGATCACCAGGTACACAGTGTTTGGAAAAGGAAGTCCAGTGGCCAATTTAGAATATTAGAGTAGTTGGCAGATGTGAATCGAGTGACTGCTTTATTTTATACTCTAAAATTAGTATCTCCCCTCCTGGAACACAGTTGGAGTATTTCTGGAATCAGTCAATCACTGCTATCAGGATATAGTAGTTCAGGTAATTTCAGCCATTACTCAAAGATCTGAACAATGCATTTGTAGTTTATCCTCAATTTACACTTGTAATTCCTATATTATTTCTATAGAAATAAATTATATTCAGTAAGAGAAAGAAACTTTATATTTCTTAGCTCCATAATCCTTTTACTCTCATATTTTAAACAAAAGTTGGAAAGGGAAATTCTATATCCTAATTAGTGAGTATCCTGAAATGATTGTTCCAAATTATATTTACTGGAAAACATCACTAATTCTGAGTATTTGGAGGGAGACCAACCTGGAGTTGTCTCACTGTATCCTCTTCCTTGGAAGTCCATTTGGGTGAATCCCAAGTGTATACCTCTGGCTCCAGCTCTCTGTTGAGGCTCTGGACACATCTTTCTAACTGCCTGCTGGACTTCTCCAGATTCACAACCCACCTGGAATTCAACAGATCCAAATTCCAACCACAAAACCTCCTCTTCCTGCTGTTAATTTAGTACCTCAGTTAAAGACATCAATCCCAGAGTCACCAGGCTTCATTTGCGAGACACTCATCTGCCCCTCCTCCATCCTCCTCTCTGGTACCCAGCCCTGGCTGTTTCTCTCAAGGTGCCTTCCACCTCTACCCCTCTGCGTTCTTACTGTCAGTCCCCTTGGACCATCGCTGATTGTGTCTCACCTTCTGTGAGACTCTAACGATAGCCTTCTGTCCACCTCCTCCACGTCATCCTGAACACTATGACAACATTTCCAGAGCAATCTTGCTAAAATAAAAATTTAATCATGTCACTCCAGTAATCAGACATATTCAGTCTCCTTGAGACCTACAGGAGAGAGTTTAGAGTTGGTGGACAGGACATTTAAAGAGGCCCTCCCATTCTGATTACTGTTTGTCTTTTTAGCCATATTGCCCTCCATCCCTCCTTCCTTGTGAACCCCAGGTTCCTTGTCTTTAGTCACCACTACACACCCCTCTCCATCTCTGTGCCTTTAGTCTTATAGTTACTGCTGCTGGTGTTGCTGTTCCTCCATCGCCACCTCCATCTTGTGTGGCCTTACTAAAATACCACCTGTTCCAATAGCCTTCTTTCATAATCATCTCTGGAATTGTATTTGCCCCTTGTAGAGCAGACACTATTAGCACCGTGCCCTTTCCTCCTGGGAACATCATTCCCACACACACCAACAAAATGGGCTTCCCACTATGAGCAGCTGCCTGGGGACTTTCCTCTTGTACCTGGAACCAGGCAGGCCACAGGAGCCAGTTTTCATTCCAGAGGGGTAGCTCTCAACCAATGAATGAAGCGTGCTGGAGGACAAAGTCCAAGTGTCCTCGCCCCTCAGGGAGATAACTGCGGCCTCCTCTGTTCTGTCTCCCAGAGCTCCCTCGCAGGCTGGAGCCTCAGTTGCTCACAGCAGGAATCTGTTCAGTAACGCACCTTTTATTGTGGGCTACCTTGTCCCACTTCCCTGCGCCCCTCCTGTGCTCTCTGTGACTTCCCAGATAGACTCCTGGCACATGCGTTCTTGTCTCAGGTCGGCTTTTGATGGAACTCAACACAAAACACTGTGTCTCTGCGCTCACAGCAGGCTGATTAGGCTCTTCCTGTTGTATCTTCAGTTACCTCGGGAATTATTCGTTTGGGAATCTATCGGAATCCTCGAGGTCGGGAACAGCATCTTCCTCCGTATGTTCCTTTCAGCACCTAGCACCATCTCTTACTTGAAGTAGGTGCTCAACACCTAAGGGTTGAGTGAACGTGTTTCAATAAAGAGGAAAATCTGCATTATAGAACTTAAAAGAGAGAAAAAGTTATATTTTTCAAGGACTTAGAGTAACTCTGTAACAGAGCAATGACCACGTCATGCCATAGGAGCTCTGCCCTAACGAGCGGAACAAATTATTTGTAGCCTCCATTCTGTACTTTTCAAGGTAGCTGGTATCGGGAATCGTATTTCCTTATACCTGTCCTGTCTCACCCCCTGGCCTCTAAGCTCACTGAAGACAGGCCTCAGATTTATGCTTCTTTATAGGCCCCGCTCCTGCCCAGCCTGATGTCTTGCATTCAGTATGTGCTCAGTTCCAAAAATATTTTTAAATAAAGCTATGAGTTATAGAGCACCTAAGGGTGCTTTAAAATGGCTTATTTTTAAACATAGTTTATTTTTCAATAATCATTTTTATACTGGTCATTTTTATGCCTACTATAGAAAGGTAACCAGCAGAGTTCTATCATTTTACTTACACAAATTTTAAGTTGAAGGCATCCAAACTGATGGGGTTTTACTGTACTTTTGAAATTACTTGAACAATGATTGAATCAGGATCTTGTAGAAAGAGTGTGTGATACAAATGAACGGTCTCTGAATATCCTCATTTGTAGGCTTCACCCTTCTGCTGCTTTTTTGCCATCGCCTCTAACGCAGTATTTATTCACATTTAGCTCTCTCTCTTCACTCCAAAGAGGCAGTCTACAGGTCTTGTAACTTTTCCTGCAGCCAGAAAATCGAATTCACCGTAACAGACACAGCTGCATGTGTTCCCCAGGCTGCTGTAGACATAACCCATGAAAAGTTAGCTTAGTTAAAGGAAATAAAAGAGCACAAACCATAGGGGGAAGAGTCCGTGTTGTATGGCCTGGACCCAGTCATATCTTTCTGATCAAGTCACTCTTTTCGGTGTTCAGGATTTCAGCTTTACCTGAATCATCAGCAAGTCCTGGTAGGTCAGAATTTCTCTCGGGTCTTGTTCCTTAGGAGATGGTGTTAGAGGTTCCTCTGCCGGTGGCATTGGCAGCCAAGAAGGGATGATTCCGGGGTCAGGTCGGACTCACTTCACTTCCCTGGGCGATCCACAAATCTACATGATTTTGCATATGGAAATAAAAGTCAAGCACTTTTGAGTAGATGGTGCATGTCAGTCTGGGCGGAAGGCTTGTGGATGATCTTGTGGTTGAGAAGCAGTTACTCTGTGAAAAGGAATGCAGATCTGATGCAGATGTATATAAAGGAAAGCATTCTGCATGAAACTATACTCATAGGATTACAGTTCTGGCATTCTTTTTTAATGTAAAATAAATTTTGGATTAAATAATTTTGAACTCTGCAAGATTTTAAAGCTATGATTAAGGAACAATAGAACACACATTTTGGCAGGGAGTAGCAGTTGTTTTGAATGACCATCTCTTTTGAAAAATATTGTAACGGGGGTAGGTGCCCAAGAAGAAGAGATGTGCCAACAGTGAGGGATCTGTAATCTACATATTACATTGTTACACTCAGGACCAGCTACAAAACCTGACTCCTGATGCAAAATGAAAATGCAGAGTCCCTCATTCAAAACTCATTAAGAATTTCAAGACAGCAAGAGCAGAGCTTTCAGCCAAGTTGTGGGAGGAGGGCCTGTGCGAATGCACTGGTCCCACACCCATGCGGCTGGTCCTGGTTACTGTCCATTTATTGAGATCCTTCTCCACAAGGCTTTGTTCTCAGTGGTTCTTGGCCAAATGAAGTGTCCTTGGACACACATTAAATATCTAAAGGACGACTGAGCTTAGAGAAGGGCTATGGAAACATGATTCTGTAATTTTTTAATATACTAGAATACCTATCCACGCCACAGTGGGAAACATCAGAGATTTGTTGGGTAGGGCTGGCTCTTAATAGAACTTCAATAATTAATCCTAGAAGGATATTCTCTTATTCCTTCCCACTTGATTATCAGTTATTAAAAACTAAGACCCCAATCTTGGAATTTTGTTGAGGTTTTAGGCAATTATCTACCCCATACTGCTTGAGAATAAGAGAGAAATGGCAAATGCATCTATGTTATTATGTCATTACGGCCTTTCCCACAAATCTCTCCCTGATCTCCCTTGCTGGAACTGAATCCTTGCACCCCTTTTACTTCAGGACCACCCACCAAACAGGTCTAAGCCATCTCCTCTAGGCCTTTCCCTTCTTCCCCATCTCACCCCCTAGGCAATAGAGGGATGAGAAGAGATCATCATGAGTTAGAGAACTTGGTCGTTTTCACTCCTCCTGCCCCAAACTCCACACTTTTCCTTGTCTTGGAGGCCTGGTTGTATCCTTGAGTTTATCCTTGACTTGCATTAATTACTTTATTCTCCCTGGGAATAGCATGAGGGAATTGAACAATTTATGTTTTCTCTTGAAAGTAGAAAAAAGATGTAGTGGATGTGTGACCCACCTCTGCCGTATGTTCAGTTTTGCATTTCTGAGCCAGGTGGGTTTCCTGTATCTACTAAGCCACACGTAATTTGAGAACAGCATGTATTAGTAATCCTGAACAATTCCAAGAATAGTTCTATAGGAGTGTCTCCAAATTTGATTAGAATTCTTTGCCCATTGTCCTTGTATTTATTCCAAGTCCCCAAAAGACATGTGCTATATGAATTAATTTTATTGTAACATTTCTAATTAGTGTCTTTAAAAAGCACTGGCTATTATGCTTATTGGTGAGCTCCTATGACAAACCAGGGCTTTCAACTCAATTTTAAACCAAGTTATGACACTGAGCAAAGCAAACTTCCAAACATATTATAATCCTTGTTATCAGAAGCAGTTAAAAAATAGTTTATGGAAAAGGGGTCTTTTTGGCAACTTACATCTATTAAATGGGAATAATCCTATCCTCTTATTTCAGAAGGAAAATGCCAAGTTTTTTTGGAATTTTTTTAAAATGAGCAATTTAATAACAAAATGGTATTACTTCTACTGCTACTATTACTACTCTAATTATGTTTAAGTATTATTTTAGTTTTTATAATCCATGAATTCTTAAGGCCCAATTGTTTTTTAATGAACTAGAATTTAGTGATAGATTTTTCCACTGAGATAGATTTTCATAGAGCCTAACTTATTGTCTAATTGATATTTCTGCTTGGAAATTGGTAAGCCATATTGGGTATACATTAGATGTACAGACCCATGCTAAAGGGGTGGGTTTATCCAAATTACCTGTTCTGGGTGGGATTATCCAAATTACCTGTTCTGTAGGTGTGAACCTATATACTAAACATGATTTTCAATCAGTTATTAGTAGAATAATAATACTGTACCACTTCACAGGATTTGTAGATTTTACTTAATATGTTTAAACCCAATTTTTTATAGGTTTATTGCACTATAGTTGACATACAAGAAACTGTGCATTTAAAGTGTACAGTTTGATACATTTTAACATACTTAGATGTCCTTGAAAACATCACCACTATCAAGATAGTGAACTTATCAATCACCCCCAAAAGTTTTCTTGCGCCCATTTGTAATCTTTCCCACCTATATCCTCTCAAGGTCCCCATCCCACCATCCCAGGCAACCACTAATCTGCTTTCTGCCATTATAGATTAGTTAGCATTTTCTAATCTTTTTTTGTCTGGCTTCTTTCATTCACCATAATTATCTTAGATTCATTCATGTTGTTTTCAATACTTCAGTTGATTTTTGTTGCTGAGTGGTATTCTATTGTATGGATGCACCGTATTCTATTTATTCATTCACCGCCAAGTATGTTATCCTCGTCTCCTCTTCTTTAGGCGAAAACGCAGTCTATTCAGTCACGCCTCCAGGGAGGCCTCATGGTGTCACAGGAGTCTTGCCTTCAGCACACTTAGATCCACATCCCAGCCACGTCTCCTGTGAGCTGCGTGAATGCGGCCTTGGGGGGTTTCTTCTCAGGGCTGCAGCTCCCTCATCTGAACAGTGAGCATAGTAACGTGTATGTCGTAGGATTGTCATAAGGGTTAAATATGTAAAGCACGTGGAAAAAAACTTGACACACAGGAAGTGCTATTTGGGGGGTGGTTATTATTATAACTACTATTGTTATTATTACAATTTTTAATTCCTTGTGACACGTTTGGTAGAACTTCTAGCCTACAATAAACCCTCAATAAATGTTAGCTATAATTATGAATTTTACTGATATTACTACAGCACCTAACAACTCTTCATTCCCTTCCTTTTCTTGCCCCTCTTATGTTTGCAGTCTCTTCACTCCCCTTGTTACTAGTACTAGTCCTGGTGTTACCCGACCAGGCCAAATAGGGGAAGCAGTGGTTCCCAAAGGAAGATCTAGGGACCAGCAATTTTAGCACCAATCTGGGAACTTGTTAGAAATGCAAATTCTCAGGACCCACCCTATACCGACGGAATGAGAAACTCTGGGGGGCGGGGCCATAATCTGGGTGTTAATGAGCTTTTCAGGTGGGTGGGTGATTCTGCTAAAACTAAAGAGCTGTGCAGTAGGGCAATCACCAGGCTGGGGCAGGAGTTCATGCAGGCTCAGTTCACATCAACTTTCCTGTTAGAAAAGCACACTGTTGACTAATTGAGCTTAATATCAACTAAAACCCCTAAGTCTTTTTCACACATGTTGCTGCTAATCCCCATATTTTCCATCTAGTACTTGTACAGGCTTCTTTTTGGACTGAAGTATAAGTCTTTACATTTATCCCTATTAAACTTAATCTTGTTAGATTCGGCCCATCGCTCTAGTCATGTTTGGGGAAATTTTAGTTGGGCTGGAATGAACCATGACAAAAAAGCAGTGCCTAGAGAGGGAGGGAGGGGGGTGTGGCAAGGACAACATTCTTTTGTATGTTGGCTGCAGACTGGCCAATGAGGTTCTGGCTATGGTGGGCTACTAATGAATCACTCGAGACCCAGGGAGAGGGGGTAATTTGATTTCATTTTTGGGGCAGCTACCACGCTCCTGGCTGTGAAGAAGGTACAGGAGAGGTACTAAATAGCCCTCTCTTTAATGTCAGGTGTAAGTAGAGATGAAGGGATTTTTGTTTTTGTTTTGTTTTTTGACATATGGCCAATATACCAACACTTGAAAGTCTCAAGGAAGGGAACTAATATTTTTTGAGTGCCAGATCCTTTGCTGTATGCTTTGTTCACACTTTCATATTTCATTTTCAAGCCAATTCAATGGTATAGGAATGATTACCCTGTTTACAGTTGAGGAAACTTAGAGGGTAATGCATTTCCAATACTAACAGGTAGTTAGCAGTCGAACGAGAGGAAATCCCAGATATGTATGGGTTCAAAGAACATGCTACATATAGGCTTTCTCCCTGAGATAGAGAAAATTAAGCTCTTTAAATATCAAAACTACCAGAAGCCTAACCACAAACTATGGATGCTCTTGGGATGATTTATAATGAGCAACTTCACAATCCCAAAAACATTAAAATATCAATAAATGACCCAATCCTATATATACTAAGAAGTGCATCTAACTGTGCTCACAGTCCTACATTAAAAAAAAAATCTTATGTTTGGGTTTATTCTTATTTGCCTCTTTTAAAATGTTAGCCACATATTTTAATCAATGTCTATCACAATATTAATATTGTAACTGTAAGTTGTTACCTCTAGTAACCAAATCTTTGGAAAGAATATAATTTCCTCCTCCAGGGGGCGAAACTAGCCAGTGGAGTAGAATTGAGTAGAAGGTACTACCTACTAGGTTTTACTGTGATATACCATATGCATTTTAATAAAGTAGATTGTAGTGTAATGGAAAGTACACTGGACTTGGTGTCTGAAGATGGAAATTTGGTTCCACTTGCTAGTTATGTAACCCTGCGCAAGAAATTTAACTTATATAAACCTCGGTTTTGAGATCTGTAAAATGGGGATGATAACGTTCTCAGCTGTGAGAGTTAACTGGGTTAATATCTATGAAGAAAGGTGCTCTGTAGTCTGTTACATGTTTCACAAACATGAGATGTTCTTATTATATTTTTGATCCCTATTTTACAGGTTGCCATCAAGAAGAGAAAGTGGGAACTATTTTGTATATTTCTGCCACCTACACATCTAGTTAATTGATAGAGCAGAATTCAGTTTTTGAGCTTCTCTGAAAATGCTTGCATTCTTTCATAGTTTCTTTTTGACAGTGGAGCTTCCAATAGAATTATGTAAGAACAGTGCGGCAGAACTGGATTTGGTTTGTTAACTTGCGTTTCAAAGATAAATTCTTGTAACCAGCGCTAAGGTTGTCAGTACTCCTAGCATCATCATTCTAAAAGGACACTCACCAGGTGCCCGTCTGCCTGAAGGCACGTGCTATGGTTGTATGCAAAGTGAGTTGATAACAATTCCAGTTCTTTAGAGACTTCTATGTAATACAGACAGACTTCATATGAATAGGGAAAAATAAAGATAGGCACTTAAATGCCTAGATTTGAATCCCTGCTCCGTCCCTTGTTGGTTGTGTGACTCTAAGCAAATGATAATCTCTTAAACTCCAACTTCTTCGTCTTTAAATTGGGGATAACAATTGTACCTACCTGGTAGAGATGTGGTGAGAATGAAATGCTGTTTACTGGTCATGTCCTTAGTACAATATCAGTACTTAATGCACAGACACTCTTCACTGTGTTAAAAGATAAACTGAGGCATATTGAAAACTTGAAAAGTTTGAGCAAAAATCGACTAAATCAGGCAGCTGGACAGACCGGAAGTGGCTAGGAGCGCTCCACCTACAGGAGCCCCGGGAGAGACTTGTATAGAGAAGAGGGGGAAGCAAGTCAGGAGATTATTGATTGGCTGTCGTTTTAAGCCTAGTTGGCTGTTTGTGATTGGTTGTCCTTAGGGTTCAGTTTCGTCACCTTGAGGCATTTACAGGCTTAGATTTTGGCGTGCTTATGTAGCCTCCACGGCTTAGAGCCACCTCAGTCCTATGGGCTCCTTGTTTAGTTAATTTAACAGACGGTATTGGAGCTAAGTACTCTATACTCTAATATCAAGCTCCTAAACCTTTCACCTCTCCCTTCCCATCTCCATACCCTGCAAATAATGAGCTTTCTCGGGTCATACTGAATAATAAGTATAACCTTGAAATCATTGTCAATCACCCACACTGCTTCATTAGCTCCCTGGAGTCACAGAATCTTAGGGCAAGAACCCCAGACTTTGGAAGTCATTCAGACCAATGACCTTATTTGCAAATGAGGCCCAAAGAGGTTGTGTCCTACCCAAGCTATAAGGCCAGTCAGTGACAAAGATTGACTAAAATCTGGACTCCACACTCGAAGTATGTCACTCTCCCTCCTCCACACTGTCTCTCCAGCCTCCCTGGTCACCTTAATCTCCTCTTACACTTACCCTGCCAATAGGACCATGCTGATCTGGCCTGCCGCCAATTTAGGCTGTCTGGCTTCAGCTAAGTCTTTATGGTTAATCCTGTTATTCGTGTCCTCTTTTTTTCTTAGCGTGTAAGTTTCACAGTTTATTTAGTAGGGGAAAAAAATCAAAATACTGCCTGTATTTATTTTTCTAAATAAAGCCTTATTTGTGCCAACAAATTAAACCAATAAAAGCTGCCCTAGTTGGAGTAAGGATAGAGCTGTGGATGCACAGGACCCTAGACCCTTCTCTCCTATCCCTTCTAAAGTGGTCCCTGAGGGAGTTCCACTGAACTCTTAGGGCATCTCTTAGCAACACAGTTTAAAAGTTACTACCTAACACATACACTAAACAATGGTTATACCCAGGCACTCTCAAATGTCAGGAGAGGCTCAGGCCACTTTCATATTAAAAAAATACAGAAATGCAAAACAAGATTACACAAATTTAAAGGTTTACACTTAACAGATTAACACTTTTACCTCAGATGACAGCGTGTGTGGCCTCATTTTGACATAGCATCCGAGTTTAACTATGAGGCACTTCGCTTCCATCCCCAACTTTCCACTGGCCCTGACTCTTCTTAACCTGGCCTGTTCCTCAGTCCTCCAGTTCACCTCTACTGTCTCACTCAACCATCATTTAACGAGTCTCCACTGTGCGTTAAGGTCCATGCTGGGTACTGGGGCCACAAAGATGAGAGAGACAGACTCCTTGTCCCTTAGTTAAATGGCAGACCAATAAGGGAGCTAGCCCCAAAGATAGCCCCTATGGAACCATGCCTTCTGCTATTCCTGCCTTTGAGTAGTCCCTGGCCTGTGACTTGTGTTAATAGCAGTGGAGGTGACAGTGTGGGACTAGCATTTAAGAGGACATGTGGCTTTTGATTCCTCTTTTTTGGAATGCTCTTCTTTGTGAGCCCTGAACTGCTGTGCAAGAAGTTAGGCTACCTCAGTGGAGAGACCACGTGGAAAGACCATGTGGAGAGACCTTCTGGAGAGAAAGAAGCCCGGTTTTCCCAGCATCCCAGCGTAAGCACAGTCTTCCAGCTATCTCAGCCAGGCATATGAGTGAACCATCTTGGGTGACCTATCTTGGAAGTACCAGCTTAGTTGAGCCCTGCAGTTGACTGTAGCCCCAGGTGACATCACGTGGAGCGGAAGACCCGCACAGTCAACCCACAGAATGTATAGAGATAATAAATTAGTTATTGTTTAAACCACTATATGTTCGAGTGGATGGTTGCATAGCAATAGATAACTGAAACAGATGGTAAAAAAAATAATTACGATGCATGTGGTAAGTGCTATCATTTAGGTATGTAGAAACTGAAGTGATAGCATTGAGGAAGCATTGACTATATGGTATTTGCCTAGGGACTACGGGTATACAAGGATTCACAGAGGAACTGGCATTATAAGCTGGATCTTGAGGAATGAGTAGAATTTAGTCAGCCAAAGAAAGTAGCATGTATAAACATAAAGAAACCTAAAAGATCATACTGTCATAGAGAATAGTACGTAGTTCAATGTGAGTCTGGAGATGAGACACCACAAAAGTATATTAGAGCCAATTATAAAGGCCTTTTCTTGTCAGGCTATTATCCTGTTGGCAATGGGAAACCAATGATGGCTCTTAGGCACTGCCATGAAATGAGCAGTTACCATATCCATTATCTCAAACCTCCTTCTCCGTGGCCTTTTAACACCACTGATCACTTCCTCCTTCCTCTTTCTCTTCTTCCGTGGCCCTATCCAGGTTCTCCTCCTGCCTCTCCAATAGATGCTTCCTTTTTGGCTCGATTATCTCCACGATGGTATTTCTCAGTTTCTGTCTTTGGTTCTCATCTCATCTTTCCCAATATTCTCTTCTGGCTGCAACTGAGATTTCTTGGCAGAAGAGTCCAGATCTCTGTGTCTAGACTGGCCTTACTAAATGTCACATTATCTCAGATAAGGCTAAAACCCAATTCAATCCTCTTCCCTTCTCCACTTTCCCCCCAAGAAAATCCAGCCCCTTCTCTTCATTCCCCCGTTTCTGTAATTTCTTTCTATTACCCAGGCTTACCACTCAGAATCACATCTTCAATTCCCAACTTTCTGACATGATCTATCAGTCAAGTTCAGTTGTTCTTCTTTTACACTGTCTTTCCTATTTTGCTGTTTCATTGCTCTTTTCTTTATAATTTCCTTAAAATCTAGTATTGACCTTGTCAATCTCCTCCTGAATTATTTTTTTCAAGGCCATTGACTTTGCTGCTGAAAAATTGGTCCCTCCAGAATCTGGTCCATATCTTCCTTATTTCCTAAATGCACTGCTTCATAATATAGCTACTAAAGGGCCTTGATGTCCAGTCGAATGTGGAACCCCATTTCTATGTCATATGTTCTGTGCATAACACCCCCTTTATATCTTGCCCAATTAGGAAGTAAGTTTAGCTAAATGAGGATGAGATTCTTGGTAGGAAAGAGAGAGAAAAAAAGAGGTGACATGTTTGTTTTTTCTTAGGGGATTAGAGAAAGCTAACTGAGGAAGAGAAGACAGATGCCTCAGTGCTGAGGATCAAATGCTTTTCATGGGTTGACTGGGAGGAATCGTTTGGGAAGCCTACTAAAAGCACAGATGCCTGGGCCCTACTGCCTGCAGTAGTGGGTCTCCAACTTGGCTACACATTGGAATCACCTGGGGAGCTTAAGAACAATATTGACACCTGCCTCTCACCACTGGTAAGTCTGATTTAATTGGTCTGGACTATAGCCTGGGTATCAGAATTTTTTAAAGCTCTCCAGGTGATTATAATGTGCAGCCAACATTGAGAACACTGCCTTAGAAGTTCTGTTTGACTACATCTAGGATGGGGACAATGAATAAAGCCCCCCTGTGATTCTGGGAACCAGTGCCATAGATCAAAGCATCTGTTTCCATGTGTATTTCTGGAAAAGGATTCAATAAATGCAGAAGGCAGCCCCAGGATGGTGACAGGATGGTCCTCAGAGGGTTGCTCTTGTAGACAGGGTCATAGACTGGCTTCTGAGCTGAGGCTAGTGGATATGCTGAGCTCATCCTCACACCCTCCCCTCACCATGGGGTTATCCCCCACTCTTTTTCAGTTCTCTCTTCCCAGAAACTAAACTGACTTCGTTTCCTCACTTCTTCTGCCCCAGCCACACTGGCCTGTTTGGTGTCCTCTAGGATTTTTCACTTTCATTGCCTCTTCCTTAACCTGTTTCTTAGCCACTTATACCAAAACCTTATCCATTCTTAATACTCAGCATAATTCAACCACTTTAGTGAAAACTTCTCTTGCATCTCATCTAGAATTGATCTCCTGGAAATCTGAATGCCCGTCCACCGTATAACATTATTGTTGTGTGTGTCCTTTTAACTTGCATGTGGTTATTTATGCATTGATTTTGATTGCCTGATGAGTAATGCCTCTGTTCAAAACATCATAAACATATACATGTGAATAACATATATACCTACATTTTTTAAAAGATTGAAGGCAATGGCATTTCAATACCCATGTATTATATTAAAAGTTAGTTATGTTATTAAGCTGTACAAGCAACTAACTCTTAGCTATTGCATTAGTTTGCTAGGGCCGTAACTAAGTACCACAGACTGGGTGGCTTAAACAACAGCGATTTATTTTCTCACAGTTCTGGAGGCTGAAAGTCGGAGATGAAGGTGTTTGCAGGGTTGCTTTCTTCTGAGGCCTCTTTCTTTGGCTTGTAGATGGCCATCTTCTCCCTGGGTCTTCACATGGTCTTCCTTCTGTGTGTGTCAGTGTCCAACTTTCCTCTTCATATAAGGACACCAGTCATATTGGATTAGGACTCACTTCAATGACCTCATTTTAATTTAATTGCATCTTTAAAGACCCTATCTCCAAATATAGTCACATTCTGAGATACTGGAGGGTTAGAACTTCAACATGTTAATCTTGAGGGGACACAATTCAGCCCACAACAGCTATCTTGTTACATTATTGACAAGCCTTATATGTCAGGACTGTGTGTAAATTTTAGCACATTGAAAACAAACAAGCAAGGAGATACCTAGTTAGGGCTACATGTGTGTTTTGTGATCATGCTAACAATTTTGCTTTGAATGACAATTCTATGCATAAGACTCCATAGGCAAAGAAAAGATAAACAATTATGGACTTAATTTTAATTAATTATATTAATATTACTTATAAAGTTTTGGACTCATAATTGCCCACATCAGAGTTTACTTTTCAAGCAATAGACACACTTGAAATTAAAATGAAAGAACATAAAAGGCTTTAGGATATAGTTGAAAGAGGCTGGGATTTGTAGGGTGAGCTTGGGTAAATCACTCCTTTTCTGAGCCTTTGTCATCTCATCTGTGAAAGGGGATGTTAGCTGCTTTATCTCTAAAGGTGGGATGAGAAAATGAATACTAAAATCCTTTGCAAATCATAAAGAACCATACAAATATTATTCATTATTATTGCGACAGGCCAGGGAGAAATTTAGAGAGAAGCCTCTAGAACTGTATCATTCTCCCACAAATAAGCAGTTAACAGAGGTTCAGAGAAACTGAGAGTAAAATGCCCCAAATAAAATCTCGCTGTCTTCTGTTGCTTGACTTTGCTAAAATCTCCCCATAGCAGGTGTATATGTCTGTTCTGAATGAGTTACATAGAAGAAACTTTATCATTAACAATTCCTATGGTTACTAGGAGTTAATTCAATGTTGAGGAAGTGCTTTATGCATATGCTTACAATATGCATAGCATTTAGGGGCTGTCCTCAAGGCATTCACAGTTTCACGGTAAAGAGTCAAAATCCACTTACTAAGTGTGACTACATGGATGAACCTAGACATTACGCTAAGTGAAATAAGCCAGTCACAGAAGGACAAATACTTTGTGATTCCACTTATATGAGATATCTCAAATAGTCAAGTGCATAGAAACAGAAAGTAGAATGGTGGTTGCCAGGGGCAGGGGGAGGGGGAAATGGGGAGTTGCTGTTCAATGGGTATAAAGTTTCAGTCATGCGAGATGAATAAATTCTAGAGATCTGCTGTACAACGTTGTGCCTATAGTTAACAATACTGTATTGTACACTTAAAAATTTGTTAAGAGGGTAGATCTCATGTTAGCTGTTTTTACCACAAAAAAAGTCAGACCCCAAAACAAGAGTGGAATAACCAGGCCTTTTCCCAAGGCACTGACATTGAAAGGGCCCCTAAGTTTTTAAATAATGCTTTCTAAAGGTTGTGCAAATTTTTAAGCCACTTCTTACTTGGCTTCCCCTGAATCTCTCGTCAAGGTAGCAAATTAGCCTTGGGCTCTGGGCCAGCCTTCTTGGCTGAGATGATGGAACAGGAGGCCAAAGATCAAGATTGGGAAGCCTATCAGTGCCATCAGGATGCCTCCCTCCATCTCTTTTCTTCCCCACACTACTGATTTGAGGGTACTGTTGTATTCTTTGCACTTGGGTCAAAATTGCTTCTTATGGCTCTGAAAGGCATATAGAAGGATCAATAGCTATGAAATCAATGCCTGCCTGATCATAGCTCCTCATTGTTAAAGGCAATAAATATGGTAAGAAGTTTGAATACACACTGGGTCTGTACCATAGTAAATAAACACCTTATATACTTGCAATCCTTTCTTCTGGTCCTACCTACCAGTCAATAGCAACTCACTGTCTTCTTCACCTTTCCCTCTTGTTCATCCGTATACTGAGTACCTACTACAACACCTGTCACTTAGTAACTATCTCAAAGGAAAGGATAATAAGTAGGGCTGCTAAGGCCCATATGGCTCAAGTAAATCATGTTAAAACAAAGCAGGACCCACTGGAAATTCTCTCTAGGTTGGCTGCTCCACCTCTTGCGGTCACCAAGCTTGTCAATGGTCCCACAGCTGTGGAGAAGGGACAAGGTAGCTAGGCAGTGCCTGAAAGGTGGGAAGGTAATGTTGTGTAGCTTGTTTTTGCATAATTAATTTCTTCTTTTAAGAGTTGAAAGGTAAAGGTCAAGAGCCAGAAATTCAACCAGGAGACTAGGCCAGATCATAGCCCCTCCATGTCCCAGGCTGGCTAGCTGGGAGGTGAGGCAAAGTGACACAGAGCTTGAGGGAATGACTTCTTTAACCAATATCAAGGCTCTTAAATTGCAACTAGCCTAGAAAATAGCTGAGATCTTCTTCAGGATTAAGGACCAGCGTCGCTGCCCTTGCTTTTTCGGGAGAGTATGGAAATGAAGAGTCCTTCTGACAAAGATGAGGTTGTTGGAGGGGTGGTAGCAGCCAGAGAAGCAATCCTTATGACCTCTGTTGAGCAGAGAAAACAGCTGGACAGCTAATATTTTCATCAGCTATGTCTTTGCCCAGCTGCACAGATGGGCACTTAAATTATGTAATAAATCACCAGCATTCCAATGTACCCATCAAACCCCGTCAGTCATGTTGCTTAAAACCTTTAGAATCACAAGATCTTTGAGTATTTTAGTCACATTTGGGCCAGCTTGCTTTTTAGTATAATATGTTTATATGTTTCATATATATTATGTTTCTTTATGGTTATAAAGAAAAGGAATCTATTGGACAAAGAGAGATAACACTTGTGTTAAACTCCATGTTATACCTCCGATTCTTTCTCTTTGATGAAGATCTTACTTAGCTTCTTAGAGAACAACAACCTTATCTATGAATGACAATGGTTGCTATCTAGCCCCAGTGTCTCCTCTAGGGTAAAACTGAAGCTGAGCTTTGTGAAATAAAAAAGTAGTATTTTTATTTCTTACAGATTGTAAGGAGTTTAACTTCATCAGTATTCAAGTGGTCTTGTATCATTCATGATGACTCAATAACAACATGTCTACAAATTATTCAAGCCCTTTCCATGACTCATGCCTGTATTATGGCAAAGTAAATTTTTCCCTCTCTCCTGAAAAAAAAAAAAAAGGCCTATTTTTCTTATGAAAAAGCTTAGACATTTGGAAACTTATAAGAAAGAGATTTTGCTTATAATATAAATGGTTAACATTTTTAAAGTGAATTAAAAGCTTGTCACTAAGATACAACTAAGATCCTAGAAACCAAAGACCTCTATTTGGTGGTATATGAGCTCTGATATTATAAGGATTTTACAATGACTCTGCTGGAAATGCTGGCTTGGAGGTGCATGTACCCAGGTGAAAAGAGGCTGGTCTATGGTCTGTGTAGGTTTGGAACCAGTTTGACATAGGTATATCTAGAGAGCCTATTATTGAGAGTGAATCTCACCCTTTTGAAGCCTTCTCTGTCCAACTAGCCAACTTCCCTCTCCTTTCTTCTGGCTGATTTTTCAAGAATACGAGGGATAAACTTACTCAGTGCAGAGAATAGGTTGATGGGCAGGGCTATTCCTGCCCCCAGGGCTGGGTGTAAAGAGGTCTGAAATGACTGATCAGCTCAGGATTGCCATTGCTTCTGGCAGGTACCTAGTGTCACAGTGAAGACTGTGCCCAAAGTCCAGCCGATGCCTGTTTACTGCATGATGCCCTTGCTGGTCTGGATGGCTGTCAGCCTCGCAATGGGTCTCTGAACTTGGGCTTTGAACTTACGGCTCTCTTAGTGTGCACTCAGACATTCTGCCATTGTTCATCACGAAAAAATCTTCTGTGTGTCACTATGTCGTCATGGCTAGCCTCAGTCACACACTATGGAGACCACTCTACAAGTGTAGGCTGGGATACCGCCCTCGACTTGCCCTTTCCTCAAGGTTATTTTATGGGCCTCCTTGACAGTTTCAGCTCCTGAGCCTTGGGCAAGACTACCCTGTCCACCCTTCCAAGTCTACTTAACTTTGAGTCTCAAGGAGCAGAGGTCGGCAAGTTGGGCCTATTGCTCCTTTTGCAAATTGATCTATTACCTTCCAAGGTCAATTTCTCTTTATGAAGTAATGAGGCAGATTATATTGAAACACTTTTTAAAAGTTATTATTACACCCTCCTTTTAAAACCATAGATACTTGAGTTGTTTATATAACTAAGAATTTCCTTTCAAATAACTCTTTTCTGAACTAGAATGTTCTTTGCAGGTAATTTGTAGTCTCTACATCTAGACATTAAGAGTGAGTGATATAATTTTTAAGTACTTCTTCGCCCCCACCAACGGGCACCTCATTTATGCTCAATCATAATAGATATCCTAAATATAAAAATATCATCCCAGTAAATGGCACAGCCTTCACCACATTGCATAAGTTGAAGACTTGCTTGATTTCTCTTATTTCAATATCTGAATCCAAGTCCTACTGACCAAATAGGATATACCACCAAAATATATCTAAATAGAACATCAACTATCTCAATATATCACCAAAATATGCCACCAAAATATAGCTCGGATTTCTCCATCCCCAGAGCCACCCCCTAGTGCAAACACATCTTCTCTCACTTGGACAACAGGAGTGGCTTCCTCACCCTCGCCTGCTGCCATTCCTGCCACGCTCCAATAGATTTCCTTGCCACAGCAAGAGAGGAAAACATAAATCAGATCATGTCACTCCCTAACTTAAAATCCATCAAAGGCTTCTCCTAGTTTTTAAATGAAACACCCTTGCCCAGCTCTGGGCCTTTGTACCTCTTGCCTAGTCCTGGCATGCCTCTCTCCAGTTCTTCACAGAGACAGCTCCTTCTGGTCCTTTTCATGACAGATCTCATGTTGCTGTTTCAGAGAGGTCTTTCCTGACCTCATTTCTTAGTGCCACCTGCAGTTACTCTCTTATTATCCTCTTTATTTCCCTTATGGAATTGTCATTTTAATATGGTTTCAAGAAGGAATAAAGGTAAATGTTGTTCGGTCTGCAATATTTACCTGGCTATTATAGTCATGCCTTTTTTTTTTGCTTGGAACAAACGTTATCACCATGCTCTGTATAGTTTTAAAACCTGCTTTTTATAATGTTAAATCGTAAGCATTTCTTAAGTTATTAGATATTCATCTGGAACATGATTTTTAATACTTCATCATATGGATGTGTCACAATTTCAGTAACCAGCCTCTATTGTTAGGAATTTAGGTTATTCCGAGACTTTTAAAAAGGATTTGGAGAAGACCAAGGTAATTATTAAAGCTTTCAAAAAAATGGAGGTGGGCTTTGGAAATTAAGATTATAATCTGAAAGGAGAAATGATGGATCAATGAAAGGGTAGACAAAAATGTGTTCACAAAATCAGAGAGAACTAGAATTTTGGTAGCCCTTGAAGCTCGAAGGAACTGAGTTTAGGACAAATAAAAGCAGTATAACGCTGAACATTAGTGAGCTCTTACACTGAGGTTTCTCACTTAAGCAACATGATGGGTAGTGATAGAAGAGCAGATTTGGTAGTGAAAGCAATTGGTTGGGTTTCGGAGATGTTCAATTTGAGATATTTGTGGAATGTCCAAGGGGAGCTATCTAGTAAGCAGTTGAATTTAATGGTGTGTGGCTTTGGAAGAAGTTCTGGTTTAGAATTAAAGATTGGGGAGACATCTACATATATTGCATGGCAATTGAGACCAGTGGAACCAAATGCAAAAATGCAGGGAGAGTATATCGAATGAGAAGAGAAGACGGCCCGGGACAAAATGGTGAAAAACGAAAACATTTGCAGAATGGACAGACGAAGATGGGCATTTAAAGGAAGTGGAGAACAAGAGGTCAGAGAGCTAGGAGCAAAGCCAAGAGAGAATGTGCTGTGAAATTCTCCAGCGTTGGTTAGCTGAACGCTGCTGGACTGGTTATATGACTGGTGAATTTTCCTCCTCTTCACTCTTTGTTTACATCTCCCCAAACTGTGCTCACACTGAGAATGACTTTTCCAGATAGAGCATGTTCTTCTTCAATAGAAGACATACATGTTGTTGTATTCCCCAGGTAGAATATGCAGTAAGTTCCTGGAGCTCATTGCATGAGTAGATGGAGATCACTAGGGTGCAATTTGAAGTATTCAGGGAAAGCTGTTTCTGTGTCCCAAGATGGTTCTCTGGCTGACCTGTAGCAATGCCTGACAGAGTGTACACTCAGTAAACCCTTGTGAGTAAATGGATCCATGAATACTGAATGACTGAGTATCCTATTAAAATGCAAATATTCTGAGAGGGATGACAAATAAATCGTCAACTCTATTTAACAAGTTGGTAGGCTGGGGATTTGTATCAAAACTCTGTCCATGTGGTCAGTCTCTGTGAGTTGACTCACAAGGCCAGTTATTGTGGTAGGTTTATAGGCCTACAGTGGAGGCTTACCTGGGAAGGGTCTATCTGAGCACATTCGTTCAGTTTTACAACTATCTGTACAAACCATCTGTTTTCATTTCCTAGGCTGCCATAACAAATTACCACAAACCAGGTGGCTTAGAATAACAGAAATTTATTGTCTCACAGTTCTGGAGGCTAGATGTCTAAAATCAAAGTGTCAGCACGGCCATGCTCTCACTGATAGCTCTAGGGGAGAATCCTTCCTTGCCTCTTCCTAGCTTCTGGTGGTTGCCAGGGATCCTTGGTGTTCCTTGTCTTGTAGATGTAGCACTCCAATCTCGACCCTATCTTCTCATGGCATTCTTCCCTCTGTGTCTATGTGCCTCTGTTTTCTCTTCTTATGAGCACACCAGTCATTGGATTAGGGGACACCCTAATTCAGTATGACTTCATTTCAACTAACTAATTATATCTGCAAATACCTTATTTTCAAACAAGGTTGCATTCTGAGGTCCAGGTGGACATGAATTTCAGGGGGAAACTATTCAACCAGCACTCTTATCTATTAAGGCCAGACACTTAGCTAACCTCTAGGGAAAATCTGGTTGTGGAGACAAGTAATCATCTTATGATATGGAGCACTGACACTGGTGTGTGTGTGTGTGTGTGTGTGTGTGTGTGTGTGTGTGTAGCATAAAAGCACTTGGCACCTAACGAATGTGAGAAGTAACCTGGGATTACCATGCAGTAGAAAAGAAAGAGTGAAAAGGACATTAATTCACTCTAAAAAATATAGTGAGTACATATTATGGGCCAAGCTTTGGGTAAGACACTGGAGGAAGGTGGTAAATGGAAGAGGCATTATTCATGTCCTCAGGGAACATACTGTCCAGTGGGACAAGAGAAGCAATAAAGATGTATAAAATAAATACACTTGAAATTTAAAGACTGAGAAGGTATTATGCGATTTACGGAGTGCTTTGTGATAGAGAATAGCTGAGAAGAATCCTTTCAGATAGCATGGTCAGGAAGAGACATTTATGTTCTAACTGGAAGGTTGAGGAGGATTCAGTAATGGCAAGAGCCAAGAACAAGCATTTCCCTTCCTTCATCAGTTTTTCAGGGCTGCCTCTGAGCAGAGACCCCGAAAGTCGGCCAGCAAGATGTGGGCCTTCATATCCTACCCCACATCTTAATGTGTAGTTGTGCTTCCAGACAGAGGCCTTGAGATTTTTCTCTTCACATTTGCCCTGTTCTTCTCCTCACTCTTCCTCTACGCACACACACCACTTTTTTTCTGAATCATTTGACAGTTATAGATATGTTGACCCTTTAGCCCTACAAATTTTAGCATGTATCACCTAAGAAAAAGGACATTTTCCTATACAACGACAGTATAATTCTTGTATTTGGACAATTTAATATTAATATACAGTCCATATTTTAAATTCCTCAAATTGTCTCAATAATGTCCTTTATACCTATTTTCTTTTTTTCTGATCAAAAATCTAATGAAGAATCAAGGATTGCACTTAGTTGACATGTCTTTTTAGTCTCCTTTAATCTACAACAGTGCCCCAAACTTTTTTGTCTTTTATGACATTGACATTTTTAAAGAATCCAAGCCATTCCTTTGTAGAATGTCCAATAGAGGCCCAAAATATACTAGATTTGTAGCATGGTTTCTGATATTTGGTCTAAATGCTCACGTGGCAGTTTACAATTAACTGAAATGGATAGTGACCCAGACTGTTGCAGTTCAAAGTGTCCCAAACCAGTTCTGTGGGGTGTGAAGGATATTTTGTTAAAGGGACTTGAAACTGCTTTATAAAAAAGTGAAAACAGGTTTGTTTGCTGCAGGACTTTTCAAGAACCTTTGTAAGCAAATAGACATTATGAATCTTTAAGAGGGTTTAAGAGGGTTTCCCAAACTTAATTGATCATAGAACCCTTTTTTTGAGGACTGTATTAGTTATCTTTTGCTGAATAACAAATTACCCAAAACTTACAGACTTAAAGCAACAAGCATTTATTATCTCATACAGCTTCTGAGACTCAGGAATCAGGAAGTGGCTTAGCTATGTGGTTCTGGGTCAGAGTCTCTCCTCAGACTTTAGTATAAAGATGTTGGCTGAGGCTGCAGTCATATGAAGGCTTGACCGGGCCTGAAAGATCTGCTTTAAAGATGGCGCACTCACATGGCTGTTGTTGGCAGGAGGCCTCAGTTCCTCACCTATGGACCTCTCCACAGGGCTGCTGGAATACACTCATGTCATGGCAGCTGGTTTCCCCTAGAGTGAACAGTCTACAAGAGAGCAAGGAAAAGGCTGTAATGTCTTTTATCACCTAGTCTCAGAAGTCACACACCCTCCTATCTACCAATGAGTCACTAAATCCACCCCACTCTCAAGAGAGTGAATTAGGTTACATCCTTTTTTTTAAGCTCCAAATTTTGAAGGGAGTAATGTCAAAGAATTTGCAGGTATATTTTAAAATCACTATAAAGACCGTATCGGGGGTCCAGATTTCTTCATAATACACTTTAGAAAACCTGAGTTATAATGTTGAAAGTCAGGGTGAGAAGGTAGAAGATGTGGGTTTGAGGTTTGCCTCATTTATTAATTGTGTCAACTTGGGCTTGTCTCTTAAGTTTTTCAGCTTGAATTTTTACATAAGTAAAATGAAGATGATAATACTGTCTATCTTTGCAATATCTTAGGATTATGAAGATAAAATGAACCAATGTACATTAAAAATGCTTAAATAATTATGATGTACTACACAGATGTTAACTCTTATTAAAATCATTGGCCAGCATATGACCTGTCAAATTACTGAACACTATATGTCTGAGTTTTCATTTTCAAAAAATTCCTTTTCCTATCTTCCAGGAGAATGTCACACCCATAGATGTGCTTAAAAATGCTTTTGATAAGCCTTATAACAACTCCATAGGAATTATAACCTGACATATGTCTTCTTATGCAATTGCCTCTTTGCTAGACATATAGAGCTTTGTCTCTGCAGGCTACTGAGGTACCTGCCAAATGAATTGTTGTTGTTGTTTTTAAAGACCTTTATGTATTTCCACAGTTTCCCTAAATCATAAGGAGGCTGCTTTTCCCCTATGTCTCATAAGCTGACTCCAAAGCAGTTCCTAAAGAGCAGTTCAAAAATGTTTTAAGCAATGGCAGCCTCATCAGAATAAGTACAGAGTCTCCTATGGTGACCACATGGCAGGACAAAGGTTTGGATGCATGAGTCTTAATGGGGTATGCTTGTCCAAGATTAGTCTCCTTACTTTATAGTCATATCTCATTACTAAATGAACCACACAGACCAGACATAAAGAAAATGTCGCTGCCAGCCAACTGCAGTTTTTAAATCCAAAGAACTTAGAATACTTATAGGCATAATCTTGTTAATCTTCATAATACTGTAAGGTAAGTCAAAGTATCATCACTCTTAAAGGAAAGTGGGGCCAATCTTGGGTTTATTTTGAGTCTCTGTGTTTTTCTAATACCTTGCTCTGTGCAACTATTATTTGAATATTGAACATGGTTTGGTCCTGGTACATTAAAAAAAAAAAAAAGAACATAGACATTATGGCTGAATTAAGACCAGGGTTCTTAACTCAGAAAGAGCTATTGGTCAATACATTAATTAAGGCAACAAGTTTATACCCTGTTGTCAGCTGTAATTGTTTATTGCCTAACTAAACCCTTCGTAATTTATTATAGTCATTAGTGTCTGTTAGCCAGGAAGCACGTGCTTGAATTTTACAAGAGTATGGTGAGCAGTGTTCTGTCTCTGAGCTGGGACCTGCCTCACTTGATCTTCTCACCTCCCACTTAACACAGGCCCCAGCCTTACTTAAGAAATGATTAGCCTTCACTGTAGAATCATAAACAGTCACAGGTCCTTCTATTTTGCCCCTCAGCAATCAAAGCTCTAAAATGAGAGGATAGGATTAGATAATCTCTAAATTATCTTGTCTATCTAAAATTCTCAGTTAATGATTATCTGCTTTGATACAGAGATTAAGGCAACAATGACCGAAATAAATACTTCAAATCAGAGTATTGGAGACAATCAGAGTTATTTGCATGTTTTCATAATTACCTCCAATCAGTTCAAGGGTCAATAACAGGATCCAAGAGAGTGAAAGTCCTCTGGCCACCTCAGTATTGGCTTTCAGAGGGGAGAGGGGAGAGGAGCGGGGCAGGGAGAGCCAGAGAACTCTTGCTGTGTGGTTCAGCAACACGTGTTTGGGGCAGCAGGAAGTAGCCAGGGACCTAGACATCACTGAGGAAATAGGCTGTTAAGGAGAATTGCTAAACCAGTAGGGGCAGATCCAAGCTTTGTAGAGCCTAAAGGTTACTCAATCATAGAGGCCTTCTTTAGGAAAAGGAATTCAAAATTGGGTATGAAAATGCATATTTATTCAGAAGTGAATTCAGTTGGAAGTGAATATTTATTTGAATGCTCACAGCCTCTACGACACCATCCAAAACAGGGAAAGTGCCATGGAGGAAATTTGGAAAGATACTGTGCTCTTAACCAATCATGTTTGAAATATCTTACTCTTATAAATTTTACAAAAACCTATGGCCATGCTCCTGACCCCCGCCTAGGGTCCTGGAAAGGGTCTGTGAAAGTGAGGAATCCAGAAGCCTGAGCTTCATTAGTTTCCCCTTCCATCCACCATGATAAACATGAAGCAGGTCTAGAATATTCCAGTAGATGGTTCAATTGGAAGTTCATTTAACTAAAAAAACAAATGAAGCCATTAAGAAATGAGGTAGATCTCTGCAAATAATCATGAAAATTCTAGAATATATTGTTAGGTGAAAACATAAGGAATGGAATAGTATAGCATGATCCCATTTATGTAAAAAAACAAATAAACCAACTCTGAAGCATGGTGTGTTTTGTATGTATATATGTATACGTGATATACATTTGAGAAATTCTTAACAGTGGTTACAGTTGGAGAGTCTATGGGATTGTGGAGTATTACTTTAAATTTGCATAACAAATATCAAGTGTTACCCGTAGGCTTCCTCATTAAGAATCGCACATCCCTACATCATCTCTATTTCAAGCATCCGGTTCTCACACCATCATTTGCCACCATTCCAATTCACTTCCTCTCGAGTTTTAACTGCAACTCTTTGGACCCATGAGGATCTACAATCAAGCATCCCACCTTCGATGTCCTCGGTCCCTTCATATCCCCACTTCCATCTTTATCCAGCTTGAGTTCCATGTCCATTATTATAACCACTCTTTTGCATACACGTTAACCGCCTGGCTACTTCTCACTTTGTCATACTCACTTGGTAAACTCCATCCCTGCTTGAATCCAGCTCTCCTCCTACTCTGCCGCTGTCACTGGAGAGCTGAATGTGGCTGGAGAAAAACCACACAACTCATGCTGCCTGGTCTCATTTTAAATTCCTCACCTAACCTCAGGGGGGCTTTCAGCACTGCCCCTGAATCCTACTGCATTTTCCCTAGTCCAGTCCCTCTCCCACACTCCTTGGTGGCTGTCTCATCAAACCTCCATACCTCCTCCACCATCCTCACTCTTAGTTTATGACTGTGCTGACGATTTCGTTGAGAAAAAGAAATAATCAGGGAAAAGAAAAAAACCCAAAATACCCACCCTGCACAAACTCCCAGCACTGCATCTACTCACCACCTGTACCCCTGTTCTCAGCCTTCATTCTGTTCCTATCAATGAACGAGGCCTTCCGTCTCAGGCCAGCCCTCTGTTGTGCACTAACCCATCCCTTTTTCATGCTTAAAGACATCCTCGGCCATGAATCTAGAGGCACAGCAAGCACACTGCCTAGGGCCCACCTGACTTTTAGGGGCCCATGAAGATGTTTAAAATCAGAAGAAAAATATGCACTTCTAGGTCAAAGAAAATGTTTAATATATAATGTTAATATATTCATTCTTATACAATGCAGTTCTTGCTCTCTGGGGTCTCTTTTATAAGGCCACTAATCCCGTTCATGAGGGCGCCACCCCCATGACCTAATCACCTCCTAAAGGCCCCACTATCACATTGGGGATTAGGCTTCAACATATGGATTTGAGGGGGCACATACATTCAGTCCACCACATTACCTGAACCTTGTCTCGACTCACCTTCCCTTCTAAGCACCCACTCCTCATCAATTTTTTGCCTTTTTTTCCAACAGCAAAACTTCTTAAGAGATTTGTCTTTATTTACTGCTATCAGTCACTCTCTTCCTATTCTCCTTTGACCTCTGGTCATCATGCCTTCTGCGCCACCAAAGCTGCTTTCCTGATGAGGTCCCAGTGGCCTCCATGAGACTGAATCCAGTAGCCACTTCTCGGTCCTCCTTTTATTCACTGAACAGCAGCATTTTAAATAGTTGATCATTCCTTTCAGTTAAACTACTTTCTTCACTTGGATTCTTTGTAAGGAGACCACATAATTTTTCATCAGAATAAAGACATTTTTGAGAGTGAAAGATGGGCCCTAGTACTCATTACCCTGACACCGATACCAACTTGGACCATCTCAGGCAAACTAGACCGCAGAGTCCCTGTTCTGGGACACCACCTGCCTGGCATTTCTCCTATCTCAGTCTCCTCTGCTGTCCTCTTTACCCCAACCTCTAAATACTGGGCTGCCCTGGGTGTCCTCGGACTTCTTGTTCTTCTCCTTCTCTGGACTCCTTCAGGGCTGTTTTCCAGCTGCTGGACACTGGTATGCTATATTGCTTGATAAAATGTTGACATATTTCCATTCACGTTAGTAGAAAGCTGCTCTCAAACTCTAATGCCTTCTCCCCCACCCCCCACTGCAGCCTCTCTCTGGGACCCCACACCTGCCCATGATCTAGTTTCTAACATGCTAACACCTGGCGCTTAGAACTGCACTCCAGCACCTTCTGAGTGGTTAGTACCATTACCATACTGGTTGTTAAATATTTGAATATCATCCTTGCACTTATTTACGGGGCTTTAAATGAACTCCTACATTTGTATCTCCAGCTCAGACCGAAACATTTCTCCTGAACCCCAAGACTTGTATATCCAGTTGCCTACCCAGTATTTCTACTGGAATACATAAGGGGTATTTCGAACTTAAAATATCCAGATTTTTCCCTCCAATCCTGCTCCTCATACAATCTTCCCCATATCAGGCAATGACAACTCAACCTTTCAGTCACTCTGGCTCCAAGTCCTGCATTGTTTTTTATTTTTTTAACTCCTTTCTTTCACACCCCACATCCAAGCTCTCAGCAGATACTATTGGCTCTACCTTCAAAAAACATATGCCATGTTCCACTACCTCCACCACCGCCACTCGCCACCGTCGTATCTCCCCTCGGCCACTGCAGTAGCTGCTGTTTCCCTGCTTCCACCCTGGCCCTTTCCACTTATTTTCAACTCGGCAGACAGAGTGCTTCTTATAAAACAGAAGACAGCTCAGGTCATGTCCCTGCTGAGAACCCTCTGTGATCACTTTGAATAAAGGCCAAGCCCTCACCACAGCCTCAAGGTCCTGCTCGGGTCCACACCACCCACTCATTACCTCTCACCCCATCTCCTCCTCCTCTCCCGTCCCCCATCCACTCCAGCCACGCTGGCCTCCCTGCTCTCCCCACTAGGCGCGCTCTTGCTTCAGAGCCTTGGTACTTCCTGTCTCTCCCTGGCCTGTTCCTTCCCCATGCTGCACACGGCTGGTGCTTTACCTCCTTCAGGGCATTAACTAGCGGTCACCCTCTCAGTGAAGTCTTCCTTTCACAAATTATAACCCCCACCCATTGCCCTCCCCAGCCTTATTTCTGTCCACAGCACTTATAACTACCTGACACATCGTAGATTTTACTTCTATGTTATTTGTCAGTTTTGTTTCTTGCTGTCTTTGTCTGCTCAGGCTGCCATAACAAAATACTATAGACTAGGTGGCTTCAACAACATAAATTTCTTTCTCATTGTTCTGGAGGCTGGAAGTCTGAGATCAAGGTGCTGGCAAGTAAGTTTCATTCTGAGGCCTCTTCTCTTGGCTTGTAGGCGGCTGCATCTTGCTGTGTGCTCATATGACTTCTTTGTGCCCACGGGGAGAGAGAGAGAGAGAGAGAGAGAACAAGCTCTCTGGTGTCTCTTCTTGTAAGGGCACTAATCCCATCATGAGGGTCCCCCTCATGACCTCATCTAATCCTAATTACTTTCCAAAGGCCCCACCTCCAAATACTATCACACTGGGGGTTGGGGCTTCAACATATGAATTTGAGGGGGGACACAATTCTGCCCTTAGTACTTGCTGTACCCCCAGGACCTAGAAGAGTGCCTGGTACAGCATGGGTACTCAGGAATTAATTGTTACATGAATTCATAATTAGAAAAAAATGTCAATTATTTACTGATATTTTAATTTCTCAAAAAATTTACCACTATTAAATTGTACTCACTATTAATTAACAGACTATAGGAAAAGTCTCCAAAAACAGAGCAACTGGTTTTTCACAGCCCTGTTCTGGAACATTCATATAGAATGAGTAAAATGACGATTTTGCATATTCTGCGGAAGTGTATATACTAAAAGATACATTGTACAGATTGACACCTTAGGGCCAGAGAGAAGTCTAAAGCACTGAGGCCAGGGGTACAGTGCTCCAAGCCAGTCACGTAGTCAAGTCAGTCTACACCAGGCTTTGGTCACACCGCTGAATTCACTATAACATGTGGCTATAGAGCTCTTGCTGGCAAACCTGTCTCTCTCAAATAACATTGAAAATTGAACTCAGGAAAAGCAAGAAATCAGGCCCCCTGTTCTTTAGGGAAGATTGGAAATAGAAGACAGTTACAAATGACCAGGAGCCATGGAGATGCCGCAAGGGTTTCCAACTCATCCTTTCCTTCTCTTGTGACACTCAGACTAGTTCTCCTCAGGAAATACACTCATTGGCACAGTGGATCATGAAACCCCTTCTTCTGTCATCTAAATACTCTTGTGTAGACACGGACCTATCTTTATTCTGTTCACTTAAGAACAGTTTAATTTACCAAGTTAATCAGGAAAATACAATCATTAAAACCAAAGAGGCATTAATAATTCTAGTGGGTGTTTTCTAGTGTTTTTGAACGTTAGCCTCTGAGGAGTCTCTTTAGCATGCCCACACACAAACAGATACTCATATTATAATCCCCTGGACATCTTTGTAACCCTGTGTCTGAACATTACTCACTTCTTGGCCTTTCCAGGGAAACCTCCAGAGACCATCACTTCTTATTTGCGAAGAGATGGGAGCTGCCAATCACTGCCCTCCCTGCTGCAGAGATACCCAGAGTCACCTCAAACTTGGTCTCCTGTTAGAAAAGAGCTCAATTCAGTAAGTCGCTCAGCATGGTTGTAACCACATAGGATATAAAGATGTAAGGAACTTAATTTTACATACAATTCTTATGTAATTTATTTAGGGCAGAGATGTTCAAAATTTCCCTCTCCTTACCCAAAATAAACAAAAAAAAAATGTTTTGAGTTAGGCTTTTTTTGTATTTTCATTTTGCAATAATTTTTCCTCTCTTTTTACCAGTAGTTAGGAAATGGGGTGGGGGGTGTTAATGCAATTATTATGAAAAGGATATACATTTTAATCATTAATCACCAAACTGGTAGGGGAAGGTAGAGGTGGGAAATGAAGCAGACATGTCTTATCTAAGAAAACTTAATTGGAAGAAATGGGTGTTGTTTTGAATCATGATGCCTCTTGTTGCTTAATTATTATACAGCTATTTTTATTAATACATTTTCATCTCACTTCCCATTTGAACAGTGCTAGTTTAGAATTATGAATTCATAGCATCTTTTTGCTTAGGAAGAGTGGTTTCATAATCAAGTGTGAGGATCTACAATAGAAAAGAACTTATTTGATCCTCAGTTTTCTCATCTGCCTTGCATATAAACTCACAAATGTTTGGATAAATGGCTACAGAATTTATAAATGTTTGTTCAAGGCTATTAGCATAGATGCTAATAATGAATCCAATGAACTCACAGTAAAATAAATTATGTAAAATGACAAGAGAAGTCAATGATACTTTTTGTCACTGCATTGATGCTTTCTTCACTGATTTAGGAGTCAGAGTAGAAAATGTTTGGTAGCTACAGTAGGATCAGAACTTACTTTACTGATCAAATACAAAAAAACACCAAATGGACAAATATTTGAGAAAGTGGTTTTGGGGTATCTAATTGAGAGAATTCTATTCTGTGAGTGATTCCAAGAAACAATTTGGATATTGGATATTTCTTTAATTCATTTCAAGGAATATTTCTTTTTTTTTTTTTTTTTTTTACTATTTTATTGAGGTTATAATGGTTTATAACATTGTGTAATTGCAGGTATACATTATTATTTATCAGTTTCTATATAGACTGCATCGTGCTCACCACCAATAGTCTAATTTTTATCTGTCACCATACGTATGCGCCCCTTTACCCCTTTCACCCATCCCCCAACCCCCTTCCTCTCTGGTAACCACTAATCTGTTCTCTTTATCCATGTGTTTGTTTATCTTTCACATATGAGTGAAATCATGCCTTGTTTGTCTTTCTCTGTCTGGCTCATTTCACTTAACACAATACCCTCAAGGTCCATCCATGTTGTTGCAAATGGGACGATTTTGTCTCTTTTTATGGCTGCGTAGTATTCCATTGTATATATATACCACAACTTCTTTATCCATTCATCTGTTGATGGGCACTTGGGTTGCTTCCATGTCTTGACTATTGTGAATAATGCTGCGATGAACTTAGGGGTGCATAAGTCTCCTTGTATTGTTGATTTCAAGTTCTTTGGATAAATACCCAGTAGTGGGATATTTCTTTTGATTGATAATTGTATGACTGACATCAGAAGCACATATTGGAACTGCTCTGCAGGTCCAGGTGCAGGTTTCACATCCAGGACCTTATCTGATCCTCACAACGCCTCCCTAGCGGTAGACAGGGCAGTTGGCGTGCACCTGTTTCACCAAGCAGTTAACCAAAACTGGAAAGAGCTCAGCACGGCCGAGGTCACTGAGCTGATAAATGGGGAGTCAGAATTTGAATCCAAATCGTCTGGCTCCAGATAATTCCAATCTATTGTGTTGCCTTTCCTATGCTAAGCGAATATGATTGTAAGGATGACACTGCTGAGGTGATTCAAAGAAAGACAGTTTATCTGGGGGCTTAAATTACTCAGATAACTGACTGGATATTTTTGGTTGCTTTGCCAGTTGAGACATGACCTGAGTGTCACCGATGAAAAAAACATAAAAACTGAACTTCTGAAAATGCCCCTTACTGGGGGCGTCAACATTTGTGCTCTATTTCTCAAATCTGTAATCTAAGAAATGTTTCTTGAGACAAGAGTTCCCAAAATGATTTTTGTTAGAGAATATAATCATTCCTCAGAAATACAGACTTTATTAATTCTTCATCTCTTACTATATTTCACATTATTTTCCTCAGGACTGAAGAATCTAAAGTTCTAGAATCGCCTCCCTAGTGACGTACAAGGTATAGTTTAACGATGTTAAGTATATTCAACTGTACCTACTATATCACAGGCTTTCTTCCTCATTAATTACCTGAAGTGAGTATATGAACATTGCTAATATATCTAAATAAATAAACATATAAGACAGTTACAGTATTATTATATTAAATGCTAGGTGAACCCTTCTAGAAAGGCAGATCTCTCATCATATGAGATCAGTTTGTTAATGACAGACCATTTTTCACGGATGTGGACTATAGGTATACATATATTTGTGCTGCACAGGTGCTATTAAATATCTATCAATTATTTCTTGAATTGTGCATAAATATACACAAGTTCCTTATTCACTAAAGTAAAATGTGTTAATCTGCCATGGAAAATTTATCCACGCAAAGCTCTTACTTCAAGTGGCTGGTTTTGGCATACTCTCATGGTCTCGGAAGGTATAGAAAGTACTTGCCCGCTTGTAAGCTTCCAGCAACAGGAAATTCTGCCACAAGTACAACCAGAGATGCGGGATAGAACACAGCTCCTCTGCAGGTCTGGGAGGCCATTGCCTGGCCAGAGGCTGACATGTAGTGGGTGGTGGAGAAATATTTGTTGAATAAATGAATGAATGACCCACGCACTAGTTTGGAGGCCTTATCTGTTCTATTGCTCCATTAATTGTCTCTACCCCTCAATAACTTGTATTGTCATCAGTGGGGAAAGTCTGGGGACTCCCTCCCCTAATAAATGTCAAAAGCGTGTATGTAATTATAATTTAGGCGAAAGCATTAATTCTAACTGAAACAGAGCAAATAGAGGAGTGTGACGGACAAAGGAACTGAAGCTGGTGAGAGCTCACCAAATGACAGACAGAGGCTGGACCAGTGGTGAGCTAGAACTGGAAGCCCCTGGACCAGTGGATGTTTATGCCGGTTGCTCCGTTCAGTTTAGAACAATTCAACAGACACTTATGATCCCTCAGGCACTGGACACGGTGTTAGGTGCTGGGACTACAAGGGCTCTGGAATTTAGGAAACAGGGTATACTTATATTTAAACACTATTTTAGTTACATTCTCACATAATATGCTCAGTATGTTATTCTTCAACCTCCAGAAAACTTTTTAGGCTAAGCACCTCTACATTTAAAGTGATGGAGTAATCTGAAAAAAAGTATAATAAATACACTATGTATTTCTCTGTTTCCAGACTTTTTGGACATTCTGTACTACATAACTAATGGACCTATTGCTTTAAACCTACTAAGCATATTATTTCAAAATGTAAATAATATTCTACTTAAAGATAAGTTAATCCTATGTTCCCTAACTTTTCAGATACACTAAACAAAGTTTATATAGACAGATTCCCAAGGAACTCCAGTCTAACAGAAGGAAAGGGATATGGAAAAAAATCATTGCACAGACTAAGAGCCAGAATAGAGAATATATAAGGAACAGAAGTGGCCTTCGACGTGAGCAAGGGATTATTGCTTTTAGGGGATGCAGCAGAGGAGCAGGAAAGAATTCACAGGTGTGGCGCTGTCTGAGCAGAGTTTGGGCAATAAATAGGCATTTACCAAGATGACAAGGGGGCACGGAATTCCAGGGAGAGGATGGGCATGACCCAAGATCACAAAGGCAGCAGCCAGCGCTGTGTGTTCAGAGGACTACAGCTAGTTCCGTGTTGCTCAAAGTTTCAATGAGACGCCGAGTTGTGGGCGGGGAGAAGTAATCAGGGGCTATATCATGTAATATTTTGGTTGCCTTGTTCACAAGTCCAATTTTATTCCCTAGAGTTGATGAGGAATCAGTAAATGATTTTATATAAGCAAACGATCTGGTCAGTTGCTGAGAAAAGGCAGCGGTCCCCAGGGTTCTCACACAGCCTCTCAACATCTCTGTGATTCGAGAGTAGGTTAAAAAGAAAAATATTAAAAAAAAAAAAAAAAAGAAATAGAAGTTGAGATGTTATAAGCAAGCTAAGTCTATTTGCTTAATGACAGTGTATGACTATCCATGCTCAGTGCTTGAGGCTGAGGATGGAGGAAAAGTGGCCTAGTTATTTCTTTTTTGTACTAACTCTTTCACTCTCTAAAACAAAAGTAGAAATTGTTCTAGAATAATTCATCATACTCTCTTCATTTATTTCCTTCTCCTTTTCCCTACTTCTCAAATATCAACAGTGGGGCAGGCATGGGTGCATGGGAAGAGGAGTAGTGGAGAAATAGTTGCCTTAGATGGGCCGTCCATTTTGCTGCTCGTCCACTGTAAGCCTTCACTACAGCAATGGCAGTTATGGGTAGCATGGAAACCAAAACCCAGGGATCACTGGCAGGTCTTATTTTAGGCACTTGTTCTATCCTTTTCTGCCATAAAACCTCTCTGGCTTTTTTTCCCCCTTTTTTCTTTTTAATATTTGTGTTCTTACCAGTTAACATTAGCAGAAATAAAATAATTGGGTTTCACTCGGCTTCTCTCTCCCTTTGGGAGAGAAACTACAACAGTCAAATATCCAGAAGGCAAGCAATTAGAAGAGGAAGCTAAGGATAATCAAGATTTGACTGTACATTTATTATAATTGCTGAATTATTTACATTCTTTGACTTCTCCTGGACTGAGCCGATGTGGTTTGGATGGTAGAAAGGACTTTCCACAAGGAACCAGGAGGTAGCTGGCTCTCTGGATCTCATTCTGCAATGAACTGCACGTCTTTGGACAAATCACTTCTTTGGGTGTGCTTTCTGATCAGGAAGATGAGGGAGTGTGATTACATTAATGCTTCTCAAGTTCTGCTTTGCATTACATTCACCTGAAGTGGTTCTGAAATATGCAGCTCCCCAGATCTGCCTGGAGTTTACAGTGTCGTGGTTGAGCCTGTGGACTCTGTATCAGACTGTCCGGGTTTAAGCCCCTGCTATGCCACTTACTAACTGGGTGACCTTGAGCAAGTTATTTCAGGTCTGCAATATCTCATTTTTCTCACCTGAAAAGGAGGGATAACAATATCTACTTCATATGGACCCTGGAAGGGTAAAATGATATAATGCTTTTAAAACAAGTATATCGCCTGTCTCATGCTAAGCATTCAACAGATGTCATATATCATCATTTGTATAGCCCACAGCATGTATGTATGTATCGTGTGTGTGTGGGGGGGGGACAGGTGCTCCATAAATATCTGTTGAATAAATAACAGAAGTATAACTGTTTTTTTTTAGCAACTTTTTTTTTTTTGCCTTCAGATCTGAAATTCTTTATTAGACCAAGAATTACTTCCCCAAGAAAGGTAAAGACGGTTTGAAGGAGCTGTTTAAGTGCTGTGCTCAATCTTTGCCCTATGCTTACTCGTAGACTGAGAGCCTCAGGATAATTAAAAAATAATTAAATGACAGAAGTCCCACTAGGTGGGTGAGCTTAGAGAGGCAGAGAATGAGTCTCAGGGACTCCGCTGCCCCGATCCAGCCGGCCACTATATAATACAATACAATATAATACACTCTCACCCAGGTGTGCATCTCCATTTTATCTCACAAGATGCCGGGAAATTCTCCAAGTCACTGTCATGACAACTGATTTTGAATCACAAAAAAAGCAATATTCCATTTTCCGTGTTGTTGACCGAGCAGAAAACAGGACAGCGTAACTTTTAAAAAGCTTGAAAATCAGGGCTATCAAAAGCAGAGAGCGAACTTCTACCCCCATTAACCCACCGATCCCAGCAGTCCGCGCACGCTGAACCGTGTGTTTTTTCGGTGGCGGTGGTGGTCCCTCGCCAGATACTCAGCTTGTGATTTCCCCCGGTGTTTTCAGTGAGAGGCGTTACCCGTTCGGTAGGGGCAGGGAGGAAATCGCCTCGGAATCTCTGGAGGTGGCCTCCTAGAAGGATCGCCGGGAGGGGAGGAGCCCTGGTCGTCCTGGAAGGAAAGCATGGCCCCATCCGGGAAGTCACGGCTGGCCGGGAGGCTGGGGTTGGCGCCTGGGTCCTGGAGGTGGCAGACGCAGGAGCGGCCAGCCCCAGAGCCGGGCCTGCGCGGCCGGAGGGGCTCCGAGTGTGCGAGTGGCAGACGCCCCGCCGGGCAGACACGCGTGGGCACGGCCTCGCCCCACCAGGCGCGGGGACGCGGCCGAACCTGACCAGCGGCCATCCGTGCCTGGGCGCGCCGCGGCCGCCGGGGCTCGGCTCCGCTCCGACGGGCGCCGCCGGGGCCGGGAGCCCTGGGCCTCGCCGGGCGCGGCCGCCCCTCCCCTCCGGAGCCCGCGCTTCCGCCTGCGCCCCGGCGGCGGCCGTGGCCGTGGCCGTGCCGCGCCTTCCGCCTGCGCCCGGCAGCCGCCGCCCCCGCGCGCCGCGCCCGCAGGCCGCGGGGAGGGGGCGCGGGGCCCGCGGCCGTCCCGGAGCCCCTCCTGGAGCCGCAGGCGGGGAGGGGGCGGCCAGCCCGCGTTTCACTCCCGCCGGGGACGGGCCACTCGGCACCTGCGGCCGCCCGGGAGCGGGGACTTGGCGGGGCCGTGGCCCCGGCGAGCTGGGAGGGAGAACGGAGCCAGGGGCGCCTCCCTTCTCTCCCACACTCGCGGCGACCCTGGAGGGCCCGACCCCCACCGGGGGCAGGCGGGACCCTCGGAGGGGACCAACTGGATCCCGGATCTCCTGCCGCCACCGGCAGATTGGGGGCGCCAGCACTAGCGCCGTGAGCGTGTCGTGGGACTTGCCCGTTGTCGTCCTGAAGACCCTCCGCCGGGGCGTCTTCCCGCTTCAAGTCCGGTGTGGGAGACGACTCTCCCTCTTCCCCTCCCTCCCCCCACTCACCTTCGTCCCTCTGTCTCTGGCCTGCTTCCCAAAAGGCAAATATGGACGAGATCGAACAAGTTAGGCTACTGCGAAGTGTGTGTGTGGAAGGGGAGTGGTGGTGGGGTGGGAGAAAATAATGAAGACAAAATAAGAAATCTCTGAGCATGTAACAGTCACACACACGTTCTCAGCCCGCTAGCAGTCTCGGCCACGTCCCAGGGGAGGCAAATTTTCCATGTCCAGTCCTAGGAGAAAATTTCACATGTACGGCATCCGTGGCAGCCGCGGCTATCCGAGAGCTTTCTTTTCAGTATTTATTTTACTTTTCTGAAGCATATTCATATCCCCACCAAAGGGATCGGAGAAGTAACACGCTGTTGGGAGGCCATTCCTGGACACAGCTGAGGCGGCTTCTCAGGGAGCGTGGCCTTTGTCACCTCTGCAGCAGAGGTCACTGGACTCTGCTCAAAGTGTAGTATGAGGGGACAGGTGCTTCACGGGCCTGGGAAAACACCACGCTGTGCTCTCAGGAACGTCCCCACCCCGACTGAGGGCGAACGCTTTTCATAAGGATGAGGTGGACTGGCGAATAGGAGGGTGGAAAACACAAGCTGAACCTGGCGTGCGTCTGGACCTCCCCCAACCCCGGCCCCTCCCCAGGCTTCACCTACCCCGCGCCCGCTTCCTCCTCACAGTCCAACATCCTCTCCTTCCCCTGCGGCCACCTGCGTTACAGCGCTCAGGGTGCGCGGAAAACAGGCTCTCAGAGCCCTCTGGCTACTGCGTCGTCATGGAATATTCTTTTATTCAAGAGGCCTCTTCTAGTCGATTCTAACCGGGTTCGGGTTATTGTTCGCCTCACCACCGATAGGGGGCAGCAGATGCCCTGCGATGCCCCGGCGACGTGCAGGAAGAGCCGCCTGCCGTCGCTGGGAATCCGGCTTAATGGAACGTTTAGGGTAGAAGGCAGGACCTACCGCCGCTGCGACCTCCGCAGCAGCTCCCGGGCCTCGCGCCTCGGAGCCTGGGCGCCTCCTGGGGATCCTGGGGGCTCCCCTGTGCAAGGGGTGGGCGAAGCCATTTGTGCACCAATCGGTGCCTGTGAACTTAGTGAGCATCCACCATAAATAAATAAAGGCAGATATATGCAAATGTTATGATCAATAAAACATACAGGTATTTGAAAGTGTTACAGAATCGATTGAAGCTTTTGATCGTTTTGTAGTTTTCTTAATCAACAGAGAATTTAAAAGTACGGCTATCACAGTCTGGATGGTGGCGGTGGTGGGGTCTGTTAAATTATTTTGAATGTTAAAACGGCGTCTCTCTTTAGAAGAGGTTGAGAACCACCATGACCCAGAGTCATCAGATCACTGTGGTAACGATTCCGAGGCATCTAGGAAGGGAAACTGGCAGGACTGGCCCGGCCCGCCGGGATGTGTGTCTGCGGGCGCCGACGTCTGCGGCGAGCGCGGAGCTGGGGCGGCTCGGATTGGTCCAGCCCCATCCAGAGAGAATGTCCAGATTCACCAGGGGCCGGATTTTCCTGAAAACCTCCCTCACTTTGTAGCCCCGGCGCTTGAGTTTTCACAATTGTCAAGGACGCATTATAAATCTTCTCCAAAGACTTATTTCCTCAGAAATGAGAATTTTTAAAATCTATATTAAAAATACACTTGTGAAGTAGTAATTGTTCTTTTTTGAAGTAAAGAAAAATCCGAAAATGTAAAAAATTAGAGACCAGCTATTAGAGTTATGTCTAAATAGCTTTTAACAAGTGATAGCTTCTAAACTATCCAAATGAAAAATAGATAATACTAGCAAGGTTGGGCCCTTACTCAATAAATCTCATGCACAATTAAAAACCCTAATTAATCCCTGAAATACCTTTGGAAGGTAGGGAAGAATTACAGTTTTTTAATTACTGAATTTATTATAACATGACACTAGGTTGTTTTAATTTTGTTACAATTAAGAACAAAACATATTGATGATATCTACTTTTAATGTATTTTTTTCAAACACCATGACAGATTCTAGAAATGCAGCCATAACTACTAAAGGGAAGAATTTCACTAGCACACTGAATTGTCAGAAATTTCGTTAACATGGAAAGTCCATTTAATGATGTAAGAATATAGATTCTTCCCCAAATGATGATGAATACTAATTAAGGTACTATAAAATTTGTAGGAAAATATTAAATTGGTATTTGAGAGGGATGAGGAGGAATTAAGAAGAGAAGGAAAGGACAGATTTGTGGTCTAGGTGGGGAAAAGAAAGTGAGTAAATTGGGTGGGGGATTTCCAAATTGGGTTCAAAATGCTGAGAGAAACCGATGACCCAGCTGCTTCTGTGGAGTCATTCCTACCACTGCTGAACCAGGGGACCGGCTCACCATGGGCTCTGAGAACACAGATAGTTCTTAGTACCTAAAGATAAAAGGGAACAATTTTACCCTGGCCAAGAACCAATGCTATTTACTTTCAAATGTGTTTATTGAGCAACTGCACGCCGAGCATGGAAACATGTTTTATTTCATGTTTTAAAGGTGGCAAAAATTGCACTAACGATCAACCACAAAAGGTTTCTTTAAAAAAATTTTTTACCACAAACTGGCAATAATATGAAATATTGATAATTTCAACTTTTAAAACGTTATATTGTTGTGTAACACAACTTGGCTTTTTGGCTTAATAATGATGGCTGTCATTTTGTGTGCCACACAACAGCTATGCAAGGCAGGTGTCATTAGCTCCACTTCACATGTAGGGAAACTGAGGATCAACGAGGTTAAGCTCCTTGCCTAAGTTGACACAGCTATTACTTGGAAAGCCACTTTCTGATTTGAGAGCCCAGGCTTTTTACACTATCTTGCAAACCCCGAGACTGCAGTGTGTCCCTATAAGGGACACCAACCCTGGACTCTCAAATATCTGGTGACTGAGCAAAATTGTCAAACTCATTTCTATTACAATTTGAGTGACCAAAAACTAAATTTAAAAAAAAGCAAAACACCACCCTACATGCCACAGAGAGTCTCAGTCTGGAGTGTCTGTATCCCAAATGATTTAGGGAAGTAATAATGTGGTAGGAAAGAGTCCACAAGCTATTTTAAAATTTCAAACATCTAAACAGGAATTGCATGATTACTGCAGATAGAGTAACTAAAATTCCATCGTTTTTGCTTTGCCTGGCATTACATGGATACAGAGCTGGATGGTTAATCTAAAATAGGAAAATGAATTAACTGTTTTCTACTTAATAAATATAGTTTGTTTGCTAGACAATATCTTTAATTACATAAGGTCCATGGAGAGTTGTAAATGATAATAAATATTTAAAAAGAGACTTTGGATATGAAAAGGAACCACTGATACATGGTAAAATCTCACATAATACAGTTACTCTATGTCTTAGTTATTAGTTCTGCCACTTAATAGTAGATCTCTGATTATAAAGGAGTTTTGCTGCATTTGGGGATTTTATATTGCGTTTCCACAAGTCAATACATTCTTATGTAAAGGACACTAGTGTAAATTGTGTATATTTAAATAATCAACACCCTTCATTTGGGGCCTTAAAGGATTTCGGGGAAGGGGTACGTGTGGAGATTATGTGATAGCTGGTCCGACAGACCACTTTCATTAGCTCCTCCCAATTGCTTCCCTTTTCTCTAGTCCAGCAATTCTCGAATATTTTGGTCTCATGCCCCAAAAACTGTTGTGTATGTGGATTTCATCTATCAGTACTCATCGTATTAGAAATTAAAACTGGAAAGATGTTTAAAATATTCATTTGTGACTTAATTTATAATAATGATAAGCCCATTCCATATTAATGTACATGACATATTTTTAATGAAAAGTAATAATGTTTTCCAAAACAAAAAAAATTGAGAAAAATGTTGTTTTGCATTTTGTAAATCTTTTTAATATCTAGCTGGATTTAATATCTAGCTGGCTCTAAGCAACTGAATTTTCACGTTTGTGTCTGCATTTCATCATTGTGATATGGTGTGTAGTTTGACGTATATGAAGAAAATCTGGCCTCAGAGATATATAGCTGGAAAAGGGAGGAGTATTTTAATAGCTTTTTTCAGATAATTGTGGATATTCTTTGATAATACTCCAAAATTCTTCAAGTGGTAATTTTTACAAAGTTAGTTGCAATGTGGATTTAAATCCATACAAATACGCTTTTCATACTCTGTGGCTTTAAAACTCGTTGGTCTATTGAATGGGCCTTTTTCCCATGCGTGATTTGTAACATCAGGCACTGGTCATTAGGAAACTATTGGTTCACTGGATCATGCAGATCTTCCATTGTGGACTCATTTCATCATACATTATCAAAAATATCAAATTCATTAATTTTATCACTGATTTCATCAGAAAAAACTTTACATATTAGGATACAAGTTTTCCAAAATTCTAATTTTTGCTTAAAAATTCAAATTTTATCATTGGCAAGTAATACTGTCGGTTGTTTTCTTTGAAGCGACAGGCTCGCTTTGTTCATTTCTGAGAAAATATCTGCCAAATACTCAAGACTGAATAACCATAGTTTGTCAGTTGTTCTTTCAAATAAAAATGCTACTCTATGAGCAAGTCGCTAGTTCAACTTGAAACTCAGTTGTGCCCGTGCTTTTCCTCAAGACACCATTGTACCTCTGTATGTAGCAGAAGCACTTTATGTGTCCCTCCATTTCGTCCCACGAAATAGTGAAAAGACATGCCCTGATGGGTCAGGATTTAATAAAATTAAAAATTTTCACTGCTTTATCAAAGACATTCTTTTTGTTGTTGTTGTTAGTAAGATTGGCCCTGAGCTAACATCCATTGCCAATCCTCTTGTTTTTGCTTGAGGAAGATTGTCGTTGAGCCAACATCTGTGCCAATCTTCCTCTATTTTGTGTATGGGACGCCACCACAGCATGGCTTGACGAGCAGTGAGTAAGTCCATGCCCGGGATCTGAACCTAGGAACCCCAGGTGCCCAAGTGGAACACGTGAACTTCACCGCTGCACCACTGCGCAGGCCCCTCAAAGACATTCTTAAGTGAGACTGACTTATTTTTTCTCGCACGTGTGTAGTGGTGAAGCTACAGTGACGGCTCGTACAGCTGCTGCCACTGCCCTGCTTTATGCTGAGGCACCCACAGTTTTACCCGCTATCAGTGAAAACATCAACAGTGAAAAATGTAAATGACATCTTAAAATTATTGCGAAAATAATTTTAACCTCACAGAACCCATGAAAGGGTCTTGGGGACCTCCAGGGGTCTGCGGACCTCACTTTGAGAACCACTGGGGACTCCAGAGCCACTGCCCCCTTCCGAGAGCAGTTGTTATTTGGCTCCCTCAACTCTGAACTTAACTGCATGCTGCCGTATGTTGTGTTGACCTAAAACAAATAGCCAGTTATTTTACCAGCAAAATGAGTTTATCTGGGAACAGCACAGAATTACAATTTGGAATATGAGGTCTGCGGCAAACCACAGGCAAGTCTGGAGAAACAAAGGAAAGGGACCGTTCCTTTACGAAGTTGAGAAGGGCCTGTTATTAACAAAGATTCCACTGGAGGAGACTGGGAGTTTGCAGTATAGGGCTTCTCATTGGCTGAGTTATGGCGGTCTCTCATTGGCAGAGCTATTGCTGGGAGAGGAGGAATTCCTTCCTTCCTTCTGCTGGAGTGGTAAGTAGTGTCACTTCCTGTCAGAGATGCTGGGTGTGTCTCTTCCTGTTGGGGTCTGTCTCTTCCTGTGGGGGTCTGTAATGTGCCTTGAGTGGCACGTGTGTGACAGTTCTCTATTCCGGCCTCCAGACTCCATTTTAAATGAGGTTTCTGTTTATTATTCACAGTTGTTAGTTGTCTTTTGCTGTCTATAAATCTAATCTCCCTGATTAGGAGCTGTATCATTTATGTAGTTGTATCCTGACCACTTTTGGAATGCCTGGCACTCGGTACGATTAAAGTTTGTTGATGACTGATTGACACATTGAAATTAGTGGTTCCTGTATGCTCTTATGTTATCATATACCACATCCTAGTTGGTTTTGCTTTTTACTGGAGTTTCTAGGTGAGGGACGATGGTTTTGGGGGAACACATTTATTCAGAGGGAGGAAAGAAGCATTCGTCATGATATGTTATAATTTTTCCAAACAGTTAACATCTTTGGCAGCCATGATCATGTGCATATTCTATTTTAGCTATTCCATTGATAGTACTCAGGACACGACTTCACATAACCGCTGTGCAAGAATTCAACTCCAGTTTGTGGTGCATTTAAAATATAGCAATCTCTAGCACCACCAGGGGAATGGCTTCTAACAGTAAAGGGCTTGTCCGATTTGTATGGACCAGCTGAAAAGCACAGCTGAGCTTTGGACAGTTCATTCGTTCCACTCCTTTGAGTCATGCAAGACTTCTTAAATATGTGAGGAAGTTCTGTTGCCTGGGCAGTCACAAATTCATCTACTATAAATAGCAAAATGCCTGTATTTTGCATTCTTCACACCCTCAGTCTTTACTATTAGAAATTGTTGGCGGCAGAATCATCCCTAAATCCAGAGAGGGGAAGTGAAACTGCAGACAATTTATTGCTGGGAGCAATACCTCGTTTTCAGTATGGGATATTTCTTCTCTTTTTGTAGATAAATTTGCTGAGAATAACTCATCACACATGTGATTCAGTGATATTAAAGAGAGGCCAAGAAAGTTGGTAAGGATCTACAGTTTACATTCTTTTAACATGATTAAGAATTAGATTTGAACTTGCTGAGTAGCAGGTGTGTTCAGGCCTGTTCCCCATAAAGTAGCATATCCAATGTCAATATTTCACTAGTATTCCCTTCCAGGAGGAGAGATATCTAATAAGGTATCTTCTAGCTACGCATGAAATGCAACTAGTACAACTGAAGAACTTGGTTTTTAATTTTATTTAATTTTAATTCATTTAAATTTAAATTTGGAAAGAGATTCTTGATTCAGTAATAGGAAAATTTAATTATGTCTGGAAAAACTTGGGTATATTAATCTACTTTTTCAACAGTAAATTTTATGAAATCTAAATACTGATCAAATATTTCCAATGAAAATTTAGCAACTAAATTGAGATGTGCAGCAAATGTAAAATTCACATCAGATTTTGGTGACAATACGATAAAAAGGATGAAATATCTCAATAACTTTTTAATGCTGGTTACATGTTGAAATGATAATATTTGGATATATTGGGTTAAATAAAATATATTATTAAAATTTATTTTACCTATTTCCTTTTACTTTAGTTTTTTTTTGCTGTGACTCCCAAAATTTAAAATTACATATGTATCTCATATTCCTTTGGATGGAGCTATTAAAGACTACTTTGCTTCCATCTATGGGGATAAGAAGCCAAATGAAAAATATGTCTTGATTTCATACTCATTATGTGAGATATAGATTTGCTCACAGCGAGTGATATACGAAAATGTGTTATGTACCTGATCAGTATACTTCAACGGCTTCTACACTAAATCAGTATTGTTTTTAAATTTCTGTGTTATGAGGTGCTGGATCTACTTTGCATCCAATTTGCATTCTGGGAATCTTTTTTTCTTTTTTTTTAGAGCAGTTTTAGTTTCATAGCAAAATTGAGCAGAAAGTACAGTGAGTTCCCATATATCTCCTAGCCCACTCACCCCCTACCCTCCTCCACTGTCAACATCGTGCACTAGAGTGGTACATTTGTTACAATAGATGAACTTTGACACATCTTATTACTCCAAATCCATAGTTTACATTAGGGTTCATTCCTGGTGCTGTGCATTCTATGGGCTTTGACAAGGGAATCATTTCTAGAAATGTAGGTTACATATGGTATCTCTGCTTTTCCATTAGTATACTTGATTTAAAAACGGAATTGAAATAAAGTGTTTTAATTGTTTGAAAACAACTCTTTTTCTGATTAAAATGTAAAATTATTATTATTATTTACTTTTTTCTGTTTTTGGTGAGGAAGATTAGCCCTGAGCCAATATCTGTTGTGAATCCTCCTCTTTTTGCTAAGGAAGATTGGCCCTGGGCTGACATCCGTGCCCATCTTCCTCTACTTTATATGTGGGGCGCCTGCCACAGCATGGCTTGATAAGTGGTGCGTAGGTCCGCATGCAGGATCCGAAGCTGCAAACTGCAGGTCGTGGAAGCGGAGTGTGCGAACTTAACCAGTGTGCCACTGGGCCGGCTCCAAAATGTAATATTATTGTAAAAAATTTGAAAATATATAAAAGTATTTTTAAAAAATGAAAAGAAATTAACCATGATCTTACTACTCAAAAAAAAAATCAATTTGCTGTTAGTTTCATCTCCCTGTGTATATAAGTGTACATTATGATTATTCTGTAATATAAGTAACTCTCTTTAATCACTTTATAAATACTTGAGCATTTTCCAATGTAATTATTTTTGAAACTGAATAAATAACTGAATAGTATTCCATTATATGTATGTACTGTTATTTATTACCAATCTCCACTGTGATTATTCTTGTGTATAAATTTCTTTACATCTTGATTTTTTCTCTTGGACATACAAGATTGTGTCCTAAGGAATTGCTGGGTCAAAGGGTAAGAGCATTAAGACTTTGGATATACATTGTCAAACTGTCATCCAAAAAGATTATATATGGGAGTGACATTTTTGCAACACCATTTTCAAAACTGGGCATTAGAATTTTAAAAACATTCATTGATTTTAGAGGCAAAAACTTGCTGTTTTAGTTTGCATTTTTGATTACTAATGAGATTGAACATTAAAAAATATGTATGGAACACGGATGTTTCTTTTGAATTGTCTATTCATGACCTTTGCTCATTTTTTGCTGTATAGGTATTTATCTTTTTATTTGTAATGTATCTTCAGATATAAGGATATTAAACCTTTATCTGTCATTAATGTTGAAAATTATTTTTCCAAGTTTACCATTTGACTTTTAATTATATTTATGATGTTTTAAATAGAGATGCTTTTAATTTTTATGTTAACCCACATGTCAATCTTTTTTCTTTATTGTTTCTTCCTTATCTACATTAGAATCTAATAAATATTCACTTGTATTTTAAATAGACCTTTATTTAAAAAATAGTTCATTGTACTTCATTTGGGATTTATTTTGGTGTCTTTATGAGGTAGAAGATCTAATTTTATTGTTTTTTCCAAATAGTTAACCAATTGTTCATCATTTAATAATTAAGCAATCTTCCCTACTTTTAAAAAATGATAGCTTTATCACAGGCTAAATTCTTATCTATACCACAGTCACTATGATCTGTTTCTGCTCCATTCAACTGTTCTTTTCATGTTGAGATTTTAATTTATACAATTTGCAAATTAATCTGGGGGAAACTGACATCTTTGTAACTGTCAAATTTACTTTAGAAGACAAAAATAAGAAGTTTTATGTATGTGTCCTTTCCAGTTGGACTATGTAATTAGTGTTTTATACAATATTTGTGATATTTCACAGAACTTGTACTTTAAAAAAAAAAATCTATGATTTTGAAAAGTACTTGGTATTTTCTGATAATAGGGAACGGATTTTGAATCAAGAGAAAGCAGAAAGAGGGCACTGTGTACATTACTTTTAAGACAAAAGAAATTGGCAACTTACAATGGAAAAGTAAGGAAAAGTAAACTGAGGAAGAGAGAGGAAGAGGAGAAGGGAGACAGGGATAAGCAAAAGGAAAAGTAGTAAAATTAGATCAAGAGCAGATTATGAAAAAGAGAGCTTAAGTTGTAAAAGAAAAAAGAGGGAGAGAGACAGAAGAGAGAGCAGGAGAGAGAGTGTAACTTTTTGATGCAAACTGAAAAATACTCAATTTAAACACGAGAAAGCTGGCACAGAGCTGCTTTTAATTTTTATGTTAACCCATAAATGAAGGAGGAACCAAAATGTAAAGGGGAAAAAGTTTCTATTTTAGAAACCTCAATATAGTACATTTAAAGAAATATTTTTCTTGTAAAAGGTACAAATTGTTTTTGGAATTATTTTTTTAAACCGTGTACCTAGATATTCTATATGTATTTTATTATTTGAGCACAGAAAATATTTTGGAACTTGTTCTTCATGCTTTGTTATTTCATATCTGAAAACCCTTGGTCTGATTGAGGTGGTTTTTATTTGATTGACAGCAGCGAATTCTCTTTCATTTATTATTTCTGGGCAGTTTTCCACTGTAATGTGTGGTTGTTTGGGAAAAAAACTAATAAGGTAAAAAGGTATACAGAAATAGATGACTAATATTTAGATACATAGGAAAAATAACTTAGCAGGATACTTCACAGCTATGTTTTTTAAGAAAGGGTAGTGTGGAGTTTTGGATTTAAAGGTCCCCACTGAGAATGCAATTGCGGTTTTTCACATTTCTTCCTGAAGGTGGCAGTATTTCAGTGACTAAAACAGTGACGACAAGCCGAATAATTGTACCAAGAGCTCTCAAAAAGACAAGAAGCAGAGTGTTGTGTTTTATGATTGTCAACTACTGTCTTTAATGGTTAAGTGACAGTTTAATCCACGCTGTTATTTTTCTTAACAGACAAGCAAAATTTTCCAAGTGTTTGGTAAATATAATGACTTTATAAACACTTTATTTTTGTCAGTAATTAACACATTGCCAAAAGAAGTAACAGCATTAACAAATTTTGGAACAAATATGTTAACAATCAGAAAATGAATTTTATACACTTTAAGCAGCAAATTCTAAGAGGAGAATGTGTATTATGTGTATATGTACATGTATTAATTAACTAACATATGGAGAAGTAAATACACATAAGCAACAAAAGTAAATACAGATGAGCAAAACTGATCTAACAAGTGTCAAACTGGCAGTGTTATTTAATTTCATTACGGTATTTTAAATAACCAATAAACACTAACAGTATTGTTTAATGTTCAGGGGTTAATTCATCATTTACTTTTATTAGTCAAGGCCACATTAAACTGAAAATATAATGGCTGATTTGCAGTATTGTCTGATATTTAAAATATCTGGATTATAGTTCTTACAAAGGCATTTGAAACTGTAAAGCACCGAGGGATGCTGGGAATTGTAGTCCTCTGAAAGTTGTCATCAGGAATGGAAACTGATTCTTGGAGTAGCAGCAGTGTAATACTGCATTCAGTTTACAATATTTTTAAAAATTCTCTTGAAAATAAAATATTTCTCTTTTAGACTTTTCATCAATTTAGTGTTAAAATATGCCTTGTAGAATTGTAAACGCTTTTATGTATAATTATACTAATTTTAACTTTCCTCTCCTTTCTGTCCCAACGATACAAATTGTGCCAATTTATGTTGACATTTCATTTATGGGTATAGTCCCACAAAGTTTCTGCTAGTTTTTCAAGATCTCAGTCTCTATGTTTATGGACACTTTAGGCCTATTTTCTCATACATCCCAATATCTGGTAAATGAATACTCTTTTTTCTTGAATCATGATATTTACTGGACTCTACTTTTTCTCTTCTTTTGTACTCTATACGGTTAATATCTACTAGATTGATGCCCGCTTTTTTCATCAGAAACCACCTTATTCAATTATTTACTTTTTTTAGAGCAGTTTTAGGTTCACAGCAAAATCGAACAGAAAGTACAGAGAGTTCCCATATATCCTCTGCCCCCACACACAGCCTCCCCCACTATCAACTCGGCACTAGACTGCTACATTTGTTACAATCGATGAACCTACACTGACACATCATTATCACCCAAAATCCATTCTTTATGTTAGCATTCATTCTTGGTGGTGTGCAGTCTATGGATTTTGATAAATGTATAATGACGTGTATCCACCATTGTGTTATCACACGGAACAGTTTCACGGCCCCCAAAATCCTCTGTGCTCTGCTTATTTACCCTTCCCTCCCCTCTAGGCCTCGGCAACCACTGATCTTTTTACTGTCTCCATAGTTTTGCCTTTTCCAGAATGTCCTATAGTTGGAATCATAGTGGTGTGTAGCCTTTTCAGATTGGCTTCTTTCACTTAATAATATGCATTTCACTTTCCTCTATATCTTTTCATGGCTTGATAGCTCATTTCTTTATAATGCTAAGTAATAGTCCATGGTTGGGATGTACCACAGTTTATCCAGTTACCTACTGCAAGACAGCTTGGTTGCTTCCAAGTTTTAGCAGTTATCATTAAAGCTGTGTAAACATCCATGTACAAGTTTTTGTGTGGACAAAAGTTTTCAGCTCCTTTGGGTAGATATCAAGAAGTATGATTGCTGGATCATATGGTGAGAGTATGTTTAGTTTTGTAAGAAACTGCCAAACTGTCTTCCAAAGTGGCTGTACCATTTTTCGTTCTCATTAACAACGAATGAGAGTTCCTCTTGCTCCACATCCTCACCAGCATTTGGTGGTGTTAGTGTTTTGGATTTTGGCCACTCTAATAGGTGTATAGTGATATCTCGTTTTAATTTGCAATTCCCTAATGACATATGATGTTGAATATCTTTTTAAAAATTTAATAATTATTTATTATTCTCAGCATTTTGTTACTTTGGCTCAACATTGTGCCTATGAGATTCATCCATGTTGTTCTATGTATTAGTAGTTCATTCTTATTGCCATGTAGTATTCCTTGGTATGAATATGCCATACTTTGTTTATCCATTCTCCTGGTGTTGGACATTTAGATTGTGTCCATTGCTTGGCAATTGTGAATAATGTTGTTATGAACATTCTTGTACAGTTCTTTTTGTTATGGTCGTAGATTTTCATTTCTCTAGGATAAATACATAGGAGTTGAACTGCTGTGCTGAGGAGTAGATGTATACTTAACTTTATAGGAAACTGCCAAACATTATTCCAAAGTGATCGCACCGTTTATATATCTGCCAGCAACATTTGAGAATTCCTGTTCCTCTATGTCCTCACCAAGATTTGATGATGTCACTTTTTGGTTTTACCCATTGTGTGGGGGTGTCTGAGTGTTTTTTTCAATATTAATAAACTTTGTTTTTTAGAGTAGTTTCTGGTTCACAGAAAAATTGAGCAGCAAATAGTTCCTGTATACTCCCTGTCCCCACACATGTACAATCTCCTCCGCTATGAACATCTTGCACCAGAATGGTACATTTATTGCTATTGATGAACCGACATTGACACATCATCATCACCCAAAGTCCATTGTTTACATTAGGCTTCACTCTTGGTATGGCACATTCAATGGATTTGGACAGATGTATAATTCCTCCCTCCTGTTCCTTGTATCATTGCTGTCATTCATTTCACTTATACATAAGCATATATTTGTATATGTATATACATATGTACATACACATACATAAGCAAATACATTGTTGCTATTATTATGTTGAACCACTTATCTGTTAGATCAATTAACAATAAAAAAAAGTTTTTTTTACTTTCACTTATTCATTCTCTGATGTTCTTCCTTTATTTATGTAGATTCAAGTTTCTGACCTGTATCATTTTCTTCTCTCTGAAGAACTTTTTTTTAATGTTTCTTGCAAGGCAAGTCTACTAGCAACAAATTCCCTCAATTTTTGTTTGTCTGAGAAAGTCTTCATTTCTCCTTCACTAATGAAGGATAATTTTACAGGGTACAGAATTCTAGGTGATTTTTTTCTCTCAACACTTTGAATATTTCCACTACTCTCCTCTTGCTTGCGTGGTTTTTGAGGAGAAGTAGGATGGAATTCTTGTCTTTGCCTCTCTGTAGGTAAGACGTTTTTCCTCTGGCTTCTTTCAAGATTTTTTCATCTGTGATTTTCTGTAGTTTGAAAATTATATGTCTAGGTGTGCTGTTTTGGAGCATTTATCTTGCTTGGTGTTCTCTGAGCTTCCTGGATTTATGGTTTGGTGTCTGACATTAATTTTGGGGGAAACTTTCACTCATTATTACTTCAAATATTGCTTCTGTTCCTTTCTCTCTTCCTTCTCCATCTGGTAGTCCCATTACCTCTGGTATTCCTATGTTACATCTTTTGTAGTTGTCCCGTAGTTCTTAGATAGTCTGTTCTATTTTTTTCGTCTTTTTTCTCTTTGCTTTTCAATTTTGGAAGTTTCTGTTGTCATATCCTCAAGCTCAGAGATCTTTCCTCGACTATGTCCAGTCTACTTATTAGCCCATCAAAGACCTTCTTTATTCCTGTTACATTGTTTTTTGATCTCTAGCGTTTCTTTTTGGTTCTTTCTTAGAATTTCCATCTTTCTGCTTACGTTATCCATCTGTTCTTGCGTGTCGTCTACTTTTTCCATTAGCACTCTCAGCATATTAACCCTAGTTGTTTTAAATTCCAAATCTGATGAATCCCACATATCTGCCATCTCTGACTCTGGTTCTGATGTTTGCTCAGTCTCTTCAAACAATACTTTTTACCTTTTAGTATGCCTTGCTGTGTTTTGTCGAAATCTGGACATGACGTAGTGAGTGAAAGGAACTGCAGTAAACGGGCCTTTAGTGGTTTGGTGGTGAGGTGTGGGGCAGGGGAAGTGTTCTATAGTCCTGTGATCAGGCCTCAGTCTTTTGATGAGCCTGTGCCCCTGGACTGTGAACCTCACCAGCGCTTCTCAGTTTTCCCCATCTTAGGGGAGATAGGATGGCTAGAGGGAGCTGGAATTATGTGTTTCCCTCACCCCATTTGGAAGGCTAGAAGGAGCAGAAATTCAGTATTTACCTTCCCCGGGTAGGTTAGGCGCTGATAAAATCCCAATGGGTTAGACTATAGTAAAATACTTTCTTCTGAGAGCAGGCCCTGTTAAGCAGAACAGAAATCTCTGGCATATTTCAAAATGGTTAGTTTCCCCTCCCCCTGACAGAAGCATGAGGAGGTTTTTCTCTGATTTTCACTGTGAGAACCTGGGAGAGCTCCTGGAGGTGAAACTCACAAAAGTTTGCTGTCCCCTTCCCCCCAAGACTGGATCCCTCTGGAGTTTTTAACTCTCAGACTTGTCCACACTGAGCCTACAGCAATTCACCAATTACAGTTTAAGCGCTCCTACCCGGGTGCTGGTTCCCATGGAGGTTTCTGCACTGGGGTTTCTGTACCGGTAAGTTGTGATTCTCTGAATTGCCTGTCCGTCTCTTGAATTTAGGGGCAGCGTTTTGCTCTGTGACCTCACTTCTCTTTCGGATCTAAGAAGAGTTGTTGATTTTTCAGTTTGTTCAGCTTTTTACTTATGGTTAGGATGGAGTGACCACTTCTGAACTCCTTTCCCGATGGACTGGAAGTCTCCAATTCTTTACTTTTTAATCACAAATGTGACACCACCATGCAGGGAAATTGAAGCAATGTCCATATAGTCACTTAATTTTTGCACCTAATGCTTTGGAAAACTTTTGGAGAAAAACATAAATGTAGCATGATCTTTACATTTTCCTGAGATGTAGCAGAATAAGAGTGAACGAAGCACAGAGTGATGCTATATTCATGTGGGTAGATAAAACCTGAGGTATGCAAAATTCCAATTTTTTATCACTCACTATTTAGGTGTGGTTTTGAAGGCATTATGAGGTGTTAATGTAGATTCAACCTCAAACAGAAACAAGATGACCCTTGCCCCACCTGCACCCCAAGTCCTCCGAGCACCCTCACTGTTAGCAGTGTGGAACCCAGCTGTGACAGAAGGGACGTGATACTCACAAGTTGACTACATTTCTTTTTTATGTTCTTTCTTTGAAGCGTCACAAAGAACTTTTTCTAAACTCTCAAAATACAAAATGTTCCTGAGCTACTAAATATTTCACCAGTGTGGTTAATTTTTCCACATGGATTATCACCCCAGAAAACTCAGAATATAAATCTTTTGGAGACTCTTGTTCTCTGTGACAGCTATCATTCTTGGCGTTCGGTAAGCAATACAGGCTATTTTCCGAACTTTGGCTCTCCAGACGAATGAGTCCCTAATACTTTGTAGGTGTTGTTTCCACACTTTTATGCATAGAGTAATATAACCTGATGAACATAAGGCTCAAAAGTGATATAATGATTCATAGATGAGTGAAATTACCTTTGGTTGAGGGATCAAAACAGATCACAGAGCTGATGGCATTGAAGACACTTTCAGGCAGCGGTATGTCCCAGCAGCCTTAAAATTCTTCATGCCATTTCGTCTAGTTATTCCACTTTAAAGTTATTCCAGTTACAAAGTTCTTCATCATGACATCGTTTAAAACAGCAAGACAATTAACACTAGGGGAATAGGAAAAACCAAAAGAAGTTTTATATCCTTTTGGTGGAAAGCCAAGGAGCTATTGGAATAACTTTGAAAGTGTTTGTCTTCCATGCCATTAGCTACCATGCCATCTATTTTTTGATCCCTTGACCGGGGATAATTTCCCTCACCTATGAACTTTTACATCATTTTTAAACATTATGCTCATCAGATTACAGAAAGTATGGAATCATCTTATTGGTGTCCATTAAACTGTAAACTTGTTGAAGTGAGGGACTTTGCCTTTCTCATCTGTGTTTTTCTTGAATGTGGTACACACTACTAGATTCTTCAAGAAAAATACAGATAAAAAAGGCAAAGTCCCTCGAAGGAATTTCAGTTATCATGATTTAGTTAAATAACACCCGTCCCCCCAAAACATGATTCAAATTTCAGTTAATATGGTATGTTAACAGTGACTAATTGCATAAAGTACCAACTCTGTTGCTCGCTCTTTAGTCCATAAATCACTTCCTAAATAGCAGAGGGACATCGTGATCAGCGACCAGTCACATCACTGCTTTCAAAGACTGTTGGTGATCGTCACTGGACACCTGTTATTCAGTTTATGCCTGGACAGCAAAGTATGTAGCAGTCTTGCCTTCTTATCTTCCAATGATAAACCCACATGACATTTTTACAAAAATAGATATTCGAAAGAGGGAATTGGCCAATAAAAATCAATGTGCAGCAAAACAATGAACACGGTAACACTGGAAGTGAACTTTGAGTCAAATGTAAGTAGAGTCATAGAAGAAAGAACTGGTGACGGGGATGTTGACGCTACTGCTGTTCCAGAGAGTCTAGACGTGCGGCCGGAGGAAAATAATGAAAGTGAACTTGTGGACGTATACGAGGCACTTGGTTGAGGTGAAAAGAATGAAGATGTCCCAGAGGAAGAGATGCTGGGAAAAACTTCACATTAAAGGAACTTTTGGAAATATTTCGTGACATTGAAAGCGCAAAGGATAAATTGTTGGAAGCTGATCCAAACTTAGAAAGGAGAATCACAGTTCACCAAAGCATAGAAACAATGTTTGCTTCCTATCATAAATTAATCCATGGGAAGAAGACAAACACTGTTCAAGCTAATTTTTTTTACAAAGAAATAAGACACTTTACTTTTCAGTGTTTCAAATTATTATGTATTAAGTAAATACTTTACTATTTTTTGCTAGTTTTACTATTTTTTTTCTTTTCTCTATGTGTTTATAGCTGACAGTAACAGTTTTTAATGTTTTGACAAGAATAGGAAACTTTCTCACTAGGCTTTTAACTTGTAACAGTGTTGATGCTAATTTTGATTCTGTCACCAAAATTAAGCTAAATAACTTGCGTTATTCTGCATATAATGTTGAGCATAAAGCAGAATATATAATAGTGTGCTCTCTAAGATTACACTGAATTTAAAAAGCAAAAGCAACATAAATATGCTAATATTCCCATAATAATTTTTTAATTTTTAAAAAATTACGCCATCTCTTTGATTATGAAACTATAATACTTTCATAGTTAAAAAATAATTTAATAAAATAGAAAAGTGAGACAAGAAGCTAAGATGGAAAACATTCAGAGTAGAAATTATTGCTTCACTTTGAACAACAAGAAACTTTCACCGTGCATAGCTTTGCTCTTACAGTTGGTGAAAAGCCCATGAAGTTGCTGTTCCTTCCTTCTCTGTTCTATTCTCTTTGTGGTCAGTGCTCCATATTCCCAGCCACTTTCCACCTCTTAGTGAAGACATGAATTGGAATTCCACTTGTGGCCCACTCTTTGTTGCTCTTTGGTTTTCCTACTTAGTGGTCCCCTGTGTGGGCACTTCATCAAGAAATAGGTCCTTTGCCTTCATTTGACTCCTTTTACAGTCCAATTTCTCATCCACTATCAGGGTTAGACAATATCATAAAATTGCTTGACCCAGTCCTATTCACACTTTTTTTTTTTTTTAAGACAGCAGAATGGTATTTTTCAACAGAATTCTTAAATGGAAGCTGAATGTAAGAGTCAGATGAAAAACTAAGTGGAAGAGACTGGAGACTCATCTGATCTGGTTTCAAGGGGGCCCTCTGGGGCCTCTGCCTGCAAACCTCGGCTCTCAGGGCACAGTTGCAACATCTCTGGCTCAACTCACCGATTCTTCTCCACCTACACATGCTGGTTTTCCTACCACTTTAAGATTCCTTTTAAAGGCCCATGTCTTTTCTCCTTCGAACCTAACCTTAATAAAGCATGGTCAAAAGTGTGTTTTAAACAGGGGTTTTACCACATGCAGGCAGAAAGTTTAATATCTCTCATTTCCACTTGTATGATCTGGTGGATATAGTGGACAAGACACTTTGAATTTGATCTTCCCCAGGTTCAGTGACAAGATATAAGCAATACTAATGATATTATAAGGCTAATAGGAGACCAGTGTTCCGACTGGTTGCATGATTGAAATTTAGGCAATGTACTTGAGTGACATAGTGATGCATATTTAAAGTAGCCACATCAGGTTTTTCAGATGGCATGAGACTTTCAAGTACACACCAGCCATCGTTACTTTCCTAGGAGATGCACTGTAGATAGATTGTGTTTTCTTTAATAAGCTGCATTTTTTTGTTTTCTTCTGTTTTCCAAGATTCTTCTATTCACAGCAAAATCACCTAATAGAAGAATTCTCAATAAAAATCCATTTGCACTACAAAATAATGTAAACATATCTTTTATACCTTGGCTTAAAAATATATATATACCACAAGGGCAAAGAAAGAGAATTTAGTAATAGTTTGCACAGCAGAATCTACCAGGAGAAGCAGTTTTGGAACTCCAGGAACAGGAAGGATATTTTTTGACTTTCACCTATGATTAAAATAACAAAATGTACTTAAAATGTTGTTGATTACGTTGAATATTCTCTGACTTTTAAATTTCAAATCCTTTGCTGTTGTTTTTTTGTTATCTTACTAGCAATGCTATTTTAGACCAATTGGCTCTATTGATACCCAACTCAGATTTTTCTCAAGCACTAGCTTTAAATTTTATTTTATTTATTTATTTATTATTTTTTTTAAAAGATTTTATTTATTTATTTATTTTCCCCCCAAAGCCCCAGTAGATAGTTGTATGTCATAGCTGCACATCCTTCTAGTTGCTGTATGTGGGATGAGGCCTCAGCATGGCCGGGGAAGTGGTGCGTTGGTGTGCGCCTGGGATCCGAACCCGGGCCGCCAGCAGCGGAGCGCACACCCTTAACCGCTAAGCCACAGGGCCGGCCCAAATTTTATGATATAACAAAATAAATACCCCCTTCTCCTTCTTCCAACACACTTAGAGTCTTAAGCATTATAAATAATATTTAACCACATTTGCTGGGAATAAATAGCTAATGTTATGGACATGTTATAATGGTTTGGGAACACTAAACTTTTGGGGAGGAGGAAGTATAGTGCAGTGCTGTGTTCTCTATCCTTTTTAATTTTTTATTTTTATTATTTTTTTTATTTTTATTTTTTCCCCCAAAGCCCCAGTAGATAGCTGTATGTCATAGCTGCACATTCTTCTAGTTGCTGTATGTGGGACGGGGCCTCAGCATGGCCGGAGAAGCGGTGCGTTGGTGCGCGCCCGGGATCTGAACCTGGGCCGCCAACAGCGGAGCACGCGCACTTAACCGCTAAGCCACGGGGCCGGCCCCATCTATCCTTTTTTTGACCATATACCTCTTAATACTGATATTTTTGAATGCGGCTTCGATATATGTTTATTTGTATATCTATAAATTAGTATATTGTGGGTTATAAGAAACATTCAAAAATAGACTTAGGAAACACATTAAATAATGTTTAAATATAATTTGTTTTATTTAATTTTATGTTTGATGGTATATCAGTATGTTTAAAAAGAGCACTATTATTGAATATGCTTTATTACTTTTGAAAAATAATTTTTTTTGAGCACTTTCTTATATAGCAATTCAAAATTCTGGTTCTATATTTAGTTTTAATCCTGTCTTCCTGGAAAAAATCTCTCAAAGATATGGAGATTACAATGAAAGAAATGTGTCATTGGCTAAAAAAATTTTAATGGTGATATTAATTTTTCAGTTCTACTCACTAGTTATGCAAAGTTTTAGTTGAAATTTGTATAGTAAATTACCATCTTCCTTCATGACAACCAATTCTTACAAATTAAAATGAGGTTTTTATATTTTTAACATTGGGCCCCAAATTCACCAAAAGCCTTTTTAAATAAGATAGAAAACTTTGTTTTCAAGTTTTTGGTTGTACAGCTATGATGACTTCACTTTTTCAGCCACAAAATCGTGGAAACATTTCCAAACACACATCTTCAAAATGCTTTCTCTATAGCACAAGTTTCTTTTGAAAAGCAGTGATTATTTCACTCATTCTTAAAGTGTTACTTTTTCTTCAAAAGTAAAGATAAAGTTTATGTATTTTTAAAAAATTTGCTAGGTAGCGTACTATTCATAGCAATTTTTCATTATAGAAGAGGTCACTATATTGGGAACACTTGTCAGTTGTAAAAGAACAATGTGTAACATGTGCTTAACGTTTAAGAACTCTTTGTCATGAGAGATCTAGTGAACCTCTATTTTCAACGGCTCTCAACCATTGGCTACATATTAGAATCACTTAGAGCATTAAAAAGCAAAAAAAACAGAAACAAACAAAAAAACCAGTTCTTAGGCTCCATCCCTGGAGATTCTGGTTTCATTGCTATGGTGTGGGACTCAGATGGTGGTATTTTTCAGAAACATTCCAGGTTGTTTTCACATGCAGTCGAGATTGAGAACCACTGTTAGATGTAGGTCAAGGATTTCCTTGGATACTCTCTATCATTACAAAGTATTGTATATATTCTATTTAAGCTAATATGATCCATAAATCCACTTAACAGAGCACACGTCAGCAGCATTGTTGCAGTCTCCAGGAGGAGAAAGACGATGGCTGCCATGTCAGATCCTCTGTTTGGATAAACTCTTACTCTTTCTTCTAGTTTTTTTTTTTTTTTTTAATTGTGGTAAAAAAAGCATGTAATATAAAATTTACTGTCTTAATCATTTTTAAGTGTACAGTTCAGTGGTGTTGACTATAGTTACATTATTGTATAACAGATATCTAGAACTTTTTCATCTTGTAAAACTGAAACTCTATACCCATACAACAAAAACTCCCCATTCCCCCTCCCCTCAGCCCCTGGCAACCACCATTCTACTTTCTGTTTCCATGATTTTGACTACTCTGGATATCTTATATCAGCGGAATCATGCAGTATTTGTCTTTTTATGACCCTCTAGTTATTTTGTGGACCTTATTTGTCACGTGACTATCTCGCAGAGGGAGGAATGGAAGAAGAGAGCCGTGTTTATACACTGTGTCAAATATTGGTTAGGATTATTTTTCTTATTCTTTTAAACAAAAATTTATAAATGAAAGTTCTAATGTTTTCTTTCTCCAGCCCCATAGATGGTCTTATATCACTCACTGTCAATGCCCTCCAGCCGGAGACCACCAGGAACACACCTGTAGTTGAACAAGTCGGGTTTCCTACTCAATTGCAGCAAGAGAGAACACACTCTATGGGAACAGGGGTATGTTCCAATAAGAGGACATTAAAAAAGACTTATTATAGGGTTTGGGCTTTGGATGGGTGCTTTTGAGGCAGGTCTAAAGAAGCAGAGAGTTACTCTAGATGGATGCTGTCAGGAAGTGAGGGCAATTCTATGACTGGGTGTCTCAGTGAATCTTATCTGTAGAGAGGGCAAGGATAAAGCTGTAATTGGTAAAGAAGCGGCAGAAACTCATATTAGCCAGGAGAGGGGGATGTTTGGTATTTTGTGAGTTTTTCACGGTGACCATATTTTGGTGTGTGCTTAGACAAAATTATGAAGTGGCCTTGTTTTGTCTCACTTTATCATGGTCTCAGAGTGGCCTTGTCTGAGGTTGATGTTCTGTGAGATTGTTAACGCGCAGCAGGAGAAAGCCTGGCCTAGCTCTTGAGGTCGTTCTAGTTTGTGATAACACTGAGACCTAGCTATGAGTATCAGACTGGTTCCCGGATTTCAGGGGCGACTATTTCCTTCATTACTTCTTTCTTCTTGCATCACATTATGTTTGGAATCAGAAAACCTGTAATTCAACCTCATTTTCACCACTTACCAGCAGTGTGGTCATGTGCAAATGACTTGCTCTCTGTCACTTCAGTTTCCTACCTGGTGCCTCCCTCAAAGGAACATGGTGAGCATTAGATGAGGTAAAATATCTAGAACGCTGAGCAGGTTAATTCATATAGAGTGAGAACTCATGCTAGCAATAATAACCTCTTTTTAACTCTCTCTCATGGGAGATTCTTTTATTCATTTAAGAAACACTTATTGGGTGATCACCATGTGACAGTCACTGTGCTAGGTGAACAAGGCATATGGGGCCTCTGCCCTCACAGACCAACAGTCTAGCATGGGTTTCAGGTAATTAAATAGGCAATTTAATGGAGGGTGAAATGTTCTATGAAGGGGGACTATGGGAGTCCCTAAAATAGCTTAGCAGGGCTGAGAAAATATCCCTAGGAGAAAGTGATGTGTGAGCTAATATCTAATAGGTGGATGGGAGTTACCTGGCCAAGAGTACTCCTGGTAGAAGGAACAGCATAAGCTAAGACAGAAAGAGTGAGAGAGAACATGGCACAGCCTGTTTAGTGGAAAACGAATAAACTAAAAAACAACAAGAAGAGAAAGGAAAAATCTCTTGTTTTGTAAGTGCACTCCCTATGAAACAATTTCTTTTCAAATCTTGCACACAATTTTAGATGCCACTGCAATACTAATTATCACTCATTAATTAATTAACGATGATACAATGCTTTGAAAATACAAACTGCAGCACAATTGCTAACAAATTGGTGATTAGCATGATTCCTGTTTCCATGTAGCCTCTGTTTACTCTCTGCACTTGGCCTTCCAACTGTCTGCTTGCCTCGTGCACCAAAGACAGCTGCTCCACAATAGGCTCGGTCTGGTGGCTATTTTTGGGCTTTCTTTCCCTGGGTTGTGAATGAACCTAGGAATGAATAATAATGGAAAGAAAAAAAGTGGTCTGAATGACATCCAAAGTCCTTTGCTAATAAGTCATTCTGCAATGTTTATTACTGTTCCAGTTTCTGATACACTACAATCTGGCTAAAAGTGTCAGAAGTGTGTGCTGTGGGGGCATCTAGAGAAACAAATGTACCAAGGGCTATTTTTGGTTTATTGCAGTATATAAAGTTCCTTGATTGGGGTCCACCAAATAAACATAACTTCTCATGGATTTCCCTTATTACCTCTACTATTGCACAGTTTCCAGAGAAATAACTGACTAACTGGAATTCTAGCAGCTTGTATCTTTTTCCTTGATAAAAAGGGTTTCAATGCTATCATCTTCTCCCGTTAAAAAAAAACCCAAAAACTAAAAACCAGCTCTAATGAGTTTGATTGTTGACGAACATCTGAAAGCACTTAGTTTATAATTAAACACTATCGAAAGTGTTTTTTGTTTCTGCAATGAATATCCAGGATAAGCACTATGGGTGGCAGCATCCTATTAATAAAAATCATGTTGGCTAGTAGACACAGTTCCCTCAAAATGTTGGCTTTAACACAGTCTGAAGGAATTTTCTGGGGAAATGTTTTTGTTTTCAGCGTGGAGAAGGCACTCGTCAGTTGTCTGGTGTGTCAGATGAGGTTATTTGCTTAGATAAACCCACGGGAATTTGGCTTGGAGAGGCTGCACTAACAGACCTTGGCCTGGAAAGGGTTGAGGACATGTTTCCGTTGCACGTGTTGAATGCTTGTGGCTATCTTTTGGCCTAAAGTGTGGTCCCTGCCATCAAGAGCTTACTTCTGGTAGGGGAGAAAAGGCACATTCACAAATATATTTACATTAAGTTCGGTAGATGGTGGCAAGTACAGTAGGAGATGACATAAATCCATGCTGAAAAGGGAGCAGGGAAGGGAGTGATTATTCTGAGCTGGCTTTCAGAATGAGCGTTGAACAATAGGAATTATTTCAAACAGCAGAGATGGGCTTGTGGGCGGGAAAAGAGAGAGCATACCGGGACTTGGCAAGGGCAATATCGAGAACAGAGGGAAGATGGCAATAGATGTTGTGCTGTCTTTTCTGTCTCTGGCCTCTCATTAGGAAGAGTGACCCAAAGTCCCAGTTTTGTTGGGATAGTCCTAATTTACACCTTCTGACCTATGGTACGTGTGGTAGGCTGAATAATGTCCCCATAAAGATGTCTATGTCCTAATCCCCAGAACCCATGAGTTTGTTACCTTACATGGTAAAAGGGACTTTAAAGATGTGATTACATTAAGGATCTTGAGATGGGGAGATTAACTCAGATTACCTGGATGAGCCCAATGTAATCATAAGAGTACTTTTGGAAGGGAGGCAGGAGGATCAGAGTTGGTAGTAGGAAGTGTGATGATGAAGCATGAGGTTGGAGTGATGTGAGAAGGGGCCAGGAGGCAAGGAATGCAGGCAGTTTCTAGAAACTGAAAAAGGCGAGGGAACAGATTCTGCCCTCAGAGTGTCTACAAAGAACCAGCCCTGCCAGTGCCTTGAATTTTGGCCAGTGGAAACAGTTTTGGACTTCTGACCTCTGGAACTGTAAAATAATAAATTTGTGTTTTTTTAAGTCGCTAAGTTTGTGGTAATTTGTTACAGCAGCAATAGATAAATATTGGGCACCTTTACTACCTCACAAATAACCTGATTTGGTGATAAATTATATCTTTATTCTATGCATAGGCCACAGCAGCTTACACATACGCAGTTCTGTCAAAAGTAACTTTAGGAAGTAAAATTTAGGTCCATCTGCTCTGATTATCAGAGATTAGACCTTGGAGGTCTGAAAGAGGATTGTCTCCCAGAGGGTGGGAGGGGTGCACTGGGTTACATGTATACATACATAGGGGGAATTACCAACCAACCAGATTAAATGGGGCAAGGATCCAGAGGATGCAAATGGGGAGATGGGATGGTACACTGAATCCTTTAGTTCAACAGCCTGGTATGTTCAGATTTCCCTGGGGTCTTAATCAAAGGCTAACTTTGGCTTCAATCATGTCTTGTTCTGTTTGCTGGACTCTGACAGAGACAAGAAATGGAAATTATGGTGAAAACATTTTCAGAACCATATTCCAGAACAATTGGGAGTATTTATTTGCCTTTTAAATTCATGTAAACTTTAAGAAGTTCATTTGCCCAGCAGCATCTCTCAGTTCATTTTCCAGAAATATATGGAAAGGATATTTCTTCTAAAGAAAAATCTCAGTTATATCTATTGTCTATTTAAAAATAAATGCAATAACTTCTAATACTATGATTTCCCCAATCAAAAAGTCTTTTGAAATATTTTAGTCGGAAAAAAATCCTCCTGTGGCCAATTTCTGTAACTTCTATATTGCTTGAGGGATTAAATCTCTAGTCAATTGTTTTTTTTTAATTTATAAAATGTTTTGATTCCTGAAGCATTTCCCACAAATTTCTGAGGCATTCTTTGTGGGAGAATTACTTTAAGATGTAAACCCATTCATATATGTACCATAATGTTGTCTTGGCCCAGTTTGTGACATAATAGAGAAAGTCATTTCAGTAGTGACTAAGTAAAGCGGTAAAATAATTCTATCTTTGTGACACTATAAGAGCCATCTATTTCTGTCTCATTATTTCTTGAGCTTTTAGATTTGTTCAAATGCCTATATAAATGAGTGATTAAATTATATACTAATTTTAGTTTTCGGAAAGATCTTTAAGACTTATTTTTATATTTTAAGTCCTTATGAGTCCTAGGGAAATTATCATTTGAACTTATAAACTGACTATTTTCATCCTCTGTGTTGACAGAATATTGCTTTATACTATAATTATTCTACTAAAGAAAGAATGTGGTTATTTAACGTTTCACAGCAAAGTATATATGGTCCTAATCTTGCTTTCACTTGGTTTCACTCTGTTATAAATCTTAAACATTGTTTATTAATTAGATAAACTGTAGGAAAAAGTCCATAGAAGAAACAAAGATAGCTATATCGAAGCAAAATAAAAATTAGATTATCAAACAACAATTAGCACAAATTAAAGTAGAATGCCAATCATTCATGAACAAGCTCTAGATAAAATAAATAATTAAATTTAACTTATAAAAGAAAAATTTCAAACATGGATTAATGTACTATTCTTAGTGAAATCTTTCTTTATAAATATTCGAGACTTCAGAAATAAAAATATTAGATCTAAGAATCTGTGAAAATACCAAGATAAAATAATGCTAGATGATAGCTGGAAAAGAGCAAGTCAAAAGAAGAAAAAAAGTAATGATTAAAAACAAATGTATGTACATCAAGACTAATAAAGCATATGAAAATACGATGACATATAGAAATCAGTTTGAGTAGGACAACCTCGCATACTCAGTAATTAGTAGATTGAAAATCTATCCTAATTCCTGGGTAATCAGGAACTCAGCCCCACATACAATTAGGACCATACCCTTTAAACATTTTTATCCTTGACTGTATTAAGTGATTTGTTAGGATGAACGAACTTTCATCAAAAGAAACAAAGAGCAACAATTAACATAAACCACCTAGTTTGTCCTAATCCATATTTTCAGCAACATTCTGAAATCTCTTCCAGAGCTAAGGTTTCGTGATTGCCAAACAGGACACTCTATCACAGATAAGGCAATCCAGTCAAGTGATTCCCAGGGTATGTCTGCTTCTTAATGAAGACAAATGGTCCAGTCTGTATCCAGAACTGAATTTCTCTGGAATTTTAGATACTTCACATCACTGAGGTCACTTATTAGTCTCCATGTATAGATTTTGTAAAACATCGAGCTGGATCTTTTGGGTAGTAGGCATATTTCTAAAGTTTGTGGGCTGTCTTGGTAGCATTCCAGGGGAAGGAATTTAGGATAGTCAGAGCCACTCAGTAGCCTAGGCAAAGAAATAAGTGGAGATGACTCAAGGGTCGCATAAATGTTGCAGAAAAAGCTCTGTGGGTGTGTGTGAAAGAAAGCTGTAAACTGTGAAGCCACATGAACCAAGTGTTTTATATTTCAAATATTTGTGTACATATATAAAATTATAATTATGAAGACTAATTACATTTATGACACAAATTGGACTTGTAAATGCAAATCTAGATATACTTCAATAAGTTTCCTTAAACTCTGTCGGTGTCTCACAATTTGTATCAGTATTAGTGAACGATTGATTACTAATAGTCATGCAAGTTAAACTTTAATTAACTGGGACTAGAAAACCATCATTTAAGTAGATATACCCCTAAATATGCATGAAAAGTTTCAAAGGAAGGAAAAAAACTCTACGAATATAAGAAATATAGGCAAGTTTTGAACCATCAAACATCCTTTAATGAGTGTCAGTTGCAACCCTTTGGATGTAATGAATGTGGAAAATCTCTTGCGCCAACATGGATACACACACACACACACACACACACACACACACACACACACACTACAGGCTACCAGATGGTGAAGGCTTGTGCATCATTTACTAAAGAAGAAACTTGTTAGATTTTATACCTGAAAGGAATCTTAAAAAATATCTATTCCAAACTCCTTATTTTAAAATTGAAACCGGAGCCCCATAAGATGACTTCACATGCTTAGGTCTAGAAAACCACTAGGTGGCAGAAAATGTCATGTCACAGGTAAAAAATGCTAATCACAGAATGTTCCTTTAATTGACATTTATTGAGTTTTCACAGGGTATCTGACTCTGTCCAAGTGTTACTGGTTTAGAGAGGTTCTATGGAATGATGTGATAAGAATTAATCCAGGAGTCCAGATACCTCAGTTTCTGTCCTGGCTATGATACCTACTGGCAAGATGTCTCTCATAATATTACTTAAAGCTTCAATTTTCACGTCTATAAAATAATGATAATAGGACATAACATTCTTCAAATGAGATAATGTATGATCAAGTTTTATCAAGTATAAAGCACATATGAGATACCATTATCATCTTCTGATTAATCTGTTTAGATATATTTAGACCAATGTCGATTAGGTTCAATAGAACTTTTGGTTTTATCAAACACTGGGGAAAAAATTAACGAGCTTAATTCTCCTTGGCTGGAGAATAAGTGTAGAGCATATACTCTAGATCTTTGGGGAAAGCCTTCACGGGTTCACATGCGAGAGAAGGATATGCCTACTCTGCATGCTTGTGGGCCATTATTTTTCACAAGCAATAAGTGAAATGCATACATTATCATTTCCTCTTGTACCTACAATTTCTTTCTTCTCAGGTGGTTTTTCAAAGTTCTTCTGCAATAGTGATTTTCTCTCTTTTCTCCAAATAGACACTTTCCCCTTAATCCTTGACAATTGCTTGATTATGCCAGGTCTTGCACCTGTCCTATTGCAATAATTTCCCTAGCTCGCTCTCTTAGCGTGCTTCCTCTTTCAGTAGCTGGGATTTCCTGATCCCTACCTGTAGGTTTAGCCCCACCCAAGGTTCTGAGATCAACCAATCAATCCTGTTCTTAGACAAAAGATCTTGACCAAGGATCTATTCAATCTTGCTATTTATATTTGTGCCTGAGTTTTGGCCACCAGTCTCTGCCAGCCTACACCCAGGTTCTAGCCTCTGAGAAGCTGGATCTGTAGTAATGGAAACTGGTTTCCTCCCATGAGAGTATTCTCCAAAAATTATCAAGTATCAACATTTTTTTTTAAAAAAAGATGATTATTACTGTGATGAAAATATGTTGAGGAAGTAGTGGGAAACCAAAACATTGAGGAATATGGGAGAGAGTCAAATGGTGGCTCCTTTTTGATACTTATTCTCCCACCAAACATGAGCCCAGGCCCTTCCCACATGTACCATGTTGGAAACTTAGCTCTGAACCTCAGTTCCACGACAGTGTTGCTTCTAGATTTCTTTGATGTCAACTGTCTACCTGCTTTGATCTCTAAGTTGTGCCTTTTCTCAACTGAGACTCACTGGTTGATGTGGCCTGATTGCATCTTGCTGGACTTCTCTGTCACCCACTGCTTATCTAAAATACCACATATTGTGCATCACTGTATTGGAAAGATACACTGTTTTGTCATCTCCACTGTCCTTCCTTGCACTGTTTTCTGCCTGGTCTTGATTTAAACCCTTCAATTCTCAAAGGATCACCCAACACCAACACTACTGTCTTTGAAAGACAGTGGTAGTATTGAGGAGGTAGGTGAAAGAATGTTGGGCACAACTGGACTGAAAGTCCCTTTTTTTTTTTTTAAACGATTTAGAAGTTGTCGGGGAATCTGCACTGACATAAAACACACAAGGTATCAGGCTAGCAAAATAATAAACCACCATCTTAGTTCTTTACTGGTCCTATATCAACAGATAGTCTGGCTAAATTCAGGAACTCATCCCACCTTCATCTCCCTTCAACATTTATAAATCAGTAAACTAACCCTTTGCTAAAAGTGATACTAAACAATAAATGCTTAATGTCTTGGTTTGGGTTCCCTGGGAAACCAACTCTGAGATGCAGATTTGTGCTCAGGAAGTTTACTGGGGCATGCTCTCCAGAACAACTCCTATGAGGGAGTGAGGGAAGCGATGTGGATGCAACAAAGACTTCAGCTAATATCGTGGGAAGTTCTGGATCTGGGATAGTCCTTTTGAGTTGTTCTGAATTGAGGCAAAGAGGCCTGGCCTTTGTATACCAACATTAATCAGTCCCTGCATGTGGACTGTCCCCAGAAGGGGGTGTAAACCTGCTGGGTCATCTCCCTTTCCTGGAGGGCAATTGCTAGAGAGACCTGAGCTGTGAGCAGTGTGCAACCAATCTCCCTGGCAGCTGACAAATTGTGTGCCTGAGTTGTGAAGGGTGGATCTGGATGGCTCCCCATAACATGTACATACATATGCACACACACACACATACATTTATACATACTTACATATACACATATACACATGCACACATGTACACATATACATACATAAACATACATATATACATATACACATACAGCCATATTGCTGCCTGTCATAGTACCTTGACCTCACCCAACAGCTACCTTGATCTTTTTATTTAAATATAGAATTCCTCTGGAGAGGAGTTAGTCCTATTTTAACAGGAAGTCCTTTTGGCAATTCCAAGTTCAAATTAGGTTATTTTATACTCAACATCAAAAAGTCATTTTAGAGTCTTTAAAAATAGCATTTCCCTACCTCCACATTCTCACCACTACCCCACAGCCTCACCAGAAAGCTTTTATAATAAATTATTTGAAATGTTTCTAAAGGCATTTCTTTCACAGAGAGAACAATACCCTCATGTACAAAAATCTATATCTCAGCTAATGGCTAAGGATTACACTGACTAAGGCATAATGAGGTCACATGTTAGGTTAATATTAAGGATATTTCTCTTTAGCCTTTTGGGCCTAAGTGTCAGAGTGGTTATTCCTCTGTGTTAAAAATCCTATATTCTGTTTCATTTCTAATAAAAAATTCCATTAAAGTAGCACCCTGACCATAATCTCTAACCTTGGACTCAATTGTTTAGTCCATTTTTACTCCCAAGTGACACTGTCAAAAAACATTTTTTTTAAAAAGATTTTTGATGATGCCAGACTAATACTAATTTCTTTTTCTGTCCTTGTAATGAATTTGTTATTGAATTATCTGGATTAATTGGTTAAATTTCCTATCTTAGTATGAAAATACATTAACATAATATGTCTTACAGTATGACAAATTGTATCTTATTGCAGTCACTGAAATGAATGTTTTGGGGGAAAACTATATTATACAATAATGTTTGAAGTGATTACAATGTGAGTCAAATTGGTTATTAAGAGCTGGTGTTTTTCTTCACGAACATGACATTTTTTTCTTTGGTAACTTGTCAGGGTCAGAGTCAGATTCTCCAATGATATTTTTCCAAGGTGTCCAAGCCACTCTGGATCCAAAACCTGAGCTCTTCCTTTTGACCTCTGTGACTTCATTCTTACCATTTGCATATCATCGTCCTCAATGACTAATTATTATTCTGGGGCATTAAAGAAAATAAGATAAAAAGTTGAGGTAACAAGCTGAAAATGGGCTTGCACTTGAAGAGTGTAAAACAATAGTCAATAGATAACATTTATCGAGTGCTTAAGGTGTGTGGCAGGCAGTGACCTAAGAGCTTTAGTGTTTTAACAAGAGTATGAGGAGGGATTATTTCCAAAATTTTCAAATAAGGAAATTGAGGCACAGAGAGGCTGTGCCTAAAGTTATACAGTGACCTTGGGATTTTAGTCCAGGCAGGCTGGCTCCAGAGTAACCGTTACACTACAGTTGCTTCTAATTAAGAGAATTGTGTTAGAAAGGTTATATTCCCCTCCCCATTTCTGTATTTTTGAATATTTTCACTGTGATATAAATTATTCTAATAATTTTTAAAATCTGATTTTTTTCTTGAAATATAAAGGAGTTTATGGAAAAAGAAACCCTGGCCAAAAATCTGTGATTGATGTAGGAAGGCAAGATTTTAATGTCTGTAGGTAGTGATATGTAAGGAGTTGAATCACTCCCCAGTCTCTCCTCATAAGAAGTCTAGCACTTGGGGGAATGGCGAAGGATGAGGTCAGAGCAAGAGATATTGGTGTTAAGTGCCTCTTTCACTTTTTAAAACTGTGGGCCTGCGGCCTGGCTAATGGTTCTATCGGAACCTGAGTTTGGAAGAAAGGTGCAATGGACTAACCAACAGCCACATTTGTTAGAACTAATGCTGTGAAACTGGTTAATGCTGGCTGGTAAAAGTTTACATCTGTGACCTGACTCTCATCTTACAAATCTCCCGCACTCTAAATGGGATTGTGAAGCTCAGAAAGAGTCAATGCCCAACCCAAAGTAACAATTTATTCTTGAGCTACAAGGGGTATTTAGGCCTTGGAAAAATTGACCTCAGTAAGAATGTAACACTTATCATCCCTGTATATTTCTCTTGACTGCTCCTGCAGGAGGAGAAGGGTCTGTTTTACACTTCTGTCTATTGGCCATTGCTGTTTTATCTTTTTAGACAAGTAGTGTTCTTAGCGCACTATGTCTAAAAGTCATCTTTTTAACACTATCCAGCTGTCGTCTGTGTTTGGACTGCTCCAACAAAATACCACAGACTGTATGGCTTATAAACAGCAGAAATCTATTGCCTATAGTTCTGGAGGCTGAAGTCCAAGATCAGGGTGCCAGCATGGTTGGGTGGGGGCCCTCTTCTGGGTTGCAGACTTCTCATTGTATCCTCACATGGTGGAAAGAGTTAGGGAGCTCTGCGGGATCTCTTTTATAAGAGCACTAATCCCATTCATGAGAGCTCCACCCACATGACCTAAGCACCTTCCAAAGGCCCTATCTTCTAGCACCATCACATTCTAGCACCTTTCACGTTAGGATCCAGCGCGTGAATTTGGGGGAACACAAACATATTACCATAGCACCAGCTTTTTTTTTTTTGGTGTCAGCCTAGTATTTTATGCAGGAAGTGATGATTTTTCACTGATACAGTATTTTTCTTCCCTTCTTTCTTTTTTGATATCCCTTCCCACCCCCAACTCAAGCAGCTAGCTTCTTTGATTTCATTTCCTCATTGGAAGAATGTGACAAGGTGGGAAAGAGAAACCAGACGTGTCTTCCTGTTTTTGGTCTAAAAACCCCTATGGTACCTTGAGGAAACATCACACTCGAAAGCAAGACTTCCTTCCCATGACTCCCCAGTGGAAAAACATCCCTCAAACCTGTGCTGAAGATGGAGAGAGCAGAGAGGTTACGGGGCTGAGAACAAGATGGCTGGACCTCAAAGGGCTAATCCAGCCAGGAATGAGGGCTGTCTCAGAGCAAGACCCCTGTGAGAGGTATTGTCAAGTGTCCAAGGGCTTCCTGAGAGTGGAGTCTGTGTCCTCGTCATCCAGGAACTCTGCTAGTTGCCTTTCCCGTTGGCACCTAATGGAGATTTCCCTTGGTCCAGGCCAGGAATTTTCCTGGTGACTGTCCAGCAGGAGTGTGCAAGCCTTTGTTTAAAGCCAACCTCTGTCCAACTATACAACTACACAGTGTAAATAAGTTCCTCTTTCCCCCAGTTTTCAGCATCCATAGAAGAAGAGTGGGTCCTGAAGATTTAGATCAGGCTGGGGAAATGAAAGCCTGAATGGAACTAGCTCAAGGTCCCCAACATTCCATAAGCAGTGACAATGTGAAGCCCCTACTCCTATTTGCTTTTTTTTCTAATCAAAGTAGATATCTTACTTGATAGTTCTCTGACAAGTGATTCTCTTTTTTCTTCTCTATCCTCTTACTGCTCTAGATGTTCCTTTTCAATCTCTGTCTGCTCATTTTTCTCTGTACATTCTTTAAATGTTACCATTCCTTAGGTCTCCTTCATTCCTCATCTCTTCATTTTACACAATTTTTAGAGAGTGAGCTCATTCACTCTTATGACATTAGCTACCATTAGTATTGCAAAGATTCTCACATCTGTTCCACTAGCCTAGACCCCTTTCTAAGCTCCAGATCCACATATCAAGGTGCCCAATGAACTTCTCTTCTTTGATGTATCACAGGCATTTCAAACTCAGAATATCTATGATTAAATTCATTATGTTTCCCCACTGCCGACTTTTCCCTCCTGTGTCTTAAAAAATGTCACCACCATCCTCCTAGTCTTTCAGATTAGAAATCTGTGGTTTTCTCCCCCATCCTCACATCCAATTGACCTAATTCAGATCCTTCTGCATTTATAGAATTCTGACTCTCATATTTTCTTGTATGGATCACTGCCATAAACTCTGTATAGGACTCCCTGCCTCCAGTCTCCAAAATTGTCAAAAATGCAAATTTATGGTACTCTCCACATAGCCTTTGGGATGAAATCTGAAATTTTAACAAGTCCTACAAGGACCACTCTGAGGTCAGAGGTTAGGGTAGTCTTGCTGAGGCCAAAGGTTGGTAGACAAGGAGGATATATTTGGTTAGCACTGAGCTGGTCTAGGGATTTTAACCTCTGTTTGGACCTCAATTTATTGTGTGCTACGTGAGAGCAAATCGCTGGCCTCCTTCAGGCATAAGTTCAATTCTGCAGTTTCCTTGGGTGTCTTTGGCAGTCACAGAAACAGCATTTAGTGCTACAATAATTTTATGTGAGTGGTATTAATATGCTTTAATCTTTTGCAATTCAGTGTACTTGGAAATATCCATTTGCTTCAAGGGATGCTTGTTGTGTGGGATTACATGTGTTACATCAGAAGTGCAAAGAAAAAGGGTTACTGTCAGCTTCTAAAATTCAAAATAAGACTTCAAGCGAGACAATATATTAGAAGATCAGGCTTTGTAGAAAAGGATTATAAAAATTCTTTCAGAATATAAAAGCTGAGCATAGAGAACTCAGAATTGAGTGCTTCTTCCATAGCGTAAAACAATTTCCGTTTGCCTGTGACCTATACCATGGAGCTTGCTCCCCCAGAGTTTCCATTTCCTCTGAGACACACATGTAGATTACAGGTCTCACCCTCCCTGGCATTTAGGTATAGCTGTGTTACTGAGTCCTGGCTGATGGAACACAGGTGGAAGTGATTTGTGTCACTGCCACCACCTTATATGTTTCCTAGCAACCTTATATGTAGGATCCCTCAAGGACCAAGAGAAGTTCAGAACCACATGACGGAAGAAACTTTGTCCCTGTGTGACCACATGGAAAGGCATCTGACCAGGAACACATGCATTGAACTGTGACAATATGAGAGAGATATAAACTTTTTGTTATATTAAGCCATAAATATTACAAGGTCTATTTGTTACAGCAGCTAGTGTTCTCCTAACCACTACAAAGATATGATTCAGAGGATGGAACAAGCTCTTACCTGGTCTAAGAGATTGTGAAAGGGAGGAAAGGAGGGAGGATGGAGAAGCAGAGTGAGACTGGTAGGCTGTGAGTTCCCATCATCCCTCTCCAGGCTTTGGCTGGGATCATAGAGGTGTGGAGTGTTAGAGAAGTTGAGGGAACATCAACTACTTAGGGACTTTTGCCTTCCTTCACATGTGTATCTCGGGAAGGAGATGCCTCACAGACTAGCTCACACCAAGCTGGGAGTGACTGCATCCAAATACACTCGAAAGCTCAGCAAAGTTAAGGCACTGAAGAAATTCCAGAATTTAACTTTCCCAAGTCACTCTCAATTCCTAAGTTGTGGTTGGGATCTAGATATTTTCTCATCCCCTTGAAGGGGAGCCCAGAATTCCCTGAGAGGCTGGCTGGCTGGAGAGCTTGCCCGTGTGTAGGAGGGGGTGTCGCCATTGGAGGGGTGAAGTGGCTTGAGACAAGGGCTGCAGGGTGGACAGAGCCAGACCTATGTGTGTGTGTGTGTGATGTGTGTGTGTGTGTATGGTCTGTAACACTAGGAAGGACAGATATGGGACTGAACCAGCCAGGGAGGGATATTGAATCCTTCCTTTTCACCGTACAGACCAGCCCATGAGTTACATCAACATCCCAACATCAACCTCAGATGTCAGAAGGGCACGTGGTCATGTGAGGGATAAAGGATCTTACTGTGGAGATGGAGGCAGAGGGTAGAGCAAGATCAGAGGACCTTTCTGCTCCTGCTTTCCGGACATTACATGAGCCACACACCTCCACATATTCTATATTCCAGATGTCACTTTAGGAATGAGAGGGGGGAAGAGCAGAATTCTAAAAGACAGAAAACTGAGTCATCCAAAGGGGACTTTTAAACCAGTTGGGTAGGAAAATGAAATTCTGGTGGATTGAACATTTGAAATTAATGACGCTAGTGTAAACCAGAAAAATCAAGACATTATAAATTGACTATTTTAAATTGCTGCCACTATTTAGCAGGGTAATAGTCCAAAGGAAGGTTAGGCAGGTTTTAGAGATCAAAGGAACCAGGTATTATTTGCATGTCTGAATCTCCCTCAGGTATGATAGTGAGGCATCTGCCTCCCCTTTTTGTTTTATTCTTGATAAAATCATCTCTTCTACCAAAGCAAAAAACTTCTTGCTCGTTTCTTTTTCTTTTTTTCCACTCTCACTTCTCATCCCAAATCATCTTCCTTGCTCAGCCTTGCCCACACCTCATGTCTCCTGGTCTTAAGGAGAAAGGAGAAGCTTTTCTGCTGTATGTAGGGGCCCCCACTGAACTTTGTTCCAGGCCCCAATTTGCCTGATATTTTTTTCCCCTTACCTTTTACCATTTCTGAAGACAGGAAAACTCTTACAGTCAAAATGTCTTACCAGTTTCCAGGCAGAGGAGAGGGTTGCAGAGCTGTAACAGATGTCACGTCTGGAGCGTGTGTGGACTAACCATGCGTCATGGTGTCTCTTCAATCTATTGTCTCCTCCAGTAGAGCTTTTTTTGCCTTGATACCAAGTGGTTGAATTTAAACTTAAATTTGGATCCCTAATTCTTTGCTTAGAATGTCTGCAAAAAGATGTCTTTATGATGCAGCACTGAAATGAAAATAAATTGTGTACATAGAAGATTGCCTGTCATATACACCAGGCAGTGGGATTAAAGAGTGTTGGACTTGCCAAATCTCTTGGAACAGATCACAGGCTTTTCAAAGCAGGGAGAAGTTACTGTGGTTAATTTGTTTTCACATGGGACCATTTCTCATTTATGGAATATCAACCTGTCAGAAGTTTCTGGCTAACTTTTAAGAAAAGCTATTTGACCTATGGTAATAGGTAATTCAATAATAGAAAAAAACAAAACTCTGGGTTTAACCGAATAGGAAATTCAGAGGAGGAAATCCTAATATAATTTGATATGGCTTGAAATTTACTGTCAATCTTAAAAAAAAGTCAAGACCACAGGCACTGGTGAAAAGCTAAGTATAACCAACCGCCATATGACGGAAAGTGATTTAGAAATCTCTCTAGACCCTCTAGACACTCTCAGGCAAACATTGTCAGGAAGGTTTAGATGCAAATTATGATTTAGATATTGAAAAGAGAGTTTAGATTGACAAATGAGTGATATTTTCAGTTAGTTTTAAAAGAAACGAGTACATTTAGTGTAGTGTTTCCATTTTTCCCTGGGAAGCTCTTATAAAGTGGATAGTGTGTCTTGTCATCAGTGACCTGAAGATTCAAGAAAATTTGGAAGTGAGATTGCTCCCCTCCTGCATGATCTTGTCTGTGCTTTCCAACTGATCTCTCCACACTCCCTGCCTCTCGTTGTACAATCCAGCTCTCCTGAAAAATTTCCAGCTCTGTAAATAAATCGTGCTTTTTCAACATTTTATACCTATTGCACATCCTCTGTTTGGGCTGCTCTGTCCTTTTCCCTACCCTCAAATGCAATTTTTCTGGCTCACTCCTACTCATACTTTAAGACTCAGCTCTGACGTCACTTCTCCAGAACATCTTCCCTGACTGTGCCACATCCATATTGCACCCTGTGCTTATCTCTGGCACTGAGCTTACAGTGCAATCTTATATTTTCACTTGTGTCAATTCAACAACACACAAACAAAAGCAAACATATTTTTCATGCATCATGGCCTCTAAATGGAAGCCAAATTCGTCATCTGGTGCTTAACTAGATAATCTATGATCTGTTTCCGTGCTAGGGGTATGTGATCACTCTGCATGTGATAGATTTACTGAGCTATTACAGTTTGTTGTATAGAGTTGCAGGGCTCAATTTGGAAAAAAAAAAGAACTCACTCTAGATATTTTAAGCAGGATGAAATATAATTCAAGGAATCAGGACAATACATATTCATCAGAGTGCTAGAGACTTATGACTGAATCATTCAGAATAAGTTCCAGAATAATACTGCTACCTGGGCTGCCAGGAGTGCTGCTGCCTCTCTCGGAGCAGGAAAGTGGAATTAGGAGTCCACTACTGACTTGTTGATTTCAAGACCACAGTGCCATGGCTGCCATTCAGGGGTCAGGAAGCCACCACTCTCCCCACTGCACCTACCTCTGGACACCCACAGAGCTAGAGATGGACACTGGAACACTGCTAGGGAAGACTCAAAGTCTCAAAGACTGTGCCTCTGAGCATGAAGCAGTAGGAACATGGGCTCTTCTCACTTGTGGATTCAGTCTCATGCAAAGGACGAAAGGACTGGGCCAACCTGCACCCAGAATCTGGCAGCAGGGGATTCTGGGCAGAGTAGTTTTAGCTCTCCAACTGGTGCACGTCACGAGGGCTCTCTAGGAAGCTGAATTAGATGCTGAATGCTAATTCCCTACATCCACCATAACCAGATGTAGAGTGCATTTCAAGCAAGGTTGGGACCTTTCTTGGGTAATTTTGTTTATGCATGAAAACGTACATCTCACATGACTGTAATTCTATGAATACATTCTAAAACAGTGGCCTGTTTGTCTTTTAGTAGACTTTCAGCTCTTAACAGAAACTCTGCTCTACTCGTCTTTGGAACATTGTGTCTAGTACTGAGTCTTGTCAAATGAATGAATGAATGTGTGAATCAATAAACTGGTGAATGATAGGAAACCAGTGTCCTTTTGTACTTTTTCGAATTCACAAATCCCTTTGACTTTCTCTAATTCAGTGGTTATCAATCAGGGGAAATTTTGCCTCCCTAGGGGACATTTGGCACTGTCTAGAGACGTTTTTGAGTGTAACTATTTGTTGGGGGCGGGGGGAGTACTATTGGCATCCATTGGGTAGAAACCAGGGATGCTGCTAAATATTCTACGATGTACAACACAGCCCCCTGCAACAAAGAACTATCCAGTGCAAAATGTTAATAGTGCCAAGGTTGAGAAATCTGCTGTAATTACTTCTTCCTCTCACTTCTGCCTGCCATGATATTCTCATGTCAATAGATCAGAACCCTTGAGAATTTAGACTTTCTCAGAATTCAAATCCTCATCAGTCTCAATCCTCTTTGGCAGGGGTTTCCCCCTTTAGTCTCTCGTTCCGTATTAATCATTCTATTCTCATATGTATTAATAATGGGCCTCAGGGGCACAGACTGGCCTTTAAGTCCTTCTATTAGAATGTTACTAGGGGGAGTTTTTGGAGTGTCACTCTTCAACTTCTTTTCCTACTTAATCTCACAGCTCTAGATTTGGGATTAAAATTTAATTCAATTTAGAAGATGTCTCAAAAAAGTGAAAGATGTTATTCTAATATATTTTTGAACCTTGATGCACAATATACCAACTTTATTGAATTAGTCGATTTTTGATGTTTTTCTTTGTTCTTTTGAGAAATACATGACAATTGTACGGTCAGTAGTCTCCAAGAACAGTGAAATTCTGTCCCTGAAATGAACTTCTTAGAAAAATCCAGAACTTCTTTTAGTTTGTAGAAATACATGCCTTTTCATAATTAAATACTTCTGGAAGTGTAAATGTGTCACAATTAAGTACTTATCATAATTAAATACTTATCATAATTGACACATAAGTATTTAGTTATAATTAAAGTCGTATATGTCTGTGAACAGAATAGGAAGTCAATATAGGTCTTAAAGCCAGAACTATATAAAACTCATTCATGCATCCAGCAAATGTTATTGAGCACGTATTTTTCTCTGCTTGCCATTGAAATACGTTAGTGAGCAAATTATATCCAGTCTCTACACTCATGGAGCTTACAGTATTCAGTTAGGGTCTCCCTACTAGATAATCACACATGTAGGATTTAATTACTATGGTGACAAGTCCTATAATTGAAAATCACAAGGTGTTATGAAAGTAAATAGGGTATCTGACACTATTTCTACCTTAATCAGGAGAGATTTCCTTTAGAAAATAGTAATTAAGCTCATACCTGAAAGATGAGTAAGAGTTCACTGTGCACAGTCTGGGAAACAGCAGTCCTGGCTGAGGCATATATAATGTCTTGAGGCGAAAAAGAACTTGTTTGTCCAGGAAATACAAAGAAGGATTTTGGATTTAATGCTTAGTACTGGGAAGCCACAAAATGGTTTTAGTAGAGGAATGATTTGATCAGATTTACATCTTAAATGATTGCTCTCACTGCCATGTGAAAAATGGGGTTGGGGTAAGGAAAAGTGGGTTAGAGGAAACTAGTTAGAGGCTAATTTGGGTAGTCCAGGTGAAAGATGATGGTGACTTCAATTGGAAAGCAGATGGGTTTAGGAGGCAGAGTCAACTGGATTTGCGATTGATCTTTTTGGGGGGGTGGCAGAGGATCACTGAAGGAGAGGGAAGTGCTAAGGATGGCTCACAGACTTCTGGCTGGAGCATGTGGGAAGATGTTGGTACCGTTTACCATGATAGGGAGCACTAGAGGAGAAGCAGTTTTTGGGCAAGGTGGTTATAGACAATAAGTTTATTTTGGGGCATGTCATATTTGAGTTCTTAGAACACATTCCAGTGTCCCAAACGGACATATTATAAACATTTGGACCTATAAGTCTGTAACTCAGAAGAACAGTCTGGATTGGAGACATGATTTTGATACCATTGCCTGTAGATGGTGTTTGAAGATACGAGAGTAGATGAGATCACTTTGGGAGAGAATTGAAGAGGGCCCAAGACTGAGCCTCGTGGAAGGTCTACACAAAAAGGTTAGGTAGAGGAGAAGTCAACAAAGTGGCCTGATAATAAGTCAGAAGAAAAGCAAGGGAAGTATGGGGACATGGAAGGATGAAAGGCAAGAGAAGAGACTGTTATAGAAGGAGGAGGGGAAATCTGTGTGCAGAGGAAGCTGGGAGTTCAATGGGAGAGACATGAACATTTTCATCGTCTTGGCAACATGCAGGTCATTGGTGACTTAATGCTAGAATTTAGGTGGTAAGGACAGAAGCCAGATTGGAGTGACTGAGAAGTCAATAGTAGGAGGTAGTAGAAACTGAAGCCGTAGCTATCTATTTTGTAACTGGGAGAATAGATAAGAATTTGTTGGAGATTTGTAGTCTACTAAAATTTAGTTTTAATTTTTGTTTTTTAATATAGGAGAGACAATAGTATGTTTAAAAGATAATGAAAAAGTTTGGGTACGGAAGGAGAGTTTGAAGTGAGGTAAGGGACAATGGAAATAATCTAGAGAAGGAGGTTCCTGAGAAAGTGGGAGCAGACGGGATTCACAGCCCAGATCAAGAAATTTCCCTATGATAGGAAACACTTTCTGTTTAGTAACAGGATGGGTGTGAAGTTTAGAATATTTAAACATGACTCTCCTTTAGAATGAAATATGACTTAAATCCTCTAGAATAAACGACCTTAGTGATTGGAGGTTATTTGCATATGTACCTCCAGAGCTTGAAATTAGTATCCATATTATGGGGAGATGAAGATGTAGGAGGGCATTTTCGGATTCCTTCCTACTAGAGGAATATTTAAGAGATAAGGTGCTTACTCTTATCTGAAGTGAGCTGGCATCTATGTCACTCCACTGGCATGGAGATTGAGTCCATATACATACTGCAGGTCTCACTTCTCACACGCAGTGTCACAAGGTGATTTGGACAAGTACCCCCAGGAAACCAACCAGAATAAAAGTTGACAAGCACCAAACAACCATGGGAATCCTGATGTGCTGGTAGACTTCAAAAGAATTGAATAACACTCGGGTGAGTTTTTCACCCTTGTTCTGGACAGCATATGAATAGAAAGATTCACTAAATTCCTATGGTGCAGAGGCAGTTTTGGCTGTGATGGTGGCAATGGCAATATGTCAGTAAAAACTGCATTTGACTGCAAGTGACAAAAAATCTGACTACGTTTGCTTAAACGATAGGGGTTTATTTCTCATATAATAATAAATCCTGTGATACAGACTGCTGATGTTGTCTTAGTGGCTCAACAGTGTCAGGGTCGGCATCTTTGTGATTCTCTTGATCTTTCCTCAGGTTCACAATATAAGTGCTGAAGTTCCAGCCATTATTTCTGCTTCCAAAGCAGGAAGAAGGAGAAACTTGGAAGTGCTTACAGGTTGCACGTGTCCATTTTTATCAAGGAAGCAAGCTTGCCCAGAATTCCCTCCAGCAGATCTCTGCTTACATCTGGGGGCCAGGGGATAAAAGGAAGCTGAAGCAGTATATATTTGACTGTGTAGCCTCTGTAGTTGGAGGGATCATGGTTGAAGAGGGTGGGAAATGGCTTTTAGGTAGCCCAGTCGACAGACTGTCACTTAACTATAGAGAGCCAAGGAAGTGCCCCAGGGGAAGAGAGTGGTTCTCAAGGAGAGTGAAGGCACTGACACCTATGGTAGTAGTGGTGACAAGCCATGGCCCGGCCAAAGCAGAGGAGGCAACAGTCGCCACATAGCAATGGCTCTGAAGAGATTGAAAACAGGTTGGCATCTGCAAAAGTGAGAAGAGGAATCATCAGGAAGACAAAAGCTTGTGGGCCTCTGAGCCGTTCCCTGGGAGCCTCAGGGTAGCCTCATACCTGTTTTACTCACCAGCACAAGACCAGGTACTTTGCCTGGTATATAGAAGGCCCTCAATGATTGCTAGATTAATTAATGAATCAACAAATTGTCTATGACCATGGTGAGATAAACCAAAGATGATCGTGGTAGGAACCTGGTGCTGCCTCCCTCAATTTGGGCCTTATTTCAGTGGAAATTGGGGCTGATTTGGCAGATTAAAATTGTTCATTTTTGCAGACTGGGAGGAGAACATATCCTCTTCATTTTCCTTTCCAGTGTATATCTTGGAAAGGGGCCTGTTTAAAAAGCCACACAGAATTGAAGAGTTTGGTGTTGAGATAAGTGTCAGGGCTTCACTGAACTGGGATTTTTACCCACTGTAGGGACTGCAGAAGAGCACCCTGGGAAGAACCATCCAGTGCAGACCAGACGCATCATGCCCACGCATGTCTTTCTTGTCCTTAAAGGACAATTGAAAATTCCATTTGTCTCTGAGCTGAGCTTGTTTTAATAAAGTGGAAGAGGAATGAATCTGAGACTGCCTAGTTCTTCGGCCCGTTTAGAGGAGTCATACTGAATTGAGTCTTTTCAATTTTTTCAGTCTTCTTTAGGCTGCTCAGTCATATAGTTATAAATACATTGAAATTGATTTTATAATTGTGAAAGTTCAAAACCTATGAATTAAAAAAATACAGAGAAAAGGGGGAGCTATGCAAGCTATCTTTTCTCAGAGTTAGTAGTTGCCAAAAATCTGAAATTTTTGTGTAATTATTTTGTCCACATTATTTTTGACTTTCTTTTCATTGTTGCAGATGAGAGTTATGATCAGTGTTTCTGCAAGACATGCTTATTCTAAAAGCCATTTTCAGTGAACTGGAAAAAAATAAAACAACCAAAATACCTCCTACCTCTCCTTAGAAATTAAAAAAAATTAATTTGTTGGAAACCATAAAGGGACCAGAATATTAGGGCAAATAAAGAGAAGAAAATTAGATTAAGACCCTTTTTCATATATTTTCTCAAGGTAGAGAGTTCTTTTCTCAATTAAGAGATCATAACAAAGTAATAAGTAAGTAAAAACAACTGCAGTTAATGTTTCCTTAGGTAAGTTATAACTTGTTCCACTCACCTGCCTTGTAAAATTCAGACTGAGGAACAGTCAATTGTCTTCATTATACAAAATAAATTCTATAATAAAATTTTATTCTATATTATGATTAGTTCTATGGGGAAAAAAAAAAATGAGATTTGGAGTAAAAAAAGGAAGGCGTGTGAGGAGAGCAGCATAGGGAGATTGACCAAACACTGAGGAAGTAGGGAGTGTTCAGGGACGTGAGTGATCGAACTGCCCTAGAGCTAGTCAGAGTGGAGGTACAGTCCAGGACCAGATGTGTAAATATAAGCAGCCGCACAAAGGGGCCCATCAGAGGGTAAAGTATGTAGCTGGCATGAACTGGATACAGAAATCAGGACCTAAGAAGGAAGGTTTGGGGAATGGACGCAGCAGCAAACAGCCACGGGAGAGGTTGGAGCAGGAAGCTGGAAGTGATGGTTAACTGTATGTGTCAGCTGGACTGGGTCGCAGCATGCCCAGATTACTGGTGAAATATTCTTTCTGGGTGTGTTTGTGACAGTGTTTCTGGAAGAGATTTGCATTTGAGTGGGTGAACTGAGTAAAGCAAATGACCTTCTCCAATGTGGGTGGGCATCATCTAATTTGTTGAGGGCCTGAATAGAACCGAAAGGTGGAGGAGGGGTGACTTCATTCTCTTCTTGACCCATCTATCTTCTCCTGCCCTCCGTGTCCTGGTTCTCAGGCTTTCAGACTCGAACTGGAATCTGTACTATCAGCTCTCTGGTTCTCAGGCTTTTGAGCTATACCACTGGCTTTCCCGGTCCTCCAGCTTGAAGGCAGCAGATTGTGGGACTTCTCAGCCTCCATTATCATGTGAGCCAATCCCTTATACTAAATCTCTTTATATATATGCATATATTATATATATACATATATGTGTGTGTATATATATTTAATTTATGTATTATATATATGTGTGTATATATATTTAATTTATATATTATATACATATGTGTGTATATATATTTAATTTGGGTATTATATATATGTGTGTGTGTATATATATATATAAAATATTGAATATATATATTGGTTCTGTTTCTGGAGAACCCTAATATACAGGATAACTGCAAGCAGGCTCAGGAAGAATAGGGAAAGGACAACACTAAGGTTCATGGGCTGAAACTGAGCAAGAAAAGAGGAAAGACAAGTAAGTGCACATGACCTGGGCTGGCGAGTGAATGTATGTGTGGCCACATGGGCTGCTGCACCATCCTGAGAAAAACTGAGATGGAAGGAGGAAAGAGAGAGACACAGAGACAGACGGAGAGAGTCAGAGGCAAAAAGGAGGGAGAAACCCATGGATGGAGATAGTAACACTTTATAAAAAACATAGGAAAAGGGATAGGAAAAGAGAAATACTCTATGTTTTAAAGAAGAGGATGAGAGGGAACACAGGCTAAGAGAAGTTCACTGGGTTTTACCTTAAATGTATTAGCACATGTTTCCTGTCAAATTCTGTCGTTCCCTAGATGACAGGCTTTGAGGTAAGTTATTACTGTCCTTTAAAACTCATGTAACCTACTTAAACCTTATTTACAGCTCTTCGAGTTTTTAAAAATACTTTAACATTTCGAGCTACCATCTGAGGCTTCTACTAGAAGTATATGTGTGCTTATTATTATTACATTTTTTTTAGCTATAACTATAGTAACCAGAACAATATCACTGACAATAAGGAAGGGAATTAATCAAAAGGCTTATCTACACATACATATTTGGTTTAGATATATATGTATACATATACCCGATATATATTTGTGCATATATATTTGATATCAGATATGTGTATGTATGTACACATGCATGTACACATGCACATTGCCATGTAATATTGGCACCTGACCCTTGATGAAATGCTCAGATAGTAGAAGACACGAATTCTGGTGTAAGAAAGGTCAAAGTTTCAAAGACAATGGAACATAGACTATGATGTGGGGAAGGAAGCTTTGGTTGCATGGCAGTAAGGGCAGATTTCTTATCCTTGATCAATGCATTACTCTACTTTATGGAACATTAGGGACCCCACACAAGTGGTGAGAGGCACAGTTAAATGTCTTCGACCGCTAGGCCAGTGCATTTTCCCCTACATCTTGCTATTCCTTTAGCTGTCAGAATACAAGAACTTGGTGTAGCCTAAAGAGCACCAGACCTATTATCTGGAGCCCTGGAATCTGGTCCAGACTCTTATAAGCTGGGTAACTTTAGGCAAGTCACTTCAGCCTCTGGGTCTCAGGTTCCTCCTTAGTAAGTTGGAGTAACTTTCGGGTCCTCAGTCTTTTTCTGTCTCAATATACTGGATAGCTGCTGCCCAGCCTATTCAATAGCAATAATAGTAAAGTCATGTATTAGTCAGGGTTCTGCAGATAAACAGAACCAATGGGATAGATATAGATATACAGAAAGAGATTTATTATGAAGGATTGGCTCATGCAATTATGGAGGCTCAGAAGTCCCATGATCTGCCATCTTCAAGCTGGAGGCCCAGGAAAACTGGTGGAGTAGTTCCAGTCCAAACCTGAAGGCCTGAGAACCAGGGGAGCCAATGGTGAAATCTCAATCTGAGTCTGAAGACCCGAGAACTGGGCGACTGTTGGTGTAAGTCCTGGTCCAAGTCCAAAGGCCCAAAAACCAGGAGTACTGGTATCCAAGGGCAGGAGAAGATGGATGGCCTAGCTCAAGCAGAGAGCAAATTACCCTTCCTCCATCTTTTTGTTCTGTTCTGGCCCTCAACAGATTGGAGGATGCCCACTGCATTAGGGAGGGCGATCTTCTTTACTCTGTCTACCGATTCAAACGCTAATCTCTTCTGGAAACATCTTCATAGACACACCCAGAAATAATGTTTTACCAGCTATCTGGACATCCATTAGCCCAGTAAAAATTGACACATAAAATTAACCATCATGTTTATTGGAACGTTTATTGAGTGCTTACTATGTGTCAGATGCTGAGCTAAGCACTTTTTCCTCATTTCATCCTCAGTCCATGATTTTGTGTTATCTTCTATTATCTCAATTTAGCGACAAGAAAATTGGCTCGGAGAATTTAAGAAACTCAGCAGGGCCACACACCTGGTGAGTAACATAGCACTCATTAATTCAGACCTATCTAATATGCAGATGTTTGTTCTTAGTCCTTACATTATGCTGCTACTTATAGTTATGATTCTCAGTTGGGGTAGGGATAAGGTTATGTCCCCTGACCCAAGGACATATCATGATATTGGGGAGGGATTAATTTGCAAATGTCTGCCAGGAGGTTTTAAAAAGCCTTAGGGGCACTGCTGATTGAGTATCACTGAACTAAGCAATCTTTAGGCTTCTTTTCATAGCTAACCTTTTATGACTTTGGGATCCTGCTGCTGAAAAGGAAGGAAAGTTCTATTGTTATCCCTCGCAACAAGGTTGAATCTGGTAAATTCCGTTGCTTTTTGTTGTCCTCTAATAGCCTGCATGAATCCGCCAGTCATCAGTTCCTCTGTCTTCTTCAAAAGCTCACTGTCTTCAGAGCAGCCTCTGATCAGAAACGTCATCAAGCCAGCTCTCATTTGTCTTCTGATCATTCCTCTTAGATAACGTATTGAAACTGCCAGCTGAGTCACCTATGGTGCCCCTCTAATTAGACTGCCATGGGCATAATTTTGTTAATATTGCTCTAACAACAAATAACCATGTCACTGATGGCCACGGTCCAATTATAAACTGTACATCAAGCAATTATTATCTTTATAGTTGGCAAATATAAATTGACTGAAGGTCACTATAAATGAGAGTGGCACCCACATGTCAATTTTCTGATATCTGAAAGGTGTGTTGCACCTTCCATCAGGATATTGTCTCGTGACAGCACCCTTTCTGAAGAAATTGGTGGAAAGAATACATCATCAGAATCAGACTATCACTTGGGCACATTTTCATGCATTTCTATTCCTATCCTCAGTGGGATTTGGGGAGAGGGGAAGTATCTAAAAATAGGTGGGATTCTTTTTTTTTTTTTTTTTGTGAGGAAGATCAACCCTGAACTAACATCCATGCTAATCCTCCTCTTTTTGCTAAGGAAGACCGGCTCTTAGCTAACATCTATTGCCAATCCTCCTCCTTTTTTTTCTCCCAAAGCCCCAGTAGATAGTTGTATGTCATAGTCGCACATCCTTCTAGTTGCTGTATGTGGGACGTGGCCTCAGCATGACCGGAGAAGCGATGCGTTGGTGTGCGCCCGGGATCCGAACCAGGGCCGCCAGTAGCAGAACGCGCGCACTTAACCGCTAAGCCAAGGGGCCAGCCCCGTGGGATTCTTGACTAAAGGAAAAGATTGGAAGAGTCCTGTTGAGAGCCATTTCTGGAAGATTCCTTAGAGCTAAAACGTAACTGAGAGTAGAAAAAGGATGAGCATCACATTTGATTAAAGTACCTGAGGAGACACTGCCTTTTTTAATATTTTCAGAGCACACATTCCTACCTCTGCCTGGTAGGAATAACCCTACTGAGTGGAGGGCTGCAGCAGAACCTCAGCTGTTTCTCACTCCTACTGGGGGTTTTCTTTCTTCTTCTCCTGTCCTTCCCCCCACCCCTTGCCTCTGCCTCTGGCTGGGGTGCGTCTCCCCACACCTCACACCCTTGCGCCTCAAGCTTTTTAGGTGAAAACAATGGGTGGGGAAGGGGAAAGATGAGGGGAAGTGCAAGCCTATCCTATCTTTGTCACAAGAGCCACACTTCTACCTGCGGGCACCAACCGGTGTCCTGCTCTACTCACTCCATCTGCCGTTCACAGCTCACAGCTTGGAGTCCATGTTCCTCCAAATAAAGTTATTTTCCAAATAGATTGTATTCCAAAAGGCAAATGAGGGAGGAAAGCCTACAGTTTTTGTCTCTACCTCACCATCTCCAATATCTCCTTCATTTATTGAATACTACTTTGTGCCAAGAATTATGCTAAATGCTTTACGTGTATAGATTCTCTTCGTTCTAGCTCAGCTTCCCATCCTTCATCACTATGCAAGCCGACCCTGGCCGCACTTCAGCCCTTATTTCCTGGGCTAGATTCTCAGGAGCCACAAGGAACCCTTGTCTCCTTCCTCACCCAAGATCTCCCCATGTCAGCTTCTCATTCCTAGAGTTCCAGCCTTGAACCCCACTTAGGTCCTGTCCTTTGTCCCCCTGTCCTCAAGGCATCCTCTACTAGTGCCATTGATCTGTGAAATTTTCATTCCACTATCAAAAGAGAGCAGAGAGAGGGGGCTCTGATCCAGCTGCCAGGAATATTGCTCTTGTAGATATTTTCCTGACTACACTTTGGCATGGGAATACACAAAAGCTTGGCTCTATAGTTTCATTAATACCAATTTCTCAAGTATATTGTACTTGAATCGGCTTTTACAGGTTGGTAAAAAAAAATCCAACTCTGATACCATTTCTTTGTAATATGCATTCTAAGTTGTAAACAGTGGACCTACAAATGAAGTTTTGGAGCATAATCTATCGATATGTTAGGGACTATCTACATTTTGGAGGAGTATAGAACAGCACAGAAAAAGTTTCATTTTTGTGGCTTGAAGAATTAACCTTAAAACATTACGTTTAGGAACAGCAATGTCTTTTTCTAAATGGGACTTGAGTTGTGTTCCATGAAAAAACTAAATTAAGTTTTAAATGAAGTGTATAGTTTTCTACTCCAAATCTAAGCAACAGGTCAAAATAATTGGCAGCTGGAGAGAACACCACTGGAAAGCATGTTCCTTCAGCACAGGACCAGTGTCTTTTCCATCTCTATTTCTCACGTCAACTAGTTCCTGGCATAGAGTCAGATTTCAATAAATGCTGGTGAATGTTGTTTTTGAATGAACAGAACACTCTAGCGTCTATGTCTATGAAGCAAGTATTCCAAACTGAACTAAATTATTTATCTTAAGCTGAGTCTCTCCCCTTCTACTCCCCTTCCTACTTCTCTCTGATGCTTATTTTTATAGTGTGCAGTTAAAGGTTGGTGAAAGGCTGTTACGGATGATGGAATATTGGTTGAATGCCCAGACCAGGAGGAGAGCTTTACACCCTGTCTTGTTTTTATCACACTGTCTTTGGATGAAGGAGTCAAGGGTTGCTTTGTCACTTTTGTGTTTAGCCTGTCTCTTGGTTCATGATTTGTCTGGAGTCCTTTATGGCTGATAACAGGAGGCAGAGTTCTGAAGGTGAGCTTCTTGAGGCAGGGTCCATGTCCTGTTCATCTTTGTGCCCCCTTTAACATGCAGCCTACGGAAGGAAGAAAATGTCTACCGTTTGTTGAGTATCTGCTAGGTTAGGCACTGTTCTGGGCAGGTTCTACACGTGGTCTCATTTAATTAACACAACAGTCTTATGACATAAATTGTTCTCAATTTAGAGGTGAGAAAACTGAAGAATACAAAGCTTAAAGAATTTACCAAAACACAGTTATGAGGTTCACCATTGTGTACCCAGCCCCTAGCACAGTGCCTGGTACGTAATAAAGGTCAGCAAATAGCGGCTCTAAAGTCTGTTCTGCTTTGAATGTCCTTGCTCTTTTCACTATCGAGTGCTGACTCCTCAATAAATGTGTTTAATTTAACAGCACCAACAATGGTCTGAAGGCTTTTGATGAATGCATGATGATTTTCATGTTTGACACACACGTCATGAACATTCATCTAATTATACTTATACCCACTTATGTGGTAGAGAAGAATGGTGCTTTCTTTTGTTTTTTGCATTCAGAAACAGTTACTGAGAACCTACCAGTAAAACTGATTTTGATATTCAAGACTAACAGGTAAGTTTCTATCTCTATCATAAAAAGCTCAAAGTTTTGTGAGGGAGACAGACGTGAACACAAAATGACAATGTGGTGGGAAAGAATGCTATTCTCTCTCTCTCTCTCTATATATATATACATATATACACAATATTATTATTATAATTTTATATTTGAAGATGCCTTAGAGAAAAAAATATTTGAATTGAGACTCCAATGACAAATTAACACCTATCAGCCAGAAAAAAGAAGGGCATCCAAGGCTGTAGGAGCAGCAAATACAAATATATAAGATTTGAAAAAATCTGCAAGACATTTAGCTGGCTGGATGGTGGTTTGTGTGTAAAGTTATCATGGGAGGATGAGGATGAAGAAGTAATATTCATAAATACCATTCATTTCACACTTCCTGGGCATCAATTAGATTGCTAAGAGCTTCACAACAACCTGTGATTATTATTCTTATTTTAGGAATAAGAACACTAAGGCTTTGGGAACTTAAGCTTTGGCTTAATTCCAAAGTCACACAGCTAGTGAATGACAGAGCCAGCTCTTGAATCAGGTCAGTCTGACACCAAAGCCATTGTGCTTTCCCACTATGGAACACTACTTTCCAAAGGTAAAAATTCAGGATGGAAAGGGTCGTGTAGGCTCTGCTAGGAAATTTGTATTTTATTCTCCTTGATATGAGGAGCAATGAAAAGATTTTAGAATTGTTTAAAAAAATCACCCTATTAGAATTGGATTATGGATATCCTGGAGGCTGGGATACCAAGCAGGAAAACTTTTCATTTATAAAGAGATATGATTAAGGCTTGAACCAAAACAGTAGAAGTGGGGACAGAGATAGAGGATAGATTCCATGAATTATTGGAAGACAAACAGGGAAAGAGTTAATGATGAATACATCAAGTGAGGGAGAAAATTCTCAGTTTGGGGATATGGATAACTTGCATTATGATGCCTTTAACAGAAGGGATATTGGAATAAAAATGTGTTTGAATCAGAAGGAAGAGTTATTAAAGTTAATTTTAGGACTAAGGCATTTGAGACTGCTGTAGACATCCAAGTGGAGCAGATAAGTAGTCACTTGGAATGGAAGGTGAGGAGGTCCCAGGAGAGGCTGGGTTAGGAGTCTTTTGATTTGGAAGTCACTAAAGTGAAGCATCAGTATTTTAAGGGAATGATAGAGGCAGAGGAATCATCTAAGAAACTGAGAAGGATCTGCCAGAGTGATGGGAAGAGGACCAGAAGAGAAAGCATGGAAGACATAGTCCTATGAGAAGCCATGGAGAGAATGAGAAGTCCGGAGAGGAGAATGGGCCTCTCATTCTAAGAGGATGACAAGAGATTGGCAAGAGAGGAGGGGAACACAGGGGCAAGGCAAAAACGGATTTTTGTAAGCTGAGTACAAAGACCTGGTAGATAGGTGGTGATTGAGTGGAGGCAAGAAGAGGACTAACTGATGAAGACCCTGCAAAGCCACTGGAGGAGGGATGTGGACGAGAGAGACATCCCTTCCGCTGAGCCAGGTGGGATGGAGGGGGGTGAGTGAGATGCAGGGGAATCTGAAAGCAGGACTAGGGAAATATAATTTGCTCACATGTAGTTCCAAGTTGAGTTATAATTTTAACGAGTCATGTGAGATGTCGTCTAAGTGATGATAATAAATAATTGACTCAAAAGCAAAATCCGCTTTCCTCACAGGGAACTTATGTGAATTAACAGGACCAACAGTCATCTTTGGGGAAATCTTGAGACCCTGAGAAAATCATGTAGTGTCCCTCTCACCTTCTCCTCCTCTAACTTTCTTACGTAGGTGAAAAACAGGTTAAAGTGAACATGGTGGGGATCCCTGAAGGGAAAAATGAGATCTATACAAGGGTTGGAATAATAGCCTGCAGTCCTTTACACTGAAAGCAGGCTTGGTGGCCTGTATTTCCCATGTTCTCTACCGGTCCACTCCTGGGTGCTTGTTTGTTCCTCCTTCTGCCTGGGACTCTGCCCTCATCACCTCCTCCTCTCCTTACCTCCTCAATGCAAGGCTCAGCAACCCCCTTTCTTCTCGGATACCAGGAGCACTTCTTATATTGCTCTTTGCTGCCCAGCCCTGGCTAGTGTGCATTAGAGTTATGTGTGTATACATTTTATTTGTCCCATGCAATGTTCTGTGTCTACAGTACAGGGAATGTCTTCTACTTTTTCTTTTATTCTCCGTGATCCTTTGCTATTTGCAAACACTGAAGAAATTTTACTAAATGAATATAACGATTCCCTTTTTACAGATGACAAAACCAAGCTAGTCAAGATGAAATAACAGAGCTTGTAAGTGTAGAATTTAAGACTCTTCAGAACTAAGGTCTTCTGATTCCAGCCCTGTGCTCTTTGCCTCTCTAGAAGCATTAAGCAACTGCTGAGGGACATGTAAAGGGAGAAAAAGTGAAGGTGTGCATGACTATAGGGGCTCAGATGACCCAGGCCAATGCCAGCTGAGTCCCCTTCTCCTCTCCCAGAAGCCACTTGTGATGTCATTTGCCTTTGTCACAGCCTGCCTTCCCTAGTTACTCTCTGATGTGAGGGTCACACCCAGCTCTGCCTGTTCTTTAGGATATCTCTGATAGGGAATAAATACAGAGAGATTTCTGTGCCTTTACCAGAACCGTACTTTACCTCTGTTAGCACAGTTACCTCACTTAAAACAAACCCATTCCATGTAGAGCCTTGCTTTAAGTAGTTGTATGACATTATCACCCATGCTGCACCTATGTCAGAGTGACGGGTTTTAAAAGTTATTTGTGTACATGGCTTAGCTGTATATTTGTAAAGAAAGAGCAAATAAAATGCATTTGTAGATGAAAAAAGTTGTATAATTATTACCAGACTTGCACGAGACTATGTAGTGTCTTCTCATCGTACGTCTCCCATAGTTTCCCCTATACTCACCTTAGCTCCTTTCTCCTCATTTGAAACCAGGTTGTTCTTAGCTAACTGCCAAAGCCATCCTTCCAAATTAGTGACTGAGAATGAAGTAGCACATTTACCAAGAATATTTGTAGTTAAACAGCATATGACTCTCTATTGATTGATTTCATTTACAGAGTCAACTGGTGAAGGAAACATTTTTTTGAAGTTATTCTAGATGATCTTTGGAAAAATTACATTATGATGGCAACCACCTAAAAAGGAAACCCACCCTGGATCTGTAGTGTATGACTCATACATAAAAAAAACCTTGCCATATAAGAATCTATGATAGCATAGTATTGTGATTTAACTTGGTTCAGAAATCCCTCCTCAGATTTTCCCTTTTCAAATGTACAAGTCTTGGTATTTGTCTCATTTCATGAAAATGTAAAAAATACTCAATACCATATTCAGCCTTTTCCTCCTTTTCTATTGTTTGTTAGAGATGAAGCTGATGTTGAAAGATAAATCCCATTTTTGGAATTAAGATTTTCCTTGCAATAACTTGTCTTTTTGATGCCCTTCATTTTTATAGCTCTAACTTCAGCAGCCTTGACAGTGAGTATCTTTTTCACTCTATGCTGTTTAAAATTTAGTTAGTAGAGTCTGTTTCTGGTGTCACAAATCTTATCTACAAAGGCCACTAAGACAAGAGTGTGTAGAAAACTGACGTAGGGCCCACCAAATATGTTTCTCATTCCCTTGACTCCTTCATTCTTTCCTTCCAATTATCTATGAAAACAGAATTGGAGGAGTCCTCGTGAATTGCCTTTGAGAAGATAAGAACATTGTCTGTGATGGACAGAAAATCCATCACAATGGTCCAATGGGGTGATATGCCTTAAGTTACTGTAGATGTATAGAAACTTCTCAGACAGTGGGCCCAGTGAGCAAACTACCAAGGAGTTCATAGCAACCACAAAGATGTGTGAATGCTTGAAGTGACCAGGTTACATTTATTTTATGCCAAGCAAAGCAGAAAATAACTCTATAGTCGAGTTACTTCCTCTTTTGAGGAACCAAAAAGACAGTAAATATAGTTGAAAACAGAGAGACAGATTCTGGTCAAGCTCGCAATAGGCCCAGAGAATGGACAATATCTCTGGCTTATGAGTTGTGGTTCCTCAAGAGGGATGGTTGGCCTAGAAAGAAGCCACTGGATGAATTCCTCTAACTTGGTAGCACTGAGGAAAAATCTCCACTTTCCTCCATAAACAAAAGTTAGCTTGATCCATGTACTAAAGTCTGGGTAAATATAAATATTTGACTTTGCTTTTTTAAAGCTTCTTAATGAATTTTGGTGGTTACTTTTCTTCAGAGGTTTAATTTTGGGAGAAATTGTTTTTTCCTCAAGATGATCAGTGGGCTTGTGATAACTGGGTACTTTCTCTGGTTCTGCTGAAGAGATTTCAGAGTCTGTAGAGGCTGATGTGTTCTTCAAAGTTTCTGGTTGTATGAGTTTGTGAAGAAGTTCTATGAACTCTTTACCCTTTTCTCCTTCCAGTGTCTCTAAGCAGTGGATGCTGGAGGAAGAATTCTGGTTTTCTAGTTCTGTCACCTTCTTCTTTAAAGCATCAATGTTTTCTTTCATGGAGAAGACATCTTTAGTTACTGTGTGTTGTTTGTCTTCATTAACATCCATTCTGGTTTCCAGGACCTCCATCTGCTTCTGATGAAAGTCCGTCTTTTCTCGGATTTTTGATACTGCACTGACAATGTCAGTCATTTGGCTAAGGAGTTCAATTTGGGCGGTTTTAATATCTTGGAGCATTACTTTAAGATTCATTTCTTCATCAGTATTAACATCATCTTGATCACAATCATAGGAAGTCATCGTTGGATGTCTAGTTGAATCTGTGTGCTGGTTCTTACATTTATGATAAACGTTTTTAAGAGATTGTCTGATTTTGGAGAGATTTGAAGTCCACATCTGCCCTACAGCAGCTTTTACCCTTTTGGTTTGAAGTCTGTACATCTTTCATAATGAAACAAGAGGCAAGGTGTTGGGAAACCTGACCAGAATCAAAGAAAGAAGCAAAGTCAGAATGAAATGGTCTTTCTCTTACTATTTGTTGGATGTCTTTTCTGGTAAAATCATAGGAGGCCTTATGGAGAACATCAAAGGCAAGAGTAGGCACTCTGAGTTGGTCAGCTTCTTATAGCGAGGTCCAACTGGAGAGCTCTGTGAAATAATGGTCAACTGCATGGAATCCTTCATATGGTTATCATTGACTTGATGCTGATGTCACAATGGCTGCTGGCTTAGAATACATTTAACCTTAGGGCAGTAATTCTCAAAATATTTGGTCACAGGACTCTTTTTCACTTGTCAAAGTTATTGAGGACCACAGAGCTTTTCTCTATGTGGGTTATATCAATTGATATTCCGTATTAGAAATTAAAACTAAGAAGGTATTAAGATATTAATTTATTAAAATAAAAAATAATAAACCCATTACATATTAACATAAATGTTATATTTCATGAAAAATAATTATATTTTCCAAAAGAAAAAAGCAGTGAAAAGAGCGGCATTGTTTACATATTTGCAAATGTTTTAAATACCTACACTAATAGAAGACACCTGGATTCTCATATCTACTTCGGCATTATGTCTGTTGTGATATGTTGTTTTGGTTGAAGTATATGAAAAAAATATGGCCTCGTAGAGATATGTAAATGGAAAGGGGAGAGTGTTTTAATAGCCTTTTTAGATAATTGAGAATTTTATTCTTTGCTGCTCCACCAAAATTTGACATATGATGATTGTTTAGAAGTTAGTTGCAATGTGTCATCGTAGACTCTGTTACATTAAAGTTCACTGGTCTATCTTCCATTTTGAATGGATGTAGAATATCATGCATTGGCCATTTGAAAAATAATGATTCATTGAATTATGCAAATATTCAAATGTTAACTCGTTATACTTTATATGTCAAAATATCATATTCATTAATATCATCACCAATCTCACCAGAAAAGTCTTTGAGTATTGAGAAGAGGCCAAGCTCATGTTGCTAGATACAGATTTTTCAAAATTCTAATTTTATCTTGAAAAGCTTGAAATCTATTAAGCTTGTTGGTTGTTTTCCTTGAAGTGACAGGCTCCCTATACCCATTTGTTTTTTCGCAAAAATGCTTGCCAAATACCCAAATATGAATACTATAGTTTGCTGCCAATTTTTCTTTCAAGTAAAAATGATGGTCCATGAAAAAAGTGGCCAGTTCAGTTTGTAACTCAAATAAGTACTTTTCCTGGAGACAGCAATTATAGTTTGGTAACAGCAGAATGCTTTATGTGTACTTCCTATGATATCACACAAAATATTAAAAAGACATACTGAAGGATTGAGATTTAATAAAATTAGAAATTTTTACTGCTTCATTGAGGACATTCTAGAGCTAAAATGGCTTTTTCTTGTATTCTTTTTTCTTTTCTTTGATAGAGTGGGTGAAAAACACAATCCCTACGGGTACAGTTTAGTGCGACTGCCTTGGATGGTGCTGAGGTCCCAACAGTTTTACCTGCCATTGCTTTTGCAATGCAATTTGCAAAATGTGAATGTCAACACAGTGAAAAAGGTAAACAGTGCCCTCACATTATTTTGAAGTATTTTTGCCCCCGTGGTCCACTGTACACCGCACTTTGAGAACCATTGCCTTAGAGTTTTAAAATAACATCACACATTCACCATGTTTCTTCTTACAGGTTTTTCTAAGTACCAGTACTTAAAATTCAAACCATTTGAAATATTAAATAATATTTTGTCCATTTTGTATATTGAGGTAAGAACATAATTTTATTCTTTGGTCACATAAACTAAACATTTTGGAATTAAAATGACATGATAACCATGCCTCTCCAGGTGCAGTCCTGCTCTATTAAAGAGGACATTCCTTCTGGGATCAGTGCCACTTCCAACCCACTACTAAATCACTCTTTCTCCTATTTATGCCTAACTGCAGGCCAGCTTTGGCCTAGGTTTTGGTATGAACTGAACTTGGCCAAAAGTAATTTAAGAATTTTAGCTCATCAATGATATCTGGGATTTTGCTTTACTGTCTTATCTCTGTTTAGTAACATTTCCACAACTTCTAGAAACCTTTCCAAATTCTTGCTGAGGAAAAATGTCCTCCAGGAGGCAGGCTATCACAGGAATGGTATTTGGAGCCAGGAAAGGTAGCATTCGGAGCTTCCCACTTACCTTGGCCAAGGCCATTCTATCCATGAAGCACTATAGACCCACGGCTTAGGGCATATAGAGTTTTCAGTGGCCAATAAAATTATTTGCGACCCAAAAGAAAAAAAAAACAGGGCTCTGAATACTAAAAGAAAGCTGCAAGATTGAAACAATAAATGTTTAATTAAATATCTCCAAAATGTACTATTATATCATTTTCATTAATCGTTAAATTTAGATTAAAATTTTATTGCATTTGGAGGCAATTTGTTAATTAGGTACTCTTGCTTTACAAGAATTCCCTATTAAATCAGAGAGATTGCTTGTAGCAATTACTCCCTCTGGGTTAATAACAGCTAAGTCTTATTGGGTGCATACTATACACTGTTCTAAATATTAGCTTATTTAATTGAAGTTCAGAGAATTCAAATAATTTTCCTTTCTATTAAAAAGTAGGCAGAGTTGAATTTCAGATCCTTATATTCTGGCTCCAGAGTCCATGCGTTTTACCTCTACTGCGACACAAATAGGATAAAAATATATATTTGACAGCTCAGAGAGAGATGGATATTTCACATTTTAGAAAAATCACACTATATATTTATGAAGACTTATTTTGATTAAAATTTTATTTGTTTAGTAATATGAAAAAACTAAAAAGTTTTGTTGATTATTTTCTTTATCAAAGCTATTTGAAGCAGAAATTTGTGAAGACTTTAGCAGTTGAACTATCTCTAATTCAAGGAAGCAAAAATGAACATTTAGAGGCTATTCTTGACTTATGTAAAGGAGTATAACAGCTGTCATAAAGAACAATAGACTAAAATTTCAGCCAAAAACAGTCATATATACTGATTACTTTTATAAAACAAATTAATCTAGCAGGTTGGATACAAATAGAGTCCTGTCTGGGTTTCTAGTTACTTATTGAAAGGAGCCTCACCCTCTCTGGGGCTTGCTGGACAGTGAAAAGCTGTAAAGAGAGGATATAAACCTATGGATTTGAGTGAAGTTATGAGAGCATCAGAATGTGAATGGATAATGGGGACTGAACTGACTCCCTCTCTTAGGGTTCCTGCCAGAGATAGGGAGCCATTTAGGGATAAAACAACATGGTGCACAGGAGCCTAGGGGCAGACTGCAACAAGGAAAAATGTCGTCCAGGAGGCAGGCTTTTACAGGAATGGTATTTGGAGCCAGAAAGGTTGGAATCAAGGCAGTCCCACTGACTAACTCTGTGCTCTTACTCAGCTTACTAACCTCTCACAAGCCTGTCAAATGGGATAATAACAGCACCTATTTCATAGAGTGGTTTTGAGGATTAAAATGCTCAATATTGTAAACCCTTTGCCTCCCCCTCTGTAATCACCACCTCCTTCTTCCCACTCTTCTTCTTTCAAATGAAAGGAGGAAATGGTTAAGAGTTTTAGGCTTTAGCTCTGCTCTCTCTCAGTCTCTTCCTCTGCCTTTCATTCTCTCTCTTTCAGTCCAGAGGCCACCCACCATCTGCATGACCAAAGCATAAAGCCGCAGCTGCTCACTGTTCAATACCCCACGCAGATAAAGCATTTGGATCAGGACACCAGAATGTAGCAAACAAGGCTGGACAAACCAGCTTCTCTCTCCCAGTGCAGCTAGGATGCTAGGACATCCAGCTATGGTCAGACAGACCGGCATTGAATAACCATTGGAGAGATAGCTCTAATAATAGATAACATTATTAGTATTTAAAATACTGGTGTTTTTGAGTAAGCTAACTATAAATTAATTATGGTAGAGTCAAGATTATCTATATAAAAGTACCCTAATTTACATCCTTTTAAATGTGCTTTCTTGAGTGGGAGAGAATGGGGTAGAATCCTAGCTGTCTTGCTAGCAATTGGGTGTGATTTGTAACCTCTATGCTATACCTGTAGTCATCTGCTATTACTCATGTACCCTTAGTGGTTGTGACCATGAAAAATTATTGAAGGTCTTTTACCTCCCCCACAAAATTTGAGGGCCAGGTTTACAAGAACCTGAGCCCTCCCACCTGTCATGTGCAGAGTGAGATAAAACATTGAGGGAACAGGAAGCAGGAAGGGCTTCCAAATTTGATCACGGTGGCTGACCCGAGGGGATAAGAAAGTGCTAATCAGAGAGCTCAAATCTGGTATTAGACAAGCTGGGTAGTAGTTATGAAGGACCCCAAAGTGAAACCATCTTCTTCTGCTTTTCTTTCATTCTAGGCATGAGGCCTAGAGGAGAATGAGATGACATCAGAGCTGTCGCACTGGACCAAGACAGGATGGAGAGGAAAGCAAAGACGGTGTTTATAAGGCAGGCAGAGCCTGGGGCAGTGATGCGTCCCTATCAGCTGAAGGAAGTGATGGAGCCCAGTGAGCGCGATCAAGCGACCTGGTTAGAGTAACACATGGGGTGAGGGAGGGGGCCGCTTCCACTCTGTGGTGTCAGTAAATGTTCATGATGATACTTTAAAATCATATGACACCGAAAGCCAAAAGAATAAGATGATGAACATCTCTGAGGAAATGATGGAGTAATTGTCTTTGCATAATATTTGGTAATGATAGTTTACTATTTCACTATAACTAAAATTTTGTGGTCTCTTTCTGGAATGCCCTCCATCTATCTGTCACCCAGGTAAACTTCTACCCATCCTTTAGGAAACATCCAGATAACCCTTTCCTTGTCCTGCCTGTTCTGATTCTCCGCGGAGTCCCAGTGCTCCCGGCATGTTCTGGCTCCCACATAGCAGTGACATACTCTGTTGTTACTGTTGACATGTCTATCTCCCCTCTAGACTGTGAGCTCCTTGAGGGGAGAGACTTGCTTTTCAACTCTGTATCCCCAGTGTCACAAAGCCTAACATATAGTTGGTGCTCAGTACATCTTTATTCAATGAATGAATGAATGAAAGAATGCACTTGTGGATGATTGTCAAGGTGTACATTGGGTCTCTCCTGAGCCTATTTCTATGGGTGGATAGGGAATACATTGCTTGCCTCCTAAAGGGAATCTATGATAACTTTTCTCAGTTCCTGAGGGATCATTTAGCATTTTGGGATAGGGATTTTATAAGTGCTTCCCCAAAGACCTGAAGCGGTTAGGTCGCAGGAGAGGTAAATTGAGATCAGGGAGATGGAGGTAATTATGAACCTGGAAATAGCTATGGCATGGATAAGAGAGAGAGCCCAGTAATGATGGTGACAGGACTGGTGTTAATGACATTGATCCTAGAGGTGACTAAGGTACCAGCACACTTCCCCCGCTGTGCTACATAGTAAGTCTTTCAGGCCTCTAGGGAACCACAGGTAAGCAGTGTATTCTCCAGTGTATTCTCCAGGCCCCCGAGGGATGGCCTGCAAATGCATTTGTCATCAGTTTGGGTACTCAGGCACTTATCTCTTTATTCATGTCATCTGAGACTTTGAACTCCAAATTTACAATCAACTCTCTCTAGCTTATCTAGACATGCCCTTCACAGTTGAGTTGCAGAACCCTGGGGGCACATTAGTATTTTATGTAGTCTCTCCTCCCTGGCATCTTCCTCTAGTTCTTTCTGTTATGCTTGGCTCCCCCTGGTAATATATCATATAAGGTTGCTGGGTTTCTGTAATTCTCAACTTCACCTCTTGGTTTCCCTTCTTCGATGTTACCTTTAAACCTCTGTTCCCTCTAGCTCGTGACTGACATTCTTTTTACAGTGCTTTCTAAGTCCTGATGTGCACAATTGATGTAGCCATAAAAATAAATGGCTAGAAAAAGGAAGAGAAAGTGAAAGGGAAGTGTTTTTGCTTAACCATTCACCTCCTTCCTTTAATGGAACAAGTGATTAAATTCAGTGAGTTAGTCTACTTAAACACCTCTGTTTCACTGAATTTAGATCATTTAGCAGATCTTTTTGGAAACCATTATCTGACGGGAGCAGCCTGGGATTAATTTGCTGTCTTGTTCCTGAACTGCACTGTACTTCATTCAGGGAACGCTGAAAATTAAAAGACGTGGAATACTTAGTGATCACAGAGGAAATGGGCATTTAAAATTTAAACAAATCCAGAAATCATGAAGAGTGAAAATTGAAGAATGTTAGTTTTCCCATTTCTTTCTTTCTTTTTTTTTTGTGAGGAAGATCAGCCCTGAGCTAACATCCGTGCTAATCCTCCTCTTTTTGCTGAGCAAGACCGGCTCTGAGCTAACATCTATTGCCAATACTCCTCCATTTTTTTCCCCCAAAGCCCCAGCAGACAGTTATATGTCATAGTTCCACATCCTTCTAGTTGTTGTATGTGGGACACGGCCTCAGCATGGCCGGAGAAGCGGTGCGTTGGTGTGCGCCCAGGATCCGAACCCGGGCCGCCAGTAGCAGAGCGCGCGCACTTAACCTCTAAGCCACGGGCCCGCCCCAGTTTTCCCATTTCTAATTATGAATGCTGGGGAGTTTGCAGCATGTCTGTTTGGGTATGTTAATATGTTAGCATCGCCTTAATTTTAAGAAAAACTCTGTTTTGTGTTTGGGCTTTTAGTTGTAATGAAGCTTTGTGGGACTTTGGACTACAAAACCCAAGGAGTTATCTTCTTTCTTCGTTTCAAGTTTTGAAGATTATGATGTGAAAGATCGCACTGGCTTTCCTGAGTAGGACACACCTTGAAAGACATCCATCATTTTGGCATTTGATGTTTCTGAGGGAATTTGCGCCATATCTCTGTGAAGTAAATGTGTATTTTATCCCTTGGCTCTATTTTTCCTCTGTTATTAGTTTGCTCTCTGTCTGTCTCTCGTGGGCATGTTACTTCCCATTCTATTTCATCTGTACAATGAGAACAGCAATGATGCCATGTGTTATGACATTGAAGGAGTGCCATAAGGGTTAACATGGAAATGTTCGTTGTGTCTAATTTTTTAATTTATATAACACCCCTTACTTCAGAACCAGAAACTATTATTGTTATGCACTGTTTCTGCCGTGTTTTTTATTCAGGAGTTTGATTTTGGAATCATTTCCTCTCTTTCTTTAAAGCTACATGCTTCCTTTCTCCTGTACAGGTTTGGATTACAAAGATCTTTTATTTAACTTTCCAAATATATTATTTCTCCTTACATACTCTGATTACATTCAAAATAGAAAATACCCAAAAGGTAATCATAAAACTGAAGTGTTTTTTTTTCCTCTTCCTTCTCTACCTAGGCTTTTACAACCTTGACCTAAGAGGAAAAGTATTTATTCATTTTTTAAAATATTTATTGAAGGCTCTGTCCCCACCACCTCCCCAAATGTGTGTTGCTGCCGCAGCTGATTCTGGTATGCCTAAAGCCAACTGGAGGATAAATGGTATTTAGAAATGTTTAACTGTAAGATTGAGAATTTGGTGGGTTTTTTCCAAATCTCTTTCTGGAGATTTGAGGTTTTTCTGGTGGTCTTAATGTAATGTAAGTATCAAATGACAGAAATGGAGAGTGACAAGGCAGTTCTGTTAGAACATATTTCAATCATTTTCAGCTTCAGTTTTAGGCACCAATGGCTATGATTCTCACTGCAACTCGTGAGAATTAATTACCACTCATTCTATTTAGCTGCCCGATTCTCTCCTCCATGATGTAGTATGACATGATAGCCAGCTGGCTTAAGCCCTTGGGCAATTTGCATATTAAAACAGGTAAAAATCTTTATCATAACCCCCATTAGAATATACATTTAAATTTTTTAATGGCACTTGAATAAAGAACATATTTCTGGAAATCATGTTCTTTGTTGTTAGAAATTAGAGCTGAAGTAAAATGGATGGCTAGCCTCATTGTAGTGATTGAAAAAGTGACAAAATTGGTTAAAACCTGGTAAGACAGAAGATCTTAGCTTTTTTGGCTCTGGTATTCCTTTGAGAATCCTTTGAAAGCTTTGCGTGCTTCCTCAGGAAACAGCATACATGTACACTTTTGCATATAATTTTAGGTGATTCACAGACCCCTCTCCTCTCCCCAGCCCCCAAAGGCATTTGTGAACACTATAAATTATACCTTATACCCCAGGTTAAAATTCCTGACAGTAAGAGAAGAAGGATTGTTCAGGCTCCAGTATCTGTTTATGGGTGTTTTGCTTCTAAGGGGCCTGGAGCCTTTAGGTGGTTTGGTTCAAGAGCTTAGAATATGTGAAATGCTGAAGGTGAGGACAGTTGATTTTTCGGGGATGAAAGGAGGGAGAGGCTTGGGAATGGTTCCAGTGAGAACCTTGAAGAGGGAGGGAGGAAGGTGAAAGTCAGAGGGGTCTTCTAGGCCGTATGCACCGTGAAGTCAAGGTCCCTATTTGGTCTGTTCCTCACTATGTCTAATGCTGTGCCTGCTATATGCCACTCAGCTTTCAATAAATATTTACAGAGTGTTTTGTGCCTCATTTCTAGTGAGGAGCTTGAGCTGAGAGAAATGGCATCAGCCCAGGGCTGGAGTTCTCCCTGTGCCTCTGCTGCCGAGTGAATGAGATGGACATAGTGGCTGGTCTAGATGTCTCTGGTGCTCAGTTGGGAGCATGGCAGGTGTTTTATAAGAGTTGTTGGGAGGTCAAAACTGCAAAATTAAATATCTTAATTTTATTGCTAAGGAACTAAGAAACAAGAGAAGTGATATATTCAATATTTTATTATGAAATTCTGACAGTCCTTAGGAGTAGAACTTGGGAGTGGTGATTCCAAATCTGAGAACTCAACTCCTAGACCCACATCTCCCATAGCAGTGGAGAAGCGGCCATGTTCACTGTGGCTCCTCTAGTTTGCAGTTTGCACCTGAGCACCGTGCCTCATTTCCCAGGGGAAGGCGGAAAGAAGGAAAGGCTTTGTGGGACAACTACGTCATTTTGAATTTTGACTTTTTCTCTCTCTTCTTTCAGTACCATTTTTTTTTCAATGTTTTGTTATCTTCCCAAACATACCTGGTGTTTGGTTTTTGTTTCATTTTCCTGAGGAAAATTTACCCTGAGCTGACCTCTATTGCCAATCCTCCTCCCTTTTTGCTTGAGGAAGATTAGCCCTGAGCTAACATCTGTGCCAATCTTCATCTATTTTGTATGTGGGTCGCTGCCACAGCATGGCTGACAAGTGGTGTAGGTCCGCACCATGAATCCTGGCTGCGAAAGCAGATTGCACTGGACTTAACCACTGTGCCACAGGGCCAACCCTTTCAGTACCATTTTAAAAGGAGGTGTTATCATCAAACACAGAATCAGCTTCATCCGCACCCCCACCCCTTTTCTGACCTCCTCCCTCCTCTTCCTACCTGTACACAAGTGGGCTCCCTACCTGCTGAGTCATCCTGCAGTGCAGTGAGTCAGCTTGTAGCTTTCCTTTATTCTGAGATGTAATTTAACCATTGTCTATTATTTAATTTAATCCTGAGTCACTGGTGAGCATTTTCTTTTTCCTTTCTATATAATTTACATATTTATACACCTATTTGTCTATCTTACACAAATAATACATGTGACAATGCAGTTTTTCCTTTTCAAAAGGTTAGCTTGACCCACAGCAGGGCTGTGTCATTTCATTTCTTATTCCTACTGATTGTTATGAATAAAATGATCATGTAGTGAAGTGCCTGAGGCCTGACATGTCCAAAATAAAGAGACTGGACTATGTCATAGTCCAGTCACATAGTGTGTGTGTATGTGTGTGTGTGGTGGTGATACCTCCTTTCTCAGACTTCATGGTTCCACAAGGAGGGAGAAGAATTAGCACGTCACTCCTGCCCTCTCTCCATCCCCTCAGGGGAGGAGTGCCTTTGCTTGATGCTGAGTTGGGGCTGAGGATCTGGGCTTGCATAACTTATCTCCTTCCTCCTCTCCTTTGTCTTTGGGATTTGCCTGCCTGCTGAGAGCTCTTCATTCTGTTCTCCATGCCATCGGCTGGACAAGGACAGACTCTGCTCCCCCTTTCCTCCCCCCACCCACGTCAGGGGTGGGGCGTGGGGCTGAAGCATGGAGAGTCAATCCAATTCTGAGGTATTAGGGTGTGAGGGAGACTGTGATTGCCACACATCTATGCCACTTCCATCATAAGGTGATATTTTTATCTCTGATTTGCTGTACTCTTCTGCCTATTTCAATTGTAGAAATTGGGAGAGGAAAAACAGCATAATTTATTCACCTTCTCTTACACCCCACAAAATAGGCTCATTTTTAGTCATTATGAATTTGGATGACATTACTCAGCCTGTTGTTTTGAAGAAGCCCATGGGAAAACCTGTTTAGAGTGGACTGCATTTGGTGAGAAGCCTATGAATTTGAAATTTTGACTTTAGGTGCAGGGTTTATAGCTTAGATATGACTTGATGTCTTTTTTTTTTCCTTCTCCACCACAAACATGAGAAAAACCATGCTGACCTGATTTTTTAATAGGATGTTATGAGTAGTAACCTGAAATTACCAGGTGTAGGTGCCTTAATTTGTTTCTTGGAATTTTCTGTCCCCCTGTTTTCTTATCTGTGATGTAGGAATGATAGTACTTCACAAAGTTGTGAGGGGATTAAAATAATGAAAACATATATATGAGAAACAGTTCTGTACCTGTTCCATCATAGGCATTCCATAAATGTTTAATAAACACCTATGCTGTGGTAGGTGCTGTGTCATAAAAAGAGTATTCTCTATGAATCAGTGAACTCAGTAACCCAGCATTTTGTTGTTCAAGATAGAGCAATTTAAAAACAAGGAAAAGAAAAATCAGTCTGTTACTGGTGACCTTGTCTTTTCCCCTCCTATCTGTTCTCTAAATTTCTCTTTTTATTTTTAATTCAACCTATGCCATTTTGATCCTGTAAGATCTAGTTCTTGATGTTTCTATGCAATGAAATTTTCTTTTAAAACTGTCAATATTGCTTTAAGAAAGAGAAAAAGCCAGAAGTCTGCTGCCAGCTGGGTCTCTTCGTGGCATCCCTGTCATCCTGTGAAATCAATTAGCCCCCGGACAGAGGGGAGCGGGTGGGAAGGCTGGAAGGTGGTTCATGCTGCCAGACTAGTCTAAACTGAGTTTGGGGTACAAAAGGAGAGAGGTAGAAATATTTCAAGACAACCTCAACATTTTCTTTCCTCTCTGTGCAGAAGATAAAAGAAGCTTCACCAAACTCCTTTAGTTTCTTTGGCATTCCTGGGGAAGAGCCAAATGTTCTTTTTGGAAGTGCTCATGAACCGTAGGTTTTGGGGATGGAGGGTGGGAGTTGGAGCTGGTTCCCTGGGCTCTTCGTCATGTCTCCTACTTCACAATGGCTCTGTCACCGTTGGTTCTTCTGGGGATGTGCTGTGGAAGAGGGAAGGCTGCTGCATAAGGTCAACCCACAAATCACCATCTCGAACAGTCCCATCTCCCTCCCAGAACTGGTAGAGCACAATTATCTCCTACTAGGGTCATGGTTGAAGAAGAAAAATGGAGGAAGGAATTCTTCCTCATTTTTAAAGATCTTGGCCTACAGGATTTGTTAACTTCTACATTATTTAAGGCCATGAAGAAACCATCTCATCTCCGTGCTGAGAGAGAGAGATCCTCTCTTCGAGTGGCTTTGGAGAGCTTGTCCAACTCAAGTGTGACAATCTGGAGTCTGTCCAGTCTGGTACGGTGGTGGAGAGAGCCCTGGGCCCATCAGCAGAAGGCTCTGGTTCTGCTCTGTCATTAACCATCTGTAAGGAGATACACTCCACCCCTGGGCTTCATGCTGATCTTCAGAAAAATGAAGGGACTAGACTCAATGCCATCTTAATTCCACTCCAATTCCGATATTAGAAAAAGTATACCTTATGAGTCAGAAGGGGATTTAATTAGCTTTCAGATTTCTGAATTCAAGAAATGCCCCCTGTTGTATTAAATGCTAAAATTCTATTATATACCATGTTCATGATGCAAACCCACTTTTATATGCTTATTAAGCTTGAAGCTTTTAAAAAATCCTTGATTGTTTTCCAATATTTGGTTATTAACAACTTAAATTAAATATTTACCTATTTAATTGAGGATGATCACATGTCATGCAAAATCATTCAGAAGCTGGAGACTCTTCCTTTATTAATGTCTGCTTCAAGCATTAGAAACATACAAATAGTCTTGTTACTGCACAAAAATGAGATTCTCTTACCCGATGCACATAAACAAGCCAATTAAATATGGCTTCACCTTTTGGGAGAGAGATCAGCTTTATTCTGTGAGATTGATCTGCAAGGAGACGGGGGACGTGTGCCCTCAGATCTGTCTCCTCGATTCAGGATTTGGGGCAAAATTTAAGAAGTTAGGGAGAACAGACTGGCATGTGGAAATGCTGGCGGGACAGGTTTTCATTAGTGGGATTCAATCATTTATGGTAAGGGTCTAGACGTTTATGAAAAGGTTTTAAACATTTATGATGAGGTTCTAAACATTCATGGTAAGGTGGGGAAGGAATTTTAACACCAGATCTTCCTGAATGACAGAACCCTCTCTTGATAAGAGTCTGACTTTTAAGTTCTGGTCATGTCCTGATCCTTTAGTGCCTTGGGGAGGAGAATCTTTGGTTCCGCAGTTGTTTCAGGTCAAAATTTCTTCTTCTGCACATGCTCTTGATATGTGATTTTGCAAATTTTGTGCAAGACAATTCTTAATCACATTGTAGATAAGAGATGGGGTCTGTTCAAAGTGGCTTTAAATGGGCCTGTGGTTACAGTCTGAGACCAGGAAAATTCCAAGGCCATATAAAACTACTTCTCCTTGGATCAAAGATGCACATTTTTTCACATTTTAATATCACCAACATTGGAATTTGCCTTACAATAGATAGCATCTTAGTATTGTGTCGTAGGTGAGTTGGTGATGCCTTTCTTTCCCTAATGATACTTAAAATAATAGCGTGCTTGCAATTAATGACCTCTTAGATTTGTTGAAATACAGTAAATATTAATTTACTATAAGTACTTCAATTTAAGACTAGCTTTCTAGTCTTACATAAATGCATTATACATGTTAATCCCTAAATTAAAATAAGCATTTCATGAACCTAATATATCCTACCATAGTCGTTTTAAGTACACAAAGCTATATTGAGCATTTTTTTTTTTTTTTTTTTGTGAGGAGATCAGCCCTGTGCTAACATCCGCCAATCTTCCTCTTTTTTTGCTGAGGAAGGCGGCCCTGGGCTAACATCTGTGCCCATCTTCCTCCACTCCATATGGGACGCCGCCACAGCATGGCTTGCCAAGCAGTGCGTCGGTGCGCGCCCGGGATCCGAACCAGCGAACCCCGGGCCGCCGCAGCGGAGCGCGCGCACTTAACCGCTTGCGCCACCGGGCCGGCCCCTATATTGAGCATTTTTGATTCAGTGGAAGTTCCAACTTGAACCTAAACCGGGATTTAACATGTCTAGGGGCATGTTGGGTAAATCTGGGCATGCATATGAGATGTTAATGTGTGTGAATTGGTTCATGTGGGGTGCTCTCAGAGGAAGAAGAATGTTGTGTTTTGGGGTCTGAGACTGGACACAGGCATGTCAGTTGGGGTCTCTGGGAAGCACACACTGAGGTGGAGTTGGGAATACAGTTTATTGGGGAAACATCTGTGAAAGATAAAAGCAAGAGGAATTGTATTGAGCAGGGAAAGCCTACAGATCTGACAAAGTCTTGGCCAACTCAACAGGAAGCTCTGGAGCAAAGATTGTCTATGAGATTGAGTCCCTTACTGAGCAGAAATATCCTGGCCCTAGTGCCCCCCACCCTACTCACACTTTGTTTGTGGCTGCCCAGGAGGGGCATGGTCTCTGCTTGAAAGCTGAGGTGGATCCTGAACATGCCGCCACTGGAGACTATTAGTGAACTGCACTCCTTGCAGGTGAAATATACGTTCTTTCTTGATGGGAGATCTGAGAACAGCCCAGGACAGCACAGTGTCTGTCTTAGATATTGGTTCTTATCCAAGCACTTATGTCTGAATCCTGTAGTGAGAGTTGTATCAACAACTGTGTAGGGTCTAAGATTTTACTTTACTTGCAAACTAACAAGTTAACCTGACAAGTGTCATGGATGCTAACAAAAGAAGTGAGACACCTGGGTCAGAGACAAAGGACTTATTACTTATGGTAGAGTAGCTGGCGTGTTTACATGTACCGACAGGGTGATGCAAAGAGGGCTAGGTGGTGTCTGCACACACAGTGGAGTATGTTACAGAATAAGCTTAGGGAACTTGAATCTTTTATAATGGGCAGAGAGCCTGCCTGACTTTTGCCCCAGAAAACAGTAAACAAATCTGGCCTTTGCTCCAGAGGCAAACACTCTATCTTCCAAGGCTTTTGGCTATGCAAACATCCTTAAAAAGATAATCCAGAACAAAGGCAGCCAGTGTCTCTGCTCACAGGACTTGCAGAAATGTGAGAGACCCTGGGAGAATTGTCTCCCAACGAGGTGCTCCAAATAGAAGCTGAAGGGAATATTTTCATCAGTGACTCTGGAAGACAGGGACACAAAGCAGAGAGACAACTTTGCCTTGGTTCTAAAGTGGTAGGTGTTGACATGCAGTAGGGAGGGGGACAGTCTTCCTGCTTTTTGTAACACAGAGGGACTTCAGCTCAGAGGGAATTACAGGGGACGTCATGCCATGTAGGCATCTCAAGTGTGTGCAGTTTGAGGAGCACAAAGAAACAGCGTTATTGACATGAACATCAGCGCTCTCACCGATTCCGCTCTCAGTGTTTGGCTGTAGCAAGTTTGAGCCTGAAAATGATAAGATTGTGAAAACTTTGGAAACACTCTTTCAGGACCTCTCAAAATAGTCGGGCCGGGTTGCTGGGGCTGACCTTCCCTGGGACCGATTTCTGTGTCTCCTGTGCAGGTGAGAATACAAGGCAGAGAAATTTGAGATGCACCCATTACTATCATCTAATAGTACCCGCATGCTGGGCAGGCCTGCCAGAAACTCAGGTCATGCCAGCGGTGCTTATTCAGTAATTCTCAAGAGTTCTTTGATGTATGAATGACTATATTTAGTAACTCTTATCAGCCTAATTATAGTTGGCAGTGTGTCTATTTCCATTTTTGTCCCTTAACCTTCCTTTCTCCAGAATGCTGAAGGAAAGACTGAGTAAGCAAATAATTTCATCTAGGAAAAAAAATTAAAGTTTTAGAATTAATGAAGGAATTTCTCATTCACATTTCAAAGCTCAGTTGAATATTTATCTCCTCTTTGAAGCTGGTTTATTCCAGATCATAGTGGTTTCTCCTTCCTTCAACTCATATGACTAATTCTAAGGATGGCAAAAATGTTTCACCACATATACTTAATAATTGGGAGTAACTAGCCGGAATACTTTGTGGAGAATTGTGAGACCATGTCCCAATTCTTGGGAAAGGCAGCCATGAGCAATGTGGTCCGTGAAGCCGGCATATGGAGGTTGCAGCATGCATGTTATATATTTAATTACACTTGCCCGACTAGTTCTTTAAAAGCCTTTCTGCAGAAGATAGCTTTTTTTTTTTTTACAGAGAAGCAATGAAATCTCATGCAACAAGTGTTCTTTTTCCAAATGGGTTTGGAAAACATTGGAACGTATGAAACTTTTGGGAATTCACAATGAACATTACCATAACAAACGCTGTGAGAAATCGTGCATTAAAGAAACCTGTTTGAATACATATAATCTAGAATCTTCCTTTTTTTAACTACAGAATTTCTTTTCTCCATAATATCCTAACCTCTAATCATCACATAACATCCTGTGATAAACTTTGTTTTATTCTCTTGTGTAGAAATATAACTCTTGAATTATTTACCTTTTTGTGTATTTGTTTCTCTCTCTCTCTCTGCAGCTGAGCTATAAACTTATTGAGAACAGGGACTATGTCCTAAACTTGTATGCGCCACAGAATCTAAATCAATGCCATGTACGTGGTTGGAGTTCAATATGTATTTTTTGGATGTCTTAACTAAGTTTACCATAGTAATAATGATGGCTATAGACGCTTCACAGATTCGCTGGTGTATTCCCAGTGCTTAGAATCTTGTTAGAACTGAATTAAAATTTATTGCATGTTAGAATTATGTGTTAAGACATATGAAGATACAAAGATAAAACACAGTTCTTGAAATAAAGGAGCCTACAGGTTTTTGAGGCAATTTTAAAATTTTATTTGTTTTATTTTTACTTTTTTTCCAGTTTTATTGAGCTGTAATTGACATGTAACATTGTGTAAGTTTAAGGTGGATGATGTGATGAGTGGATACACATATATATTGTGAAATGTTTACCACAATAAGATTAGTTACCACATCCTTCACCTCACTTAATTACCGTTTTGTTGTTTTTGTTGTTATGGTGAGAACATTACTCTCACAGCAACTTTTGAGCACACAATACAGTATTGTTAACCATGCTGTACCTTAGATCTCCAGAGCTTATCCATCTTATAACTGAAAGTTTATACCCTTTTTCCACCATCTGCCAGTTCCCTCCACACCCCTGCCCCTGGCAAACACCATTCCCTTCTCTGGTTCTACGAGGTCGACGTTTTTAGATCCCATATATAGGTGAGGTCATACAGTGTTTGTCTTTCTCTGTCTGACATTTCCCTTAGCATAATGTTGAGCCAACTTTTAAATAAAGGCAGCGGGCTCATGTTGCAGCAGAAGAGAATGAAGTGAAAATGTAGAGAAGAGCCTGACAGCGAGTGTTGGCTTCCCTGGAAGAGGTTACCTGAGATGAGGCTCCATCTGGACCGAATGTGCTGGATGCTCGGATGCTTATGAAGCAGTATAGCCAGTGGTGACATGCTTTTTTTCTGCTCAGACTGCTGAAGTTCAAGACTTAGCTCTGCCACTTGCCAGCTGTATGACCTCAAGTCAATCTCAACTACTCATCTAGAAAATAGAATGAAAAGAGTGCCTACCTGGTAGGGTTACTGTAAACATTACATAAGACATCTATAGAATTTGACATAGTACCCATTCCATGTAGTAGGCAGAAATCAATACATGCAATGTATTATTTTTGCTAGAGTGGATTAGAAAAAACATAGAAAGGTCTTTAAACTTTTTTTTTTCTAAGGAAGACTAGCCCTGAGCTAACTTCTGTTACCAATCTTCCTCTTTTTTTTGCTTGAGGAAGACTAGCTGTGAGCTAACATCGGTGCCAGTCTTCCTCCACTTTACATGTGGGTCACTGCCACAGTCTGGTCGACAAGTGGTGCAGGCCCACACCTGGGGTCTGAACCCACAAACCTGGGCCGCAGAAGTGGAGTGTGCTGAACATAACCATTATGCCACGGGGCCAGCCCCTAAACGTTTTTTTGGGGGGTGAGGAAGATTGGCCCTGAGCCAACATCTGTGCCCATTTTCCTCTGTTTTGTATGTGGGATGCCGCAACAACATGGCTTGATGAGTGGTGCCTCAGTCTGTGCTTGGGATCCGAACCTGTGAACCCCGGGCTGTGGCCGTGGAGCACATGCACTTAACCCCTACGTCACTAGGCCGGCCCCCATTTGCTTGCTTTTTTTAAATAGGCATTTTTCTCTTTTCCCTTTTTAAAATTCATTATTTATTTCTTCCAACAGTACCAATAATTCTTTCAAGTTTAACATTGTCAGGTTTAGAATTATATATTTTAAAACAATTCCTCCATTGTGTTACTAAAAATATCATAGATGATTGTAACAAAGATTCTTAAACATCCCATTTGTTTCTCCTTATTTCTGTTGGCTATTTAGGCTTTTCTCAATTTAGACAAAGCATGGAGTGAGCACCAGCTTATGTTATGAGCTTCCCTCAGAAGTCATGAGGTCTATTTTGGAACTTAGCTGGAGGACTGTCCCTCAGAACACTATTATTCTTCCTGGACAAGAAAAACATAGCAAGGAAGAAATAACTTGATAAACCTCCTGAATCTTTACTATGTTTCAGAAACTTGTTGTTATATCTGAAAGCCTCATAGCAATCTTATGAGGCGAGTACTAACATTCTTTTAATAAGGAACTGGAAGCGTAGGGAAGTTAAGAAACTCACCCAAAGTTAAATTGCTAGTAACTAGTTGAACGGTCAGTCTGATCTGAGTCTATAGTTTTAGCACTACCCTATGCCATCTTTTACCCATGACTTTTGACACAGTACTACTATTTTTATAGTTAAAATATGAATGATAAAGCAGAGGTAGGCCATTTCAGACTGCTCGTGCTGCCAGGACGTTGGAATACCTTCCACTTTTCTTCATACATACACCAACTCTCCGGATATGTTTTAATCTGAAAAAGAAACAAAAATGTTTTGCTGTAACTTTAAAAAAGCTGTAATTTGTTCTATAGACTTGAACACTTTCAAGTCTTTCACATTCACTCAACACCTACTGAAAACTCCCATTCATGGTGAGTCAGCTACTAAGTGTACAGACAGTTCTCAGGCTTATGAATAAGAGAATTGCGATGACTACCATTGTGTAAATCTTTCTTTTGCAGCCAGAATTTGAGGTTTAAATAAATGGCTGTCTTGATTACCTACTGATCCCCTTGTGAGACTAAGTTTTTGTCTCATTGACTCATCTGAGACTTATTAGTCATCTATAAAGCAACTAGAACATGATGAAGAAGAGGAAGAGTTAATTATTTTATTTATGTTATAAAGTATTTAAAAAACATGTGTTTGGCGTTAGCCAAAGCGTGTGTGTTTTTTCACTGTTTGTTTTTTTCCATAGAAGCTCTAAGCCTCAACTTGGCTTCCATCTGGTAAGTGCTCTGAAAATGTCATCGTCCTGGAAAAGCTCTCAAAATGATAAGTTGGAAAAAAGAAGGCAGAGACTTTTGCTTCTGGACCTTCCACCATATGAAAGAAGATTCTGCATAAATCCTGCATTAAGAAATTTTTCTTGCATCACTAAACTTGCAGGAAGAAAGGAAAATCTCCAAGAGCACCAAACACGCAAACACGTGAAGAAGAAAACACAAAAAATAATCGATGATGTAAAATCGGAGCGATGAGTGCTGTTGGTTGTAATGCCTTTGCCAGAGCTAAGATAAGGAGACTGAGCCTTAGGAATGCAACAAGGCTGAGTTGCTGATTCCAAGACTCCCAGATTAAACTGGGATCCTGGAATGGCTAGAGTGTTCTCAAGTCAGTAGTACTAGCTGAGTTCAGAAGAAATAAATTTAATTCTTCTCTGGATGACAGTATATTCAATTTAGGCCCTGTGTTTTCCCAAAATATTGTAGAGCAGGGCCTACTAAGAAAAGTGAGAAATGGTAGAATCCTCATGCTTCAAGGTGAGACCCTCTCCATTTAGTGTTACTTTTTCTCTCTCTTACCTTCTTTTCTTCTTTCTTACGGTAAAACAGCTCCACTCTAGGAGTACCGGTGAACCAGACATGAAGCAGACCTTGCAGGGACTGAAACCTAGCTTGAAATAATCTCAATTTCTAAACTGCATTAAGGTGACCCAGATTGTTAGAGCCCTTAACCACTTGCCAAAAGCAATATAAAGTCTCTCTCTGGGAAGATAATATGGGCCTAAATTTAATTCTAAAAATTTTATATATAATGTCTGGCACTCAAGTAAATAAGTAATAAAAAGGGCACATAAGTAAGATAATATGATAAAAATTTAAGAAAAACAATTGATGATGGAATAGGCCCATAGGAGATCCAGAAAATGGAGGTCATGGACACAGATTATAAAGTAACTATACTGACTACGTTGAAGATAATTTTAGCAGAGAACTAAATGGAAATTCTGGAACTAAACAAATAATAATAATAATAAAAAAATCTGAAGTGGAGAACTCAGTAGTGAGTGTGACATAGATTAAATCCAGCGGAAGAGAAGATTAACGAATGAGAAGATAGTTCAAAGAAAATATTTTTTTTTAAGATAGAAAAATAGATAAAATAGTATGAGAAACTTAGAGAATGGTCTGAGAAAGGTCTAACATATGGATAATTAGAGATGCTGGATGAGAGGAGAAAGAAAAGAAAGCAGAAGTGTATTTGAAATGATAACGGACTTAAAATTTTACAAAAATGATTAAAGACATCAAGCTGTAGATTGAAGGTGCTTTATGAAACTCAAGCAGGGTAAATAAAAGCAAAATGAAACATAGGCACATCATAGTGAAACCGCTGAACTACAAAGACAGAGAAATACTCAAAAGCAGCCGGAAAAAGAAATTTTGTAACTCCAAAGGAATGGAAATAAGATTAACTATCTAAGGTCATGGTGTGTAGCTAAAGCCATGCTGAGAGAAATTTTTAGTTTTAAATACGTATATTAGAAAAGAAGCAAGATTAAAGCCCATGAGCTGAAGAGAAGCAGTGGAAGCTGGAAGACAATGAAATAAGTGATGAAGAAAATAACTCCTGATCTAGAATCCTATTTCCAATAAAAATATTCTATATAAATGAAAGTGAAATAAAAGCATTCTTCATATAACCCAAAACAGAGTTCATCACTCGCAGATCCACGCTAACAGAAATAGTAAAGCATGTCCTTCACTGAGAAAGGGAGAAGGACTCCAGACAGAAGACTGGAAATGCAAGGAAAAGTAAAGAGCACCCCAAAGGGTAATGTGTGGGTAAACCTAAGGAAATATTTACTGTTAATAATAATAATAATAATAGTAGTAGTAGTAGTAATAATACCATCTTTGGAATTTAAAATATACAGAGGTAAAGCACGTGACAATAGCATCATATAAATCTGAAGAGTGGTAAACTAAGGTCACGTGTTCTAAGGTTCCTGCATTGTCTTGGAAGAAGTAAAAGTACTAAATTATGATAGATTTTGATAAATCAAGAATCTATGTTTTAATATCTCAAGGTAAACCTCCTCCCAACCCAATAAAAAAGAACAGTAAAGGGTGTATAACTAAAATGGTCAATTATTCAAAGAAGGTGAGAAAGAGAAAAAGTAACACTGAATGGTGGTATTTTTAGCTTGATTCTCTGTGATCGGAGAAAATTTACTAAAATACAGTATGTGCTGGGCCAGAAAGCATGTCTCAACACATTTAAAGGGATTAAAATAAAATAGAGTATGCTCACTGACCACAGTGGAATAAAGATAAAAGGTCCATACCAATAAGATAAGTAGAAATTCCCCCAAATGTTTGGAAAACAAACAATATGCTTCTAAGTAATCTGTGAGTCAAAGAAGAAATTACAATGGAAATTAGAGAACATTTAAAAATGTTCATATACTACTTATCAAGCTCATGGTATGTAGCTAAAACCATGCTGAAAGAGAAATTTTTAGTTTTAGATACATATATTAGCAGAGAGGAAAGATTAAAATCAATGAGCTAAGCATCAAGAAGTTAGAAAAATCAGCAAATGAATCCTGAAGAGAGTAGAGGAAGGATAGAAATCATAAAGAGGAGAAAAAATCAATGGTAGATGTTTTAAAAATGTTTTAAAAAAACAACAAAACCAAAAAGTGAAACTTTGAAAAGAATAATAAAATTTGATAAACTCCTTAGAGACTGATCAAGGAAAAAAAAGAGAGAGAAAAAATGCAGAAATACTTAACATTGGAAATGAAAGGTGACATTTCTGCAGATCCTTATGTATCCAACTTCATGCCAAAAAAATTTGGATGAATTTAACAAAGTCTTAGAAAAATATAACATTAAAACGGATGCAACAAGAACTAGAAAATTTGAATATTCTTGAATAAAGATATTTGCCAGTGAATTTTATAAAATATTGAAGAAAAAATGCTAATTTTATTAACTTTTCTGGAGAATAAAATAGGAGGAAATACTCCCCAGCTCACTGTATGAGGCTAGTATAATTTTCATAAAAAAATTTTTTAAAGGATATTAAAAAATGAAAATTATAGGCCAAACAAACTCATAGTGATGAAAGTCCTAAAAGTTCAATTAGGAAACTGAATCAAGCAATATATAAAAACTGTAAGATATTGATCTCATTTGATTTATTCCACAAGTGCAAGGTAGTTTTAATATTAGAAAATCAGTCAATGTAGTCTACATTAATACCATAAATGAGAAAATGATGGGATCATTTCAATAGATTCAGAAGAATTATTTGTGAAATTTAATGTTATTGATGGTAAAAACTCTTCTCTAACTGAGAATAGAATGAAACTTCCTTAATTTGATACAGGATATTCTAAAACAAAAAAATCAAACAAAACAAACTACAGCAGACATCATATCCAATGGTCAAATGTTAAAAGCTTCCTCTCTGAGATAGGAACAATATAAGGGTACCAGCTATCATCACTGTTAGTCAGCACTTTACTATAGGTCCTAGGCACTGCAATAAGTCAAGGAAAAGAAATAAAAATATAATTGGAAAGAAAAGAAAACTTGTCATTATTCATGCACAATATGGTTTCGTGCTTGGAAAATTCAAAAGAATCACTGATAAATTATTAGAATTAATAAAAGATTTTAGCAATTTTGTTGCACATAAGGTCAATATGAAAAGAACATCACCCATGTGCCAGTGGTGAATTTCGGCGCGCTCTGACTCAACGGCCTGGGTTCATTTCCTATGTGCACACCTACACCACTCGTCTGTCAACGGCCATGCTGTGGCAACAGCTCACATACAAAAAGAGCAAAAAAGAGGAGGATTGGTAGCAGATGTTAGCTCAGGGCTAATTTTCCTCAGCCAAAAAAAAAAAAATCATATTTTTATATATCAGCAATGAGTTAGAAAATGAAATCAAATAAAATTACAATTACAGTAGCATTAAAAAGACACACACATACACACACAACAAATACCTAGGAATAACTATGACAAAAATTGGGCAAGACCACTATTCAAAAAACAATAAAAAATATTAAAATTTTTTAATTTTAAAGTTTTAAAAAGGCTTAAATAAATGGAGGAATATACTGTATTCATGGCTTGAATCAATATTTCAAAGATGTCAGTTGTCTCCAATATGAGCCACTGGATTCAGTGAAATCCCAGTGAACATGCTGACTGATTTTTATGTAGAAATCAACAAGTTGATTCTAAAACTTATACAGCAACACAAAGAACCAATAACCAAGAATATTCAAATATCTTAATGAAGAAAATCAGGATGAGAGAAGTTTATCTAATACTAAGATTATTATGAAGTTACAGTAATTATAATAATAATAATAATAATGTGGTGCTGGCACAAGGATGGATAAATAGACCAACATAAGAGAATACTGCCCAGAAACAAACACACATGTATATATCCACTTGATTTATAATAAAGAAGTAACTACAGAAAAAGGAGATCTTCTCTATAAATGGTTCTGGGTCAACTAGCTATCCATATAGACAAAAATGATACTTGGTCCCTACCAGCTACCACATACAAATATCAATTCCAGATGGATGTTAGATCTTTTTGAAAATAATCTAGAATATCTTCACGACTTTGAGGATAGTGATAGATTTTTTAAGCAGCACACACAAAACATTAATCATAAAAGAAAAGATCGATATACTAGAGAAGCTTAAAATTGAGAACTTCTGTTCATCAAATGAGTGAGAAGACAGGACACAGAGGGTGAGCACATATTCATGACACTTATAATCAACAAAAAATTTGTATTCAGAATATATAAAGAATACTTAGAAAGGATAAGATATGGATAAGCATGAGAGATGTAAAAAAACCCCCAAAACCACAGAATTAATCTAATTAAAGCAGAGAGAAAGAAATAGTAAAATTTAGAGCATAAAATAAGGAGAAAGAATCAGAATGAAATAGAAATTGTCAATCATGTCAGTTTCTGAAATATTAATAAAGTCAACAAATTTTGACTAGATTGATAAAGAACACATAAATAATATTAATAAAAATTGACATAACTACAGATTCTGTACAGAATAAGAAGAGAATACAATGAACAATTTTGTGCCAATATATTGGAAACTTAAACAAAATGAATAATTTCTTAGAAAAATGACTTAACCAAAACTGACTCAAGAAGAAATAGAAAGCTGAATAGTCTTAGGATCATTAGCTTCACAAAGAGAAAACAACAGGGACAAATGGTTTTAGGGGAAACTTTTACCAAGATGATTATAATCTTACTAAATGTTTCCTTAAGAAAAGAAAAGAGAAAATATTCCAAACACATGTTATTAGACTAGTTTGACCTTGATAACAAAATCATAAACAGGTATTGTGATAAATAAAACATAGATGAAAATTCTTTGACGCCTCTACCATAGAGAGGTGGGGTTTACTTCCCCTCTAGGGTATTCACTGCTTGAGACTGTTTTTATCAATAAAGGATGGCAGATGGCAGACATGGTGCTATGCCAGTTCTGGATCTAGCTTTTAAGAGGACTGGCAGGTGTAGCCTTGGGCTCTTGGAGCCCTGAGCCACGATGTAAGAAGGGTGACCACCCTGTTACCGAGAGCACGTGCAGAGGCCCTGCGACTGTTTGGAGGGACCCAGCCGAGCCTAGCATTTCAGCCTTCCCTGCTAAGACACCAGACATTTGAATTTGTCTTGAACTTCAGCCCAGTCCAGCCACTAGCTGAATACCACTCAGTGATCTCAGTCAATGCCACATGGCACTGAAAAATATCCCAGTGAAGCTCCGTCCAAATTTCCAACCCACAAAATTAGGAGACATAATAAAAATGTTGTTATTGTTATTTTAAGCCTCTGTGTTTGGGAGAACTTTGGTATGCAGCAATAAATAGCTGGAAAAGATTGTATGAGGGAGCACATTTGCCGTCTGATATCAGGCATGAACATAGATGCAAAAACCTAGAAAACTATTTGCAAATCAAACCCAGTGAAGTAAAAAAAAAGAACACATCATGACCAAATTGGGTTTATTCCACGTATGCAAGATAATTTAATATTAGAAACATCATTAATGTAATTCACTGCATTAATAGATTCAAGAAGAAAAATGTGATTTTATTTCAATAAATGCAAATAAAACATTGACATAAGTCAACACACATTCACCATAAAAACTCAGAAAAATAGGAACGGAAGGGTATTTTTTAATTTTGATAAAAGTCTCTATCAAAAATGAACAGCAAACATCATTCTTAGTGAAATAATTTATTAGCATTTCATTTAAAATCAGAGGTTGTTATCATCGACATTTCCATTTAACATTATCCTGGAGACCCTAGCTAACATGGTAATACATGAAAAAGAAATAAAAAGCATTACAAATACCATTTATAACAGCAAAAAAAAAAAAAATAGATACAGACTAACAAACCTAACAGAAGATAGGCAACTTATCTGGAAACAATTTAAAACTACTGAAAGTCATTAAAGAGTTCATATAAATGAAAGATGTAATATTTCATGTATGGAAAGGGTCAATATGACAAAGAGCTGTGTTTTCCACAAATTAATCTTTAGAATTAATGAAATTTCAATAAAAACTCTGACTTTTTTTTTAGTGAAAATTAACAAGCTGATTCTAAAATTTTATATGAAAGAGGAAAATCCCGAGAATAAACAAGATGTTCTTGAAGAAGAAAATTAAGAAGAAAAATATGGTGGGAGGACTTGCCATGTCAGATGTCATGACGTGTTATAAAGCTGTAGTGGTTAATGTATTTAATATGTGTGAAAGGATAAGCATACTGATCAATGCTGCTGAATAGAGAACCCCCAAATAATGTACAAAAATATAATCTTTAATATTTTATGTATAATATCTATAATAATCAAGGAGTACTAAATGTAATAGAGATCTCTCACTTGCAGCTCTAAACTAAAGAAGCCATTTATCAGTTTAAAAAAAAATCACTCAGGTTGGTATATCTCAGGTCATCTGATTTGCAAGGGCAGAAAATTCATGACAATTAGAATTGTTGTATGGGCACCTACACAGACCACACTACTGTTTCATGGTTCCAATGAACATTCTGTTCCCTCTATTGCCTGACTAGTTCCTAATCATTTTAAAAAACCCATTTCAGGTACTGAAATGTTCCGTTCTTAATTAAGTTTCTCTGGGCTAGCTTAAGAATAGTTCATCGGTCTCTTTGCAGTACTGTCTTTGCGAGGTATATAAATTACTAATGCATTTTTGGACTTGAATCATAGTAATGCAATTTATTTATATGTTTGCTCTGTTAGATTGAGTTTCTTGAAGATAGACAGCCCTTTTTATAGACAGCAATTTTTGCCAGTCTGTCCACGAGGTTTTGAAGATGCAGAAATAAATATGTGTTGAGAACGTGGTTGGGTTCATGAAAAGGACTGAGAGAAAAAGGAAAGCAAAGGAAAAGAAGAAAGAATGGAGAGGTAGTAACATCTTTTGAGTTATCTACTGTGCTCTAAGCACTATGCTGGTCACATTTACATGCATGGAGTCATGGAATTATAGAGCTGGAATGGACTTGGAGACCATTTACCAAGTCTTCTTATTTTACAGAAATCACTAAGCCCCAAAGAGGTTTTGTGGCTCCTCCAAGGTCACCTGGCTGTTTGGTCGTAAAGCACTAAAATTCAGACATCCTAACTCCTAGGCCAGTGTTACTTCCCCTATATCATATTGCTTCTTGTTCTGGCCATTCTAAAATAAAAGGAGACAATTTAGTATCTCAGAACCCATGCATATTATCTGACCATGGCATACCAGCAGAATGTCATAATGCTTCCAAAATAACACTTTTAAATTTGCCTGACAGGTTGTTTTGTATCATTACCTTGCTTTGAGAACTCAAGTACACATTCCTATGGATTATGTGATTTAATACTAAATTATGTACCATGATTTAGTCTCTATCTTATTTGTAAAACCCAAATATCATCAAATTATTCTAACATATGTTAAAGAGAATAATATCTATATGAACCCCGGGCTAGACAAGGAGCATTATTCTTATTAAAAAACTCAAGTGTATGTAAATTTACAGAATTAAGCACTTTTAATATTTAGATTATATGACTGTCTATAATTACATCAGGTCAAAACCTCTCCCTCAAATTTGGTTTCAACCTGGGTTATATCCAATCAATCAAGACACTTTTATTTAATATTTGCTTTTACACTTTTGCATAAAGTCTAATAATCCACTTACTTTGATTTAATTCTCTAAAGCCTGAAGTGTTTTCGAATAAGCTTTGCCTTCAGTTCCTAATAGGATTCCTTCCCTCTCATAAAAAAGTTGGTCTCATTTAGATTGCAAGAACTACACAGAGATAAAATGAAATATTTTTCCTGGCTTATAATGATATCTCAATATGAATCTGTACCATTAAGCCACCTAGTTAACTAAAAAAAATTCTACCGAAGATCATGCATAAATCCGAAGTTTTAGATGTTAGGCCGTTACAGACACTTCCAAATAACACTGGTCATTTGTCAGAGATCTGAACTCAACAGAATTTTCCTTGTTCTCTGGAGACGAAGGTGACGGAAGGGGAGCCATTGTGAATAGAGAGAAAAGATTCTCAGAATGTCGTCTAACTTCTCTTTTCTGGGTCACTAGAAATATTTTGACTAACATGTCCCCAGACTGTTGAAGAATGTACTGGAAGTTTTCTCCTATCTTCCCTGACCTCTCCAAATGCAGGTATTGGATTAATCAATTTGAAAGTCTGAAATTCTCAGCTCTTCCTAAACTGAATTTCTGAAAATCTATCTCAGTAATAGATTGCTATGAGAGATGTGTTTATTAAAACCCTTAGAAATGGTGCTATTGGAACGTCGTGTATGTGATTTGATTCTCTTCCAGCTCTGTTGTTTCACCGTGTGTGTGTGCGCGTGTGTGTGTGTGTATCTTAATCTGCGACTTAGTCTATTTTCTCACATATGAATGGGGCAGGAGTGGTTGCCATCTTGCTGCTCTACCCTGGCACCCTCTCCTTCGGGGGAAGTGGTCCTGTGGTTTTGCTGGGGGCAGCCAGTCACACAGGTCACACAGTCTCACACCCACTGCCCTGGTCACAGAGGTAGATGACCAGCTGACTGGGCCAATGGTTGTGGGTGCAGTGACCCGGCCGGGGGTCAGCAAGGGGTCTAGACTAAGTTAGCCAGCATCCTCCGGGACGTTCTAAACAGAAGCTGGGAGAGGGAAAATATCTTTCCTCTGTGTTCAGGAGCTGTGAAAATGTGGCCATGTCCTCTTCCATGTGAAAACACGGGGAGAGCAGCGCCATCCTGCAGTGATGAGTCAGATAGGGAGACAGAGAGCAGAGACAGGGCTGACGACATTTGAGTCCCTGCTCCTGGCCCTGTACCCAGAGGGGCCCTTGTTCCTGTTCTTCCTTTGATTCTGGGGTGTAATCCAGGATCTTCAGGAAATACTCTTTTCATGCAAACAGATTTGAGGTGTGTTTTCCTGATAAAACAATTAGCTATCTAACTATTCTTTTTTAAAAAATGACAAAAATAAGAAAAGAAGGCTGCTAAAAGTCGGCTCTATTTTGGAGATAAGTCAGGTGTTTGTATCTCACGTGGATGTGGGTGAGCAGCAACATGCTGGGGAGTTTCACCCTTGCTAGGTTAATATATGCAGCTGTCAGCAGACCTTCAAATCAGAGAAGGTATCCTTATATGGCCTCTCCCGAGGGGTCTTCACTTCTTCTGTGGGACTCTTGGCAGTCAGGCCAGGTCCTGGGGGTCGGGGGATCCTGATTGAGTTGGCTGCTTTCTCTAGGCAGCAGTACTTCCGGTCTTGACCAGTGTCTCGAGGCCACCCAGTGAAGAGGAGTGACTCACTTACTCCCTTGGCCAAATTAGGTTTGTACCAAAATGTGCTTTCACAGAATTGTGCAGCACTGATGTTTTTTCCAAAGCTTCTACTCTTGCCAGCACATTTATAAACAAAATCTTAAGAAGAAAATTTGACAAGGTTTCTGAACAGAAATTTAAAGCAATTTGCTGATGGTGTTAGCTCCTCAGCTAGGGGGCAGGTAATATCCTGTCTATTAGAGAGAGGGATGAAGGATGGCAGAGCAATACGTACTTGCCTCGAGTCATCCGAGGGGTGTAAATGGAAGAACGAGAACACTGTGTGGGAAAATGAGGTGGCGTTGAGAGGCATGGCTTTGTCTTGAGTTTACGTGCATGCTCTGAAGTTTTTCCTGTGATAAAAGGAAAATGCTTTAAGAAATTCTTTTGAAAGCAGTTACACCTCTGAAATGTGCTGTAATAATATCTGCTTCTGGCAATGGAGCTGACGTATTTCAGCTCAAATCACACATAGAGATGTTATTTTAAAAGCAACAATCCAGCAATTACTCATGATGTGATCCAACTTAATGCATCATATTCCTGACTCTAACAAGTAGCAGTGCTTGGGAGGAAACACGTTCTTTAAAGTTTTTATTTTTATTGCAGTAACAGTGATTTGTGGCATTATATAAATTTCAGGTGTATATCATTATGTTTCGACTTCTGTATAGACTACATCGTGTTCACCACCAAGAGTCTAGTTGCCATCCATCACCATGCCTCTGTGTCCCTTTGCCCCTTTCACCCTCCTCCTGCCCCCTTCCCCTCTGGTGACCACCAATCTCTTCTCCGTATCTATGTGCTTGTTTGTTTATCTTCTACATGTGAGTGAAATCATACCGTATTTGTCTTTCTCTGTCTGACTTATTTCACTTAGCATAATGTCCTCAAGGTCCATCTATGTTGTCACAAATGTCAAGATTTCATCTTTTTTACGGCTGAATAGTATTCCACGTCTTAATCCACTCATCCTCTTCTTAATCCATTCATCTTTTGATGGGCACTTAGATTGCTTCCAAGTCTTAGCTATTGTGAATAATGCTGCAATGAACAGAGGGGTGCATATATCTTCTTGAATTAGTACTTTCGTGTTCTTTGGATAAATACCCAGAAGTGGAGTAGCTGGATTATATAGTAGCTCTATTTTTAATTTTTAAGGAATCTCTATACTCTTTTCCATAGTTGCTGCACCAATTTATCTTCCCACCAGCAGTGTACAAGGGTTCCGTTTTCTCCATATCCTCTCCAACACTTGTTACGTCTTCTCTTTTTAAAAATAGCCATTCTGACAGAAGTGAAGAAGTGATATCTCATTGTGGTTTTGATTTGTAGGAAATGTTGCATTTTAATTGATGATACCAATGTGAAGTTTCATACAGTAAAGGTGAAGGTAAAGAACAAAGACAGCACACAATTGTTTGACAACATTTAAAGCGATGTCCAGGTGTAGAGTTATTCTCCTGCACATTTTAGGTAGAGTTTGGCTGTGTATTATTGGTTTAGATTAGAGTTTAATTGAGTATTCAAAGAACATTGTCCAAGTATTTATGTTCTTAGTTGATGTTATATATAGTAGTATATTTTCTTTTGTGGGGCTCAGTTTCATTTTAAAAAGCTGTCTTTCATGTAACATATGCTTTTACTAATGGATCATAGTAGTTGTTAATAAAATGTTAATACATTATTCATATATTTCATCAGAAACAATGGATAATCTTTCTTCGTTACAAGACAAAATGAGTTCCAATGATTGAACTAAAAGATTGAGACAAAATAAGGGATGAACCAAATAATTTTCCTTGACTAAACGCAGGTAGTGATGTAATTCCATGCACATTGAGGTAAACATCATTACAGAATTATATTTCCATGTTTACGTAATTTTGTGATTCATGTGTATGCCCTGTAAGCAACTTTTGTCTCAGACTGTGAGTGGATTAAATGAAAGTTCTCCATCATGATATCATGTAAACAGTTGCCACTCAAAGTGTGGTCTGTGGACCTGCATCGTCTTCATCACCTGCGAGTTTGTTAGAAATTCAGAATCTCTGAACCAGAATCTCTGTGTTGGCAAGGAGCTCAGGGATCTGTATTTTAACAAGCCCTCTCGGTGAGTCAATGTAGACATTATAGCATTTTAATTCCTCGGGTTTCGGTGTTGATTAGGACTTTCTATTCAAGAACCATCATAAGATCTGGGTTTTCCCCTTTCCCTCATGGACGCTTACCTGAATAAATAATCAGATTCCACAAGAGAAGAACTGGGTCAATTACTAATATTGTATGTCAAGTACTTCCTCATGGGGACCTAATCATTCCTTAAGTTGGTGGGTTCAAAGAGCTGGCTAAATTCTGGAAACTGGCAAGGGTTTGTGGCACTCCAATGGTGCAAGTGATCTATCTCAGCCTTATGCTCATCCTTTTTTTTCAGTAATTTTTGTTTTAGTAAATTTATAGAGTTGTTTAACCACTACCACTGTCTAGTTTTAGAACATTTCCATTCCTCACAAAATTCCCTTGAGCCCATTTGAAGTCATTCCTCACTCCCACCTCTAGTCCTAGACAACCTCTGATCAGCTTTGTGTCTCTATGAATTTGTCTTTTTTGAACATCTTATATAAATGGCATCGTATAATATGTACTCTCTTGTGCCCAGCTTCTTTCAATTTGCATAATGTTTTTGAGGTTCATCCATTTTGTAGAATATATAAATATTTTCTTTTTCTACTGCTGAATAGTATTCCATTACATGGATAGTACATTTTGTTTATCCCTCCATCAATTGATGGATATTATGAATAATACTGCTATGAACATTATGTACATATCTCTGTGTGGATACGTTTTCACCTCTTGTGGGTAGATACCTAAGAGTGGAATTGCTGGGTCATATGATAAGCTTGTATTTAAATTTTTAAAGAAATTACCCAGCTTATTTCCAAAGTGGCTATACCATTTTACATTCCCATCAGTAGTGTTAAGAGGGTTTAAATTTCTCTACATCCTTGCCTACACTTGGTATTATCTATATTTTTGATTGTAGCTATTCTTGTGAGTGTGTAGTGGTATCTTTTCGTGGTATTAATTGGCACTTCACTAATGACTAATGATGTTGAGCACTTTTTTTGTGATTATAGTCATTTGTATGTTTTCTTTGGTGAAATGTCTATTCAAGCCTATTTTTATATTTGGTTGTATACTTTCTTCTTACTGAGTTGTTAAGAGTTCTTTATATATTCTCAGTACAAGTCCTTTATCAGATATATGATTTGCAAATATTTTCTCCTAGTCTGTGGATTGTCTTTTAATTTTCGTTTCTTTCTTTTTTTTTTTTTTGGTGAGGAAGATTGGCCCTGAGCTAACATCTGTTGCCAATCTTCCTTTTTTGATTGAGAAAGATTGTTGCTGAACTAACATCTGTGCCAATCTTCCTCTATTTTGTATGTATGATGCCACCACAGCATGGCTTGATGAGCAGTGTGTAGGTCTGCGCCCGGGATCTGAATCCACAAACCCAGGGCCGCCAAACCGGAGTGTGCAAAGTTAACCACTACGGCACCGGGGCTGCCCCTCTTTTAATTTTCTTAATGATGTATTTTGAAGCACAAAAGTTTTTGAATTTTAATGAATTTCAATTCATCAGTTTTTTTCCTTTTATACCTGGTGATTGTTGTATTGTATCTAAGAACTTTTTGCCTAATCGATGTCACAGAAATTTTTTTCTATGTTTTCTTCTAGAAGGTTTATAGTTTTAGATCTTTTTGTGTGTGTGTGTGTGTGTGTGAGAAAGATCGGCCCTGAGCTAACATCTGCCAATCCTTCTCTTTTTTTGCTGAGGAAGACCGGCCCTGGGCTAACATCCATGGCCGTCTTCCTCCACTTTATACGGGACGCAGCCACATCACGGCCTGACAAGCGGTGCGTCAGAGCGCGCCCGGGGTTCCGAACCCGTGAGCGCCGGGCCGCCGCAGTGGAGCACACACACTTAATAGCTTGCGCCACCGGGCCGGCCGCTATAGTTTTAGATCTTTATGTCTGTGATCCACTTTTAGGTCATATATGTGTGCGCTAGCTAATTGACTTAATTAATGGTGTTAGTAAAAGATTCATGTTTGTGTTTAAAGATGTTCGGTTGTCCCAGCACCATTTGTTGAAGAGAGTGTCTTTCCCCATTGAATTGTCTCGGCACCTTTGTCAAAAAACTATTGAATATAAAGATAAGGGTTCTTGATTCTCAGTCCTGTTCCATTGATCTCTATGCCTCTATTTATGTTAATACTACACTGTCTTGATTACTATAACTTTATAGTAAGTTTTGAAATCAGATAGTGTAAGATCTCCAACTTTGTTCTTTTTTTTCAAAGTTGTTTTGGCTATTCACGTTGCTAATAGAACTTCAAATCATTCTGGAAGGAAGGTTAAATTTGTGATACAACCATATTAGGACTGGGTATGCAATATTTTGTAGATATATCAACTTTAATGGATATGTAAAGCCTCCTGTTGGCAGCAAGGAATCTAACAAATGACATATGGCAGTAATTTCTGATTTTTAACTTATGATAATTTTTTCAGAAAGCCTGAGAAAATTTTAAGAACTCAGAGGCCTGCATATGATTGACAATTTTAATAAATACTTTTCTTAAATCTTTATGCCTCTCTCTACTGACTAGGATTTCTCTGTGGACATGTACATGTGCAATAGCTTGACTGTATTAATCAAATCTCCTTGTGGAACCGTCGTCTTTGACACTTTCTGTGTTTAACCGGATGATACTTCTTGTCATTGTTATTGATTATCTGAATTCATCAATAAATTTTAAAAATACTTCTTTAGTTGTACAGTTTGGCTGTGACAAAGTTTTTATAGACTACTTTATTCAGATTATGTCAGACAAATACATATCAAAGATTTTCTGACTGTACAATATTAGTGGATTCATCAGTCTGCGGAGAATTGTGTTGGCTTTGCCATTCTCTGAATAATAATTGCTGCTTTACTTTCTGTTCATCTCTGTCATTTTAAAATGCACTCTGTTATTTGGCAGGGGCACCTTATCAGTCATTTTGCTTGCTTTGTCCACAGTGCATTGCTTTTACATTTTTTTGCTGGTAGGATTCTGCATGTTTCACCAATTATTTCATGACACCATAAAGCTTTTGTACTCTTATCCTTATTACACACAGCATTTTAGTTTCTAGGATGCTTGAATGTCCTTCTATTTTGTTTCAGAGATTTTGGTGTTTCTCATAGTGTTCTTTGTATGTGTCAAAATGACACCAGTATTTCTAAACACAGCATATAATGAAATAGATTCACTCTCAGCTGGCAAATAAATTCCAAATTTCAAACAATTTTCATCATATTTGTGCAATACTTTGTTTTTTGTTGAAGCTAGAATTTCTATAACACTAACATGATTCAGTCATTAATGTGGTTTTATTACTATTACCACTAATGCTCGTATTTGTTATAAATCTCTTCTATTATGCCTAAAACTCTTTTAAACCTCTTACCCATAATAGTTTCAATTCCAAAAGTGATGCATTGGTAGATTAGTAAGAAATGCATGATGATGAGAATGGAAATTTGATACATGAGAATCTATACCAGCCATCTGTCCATTCATACTATCTTCTTTACATCCAAAGCAGAAGTTTTAATTATTGAAGTTTAATTATTGAAGAAGTTTTATTTATCTGTGCAAAGTGGATTACTATAGCACTACCTATTTTGGCCTTATTGCGAGTAATAACATCTCTAAGTGTAAGAGTTTGTTCTGCTAGTTAATTTGTTACCTGATAGATGTTAAAAATATATAACTATTAAAATGTTAACAAAATATAACTAGTAAAATGTTCAAATGTTAACAAAATTATCTTGTGGACCGGTGGTGGTGTATGTGGCATGCTTTGGGAAACACTGCTCTATCCTACGACATCAGGACCTTGAGTAACCTAAACAAACCTACTATCTAGAAGTCATCTGACCATCCACACTGTGCCATTCAAAGATATGAATAGTCATGAAGAATATCTGTCAATATTCTTGACTCCTACTTCTGAATCTAACTTTGTGATGAATAGTTGGGATTATTAATAGATGAAAGAGGCAAAGAAAAATGTGGGTAATAAAAACCTCCTCCACTGTCTCCTCTATATTCCTCTAATTGTTAAGCAACCAGGGTGTTAAAAAAATGCAGCTGGAGAAATCTGGATTCCAGCCCAGGTTTTTTAGCTGAGAGCTCTTAGGTAGCTTAAACCATTATACATATGGTTTTCTCCCATGTCTATTAAAAATAATTATATATATCTTGTAGGGTTCTTGTGAAGTTTTAGTAAGATATCAAATGTAGCATGGCTGGCACAGGGCTTGATGCATAATAGATGTTCAAAATATTAAAAATACTTTTAATTAATTTTTTTTACTCTGTCTGGGCTAAGAATAAACTCCACACGCTTTTTGTGCTACTGTAGAAACTAAATGACATTGTTTGTGAAATCCTCTAAGCAGCTTTTCTATCAAGAGTAAACAAGACTTTCTTTGAAAATTCCAAAGGCACCAACAAATCTAGGAAGTAAGACAAATAATGGAAAAATTTAAACATTTCTAAACTACGGTACTTTTGTCACAGAGTCAGCCTGGCCTAATAATGTGCTCTAAATGTTGGATGTTTTAAGATCTTAGGATGAAAGGCTCTGTGGAAATAAGGTATCATTACTGTAATTTTACTATGACTTGCCAAACAAATTTTTTAAAATTACAAAATCAAGACATGTAGCTCAGCCTTCCTATCACATTATTCCTTAGACTATGCACAAAATTTCTAAATGTATCAGGAAACTTGAATCACAATATGCAAAAGTATGATCCCAATTATGAAAATACGGTATTGTAGTCCCTAATTGGTGAACCTAGAACTAAGTAATATTTTATAGAGAGGAAAGATGAAAGTTGTTTGAAAGTTAACATAAAAAAAAGACTTGTCAACATAGACTACATAAAGATAAAATGATATCTCATTTTAAATATTGTTATTAGTCTTGTTATTGTCTTCTCCAAGGAAAAAAAAGACAAAGTTTACTTATGCTAGAAATTCAGGAAAGAATTTCTATAGCATGTGGTTTAGTTTGGTGATTTTTTTCTGAAATAGGCTACCTGGAACGATAGGTGATTTTGTAAATCCACCCCCCACCCTTTTTATGTGCTTTTTCACTCATCACAAATATTATGGGACAAGCCCAGAGCAAAGGACCTTGACCTTAAAGTGTTCGGAGTATAAGACACCAATGGACAACCTTAGCACTGTTCAAAGACCCTCGTTTCCTACAGGTACTGATGACATATAATAACGCAAAAGAATGTGCTCACCGTTCTGGATTAGTGAAGAAGCCAAATGAGCTTGTGTTTGATTCAGATCATGTATCTTTTGGCTGGGCTATTCAAAGTTACCGTAAAAACTAAGATAGACTCACCAGACACATTTATTTTCTTTTTAGATTGTTTAAGAAATATTTCTAAGTTATTTTGATATTTAAGATGCATATTTCGTAGTACAAAAGCAGTATGTGTTCACTGAACAAAAACTAGACAACAGGAGAAACAATATATTTTGTATTCCACGTTGAACATTCTTTTGTCTAAATGGTACTCTGTCCAAACAGTTTCTCATCATTTCCTCTCTATAAACATGATTTAATTCTTATGAAGGAATATAATGTTTTATTTTTTATTATTAGGGTCATCATTTTGGCACATTATATTTAAAATCTGCTGGCACAAGAAACAAGAAAAAAAGAAAAAACATGCAAATAAACAAAACCACATCAATAACCCTACATGCAGGTGTAATCACTATTAATGTGTTGGATATATATTCTTCCAGAGTTTTCTCAATTTATAAATCACTGTGAGAAATAATAAGGCTCTTAAATTAATTTATTTCTAAGTAAATAATGCGTTGGCTCTGTGCATTCTAAAGGTGTACATTGTTTCTTTACTACTCCATGTATTACTAAGAATTACTTAAAAAATGCCTTTCAGAAGCTTGTAATTAGATGGAGGAGTCCGACAAATAACTGTTGTCACTCACGGTATGCTGTAGGAGCCTGAGAAGTGGCACCTGCTAAGCCTAGGAGAACCTAGGGGTGCTTTACAGAGGAGGTGACATTTGAACTGAGTCTTGAATAAGGAGCAGAGAGTTTATCATTCAGGCAAGGCAGAGGAGGCATTCCAGGAAGGGAACATGTGCAAAGGCTGGGAGATAATGTAAAATAGGGAGCCGTAGTAGGTCAACATGGTGAAAAATAAATCTTGAAAGGTAGACAGAGACCTGACTAGGCAAAAACCTGGATGCCCAGTGAGAAAAATGTGTCCAGAGGAGAGCGTAAATAGTGCCACATGACCCAAATAAGTTGAGGACTGAGAATTAACCATTGAATTTAGTTGCATAGAGGTTGTTGGTATGCTTGGTAGGAGCTGTTTTGGTTGAGTGGTGGAGATGAAAACTTCTCTAGAGTGGAAACAATTTAGAATGAAGGGAGAGGAACTGAAGGATAATAAACACAAACAACTCTTTCAAAAAGTTTTAAAGAAAAGGAAAAACTAGGAATGAATGGCTGGAGGGAAATGAGGGGTCAAGAAATTGTTTTGGGGGAGAAATAAAGGTATGTTATAATGTGGAGGGAATCGTCCAGTAGAGAGGAAACATTTGATGACGGAGGAGCAAGAGGGGTCAGTTGCTAGAGTGAGATCCCTGAGTAGACGAGAAGGGAGGGGTCCAGAGCACAAGGAAGGGACTGGCTTTGGATCAAAGCACAGACAGTTCATTTACGCTGTTGGGAGGGAGAGCAGGGATGGGAGTCCAGATTCAAGAAGATGAGCAGATGTTATGTTGGGAAGGTATAGAAATTCTCTTCTGATTAATTCTTTTTTTGGCAAGATAAGAAGTAGATTCATCAACGGAAACTGAGGCTAAAGACCATGGTGTTGCAGTCAGTCTAGTTCCAAATATAATGGAGTCTACTCATAAGCAAACAGCCGTACCAGTCCACACTTGGCTGAATCTGAGGTTAAGAGAGAGATTGCTAAGAACTGAATTGTGCCCTCTCCTCCAAATTCATATGATGAAACCCTAACACCCAACATGATGGCATTTGGAGAGAAGGCCTTTGGGAGGTAATTAGATTTAGATAGGGGCAATAGGGTGGGGCCCTCATGATGGGATTAGTGCCCTTGTAAGAAGAGACATCTTGCTATCTTTTTCTCTCTGCCAAGTGATGACACAGGGAGAAGGTGGCCATCTACAAGCCAGGAAGAGAGCTCTCACCAGAATCTGACTGTTGTAAGCACCCTGGTCTTGGACTTCCCAGCCTCCAAAATTGTGAGAAATAAGTTTCTGTTGTTTAAGTCACCCAGTCTATGGTATTTATTGTGTCACCCCAAGCAAACTAAGACAGAAGTAAAGGTATGAAATAGTTGCCTAAGAGAAGGCAACAGGAATGGGTTAGAGAATTAGAATTGCTAGTTAGCACTACGGGCCCACTTAAGCTTAGAATTGATACTTTTAGAGTGAGAGCTGTTAGCCTGAGGTGTTTTTCATAAGTTACTTTTCTCTGTGCAGGTGCAGAGTCGCAGATAGTCATCGTTTACTGCTCATGTAGTAAGAGTTGATGAGAGCAGGACAACTAAGCAGTTGTTGCATGGCCAGCCACAGTGGAGAAACCATAGGTAGATAGAATAAACAAAATAAGAAGCCACGAACCACAGCCCCAAACTCAATGGCAGAACAGCATTTGTTGTTAAATGAAAACCACAAGCAGACGAGATCAGCAGAATTTAAGCCAAGGAGCTTCAATGTCGAGATGCCCCGAATCCAGAAAAGCATGGATAATGGATTGCATGCTCAATTTTTCATCTCCTGTTTCGCATACTGTAGACTTAATCACAAATATTTCTAGGATGGAGTCATAAACAGTGTCAGGTACTGGGACTCTCCAACCATTAACATTAATCGAAAGGTGAATCTTCCTACGTACAGTCAATCCTCATTATTTGCAGATTCCATATTTGTGAATTCACCTGCTCACTAACATTTATTTGTAACTCCAATATTTATGCTCATAGGGTTTTCACAATCAGTCGTGGACATGCACAGAATGGTGAAAAATTTGAGTCCTCTGATGTGCACATGCCCAGCTGAGGTCAAACAAGGTGATGCTCTGCCATCTTGTTTCAGCTCTCATACTGTAAGCAAATGTCCTTTTCTCCATCTATTTAGTGCCATGTTTTTTGCATTTTTGGCTTTTTGTTGGTGACTTTACTATTTAATACGGCCTACAAGTATAATAGTGTTCCTAAGCACAAGAAGGCTAGGCTGTGCCTTACAGAGAAAATACGTGTGTTACCTAAGCTTTGCTCAGGTGTAAGTTATAGAACTGTTGGCCATGGGTTCAATGTTAATGAATCCGCAATATATGTTAAATAAGGTGTCTTTAAACAGAAACACACATAAAACAAGTTTGTATATTGATCAGTTGGTGAAAATGTTGTGACCAGAGGCTCACAGGGACTTAACCCTATATTTCCTCTGGGAGAAATGGTTCAGTATTTGCTAATTCCATGTTCACAGTGACTTCAAAGAACATAACTACCACGAGTAATGAGAATTGATTGTATCTGGTAGGTCATTTAGTTATTCCTATTAAATGTTTCAGACATACTGAGCCTTTGGTCTGTCCCATTCCCCCCATGGGACTCACTCCATTACCTCCTCCCTATCCTTTTGCCCTGTAGGCCTCCTATGTGCTCAATCCTGTAGGTACCTTCCCACCCCAGAAGGTCTCTTCCTTCTCCCATAAACACTGAACATTTGCCATTGCCATCTTGCATGGGAGTCCCCATTGGGGTTTTATGACTGCACTTTCCCCTCAATTACCTTTTAAAAGAAGCCATGAGTGTTTTTTCTCTCTTCTGTGTTCTTCCCCTTGGGATTGTCTTGGCTGTCTCCCCACCTAGCCCTTGCCCTATGCCTTGTAGAATCTCCTTGCCTCCCTTGATGGCTTTGGGATGTGTCAACTTGGCTATGATGAACACCAGAATTCCGTTTCTAGTGTGTTTCTGCTTAGGACAGATTACAATCGAAGGACTGCAATTCTGTAGCCTACACACACCTTATCCCAGTTATTCATTCAAACACTAATCTAGGTTCTACTGTGAAGGGATTGTGCAGATGTGATTAAAGTCCCCAGTCAGTTGACCTATATCAATCGAAATGAGACTATCGTAGGGGCACCTAACTTAATCAGTTGGAAGCCTTCAAAAGAGGGCTTAGGCCTTCCCTGAGGAAGAGACTGGAAATAGCTTCTGGGTCTCCCTTCACCCTGGATCCTCCTTCCTGACTCCACCTGTATACAAGAAGCTTCAAACTGTGTCTGTGAGCTCCATCCCTGCTCGGGATCTTCCTTTCCTGCCTACCTGTCTCACTGACTTCAGAATTGCTTAGCCAGCCTCCATAATTGCATAAATCAATTCCTTGTGGGGAAAAAAATCTCTTAATATATATGTATATATCTGTTCTCAGCTCTGCTCCTATGGTTGAACCCTGGCTGATATACTCCCCATGTTGTAGACTGCCCCTCCCTGTCATCCTGTCTTCCTCTGTAAGTATTTCACTTTTTTCATACAGTATAGGATAAAAATTCAAATCCTTGCTCTGCCACTTTCTAGCTGTATGAGTTTAGGGGAGTTGAATTTCCTGAATCTCAATTCCTTACCTATAAAATGAGAATGTTAATAGTATTGTTGTAGGATTAAATTAGTTAATGTGTGTAAAGCACTTAAAACAATGCCTAGCAGATTGAAAGCCATCAATAAATATAGTTACTATAATTATTATTATCCAGAGAATTTTATTTATTCCTTTCACATCCCTAGCACTGTGGAGAACACAAAGGAAGGAGAAGACAGTTTCTCTTTAGGATTTTACAGTGTGCTTGGGAAAGCAAGACAAATATATGGAGATTTATTTTCTCAGCCAAAAATAAAACCAATAGATGCAGTAGATTGGATTGTATTTATAGGGATATCGGATACATTTTGTGAGATGTATAGTCCTCTAGAAGAGGACGAATACTCAAGCTCTCTGCTCTTCTCTTTCACCTCTCTTTATTAATTTCTCCCAAATAGAGGGGTTATTAATCTGATTCAAGGACTCTTGATTGGGTCACGTTTATTGGTAAACTGTGGTTGGTGTGTATTACAAGGTCCCATGCGTGTGCCCTCCCTATTCTGCCTCTGCTTCAGAGGTAGTAAGTGGACCATTGGGATGAGCCCTCCTCACACACTAGTGTCAGCTTCCTTTTTCCATAGGGTAACTCACACATGACAAGACCTGTTCACCTTAGCTCTTTCTTTCTTCTTTTGTACACACTTTTTAGAGTTCACTTTTTCAGTCTCTGTTCTGTGTGGCTTGCAAGAAAGTGGTTATATCACGGGATTTGAGTTCGAAGGTTAAGACCATAGGCAGGCAAACCCAGGTAGCCAGAGCTGTCTACATTGGGGTTTTAGGAACAAGTCTTGCTAACAAGAAATGGGTACTTTGTTTTGTTTGGCTCTGTCTCCTGGTGTATATATCCCTTGGGGATTCACAAGGAGGAGAGGGGCAGTGACCAAATCTTTTTACCCTCAAAGCCTTTATACATAAGATAAAAGCTACTATGTAATGTATCATTGTTATATGTAGTTTCTGGACCTTTTGGAAAATTCAAGTGTGCTGAACCGTGTAGCTTTTTTCGCAGAAATTATAGGCTTAAATGGCCTCCTTCCTTCACATCCAAACCCAAACCTCCAGATTCATCACTCCAAAGAAATAAAAAGCCACACATGCCAGTCCCAGAGGAAATAAATTCTGGGAGAGGAGAGAGAGTGTTTGCTTTGAGGCCTAGAGGTATGCACTGCAAGACTTCTTGGGGCAGGGTAAGAGTCCTGAGCCCACCATGATGTGGAAAATTAACTCCAAATTGCTCAAGAAATAACATTCCTAGAGGAAAATAGCAGAGAAGGGATGGTCATTTTGGGTGATATGATCAGAGACTTTTTTGAAGGAGATGAAATTGAACTGGGTTTTAAAGAATGTGAGGAACTTAGATTAAGGGAGAGATGAGGGAGAGAATTTTAGGCAAAGGTGATCTGTAGACTCCAAGACTATTATCATCATTATCGTTTTTCTTAGTTTGTGTATCCTCTAAAATCAAAGTCTGAGGCAGCCATGTATTTGGAAGGTGATCAGCAGGAAGGTGATTTCAGGAAGCACTTCACCCACAGGAAGTGGGTGAAAATGAGGTAGGGTGATGAGGTGAGCCAATAAGGAATGTGTTAATGAGCCTGTTACCACTATAGTCAAGTGGAGCTCAGTCCATTGGGGATTCTCTGAGAAAAAATGTGGAACAAGCCTCAGAATTGTTCCTCCAGGGCAGAGATGGTGATGCCTTTACCCACCAGCTCTCACCCTCCCTGTTGGTTGAGGGTTATATGACTAATATTTCAGTTTGTACCTGCTTATGGCCCAGCCAGCTCTTGAGGTGCCAGAGAAAGTCCTGAGAAAGAGGGCTTCAGTGTGCAGAAAACTGTCTTGATTCCTCTTTCACCTCACCAGCGAAGTTTCTCCCTCAGTCTTCCCTAGGTAAATAACTGGCACCATAATCTACCCAATAGCAAGAGCCAAAACTTAGAGTCGTTTATTCAACTGTAACATTTATTGAGCACTTAACACTGTGCCCGGTGCTCATACAGGTGCTGGGTGCTAGCAAGTCCTATATGCTCAACTCCAGAAACATCCCAGAGCAGTCCTCTTCTTTCCAAATCCATATTTATATCTGCAATTGGGAGCATGGTGGCCATTTAAAATTGTTGCCAGCTTGAGACAAAGTGCCAAATCTTTGTAACCCTTCATTATGCCACTACCACAGTCCATTCGCATGCCCCTTCCCTGTACATTTTTGTCCCTAATCTTCCAGTTTTGCTCTTTCAGACACCATCCAACCAGCCCAATCATTCACTCCTGTACGTGAGTCTATGTATGTTCCTAACTTCGGCTACTTCTCTTTCTACACCCTAAGTAGATGACTGTGATGGTTAATTTTATGTGTCAACTTGGCTGGACTAAGGGATGCCCAGATATCTGGTAAAACATTATTTCTGGTTTGTCTGTAAGGGTATTTCCAGATGAAATTAGCATTCAAATCTGTGTACTGAGTAAAGACGATCACCCTCATCAATGTGGGAGGGCATAATCCAATCCACTGAGGGCCTGAATAGAGCAAAAAGGTGGAGGAAGGACAAATTTTCTCTTTCTGTTTTAGCTGAGACATTCATCTTCTCTTGCCCTTGGACATCAGTGCTCCTGGTTCTTGGACTTTTGAAATCAGTCTGGGACTTTCACCATGAGCACCTGCCTCCTCCAATTCTTAGGTATTTGGACCTGGACTGAATTACACCACCGGCTTTCCTTGTTCTCCAGCTGGCAAATGGCAGATCGTGGGACTTCTCAGCCTCCATAATCACGTGAGCCAATTCCTATAATAATAAATCTCCTCTTATGTATATATCCTATTGGTTCTATTTCTCTGGAGAACCCTGGCTAATACAATGGCCAAGGGAACTGTCTGAAGGTATGCCCAATGAGAGGATTTTCTCTCATGTCTGTCTTTCAGGGTGTTGTGAGTTGAATTGAATTGTGTCTCCCAAATGATATATTGAAGTCCTAACCCTTGGTACCTGTGAATATGACTTTATTCGGAAATAGAGTCTTTGCAGTTATAATCATTAAGATGAGCTCATACTGGACAAGGGTGGCCCCAATACTGGTGATGAATGTTCTTTTAAGGAGAGGGAGATTTGGAGACACAGACACACAGAGAAGAAGGCCATGTGGAGACACAGGCAGAGACTGGAGTTATGATGCCACAAGACAAGGAACACCAAGAATTGCCAGCAATGACCAGAAGCTAGAAGAGGCAAGAAAGATTCTTTTCTAGAGCCTTCAGAGGAAGTATGGCCTGTGAACACCTTGATTTTGGACTTCTAGTCTCCGGAACTCTGAGACAATAAATTTCTGTTGTTTTAAGGCACCTAGTTTGTGTTACTTTGTTACAGTAGCCCCAGCAAACTAATACACAGATCATCCCTGAGTGGTACTGTGGTGCAGCAACAGTTCATTTTCAGCTTCAATCAGCTATCAACCAAACTCAACTATTTTTCTCCTTTAATGTTGGTCATAAAGGACCCCCACCACCCACAATGTGGCATCGGTGTGGGCTGAGAAAGAGTTGCCAATGCAATAGTGGTAAATGATGTGGAGGTCTGGGCCACCTATTGGTATATTTTTAATGCCCTCTGGCCCTGCTTGTAACTGATCATAACTGAACCCACTTTAATATTACAGTGGATTGCAGCTGGGCTGCCTGACCTTATGACTTGATGGCTCTGACAATTCAGCTCCTGATGGGCAGCTCTGACCACATGGTCCCTTGATGTCATATGGTCAGTGTCTTCACTACCAGGGCCCAATAGCACACCAGAAGCTGTTTGCTGCAGATGGTATGGCCTTGCTCCAGACCTTAGGGTGTCTATGTCGTGATTTTTCTGTTGTGGCTTCGCTAAACTCCACCTGTTGTCTTTTAGCAACCTAGGGTCTGCTGGGTCATATGGCCCAAGCAGCAGGGCTGATTGCACTGCAGTCTGGACCTACTGCAGACACTTTCCTCCTGTAGGCCCCACTGAAATCTGGACGCTTTCCTCTTAGCCCTGTAAATGGATTGGAACACTATTCTCAGGTACAGAATTTGCTCGCTCCAGAACTCAGAGGTCTAGCAAGCTTTATGCTTCCTTTTTACTCCTGGGAGGAGCAAGATGCAATAAGTTGTCCTTTGCTTTCAAATGGATGTTCTCTTATGCCTCAGAATGCTTGCCTGTTAGAATCCTCACTGATGTGGGAGGATCACTCTTGCATACATGTGCTGTGCTGTTGCAGGGTCTTTCTTCTTAGGGCCCCAGACTATCTTTCAATCAATGCGTTTTAGGCCTGAGAATTGGCTCCGGTTTGGAAACTAGGTAAAGGGTTGTGAATTTTCATTGGGATAACCAACCTCATCCTCCTGTTCATCCACTCTTGATCACTTTTTTTTTTTTTGTGAGGAGATCAGCCCTGAGCTAACATCCGCCAATCCTCCTCTTTTTTTTTTTTTTGCTGAGGAAGGCGGCCCTGGGCTAACATCTGTGCCCATCTTCCTCCACTTTATATGGGGCGCCGCCACAGCATGGCTTACCAAGCAGTGCGTCGGTGCGCGCCCGGAATCCGAACCAGCGAACCCCGGGCCGCCGCAGCGGAGCGCGCGCACTTAACCGCTTGCGCCACCGGGCCGGCCCCCAACTCTTGATCACTTTTGATGATAAATATTTAGCAATGTTTTTGTTGGTTTCCATTTATCTTACATCCGAGAATAAAATGTTTTATAAGATATCTCCATAGAACCCTGCAAGTCAGGCTCTCCTGTTCACTATGGCAATTATTCTTTTTTTTTTTTTTTGTGAGGAAGATCAGCCCTGAGCTAACGTCCATCCCAATCCTCCTCTTTTTGCTGAGAAAGACTGGCCCTGGGCTAACACCCCAGCCCATCTTCCTCTACTTTATATAGGATGCCGCCACAGCATGGCCTGCCATGCGGTGCATCGGTGCGCCCGGGATTGGAACCCCGGCTCCAGCAGCAGAGCACGCGCACTTAACCGCTACTCCACGGGGCGGCCCGATGGCAATTATTCTTACCTTGCTTCTGTCAGTGAAGTGCTACCATCTGGCCTCTGCTATTCCGTGATCTTCTCATCTTCATTGACACTAAGGGCTTGGTTCTATAATCGGGTGTCTTATTGTTAGTCATGGCCCAAAGAGAACAGCCACAACTGAGCTTTTCAATGATGCTGGTGCCCTTCTCACCAGCATGTTTCTTATTTCTTTGGTAAATAGAGTGCTCTTTAGGTCCTCCCATAAAATAGAGTTGGCCAGTGGGTTTTAGGCCTTGAGAAGGATATCTACTCTTGTGTACTCTCTTCTCCGAGCCTTTTGATTTCTTCCTCCACTGTCTGCCCTAGCAGATCTAGCATGTATACTTCATGTAGTGTGAGCTATGACTTTCTTCCAGCTGCCACAAGCCATCCTTGCAGATTTAGTACCATCTCCTCTGGTCTTTGCTAGAGTGTTAAATTCAGTATTATAGGATAGTACTCTCCTATCAATAATCTCTCCCTAATTCATCTTTATATTTTGCATCCCTTAATCCAACAACCTCAATTTCCTGTCCCATATATACTCTCCTAGCTCCTACCAGTTCATGTTGGGTTGCCCTGCACTCTCTTGCTGTCTAGTCCCTTTCCCTCTGCTAGCAGGCCCAACAGTTCCTCAGGTGGAGGCTACACTGAGATTTGACCCTAACTAGGGGTCTTGTGGCTAGCAGGTAGGTGGAGATAGATCCTGAGAGGTAAGGTGTTGTCTTTCAAGAATAGATCTCTGCATCATCTGCAAGCAAGGGGGCAGGTTAACCTTTTAACTGGAAGAGCTGAGACACTCACTGGCCTATAGGGTTCAGCTAGATTTGAGTTTCAAGATTCTCAAGTGTATTGACCCAGATGTCCCCATTCTTAGTCCTAGGGTCCCATTTCCTAATTGAAGCCTTTTCTCTGGTGTAGCAGAGCTGCCAGGGTTAGAGTTCCTCCTCTGAAGCTTCATGACCTTTGTAATTAAGTTCTTAGACTGACCGTAACTATTTTCCACTTTTCAGTAGGTAATCTAGATCAAAGATTAGAGTCTACTTCCTAGGACTATTTTTGTTATGCATCATCTTAGGTTGAGTTTCCTGGAAATAGATCTGAAATGGATATTTGTGTGTAGGATTAGGGATTTCCACACCTTTAAGGAAGTACAGAAAACAGAACTGAATAGAAACAGAAATTCCACTGTTAGGAAATTATAACAGAAATTTCAGATGATCCTTTGGGGATCTCTGGGGCTGAGACAGCTCTTTAAAGTTATCCACAAATTGATGCAAGGGGAACAGGTCTTCATGCTTTGCATTACACAGGTATTGGATGCAGGCTGTCCTAGGGCAGTGATTGTAGCCTTGGACAAGTTGAGTCTCTTTGATGGAGGGCAATTCCAGGGGAGAAAGGTGATGATGAGATAGCAGGAGCCAGCACTTCCAGCAGCTTGCAAATGAGTGCCTTGGTCCTGATGAGGGCATCTGAACAATGCACTTTAGCATCCAGTACAATACATAACACATTTCTGCATTTATCTGTTTATTTTAATACAATAATTAGAATATAAACTCCAAGAGAACAGAGACCTTGTCTGTTTCATATGTTGCTATATCCCCAGAATGTATAACAGCCTGGCTTGGTATTTACTCAATAAGTATTTGTTGACTAAATGATTGAACTAAATGAGTAATTAAAGCACATTTATAGGTGCCACATTTTGTAAACTGACAATCACTTGGCACATCACAGGGAATACAAATAAATGAAAATGTAAATAGGGAAGCATCCCAAAGTACTTCTCTATTTCACTTAAGTACAAATTTCCAACATGAGATTTTTTAGTTTTCTGAACCAGAAACCACTTCTAATGTATTAAATGAACTGAGGAATGGCATGGACAGTATACTCATTTTAGCCATGACCTTCTACTCTGATGTGGATTCTTAATGAATTGACTTGGCTGTAGCTGGTGTTAAAGAGTATTAAGAAAGATATTATAATTGGATCAGCTCTTGTAGTTGGATTGACTCACAAAGGAAAATTTGTTTTTGCACCTAGGTCTCATTAATATTCACTTTCAACTGCCTTCCAACAGATGTCTGCTTTTGATTTTAAACATAGATTTTCAAACATTTTTATGATACTGTAAACATGTAGACTCTTCTGAAACATTTTTTCTAACCATACTGTATTAAATATTGGCACTCTCTCATATGGAGTGAGAAAAAAAGTCTGAAATGTCATCTTGTCCACTCCTTAAATATTTCTAACGCAAAATGTCATAAAAACTCAACATTAGTAAAACATTTACTTTTTCCCCATTTTAACAACTATCATGTGTGAGTTCAGGTTTACAACTGAAAACAAATGACCCACCAATGATGAAGAGCAAATATCAGGAATGGCAAGAATGAGGAATCCTGTGGACCTGCTCCCCAACAAAACAAGCATAACTGGTGTAAAGTATTTAAAAAAAAAGATTTCAAGTCTGTGGAACTTGTGCTAAGGGCATCCAGCAAATGAAGAAACATTTATTCAAGAAAATTTACTAAAACTGGATAAGAATAGCAAGACTCTGTGGCACTTGATCCATGACCCATCCCCTCACTCTCACCCCCAGTGAAGCTTGATTGAAACTCCACTCCAAGTGGGCGGCCAAGAAGATGGGGACTCCCTCTTTCCTAACCTCCCAGTCAAAGGATACAGTACCTCACATGGAGGTGCAGGCTGCCAGCATTTCTCATACCCTCCCACTCTGAGTTGCAGAGGCTAAATTCCTGGTGAGTGTGGTTGAGAGGTCATGAGTGCCCTTCCTTCATCCAGTCTCCTCTCATAGGGAGGAGGATCTGCCCAGGCGTGGCAGGCTGAGAATCCTAAGGTCCTGCTCACTTTCACTCCAACTCACTACTGGGGTGGAAGATTCATGCCAAGAGAGGCAAATTGGGAAGAACAGAGGCTACCTCTCCCACCCAGCACCCAGAGCATGGGCTCAGAGTTTTCTTTCCCAGGAGGAGAGGCAACCGCAAGGACAGCTCCAAAGCTCTGCTCAAATGAACTGACTTTATTTGAAACAGAGTGTGGGGAAGTTCAAGCTTAAGGGTGCTCTTGAAAACTGGAGATTTTGGTGGTGAGTGAGTAAGAGGAGGTGAATACGTCTATGAAATCAACAGCCTAAACTAGAGGCCAGCCAGTTTACCAGAGAGAACTTGCAAGAGACAGTTATCAAGAGTCCTCCTGGGGCCAGAATAAACCTCAAAAACTGTCCTCAAAAAATATTCCCAAAAAGGGGCCCAAATTCAATTAGGTCAGACTGTAGAACAAGTTATGCCCCAGGGCATTGTCAAAAACAATAGGGCAATCAGTCACAAACAATAGAGCAATCAGTCAGCAATTAATGGAGCCTAAGAGCTAGGTGTGATGCCAAAGGAGGCAGATGGCTTAACAGAGAGACCAGAGAAAGAGACGGTCAAACAGAGCTCTACCAAAACCGGTGACTGTGTGCATGACCACAGCTGTTCTTTCTGAGGAGCAACATCAGAGGTTCCACACTGCAGGGAAAACAGATTTCACTAAAATTGTCTATCCAAGTCATTAAACAAATAAACAAGCAAACAACAGTAACAACAACAAAACAAGCTACAGAGAGGGAGCAGGGGAATCAGTGTCCAGTGTTGCTACAAGCTATTACTTAAAATATCTGGTTTCAAGAAAAAATTATGAGATATGCAAAGAAACATGAAAGTGTGACCCATACAAAGGAAGAAAAATCAAGCAACAGAAACTGCCTGTGACCCAGGACAATAATTAGAATCCACATGAAAAAACTGGTAAAGATAATTATGTAATTATAAAAGATAGTATAAATGCATATTTCTTTTCCTATCTTCTCTTAACTGATTTAAAAGCAATTGTAAAATAATATATGTACATAATTGTATTGTTGGACCTATAACACATAGAAACGCAATGTATTTGCCAATAACAGCACAAAGAAGGTGGGTAGGAGCAAAGCTGTATTGGAGTAAAGAAGAGACACCAGATGGTAACTCAGATCCACAGGAACAAAGGAAGAGGACCAGAAATGGTAAGTGAGAAGGTTAGTATAACAAATTCTATAAACATATACTTGCTTTCCTTTCTTTTCTTAGCTTCTTTAATAGACATAAAATTATATAAAGTAATAATTATAATAATGTATTGCTGGATTTGAAACACATATATTGTAGTATGTATAAAATAATAGCACAAAAATGGGGAAGAGAGAATAGACCTATATAAGAATAACATTTCTGTATTGCACTGCAGTTAAATTAGTGTAAATCTGAAGTCAATTCTGATGAGTTGAGATGTATATGGTAAGCCCTGGAGCAACCACTAAGAAATAATTGAAAACAAAAAGTGAAAAAAATAATTACAGACAGCCATGTGAAGAGGGAGGAAGAGATTGGAGTGATAAAGCTACTCGCCATAGAATGCCAAGGATTGCCAGCAACCACAGAAGCTGGGAAGAGAAAAGGAAAGTTTCTTCTTTAGAGCTTTCAGAGGGAGCATGGACGTGCCAAGAACTTGATTTTGGACTTCTAGCCTCCTGAACAATAAGAGAATAAATTTCTGTTGTTTTAAGCCATCCAATTTGTGGTAATTTGTTATGGCACCCTAGGAAACTAGTATAGACATTCAGAACTTTATGTAATTATAAAAGATAGTAACTGTATGATATATAAAAGATAGTAACTGTAACTGAATGTTTTGGGAAATGGGTGTTGGCGTTTAGTTTTCCTCAAAATTTAGAAGATGAAGAAAAGTCTCAGAAAACTTACCCATTGTTATGGGTTGAATTGTGTCCCCCGCTCCCAATTTATATGTTTAAATCCTAATCCCCAATACCTCAGGATGTGACCTTTTTGGAAATAGAGTCCCTGCAGATGTAATTTGTTAGGATGTGGTCATATTCAGCTAGGGTGGGCCTAGTCCAACCCAATATGACTGGTTTCCCTATAAAAAGGGGAAATTTGGACACAGACCTGCACACACGGAAAACGCCATGTGAAGGCTAGAGCCCAGCAACTACTAGAAGCGAGGAGAGGAACCTGGAACTGATCCTTCCCTAGGACCATCGGAGGGAATGTGGCCCTGCTGACGCCTTGATCATGGGCTTCTAGCCTCCAGGACTGAGAGGCAATCAATTTTTGTTGTTTAAGGCGCTCAGTTTGTGAGTGCTTTGTTATGGCAGCCCTTGCAAACTCATAGCCGTAATGCTATTTCCAAGTCATAACAATTGTTAATTTTTTGGTGTATCTCCTTCCAGTTTCATATCTATAAATCTATAGATCCATATTTATTTATATCAGTTTCATATCTATAAATCTATAGATCCATATTTACTTATATATATATATACACACACACACACATATATATATATATATATATATATACACACACATATCTGTAACCTACATCTAAATATTAGCGACAGGTAATAAAATTATCGAAAACTTGGAAATAAGGCAGAAAGACTACTCTGTGACCTTCCAGTTTCATCCTAGAGACTGTCTGTCAAGCTGGTCTGAGTCATCTGCCACTCTAAGGGAAGGTAATTTGGACTTACTACTTACTATTGATTAAGGCCCAGATTTTACAAAAGTTACAGGTTAGCTTGGAGAAGATTGATAAATTGCAAATTACTTTTTTTTTGGTAGAGATTCAAATGATTTTTGTCCTATGGAAAAAATAACCCCTAAAGGTTACAGTTTCATTGTCCTGTATCTAAATTAGCAATCTTATTTCAGCTTTCTTTTTTTCAATAACTCCTTTTCAATCTCTCATATCCTCCTTTGAAACAGGTTTATCATCCTGCTGATTTTCTCATTAATGAGTTCAAAAAATCTTTGACATCTGTACACTATATATTTGTATGAAAGTCATGATTTTAATTTTTTGATAATTATACTTTGACTTATGCCTTAAATGAGTAGTTCCCAAACTTTCAGAATTCACAAAGAAGGAAAATTCTTAAAATAAAATGAAGTTGGATGACTGAGATAGAATTGCCAGTTTTAATTTTCCGAGTAAAGTCAATTTAAAAATTACAAACACAGAAAACTACCATCTATTAATACCACCATTTCATAAAGGGCAGTGCAGGGCTTAACACCAAATGAGTAGGATAAAATGTAGTATAAGCTGTGTAACATTATGACGATTTACCCCATTCTACTTATTTTTCTCATTGCACAGCATATTGGTGAAAACCTCAGTGACAAGCATAATTTGGGAAGCACTGCCCACAGATGACTGCTTAACTTCCTACCTGTGTAGTTTTATTCATTCTTTCAAGGTCTTTACTGAGGGCATTCTGTGTCCTAACAAGAGCCTACTATGTGGCAAAAGAGCACCAATTATCTCCCAAGGAACCATCTTCTGTGTACAAACATGGTTCCTGACATTGAGGAAAATACATTCTAGGGGGGAAAGATGCACTGAATAATCTCCTCAACATATATAATTAAAATTGTGCTAAATATTATGAGGAAAGAGCATATGTTTAATAGGGTGCATTGAACAACTTATACGTCAGTCACTTCTCAGTGAAAACTGCTGCCTTGATAGAAGGGCCTAGCAAATTATTCTCAGAGTTGCTTCTCCCAACAAAAGAAAGCCTCTTTCGTTTCCTTAAGAGTTAAATACACGATTGTGCTTGAAGGTAGCAGAGCATCAATAACAGTAGACCTTGACTTGCTTAGCATCCTGGGCTTATTAGGAACCCTCAGAAAGAGCAGAGACCTCCTACCTCTGCCCTCCCTCCTTCATCCTTAGAAGAAAGAAGCTGGTCCCTTCTAAATAAAATAAACAAATTAAAATGAGGTCAGTTCGTAGTTAATACAAAAGACACAAAATGCTTTGTTGCAGTGATAATAATTGTTAACTGGCCCTAATTAGCTCTGCAGCTCCACTGACTCAGGGCTCAGGACCTAAGGCTGGGAAGCAGTCCTACAAGGAGGGGAGAAGGGTGTTATCATGTGCAAATCTCTCTTATTATATACTTTCTGGAGATAAATTTTTTTTTAATTTTTTTACTTTTTTAAATTTTTTGTTTATTGCAGTAACATTAGTTTATAACATTGTATAAATTTCAGGTGTACATCATTACACTTCTATTTCTGCGTGGATTACATCATGTTCTCATGTTTGCCACCTGGAGATAAATTTTGACTCAATTGAATAAGTATGGGCTTCAGGAGAGTTTGTAAATACATAAGAACCACTAGTGGGTCAAACACTTAATGCTCTCTAATACTATGTCATGGAAAATTGATGGGGAAGATGAGAAACCAGAATTCAGAAAAATTTAGGACCAGGCGACACTTGCTTTAACAAAGATGGGGTTGAATCCCAGAAGAGAAAGATGTGAGAGCGTGTTTGGACTGGGAATCTGAGACTATGAAATTGTTGAGGAACATAGAGTAACTGAGTCCCAGAAAGCAAAGCTTACTGCGTATGCAAGCATGAAAGTGGTGGGTGGATTTCTCTTTGTTACATAGTCAGGGAATACTGCTGAATGTTTGCATATGAAGGTAATTCAACAAAATAGAACTTTGTAGGTTTGGCAGAGGTGTAGGACAGTGAATAATCTCATTCTTCTACCATTCCCCAGATTTATCTGCATTCCACTGTAGTGTTCGTAGCTAGGGAGTGAGCCATAGGGCTGGGGATCCCCGAAGGTGGGAAAGAAGTTCTTCTCTAAGCTTCTGAGGAATCTTAAGGGATAATTATTTAATTTATAGAAAACCAGTTAGGTAAGATATTCTGAGGACAAAAGGCCAATTTTGCAACTCAGGGTAAGAAAAAAGGAAGTTTGTTGTAGGATCATGTTTAGAAGTGCCAATTGTCTACTCCCCAGTAGACCACCAGAGAAGCCTACTGATCACCAAGACTAAGTTTATTAGATTTAGCAGTGATGGAGAACACCAACTTGAGAAAATATTGATAGCTCCTCAAAATGGGGAAATTATGGGAGACTATTTACAGGGTTGTTAGAGCCAATTAGGCTGGGAGAGGTCAAGCTGAGTCCTGAAAGGTGAGTAACTTGTCCGGATTGGGCAGAGTTTATGATATAATAACTTCGGATTGATGAGCATAGCAAGATGAGGATCTTCAAGAGAGTCTTGGTAAACAAATTGCTGTTTTTGGTAGGTAAGCTGTTAAGTTGGTTCACAGGCTTATTTTCTTGGGAGCAAGTAATTCCTGGAGCCAGCAAATAGATGTTTTTGCTCTGCTCCAGTATTGTTTAACATAGGGACAGGAATGTGTGCCTGGTTGCAGTATTACTTAACATAAAGACTAGGAGCTATGTTGCTTTCAGTTCTGAAGATGCCTTTTGGTCTTTCTCCAGCCTAAGCTGAAGGATAGACCATTATCATCTAGGGACGTGGTCCATCCAGATATACCTCGCTGTTTGATGAGTTGCGATCACGGGGAGTTTCTGAGGGTAGTCAACTAACTTCTATTAGTGACAGATTTTCTTGTTCATTTTGTTGGAGGATCATGTTTGGATAATTTGATGGAACAGTGACTACAGAGCAGGATTTAAGACTCTGGAGAGCCCACATTTGAGAGAGAAAGATTATTATACAAGCTTGCAATCACTTCTAAGGCAGAAGCCAAAAATAACCAAATTAAACCGAGAGAACTGATTCCATTTCCAATCTGAAAAGGCCGCACAAAACATGGGAATATTAGCCAAATTACATAATTTTATAATTTTTATGTTTGCCTCTCAGATAATTTTAGTAATAGTAAAGATGCAACATAGGTCTCTAGCAATGTAGGTAGTACATCATTCTTTCCCTAAGTCAGCATATGCTCCACCCTGAAAGGCCTTAATTTTGAATCACCACCTGTCCAAATTTATAAACCTCTTGGGTGAGGAGTTCTATGGCCTCTAATGTTGTCGTTCTCCTGCTATTCTCTGTACCATTGTCTGTAGGATTCTGCCTACTTTTCAAGCCTCATATAAAATGTGAAATGAAGAAAAAAGCAGTCTAAAATATTCCTTCGGTGGTTATTTTTTAAATGTAAATTGAAGTTCAGGAATTTTTCCCTTTTTGTATTAAATGATCTAAGTGTTTACTTTTCTTAGAAGGGAAATCGGAGGGTCAAAATGGACCTGGGGTGATATTAAGGACTATCCTGAAGGTGGTCATCAGTTAACTGACTTACAGATCCCTGTCCAATTTACAGATTGCAGATTGCCGTCAATAGTCATTTGTGCTTCAGATACTCATACATGGATGTCAACTAGCATAGGCCTGGCACAAATTCCACTGCCTGGTGCCAGGCCAATTCTAGTTAACATCCACATATGAGTGTTTCCACTGAAAGCAGGGCATTGGGAGGCCCCTAACAACTAGTATTGGCTTTGAAGCATAAGGCTATTGACTGCAATCTGTAAATTAGACAGAGATGAGGGTTTAGCTTAACTAATGCACCTTTCTTACAAGGTCTGTAAAAGTGAGGCAGCCTCTCAATACTCCCATCTGTTCCCTAGCTTAGTCTATTCTCTATTTCTGTGAAAGCTTGATTGCAATGGCTGGCTCCTCTGTATATATTTTTTTCTACAGAAAAAGGAACAGCTCTTTCTAGGTTTGACATAGTAGAGACTTCAGATTTCTGTCTGTTCTATTGTGGTTTTTGCCATCTAAATAAGTCGCTTGGTGGTTGAGTCCAATTAACAAGGATTATAACAAGGAATTTGTTTTGTCTGATTTGTAACAAGAAAATGGTACCAAATGAAACTGGGTAGCACCCAAAGTAAAATGAATACAAACTCAATAGTCAGTTTGATTGTACACTTTAACCAAATCACAATCAAACTGTAGGCAGGCATTGGAATCATGCCAAGAAGTATGTAAGTATGCAAAAAAATTATTAAGCATAGAAACTTTACAGGTATCATGGTTAAGAAGTAATCAGTATATATTAAAGTCAAGAACCTTAAACCAGAAAAGAGGAAAAAAATATCTAGGTAAATAAAACAAAATAATGCAAATTAAAGCATGGGAATCAGTGGTTCCGGTCATTTGGATCTTGTTCATGGGTCTTAAACGGAAGCTTTCTACTATTTACAGCTGTCTCCTTGATCTGAAGGTCTTTGCTAGAAGCTGTCTCCACCTCCAAAATCATGTGCTTCTGGAGGATTCCTAAGGATCCTCAGCTTGAAGTCTGGTTGGGACAGTTCTTCAGTGTTTCAGGGATGAATTATATCTCTTTGGTTGAGAGATGGAGACCTAAGTGTCCACACCCTATACTTTTTCTCTTGTATTGTGTATTAATAGGACCAAGTGAGCTTCTTTTCATCAGGCTCAAGGATAGTTTTTCTGTGATGTCTCTTCTAAAGACTAGATCTCCTGGAGAATTAGCAGAATGGAAGAAAGTGAAATTCTCTCTTGAGGAGGAAAACACAATAGATTTATAAGGCTATAGTCTTACTCTGGGAGTAAGAACATATTATGAACAGTGAGGACATTGACAAACCTCCAGGGCATTTTGATTTGTGCCATAAAGTATGCTATGATTATCCCTGATTAACATAGGTGTTGAAATTGAGTAATCTAGAAATCAAATCTTTTATTAGACAATTATACCAGTCTGTGTACATGAACATCAGTATGTATCTTTTAATATTAAAATGTACACAGTTATTGAAACATTTTGTATGTTAGACATAATATAATTGATCTAGTTTCAGGCAATATTTTGAAAACACATAATAAGTAAAAATGATTATTAGAAACTTATTTTTTCTCAAAAATAAGAAAACTTTTGTTAAAACAAAGAAGAGTATGCCAAAAATTTAAAGTATCTTAGTGGTAAAAAGGAAGCTTTGTTACTGAGCTGAAAAATTCACACATTTGGTAAGGGAAAGTAAATTGACATCCAAGAAGCTCAGCATGTTCCAAACAGGATAAACTTATGAGAAATCTTCCAAATTCATTGTAATTAAACTTCTGAAAACCAAATATATATTAAAAAAATTGTTGAAAACAGCCATGGAAAAGTGCCAACAATTCAAATGACTGAAGATTTCTCATCAGAAATCAGGAGATCAAAAGATAGTGGAACAACATTTTTCAAGTGCTGAAAGAAAAGAACTATTAAGACAAAAATCTATAGCCAGTGAAAATATCCTTCAGGAATGAAGGCAAATAAACACATTCTCAGGTGAAAGAAAATGAAGAGAATTTACTGCCTTAAGACCCTGCCTTAAAAGAAATGCTAAAAGTTCTTCAGGTAGAAGGGAAATGATAACAGGGTGAAATTTGGAACTTTACAAATTAAGTAAGAGCAACTGAAATGATAAATATCTGTGTGTATTAGTTGCCTAGGACTGCCATAACAAATTACTACAAACCTGGTGGCTTAAAGCAACAAAAGTTTATTCCCTCACAGAAGTCCAAAATCAAGGTGTCGGCAGGAGTGCACACTTTCCAAAGACTCTAGGGGAGAGTCCTTCCTTGCCTCTCCCAGCTTCTGGTGGCTGTGGACATTCCTTGGCTTCTTTGACTGCATCACTTCAAAATCTGCCTTCATTGTCACGTTACCTCCTGCTCTTCATGTTTGTATCTTTTCTTCTGTCTCTTATATGGACACTTGTCATTGGATTTAGGTCCCACCTGGGTAAGCCAGGATGATCTCATCTCAAGATCTTTAACTTAATTACATCTGCAAAGACCCTTTTTGAAAACAAGTTGACACTGACCTTTTATGTGCTTTAAAATATATATGGCTTTAGAAAAATTATAACATTGTGAGGTGGGGTTTCCTGTGCATTTATTTTATGCATTAGATGTAATATATATCACAAGTATGACATGGGGGTGTATAAAGGGACATGTGAGCTGTAAGCTTTCTATATTTTGTCTGTAGTGGTAAAATAGTAACTCTAAGTTTATATTTTAAGTTAATGAATTGTGAAACGTTAGGCATGTATATTGTAATCCCTAGAGCAACCACTGAAAAAATATATGAAGAGGTATAGTAAAAAAGCCAATAATTAAAATGGTTTACTAAAAATATTCAAGTAATCCAAAATAAGAAAAAAAAGGGAAAATAGGAACAAAAGATAGAGGAACTAATAGACGATTAATAATAATAATATGGTAGACCTAAATGCAATCATATTAATAATTACATTAAACGTAAAAGTTTTTTTTTAATCAAAGAAAACAACAGGGATTATCAGATTGGTTATAAAAACAAGACCAAGCTATATGCTATCTTCAAGAAACCCACTTGAAGTATAAAGATATACAAGGCAAAAGCCTGAAAAATGATATACCATAAAAACACTAATGAATAAAAAAACCTGGAGTGGCTATATTAATATCAGACAAAATAAACTTTAGAACATGGAAAATTAATTAAAAGAAGGACTTTACACAATGACAGAACACTCAATTTACCAATGAGACATTATAGTTTTAAATGTGTATGCATTTAACAACAGAGCTTAAAAAGCTCTGTTTAACGTGATGCAAATTCTGATAGAACTGAAAGGAGACATAGACAAGTCCACAGTTATAGACTTTAACATTCATCTCTCAAGAATTATATAAAAAGTAGGTAGAAGACTTGAATAATGCTACCAACCAATTTAATGTCATTGTCATTTATAGAACATTCCATTCAACAACAACAGAGTACACATTTTTTCAAGTGCACATGGAATATTCACCAGGATAGTCCATGTTCTGAGTCCCAAAAAACTTATTAAATTAAAACAAATGAAAGAATAAAAATTATATTCTCTGACAATAAAGGAAATGAAATAGAAATCAACAACAGAAAATTACCTGGACAGTCCCTAAATATTTGTAAATTAAATAACACAGTTATATAGAATATATGGGTCAAAGAGGAAGTCTCAGGGAAAATCAGAAAATATTTTGAAGAAAATGAAAATAGAACATATTAAAATTTGTGGGATGAAGTTAAAGCAGTCCTTAGAGGGAAATTTGTAGCACTCAGTGCTGATACTGGAAAACAAAATGTTGTCAAACCAATAAGGTAAGTTTTCACATTAATAAACTAGAGAATCAGTGCAAACTACACCCTACGCAAGCAGAAAAAAGGAAATAATAAAGATAGGAAAAGTGATCAATGGAATTGAAAAGAAAAAACCAATAGAGGAAAACCAATAAATACCAAAAAATATTTCCTTGAAAAGCTTAATAAATCAATATACCTCTAGGAAGACTGATGAAGATAAAGAGATAAGGCACAAAATACCAATATTAGTAACGAGAGGACAGATATTGCCACAGTCTCACAGACATTAAAAGGCTAATAAGGGATTATTATGTACAACGCTATGCACATAAATTTAACAGCTTAGATAAAATGGACTGATATCTTGAAAAACACAAACAAGCAGAAATAGAGAGCCTAAAGAGTCCCTTATCAATTTAAAAAATTGAATTCATTGTTTAAAATAGTCCAACAAAGAAAACTCCAGGCCCAGATGATTTCATTGGTGAATTATACAAAACATTTTTGGAAGAAATAACACCAATTTTTCAGTCTCTTCCACAAAATAAAAGGACTATTTCCCAACTCATATGTAGCTAGAATTACCCTAATACCAAAACAAGACGAAGACAGTACAAGAAAAGAAAACTATAGGGGCCGGCTTAGCGGTTGAGGGCGCGCGCTCCGCTACCGGCGGCCTGGGTTCAGATCCCGGCGCACACCGACGCACTGCTTCTCCAGCCATGCTGAGGTCGCGTCCCACATACAGCAACTAGAAGGATGTGCAACTATGACATACAACTATCAACTGCAGCTTTGGGGGCGGATAAAAAAGGAGGAGGATTGGCAATAGATGTTAGCTCAGAGCTGGTCTTCCTCAGCAAAAAGAGGAGGATTAGCACGGATGTTAGCTCAGGGTTGCTCTTCCTCACAAAAAAAAAAAAAAAAAAGTTGATTAAAAAGGATTTAAAAAAAAAAAGAAAAGAAAACTATAGACCTAAAGCTCTCATAAAGACAGATGCAAAAATCCTTACAAAAAGTAGCAAACTGAACTCAGAATAGTATAAAAAAGAATACATCATGACCAATTAGAGTTTATCTTGGGAATGCAAGGCTGGTTCACCATTCAAAAATCAATCAATAATTCACCATATTAACAGACTTAAGAAAAACCACACAGTCATATCAATAGATACAGAGAAGTCATTTGAAGTAAGTCATTAAATGTCCATTTATGAGAAAATCTCCTCACAAACTAAAAGGAGGATGGAACTTTTGCAATAAGATAACAGGCCTCAGGGGCCAGCCTGGTGGCATAGCCATTAAGTGCGCACTCTCCGCTGCGGTGGCCAGGGGTTCGCAGGTTCAGATCCCAGGTGAGCACTGATGCACCACTTGTCATGCCATACTGTGGCGATGTCCCATATAAAGTAGAGGAAGATGGGCACGGATGTTAGCCCAGGGCCAATCTTCCTCAGCAAAAAGAGAAGGATTGGAACAGATGTTAGCTCAGGGCTGATCTTCCTTCCAAAAAAATAAATAAATAAAAAAAATAACAGGAGTCTACAAAACAAACAACCTAGAACTAACTTCATATCTGGTGATAACACAACAAAAGCCTGGACATGACTGTTTATAACAGCTTTATTCATAATTGCCCAAACAAGAAACTAAATGTTCTTCAGTGAGTGAATACACAAACAAATCATGGAACACTTCTCAGCTATAAAAAGGAATAAACTACTGCTACACACAACAATGTGGTTGTATCTCAAATGTTTTATACTGAGCTAAAGAAGTCGATCTTAAAATTTAAATTTATACAACATTCTGAAAAATGCAAAACCCTAGGGACAGAGGAGCAATGGTTACCAGGCTTAGGGGTGAAGGGAGACTGACCACCTCCTGGGCAGTAAGAGGCAATTTTGGGGGAGTTTTGGAATTATTTTATATCCTATTTGAGGGGAGCTTACAAGGATCTATGCATGTGTTAAAACTCATAGAAGTGTACACAAAAAAAGTGAATTTTACTCTATGTAAATTAAAAAAGACTAATGTAGAGATTATTTATATTTATTAAGAATATTTAAGAACATATTTATTTGTATATTTACAAATTTATGTATTTATTTCTATAATACAATTTCTATAAATACATAAATAAGTTAAACAAAACAAACCATATTTATTGTCTTGTATACATATTATGATTTCTCCATAGTTAATTTTATTAATTATCACTTTTAACAAAATTAAGCAACTTCTATTTCTTCAGACACAAGAGAAAACTAGAAAATATGAAACCAAGATAAGTATAGCTAATTTTTTTATGATCATATATTTTATTTTACTTAAATTTTAAGATGGCAAACTAAATGTATTTAATATCATTTAAAGACATTTGCACATCTCCTTAATCTGTAGTTATTCTCTGTATAATAATAATAACAAGGGAAATTTAAACTATGTTTAATGACGAAAGTGTTATATTTTTCTTACAAAGAAATTATCCAGGCATCCAAAGATTATTTATTAAATAATGCAATTTAATATTAGTCTAAAATCTTAGAGTGACTAAAGGTCTGGAAAGAATAATTTAAATCAGAACATCCTACGATTTTTAGCATTGAAAATTTCACAAGATTGAACTCTTGAAAAAAATCTGTCAGTTTAATTTTACTTATTAAAAATATTTTTATATTTTTTCCAGTCAAACAATCCCTGGAAAAAATAATACCTTCAAAGACCCATGGAACTAATGGAGGAAATTTAAAAATTAGAAATAATTACCAAATAAACCCAAATCTTGTAGTAATGAAAACATTGTGCAAACATTATTTTTAACATGGTGATAAAACCAGGGAGAAGACGTGGAGTTGTTTTTAAGCTAAAATTAAATCACTCTAATTTGTCCAAAGCCTCATCTATTTATCAGGCATATTTTAAGACTCTTGAATTAATTCCAACAGCTCTAAGTGTCTAGCTTTTCTTCTTAAGTGGAATCCAAGGTGATCAACGAAATTCACAGTTAAACCTCTTCTTCTCAGTTATTGTTTTAGCTGGGGAAAACATACAAAAGAAGCACAATTCACATTTTCTCTCTTTTTTTTTTTTGAAATTCTTGACTATCTGGAGTAGATACTTTTAGAGTGTATAAATTAGTACAAAACAATTTTTTTTATGATTGATTAATCTCCAAAGTTTTCCAAGAGTAGGGAAGAGGAGAGGGAAACAAAGGAAAAAGAAAAAAGAAGTAGCTGGCTTCAGACAAATATAAAATTATCATTGTAAAAGGCTGATTATCTCTCCTCTGCAAGGACGGAGTCAACTGAGACGGGGAAAACCCATCTTCACACATGGGCACTCTCGTGCTCACATGTGTACACGCCCAGACACATACACACAGTCACACAGGGTCAGGTGAGGAGATCTTCACACATGGGCACTCTCGTGCTCACACACGTGCGCGCCTCCCCCGCCCCCCACAGACACACAGGGCCAGGTAAGGAGAAAGAGAGACAGAGAGAGAGAGAGAGAGAGAGAGAGAGACTAAGCCAGTTTAAACCGTAACCCAGGCCCTTGACAGTTCCACCAAATGTACAATTTAAAACGTGATATTTTTCATCCCTGAAGTACAAAAACAAAAAGGAGGATTTCTCCTTTGTATCAAAGTGATCTCTCTTTTAGATTGACAAGACAGAGACTCTCAGGAGGGTTTCTTCCCTTTTCCTTTGAATGCACAATGAACAATCTTATTCTTGTCAAAATTTCCCAAAGTGGCCGCTGAGTATTAGTGGTAGAATTATGCCAGTTACAGAGAAACACACGGGAAAGAAAACAGGAAGCGAGCAGGTATTTGGCCAGGCGGGCAAACAGATGGAGAAGATACTGTTGGAATTGCAGTGATTAATAAAATGATGCTTGTGCAAACCTCTGATCTCTAGAAACTGACCAAAGATTATTCGTCACTAGCTTGTGTCCAGTCAACCCTCCGTCTCTGGGCAGACAAAGCAAATGAAGCAGTTCTCAGGGATTCGAAGCCAAGACTGAGGAAGATCTAAGATGTTGAAAAGGTGAGAAGGTCAAAGTGTGACCAAGGAATCTGATCTGGCAAGAACTTCTGGACTTAGTTCTTATGGCTGACTTGAGGACACGCTTATCAGGCGTATGTCTGTCCTCTTCCTATAACTTTCATTTTATAGACTCAAACATAAAGTGACAAGAGAAGACAGGGAAACAAAGAGAGGCAAGTTTCTACCACAGGGAAGACTTTTCAATGGGGAAGAGCCTGTCAGTGATTGTATGTGGAAGACTGCTCAACTCTTCTGATAAATGATCAAATGGTATTTTTTATAGAAGGTGGAATGGACGACAGACTAGAGTTTTCACCTGATCATAGAAATTGTGAAATACATGGTTCTCAGTTTATCTGGGGCTGAGGTTGCTGAAGATTTCTTATTTATAAAAACTCACATGGAGATTATAATTTTTACTTATTAATTTCAGTTAATTAGCCTACTGAATAATTTGAGGTTTGCTTTCACTAAAAGATTCTGGGGCGTAAGAATACCATTTATGAAACACTTTAAAAGTGGCGATAAACTTGTGGTGATATAAATATGAATTAAATCTTGTCCCAACCTTCAAGAGGTTTTTAGTCTAGGCAAAAAGATAGATAATCATTTAAAATAGCAAGAGGGCATCCTTCTGTTGTTTCTGTCTTTAGGAGAATGTGTCTTCCAATGTTTAAAATTGCGTTTACTGTTTGTTTATGAAAATACATTAAAAAAATCACATTATGGAAATGTTTTTCAATTCCCATTTTCTAAGGTATTTTTATTGCGAATATAGTTGAATTTTATCAAGTATGTTTTCTGCATCTCTTGATATGATTGTGTGATCTGCTTTAATAAGTATCTCAATATTGAACTGTTCTTTTATTCCTGATATGAAACACATTTGCTCTTAAACTTCATTACACTTCTGGAATGAGTTTATAATACTGTATTTAGGATTTTGGCATCTGTATTCATAGATGCTATTTCCAGTTTCACTAGCCTGGCTTAACTACAGCTAGGAATTTGTTTTAAGAGCAAATAGGAATTCATTGTTTCAGAAATGTTTGATGGACGCTTTCTCTAAAACCATCTAATCCTGTTGCCTTTTGGGGTGAAAAATTTTTTAAATTTTTTTCTTACCAGTTTGGTTCATTCAGTACCTCCACAGTATGTGCTGAATGCCTCTATCCAGTAACTCTATGAGGTGTTCTGGGTGGGGGCAATTACTACTATGGCAATTATTACTAGTCATGGTGAGCAGTGCAGCCATAACTCCTATCTTCTGCCTCTGTGAGTCTAAGGATCTATTCAAATTTCCTACCTCTTCTTGAATCAGTTGATAATTTTTGTTTTTCTAGTGTATGATGTGTTTAATCTGGATTTTCAAATTTATTGTCATAGGGTACAATGTGGTATCTTAAAATTTTTAAAATTCTTTATATTTTCCCTAATATTTCCAATAGTATATGTTTTTGTTTTTTCTTTTTGAATTTCTTGGTCAGGAGGTGGTACATAAAGCAAGATCTAACAAGATGCATTATTATAATAATATATTATAATAGCTGATGCTTACATAGTACTTCCAGTCTGCTGTGTTTTCCTTATTTTATGTAACCTTCACAGAACTCTATGAGGTGGATCTAAACTGAAAGCCTCTGCCCTTTTAACGCAATTGCCCTTTAAGTCCAATTTTCTGTAGCTGGCATATTGAAATCTGCATTTCTGTATCTTGCCGTTATTTTTTTCCCAAAGGAAATTTTCTATCTCTTCTTTTTCTTTTTTTTAGCCTGTGTATTTCACTGTCTCTTCAAGAAATAATTCCTGGAGAGAAGAAATGAGGTCAATAACAACACAAAGGAAAAGACAGGTAATTTTTACAAAGAAATACCTCTTGCTATCTGTTTTGATCAAGAGCAAATGTTTATTTGTTAAATGACCAGGTGAACATTCCAAAAGCTCTCACAAGAAAAAAGCAGGAGAAAGTAGTTACTGGAATTGTAAACATTTCAAAATTTGCTTGGGTGGACAGGAACCAGAAGATAATATTCTTAAATATTTCTCCTAAGGAAGAGGTCTTGGAATTTAATTGTGTAGGTACAGAAGGCAGAACTAAACTAAGGAAAATTTACCAGGAAGCAGATATTGAATAAATATGAGGCAGAACTTTCTAGTAATGGTAGCTTCTATCTATGAATGGGAGGGACTGCCTCACAGTGTAATGTATTTCCTTCTCAAATAGGGTGACCACGTACAATTTTGAGAGTAAAAGGGGGTGCTATTAATTATAGTTACATAATTCTTGAAAAACGTACTTATTGATTGATAAATTGGTTTATTTTGTTGGTGAATTTATATAGTAAAAATTCTATCTATGTCTCCTTTGTAGTAGATTAATTGACCATATAAGCATGGGTTTATTTCTGGGCTCTTTGTTCTGTTATACCCATCTATGTGTCTCTTTTTGTGCAGGTACCATACTGTTTTGATTACTATAGCGTTGTAGTATAGTTTGAAATCAGACAGCATGATACCCCAAGCTTTGTTCTTCTTTCTCAAGATTGCTTGACTATTCAGGGTCTATTGTGGTTCCATATGCATTTTAGAATTATTTGTTCTAGTTCTGTGAAAAGTGCCATAGGTAATTTGATAGGGATTGCACTGAATCTGTAAATTGCTTTGGGTAGTATGGACATTTTAATAATATCAATTCTTCCAATCCATGAGCATGGTATATCTTTCCATTTGTTCGTGTCATCTTCAATGGTCAATTAATCTACAGCAAAGGATGCAAGAATACGCAATGAGGAAAAGACTGTCATTTATTTATTGAAATAAATGGTGTTGGGAAAACTGGACAGCTACATGCAAAAGAATGAAACTGGACCACTTTCTTACACCACATACAAAAATAAACTCAAAATGGATTAAAGACTTAAATGTAAGACCTGAAACCATAAAAATCCTAGAGGAAAACATAGGCAGTAAACTTTTCAACATTGATCTTAGCCATATTTTTTCAGATCTGTCTCCTCAGGCAAGGGCAACAAAAGCAAAAATAGACAAATGGGACTACATTAAACTAAAAAGCTTTTGCACAGCAAAGGAAACCATCAACAAAACAAAAAGGCAACCTACTGAATAGGAGAAGATATTTACAAACTATATGTCCAATAAGGGGTTGATATCCAAAATATATAATGAACTCATATAATTCAATATCAAAAAAACAATCTGATTAAAAAATGGGCAGAGGAAGTGAATATACATTTCCCCAAAGAAGACATACAGATGGCCAACAGACACATGAAAAGATGCTCAACATCACTAATCATCAGGGAAATGCAAATCAAAACCAGAGTGAGATATCACCTCACACCTGTCAGAATGGCTATCATCAAAAAGATAAGAAATAATAAGTAGTGGCGAGGATGTGGAGAAAAAGAAACCTTCATGCACTGTAGGTGGAAATGTAAATTGGTACAACTACTATGGAAAACAGTATGGAGATTCCTCAAATAATTAAAAATACAACTACTATATGAGCCAGCAAGTCCACTTCTGCGTATTTATCCAAAGAAAATCAAAACACTAATTTGAAGAGATATATGCACCCCTAGGTTCATTGCATCATTATTTACAATAGCCAAGATATGGAAGCAACCTAGGTGTCCATTGACAGATGAATGGATAAAGAAGATGTGGTATATATAAATAATGGAATATTACTCAGCCATTAAAAGGAATGAAATCTTGCCATTTCCAACAACTTGGATGGACCCAGAGGGAATTATGCTAAGCGAAGTAAGTCAGACAGAGAAGGAAAAATCTGTGTGATTTCACTTATATGTGGAATCTAAACAACAAAACAAATGAACAAACATAAAACAGAAACAGACTCATAGATCCAGAGAACAAAATGGTGGTTGCCAGAGTGGAGGAGGGTGGGGGGATAGGCAAAATAAGTGAAAGGGATAAGAGGTAAAAACTTCCAGTTATAAAATAAATGAAGTCACGGGGATATAATGTACAGTATAGGGAATATAGTCAATAATATTGTAACAATGCTGTATGGTGACAGATGGTAACTAGACTTAATGTGGTGATCATTTTGTAATGTATAAAAATAGCAAATCACTGTGTTGAACATCTGAAACTAATATAATGTTGAATGTCAATTATATTTCAATAAAAAAAGGAAAGAAAAAAAGACAAAAAATTATATTCAAAAACTATTTGAAATAGTCCTTGGGAGACCGGTGTGAGTTGCCTGGTTCCTGGAAAGGTTTGGGCGTCTATCTGATTTAACTGTGCACTAAAGTGGGAACTGTGCTCGCTGCACAAAATCTTAATTGCTCCTAGACAAGTCCAAGCTGAAGGTGGAAAAGTGAACGTCCACTAGACCCATCTTAGCCTTTTTAATGCAACTATTCCTAATAATACTAGATTAAAAATGGAAAACCCAGGGCAAATGCTAAACTGAACAGGACAACAACACGACAGAGTGTACGAGGGGGCCGTCCCTGGAAAACTAGCAGTGAAGATCTCAGTCTTTGATTTAAGCATAAATTCTACACAGGCAGAAGGAATTCAAAATAAAAATTCCTGGAGTGTTTTAAGTACGTCTAAAATATGGTGACTCAAGTGCTGTTTGTTTCATGCATTACTCATCAGAAGGTTCCCTCCTGCCCCGTGGGAGACGTTGGAGATGTTCCAGAAGGGAAGAAAGTAGCCGTCTGCTGCTGGGTGACGGAGCTGAGTAACTGCATTGAATCTGGGCTCTCTACCTGCTGGCCTTCAGCAAGTCCCTGTGTCCTACTCAGTGTCTCATTTTCGCCTCTGTCAGTTGGCGATAACAATAGTAACTATGTCACAGGTTGCTATGAGGATTAAATGACGTAACATTTGTAGAATAGCGTTCGCTATGTAATTGTTGAATAAAATGAAATCTGCACCAGAGCCATGTGGGAGGGAAAAGGAAATGTGTTTTGTTCTCCTGTGTCCTCTTCAAACTGACTGTTGAGGCTTTCTCTGCACGCTCTACAGGGAAAGAATTGCCTTAGGTGCTAAAATAAGAATCTTATTTGATATGGTGACGAAGACACAATGACACGATTGCTGTTACTCTCAAAGGGCCCTTAATGCAAGACCATCTTGCTTGTGATTAGAAACTTGATTAAGTGCTTTTAGGTTCTTGTACTCTGGTCAGAGGATGTCCTTAAGATTCTGAAACCTGGAGCTATCCATGATACTTTCTGCAAACAGCATCAGCAGCAGAGAGTAAGTAGCAGATTCAGGGAGGAAAATTAGAATGAGCTGAACATCTCTTCAGCCTCCTGTCATAGTTACAAGGGAGAACACAATGTTAGCGCTGTAGACAGGACCGTGCCTCACCATCATACGGCCCTTGAAATTATGGTCATGAAAACCAAAATACTGTACATAAGAAATCATATCGCAGCTTCAATATACTGTAAGATTATTCTGGTTTTAGATTTAACTGCCTGTCATTCCATGTTTATGCTAACCCCACACCACTGCAGGGCATTCAGTATTTTTTTTTTCATTTTAGGATAAAATGTTCTTTAGCTGAAAAACAGTTCAGATGAATCACAGCCTAAGAAGAGTATGTGGGCAGCTCATAATAAAATAAAAACGTTACCTTTGCTAAAGCATCAGAATAATTTTTTAGCAGGATGCACTTTGTATTCAACGGTAATTACTGTGTTTTTAAAAACAGCAGTTGAAAAAAAAGCTTGTACTACTTACTACTGACCTGCTGACTCCCCTGAATTTCAGTGCCTCTGGATGGTGCCAGATGGATATCTTTTTGACAGTAACATCCCAGATTTAGCCACAAGTTAGGGTAATCTGGTCATGGCATTCACACTTCTCTGACGCCACCCCTGTCCTCTCACCTAGTTAGGAGAGTCACGGTTCCAGTTCTTATTCTTCAGACACGGTGAGGAAAGAAATTTGAGATTATGTGTCAACAGGTAGCCCTCATCTCCCTCAAAATCAAAGGGTCAGGCTCCAAGCATTTACCCGTGGAGCGGACTGGGCTCAGTGAAGGCTTGCTGAAAAGCTCTCTGCAGGGCTGTGTTATAAAGGAGTTAGTTGCTAAGGGATGAAGACCTGATTAGCCACACTGGAACAGAAACACTTCGACACACAGTTCACACACGTTTCCATCTGTTCAGATTCTCAGACCCTTCCAAACAGAAGTCTGAGAGCAAGAAGAACGTGATTAATGAGTCTCTTCCTCTTTAATTTCAGGGCTTCCTAATACACCCATACTTTAGGTAGTAGAGAATGATTTGTTAGGCCAGGAACAAAGTTCTTAGAAGGTGAAGTTTTGTTTGTGTAAGGAGAAGGCTCTTGCATTTCAGCTATCTGCAACAAAAGTATGCGAATCTTTTGACTTTATTGGTAAGTCAGATTTTTCATAGGCATAAAACCTTTATTGTTTCATCAATGAAGGACCAAATCATTTATATTTGAAGCTCAGACATAGTTGTATTGGTTTGATTATTGAAGAAGTTGGCGAACGATGGCCTGCAGGCCCAATCTAGCCTTCACCTATTTTTGTAAATGTTTGTGGGATGACAGCCATGCTCATTCGTTTACATAGTGTCTACGGCGGCTTTCACTCAGAGACCGTGTGTAGAGTATGAAATAATTGCTGTCTGGTCCTTTCCAGAAAAAGTTTACTGATCTCTGGATTAATACATATTTTCATAAAACTTTTTTAAAGACCTCATGGGTTTTCTTTATGGTTGCTTGCGTAAAGGGTCCTGGGAAGAGAGGAAAGTAATGTAGGTGGGCTAAGATGTTTCAGTAGGTCTGTACTCTGTGCTGCCTTCGTTTACCCAGCCAAGACATCTTACTTCCTTGTGTCTCTACAGACTCTAGAGATGTCTATTTTTGCATTCATTTGCTTAAATGCTTGTCTTTCCTATTTGATATTGAGTAACTTGAGAGTAAGTCTTGTGCTTTACTTAATTCTTTATTCTCAAAATCTAATACAATACTTGGCATAATGCTAAAAATTTTAAGGAATTGAACTAAATTGGGCAGAATCTCCCAGCATTCCAAAGCAGAAGCATTTTATGATGGTGCAAAGACAAGAGGCAGAGAATGCATTTTCCCTCACGGTACTGTAAATTATTTTTTAAGTAATTTATCATGAACTCTAACCCTGGATTATACGGAAGAACAGGAATTGACAGCCTGTCATGTGTCTTGATCACAAAGCTCAAAATCAGTAACCAGGAAGTATATTTAATGAAGAAAAGCAGTAGTTTTTGCTTTTGATTTTTTTCTTTTAAAGTGAACACTATGAACTCCTATTCATTGAAATGATTAAGGAAATGGGATTTTATAGTTGATTTAATAATCTGGCTAATTACGCTACAGTAATAGGTTTTCAGTTTTTAGGGAGAAAATGATGAAATAAATTATCATAAAACCATCTGGACAAATTTTAAACTTGCTTTAATGATTCAGAAGGCACTTCAGGATCTTGAAGTACTATAGTTATCATAATGAACATAAATGGTAGGTGGTCAAATACTTATTGATTTGCATTCTGCACATCCAAGTAGATTGTCTAAGAAATTGGGCTGAAAATATGCTGACCCTGTGGTATATTTTGGAAATTGCTTCAAAAATTCCTGATATCAGCTTGTTTACTTGTCATTTATATTTTTCACATGAAAGTAAATTGCAGTTAAAAAAACTTCGGCTATTTGAGTTTCTTAGCTATTTACATTGTAGATAAAGGAAAGTTTTACAGTTCTTAAATATCTTGAGAGTTGGCAGTCTTCTACAATAGTTTTCCTTTCAGTTTTGATGGCAGTAATAGATATTAGTTTGTACTCATCTGAAACGTCAGGAGCAAATATCCTATTATCAGTCTTCTTCCATAATCGGTTTTCTGTCTCAATGCCCAAAGTGATGATTGTTATGGACCTAGATGGAGAGAGGTGAGTTTAAATCCTGACTCAGCCATTTATTACTTGTGTGATCATGAACAAGTCATTTAATCTCTCTCTGTTTCAATTTCCTCATCTGTGGAATAAGGATACTTAAATAACAGGGTTATGGTAAAGGTTAATAAGTTAATGAATATAAAGCCTTTAGCCAGCAAGGTTCTGGCATATAGAGATCTGAAAATGGTAACTATTTTCCTCCTTAGAGTTCAGATTATTAAAAATTATCTGCTTTTTTATTTTTTAAATTAACATACAGTAAAGTTCATTTTTGAGTGTACAGTTCTATGAGTTTTAACCCCTGTACAGATTCATGTAACCATCATCGCATCAGGATGCAAAACAGTGCTATCACCCCAAAAAATCCCTCATGCTGTCCATTTGAAGTCATACTCTCCTCCAGCCCTAACCCATGACAACCGCTGATCTGTTTTCCATCACTGCAGTTTTTCCTTTTCTAGAATGTCATATAAATGGAATCATACAATGTAACCTTTTGAGACTGGCTTCTTCATCCAGCATGATGCATTTGGGAGTCATCCAAGTTTTCGTGTGTGTCAATAGTTTGTTCCTTTTATTGTTGAATGGTATTCCATTGTATGGATGTATCACAGTTTGTTTATCCATTCACTCATTGAAGGATGTTTGGGTTGGTTCCAGTTTTGGCAATTTTCAATAGAGCTTTTGTGTAAACATATGTTGTGTGAGCACATGTTTTCATTTCTCTAGGGCAAATATCTAGGAGTGAGATTTTTAGGTCATGTGGCAAGATGTGTGTAACCTTTTAAGAAACTGTCAAGCTGTTTTTCAGAGTGGCTGTGCCATTTTGCATTCCAGGAATGTATGAGGGTTCCCGTTGCTCTGCCTCCTCACCAACACTTGGTATTACCATTTTTTTGTTTTTTTGAATTTTAGCCTTTCTGACAGGTGTGAAGTGGTATCTCATTGAGGTTTTAATAATAATGTTGAGCATATTTTCATATGCTTATCTGAAAACCATGTATTTTCTCTGGTGAAATGTCTGTGCAAATATTTTGTCCATTTTTAAATCGAGTTTGTTTGTTTTCTTATTGATGAGTTTTTGGGAGTTCTTTGAATATTCCTTGTATATTCTGTATACAAATCCTTTGTCAGATATGTGACTTGCAAATATTTTCTCCCAGTTTATGACTGATCTTTTCACACTCTTAACAGTCTTTCACAAAATGAAGATTTTACAATTTGATGAAGGCCAGTTTATCAATTTTTTAATTTCATGAATTGTACCTTTGGTGTCATGTCTAAGAACTCTTTGATTAACCTCATATCAAAAAATTTTTCTCCTATGTTTTCTTCAAAAGTTTTATAGTTCCATGTTTTACATTTAGATCTAGGATTCACTTTGAGTTAATTTTTGTATAAGGTATGAGGGGTTATTTTTTGTAAAAAATAAATTGGCCATATTTGTGTGGGTTTGTCTGTGGACTCTATTTTATTCCATTGATATTTATGTAAATCTCTTCACCAATAGCACATTGCCTATTATTATAGCTTATACTAATTCTTTTTTTTTTTTTTTTTGAGGAAGATCAGCCCTGAGCTAACATCTGTGCTAATCCTCCTCTTTTTGCTGAGGAAGACCGGCTCTGAGCTAACATCTATTGCCAACCCTCCTCCTTTTTTTTCCCCAAAGCCCCAGTAGATAGTTGTATGTCATAGTTGCACATCCTTCTAGTTGCTGTATGTGGGACGTGGCCTCAGCATGGCCGGAGAAGCGGTGCCTCGGTGTGCGCCCGGGATCCGAACCCGGGCTGCCAGCAGCGGAGCGTGCGCACTTAACCGCTAAGCCACCAGGCTGGCCCATTTATACTAATTCTTAAATTACCTCTAAGTTTATTTTGTTGTCTCAAAATTGTTTTGTCTATTCTCCTTTCTTTGCCTCTCCATATAAATTTTAAAATCTGTTTGTAAAAATTTACAAAATTCTATTGGGATTTTGATTGAAATTACATTAAATCTATAGATTAATTTGAGAGAATTGACACCTTTGTTATGTTAAATCTTCTAATCCATCAACATAGTATGCCTCTTCATTTATTTTGGGCTGCATTGACTTCTTTCATCAGTATTGTGTAATTTTTAGCATACGGGTTTTACAAATATTTTGTTAGATTTATACCTAAGCATTTCATTATTTTGGAGCTATTTATGTTTTTAAAAATTATTTTCAGTTTTCAATTGTTCATGGTTAGCATATAGAGATAAGATTGATTTTTGTGTGTCGATTATATATCCTGAGACCTTGCAAACCTCATTTATTAGTTCCTGGATTTTTGTTTTTGTTTTTGTGTTTTTTGTAGATTACTTTGGATTTTCTACACAGACAATTTTGTCTCTTGCAAATAGGGAAAATTTTATTTTTCTTTCCCAAATCTTTATGATGTTAAATAGGAGTGGTGAAAGTGGATATTTCTGTTTTGCTCTTCATTTAAGGGGGAAAGCATTCAGCTTTTTATAAACAAGTATGATATTAGCGAGAGATTTTTTTTTTTTGGTAGGTGCTTTTTAACAAATTAAGGAAGTTAACTTCTATTCCTAGTTTGCTGAACTTTTTTTTTTTTTTTACAAAGTGATGTTGAGTTTTATAAAAAAATTTTGGTATCTATTGATTTCTCTTCTTTAGATGGTTAATATAGTAGATATGTTGATTGGTCACAGTGTCTAATGGTCATTACCCTTTCTATATATTGCTGCATACTATTTGCTGATATTTTGTAGAGGATTTTTGTGTTGATGTTCAGGAGTGACCCTGTTGTGAATTTTCTGTTATTTCCTTGTCCACTTTGTCTAGTTTTAGTACCAGAGGAATGCTTCAGAAACAGATTTGGAAAGTGTTCTCTGCTCTTTTATTTTCAGGAAAAGATTGTAGACTTGAGGCTATTTCTTCTTTAAATATACCAGTAAAACCATCTGAGCCAGGGCATTTTTTTTTTAAAGGTTTTCCTTAGTTAAAAAAATTTAAATTTTTTAATAGTTATAAGACTACTCAGACTATTGATTTCATCTTGTGTGAGTGTTGGTAGTTTATGGTTTGGGGGGTATTGGTTCATTTCATATGTTATTGGATTTATGTGCAATTAATTGTCCACAGTATTCCCTTTTAATAGCTGTAGGGTCTGCAGTGATATCCTCTTTTTCACTCCTGATGAGTTTGTCTTCTCTCTTCTTCTTTTTCAGTCTTGCTAGAGCTTCATCAATTTTATTAACCTTATTTTTAAAGATTAATAAAAACTGATTTTTTCTTCTCTGTTTTTCTCTTTTCAATTTCTGCTCTTATCTTTCTCATTTCCTTCTTACGCTTGCTTTCGAGTTTAGTTTTTTTTTTACTGAATTTCTTTTTTTTTTTTAATTTTATTTATTTATTTTTTCTCCCCAAAGCCCCAGTAGATAGTTGTATGTCATAGTTGCACATCCTTCTAGTTGCTGTACGTGGGACGTGGCCTCAGCATGGCCAGAGAAGCGGTGCATTGGTGCGTGCCTGGGATCCGAGCCCAGGCCGCCAGCAGCGGAGCGCACGCACTTAACCGCTAAGCCACGGGGCCGGCTCTTTACCGAATTTCTTAATGTAAAAGTTTAGATTACTGATTTGAGACCTTTCTTTTTTCTAACCTAAGTATTTAATGCTGTAAATTTTTCTCATTGGATGGCTTTAAGAGGCATCTCTGAAATTTTAATATGTTGGATTTTGATTTTTTCAGTACAATATATTTATTAACTTTCTTTGAGGTTTCCTCTTTGGTCTGTGGATTATTTATTATCATGTTGTTTAATTTCTAAGTGTTCAGAAATTTTCCTGTTTTCTTTATGTTATTGATTTCAAATTCAATTCTATTATGCTCAGAGAACATACTTTGTATGATTTCAATTTTTAAAAAAATTTGCTAGGTTTTGTTTGGTAACCCAGGATATAGTCTGTCTTGGTGATTGTTCCATGTTCACCTGAAAAGAATATGTACTCTGCTGTTATTGGGTACAGTGTTCTGTAAATATGAATTAAATCCACTTAGTTGATGGTGTTATTCAGTTCTTCTTATACTTTCTGATTTTTGTCTGCTTGTTACACCAAAAATCGAGAGAAGTTGAGGTTGTCAAATATAATTATGGATTTGTATATTTCTCTTCTCATTCTGTCAGTTTTTGCTTCATATATTTTGAAGCTTTGTTGTTAGGTCCATACTCGTTTAGGATTGTTTTGTCTTCCTGGTGAATTGACCCTTTTATTATTATGTGATATCCCTGTTTATCACTTTAGCTTTCTTTTAATTAGCGTTTGCACGGTATACCTTTTTTCATCATTTTGCCTTTACCCTGGCTAGCTTTTCTTTTTAAATCCTTTTTGACAATCTCTGTCTTTTAATTTGTGTGTTTAGACTATTTACATTTAATATAATTATTGATATATTGGATTTAAATCTAGCATTTCATTATTCATTTTCTGTTTGTCCCCTCCATTTTTTGCTTTTCTATTTCTCTATTACTGCCTGTCTTTGGATTATGTGAACTTTTTTAGTACAGTAGTTCCCCCTTATCTGTGGTTTCACTTTCCACAGTTTCAGTTACCTGCAGGACTTTGTGCCATCCCACTCCGTCCTGTCCAGGACATGAATCATCACTTTGTTCAGCGTATCCACACTGTATATCCTTCCCACCCATTAGTCACTTAGTAGCCATCTCTCCATTATCAGATTGACTGTCACAGTATCACAGTGCTTGCATTCAAGTAACCCTTATTTTACTTAATAATGACTCCAAAGCACAAGAGTAGTGATGCTGGCAATTTGGATATACCAAAGAGAAGCCGTAAAGTGCTTCTTTTAAGTGAAAAGGTGAAAGTTCTCAACTTAATAAGGAAAGAAAAAAAATTGTATGCTGAGGTTGCCAAGATCTACGATAAGAATGAATTTTCTATGTGTGAAATTGTGAAGAAGGAAAAAGAAACTTGTGCTAGTTTTGCTGTTGCACCTCAGATAAGTACATATAGGAAAAAACATAGTATATATAGGGTCTGGTACTATCTGTGGTTTCAAGCATCTATTGGAAGTCTTGGAACATATCTTCTGTGGATAAGAAGGAACTACTGTATCCATTTTAATTTATCTATTGTGTGTTTGACTATCTCTCTCTGTTTTTTTAATAGTTCGTGTAGTGGTTACTCAAGAGTTATAATATACATACTTAACTTTTTACAGTCTATGTAGAATCATATTTTACCACTTCAGTTAGAATGTAGAAAGCTTACCACCATATAGGTAGTTCCTTTTATTCTCCTCCATTTATATTGTAATTGTCACATATATTATATCATTGTACATTGAAAACACTATCAATGTGATAATTTTTGTTTTTATCTACCAAATGTATTTAAAGTGCTTAACAGAAATTATATTTATCCAAGTATCCATCATTTCTGTTGCTCTCCCTTCATTCCTGGCATTACAAGTTTTTCTTTGGTATGGTTTCCCTTTGGTCTGAGAAACTTCCTTTAACAGTTGTTTTAGAACAAGTTTTCTGGCAGCAAATTCTCTTGGTTTTCTTTCATTAGAGAAAGCATTTATTTCATCTTTATTCCTGAAGGAAATTTTTGCACTCGAAAATGTTGAACTAATTCTTTCTGGCCTCCATGATTTCAGATGAGAAACATTTGAATTGTTGTTCCCCTATGGTTAATGTGCTGTTATCTCTTGCTACCTTTAAAGAATTTTTCTTTGTTTTTACTTTTCAGAACTTTGATTACAATACGTCTTGCCATGGACTTCTTTGTGTTTATCCTGTTTGGGGTTTACTGAACTTCTTTAATGTATAAATTTGTGTCTTTCACTAAAATAGGCGATTCAGCCATTATTTCTTCAAGTATTTTTTCCATATCACCCTTTGTTCTTTCCCTCTGGAACTCAGATTGCACAAATATTAGACTTTTTGGTACTGTCCATTCTGCCATTGAGCCTATCCAGTGAGTTTTTTATTGGACGTGTAAAGTTTTAAAAACATCATGTTCTTAAATCCCTTATATCCTGCCAAGTCTTATATATTGCATAGATTTTATATTTTCAACAAAGTATTATTATTAATAGTTGCATTAATATAAGCTGCGAGTCAGTTAGATCAGTGGGAAATGGGAAATTATAAGTTAGTTTCATGTCAACTATGTATAAGTATCACGGTTTTAAAACATGTCCACAAACTTTTTAACACTCTTTCCATCAAAAGGTTCACTTTAACCACCCTTCCCTTGAATAGTGTTGAGTGTTATGTTAGTGACTTGCATCTAACAAACAGAATGCATGGAAAAGTGATGCTGTGTCCCTACCAAGGTCATGCTAGAAAAGGCTTCCTTATGGCTCTCTTTCTTGAAAAACTCACTCTTGGAAATCAGCCACCATGTTGTGATGGCACATGTGGAGAGCACATGTAGATGTTTGACATCCTCCAAGAGATCTCTAGCATCAACCACTGGACCTCTGAGTGGGCAGGACTTGAGCGGATTCCAGTTCCCAGCCTTTAAGCTACCCCAGCCAAAGCTGAGTGGAGCATAGATGAACTGTCACAACTGACCCCTGCCAAAATTGTTGATTTAAAAAATATATATGTTGGTGTTATAAATCTCTATATTCTGGGTTGTTTGTTGTCTAGCAATAGAGAAATGTAATAGATTTGAGTGTTTGATTCCTGGAAGTGTTGCTAGAGGTGCTGCTATAACAAAAAACTTAAAACATACAGGAATTGCTTGGGAGTCTCAAGTAGAGTGCTAATGAAAGCCTAACACCTTGAAGAGCTTATTAAAAGAAAATAGCCTCTCTTCAAGGCTTCTAAGGCAGTTAAGAAAATCCATCCACCAATGCTTTCCATTTTTTTTGAAATCTGACCACACCCTTCAAGTACTAGAGATACTGTGTACGCTATCTTTGCCTTTTACCTGTACCTCATTCAGATACACCATAGGTGAGAGTCTTGGTCATTGTGATGTCACAGTGTGCTAGGAGTCAACCTCCCTCCCGCACTTGCCCCATGCCATGATTGCTATCTGACTACTGCATAATTCCATTTCAAAATCCTATCCACAGGGGCTGTTTTCTGGAGCTACTCCCCATTCCAACTCTTAAACTGGGTTTTCATGAAAGCAGAGCCTGAGACGATGACTCAGTGCAGGTACTTTATTTAAGAGACAATCCCAGGAAACAGAAGTGAGAGAGTGGGGAAAATGAGACAGGAGAGGGAGAAAAGCTAACAAATAGTATGTAATTGAGCAGGTTATTGCTGAGAGCAACTGGGACTCAGTCCCACTTGTGAACTCTGAAGAACCGTGTAGAATATGCCTCAGAATTGTTTCACTAAAAAACTGGAGTCTGGTCTATTTACATAAAAACTCCTGCACAGCATTGTTTGAGGGTTGTCCCATGGTTCTTAACACTTCTGCAATTTTGCTTCTACTGAGTATCTACTGCAGCTACTCAGTGACCTTCCAAGACCTCAGAGAAATCCCTGAGGCAGAAAAGCAGAGAGATGTCATACTTGAGGAGAGACACTAACAATATGCATGACCTCAGCCACACTGAAATCAGATGTACTGAGTTGGATGTGGCTTTGGGCACCGCAAGCATCTACTACACCTACATTTATAATTGAAGGATATGCTAAATTTCAATGAGAAGTTAGGATGGAATTCATTTTCCATCCAAGCTAACAGAACTTTTGGCAGCCCATGAGCCCCGTGTTAAAAATCTTTGGGCTAGAAGCTCAGTAATTCGGTATTGTCTTTCCAGGCACACAGGAAGCTTCACTCTCCAGCCTCCCTTGCAATTAGGTTGGTCATGTGACTGAGTTTTGCACAGTGGCTAGGGGACAGAAGTAAAGTATACCACTTCCAGCCCTGTTCCCTAAAATTATGCCACTCTTTTCTTGTTAGCCAAGAGAGAATTCAGTGGGAAGACGATGGAGTCAGTTGATGGAAGGAACTTGAATTGTTTAGTCATCACTCGGAAGAGGGCAGCCCAAGCTGGTCACTTAATTCCCATCTGACAGTGACTTGAGTGAGAAATAAGCCTTTTGTGTGTGTGTGTGAGAATCCATGGATATTTTGGGTTGTTTGTTTTAGTTGTTGGTGTTAATTACGTTGTTTATAATGTAGTCAAAGTGGTATCTTCCATAAGACCTACAGTTTCTTAATTCTCACTACACTTTGGTCATGAAGAAAGTGTTAGTTATCAACCTCTTTATCTTATAGGCAAGCATGTGGTGATAACTGACAGAATCATGTTGGTGGTTTGCTTTTAGCCTTTTAGGGACTAGGCCAGAGGTTAGCTCAAAGGAGCAGTATCATTATTTTTAGATAACTGATTGCTTTCCTCCTAGTTAGGGAGAATTGCCCATTGCTCTCTTGCTCTTGCTGAACACAACTTGAGAAAGACATTCTCCTTCACAGTCCCAAGATAATAAATATGAGAGAAAGAACCAGCATGAAATAGTGTCTGCTTTCTCCTTTATCATGAGTGAAATATCCTAGATATAATAAATATGAATCAATGAAAGACAAGCTGATAATCACTTGGATTTTAGATGAATAAAAAAGAAGCTTGCCTAGTGTTCAATAATACGTCTTATCATTTTTGAGAAGTGTAAGGATAGTATCTATTTAGTGTCAGGGATAGACTGTGACAAAGAAGTAAGAATACTCCCTTCTTGTGGTTCTTGAGAAAAATAATCCCTGCTATGAGAGCATATTGAGAAGGTAGAAATTCTGGATTTGAAGATAACGTCAATGAATAATTTGAACTTATCCTTTTCTCCCTGACCTGGTGCTGTGAAGCTGAGTAACCGTTTTAGGCTGTTTTGATGTGGGTCTTCTTGAGAGTGTGATCTCGTACTGCTAACCCCAGGGAGGAACTGAGATGGTGACGCGAGGAAAGGACTCTTCAACCTGAACAGGAACAAGGCTGCTTTCCACTTGAAATTTCTTCCCTGAAGGGTAAAAGAAATAGTAGTTGTCACAAAATTTCTTTAACTTGCAGCTGGTTCCCCAGTGTGGCCTTGTACCTGCTCTTGGAGAAGCTTTGATTTAAGAGGAGTAAACTCGGTGTTAGGACACATCTCTCCTTATTTTGTGAGGTGGGTGTGAACGTATTTCTCAGCTGTCTGTTTTTCCCCCCTGTCTGTTCGGATCTTAGGAATTTAGCAGCTTTGTTTTTTCTCAGGGGATAGTTGGCTGAAAAGCGCTGGAAGTAGGAAATTCACTCATTTCTTAAGAAGTAAAATAGGGATAACACCGCAATTGAAAGACAGCACGTATGCAATGTCAACAGTGGTTTGATGTGAGATTATCATCTCTTTTCTCATAATTGATGCCTCCTGCTTTTTGCTTCTAGTGTTTCACCGTTAGAAACATGATATCCTCCAGTTCTGAGGAGGGTTGACATCTGTGTAGGAAATCAATATCTATTTATCTCTCTCTCTTTCTCTCTCTGATTATCTAGGTAAGTTGTACATATTGTTCTGATTTGCCCAGAAAAATCCTGGTTTACACTGCTGGCCCTGTGTCCCATTTGGCTTAGGACCTGTTCCTGTTTCATTTTTTTTCAATGAAAATGTTAATTTCTTTATTCATAAAATGCAACTTTAAGAAGATTGGAGGCAATTTTAAATTTAAAGACTTAAATATTACATTGAAAAAATACATCTTTTAGAAAAATACCTGTGACATGATATTAGAAGCAAAGAAACTGATTAAGGTACATGAATTGTGAGAGGAAAAGAAACTGCCTTGGACTGGAGGAGACATGTCACTTCTACTTATGTTCTGTTGGAGAGACAGGTCACATGGCCACCAAGGTGCATGGCTGCTGGAAACTGTAGTTTGGCTGTTGGCCCAGAAATAAGAAATGGGTTTGGGAAACATCTAGTCAGTTTCTGTCACATTATCTTAGAACAAATGACTGAGGGGGGGCATGAAAGATATGTGCACTACAAAAACGAGGTGTTATTTACACCTTACAGATAAGGAAACCGAGGCTCAGAGGAACTAAGAAAATTGCTCATGGCCACACAGTCAAAGAAGGGCAGAATTAAGCATCAAACTTGAGTCTACTTGACTTCAAGTCCCAACATTTACCATCACACCCCAAAGCTCGCTTTGTAGTTTCCAGAAATCACATTTATAGCACCATTTATATCTTTATCTGTGGTTATCAGAAGCTAAGATTTAAGCAATTTAGGTTATTATTTCTAATTTTACCTGAATTATAATACTCATAAAATGTATTATAAAATTATAATACATTTTTGAAAGTTATGACTAAGTATAAATATTGAAAGGATTTATACGCACTTTATCAATAATTTGGAATTGATTTGAACTTTCTTCTTATGAAAGCCTGTTTATTACCTTAATCATACACATACAGAAAATAGCCTTTCCTTTTCCCTATGTATTTATCTATTTTATTTTTTTCTGACTTGAGACCACGGAGTTAGAAACAAAATCTCATAGGAGATTTTATCATTTTCTCTGGGTTGAGCATAAACGCGTAACCTGGTTCTTGCTCAGAGCCTTTCATTAGTTTGGGGAGTGAGTGTAATACAAACCTGGAAGATATCTCTCCTTATATGCATCATTCTCTCTCACATAAATAATCTTGAGACTCGTAACAGGAAAATAAAATTCTGAAATTAAATTCCCCATTGCCTTTGTTGACTGGCTGGTTTAATAGAACAACTCCCTGAAAACATATAACAAACTGACAATCCACTTTGTTATTTTACCACGGTTTTTTAGAAGTCAAGACACATAACAGATTTTTTTTTTTGTCAAACAGACGATAAACAGAATTAAGCGGACCTTAGAAAACTTTGGGAAAAAAAAAAATAAGACAGATATTATGTAACTTGGTAGGAGTGGTCTGTCCTGGTTTTTGGAGTTACTTCCTGCCAAGGACGGTCTGACCTGCTACCTGTTAACAAGCAAAGTTGGAAAACATTCAAGCTTGCCGCTGGCGTTTAACCCCTTACCCTTCCGTCTGCCTCCTGTACTATTCAGTCGGAGTTCACGTCTGGGCTGTCTGTGTGTTTAGAGCAAACTGTGTGGAAAAAAGTGCAAGGAGAGGACACGATCCTTCCTCCCCATGGTGCTCACTCTGTTCTGGCTTTGATTCCGCTCGAGTCTATACTTAGAAAACAAAGCCTAATTTTTTACTTGATTCTGGACCTGCAGACCTTCTTGCAGAAATGACACTGATTATTTCTCTACCTATCCTTTTTGGAAACGTGTTTGGTTAATTATTGCTTAGCCCTTACCCTTTCCAAGCACAGAAACTCTGAGGCTTGTCCTTTGAGGAAGCCTGTAAACCGGGAAAGCATAAATCCCCGTTTGTCTCAAACTACAAGTCACACATTTAGCTGCTCAGCAAGAGACATCCTTTCTCCGTTCCACAGAGAGCAGCAGCTCAGTGTGCTCCACGTTCTGACTGACATGAAGCTCAGAGATGCCATATCAATAGTACATAAATGCAGCAGGAGAACAGGCTGTAGACTCAACTAGAATTCAGACACGTCTGGACATGCCTGGTGTACTGGTAAGGCCATCTCCCCGAAAAGACTTGTTTTTCTGATGGACTCATGAGATTTCTGAGAAAGTATCTGTCCTGAGAGAGGCGAGTGTGACCCTGTAACAAAACCTTAGTTCTCTGGGTGGATGAGTGGTTCTAAATACAGCATCAAAATTTTCATTTTCATTTGACTTGTAGCCAAGACCCTATGGGATTCAGATTAAAATGCCGTGGAGAGCAGTGGGTCTGTACCCAAACCCTAAAGGACCTGATTTTCTAAAAACTCTCAAATGTAGATGCACCAACAGTGCTTTATTGGAGCTCTCTAAAACAGATGCAGAGGTAAGAGAAGCTCTTCCCCACATGGTAACTATGGTAGACAGGATTCTAAAGAGGCTTTCCTCCACCCCTCCCTAAGATTTCTGAATTTCTGACCCATGGTCACTCATTCAAAGAGTAATCTAGGTACACATTTGAAGGGATTTTGCAGGTGTAATCGACGTCCCAAGTTAGTTGACCTTAAAGTATGGACATTATCCAGGTGGGCCTGACCCTATCAGGTGAGCCCTTTTAAGGCAGAGAGTTTTCTGTAGGTAGGAGCAGAAAAGGAAGTCAAAGATTCAAAGCACAAGGGGGATTTGGTGCACTGTTGCTGGATTGAAGATGGAGTGGGCCTTGTGCCAAGGAGTGCAGATGGCCTTCAGGAGCTCAAGAGTGGCTCCTTTCTGACAGCTGGCAAAGAAACATGGACCTCAGTCCATATTTGGCCAACAACCTGAATAAGTTTAGAAGCAGATTCTTTCCTAAGGCCTCCAGATAAAAGCCCAGCCCAGGGGACACCTTAATTTCAGCCTTTGAGACCCTAAGCAGAGAACTGAGTTGAGCCATGCCAGACTACTGAGCTACAGAAATGTGAGATAATTCATTTGTGTGCTTTTTGTGAGGAAGATTAGCCCTGAGCTAACATCTGTACCCATCTTCCTCTATTTTGTATGTGGGTCGCTGCCATGGCATGGCTTGATGAGCGGTGTGTAGGTCTGCACCTGGGATTTAAACCCGTGAACCCTGGGCCGCCAAAGCAGAGTACGCGAACTTAACCACTGCGCCACCAGGCCGGCCCCTTTATTTGTGTTGTTTTGAGTCACTACATTTATGGTAATTTGCTATGCAACAATAGAAAACTAATGCAGTAACAGAATATGATAAGGCTTTGTATCTTGTGGGACCCAGGTCTCAGCTGTGGTGGGAAGCCCCAGCGTCCCACAGACCTGGTGGTATACAGGTGGTATACAGATGCCAGTGATAAATAGTGAAGCATGGTAAGAAAAGACTTGGTGAGTGCTTGTGAAACATCCCCTAGGAACTCCCAGAAATTCTCCTGGGTGGGGGAAATAATCAGTGAAATTTGGATTGTCACGGTTAATATGAGCCACCAGAACCTATAGGCTGATGAAGTCTAGGGAAATTGATTGCACACATCTCCATAAAGTCCAAGTTAGTTCAGTCTCCTAGGATACACTTCCTTCACCAAAAGGGATATTGGTGTTTTTTTTTTCCTGATTTATTTCTCCCCACTCCTAAATTCCCTTGCCTTCTTCTTGGGCCCTGATCTCTTTTGGTAGATGTCATGAGATGGATTTAGTAAGTATATCCTTAGATAAAGAAAACAGTAGAAACGAATATCTCTTTTGTTTTATTATTAAATCTTTGCAACTGAGATAAAATAGCAACTTATTCTTAAGAGATAGGTCATCTTTTCTTTATAACAAACTTCCTATTAAAAAAGCAGTGAGCAAACGTTTTGTATTGGGTTCTTAACAAAGGAAACTTGATCAAAGTATGGAAGAATATGGACTTTTCATTTTTAAAGCCAAGATACAGATTAGTACAGAGATGACTGTAGTATGATTGTATCGTAATTTTATAAGAATATTACTGGGAGACAATTCCCCACAGATCTCTTGCATTTCTGCATGTCTTCTGAACATTGACGGCTTCTGTTCTAGAATATCTTTCAAGTATGTTTGTATGACAAATAGCTTTGAAAGATGAAGATAGTGTCTCTCTCTAAGGCAAAGGGCAGATTTGTTTGCTGTCCAGGATAATAAAGATAATATCTCCTTCTGGAGCAAAAGTTGGGCAAATTTGCTGGCAGTGTCCTTTAAAAGTTTGGTATTTCCTAAGCTCAGGGCACCTCAGCTCTGATCCAAACCCTGTGTGTACCAGGTAACCAACCTGTCCTAGTTTGCCTGAGACTTTCCTGATTATAGGATAAAGTCTTGAATACCAGGAGCCCTTCACTTTTGGGCATACAGGGAGTTGGTCACCCTAGTGAGCTGTGTGCACCTGAGATGCTCCATATCACGCCTATGGGATTTGGGAGGCAGGGAACCACTGTAAACTTGCAGCTCATGCTGCCACAGTGCTGTGAGTAATAAAATCCTTTAGCTCTGACTCAGGAGTCTCCTATCTTCGGCTAGCACCCTTAAAACTCTGGTGGGCCTACTTGTTAGGTAGCAAGTACAGTAAAATATCAGACCCTTTACAGTTCTTCACAAATATAAGTCTAGTAATTGCTGGAATTGTAGTTGGAAAAAAGTCTATTTTAGATTGGAGAAATGGAGTAAGCCCATAAGCTTCCTCTAAAGTTTTCCAAAAGCTGTTTTATGAAATGAGTAATTCAAAAGCAAATCAACTTATGAAAGTGACTTTGTAAGATCTTGTATTATTTTTATTTTCCTTGCAATTTTTTTCTCATACTCATAGGTTATTTAGAAGTGTATTGCTTAATTGCCAAACATTCAGGAATTTTTCTAGTTATCTTTATATTACTGTCTTTTAGTTTAATTCCATTCTGGTGAGAGAACATACTCTAGGGTTTCAATTCTTTGAAATTTGTTAAGATTTGCTTTGGTATGTTTTGGCAAATATCTAAGTGCATTTGAAAAAATAATTTGTACTTCGCAGCTTTTGGCTGTAGTATTGTCTGAATGTCAATTAGGTTGAGGTGGTTTATTGTGTTGTTCAAATCTTCTATAGTCTTACCGATTTTTTTGTCTGTTTATTCTGTCAGTTATTATAACATTTCCAAGAATGATTGTGGATTTTTCTCTTTTGCCTTTATCTATTAGGTGACACAAATTTAGAAATGTTTTATCTTCCTATTTAATGGACTCTTTTATCATTTTTAAACATCACTCTATTTCTAGTAATACTTAGAGTCTACTTTGCTTGGTATTAATAAAGCTATGCCAGCTTTCTTTTGTTTAGTTTTTGCATGGCATATATTTTTCCATTCTTTTCATTTTTAAGTTTTGTGTGTTCTTATATTTAGAGTATGTCTCTTATAAACAGCATGTAGCTGGATCTTTTTTTTTGTCTTTTTAATTCAGTCTGACAGTCTTTATCTTTTAATTGAAATCTTTGGTCCATTTACATCTCATGTTACTACTGGTATAGTTGGTGTTACAGACTGAATGTTTGTGTCCCCGCAAAATTCGTATGTTGAAACCCCACCCTCCACTGTGATGGTATTAGGAGGTGGAGCTTTTGGGAGGGAATTAGGATTAGATGAGGTCATGAAGGTGGAGCCCTCATGAATGGGATTAGTGCCTTTAGACAGGAGCTTGCTTCCTCTCTCTGCTCTCTGCCGTGTGTGGATACAACAAGAAATCAATTGTCTGCAACCTAGCAGAGGGCTCTCACCAGAACTCAACCATGCTAGCACCCTGACCGTCGGCTTCTAGCCTCCTGAACCATGAGAAATAAATTTCTGTTGTTTATAAGCCATCTATCTTATGGTATTTTGTTATAGCAGCCCAAACTGACCAAAACAATTGAGTTTACATCTACTAACATATTATTTGTTTTCTATATATCCCATCTATTCTTTGATCCTGTACTTTTCCTTTCTTGAATTATTTTAGATTAATCAGGTATTGTTTATTATTCCATTTTCCTTCTACAGGATTTTTAGTTATGCATTTAAAAAATTATTCTTTTGGTGTTTTCCATAAAATTACAATATACATCCATATCTTATTGTGACCTACCTTAAATTAGTTACTTTCTGAGTTACTGACCAATATAAGAACGCTTCAACAGTTTAATTCTGCTTTCCCATCTGCCACCATTTGTGCTAATGGGGTCATATATATTAACAGCATGAGGCATTAATACGAATTGAGGGGAATTTGAATGCAGATATTTGCATCTTTCTCTCAATTCCTTTCTTGTCTGGGATTTTGATGCTCAATTCCAAGCCACATTGGCAGCCCTGAACTCAGACCCCTTTTCCTCCAGTCCAATAAGACTGTCTCTTTATGTTTGAGCTATAGTCCCTGCAACACAATTTGAAAAATGCCCTCAGAAAAAAGCCATAGCATGAATGTAGAGCTCACTATATGTGCTTCCCTTCTCTCATGGACTGAGAGAGTCCTGCCTGTTCCTGCTTGTCCTGGTTTCTTGCCAATGCCTTCAAACATTTGATTTATATGTCATCCAGCTTTTATAGTTGTTTTTGGCAGAAGGGTTAGTTCAATACCAGCTACTTTATCATGCATGGCTGAGACTGGAAATCCCTTAGAACATTTTTATAAACAGAAATTTTTCCTCGTCTAACATTTGGTACACCAGTGGTATAGTTCATATAAATGCATGATCATTTTCCCGTATCTGTTTTCAAAATAATGAGCTGATTCTTTAGCATCCTCCAATGTTGACCAATTATTATTTTTAGTGTAATGATGAACTCACAGATTTAAACATATTTAACTTTAAACATTTAGTGCTTCAATTTATGGTAGGTATTATTCTTAGAGGTACCCGAATTTTTCCTTTTTTGACAATTGGGAGCTTCTTTAAATTAGCTTCTTGAGTCCTTTTGACATGATTCTGGTCTTTGATACCTTCCTTGTGATATGTATGACAAGGTATTCCAGGACCATCTTGTGTATTTTCTCTCCCCCTAGGCCTGGAATCAGCCATTGATCTAAGGAACCCGAGAGATAGGATGAGAGGAGGATCAAGGGTAAGTTGTGTTCTCAGGGCACTGCCAAGTTTCAGTGAAAGCAAGAAGGTAAAGAGACTAACCAGAGGAAAAGTTGAAGATTTACATGATTTTGCTGATAATGTTTCATGATTTCTAGAGGGCAGAGAGAAAGACTTTTGGAAGTAGGAAAAGGATGAGAGATTGGTTAAAACTAACGAGTAGATGGAGAAAAGGAGATGGAGAATGAAAGCCTGGTGAATACTAACATGTGTTGTATATTAAACCACTTAGTATACATGTGCTTATTTTTTGTCGTAAAAAATTTCAGTATATTAAAAATCACTGTCAAACCATTCCCATGTCACTGATAGTTGCACAGACTCAAGTACAGGACTTGACCGTTGGAGGATATTTGTTGGCGCTTGTTTTGATCAGAGTTATCTGGAAAATATTTCTGTACAGAGCTTAGAAAATGCGAATATTTTCTCCTTTTCAATATGCTAGTAAAGTGGCCCCCTTTAAGTAGAGGAAGAATTGTCAGACACTGTAGCAAAATAATGAGTAGAATGGGCTGTAATTAATTTATACATTTTATTCAGTAATAACTCTCCTCTATTCACTATTATGTTACTATTATTTTGGTTGTAATACATACAAAGGTATTTATTTCATCTCATTTATTATTTGAAGACTCTTAGTGTGTAAACTGTTGCTTGATATTTTCTATTGAGTTGATGGGTTTTAGAGAAATTCCTGGGATCAACAATATAGTTATCTGCAATGTTACCTTCCTGGACAGGAGTCTCCTGGAACAGCCAAGTTATGCTAATGACGAGAGTTGAATAGCAAAGTTGTGTTAATGTTGACAGTAACGTGTGTGCGTTTTTGTGTGTGTGGTACATGGTTTTGATTCTCACTGTGACAGATGAGACAATATCTCTGATTTCAAGAATTTCATTAAGTCTAGCGGTAGAGACAGGTAAGTTATAGAAAATGTTTAGGATAAGTGACAAGTGCTCTAAGAAAGTATGCTTGGGTAGCAGGGAGCACCATCAGCTTCACCAAGGAAATGATCTTTGAGCCTTCTTGTTGGAGTTCATCCACAGTGGAAGGAACCATTCCGAGCAGAGAGAACAGCGTGTGCAAGGGTGCACAACGGAGAAAGAGAGGAGATAAGCCTAGAAAGTGGCTAAATCTAATGGGCCTTTATGCCATGATAAGGAGTTTGTACGAGAAGGGGAAAAAAATCATTCGTTGAAATTAGGTAGGGAAAAGAGAAATTTAGTTAGTAGAATATAACCAGAACATTTTTAACAATTAGGTACGGAAAATTAGGGAAAAGGGCAGGTTAAGTGTGCTTCCCAGGTCTCTAGTTTTATAACCAAATGATTAATACGGTGGAGTGGGGTGGAGTGGAAATAATCAGGCATTCACATTGGGGGGATGTGAATATGATGAATTGGATATTTATATATCTCTATTAATATATTTATCTATAGTTGTGTGTGAGTATATCTCTCACGGTATTTTTTAACCTTATCTCTCTCTTCAGATAACCTCTCTTTTCACAGATAACGAAATGTATCCCCATGTTTTTATTAGGAAACATTTATCTTGTCTTGCTACCCTTTCAGCTGTTTACTTGTTCTGCTAGCTTTCATGTTTTCTTGAATAATGTTATGTCCCCAGTGGATATTTTTATAATGAAAAGTCACACATAGGGCTTTTTCTCATAGAGATAATATTAGTCGCTTCAAGAAAGTGTCATCACATAAAAATGGCCAGATTGAAAGTTAGCAGGATATGCCTTGCTGGTTGCAGCCATGATAGCGGTTCAGTATTTGTCAGCTGGTTTAGACTTTAAGGTAGGAGTTAACTGAAAATCCTTGAGGAAGACACATGGAGGCAGACAGACAGGACAGTGTTGGAATGGAAAAGAATGCACAGTCTCATACATTTTTGGCATGCCTTAGAGCCTGCCAGATTAACTGAGATTTCAGTCACCTTGCTATTTATTTCATGTGTAATTTTAAAAGTGAAATGTTTACACTTCTGTAAGGGCAAATATTGAGAGAGAAATGGATTTGAATTTTTGTATTTAACGAAGTTCCCTGGTTTGCTAGGAGGTAGAACAGAGTTATGCGGAGTCATGAAGCACCGTCACAGCGTCTCTCATCTGTCTCTTTCTACCTCAGCTTCGGGCCTCCTGACCTGTTGACACAGCTTTTTACCCCTTGTGTTCCTATTTCCAGATTTCCTCCCTTCTGATACATTTCAAACACTGCTAGAAAGAACTTCAGACACCATTCCACCAGTCTTAACATACGCATGTTGTTAATTAAACAAGGAGACCATGAGACTGGGGTGGCTCTAATACCATGGAAGCCCTACATAAGCAAACCAAAACCTAAGCCTGTAGATGCCTCAAAGTGAGGAAATCAGAACGCTGAGGAGAACCGGTCACAAACAGCCAACTAGGCTTACCTACAGCCAATCCAGTAACTTCCTTTCTTTGCTCCTGCACTTTCTCTACATAGGCCTTCCCCTGGCTCCTGGCCGAGGAGTGCTTCTAACCACTTCCAGTTAGGCCCTACCTGATTCGAATTGATAAATGCTTGAATAAACTCCTAATTTTAAAAATATGCCTCAGTTTATCTTTCAACAATGTTCTCCGTGTCAGTTTGCACTTTAACCAGACCTCTATCTTTTGTTTTTAACTTCCAAATGGGGTTAATGTTTCTGAAATTTCTTTCCAAAAGGTTTGAATGAAGTCCAAATATTTTACTTCCTCATTTAAACCCTTCCATGATCTGGTTGCAAATTTATTATCAAGCAGCCTTCCCTTTGGCCATCATGAACCCCTCCATGTTTCTTACTCACCTCACCTTCATACGGCCTTACTGTCCATCACTAGAGTGTAGGCACCACAAGGGCTGATCGCCAGGAATTAGAGCAATGGGAAGATTTTGATGTGAATGAGTCATTCATGAATCATCCATTCATTTGTCTACCTCCTCCTCAACCTCTGCCTATCTAAATTCTGTGCTTACTTTAAGGCTCAGATCAAATACTGCTTCTTCCATGATACTTTTCCAGATTCCTTCACACAGAAAAACCATGCACTCTGAATTCTCATAACATTTAATTTATGTCTCTTTTGTGATACTCGTTTTCTTCTTGAAATTATTCTTTACATATTCTCTAGAATGGAGTCATATTATATTTATTTTTGTATCTTCCCTAGACCCTAGAGTCATGGTACTTAGCACAAAGTAGGCACTTAGTTAATGTTCCTTGAATCCATTAATTAATAATTAAAGCTAAAAGAGAACTAAGAGGTGATTGTTGCATGAATTCTTAAATCTCTAGAATAGGTTCTACGTAAACACACATATGGATCTCTCTTGTAAAAGCAAAAGAAAACAAAACCTAGTGAAAATAAAATTACAGCCAATTTTGGTATCACCATTCCAATGATTAACAACTTTGGTAATAATAACAGCCATGTTTTATTGTAAAACTGACTCTGCCAGGCAATCTAATCACTTTAAGTACATTATCCTGGATCTTCAAAAGTTGTGAGGGACTATATCTATTTAAATAATGAGCACATTGAGGCTGAAGCTGAGTCTTGTGTTTGCTAAGTGTGTGAACTAAAATTTAAATATTGATCTGACTCCGAAGCTCTCCCCACTAGTCCATACCTCTGCACTCTTTGGGTTGAGAAGTACTTTTAGTTGACTAAGTGAAATGTCTTGTGTGATGTCCACAGTGGAGACACAAAGATGACCAAGAAATCTGGGTATCTGCAGTGACAGGCTTTAGTTTCCCTAATGGAGATCTGAGGACTATATTGCTAACAAAGGAAGAAAGTACCCTTAGTAAAACTTTTAAGTGAAGTCACAGAATTTAAGTTATCCTTGTCACCATTTTCTATAATAATTGAATGTTACAACCGGGAATCCAATGGTGAAAGGGAATTTTGGGGAAATTGGTGAAAGGGAATATTCCTACCCGTGCTACCCGATTACAGTTTAAAGACCTGTATGTTCTGTGGACCAGCAGGTCACAGGATTGCCTTCCTCTACGCTGCCTCATTAGCCTAACTTCCCCTGCCTACTCTATCTCTAGTCATCCCTGGGATCCGCTAATTGTAATGTCTCTAGAGTCAATGGAAGGTAAAACCACACAGGTACAAAATGAATTAACTGCGGAATTGCCAGTTTTATTTCACAGCATCAGCAGACTTTTGTCCTTATGATTTTCTTTTTTGTTAAAAAATATATACTATGGCTAAGTTAATGAACTTTTAATTCTGTAATTGTGTAGTGGGTGTTCATTATATTTTACATGGGAACTGGACACATTACCACTCTTTCCCTCCATTTCCCTAACTGACAGAGTTAGGTAAGTGAAGGATGTTCTAGCTCTTTCCTGATTGTCTTCTTTCTGCTCTTGTATTCTGTCCCTGTTAGTAAGGAGATTTTTCTGCCTCTCCACTTCAGCTGTTCTGTTAGTACCTTCCAGTAGTAATAATTAATGAATGGAAATCATCTATATTTTTTATGTGGTGATTTATATTTTGCATATCCATTATCTTATTTTATCCTAAAAATAACAATCTATAGAAGGTAGACTGATAATATTTTCATCTCCACTTTACAGATGAGACAGGTCCTTTTCCTTTTGAATGGGAGAAAAATAGCATTTGTAGTCCTGCTATCATCAGAGCTATCAACTTCAAGACTGTATCGGTGTAGCAGAGGACCAGGAGATATGCAAGCTGAGCTAGGGTTCCTATTCCTCATTTTCTCGTGTGCTTATCAATATGTACAGCACTGAGTTAAGGGCACGGCCTTTGGGCTTTGACAGCAGGAGTACAAGTCTCAGCTCTAACACTTAGAAGCTGCATGCTATGGGGCAAGTTACTTTACCTATCAAATCCTCAATTTCCTATTCTAAAAAGATAATGATTATGATATTTATACCTACTTCAGTGAAAGAATATTAGGAACTATTTAATTTCCAGGTCATCATCACTGTACTCACACTGATCTATTCAAACTAGGTAGGGTGTTCCAGTTTTCATTCATTCCTTCAAGAAATGTTTGAGTGTCCATCTTGTACTAGACATTGTGCAGAAAACCAGACACACAGAGTGCCTGCCCTCATTAGAGTGTACACAGCAGAATGTCGAAGTTCTTCAGATATCAGGATGTATATAGCAGAATATCTAAGAATATTCAGATGTCAAAAGGTCAAGATTTTGATGAGGAGCTAAATAGGAAACTGACAATGAACTCCAGTCATGGAGGAGGAAAACCAGGCAAGTGCACTGCTGTCCTAGAAACCAAGCCAAGAAAGTGTTTCAAGATGGTGGTAGTGATCAATTGCATTAAATACCTCTGTGAGTTAGAGTAAATGAGAGCCTGAGAATGCAACTTTGATTTCGGCAAGATGGATAGCACTGGTGTCGCTGATAAGGGCAACTTTAATGAAGGGCAGCAGAACAGAAAACTATTTGGTACATGCAAATTTTAAAAAATGAATTTCCAGCATCCCTCGCTCATGATCACTAGGACTCTCCTGTTCTAAAAAATAGTCATCTTTTGGTAATGTGGCTAATTTACTCAAATTGAGCACCTGTAATACACATGCCTATTCACCTTCAAGTCTTTATCATGTATCAGAATACTTGGAAATATGTCCTTTGAACTACCCTATTCATTGCTGGTTTTCTTTTATACTTACCATCTGGTGGAGCCTGATACCCAGGGACAAATGTTCATCATCCTATCTTATTTTCCTGATATCTAGCATTTTATAACGTTTGATAAAAACATAACTCTTGGTGGTCTGATAAGTTGTTCAATATTTTGAGAGATTCCAGCCATTTTAAGGAACTCGTGTGCCACCATTTTCAGACTTCTTTTAGTACATGGCACTTCTTGTCCCATGCAGAACAAGATAGGGACATCTTATCTTCTAACATTGGTTTAATTTATTTCTTGTAAAGTAACAAAGAGACAAGCAAATTTGAGTAAATCTCTCATTGATTTGGTTTTTTTGGTCTCAAATATTAAAGTGTGTGATGACTTCTGGCATTTGACTGCTCGTTTTGGGGAGAATGTTGAGAGATCTGAGAGCTGATGTGTGAGCTTGTTGTTGAGCTCTTTTGGCAGGGCTGGGGTATCCACCTTTGGAAAAGAATCACCCTCATGTTTGACACAAGACATTAGGATTCTCTCTGGATGTTATAAATGATATTTCAGCCTGAATTGGCTTATCAAGTTTCTAGAGCCAAAGAGAATCCATTCAGAGAGATTTTAACACTTCTTTAACAAAGGTTTAAAATTTTGCTTCCATTAAAAAATTATCGTAAAAAGAATATACAGTAAAATCTCTATGGTGAAATTACAACATGTGGAATACCTGACATCTGACTGTAGTGTTTTCTCCTGGGTATTATTAGCACATGACATCAGAGAAATAGATAGTATCTTGATTTTAGAAAGCAAATTTGATGAAGATTTAGAGAACAGCTAGGACTTTTTTTAAAATTAAAGTGCAAGAATTTTGTAAGTGAATGAAGCACGGGTTTGTTTATTTTTCAATAAAAGCTTTACTTTAAGTCTTTATTAATATATGGAGATATAGAAATTGGCTTTATTGGTGACAAATAACAGATCTTTTCGACATTTGAAAAGAAAAAATGCTATTTGCTTAGCATTTTGATTTGTAAATACAGAATTTTAAAAATGAATACCTTCAAGATTTTGTGTGTGTGTGAAAGGTCCTTAGATGAGAACAGTTTTCTAAAGCTAGTGGCTCTCTTACTCTGCATTCTTAACCAAGAGTAATAATAGCAAGCTTTTCGCCCAGGGATGAGTTACCTGCCTCAGGTAGATGGACCATGAGCAATTTAGGTCATTGCTTCATTGTGTGAGACAGAATATATTGTTATTAGATTCACAATACCCTTTACACGAAACTTTTATTTAGAGAATCTGTAAGTGCTTGCCTATCATTGAATATTTGCCGTAAGTCCAGAGGGTGAACTCTATGAAGCTATTTCCCCCAAGTAAAAGCTATTCACCAAATAGAGAAATCATAGCTATCATGTTTAAGGTACGTGAGTATATAGGAAATGAATAGGGCTTTCAGTTCACACATTATGCTATTTCTTTGTGTGGATTGCCTTGGGGAATAATATTTTTAAAATATAGGTAGTTCCATTGAAGATAGGAATAGGAGATCATTTGCCTCTCGCTGCTCACATTTGCTAGGACTCTTAGGAAGATTTTCCCTGGTTTTCACATGAATCAGTTTAATAATGATTGCTGCCAGTTGGTGGCTAAACATCAGTCTGCCAGCCTTCTCAACAGTGTTGCCATCTGCTATTTGGACTCACAGTGTGCTGCTGCTACGCGCCACCTCGTTCAGAACGGGACCCTTGTGAGCCATAGACAGTAGCTTATTCAAGTGAGCTGAAGCGAACCCCTCCCCAGCCCCGTTTGTGCAGGCTGCACGCATCTCCTCTTATTTGGGAAGTGCTCTGTGCTGATCATGCAGTCTGATGGCTCACTGTCTCTGATCATTTTGGTGTTAGTCTTGTAAGCCAGCTCCTTGTTTCAAAGTAACGTTAAAATATAAAAATGATTATTTTGAAGATTTGCAAAAAAATATTCATTCCATTTGTTTTTGGTAATACAGTTACAAGTTGAAATGATATTAGTCAGTGGCTTGCCAAACACAAATATTTAATAAATTAAGTGTATTATAATCCATTGAACTTTTTTGGATAGACTTTGCAGTTCTGAAGATTTTTCAGTTTTGTGGATGTCCTACTGCCCAGTTTTTGTTTCTTGGAAACTGATTTTCAAAGGCTTTCATTATGCTTTTCCCTTTTCTTCTCCCATTTAAATGTCTAAAGGCAGCTGTGAATGCAAAGTATTTGTATTTGTCAGACAGAAATGAGTGCGTTGTATCCAACACTACTGATCACCTTAGAGATTTGAGCATTTTTACAGGAAAAAGAAAATTTACTTGCATAGGTCATATTACATTTGGATCCTCTCCATCCGCCTCAATAGGTAATGAGTTCAGTAGCACTTTAAGCATTAGAGAGTTACACTTCAAAATTGGGCTGGTTTTAGATTTCAAAGGAATTCATGGGCTGGTGTTCATTCCCAGCACCCCTCCCCCACTTCCCTCACAAGTACCTACCTGGTTCTCACACCTGTGCTTACCTGCATCCAGAATGAGTTTCTTAAGCCCTCTGCTTGTTAGGTACTCTGTGAAAAAAGGCTTTGGTGGGCAAACAGAATTGGGAAGTGGGGCATCTCAGACTGGGTTCCCCAGGATGCAGACTCTGAGATGTAGTTTGACCTGCAGGATGCTGATTAAGAAGTGCTCCTGGCAAAAAACAAGAAATGTTGGAGAGGATGTGGAGAAAAGGGAACCCTCATACACTGCTGGTGGGAATGCAAACTGGTGCAGCCACTATGGAAAACAGTATGGAGATTTCTCAAAAAATTAAAAATAGAAATACCATACGATCCAGCTATCTCACTGCTGGGTATGTATCCAAACAACTTGATATCAATGATCCAAAAGATTGATGCAGCCCTATGTTCGTTGCAGCATTACTCACAATAGCCAAGATGTAGAAGCAACCCAAGTGCCCATCAACGGATGAATGGATAAAGAAGATGGGGTATGCACATGCAATGGAATACTACTCAGCCATAAAAAAAGACACAATCGTCCCATTTGCAACAACATGAGTGGTCCTTGAGAGTATGATGTTAAGTGAAATAAGCCAGACAGAGAATGACAAATACTGCATCATTTCACTCATATGTGGAAGATAAACAAATACATGGATAAAGAGAAAAGATAGTGGTTACCAGAGGGGAAGGGGGCTGGGAGTGGGTGAAAGGGGTAAAGGGGCACATATGTATGGTGATGGATAAAAATTAGACTACTGGTGGTAAGCACGATGAAGTCTATTCAGAAATTGATAAATAATAATGTACATTCAAAATTACACAATGTTATAAACTGTTATGATCTCAATAAAATTATTGGGAAAAAAAAAAAGTGCTCTTAGGACCAACACTTGTAGAAAAGAGGGGAATGTGCAGGACTGGGTAGAGGGAGAAGCTGAGTTGTGATGGTGGTCCAAGAGCAGCCTTGGCCAACACTCTGGGAAGCTCTGGAGTTGGAATGACCTTCAGAGTTGTCCTGAGATGGGCAAGAGAACAACTTGGTAATCTTGCACAGATAGGTCATTGGATATGGGCAACCCCATAAAGGGGTGCGACCTTAGGTGAGGGGGTTCTCTGCAGCTGAGGCAATTCCCAAAGGCAGCTACAGGCTGCCTGCTGACAGTACTCGCAGCAAATGAGGAGCAAGTCCTTCCTTGAAGGGAGATCTGGGCAGTACATCCTAATGCTGCCGCATGGGCCAGATCAAATCATCTCTTGCAGAGAGTTGCACTAATCATTCGCATATGAATGGCTTTGAGAGTCTGGCACTGAAGAAACCTTCCAACTTTGTTTTTCTCGTAACATCAGTTTATATCTTATGGGACTGGTGTTCCACAGAATATGATTTAATAAATGTCTCCCTAATCTAACAGTCCCATGCAGGCTGTGTTAAAAGAACTGAATACAGATGGTTTGCTCCAGGCTCGCCTGCCCATCATCAGTCCTGCTTGAAAACTTTGCTGTTGCTCTATTAGCTATGGGTTTGCAAGTCACACAGGTGTGTGGAAAAATGGCTTTATTTTTCCATAACTGAACCTAATTTATTTCTTAAGCTCTCATTCTGCCTAGTGGCATGTGCACACACACGTGCACACACACACACACACACAACCCAAATCCTTAACTTTAATTATTTTCCAAGTAAATGTAGACATTATATTTTAAAATCAACATCTTCTCCTCTTCCACCCAGAGTTGCAGCTAAGCTCCAGGGGACTTAAGTCCTGTCATGGCCTTAGGGGGAACATCTGATTCTTGATTGGCATCTGTCCACAGCCGGCATCACCTGAGATGAACACCATCCTTTCTGGTCTTCACTGATATTACCCTCCATGCTGGCATCTGATGAGATGTCTGCATTTCCATCCAGTACCCTCACTGCACCTCCTGCCCCAATTTCTAAAGCCACAGTGTCAAAAACAACACCATGGAACTTTCTCAGGATAACGAGACAAGAGGTAGGGCACAGGTCTCTCCATTCTTAGATCACATACATTTTTTTTCTGGGGGTTATTTCATACTCTTATTTGGAATATTGAAGCCATCTTCAGAAACTCTCACCAGAAGTTAACTCTCTTGCTTTTTCTCCAACTGTGATTTCTTTTCTTTTCACTTAGGACTGAGATTTTTTTCCTTCCTTTGAGTGGGTTTGGAAGAGATAGGGCATGGAGGAGATTGATGAGACTAGTATCCCTCAAACCCTAAATTTTATGCCATGATTTTGGTCCTTGGATACTCAAAAGCCAGTAACTAACCTTTCTTTTGCATGTTTCTTTTGATGAATTGTCCGTGGCCTCTCTTCCCAAAGGCATGAAGCCTTCAGTCTAATTTGAGTGGAGGGATGAGCTTGGACGATGGATAGGTGCTGGAGTAGGAACAAAGCTTTTGCCTCTAGAGAAAAATACCCATAGTTTTATTCCTCTTTTCTATTCCATGAGTCCATTAGTCTATCTTTGTGCAAATACTACCTGTCTTAACTTCTGTAGCATTATGGTGAGTCTTGACATCTGGTAAGCCTTCCAGCTTGCTCTTTTTCAAGACTGTTTGGGCTATTCTGGGTACATTCTATTTCCATATATATCTTAGATTCAGTTTATTAATTATCTCAAAAATAAACCTGTTGGAATTTTGATTGGTATTACATTGACTCTATAGATAAATTTGGAGCAAATTAAAAATATTGATCTTTAAAATATTGAATCTTCCTTCCATTAACATTGTTTTTACTTCCATTTATTTAAATCTTTAATTTCTCTTAGCAATATTTTATAGTTTTCAGTGTAGAAAAATATAAACATTACAATTGATTTACTTCTAGGTATTTGATGCTTTTGATACTATTGTAAATTTTAAATATTTTAATTTGTCTAATTGATCCAGTACAAGGATGTGTAACGCAATTGATTTGATAGAGTGACACTGCATCATTTGATATGTTGATCTTGCTAAATTCACATAGTCATTCTAATAGTTTATTTGTAGATTATTTCAGATTTTCTACATACACAATCATGAGGTAACAATTATATTTTTTCCTTTCTAATATATATTCCTGTTTTCTTTCTCCCCCTCTCTGTCCTTCCCTGTCCTGGCTAGGACATCAAGTGTAATATTGAACAGAGGTGATGAGAGTGAACATCCTTGCCTTAATCTCAATATTACAGGAAAGGATTCCATGTTGTACCATTAAGTATTATGGTAGCTGTAGGTTTTTAGTATATACCCTTATCAGGTTAGAAAAGTTCCCTTCTATTTCTAGTTTGCTGATAATTTATAATGTTAATAAGTGTTGATTTGTCCATTGCTTATTCTGCATTGATTATCATATGGTTTTTCTCATTTATTCTGTTACATGATGAATTAAATTAATTTTAAAATGTTAAACTATTATAATAATGTATTAACCTCTTTATATATTGCAGATTCTATTTGATAATATTTTATTTGGTATTTTAGCTTCTGCATTTGTGAAATGTATTGGCTTCTGAGTAGGAAAGATTAAGTAGCTAGCTTTCAATTAATTTCTCTCCTGGAAATGTCTTGAGAGATGTTCCCAGGAAAGAAAGAAGGCAGGTAACGAAGGCTAATCTCCTTATAAACATACTGATAACAGACTTCATATAAATAAAGTAATATTAATTGCTAGGAGGAGAGTCCTTATGTATGAAGTGCTTTTAGCAGGATGTCCATGATTTAAGATTGACTATGGTAAACAAACCAGAATTTATGAATTTATGGGGCATGGCTCCCAGGAAATTGCATGTAAGTTATATAATTATCTGGGTATAAAATGGAGAAGTGTCATAACCTAAAATGCTCCATGTTGTGTGAGGTGACCTCACTTAGAGAACATATCTTTCCAGTTTGGCTAAATAGCTCATGGAATGCAAGAAAGAATGACCTGGGGAGCTACCGACAGTGTTCAGGACTTCTCTCTGCTTTGCCTCCACCTCTTGATTGCTTGAATTTTTTTTTTTATTTTTTATTTTTTCCCCCAAAGCCCCAGTAGATAGTTGTATGTCATAGCTGCACATCCTCCTAGTTGCTGTATGTGGGACGCGGCCTCAGCACGGCTGGAGAAGCGGTGCGTCGGTGCACACCCGGGATCCGAACCCGGGCCGCCAGCAGCGGAGTGCGTGCACTTAACCGCTAAGCCACGGGGCCGGCCCTGATTGCTTGTATTCTTGAGATTATTAGAAAAGCTTTATCATGGGTAAAGTCTCTTATTCCTGTGAATCTTTGAGTCTTATTTGACAATCCATCTTTTATTTTGGCTCCAACTATAATTCCTTTTTATTATTTGTACTATTCCTTTTTTGTAATGTCCTTGTCAGGTTTTGGTATCAAAATTATGCTCATCTCATAAAACAACTTGGGAAGTATTTGTGTTTTCCTATTCAGTAGAAAAATTAAGCTTGTATATTTTTTTTCTTGGTATTTTTTTCTTCTTAAATGTTTGGAAGATTTTGGCAATGAAGTCATATGTGCCTGAATAGTACTTAATGGAAAGCTATTGACTTCCCCTTTGTTGGAAGATGCCACAAAGGCGCCTCCTTGACAAGGCAATAGGTAGGTGCCTCCTCATGAGATGCCTCATCTTCTTTATCTTCTTTCCTGGCTGCTAGGCAGAAGACTAGAGTTAAATCCAGCGTAACCTCAATAGAGAAGTGCTGGACCTGATAAAGGAAGAAAAAGATTATACACTGAAGGAACTGCAAGAAATAGCATGTACCACTAAGAGCCAGGGGAATATTCCTGGGATTGGATATTGAGGGTGCTTTATTTAGGGGGCCAGAACGTAAGACTAGAACAACAAGACCTGATTTATTTGGGGGTACTTTATTGGGAACCGGATTTATCATCCTGGCAAGAACCCCATGGAATGGGAGAAATTCACTGATAGGGTAGCCCCTAGAAGCCTGATATAGTTATGGTCAACACTGAGTGAAGTGGAAATGTCCAGGTGGGTCCTGGGAAATGGTAGGAGAAGCAATAAAGAGGCTGAGGGAAGTGGTCATGCTGGATTGGATATATTATGAGTCTGGAAAACCCACCACATGATTTTGTTCCAAAGCACGGCCCAGAAGACACATGATCCACTAAGGCCACCAAGAATGTGCCTGAGAGAGGGCATGAACATCATAGGTTCATTGGTGGCTCTCTTCTTTGGACCAGGGCTGATTGCTTACTAATGTCATTTGGCAGTGATGGACCCTGAAGTGACAGAGGACTGGTACTTTACCAAAAGCCAAGAGGCCATAATTAACTGTAACAACTGGTAAAGTTGGAGGGGCAGTCAAGGGGGCTTGACCCTCTGGGTGTCTAGGAGATAACTAATTGAACATAACACCCCTACAGTCAAAATAGATGAGCAACGGGGCCGGCCCCGTGGCTTAGCTGTTAAGTGCGTGTGCTCCGCTACTGGCAGCCTGGGTTCGGATCCTGGGCGTGCACCGACGCACCGCTTCTCCGGCCATGCTGAGGCCGTGTCCCCCATACAGCAACTAGAAGGATGTGCAACTATGACATACAACTACATAGTGGGGCTTTGGGGGAAAAAAAGGAGGAGGATTGGCAACAGATGTTAGCGCAGAGCCAGTCTTCCACAGCAAAAACGAGGAGGATTAGCATGGATGTTAGCTTAGGGCTGATCCTCCTCACAAAAAAAAAAAAAAAAAAAAGACAAAATAGATGAGCAAGTAACAAGGATGCTGCTTAACATCTGTAACTAGTAAGGCAAAAATGGAAAAGGAAGAGGCTTAGGGCATTGGTCCCAATGAAACATCACAACCCCTTGCTGAGTTCCCAGACCTGAAGCAATTTTCAGATAGAGAACCCCACAGATGGAAGAGGTGGCTAGGTCCCTCAGAGGAAGGATCTTGCTATACAGTGGCATGCAAATAGTGTGATAAATCACCAAGTTCTTCCCTAAGTGGACATATGGCCAAATACTATGGTGAGTGTACACTGAGAAAGGGGCATATCCAGACATTTCAAGGACTGTTAGAAGTAGGGTGAATTGACAGGTGTCAATTTGGAAACCCAAAGCAGCATCATGGCCCCCTGTTAACCTGGGGTCATGGGGACCAGGTCCTGTGGTAGCAAAAGTCTGGCTCACAATGGACACATTGAGTCCATGGACCCACAAGGGGTCATGTCCACAGTGCCTCAGTGTATAATTGCAGTATACACATAAAGCCTTTGGCCCAGGTGGTAAGAGCTATCATAGTGGGGATAACCAACAGAAACCTCTGAAACTCCTCCTCATCCCAGCCAATATGGCAATTTGAAAACATTGGGCCGGGGCAGGGGAGGTGGAGCTTGCTGGTGGTCCGCATCATTTCTCCATTTACTTTGCCAGTTTGGGCTTTGAAGAAACTGGATAGAATGGCTATAGACTACTACAGGTGTAACCTAGTGTTAGCCCTGATTGCAGCTGCTGTGCAGAGGTGGTATCACTCATTATTAGAGATTAAGAAGGGCTCAGGTACATAGTATATGGTCATTGATCTGGTGACTGTGTTCTTTTCAATCCCAACCAGGAAAGAGGATCAGAAACAGTTGGCTACATTATAGCCATGTCCCGGAGTGGCCTTAAAGGCCAGTGGAAAGGGCAAATCTTTCTAATAAGCAGAGCTGTGAGTGGTGTACCTGGTCATCTGCTTTGTGTAGAGGATTGGTTCCAGGTGAGAATATGTACTGTTTCCTGGGCAGTGGCTAATGGCTTGGCCATCTGCTCAGGGGCCTGGATGGAAAAGGAATGGACAATTGGAGCCAAGGAAGTCTGTTGTAGAGGTATGTAGATGGACACACGGGAGTGGACTGAGTGTGAAGATTTTCATTTCACATGTTAACACCCACCAGAAAGCATCTGTCATGGAAGGGGCACTTAGCAACCAAATAAACAAAATGTCTTGGCCAGTTGAGGTTGGTCAAGCTTTGTCATCAGACATTCTGAACTGGCATAATGGGCACATGAATGGAGTAGCTACAGTGACAGAGCTAGAAGTTATGTATGGGCCCAACACATGGACTCTCAGTTACCAGGCTGATCTAGCTACTGTAGCCTCTGAATGTCCAACCTGTCAGCCACAGACACCATCACTGAGCCCTCAATATGGCACTATTTCTCAAGGAGGGGAACTGGTCACTTGGTGGCAACTTGACTGTAATGGGCCTCTTGCATCCTGGAAGGGCCAGTAGTTTGTCCTCACAGGGATGGAACCTAGTCCAGGTATGGGTTTGCCTTTCTTACCTGCAGAGCCTCAGCCAGCACCACTATAAAGGACTGACACAGTATCTGACCACTTCATGGTGATGAAGGTACAGGAGTGGGCTCATGACAATGGGATGCCCTGGTCTTATGTGATAACATACTACACCACCCTACAGCCTCATCAATGCAACCAGCCTCATGGAATGTTGGAATGGTCTTCTAAAGGCACAGCTAAAGTAAGAGATTTGAGGCAACATTCTGAAGGGATGGGTTGTCATAGTTAAGGATACAGTGTATTCATTAAATGAGACCTCTGTGGTGTGACGTGCCCAATAGGATTATGAGAGTCAAATTTGATGGCCAAAGGGGTGACCTCATTTTTAACAGTCCTAATGACTTATTATTGGAAGCATTTGTGCTTCCTGCTCTGCAACTCTGCTCTCTGTAAGCTTAAAGGTCCTGGTTCCCAAAGGGGGAATACTCTTGCCAGGGGCTACAGTGAGGGTCCTATTGAGCTACAAGAAATGGTTGCCACTAGGGCACTTTGTACTCCTTGTGCCTAGGGGTGTGCAAGTGAGGAATCACCATATTCACAGAGAAACTGACCACGATGAGCACGTCAGGCTATTCTACACAATGGGACAAGGAGGGATACGTGCGGATCCCAGATGATCCACTTGGTGCCTCCTGGTGCTTCCTTGCCCCACTGTAACTGTGAACAGACACAGACACACATGGCAAACCCAGTCTAAGAAGGGCATGATTACTAAGGGTTCAGACCCCTCAGGAATGAAAGTTTGCATCACATTGTCAGGTAAACCACTGGGCGATTGGTTAAGTGTGAGAGGAATCCAAAATGGGATGGATGAGGAAGAAGAGGATCACTTGCAGCCCTGAGATCAACTGCAGTGACAAGAGATGCAGTTCATCCTACTAACCTCCCTCTTATAAGTTTTTCCTCAGTAAGAGAGCCCCCCCACCCCACCCCACAGGAACCATGGCAGACTTGCTCCCTGCACAGAGCTATGCAGCACAAGGGGTGGACTGTCATAGTAGCGAAAGCACACCACCTAGTCCTCTTGCCTAGGGGAGCTTGCTTGACTGAGGGCCCCTGCTGCTGCTCTCTGAATCCACCGATATATTCATGTGAGGCTGTACTTCCCCTGGGCTGTTTCCATCAGAACAGTGAGCAGAGCAGGTAACTACGGCAGGCCCATTCCTGTGAGGTAGGATACTCCTCTGATGGGCATCTTTGGCTTGAGGGTTCTTCATCGGCCTGACCTTCAACTTTCCTGGAATTGTGCTGCAGTCTGAGACTTGTTACTTAATCCACCTCCCTTCCCTCTTTCCTTCAAAGGAGTCAGACATGCTATACTGCCTGAAGACTCTCTGCCTCCTCTGGCTTCCTATTTCAACGCTCACAGGCATTTCCCTAAAATAAACGTCTTGTAAATCTAATCTCGTTTTCGCATGTGCTTCTTAGAGGACTTGAACTAACATGTTTGGACTTCATTCTGGCAGGTAATTAGATACTTGTGGGTCAGCTTCATAATTGAGGCTTGTTTTTTAAGCTTTTTTGGGGGCAAGTCTAGTGTATATTTTACTGTCAGGCTAGTTTACCCCTCACTTACCTAAGGTGTAACCTTCCTGGACCTCCAGCCAGTGTCTGGAGTTCTCAGTGAGGACGCTCCACTACGGCTGGATGGAAAGTAAATGTTTCCCAATATCGTGCTAGTCTTGGGACTTGGTAAGTTTAGTGTTCAGTAATGGACACAAAGGGATCTGTATGTAGATTTCTGGAATTCTTTTCTCTGCATACCTTCCTCCTTGTTGATACTCTGCCCTCAAAACTCAAGCCTTCTCAGTCTCACTCAACTCCAATCATTTTCTCCTCAACTCCAAGACTGCTCTGCTCTGCTGAAGCTCCTCCTCCTGCAATGTGGGGCAACTGTAGGGTCACCTGGTTTCCCTCCCTTGGTTATTAGTCCTTTGCTGCCAGTTCTCCAATGTCTGAAAAGCTGCCTCCTACTTTTTTCCTGGCTTCTTCAAACACTGATAGTCAATTTTTTGGTAAAATTTCTAAATATAAGTATTTAAAGCTATAAATTTTCCATAAGCATTTGCTTTCATGGCATCCCACAAGTTTTGATATGTTGTATTTTCATTAGAATTCATTTTGAATTAGAATTCAAATTATTTTCTAAATTCCACTGTGATTTATAGTTTACTCATGGATCATTAGGAGTATGTTCCTTAAATTACAAGCATTTGGGAAATTTTTAATCTTTATGTATTGGTTTCTGGTTTAATTTATACTCCATAAAATTTCATTCTTTTGAAGGTTGTTGAGATGATTTTGTGATCAGTCATATGGTCAGTTTTGGTAAATGTTCTGGGTGTACCTTAAGGATGTATTCTAAAATTTTGGGATGTAATGTTTTATATTATATCTTATTCATATGTATAGCACCAATATATACAAATAGTTGGAGCTCAAGACATACTGAATTAAGTAACTCAAAGATTTTATCCTATTGGTGGCAATTCCAGACCAAATGAGAGAGGAGGATGATGAGATCACAGGGGCGTAGGCAGAAAGAAAACTATTTCTGGGAAGATGGAGCCTCAAAGAAGAACCCCAAGTCACAGCATGCAGTTTTCCCCTATTCCAACCAATATTAATGCCAACCCTTCATATGATGGAAATTATCTCAATATTTTTCTTCTTGTGTTTCTACCAATTTTCCCTTCACTGGTTATAAGCTCTGTATCACTAGTGCTATTTGATGTAGAGAATTTGGGACATCTTAGGAAATATCTTGGGAAATCCTGGGAAAAGTTAATGACATTGATTTATAAAGCTCATAGAGACACAAGAAATGGTTAATTTTATTTCTCCATTTTTCTCCAAAAATTCATGATTGCATCTGAGATTACGTGAATTTAGAAGATATCTAATATCTGTACCCAATGGTCAAATGTTTCAAGGAGAAACATTTTTAATTTTCCAAGTTCTATTGTCACTTTCTATTTCTTATAAACATCACTCAAGGTCGGAACTGTTATTAACGTACATCTTCTAATACATTTAACTCTCCTATTTAACCCTTCTGCCAACCTTGTTCTGGACACTGAAAGTTTGATTAGAGAAGGAAGGGAGGAAATAGATTTAGACAAGGCTAATAGCACATTCTGGAGGCTTGTAAGATGCCTCTTGTGCACTGTCTCCATTTCTTCAACCTGAGTCCAGCCCCGGCTCTGGCGAGCAGTTCTGGGCAGGCTTCACTCCGCTCTGTGCAGACAGTGCCACACTTCAGGCACCAAGAACCTAGCTTCCTGTCCCCAGGCTTCTCTGATGCGGCAACACGTGACGCTCCGGTACCAGCGAGGCTCTCCTGTCTTTGCAACCCATAAAGATGGGGAGTTAACGCCCCACGGGAGCAGCCCGAACACATCGGAGAGAGAAATGCTTCTCCCTTTAATTCCTCAGGCAGACAGTTCTGAGATGAAGTTTAATAAGAATCCTGAGAAAGTTCTGCACTAAGTAACCACAACAGTGGCAGACTACGTGATAACACTACCTTGTTTTGCTTGCTTTTCTGCCCCTTTCCCCCTGCTCACTCCTCCCTCTCTCTCATTCCTGCTCCCTAGGATCACATTCCCACATAGAATGCAGCTCCTTTGTCTCAGGCTCTGCTTTCAAGAATAACCTAGATTAAGACAGTAGGTAAGCAGGTTGCTGGTAGATTATATAATGCAGGAATATAATCTTCCTGGACTCTGCACATGCTGCAAAGAAACACCTATTCAGGTGGCAGCACAGGTTATGGTCATTTCGATGCTTTTCCATCTTTTTCCTTTTTGAAAGTTCATCATCCATCCTGAAGCCTGAACACCTGAAGAAAAAAAGTTGGCACAAATTACCTTCTAATTGAATAGGCACATTTCTTTGTGATGACAGCTCTGGAGGCTTTTCTTTGCAAGGGGCCCTCGGCTATCTGGATGGATGCTCCAATCTAATAAGGAGCAGCCCTCAGTCTACTTAATCATGGAAAGCTTTCTGTTGTTTTGGAAACAACCATATCACATTTCTTACTCTCCTTGGTAAAAAGCTCAAGTTTTTACTGCTCTAAGCCTTTTTCTAAGAAACTCAAACACACCTTAAAAATGTAAAAATTACTGGAATACTTATTCATGAAAAACTGAAGGAATACCCTGAAAGATATAGGGTTTTTAGGAATGAATTAAGGTTGTCCACATGCCAACTTTGCGAAAAATGTTAACAATTATAAGTTTTTAGTCATTCAAGGTCTAGAAGACACTACAGAGAACAAAACTGGTAAATTTCCCTCCCCACTCACTGGGGGGGAAAGCAAATTAAATAATTCAGATACACAGCATTTCACATAAAGGCCATAAATAAAAGTAAACTAGGACTAGAGGAAAGAATGTGCACGTGTTTTGTTTTGTTTTGTTGAATCTACAGGTCTCACTGAGAAAATGACATATGAACCAAGACCTGAGGAGGAGGAAGAGTCAGTCATATGGATATTAGGAGCATTTGGGAAGAGGGAAAAGCAATCCTAAAAGCCCAGAGATGGAGAGAGGCCAGTGTGGTTAGAGAGACGTGAGCCCTGGGAGGAGAAGTTAGAAAGGGCCTGGAAAAAGAAGGCAGCAGCAGATCATGTGAGAGACGGGCTCTCAATGGATGCAGGGCCATGCTATGGATTGGGGAGACAGTCTGACAAAGTGTGAAGACATTTTGGTATTACTATGATTGGGGTGGTACTGTGGGCCTCTAGGAGGTAGACAACATTTATGATCAAAGTATAGTAATGCTCAGGGCAGTTCAACCCAACAAGATAATTTTCCCACATTTTGTGTGACTTTAAAATGCCCTGCTGCTCATTTGTGTAGATGTAAAACTGTATTTATGCTAATTTCTAAATTCCATTCATAGCAAGCTAAGTTATTGGGATCAACTCTCCAGTGAAAACAAGTAAACAAACATCCTGGATAAAATATATTCGATCAATTTTGGAAAGTTTTTGTGAGTAGTTTTTCAAATATTTTTCTGCCCCATACTCTGTCCCTCTCTGCCTCTGGAAGTCCAATTTCGTGTAGGTTAGACCCATCTGATACCTATTCCAGGACTCATTGATGCTTTATTTATTTAAAAACTTTTTTTCTCAGTGCACTTAAATCTGTACAATTTCTAGTGACCTGTCTTCAAGTTTAATGATCCTTTCTACTGCTGTGTCCAACCTATTGATAATCCGAAATAATTTCAAGATACTGTATTTTTCAATTCTAGGATTTCCATTTTACTTTTTTAGACAAAAATCTACCTTTTTTGAAATTCCCTATCTCTTCATCTATTATATCTTTCGTAAGATTCTTTAACATATTTGTCATGTTTATTTTACAGTCCTTGTCTACTAATTCCAACATCTGTACTGATTTATGTTTCTATTGATTTATGACAAAGGTGACACTGCAGAGCAGGGAGAAAAGGATGGTTGTTTCAAGAAAAGGACCTGGGTCAATTGGATAGTTATACGAAAACAAAGTTAACCCTTACTTCACACCATACTCCAAAATCAATTCTACATGGATAGTAGATCTAAATATTCAAAGAAAAAAACAGTATGTTTTTAGATGGTGACATAGGAGAAGGTCCTTGTAGGCAATAATTTCTTAGGGTAGCATAGAGCACTAACCATAAAGGAAGAAGATAAATTAGACTGCAATAAAAATTAAAAATTGACATTCATTAAAATTTAACAATGAGATAGTTAAAATGCAAGCCACAGATTAGGAAGAGGTGGGTTTTTTTTGCAGCACTCACAGATGAAAATGGACTCATGTCTGCAATATACAAATCAAGCAGAAAAAGACAAACAACCCAAGACAAAAATGCAGTAAAGACTCAAAAGGCACTTTACTTAAGAGGATGTTCAAATGACTCATAATCACATGAAAAGATGCTCTTTTTCATTAGTCATCAGAGAAGTGTATATAGAAACCACAGAACCACTAAATGTTGGTGAGAGTGTGGAACAATGAAAACACTCATTATATACTGCTGGTGGGAGTGTAACTGAAAAAGTATTTGGTACTATCAAATATAGCTAACCATAAGCAGAACCTATGTCCAAGCTATTCTACTTTTAGGGTATATATCCCAATAAAAATATATATCTATGTGATACACATGTATCTTTAGATACATGAAATATATAGGTAAGTATAATGTTCACAGCAGCATTATCTGAAATAGCCCCAAACCTGGGAATAACATGAATATACAATATCAGTATAAGAGACCAGTCACAAAAGACACCATATTATATGATTCCATTTCTATGAAATGTCCAGAATGGGCAAACCTATACCAACAAAAAGTAGATTAGTGGTTGCTTAGGGCTGAAAAGGATGGAGTGTATGTTTATGGGAATGATAGCTAAAGAGTATGGGGTTGTTTTGAGGTGATGAAAATGTTCTAAAATTGACTGTGGCGATGGTTCCACCTACCTGTGAATATACTGAAAAACCACTGAGTTGTACACTTTAAATGGATGAATTGTGTGGTATGTGAATTATGTCTCAATGTAGCTGAAATTTAAAAATAACAGTATAAAGGATTAATTGTGGTATATTCATATTATTAAATGCCATACAACATATAATCAAATCAAACAAAAAAGAGACCTGGTAAGGCAACAACATGGATGAATCTCAAACGTAATACACAGTGAAAGAAATGAAATAGTATAGAATATTTACTGAATAATTCATTTCATGTGAAATTCAAGAACAGACAAAATTAATCTATGTATTTGAGGATACGGCAGGGGTCATATTTGGAGAGAAGTTGCCCCTGACTGCGCAGGGGGAAGAAGGACACTAGAAATGGTCTATTTGTCCATCTGTGTGGTGGTTGCAAGGTTAATGATTATGTTAGTCTTTGAAAGTATATTGAACTGTACATTTGTAATTTGCCCACTTTTCTGTATTTTGTACTTCAACAAAAGTTTATTAAGAAATATTTTTAAAAATCCAGTTGTTCAGTAAGTTGTCCCACTAGTATGCATTGAAAAAAAGGACTAAAAGAATACATAAACATTTCGATTATTATTTTTTGTGGGTTGGGATTACGGAGAATTTTCTTCTATATACTTTTCAATATTTTCCAAATTACCATAGGGAACATACATTACATTTATCATTAGAAACAAACGCTATAAAAATACAGTTGTCTTAGATACCCTGTATTACTTTTATACTAATTTATTCACACAGGAAGGACTGTGGGTGTTGCTCCCAGATAGGGAGTAAAAGAGGGTGTGGCCGCTGGTCTGGACGTTTCCTGGCGGCCTCGTTCACCGCCAGGAACTCACCACCGGCCACCCAGCAAGGAGGAGGAGCAGAGATGCAGGTATAGGGACCCAAATATTGTAAACTCAGCCAGAGCAGGTGGAGCCCAGTAAACCCAGAAGGTCGCAGTCCTCACGGAACCCGAGTTCTTACTGAAAAACTGTGGTCAGCCCAGGGACGGGGTGGAGGCCTGACCGAAGCTCTAGCCTCCGCGCCGGGTAAAGTGAATGATCAGAGTCTAATCACTGTAATCCGCATGTTTTTCTAAGGCCATCAGCTAACAGTGGTATTTACATTTTTACGCGGTAGTAAAAAAAAAAAAAAGAAAAGGACAAATATGCGACAGAGACTGTCCTTGGCATGCAAATGCTCAATATTTACTATCTGGCTCTTTATAGAACAAGTTTGCCAACTTCTTGATTAAGGGACTCTAGGCTGGAAAATACGAAGGTAATTTAAAATGTTACCTGGGTACACGCTTGCTGGCGAGGAGCCGGGCGTGGAACGAGCCCGCCCGCGCGCTTTCGGACAGGGTGTCCCGAGATCTAGTACCGTCCAGGCTCGGCAGACACGGGACGTCGGAATCCACCCAAGAGAGCGTGAAAACTCACCTCGGAGAATCCAGCCTGGAAGGGACGGCCAGGCTGCTCCGGCCCACACCCAGCTGGCTCTTCTTGGGAGGGGGCTCCGACAGGATGAGCCACGCTCCCTGCAGCCCTCGGCGGATCGCCAACGAGCACGGCTCCGGCTTCAACCGGGGAAGCATCCTTGTCACTCCCGAAGAAGCCAAAGGCCCCCGGGGCCTTTCCTTTTCTCCTCGCTGTGGCGGTCCGCCCCCGGGTCCGTAACTTTTGGAGGAGCGCCACGTGGGAGCGGCTGGGCGCCGGCGCATGCGCGTGGACGCTCGAGGGGCCTCCCACCGCGCAGGCTCGCCGGTCAGCTCCACGCTAGGGGAGGGGCGCGACCTTCCAGGGAGTGGGGAGCCAGGGCGGAAGGACATGAGCAGCGTGTTTTGCTGAATTATTTGAGAGTTAGTTGTGAACCTCATAACCCTTCCCCCTTAAATATTACCAGTATTTGACTTGAGCCAAAGACAGTTTCATTTAATTCAGCCTAGTATCTGAGGACGTATCCCCTAAGAATAAGCGACTCTCCAGCATGAGGGTTTCTCAGTCTCAGCGCTGTTGACGCTTTGGAAAGGATGATTCTTTGTTGTGGGGGGAGGGGAGCTGTCTTGTGCATTGTAGGATGTATGGCAGCACCCCTGGCCTCTACTCACTAGATGCCAGTAGCAACCCTCCCTTCCTCCAGTTGTGACAACCAGCAATGTTTCCAGACACTGCCAAATGTGTGTGGGGGAGGGCGGGGCAAAATTGCCCCTACCGAGGCCTGCTGTTCTGTGCGATCACAATGCAGTGTCCTTAAGAGGTGTATCCTTAGGCTCTTCAGACGTAGGAACTCGGAATCTGCTCAAGATTGTTACATTACTATACTTTAATATACAGTCCATATTCGAATTTCCTCCATTGTCCCCCCACAAATCCTTGGTAATCCTTGCTTACCCTACTGTTGTTTGTAAAAGATAAACCCAGGATTTGATAAGGATCACATATTGCATTTAGTTATCCAGTCTCTTTAGTTTTCTTCAATGTAGAACACTTCTCCAGTCTTTTTTGTTTTTTCTTTTTCTTTGTTGTTTTTTCTGGCATTGACGTTTTTGGAAAGTTCAGGCCAGTCGTTTTCCAGAACATCCTTCAATTTAGACGTTCAGATTGGTTCCTCGTTGTAAGATTCACGTTGAATATTTTTGGGTTTTTTTTGGCTGGAATTCCACCTAGGTGATGTTATATCAATTTTATCTCTTTTCAAAGGACTGCTTAGCTGTTCTAACAACATTTAAAGAGTCCATTTTTCTCCAGTGATTTGAGATACCACTTTTATCACATACATAAATTTCCACATTGTATTTGGGTCTATATCTATATTTTCTAGTTTTCCCAATGATCTGATTGTCTACTCATGTGCTAATATTGTACCGTTTTAATTACAGAAACTGTGTAATATATTCCAATATCTGGTAGGGCTAGCTACTCCTGCCTCATTGCTGCTTTTTTTCTTGTTTTTTTGATATTCTTGCTCATTTATTTTTTCCATGTAAACTATAGAATCTATCTCCAAAAAATACTTTTAAAAACTTGGTATCAATTTATGATTTTGCATTATTCTATTGAAGAGCAAGGTTTATTTTTCCTTTTATTTAAGTCCCAGTTTTGCGTATTTCCGGATTCCGGAAAGCTTTAAAGTTTTTCTCATACAGGCTTTGCACTTTTCTTGTTAAGTTTATTCCTAGGGTACTTTGTTGTTGTTGTTGGTAATGTAAATGGGGTCACCTCTTCTAGTTTTCCCTTTAACTGCTTATTGCTTAAATATATGAAGATATTGATTTTTATATGTAATTTTATATCTTGCTACCATATTGAATCTCCTATTTCTTGTAGGAGTTTTCCGTTGATTCTAGTGGCATCTCTATTTACACTTTTTTAAATGTAATTGCAGTGATTATTCATTTTAAAGCTCAGATTGCCCATCTTTGGCTCCTATATTCATTTGATAACCGCAAATATCTTGCGAAAAAGCTTCCTTGCTTTCTGACACTCTGAGTCCCAGTCTCATATCGGGCAGTCTCATTTACTGCTCTAGACCTAGAATCAGCCATTCCTCAAAGGAGACTTCACTGCTTCCACTGAAAATGGTATTTGGTGACCATGATCTGTGCACTTAAAGATGTTCATGGCTAAATGACTTGTTACTTCTCAATACAAGATCTGGGAAATATGTAGTTTTTCAAAGAAAGATAAAAATAAATCATAAATTTGTGCTGATATTCCAATTCTAATGACTTTATAGAATTTTTTACTTAACTTTTTTGATTTTATATTGTATCTCTTTTCTCTTCGGCTGAAAAGCATGGTTCCTAATAATATTAACATAATTGCTTAGTTACTTTCTCCCATAATATATGTTATAGTTTCAAATTAACAGTAACAATATCTTAACTAATTGTAAAAGTGCGAAATGCAGTTTAATAAAGTTAGGTTTATTTGTTTCAGGTTGTTTTCAAATCTAGGTTGCTTAATTAAAAAGAAAATTAAATCCAAAGAACTTGAAAACACCAATTTGCAAAGGTACATGCACCCCTGTGTTCATTGCAGCGTTATGCACAATAGCCAAGACTTGGAAGCAACCTAAGTGCCCATCAAGGGACGAATGGATAAAGAAGATGTGGTATATATACACAATGGAATACTACTCAGCCATAAGAAACGATGAAATCCAGCCATTTGTGACAACATGGATGGACATTGAGGGTATAATGCAAAGTGAAATAAGTCAGAGGGAGAAGGTCAAATACCGCATGATTTCCTTCATTAAGTAGTAGATAATAACAACATTAAACAAACACATAGGGACAGAGATTGGATTGGTGGTTACCAGAGGGGAAGGGGGGAGGGAGGAGGGTGAAAGAGATAATTCGGTACATGTGTGTGGTGATGGGTTGTAATTAGTATTTTGGTGGTGAACATGATGTAATCTATGCAGAAATAGAAGTACAATGATGTACACCTGAAATTTTTACAATGTTATAAACCAATGTTACTGCAATAAACAAAAAATTTAAAAAAAAATAAATAAAAAATAAATAAATAAATAAATCCAAAGGGGAAAAAAACAGCAAGCCTTATTATTTCTAGCTTTTTGAGTGTAACGTCTAACTCGTTTATTTATTTCTCTCATTTTTACTGATATAGATATTTAAATCTGTGAATTTTATTCTGAACACCCTTTAGTGGTATCTCGTATACTCTGATGTCATGTTTTCATTATTTTTTTCCTAGAAATTCTCAATATCAGTTGGTATCTCCCCTTGAGCCAAGCTATGTTTAATAGAAAACTTTAAAATTCCAAGGTGGGAAGGCTTTCTTATGTTTCCATTGTTGTGGATTCCTACTTTTATCATATTGTTGATGGAGAATATTATTTGCATTTTTCTTTATGTAATTTATTGAGGTATACATGTCTATATATGTAAATTATAGAGTCAGTTATCCTAAATGTTATTCACACAATTTTTTTGTCTTGGACTAAGAGAAGTGTACTAAAGTCTGCAATTGCTTGTGTATGTCCATTCTCTTTGACTCTCTCATAATTTCTGCTATATGAAAGAAGCTACTGTGTTATTTGCTGCAAATCTTTTGTAAATATTTTATTTTCACTGTGAATTGTAGCCGTTAGCATTAGAAGGTGCTCTTTGTCTTGGTAATGGTTTTTGGTCTGAATTCTACTTAATTGGATTTCAAAAATCTCGATTCTTTCTTTTTATTTGGATTTCCTTGGTATACCTTTGCTCATCCGTTCATAGTTAGCATTTCTGAATTATTTTGTTTTAGGTGTGTCTTGGTCTTTTATATGCAACATAGAGTTGGGTTTGGCTTTGGAATCAGTTTTTTTGTCCTTTTAATAGCAGGGCTAGGCCCTCAATTGGTTGATATGTTTGGTCTCAGATATCTCATATTATATTTATATGTAATATCTAGCATATTAGATGATTGAGGAAAATAACGGAGGAAGGGGGATATTCCATTTTAAATAAGGGCTCAGGGAAGGTCTTCCTGAGTGACTTTTGCACAAACTCTTGAAGCAGGTGAAGGAATGAGTCACTCGGACAAGTGAGGTGAGACTTATCCTGGCGGAGAGAACAGCTGGGGCAAAGGTCCTGAGGCACAGGCTACCTGGTGTGTTTCCAAAGAACAGCAGGAGGCTGGTGTGACTAGAGTGAAGGATGCAGAAGAACAGTAGGAGATTGGCCAGAGGGGATGAATGAGGGCATCAGAGAGGGCTCTGTCAGTCTTAGGGAAGGAATAAATTACCCCTTCAAGGGGGATTTTGGTGCTAGATGTTGAAATAATATTACTTCTGCCATCCCACAGTCAGAAATTAATAATTCTATGGTAATACATTAGTAACTCTGGGAATTCCAGCCTAGCTAGGACAGGAAGTTAGCCTTATGGGTGTTATATTTTTGGGTCCAACTCAAATTATGCATGAAAGTAGTTTCTTCTCTGCTGACTTGGAGGGTTGGATTACTAAACACCTTTCCACGGCAGTGGAAACAATCCTTGAATATATTCTTTGGGTCTCTGATGTTTCAGTTTCTACTGTACATTCTACCCCCAAACATGTCAGACAGAGGTTCACAACTACAGCTTTTCACTATGTATCTGAAGGTGTGAGTTTACAGGGGAAGAATTTTATTGAAACATACATATAAAATGTACCTGGACTCATAAAAGATCAGAAAGCATAAAAACATTAAAATTCTATACTAGGAAGCTTGATGAAAGGCCAGAACACAACATAGAACTTTTCCGAATTCTTTAAAAAAGTCAAGTATTTGGTTTAAAACAGTTTTTTTCTTTTTATAAAGAAATCTGTTGTTTTAACAGAAAACTGTGTGGCAGAAGAAGGTGGAATGAAATGAGTGTGTGCATGGGGGAGGGATGGGGTGAAGCAAGTCTGTAATCTAGAAAAACAGTGTTCAGGATTCAAGTGGATGGGAAGAGAGAAGGGACAAACTTGCAATACATGCAGGATGACTTCTTCCTCGTCTTCATGTGTTTCTTGGGCAGCGTTTTAATTTTCTCTTTCCCCTTTCCTCCTTTTTCTCCTTCGCATTTCTTTCTTAAGCTAAACTGTCACAGTGAAATGCTGTCTGAATAAGTCACAACTCATACAGAAAACTCAACAGTGCATTGTAAAATAGGACACAAAACAAAAGGCTGCGTCGGAGGGCTGAGATCATCGCGGCGGCGGACAGACCCAGGGCAGCCATGCAGCAGCATTTCTGGGTCCCCGGGACCGTTTCCACGATTCTTGGTGTGCTACTGCCCCCTGCTGTTCAGGTGGAGCCACTGCCTAGAGAAATGGGTTTTCATGACATGCCGCGTTTCAGTGCAACGTTAGCGTGCCATCAGAGACAGACGAAACGGTTCAAAGATTTAAAACAGAGTAATCTAAAAAATTGCTGTCTAAGAAGCTGAATATCAAAGAAATCACAAAGCATCTTTCCCTACTCCCCGATATGTTGAAAAGAAATCTATGATTCAGTAATTTGGCTAATGAATCCGGTTTCCTTTTTAAGCTTCTGAGTGGAGCAGAGCACAAGGCAATTGAGGTACCGTAGAGAAACATTGGTAAAGAGAGCAGAGAGCAGAGAGAGGAAACGGAGGGCAACATGTGCAAAAGGAGGTGAGTAATGCATAATTTACATACGACGAGGGTGAGGCAGTTCAATCCTGGACAGATCGTTTGCATTCTGCAGAGGGAGCTGAAAACTGGCTTTTCTCCACCGAAGAGCCTGGGTGGGTCATTCGTGAGCCTTCAGGCCTCGGCCTCTTGTTCTTGGGTTTGGTCGTGGAAACTTCTTACAACCATTAGGACGTGGGTCGGGGCCCCTGAGGCAGAGCAGAGGCACATAATCCTCGGAGCCGATCTCCTGGCTTGCTCTGCAGTGTCTACAGCGGTCAGGGCTGTCTCCTGGATGGAAGCCAGCCCACGGGCAAACGTGTGCGTTTGAGCAGGGGAGTGTCATGTTACCTGTTCCAGGTCTCAGACGTCTAGCGTCCCCGGGCTGCTGGTTCCTGCGTGCCGGAGCTTCCCTGGGGATTAGGTAATGAGGGGCCAGGATCCCTTCTCCCGCAGTAAAAGCAACTTAGAAGCTTGAGGCCTTGCTTCAGCATTTGGTTTTGCTCAGACTGTCCGTGAGGAACATGATTAGAGAGAACCTTTTAATATTTAGAAAATTACATGCATATTTAGGTACAAAATTACATCCTGCTTTGATAGACCTAGAAATCTAGCCTCAACTACTCTTGAAAGATTTAGTTTTTGCTTTTCTTTGTAAATCTTCTTGAAAGATTTAGTTTTTGACACTAAGAGCATCACTTCTAAAACTTCTGAAGTCCCCACTTCAAAGGCACAAATGATGGATTTTAAGAAATAAAAATGTGAGGAAACATTTACATGATTGATTTCAGGTAACATTTAATAAGCCGATGCCTTAACGCTTGAGGTAGTTATAGCCACTGCAGAGGTTTTAGCACTCAAGGAATTTTCTGTTTCTCTTGTGTGACGTCTTACTATTTATTTACTCTCTTAAATTTATATTCTGTACTGTAGCAGGTGTTAAAGAGATGGCAAAAAGTAGGATAGACTATGTTCTTAAGCTTTTTATAGTAATTTAGAAAAATGTAGAACAACAGTATGATAATCGTGTAAGAAGGAGCCAAGAGTAGAAAAATAATTTCCCCATTCCTTTCCATTTTATCATTTTAGTCTATTCCATTCCTTCTCCTCTTTACCGTTTCATTTTATTTGTGTTTGTATTCATTTTATTTGTTGAAATTACAAATCAGGAATGCTGGCTAGCCTTTTTCATGTATTTTTGCACAGTCCTTAGTACTCTAGCACTAAGTACCAAGTTTGCATATGTTTGCAATAAATATTTATTGAATGAATATGGGCACTTCCTTACTAGCTGCCCAGCACTAGCGCCTATGTAAGCCAGCTGTACATTTGATTTCAATGCAGGAGAAGAGTGAAGTTACGGATTTATATAGACCTGGAAGGAAGTATTAGGAATATTTGTTTGTATTCGAACTCTTAGCGGTAATAAGAAACTTTTTAATAAAAAAAGCTAGAAGAACACAAAAATTCCACCTTGTAAGCACCTGAGAAAATGTCTCTTTTTAATGATTTTCTTATGTTGCTAATACATATGGATTTTTAACATCTCTGTCTGTGCAATTCCTCATCAGATCTGCGTCCATCACCTACTGAAGATATGGTAGAAACTGGAATTTTCCTCAGTCCCAGAGAGCTGACAAACATGATGCCTGTTTTTCAAAAAGAAGTTGAAACTTAGTTATTTTTCTTTTTGAATCAAGGACTAACTTATCAATTTTCCACTGTACAAAATTCATAGTATATTGGAACTGCTTTTTGCCACCTTAATTGTGCAACCCAAATTGTCAGCTCCTATTTAATTGTTCTGCTTAAATTGTGTTGAATACCAATATCTAACAAAACTGTAGGCATAAATGGTTCTGAAATTTTCATTGAGTTACTGAGAAGTGGATGTTCTCTTCAAGTGTACTATGGAGTAGTTATTATACATATATATTTTTTTATGGTAATGCAGCATTTTATTTATTCTGTCCATTAATGACTAATATTTGAGGACATTTACAATATTAACAGAACTTAATCTAAGAGTAGTTCGACTTTTCATATTTCAATATTGAGTATTAATAAGAGAGAGAGTCAAATAATTATGGTCAAAATTATTACGTCAAAAACATAATAAATGTTTGGTTTTATTTGACATACAATTGAGTTTTTGGTGTCTAGTTCTTCAGCTGCACGTTTGGTTTCCTTCACTAACAGGAATGACTCATAATGCTGGGAGGGCCTGTGGGTATTTCTTCTGCTGTCCAGTTTTAGCATAGTTACCTTTGATGCCGTGAATGGCCCTGAGTGGAGAGGTACTCATCATGTTTCCTCCAAATAAGTGTACCCAACTGATTACTATAGTAATAAGGAGGTAGACCAGCAATGCAACTGCCCAGTATTTTTGAGGCCAGTAAGTTAAGCCTAAGGAATTTAGCCAAGATTCAGGAATAGAACGCCCATAGGAGATATAGTATGAAGCCAGACTGGGAGCTCAAGAAAAGAACAAAACCATAACATAAATGGCTCTTGCTGGCAATGGCAATGGTGAATTTTCCACCATTTTCCCTGTGGCTTTAGACCATCTTGGGTCCATCACGCGCCCACTAGGGGCCTCTCCTGACAGCTCCGCCACCTCAACGCTGAGTCCCCTACACAAGCACCGACGAGGGAGGTTATACTCGTCTTCTCCTGTCTAAGGCTCCATGGAGTCCACGTAGAAAGTTTGGAACTATTTTCTGCTAAGTGGTGGTGGCGGGAATTAGGTTGGAGGAAGCTCACAGAGTTAATAAAATATTGTTGACAATAACTGTATTTTAAATGGTGTAAAGCCCTCTTTTAATTCTAGGAGTTTGTGATTCTTGTTCACATCACCCACTGCCTAGAAGTATGTTTAAAAAGAGTGCCAACTTCTGAGTCTCATACGAGAGTTGGCTTCCCCTCTAGTACTGTCACCACACAGCGTTGTGTACCTACTTCCTGGATGGGGCTGGGCTGGGTGCTGAACATCCTCAAGTCATTTACCATTGAATCCGGGATGAATGAAAAGTAGTCCAAAACACAGAATTAGAAGAACAGGTGAGGAAGGTGTGTAGCGTTTTACTTCTATTTCAGTGAAATGTCTCCTGGGAGCCTTGGTTCGTAAGGGTGGAGTGGTTGACACTGGTGGAGGAACAAACTTTCACCCCAAATGATCCCCCTCAAAAGGTGGATTCATGAATATAGATCCCCTCTATGCAGTAAGGACTCTCTCTCTTTCACATTTAAACCCAGATCTTCTCTGAGTGACTAAAAAACAATGGAAATTACTAGAACTTCTCATAATTGATCACTCTTGCCAAAGCCAGATAGATAGATATGATTGGATTTAGAAAGAAAAGTAGTCCACATGACTTTGAAAATAAAAATAAATGTGCTACTGAGATGCAGAAGGTATATCATTAAATAGCCCTAAGAGACATCCCAAGTAATTTATGTATGTTTCAAGCTGGTCACTATGAGGTTTGTATTTAAATGGCCTTTTCTCTCAACTCAAATTGCTCAAGGCTTCTGGCTATTAGAAAATATTTGTATTCATGAACACTGCTTTTATAATTGATGTGAATGTTTGTTATAGCCCAACTCTCATTTGCAAGCTGGAAAGTTCATTTATTTATTCATTCCATGTTCATTATGTATTTATTATGTGCCAGGGATGATGATAGTGATTGATTTTTAAATTAATTTTAAAGCTTATATTTTCTTGAGCTCTCTGTACCTAAATTCCAGGAAATCGTGTATGGAGAACAGACCAAGGCATGGTCAGGTGGGCCTCTCACGCTCTGTCTGGGTCTCTATGGTCGCATTCTCGAGCTTTCCTTAGGAAGATTGGCCCTGAGCTAACACCGGCCAACCCTCCTCTTTTTGCTGAGGAAGACCGGCCCTGGGCTAACATCCACGCCCATCTTCCTCCACTTTATATGGGACGCCGCCACAGCATGGCTTGACAAGTGGTGCGTCAGTGCCCGCCGGATCCTAACCGGCGAACCCCAGAGGCTGCAACGGAGCAGCGCACTTAATCGCTTGCGCCAGCGGCAGGCCCCTCCCACTTTCCTTTTTTACTGTTAATTTTGCCTGCTGGCACGAAAGCAGAGCATCATTTGATGCTGGATTTCATCATCCCTGTGTTCTCAGCATCTAACACAAAACCTGCAACATAAGAGAGACCCAAAAGTGTGGTTAGCATAGGTAGAGCACCACATAAACACACACTGCTCTTTCTAAGGACATTTCAGTTTTCATTGGGTGTTACGGCCATTTATCACTCTGGGATGTCTTCCCCTAGGAAAAGGCAAAGGTTTTTCATAAAAACCCCTATTATCTAAACCGCTTTTTGACAGAATTTGACCAAATATTGATCTGAAGCCCTTTGCGTCTTAGTGGAATCTGATTCAAGTCGTTTTTGTAATAATTAAGACCTTCAGGTTCTGACTGAGTATTTGGTTGATGTTTACGAGAGCAACTATTTTCTATTAATCTTAAGAATATTTGTCAGTTTGCCTGGGAGGTAAAATCAGGCTTTGGAGAAGCAGTTCTTGTCTGGGAGGTGATGATGAGAAACCCTTTTTACCCATCCAGCATTAGTTGCTTCTGTGTATTCAGTGGGTTTACGTCCATATAAATCCATTTTATGAGTGCTTTGAGTATGAAACAGTGCTGAAAGGAGACAGTAGTCATATGCAGCCAGAGGGTTATGTAATTCCTGTGAGATTCTCGATCATTCTCCTTTGGGGTGGCAGTCAGTGGTAGTACTGTGGAGTAATATCCCCAGTGCTGCATTTATTAGAGCTCATATGGGATTGTCATTTACTGTTGAGTGGATTGTGCCCTGTGCAAAGAAACCCATCTAGAATGCACACTATTTACATCATAGACATTATCAATTGAATATTTATTGTGACACTTTTATGGCATAGCGCAGTAAAGTTTCTTATTCTCATAAAATTAGCATATTATGACACATTTTCTGACAAATGGAAGTCAAATGTCTTGAGGAAGAGGTACCTTGTTTTTTTAATTTTGCACAAATGCTCTGTGTGGGCTAGTGGCAGCCTGAGCTTTGACAAGTTATGTAACTTCCTTTGGCCTTCAAGTGGAGATGTTATACCTACCTCACTAAATTGGTTGAAAGTACCAGCCCTGCCTGGTACACAGTCAGCATTCGCTAAATGCTTTTGAATGAGTAGGAAAGCACTCAGCATAATCCTGGAGTAAAGGTTTGATAACTTGCAGCTCACTTGTGCCTTGAATAAGGGGAATTTTAGAGGGATTAAGTGTACATGTAAATATGTGTCTTTGAATCTTTAGGTTGCTAACTGTTTCACATTTTACGCTTAATTTCTGCGTGAGACTACTTAAAATGTTCATAATGAGATATTCAGGATCCTTCTTTATTTTCTTGGGGGGTACACGTCCAGCTTAAAGAATATTATGACTATGTGACACGTTGAAAGGAAAAATTAGTGATTCATAGTTGGGTTTCTTTTGGAATCCTAAAATACTGGAATCCTAGATTTAGAAGGGACCATTTGAATTTCCTTTTATTTATCAAATACATATTAATTAGTTATTATGTGGGAGTAACTGTGCTATGCTCTAGGGCTATAAAGATAGATGAGATAGTATTGTCAAGAAGTGACAAATCTTTTACTAACTCGATTTTTAGGAATCTCTCTCATGACAATTCAAAATTTATCTTCCTATAATTTCATTTATTGGTGTTAGCTTTACCCTTGGGGCACAAAATATAAGTCTGATTCTTTACTAGAAAAGTCTTTTATATATTAAGGTAATTGTTTTTTTTCTGAAACTCCTATTCTTCAAGTTAAACATCACTGTATTCTGCTGTTCCTCAAGCCTCTTCTCCTTCTTGCTCACTTCCCTGAATGCCTTCCAGGTTGTCTACCTATGTCGAAAGGTGTGGTGCCCACTGGGTGTTCAGGGCTCCAGGTGTGGACCCACCATCACAAGATACAGTAGGACGATCACTTCCTGTGTTCCAGATACTGCCCCTCACATCTCTGGCGTGATCTATAGTCATAAGCCAGTGATCAATTTTTGGAAAAAGATAAATGACCTCCCCAATTCCTTGAAGAGCTTATCATACACTGTTTCCCATAATGGAAATGGGAACAATAGTGAGGGCACCCTTGCTAGAGCTCTAGGTTATTGAATGACAATTTGGAAGTCATTTTTGGTGCAGTTATTTAAGCCACTGTAATTCATATGTCCTCTGACAGCTAAGAGGTGAGTAGGCAACGAAGGACTTCTATAACTTTGCATGATCTATTTCTATAAATTACTGTCTCACTTAAACATTTTTTCCCTTTCTGATGGACAAAAAACATGACAGGGAAAGAATTGTTCTACTTATCACTCTGAGCACTTACTAAAAAACTTAATATCTTCTCAACATCTTTTTTTAAGTTAACAAATGTGTAAACTCTCTCTATACCAGGTGTACTCTGACTCAATGTTTGGGACAAGTGGCCTTGCCTAGCAGAATGCCAGAGATCCCAATTATACCTCAGCCACAACTTACAGGTGTGTACACTGCTTTGCTTTGCACCTTTTAGTGGAAGGAAAGGACAAAGAGAGATGCAGTAATTAATTGGAAGATGGGGACAAGGAAGAGATCTCTGCCTAAATAAAGGAGGAGTGTTTTGAAGCAGTGGACAGTAGAATTGGGTGGGTGGTGTGTTAGTTTCCTGGGGCTGCCATAATAAATTACCATAAGCTTTGTGGTTTAAAACAACAGAAATTCATTCTCTCATAGTCAGGAGGCCAGAAGTCCGAAATCAAGGTGTTGGCAGGGCCACACTCTCGCTGAAGGCTCCAGGGAAGAATCTTTCCTTGCCTCTTCCCAGCTTTGGTGGCTTCTGGCAATCTTTGGCATTCGTTGGCTTGTAGACACATAACTCCAATCTTTGTCTCTGTCTTTACACAATCTTTTTTCCTGTGTCTCCTCTGTGTCTCTTTGTCCAGATCTTTCTCTCCTTTTTCTTATAAAGACAACAGTCATTGGGTTAGGGCCCAATGTAATCCAGCATCACCTCATCTTGATTACATCTGAAAACCTATTTCCAAATGAGGTCACATTTACAGGTACTGGGTTATGATTTGAACATATCTTTTTGGGGGATACAATGCCGCTGACAACAGGTGAGATGGTGCCAAATCATGGAACGCTTTAACGGTAGGTAGAAGAGTATGGGTTTTATTTATAAGCCAGGGGACCACTGGAAACTTGAAGCAAGGGTACTAATAAGATAGTTTTTACAGGAAGTCTGGTAGCAAGCAGTATGCTTCAGTATCCTGAACTGATGATGAAGTTTAGAAGTTAGGATATTTAATCAGGAGTATGTTACAGTGTTCCAGGAATAACGTGAAGGAAAGTGTATAAAGGCACGTGTAGAAGAGCGTATTTTCCAAAGATGGCTGCAACAAGGTCTCTCACGCCACGTGCTCTTCTGCAATGAGACCTTGTAACACCCTCATCAACAGGTGGTGTCGGTTTCTCTACCCATGAATCTTGGCATAGCCAGTGACTGCTTTGACCGATAGAAGAGTGTGAAAATGACACTATACCAGTTAGATGCGTAGACTTTCCTGGTCCACAGCTTAACTCCCTGCCTCTTGGAAGATAGTCACCATGTAGGAAAGGTGACTCTCTTGAGACCACTATGCTGTGAGAAGCCCCCCACACTACCGAGCCACATGGAGAGGCCCTGGAGGCACGGCCAGGGCTAGGCCGAGGCAAGTGAGGTGCCTAGGGTACAAAGGTTAAGGAGGCACTCACTCTCAGAGTCACTTGCATGAGTGAGTTCTTCCTAAATTTTGCGCTCTGGGAGCTTCACTCTTAAGAAGGCACTCACTGTCAGGGTTGAGCAAGTACAGAGGCAGCACTTGGGAGTGAGTGCCTCCTTAAATTTTGCACCCAAGGCACTTCTTCTTGCCTCTTTCTAGTCCCCGCCCTTCCTGGAGGATGAAACACTATATGGAGGGAGAGAGAGACAGAGATAGAGACAGAGACAGAGACAGGTGGGCCGTGAAGCCCCATAGAGGTGCAAGACATTTAAGTGAGGAAACCATCTTGAATATTGATCCTCTGGCCTCAGCTACCAGCTGGCACCAGGTAGATGAGATGAACCACTGATCTGAGCCCTCCTAAATTCCTGATCCACAAAATCATGAGTGAAACAAAATGGTTGTTTTAAGCCACAAAGTGTTGGGGTAGTTTGTTACACAGCAATATATTACCCAAAGCACCCCCAAGTCTTGCCAGTATTGTATAGGGCTAATAGTTGACTGGGAAATACCAGATAGCTCTATATTTACTCAATTCTGACGGAGTGGCATATATTTGATTGCTATTTAGGGAGAAGGGATGAAGAAAGTGATGGAGAGAGATTATAGTCACCGGCGGCCTCGGAAATAGAATTTAATGCCTCGCTTCTTCAGCTCACTGCTCAAGCTACATAGCCACACAACTTTCAGTGTTTGAGGTTGGCCAGAGCAAAAAGATATATGCATTCACAGTTTGAGTCTTTATAGAAACAAAATCTCTGTTTTGATTTATGCCATGCTGAAGGATGTGAAATTCCCATTCTAAAGCAGATGGTCTGAGTTCTGATGCTAAATGAATAAAATTGTCCTTGGATCTCATTAGCCCTCATATGGGAAGGAGGGAAGTCATAGCTATTTTTTTCTTGGCTTTGTCTGAACAAATCAAGCTTTGAATGAAAGGTTTATTTTTATGAAGGCTGAATTTACTAGTTTTTTATTGAGTACTTCTGTTGCATGGTAATTTACACATTCTTTCAAATGGTGTTGGCACATTTATTTATTTTCCTTTGAGGCATTTTCTAATTACTTGTAAACAAGGCTGAGAAAAAAGCAAATCTAGAAAAAAGTTAAAAAAGGGATTCTTTAGTATAGGAGATGTATTACACATAAAATTAAAATATAATGGGTGTTTTTAAAAGCCTTCATTCCATTTTATAGGTTTCTCTGCTTGCTCCTACAAGTGGGCAATGAGTAAGGATTTCCCAACCCATTATTCATTTCTAAGGATGTTAGACATTTTTATGACCTCCTAGAGTGCTTATAATCTGTACTACACAATTTAGCACCTAATTATATTCTGTCTCATAATGTTCATTATTATATCGTTGTATGATTCTTGTCCCCTCAAGTAAATTATATGATCTTAAAAGGCAGGGACCATGTCGTATACTTCTTCCTTATTTGCATTTTATCTAGCCTAGTGCTGAACACTGTATCCACTTGGGAAAATTTTAATTGATAGAAGTATATTAAGTAATTCTAGTCCCTCAAAGCTCGGTGCATGTGTCTATGGAGCATTTGTCATGGCTCTGGACTTAAGGGCACAGAGATAGGCAAGTTATTTTTTTTTTCCCCAAGGAGTTTGTCATCAAGTGGAAATACCAAGATGACAGGTTACTTTGACTAGTGAAGTGCCGTCCTCTCTTTTTTCCTTTAGTGTCAGACCAGGGCAAATGAAAAGCAGAAAGGCATGCGCCACTGTGCTACCTTATCATTTTGATGTAGGTGATGGTTGGCATTTTCTCCTCTTCATTTCTCCAGTTGGACAAGCCACCTGGGAAGGGGGTCTCTTTTGGCTTGGCAGCTAGGCTAAACATTGGCAAGCCTTACCTTCCTCTCGTTGTGAGTGAGCATGCTGTTTCTCAGGGCATCAGATCCACGTTATTATTTTTTTTATTGTGGTAAAATATACGTAACATAAAACTTACATTCTAACCATTTGTAGGTATAAAGTTAAGTGGCATTAAGTACATTCACGTTGTTGTGCAACTATCACTGCTATCTATTTCTAGGACTTTTTCTTTTTTTTCTGAGGAGGATTCACCCTGAGCTAACATCTGTGCTAGTCTTCCTCTATTTTGTATGTGGGTCAACACCACAGCATGGGTGACGAGTGGTATAGGTCAGCGCCCGATATCTGAACCTGCGACCGGGGGACAGCAAAGCGGAACGTGTAGAACTTGAACCAGTTGGCCATGGGGTTGGCCCCTCTAGAACTTTTTTTATCATGCCAAACTGAAACTCTGTACCCATTAAACAATAACCCCCCATTCTTCTCTCTGCCAGCCCGTGGCAACCACCATTCTACTTTCTGTTTCTATGAATTTGACTACTCTAGGTATCTCAAATAAATAAAATTGTAGTGTATTTGTCCTTTCATGCCTGGCTTATTTCACTTAGCGTAATGTCTTCAAGGTTCGTCCATATTGTTGCCACGTATCAGAATATCATTCTTTTTTAAGGCTGAATAATGTTCCATTGTATCCATTCATTCGTTGTCATAATGCTGCTAGGAACATGGGTGTACAAATACAGATCACATTTTTATAAGCACCAACACTAAGTTAATGCTCGTGGTGAGCAAAGTACCCTTCTCAGCCATTAGCATACCTGGAAGAATCAATGTATCTCTGGAATTTCTTAACTTGAATTCAGAGACTTCAGTACTCATTGGGAAAATGTGGCCTGACAACATTTTTTAGATTAGGACTGTGAGCAATACTTGCGTTCAGTAAATATGTCTTGTTTATCCTTCCAAATGCTTTCTGTCTCCATCTTTCCACTCTGTCACTGCTACAAGGCATGTGCTCGTTGCCGTGCAGCAGGACTACTGCAGCCACATTCTAACTGATCTGTCTCCCTTGTCTCCCCCTTTTCAATTTTTCTTATAAAGCACGGCTTTGGTCGTTTTACTTTACCGAGGAAAAACTTCAGTCCCCGTCATGTCCAGGACGAAGCTCAAACTTGTTTGTCCGGCGTTGACGGCCTTTTGTAATCTGGCACCAGCATACCTTCCAGGTTCTGCTTCTTTCACTGCCTTGTACAAACTCTGCTCCAAGTCAAAATTGTCTTCTCGTTACCCCGGACACATCACTATTATCCTGACTTTTCTCAGTGCTGTTTGCTCCACCATGTATAACTTTTTTAATGCTGTCTTTAAGTTTTAGCTCAAATCTCAGTGTCTCTGCTAAATCTCTTTTAAACAACTACATTTGAAAACGATTGCTTGCTCTTTTGAATATTTGTGTACTCACTGTAGGATGAATCATGTTAATGTTTTCTTGTGTGATAGCTAACATTTTTTGAGTTCTCAGGCTTGGGCTAAGTGTTTTAGTTGCATTATTTTATTTCATCTATACAGCTAACGTGTGAAGTTTACACTCTTATTATCCATTATGCATATGATAAACTTGAGACTTTGAGATGCTACCTAACTTGTCTCAAATCACATAACTAGTAAGCGGCAAATCTAAGGCTCCATCCCAAATTTTCTGCTGCTAAAGCATCATTTTAAATGTATATTTATTGCCTCAATTAGATTATAGGCCTATCAATAAGGTATTTACTGTTCATTGTATCTCCCATAAGAACTGTCCATGGGGGTCAAAATCAGAAAAAGATTGCCATTGAATGGAAGCTTCTTTTTTTTCCTTTTAATTAGCTCACTGTGCATGAGTGTAGCATGATTTTTCAACTGGTTGCTTCATACTATTTCTTCAAGACCAGGAAATTGTCATGACTGGTCATGTCTGATTAGGTACACTTCTGAGGCAATTCCTTCTGTCACAACACCTACCACACTGACTGTATTTCTCTGTTACCTGTTTGTCTTCCCAGTGACATCTTTGCTTGAAGTCCTAGTACCTAGGACAATATCTTGCACATATGCTCATTAAATGCTCATTAAACAAATTAACTGCCTCTGTGGTCATTATCCATCCTAAGAGTTAATTTCTAAATGTGTAGCTGTTATAGAATTGAGCAATACCCAAGTCCAATAAAGTTGAACAGGTTATATCCTCAAGGAGGCATAACAGGAATATAAATGAAAACTATAATTTATTTAATTGTACTGCAACTTATGGCACATGGTGTAATGGTATTTGTGTTCACTTTTAACAAAGGACATTTGAGTGTAAGGAATTGACATCTGTATTCAAAGAAGAGAGATCCTGTGTCTTAAAGGCATGAGTGTATTTGGTCTATAGATAATTTGGGAGCAGGCATCGTTCAAAGTTTCATACAATAGTCTTTAAAATTACCCAATTCTCTTTTACTTCTGGATTATGTGCTTTCCAAACAACCTTCTGATTAATAATTTGATTTCTCAAATACCTTGATACTTAAAAGCCAATACCATAGACAGTAGATATTAATATTTTGGTCACTGGAAAAAGTATATTCTCCACAAAAAACAGCAGATGATTCTTTATATTTAATTATATACGACTCTGCTAACTGTGTTTTAAAAAAATTGAAGCAGAGAAGCCTACACCTGATTAAACAATGGTGATGTCCCTAAAAATGTTTCCCCAGAGTTCTTGCCTGAGAAGCCAGCAGAACTCTTAATCTCTCTATATAGATAGATACAGTAGCATCTGGCACAATGCTTTGCACACAGTAGACATGCAACAAATACTATTGAATGTTGTCAGTTCATTAGAATACCATAGTCTAAAGCAATAGTGGTCAATCATTTTCTTTCATGGCACACATAATTATTCAACCTTCTGATACATTTCTATCTGCCTCGTCAATGTTGTTTCATGTATACCAGCTGTAACTGCACTTTCTCTCTCCCATTCTGGAAGCATATGGAAATGTGCATGAAAATACTTTATTGTAGAGGTAATAATAACAATCATAGTAATGATAATAATAATAATAAAAATAATGACACAGCTAGAATATTTGAAACGTCAATCTGATCACTATTTTGTTTATAACTTTGCTATAGCTTCTAGCTGCCCAGTGTCAGTCCCTAAACTTTTGTTTGGGACACAGGGCTCAGGGTAATGGGAGTGTCAGCGGTAGCTGGGCGCTTGTGCCCCTGCAAGATGGCGAATCACTCTGGCGAAGGCCTCTAGTCCCCACCACATTCCACGCCGCAGAACTATCTGAAAAAGCTTTAGAGAAGCAGGAATAACAGCCTGGCATTCAGTGCGAGCTCAGCTTGTTTCCTAGGCTTGTTTCCTAGACGGGGGGTATATATAGATGCCTGGGTGCTCAGGGATTGTGAACTACTCTAGGGAAATCTCAAAGAGGCAATTTGGTATGAACCAGCTTCAGCCTCAGACCTTCCTGAGGGTTTGTTAAAAGTGAACGACAGAAGTACTTTGGCCTGCTATAAGGCTAGAGGGACCTCACAGCAAGGACAGACTTATTTGACTCTGATGGTTTTATTTTTGAGTACCATACTGCCACTTCCCAGTTCTTTGGCAATTTAATTCTGAGGAAAACTCAGCTTTTCTACATAACAGAATTGTGATTTTCTTTGACTTTGAGACATTTTAAAACTTTTTATTTTGTCCCTTATAAACTAGTTTATGGTCCTTCCTGAAGGATTCCCAAGGCAATTTGGAGCAATTGAGTCATTGATGGACTATCCTTTAATATCCTAAAGCTCAAATAGTAAATAATTAATTGATTTTTTGCACTTACACTGTGGTATAATGGAAAGAGAGACTAGGTTCAAATCCTGGTTCTACAGTTTACATGCTGTTAGACTTTGGGCAATGCTGTTCATTCATTCATTCATTCATTTATTCATTCAACAGATTACAGAGTTCTTACTTTGTGCAGACGTAGTATTAAGGCTCTGAGGAGGGAAGTCAAATAGATGTGATCTCTGAACTTTCAAAGAGACTTTAGTTTACTAGGGGAGATTGGCAAGACAATCAGCAATTACAGTAGGATACCATGGAACCATGTAGAATGGTAGCCCTATGGAACTAAATCCAAGGCTGGTGTGAGTTGGGAATGGAGGAGGCGTCTCAGGAAAGGCTTCTCAGGGAGTGATGCTGAAGCTGAAACTTAAAGCCAAGTGCAATTTAGTAGAATATACATATAAGAACAACACTCTAGCATCATGAGCAAAGCTTACAGGGAAACATGAAATAATAAGATGTGTTTACAGATCAACGTCTACAGTTCAGTGTTACTGATATGAAAATTTCATCTGGAGGAGACAAGGGAGATAAATCTAGACAAATCTTTCCATTTCCTTTTCTCTGAAATGAAGATAATTATATCTACCTCATGGATTTGTTGTAAACACTCATTAAAACAGCATACGTAGAGTACCTAGGTGCTCAAAAATGTTAGCTCCTTTTTCTCCCCACCATCTACCCTCCCCTGCCCTTTCTCACTTCAGATTTTCCTAAGTGGAAGATACCCTATTGACGGTTAAATTATCAACTTGTAAACTATGGCTGTGTTTAGGAAAGTGGAGAAAGAATAAAAGGTTTAAAACTCTGTTCTTTTTCTGATCTGGATCGCACATGTTGAGTTGAATGGGGGCAGTACTCAGCAGCAACATTACTTTATTTTGACACTGCACAGTTTCCTGTGTCATCACAATTGGTATGCCAGGAGGGCACTCGTCCCCAAAGGGCATTGTATTCTTGGTCTGTCTGTTTGGTTTGCTGAGCTCAGCGCTGAGCACAAGTCATGTGCACTGGAGTGCCTGGAAAAAACCTTGAAATGATGCTGTTATGTATGTTTTCTTTTGTTTCATCATTTTGAGGTCTGTGAATTTGGATGTTTTTCAGGGAGCACGGTTTTTACATATGCATTTTTTTCTGGGTGGCAGGTCCACAACTCCTATGATCTAGTAAATATTAAGGACTGCTACCTTTGGGAATTTTTGGTCTGCTTTTTGATATTTCTTTCAAGGAGCTTCCTTCAAGTAATTGAGTTGGCGTCTGTTAAGAGTTACCTAGTCCAGAGAGATTTTCTTCATCCCATTGTTTATTATTAATAAGAAATTGTTATTTATACTCAAATGTAGTTTTCTCAAATCTTTGTCATTTGTAAATATCTTTCGTGATTTTTGTCATACCCAGATACCTTCTGTTCTATTATTTACTTAATATTTTTCTTTAGATCTCCAACCCTTTAAAAACTTACATAAATTTAGCCTCATCCTAAGCAATAATACTTATGAACTCATGGATTTGATGTGCAAGGTATATTTTTCTAATATATACTCAGGCAAGTGTTAAACAAAATTGTCAATTCTACACCTAATATGGGGATCAGTAAACACAGTCAACTATGAATTGTCTATGGCTGCTTTTGACCTATGACAGCAGAGTAGTCGAGACAGAGACAGAATGGCCTGCAAAGACTAGCATATTTATTATTTGGCTAGTTAAGAAAAAGTGTGCCAAACCCTGACCTAAAATTATCTTCATACCATAAATAGAACACATGGCATACTCTGTAAAACATTACTGTAGTGCATTTGTCAAGAGACAGTGTGTATTAAATTCTTAATCACATTTTTTCAGAACCACCAAGTACTTTACTTTTTTATTCTGAAATTGAAATATTTAATTATAAGTAATTTATGTTCTGAGAGTCTTGGTGACAAGCCTGTTTGAGACCAAAATAAAAACATAGGCATTAAGGATAATTTATGTATTTTTAAATAAAGGGGATATTTGCCTATAAAAATATGTAATGATATAAAAATGCATAAAGGGAGAAGTAAAAATTTTCCTACAAGGAAACTCCCACTACAATCTCACCCACTAAAAACAACATCCTTGTATTTCCTGCTAGTTATTTTCTGTGCATATTCAAGATTAAATATATTTTTTTTGTTTTTTAAAATATAGCTTATTTTTTTAAATAAAAAATAGGATATCAATATATGCAACTTTTTATAACTTAGACATATTTCTGTTGTTTAGAAATCTAATATGGCTAAAATTATAAATTGTTTAATATTACTTCAAAGTGTTTCTTAAGAACTTTATTGAAATAAAATTTACATATTGTGAAATTTACCCATTTTAAGAGCACCATTCAATGATTTTTAGTGAATTTACAGAGTTGTGCAGCCGTCACCACAGTCCAAATTTAGAACCTTTCCATTATCCCAAAAAGATTCCTCATGCCCATTTGCAGTCAATCTGTTCCTACTCCCTGCCCCAGGCAACCACAAATCTACTTTCTGTTTCTGTAGATATGTCTTTTCTGGACATTTCACATAAATGGAATCATATATTATATGATCTTTTGTGTCTGGCTTCTTTCACTTAGCATTCCAAAGTGACTTTAAGGTAGAAAATGAAGGGAGGGTTCCAACAGCCCCAGGATGCTCTAGTTACAGTCAATGTTTTGTTTTCTTTCCTTTGGAAATGCGTCTTTGAGACAAGCAGTGATACCAGTACCAGATAACGTTTGCAGTTCCTGAAATTCACAACTTCCCGAACCTGTTTGCCTGTGCGCACGCAGAACTGTGGGTGTTTGTGCCGCAGTCCTGAGTGAACGGAGAGGCTGCTCCCCGCTTGTGGCAGCAGTTCTGGGCGGTTCTGCACCTTGCCTGGCCACTTTGAGGGGAACAGGATCTTGGCACAGCTGTAGCAAATGCACAATATCCCAGCATGCTATGCCGTGCAGGCCAGGAAGTTCTGCTGCAAGTCTTGCAGCTTTGATGTAACAAAACCTTCCAAGTGTTCTTTTGAATACACTACGTGGGCCCAGCCCCACGATCCCTTTTCTCAGCCCTGTTCCTATAATAGTGATGGCTTAAAGCCTGTACGTAGACAGTCAAAACCAGTGAGGAACTGAGTTGTTTTTCCCTATCATATCAGTAGATATAGGTTTATCTAATACTTTTTACTGGCTAAATAGAATTCCAGTACTTTGATATCATAATTTATTTAATCAGTCCATTATTTAGTTTGTTCTCCTCTTTTTTATAACTACAAGCAGTGGTAAATGTCACATTGCCATTTGCATATTTTTGCCTTCTTGCACAAGTGTCAGTAGGATAAAGTCTTACAAGTGGACTCACTGGCTCACAGGCTGTGCACATTTCAAATGTTGATGTGTATTACCGGAACTGGCAGGTTAACTAGTGGCCTCGGGACCACAGCCGATCATGGTACCAGTGGTAGGCTGTAGCTACAAGAGCAACGGTTTTTAATGGGGGTGCAGGTGGGTGAGGATGAATGCATTTCGGAGTGTCCTGGGGGTGGGAGTGAGCTTGAGTAATGTGACCAGTCTCTCCAAGTGATTGTGATGTGGGCACCATGGTACTAGAGTTTGGTCTGTGTTTTCTACCCAAAAGTATCAATGCTCCTGTGAGAGTTGTATTTGGTACTGAGCTCATCAGGGCAATCATATAAAGCATCATAGTTTTGGGTTTGTTCTGCTCAGTACCTTTAAGGAAAGAGGCCAATAGAGCAGAAGAAAGTGACCCCACAAACTGATGCTAAAAACATCTATGGTCTATGCAGGGAAAATACACATAAACCCCTCATAGCCTCTCTTAAAGAAAGAAAGTGAAGTTACTCTTGCTTCCTGTCAAACGTGCAGTCCAGACTGTCCTCAGTGATGGTCATTTGTCTCTTCCAGTCTACACTCACTGCTTATTTTAACTTATGGAAACAAGAGAGGGATGGGAGTGGGGAAGCCACACACACAGCACCATTTTGTGTTGTTGTGTACCATTAAATAACAACCAGCAGCCCAATGATCCCTGGAAATCTACTTTTGCACTATAATAAAATAACTCCCGTGTATAGTTTTAAGTTATAGGCCAGTGATACTCTGTGAGTTTCAAGGGGGGGAAAATGAAAGGGGATGTTTCTGAGTGTAGAAACACTTGGAAAATTAAATAGTAATGAATTAAACTCTTTGAGTCACAGTGTACTGTGAAATAAAGAAGCAGTTGTGGTTCAACTTCAAAATTCTGGTATTTTCATCTGTTGGAATTTCTTGGCAATGACTCCCACTTGAAGGTTTGTAGTGACTATAATATACTATTTCTACAGATCAGAGGAAGTTACTTGGTGTCAGAAAGCAACTTGGGAACCAGAGTGTTTACGGGGTAATTTCTTAATGAGTTCTGGCACATGGTTCTCATCTTTTTAAGGGGAGGAATGTGACTTGGAATGCACAAAGTCGAACCATGAGCATTTTGGCAGATGGAGATGCAGCACAGCTGGAGAAAAACTCCTCTCTTTGAAGTCTCATATCTCAAATGCTGCATTGGTCTTGAAGCATGTTCCACTGCTAGTTCAGATTTTAATATGAACAGGAATTGGAGGATGTTTATTGATATACTAAGGAAACACATTGAAATCTATTGACTGGTTGCCCTCTTTTGGCTCCACAAATAATTTGTGGGGACGACAGATGAGGGACAATAAGGAAGGAGAATAAGGGCTCTGTTGTTGCTCTGTTGTCAAGAACCCTGGCAGCCAGGACAACTGGGAGAGTAATTTATCCTATGGCACCATCTTCACCTCTTGAATCAGCAGTCCTCTGGTTATTCAGGGGAAGAAAAGGCACTGATGATTATTCTTTTAAAAATGCCTTTTATTTTTCATTATAAAGTAATACACGTTCACTCCATAAAAGATAAGAAATGAAGGAAAAATTGGTGAAGATGTTGCCTCTTGTACACCTCCCAGCTTTCTATCTTTAATATATCATTGTCTGTCTGGCCTACTACAACTTGAATAAAGACCTCAGTGCCCCCAAGCAACACAATCTAGTTCTTCATGGCAGTCAACAAAAATACATTGAGTTGCATGCACTGAGTCAGGAACTGGATTAGTGCTGAAAACACAGAGGGAACAGGGATTGTTCCTGACACACAAATCTTAATGGGTAGTGGAAATAATGAACAATGAGACTAGTGATTAAGTCTGGGAAATGGCAGTGTATCTGGAGGCTGACTGGGTCTGTATAAATAAGAGAAAAACTGTACAAGTGTCATGGGTCACTAATTTATCTGATGTGTTCTTCTCTGAGCCTTGGCTTCTTTACCTGTGATGTGAAGGGGTTAGGATATGTAGAGGGACCAACTTGTCCTGCCTGCCTGGGACTTTCCCAGTTTCAGCACTGAAAGGCCCATGTTCCAGGAACCCCTTAGTCCCAACTTTAAAACTGAATGTCCCTTGACCTGGGAGCCCCCAAAGTCCTGGGCAAACTGAGAGAGTTGGTCAGCCTATTAGTAGAGTTCCTTCTAATTCTCGTATTCTACAATTACATATCGAGAGAGAATATTTGGCGAGGTTTATGTTATGACCACATGATAAGACACTTAGATTGAAATTATGTCCATTAACAATACTATTGTTTTCTTCTTTAAAAAAAGCCTAAAGCATAAGTTTCTTAAACCCAAGGCTTTGTGTACTACCTTGTAATAAAGACATTAATATTATATTCATGAGAAAATGGATTTTATTCTTCTAGGAAAATTTCTCCCAAATAAATATCTGCAAACACTTGGTGGAGTTGGAGTTTTCTGCGAGCAGCTGCCATGGTTGTGGTGCTCGGCCAGGCCCTCCAGGAGTCTGTGTGGTGGGAAGAGCGCTGGCTGTGCAGTCAGGCAGTGGCTGCTCTTTGGTTTATTAGCCTGGAGAGCTAGAGCAAATAACTCCTCTGGGATATAGTTTCTTCATTTATAAAATATGAATAGCTATAGCTACCTGGCAAGGCAGCGTATACTGGTATGTAGAAGTGCTCAACAGATGTTTGTTTTGTTTCCCTAAACAGTTTGCTTTCTATTATTTTGAAATTAAAGGGAACTGGATCTGATTAGGACACAAATGAGAAGGATGCTCTTTATGGGAGCTGTCCCAGACAAATCTTGAATACAAATATATATATGTGTATACCATATGAATATATACATATGTATATATAAATTATATATTGTGTATACCATATGACTATATACATATATATAAATTATATATAGCGTATACATATGAATATATACATATGTATATATAAATATATTTTTCCCATTCATGTTGCCCACAAGAGCCAAGGCATGTCCTAAATGTTACTACTGAAAATTAGGATCCAACCTAGGTCATAGAGTCTTACAAACCCCATTTAACTGTTGAAAATAACGATTATAATGAGGCAAAAACTGATTTAATTTCTTCAATATCCATTAAGTCTAATGATTTATTTATATTTTAATAGCAAAAAAAAGGAAGCTACAATTGTGCAGGCAATACCTTATTGAATGCTGATGCATAGGTTACTCTAACAAGGACAATTTTAAATTTAAAAAATATTTAAAGTCAAAATTCTTAAATGTACACCAAAAGTGACGGCTAATAAGTGGTAACAGTTTTTAACTTATTCTAGTGTGCGTATATTACCAACGCGACTGTGGGAAGTAATGGCCTCAAGTTAAAATAAGGCACACATAAAGAAAGCAATGTCTGATGCCATAATGCATCTGAAAAAGCGATGTGGAAATGCAGAGATTTGTTATACACATTCACTGGTGATTTGAAGGGCGAGGGGGCTGAGCTCCTAGAGATGTACAGCTATTCAAGTCAGAGTGTTATTAGCCTGTGTTCTAGACAGCGGATAATATAATTCCTCCCCCAGCTCTACATTTATACATTTCTTATCTAGGAGACAAGTGTCAGTTTGTATTTCATAGCCCAAGCTATTTTAACATCTCCATTTTCATTTTTCTATAGAAACATTCATGTTTCTATAGACAAAAATATTGGCCACCAAAAACACAGCCTTAAATATTGAAGGCTCATCACCAAAATACTGTTGTGCACCCACTGTGTGCATGGGGGCTGTGCTAGGCACTGGGAGGAGTGGTTATGATGTTAATTAAACTAACAACAAACAAACAAGTGACAGGCATATTTCTTGCCCTCTACGAATTTACAGTTCTGCTGGGGAGGCACGATTCTACAAAATAAAGTAAGCAATTTAGTTAGGATTATTTAAATATGAGTGTTTGGAACATTTTCCCCCCGAAATGAAAAAAATAGGATCGGTGCCAAAGCGGCCAGTTTCAAAGTGATGTTCTAAAACTTTGTTTCCTTGAAGTAACAAAAACTTTCCAGGAAGCTAAGTGGTTTATAAATAGTTTCAGATCTTTGTGGAAATATACTGAGAAACTAGCAGAAAATGAGTTCATGGAGGGTTTGACAAGACCCATATAAGCAAGATCTAGAAGAAAAAACATCAAATGGAATTGTCCATGGATTATGCACCTATTATCAGAGACATTCATGCAAAACTATAGGTTAGGTGGTGACAGGATTACAAACACATCAAGAAAATGAGATACAGTTAGTGAAATTCTGAAGTGCTCTCTTAGGCTGAATCAACCTTAAGAAAGAACAGCCCCGTTTTTGATAACAGACAAGAGAGGCTGTGGAAGAGACATAGATTCTGGTAAGGCAGAGCATTCTCTAACGCTACAGATGATATTTCTAATCTATGGTCATGGGCTTTATTTTGCAGTGTTACAACTGTTTTTGGATCAAATGGGTTGTTAAGGATTTGTGACATAATAGGCATCAGAGGAAAAGTTTTGGGATTTTAGAGAACTGTACCTTCAATATGTCTCAGCAGTGTGATTTGAAGGTTTTCAGGGAAGGCTTCCTGTCTCCTGTTCACTCTCTCCCTTATGAATAAAACATCCCATTTATTAGCAGCTTCTGTGTGGTGAACATCATCCTTTCCCTTTGTCTCTTTTTGAAGGCGGAAGAATTGCTGAGAATGGCTGCACTCTCTCTCCTTCACACCTCAGATCAATGCTTATTAGATAACTTTCCTGTTTGATGAGAGAGATGGGAAAACTTGAGAACGCTGGGAAGTGAGTGTGGGGAGTGGGCGGGGGAACAGAGGCTACAGAATTGGAGTCAGAGCCCTGGAAGATGATGGTGCTGGCTGACCGATTTTTTCTGGGCTCTTCTGAATGAAACACAGGATCTGTGTACAAGGACTAGAGAGCTGAGAAATCTTTACTTTGTGTAGGAAATATCTTCTGTCCTATCTCACTGGGATATTGTTAGGATGGAAGTAATGAAATAATAATAATAAAAACAGCTTTTAAAGTTCTCTGAGCATTGCTGAAGAATATGGTTATAACATTGTGATAGTGGACAAGTTATCAATATCAACTTCTATGTAAATCTAGGTCAAAGAAAATTTAACCACAGGGGGAAGAAAATAAATCCGTGAAACTGCCTTTAGCAAGGTCACAGAGCAAAATAGTTTCCAGCTCTGAGAACCCGTGATTTCCTTCCTGTTTCTTTTCATCTTTCCCCATTCTGTATTCCACCGTTTTCTCTCAACGTCCTTCCGCTGCCCTTGCCTTTCTCAGTAAGGACATGTTCTGTTTGAGACCTGAGGATATTGCCACTGTTTGGGTTATTGTTTTTGCGCTGGGGTAGCAGCTTGTAAATTCCCATCTTTTTTAGCAGCTGCAGGCAGACAAACATATGAGTCAGTGGGAGGGGTTTAGAGGAATTGGCTCAGGTCTCCAGGGAGCAGTAACCTTTTGGCAGCCCAACAAACAGAACATTTCAAGTCCAGTGACTGCAGAAGCTCTCTGTACGTGTGAGAGCAACTGCAATTTTCCCAAGGCCCACGAAGAGTTTTTTCAGAGGGAATCAGGTTTCTGCCTATAGAGAGACACATTCCTGAAGGCTTAACTCTGACCTCATAGCTAAAGTGGATACAAAATAAAATCTGGGGACAGCTGGGAAGTGATAAAGGGGGGAGGAAGAAACTTGGGGATATGGAAGTGAGAAGGTCTTATTAAATGTTCTCAGTGGGTTTTGTTGCCTGTATACCCTACATCCCAACAGAGAAGCAAAGCTAATTTTTTTTTTCCAGTAGTTTTACACGACCAGGATCTTTCTCTTTAAGATGTTCAAGTAAGTGATTCTCAAAGTGTGGTTTCCCAACCTACTGGTCCCTGAGGGCCTCCCAGAGGGATGGGCATTTTCAACTCAGTATTCACCTGCTCATCCTCCAGCAATGACAGTGGTCCGCAGCCTAAGGCGTGCCTGTGACTGAAGCTTCTACTTCAAGTGCCTAATTGCTGATATATGACTTTTTAAAAAAATGCCAATTTGATCAATCTAATATTGAGAAGGAAACAAAGATAGGAGTGGGTTGTTGACTACTACAAGCAACCAGTAAAAGATTTCTTATTTCTCCATTTCCTTACATTGTTCTTCCCTGTATCTTTTGCTTTCTTCTTCAGTGCTTCTCATAAAATGAAAAGTGTAAGAGAATCTTGTATGGAAGGATGAATCATGGAAGATTTTTTTGTGGCAAGTAGGAAAATTGGTTCTTTTGCTAAATGAAAATTCAGACAATGCTTTCTTTGATATGCATTTTGCTAAGATAGAGTTTCACAATAAAGTCTGTTTATACTAAAAAAGGCAACAAAATAGTATCTTAGTTAACATAGAAGCAATTGGTAATTAGAGACCAGTTGAGAAGCCAGAGCCATGGTTCCAATGAGGCTGGAAAGTTTTTCTTGATGACCCGAGGTACCAACTGGGGTTCTTGGTTTCAAATAATAAGAGAACCTCTGTCCAACATAGGCAGAAAAATAATTTGCTGGAAGGATATTGGGTTTGTCAGAAATTGGCCAGAGGGCTAGAGCTCTGGTTCAGAGACTGGGAACCAAAGGAAGATAGCAGCTGAGGACACAGCTGAGGTCACTCCATGGCACAGCCTGTTGAGACTTGGTCACTTGGTATTCCTGGTACCATTGACATTGATGCTGCTGGGCACTCACCGCTACACCACTGGCCACTGCTCTCTGCTGTGGGGGCCAGCAATGTTATTTGAGCAACTTGACACCTCTCTCTCAAGAATCAAAGGGGCAGTCCAGAGTACCTAATTGGCTGAGCCCCAGTCGTGTGTGTTTGTCCAAACAGCTCGGGATGGTGCCTGATTGGGGAGGGGGACACAGGAGATTGAGAGGTGGACATTTTCGTTTTCAACTCAATTTTATCCGTCTGTTCATCTTCCAACAATGACAAGAAGCCCCCTCCTCTTCCTTACCCTGTTGGAGGTAAAGACATCCACCCATGCAGTTCTTTGTCTCTTGGTCTGACTGCATTGTTCTATTTATAACTTACATGTCTGTTTTCCCCCACTGGACTGTGACCTTGTGGAGAAGAGGGATTGGGTTGTGTTTTCAGCCTCGTCACCTACAGTGCCTAACAAGTATGAGGTGCTTTAAATACGTTAGTTGAATAAATTATGTTTAGTGATGATAGCACAGGGAAGGCTACTACAGTGATAACATATAAAATAATAATAGCAAACAAATATTGATGGAGCACTTGTTATATACTGGCCGATTTCTCATTTCATCCTTACAACAATCCTGTGCAGTAGGTTCTCTTATTTATTTTATGCATGAGAAACTGAGGCTCAGGTTAACCAACTTGTCCTATTTTATATAACTGAAACTGACAGCAGGGATTCCAGCCAGGGCGTGCTGACTCCAGAGCCTATCACCAGAACTGTACTGCCCCCTGGAGGTCCATCAGGGAGAAGAGGAGAATGCATCCCATCTCAGAGAAGAGAGGTCACTAGTTTGCTGTTCTCTATTCTTAGATGTTCACCATGAGTGGATGGTATTTATTTGATGGTAGATGAGCCAAGCAAGAGTTTTATGTTTACTGATATAAATGAGATCCTCTTTTGAGTTTGATATTATCCTAAAGGAAGTGGTGTTTCATAGTTACTTGACTAATAAAGTTTTCCTTATTCATAGCATTGTTGGCTGTGTTTGTCTCATAATATAAGCAAATAAAATAAATCCACATAAATATAGAATATTCAAATGAGAATTTTAAAATTTTGTATCTCATGTCAAAATCTTTGTTTTCCTTATTTAGTTAATGAACGTCATAACATGGAACTTCATATTTTACCCTAAAACGTAAGAATTTTGAATATTTTTTCTTCTCATCTTTAGAAGTACATCTTCAGAAGACATACTAAAATCACAATTAGGTTGTCTGTTTTTGAAAAGAATTCTTGCCTATATATGAGTAAGAAAATAGAAGTCATCCAGATATTTTTATTGGCATAAATATATATATTTTTATTTTTAAGGTGAATTATATTTGGAAGCGACCACATACCTTCTTTTATCAGAATTGATAAAAACATGGGATTGATCCTTGGGAAACATCAAAGGCAGATTTTCTTCACGATACTTAAGAAAACAGAGTAGAGTGTATCTAGAAAGAGTTACGAACCTGAATTTAAAGGTGATTGCTTTGTATTTGGATAACCAATTGCTAAAGCAAAGATATATTCTGTTATGTCATCATCTTATTCCTGATACTTGAGGCGTCAACACAGAAACAAGCAGAACTCATGCTTGAAATTGCGTTCTTATACATAAGTCTTCTTGTATAGCTCTGTTACTCCCCAAGACTAATTCCCAGTTGTGGATTTACCCAACGTGTAAGTTTCAAGTGAATGAACAAGTAGTAAATGCAGACTTAGAGGAATAATCTGAAGTTAAGTAGGCTTGTGGGAAAGACTTTGTAGGTTATGGAAGATTGAGGATGTTTGTAGTAGAGGGAAGCGGGGCGAAAGGGGAAGAGTAAAGGTCCGAGAGGGGCAGGAGATTGTTTATGAGGCTGCAGATTGTTGAGAAAAGGAAGGATGGAAAAAGATCAGGTTCAATAATGGAGAGATTGGCGGTGGAAGTAAGAGTAAGGTAGCCAGAGACGGGAAATGCAAAGACCCAAACCTTGAAAGAGGGCAGTTCTGAGAGATGATAGGATGCAAGCTGGCTGAAGTGGATCGCAGCTGTAGCTGTTTGACATTGAGACGGTCAAGAAAGGTGTGATGGCGGATGTTGGGCTATAGAAGATTTTGTCTTGTGTGCTCAAGTTATTTAAGAACTTGGGAATGTGTCCTGGAGGTCACTAGATGATGGTGATAAAGCTATAGGAAAGTACAGAAATGTTCAAATGTGCCTCAAACAGTGTGCTGAGAGCTGGTGATGGGCAATTGTTAGGGAGCAGCAGTGGAGAGCGTGTAATGGCGACTCCTCCAACCCATTGAATTCAGTGGAAGAGAGCAACATTTACTGCAGAGAAAACTGGGAGTGAGCATCAAACAGGAAAATTCAGATTTCCAATAAGGTTAGGAGAAAGTGCATCTCTTTTTGGCCTTTAATTATTACCATACTGTCAGTGATTTACAACCGTGTGGTAGGCATCATGCTGGATGTTGTGAATTCAGAGATTTAAAATAGTGTGTCTTCATTAATTTGGATGGATTTTTGAAGCCAGCTGAAGTTGGCTTTCAAATCTGACAACATCACCATGAGTTCTGTGGCCCTACGGGTGTTCTTAGTTCCCCTGAGACTCAGTTTCCTTTCTATAAAATAAAAATACTGATAACTTATCTTGCAGGGTTGTTGTGAGGATCAAGTATATTGTTAGTAAAAGATTTATCATACTGCTGCCTTGTAGTTGCTATTATTATTATTGTTATTTGGTTTCTAATCTGATTCCTTGGGGCAAATGATATGCACATGACTAACCACAGGTAGTAGAAAGGCTGAGATTAAATAACCCCTGACAATCTTATTTGGGAACTCTGGCACTGGGTTAGAATTTAATGAGCCTTAGGCCAGAAAATTTTGTCACCAAGATGAGACAGGGAGATAGAACGCACATGGGCCACATAACAGCACTGCAGTATGTGCAGTGGTCATGCTGCAGCTGGGAAGGCTGACCCAGGGTCAGTGGCGGAAGAAGCAGTGGCATTAGAAATCAGAGAAACCGCCTATCTGGGCTTCTGTTTCTTCACTTATTGGAAAAATAGACTTCTCTCTCTTCTGATTGGTTGTTGTGAAGATTACATGAGCTGATGTAGTGGAAGTGCTTTGACCCCTGTGAAGGCTGTGTATATGGAAGGTGTTATGTTTATGAGTATTTGTGGGCAGAATTTCCAGTGCCTGCTGTTGCTACCATCCTGACAAGACCTGGAGAAAATGTACTACTCTCCGTGGGAGATTAAACCCAAGGGTCAAAAAAATTCTCTCCAATATAATTGAAACATTTATGAATCATAAGATAGTGAAACGAGAAAAATTTTGTAGCTCTAACGAGAGAGCTTGCTTGGTGACTTCTAGTGTTATCTCGTTGGTCATTACAAAGTATTTTCCTTAGCAACCAATACTGTAATATGATGAAATGTGACATTTTCTAAGCTATTCTTGGATCTTTAAAAGGAAAAAAACTTCCATTGTTTATTTGCAGGAACATCAGAAAGTGAAGATTTCTTGCCCGCTAATATTTCTGTTCAAAGTTGTAGGCCTCTTCTCTTTAAGCAATCACCCGTCTCTGTTATGTGTTCTTTCTCCTTTCCTCCTCTCTGTTGTCTGGTTGGAGCGGGTTCTGCTCATTGGACTCAGCTCTCTGTTTCATTTGGCCTCCAAATGATTGGTTGGATCTAAAATTTTTTGAGATCTAGCCAGTTTAAACTATGTGAATAACAGCTAAAAGTGGATAAGTAGAAGGATTTGATTCCTCAGAAAATGCCACGCATTTAAGACCAGATGAAAGAGATCAGCATTCATACTAATAATGGCTAATGTGCTGTGATTGCATCTTTTAACCGGTTTAAAATCCTCACAACAACACAACAAGGTTTTAATATTATTTTATTTATTATGACCTATTTTAAACGTGAGGGGATTGAAGCAGGAGAAGTCAAGTCGTCTGCTCAAGGACTTGATTTAATCAGCAGCAGAGTTGGGGCTGGAAACCAGACGGTACAGCGTTAAGCTCTAGGATGCACCGTCTTTTCAATTTTGAAAGACTTAGAGAAGAAATGTTAAAATGGAAGAAAATCGATGAACCTTCAAAGGCCTGGAAAGGACGATATTTGCTTACCCAATTTTAGAACATGAGGAATAAGAGCACGTTCTGAAATGTGAGGGGTAAATTTAGCACAATAATAGGAAATGTGTTTGAGAAATTTATGAAATTTAGTAACCTAAGAAACGATTTATACAGAAAACCTCATATCTTTAAAAAGCTCTCGTGAAATAAATGTACATTTGAGGATCTTTTCTCTTAGAGTGTACATCCTCAAATTTTTAGGCTTATTTCAGGGCAAATAATGAAACTGTTCCCTTTTATTCTTGTCGTGCATTCGCAGAACCGTAGTCCTGTAGGGACTGTAGGAATCTTATGCTCTGGCTTATGAGAACTTAACTTCCTTCTGTGGGTTCGACTTTATTCTTATGTCCATGTCTCTGCGGGGAACTTCCTTCCAGTGTTTTAATATCACTCCGACATTTGACTAGGTTTTTAAAATAAATTGCCCTGCCTTCATCTTTGGAGACTCAATATTAGATGACAAGCATACAACAATGAATGGAACAATGACCTGGTGGCTGGCAAGAGGCAAGAGGGTCAGGTTTCCAGTAGTTTGTATAATAACTGAATTTACTGTAACTTCAGAGGAGCGTTTCACTATGAAATTAACAAGATAGATTTTTAGATCCTTAAATCAGCCTTAGAAAAATCATTCTGTTCTAATTTGCTGAAATGTGGCCCTCTATCTTTCATTCAGAAATTTGGATACTGACTTGGTGTTATTTGCAGCTGTGAATTATTATGAGATGTTCATTTCATTTCATATTGTTAAATGGTATGATTACTTCTATTTTTTTTGTTTTTAAAAAGTTATTTCAATTTATTTTCTCTAAGTGTTTTAAAGAAACTTAAGATTTAAAAATATATTACATTTGCAGTGCCAGAGCTATGGTGTATTATTATTTTGTAAAATATTTTAGTAAAAGCAGGGACCAAATAAGGACTGATCGTTCAGGAGATGTGTAGAGACCCGGGTGATTGTAAGCTCTCAGTGCAGTTACTCCTGTGGCTTTCCTAGTCTATTTGCCAAGAACGGGAATTGACTTTTTTGATCATACAGTTTAGAAATAACAAATTACCCATTCTAAATACTCTTTGTGGAGATATACCACGTGAGACAAATGGTGTGGCGTTTTGTTTGGAGACTTGGAAGCTGAGATGTTCCAGTGGCAGTTGGGCATTTCCTAGGTGCCTTGTAGGGAAGTGGGATAGCGTGGTGATAAGGTGACAGTTTCCGGAGGCCATGGGAGTCAGACTGGTGGCCTGACCCAAGGGAGGTATTCTGGCCTCTTGTCTCAACTCTCTCACCCTCCAGGCTTATATCTGCATTCTCTCAAGCACATTTCATGCTAACACGAGAGGAAGACACCCTTACTGGCACATTAAGGCACCAAGAGGCTTTCACACATGCCATCTCTGACAGCTTCTGAAGGGGCTTCTCAGCTGTCACCGTGACCCCTGCTGGGCTAAGCATGTGTTTGGAACATGTGGAGGAATGGGCAGGTCGAGAGGCTTGCTGCTGCTCAGTATTATGCCCGGCTCTGTTTCCTCTTCTCTTGCCAACGTTCTAATTGTGTGAGGCTTGCAGCTGCCACGGTCACACTGGTCTCAATGTGGTGTTTCCAAGCTCCTGAAGATTCCACTGCTTCTGCCAGGAGTCCTCCCAGTTGTTAGCACCCTGATTGCTTTCAAGTTCGGAGGCAAACCTGGGAAGTCTCTCTCTCTCCCTCTCTGTGTCTCTCTCTCTGTCTCACGCTCAATGGCTCTGACTTTTCTTAATCACATACTGTGAGCTCGTGGAGGACTGCTCTATTAACTTTGCTTGTGTGGAGCCCCACAGGGCTCTGTGCAGAAAAACACTTTATGAAAGGCTTAAATATCACTCATCAGTGTTTTTCTAGTCCCCTCTGGTGCTTCTTGCTAAAAGGGTGTCTGGGTTCACTTAAATGCTTCGCTTAAGCAGGAGGTCTTTCCTTGGTAGTAATACGGTTATCAATTGATCGTGAGTAGATCACTTGTGGTATTTAACTCTGGCTGTTTTTCATAAGGGATATACAGTGTTTATTCAAATGATCCCTTCAATTTCCTGCTGTCTCCACCCCCTAAATGTGGCAGTCTAGATTTGTCAGGGTAAAGTAAAATAATGGATGTAAGAAATATTTTGGTAGGTCCCAATGAGGTATCATTAAAGAGTCACAATGTAGTTGATGCTGATGTTTTTGAATAGCAACACTGAAGGAAAGGGCAGAAATGGGCATTGGAAGGCCACTAACATTTCTCTCTCCTCGCTGCCACATTTGGATTTTTATAAGAATTTTCCTATTTAATCCTGGCAAAAGCCCTCTGATCTAGTTATTTTACTTCTATTTTAAAAATGGAGAAACTGAGACTCAGAATGTTAAGTATCATATTCGAGGATACATATATGGTAAGTGGTAGAAATAATTTCAAATCCCAGTGGATCTGATGCTAAAGCCAATGTTCTTTCGCTTGACTATACTGCCCCCAATGTTCACACTTTCACCTTGGTAAGTGTATTAATGTATACGTGTTGATTTTGGAAGGCTATTTACCTGTCCTGTTATGATCTGCCCAAGCTGTTGGCAAAATTGTTACCTACTTTATGAGATGTAAATATAAATTAATGAGGCTCATTTAAAAAAAGGCTTTTCCCTATTTGTGCCAAATAAGAGCTGTCCCCTAATATCATGTACCTCGGGAGGCTGTGAAGTTATACCAAAGCCTGTCCCCGCTAGTGGCTTTTTAGCAATCTCTCTTTGGGAGTTGCTTTCAGAGCAGATTTATAAACCACAAAGGGCATAGTATTCGTGCTGAATGTTCAGGATGAGTCAGTGTTTTCTTGATGGGTACAATAAGAAAAGACATTGCAGATGGAGGCCTGGACAAGCATGTTGGGGTCTTCTACAAGAGTTGGCATGGCTAGAGTAGACAGTACTAGAAAAGAGTGGACCTGAAGCAGACGGAGGTGGTATAGCACTGTTGTGAAGAGCACGGTCCTGGGAGACAATAGATTTGGGTGAACCCCATCTCTGTCACTTAGTAGCTGTGCGACTTTAAGCAATTATTTGATTTCTCTAATTGTCTATTTCAAGTTTCATCATCTTTGAGATGGGGATAACAATTATATTAGTCAAGGTCCTCGAGAGATGCAGAACAATAGAGAGAGAGAGAGAGAGAGATTTATTTATTATGAGGAATAGGCTCTCGTGACTATGGGGGCCGAGAAGGCTCACAATCTGCCACCTGTACGCTGGAGACCCAGAAAAGCTGGTGGCACAATTCTGGCCCCAGTCCAAAGGCCTGAGAACCAGAAGTGCTGATGGTATAAGTCCCAGTCTGAGGGCAGGAGAAGACCAGTGTCGCAGCTCATGCGTTCAGGCAGAGAGGGAGAATTTCCCTTCCTCTGCCTTGCTCTATTCAGGCCCTCAGTGGATTGGATAATGCCCACCCGCATTGGGGAGGGCAGTCTATTTTATTTAGTCTGCCAATTCAAATGCTATTCTCTTATGGAAACACCCTTACAGACACACCCAGAAATAATGTTTAACCAGATATCTGGCCATCCTGTGACCTGGTCAAGTTGACACATAAAATTAACCATTACGACAATTCCACCTCCTTCCCCGTAGATTGCTGACTATTGACAATAAATAATAGAATGTATTTTTAGTGCTTAGCACAATGTCTGGCACACAGTAAGCATGGATAAAGTGTAGCTCTCATTTCCTAGGAGGAGCAATGAAAGGTCTTCTATACCATGCCAAGGGATTTAGAAGTTTTTCTGAGGTCTTTGTAAACAGTATGACCAGTAAGCACCATATTAGATTGATGTTTTTGCAAAATAGTACTGTGGAGGATGGATTGGAAGGTTGTGAATGTAGAAAGATGGAGCAAGTTTCAGGAACAATGTAAGAAAGAAGGTACTGCAGGAATAAAGAAGAAATGACAGGTGATAAATATAAAGGGAATTAAACTAACTGGTCACTGATTGTTGGCCACGAGAAAGCAGGAACTAGGATAATTCCGTTTTTGGCCTGGATGACTGGATGGTATTAATATCCAAGAAAAGAAATCTAAAAGTAAGCAGATTTTAGGAAAAAATATTATTTTTGAGATGTTGGATTTGAGATGCCTTTGAAAGTGCAAGGTGATAGCATCTGACCCTACACTCAGCACCCAGCAGAAAACCTGGAGCATAGAAAGTGCCCAGGAAATATTTGGTGAATAAATGAGGGAATAAATCTGGGAGCCATATATATGGTAAATGAAGGCATAGAAGTTAGTGATATTACCCAAGAAGGACTAGAAGAGAACCTGGGATAGACCTTGGGGGGCCCACTAACCCTTAGGGGTTGAGGAAAATAAAAACAGCCCAGAGAAGAGATAGAGAAGGAATTGCCAACGAGGGAGAAGGAGAACCAAGAGAAGATGTGTTGGCAAGTCCAAGGAAGAGTTCCGGGTGGAAAGGAGTCTTCTGCAATGTTAATGTTCATAGGGAGGACAAGTAAGATGCACAATGAAAAGAATCTATGGCATTTGATGATGGGATAGGTCATTTTTCACCATTATCAAAGTACATTCTGTGGAGGTAGGAGCAAAAAATGGCTCAAGTGAGTTGAAAATAGTTGGAGGTGAGGATGTGGGTAGAGCAAATGGTGAGTGAATGTAACGGTTCTTTCAAGGAATGCAGTTGTCAAGAGAAAGGGGTGATGCATGGTAGGTAGAAGAAGGTTGAAACAGGGCTCTTCTACTTGGCTGTGTTTGTGGAGGCAGGACAAGCAGGGAGGGAACGTACAGGATACGGTAACCTGTGCAGTAGAGAATTGAACAGATAGGAAGGAGTCAGCTCAAGAGCATGTGCAGTGCAATTAATCTTGAATAGGAGAAAGACCAGCTTTCCCTCGGAGGTTGGTAGAATGGAGATGAGATGGGCTAGAAAGCTAAGAGAGTCCATGGTTGCTAGCGTCACTGTCTCTGTATAGTAGGAGACAAGGTTTTCTGTTGAGAGCAGAGTGGGTTACAGTGAGATGGGTCTTGAGAGACGTTTGGAATAGCTGCTGTGGGGAATGAACCAGAATCACATAGCAGTACTGCTGAGGGTCCACCTTAATTCAGAGACAAAGTGTTTGGTTTATTCTAGGAGTGCTAGATGGTTGGATTGATAAATATATAGCGTAGGTGTGGGAAAAGGAACCGTGGCGTGAGGAAGATGGCAGGAGGTGGGTGAGATGAAGCACTCTGGGTCCTGGTTCTAGGGAAGAAGAGGATGAAATAAGTAGGGGAATGGGATAAATGTCACAAATGATAGATGGTGTAGTATAAAGTAGAAACTTATTAGGCACAGGGCTGGGGGGATGCCTGTCCCCATCCTCTAATCGACTACGGTGAACATTTATGGTTGGGAGAAAACAGCAATCATCTGACCAAGTTGGGACACCTCAAAATAGTATTTTAAAAAAGGATATAGCTTTTCTTTGTTTATAATTTCAGCCTAATGTAGAATGTCACTTTTACTGCAATTTAAGAAATTCAATTAATTTTAGTGATATCTTTTGTGTGATAAAGGAATAAAATCAATTTGTAGCTAATTATAAAACTTATATTCATTTTCAAAAGTACAATGGTAAATTGAAGTTGATAAGAAACCCATAATCTGAGATCTTCCAGATTTTTTTATTCCTTAGGTTCCGGGGCCAGGGCTCCCACTTTTTCAATTGAGAACAGAAGTTAGTTTCCATATTCTGGGGCAGAACATGTGAAGGTCTTTAGTTCAAGGAAGTTCAGCTTATAATATTCAAGTTTATAATGACTATATACAGATATATATAGGTGAAATTTGATATTTGAAAATATTTGATAATATTTGATAAAATTTGATAAAATTTGAAATATTGATAACTGAAATGGGCTGTATATTTGTCTTTTAAAAAACAATTAACTGCTTTTACATTAGAGACAGTTTCAAAGCTAAACTAGCATGATATTTCATGAATAATGTCTATCTTTATGTAAACTGAGCCCTACATACAACAGTGAAATCTTTTCGTATAAATTTACAACTGTATATTCTGATGTCGAAAATTTTTTAAATGTCACAAAATTGTCATAAGCAATATCATCACTGAAATTGCTGTTCACAAAAAGGATGCTCTCCTTTATTACTTCTACTGAATAATTCATATGTTTTGGAAATACTGTGTATTAATTTTTGTGAAAAGTAATGATATGATTTATTTGAAAGGTCCATTTTTATGAGAATAAATCAATGCTTCTTAATCAGTTGTCTAATCTGCAAGCATTGTAGGTATAAATCAAATTACAAATTAAGTTAGAAATCTAAGTTAGACACAGATTGATTTTGACAATTGCCTTCAAGTGAAATAGCCTGGACCCAATAAAATTCTCTCCACTGATTTCCAGAAATGGAATTTGGGATAGCCTCATGGTGTTAATGTGATGGTCATGGCCTGGTATTTGTACTCAGCTATGGTAGTAGAGTAAGTTTAAATTGATAAGATTGGATAAATAGCGTTCTTCAGATGTTCTGGATGACAGCATATCTAATGTAATTGCATTTGTCTGCCAGTTTCTGTGTTAGAGCACAAAAGATTTTGAACCATGCATAATTTTGATAGAGAAATTCAATTCACTTCCATCTATAATATAGTACAAATTATAAATTTTCATTACAACTATTCAATCACTTGACAAAAGAATGCATTTTAAATCAGGTTCTGTGCCAAATATCTCGTTTATGGAACTATGCTGCTTAAAATTGGACAAATTGATTACCTTAGTGAATATTGAAAATATTAGTTGTAAGCATTAAAACTATCTTTATTAGTTCTAGGATCTAGTAATACATATACTTGTGTAATAAATATTAAGAGCTACTAATAGACCAGCATTTAAAGTGAGAGAATTTCCATTTGCTTAATTGTGGTGAATTGTTGGGATATGGTTTGCAGGCCTGGGTGTTGAAACATGACTAAAACATTCAAGAATCCTATCAGCTAATATGCTTGTTAGATAGTCTGATGAGATATTGTGGGCTTCAAGGGCTGATCATAATGGTGATTTATGGCTGTCTAGCTACTTTTATTACAGGATCGTGAAAGGCTATGTGGTCACTCTAACTGATCACCATAATGCCGTTTGAGCAAAATGGCTGGTAGTTGTTTATTGTTCCTCGAGTATCTGGTCAATTTTCAAGAGGCTAACATTTTAATTAATCTCTTTTGGTCCAGTAACTACATAACTTGAATATATCATACTGAGTTGAACTATAATATTTAGAAACTAATTGATATTTCACTTTAAAAGATAGCTCATTTTATCAAAAGTTTTATTCCTAACCCCATGCACTCGTTCCTTACTTTTTAATATTAGGTTTAACTCTGTAGCTTGGCCAAGGTTTTCTGATTTCCATCATGCAGAATCACAGAATGGTATTGGAAGTGACCTTTAAAGTTTCAGGTTCTGACTGCAAGCATGGATCTCTTCTTGGCATTTCCCAAGGATTGGCATTGTGCCAGAATCATAAACGTGTTCCCTAGAGTTTACAGTAAGAAAGCCCTGATTTGAATCTCTACCTAATGAACATGGGGGGGTTATTGCAAATTTTTTCGCATCAACTTTTCAGTTAGGAGACAGCTTAAATGGTTATATGTGCTTTTATTTTGATACCCAAGTAAAACCCCTTGCAGTGGCCTTAACATGGCCCTAGGGATTAATAGAGTATGCAGCTTCTACTGTTTCAATACTTTTAATGACTGATACGGTTCCTTTAGTCTTCCATACTCCATGGTAAATATTTCCAGTTTCTTCAATTCCAAAATATTGACATGGTTTCCAGAGGTCTCATCAAGATCTTCTCCTGATATCCACAGTTGTCTTAAATTGTTGTTGCCAGAATTGAACATGCTGGTCAAAAACAGTAACAGCTAACATTATTTTTTCTACAATAGGCATTGTGCTAAGTAGTTTTATATGCACTCTGTGTTTTTAAAAAGTTAAACATTTTATTTTAAGATAATTATCTTATAAATTTTAAAATTATATTTTAAGATATAACATTATATTTTATATATGGTAATATCTTGCAAAACTGTAGTATATTATCATAACTGGGATACTGACATTGATGCAATTTATCTATCTTATTCAGATTTCCCCAGTTTTATTCGTACTCCTTTGTGTTTGTTTGTTGGGTTCTATGCAGTTTTATCACGTGGATGTCCACCATCACAGTCAAGATACAGAATGTTTCCATCACCTGAAAGATCCCTGTGTTGTGCTTATGTAGACACTTCCCCTTCCTTCCTGCTTCCCTCCCGGACCCCATCCTGAACTCCTGGCAACCACTGATCTGTTCTGCATTTCTGTAATTTGTCACTTCATGAATGTTAAATGTAATTATACAGTATGTAAACCTTTGGGGACTGGCTTTTTTCACTAAGTAAATTATCTGGATAAACTTCCAAATTATTGCGTGTATCAATAGCTTGTTCTTTTTATTGCCGAGAAGTCTTATATGGATGTACCACGTTCATTTAACCATTAACCTGTTGAAGGACATCTGGGTTGTCTCCAGTCTGGGGCTATTGTGAACATGAGTAAGTGTGCACAGGTTTTTGTGTGAACATGCATTTTTATTTCTCTGAGATAGATGCCCAAGAATGCAATTGCTGGGTCGTGTGGTAATTGTATATTTAGTTTTTGAAGAAACTGCCAAACTGTTTTTCAGAGTTTCATACCTGCAATGTATGAGTGATCTAGTTTCTCCACATCATGCCAGCATTTGGTGTTGTGACTATTTTTTTAAGTTTTAACCATTCCGATAGATGTGTAATGATATCTCACTATATTTTTAATTTGCATTTTTAAAAGGCTAATGATTTGAATATATTTTAACATGTTATTTGCCATCTGTATATTCTTTTTCAGTGAAATGTCTGTGTACATCTTTTGCCCATTTTAATTGGATAGTTTGTTGTTTTGTTTTGAGAATTCTTTATACATTGTAGATACTAGTCCTTTGTTGGTTTGGACATCTTTCTCTCATTCTATAGCTTGTCTTTTTATTCTCTTAACAGGATCTTTTGCAGAGCAAGAGTTTTAAATTTTGATGGGGTCCAATATATCAATTTTTCCTTTTATGGATTGTGCTTTTGGTGTCAAATCTAAGTGCTCTTTGCTTAGCTCTCGATGCACATGATTTTCTCTTGTTTTTTTTTCCTAAAACTTTTATGATTTTCCATTTTATGTTTAAGTCCATGATATATTTTAGTTAATTTTGGATAAGGTGTGTGGTTTAGTTTTAGGTTCAGTGTTTTTGTTTTTGTTTTTGCCTATGGATGTTCAGTTACTTAAGGACCATTTGTTGAAAAGACTGCTCTTCCTTTATTGAGTTGCTTTTGCACCGCATTCAAAAGTCAGTTGTGTGTATTTGTGTCGGTCTACTTCTGGATTCTCTATTTTGTTCCATTTATCTGCTGTCTGTTGCTTCACCAGTATCACACTCTCTTGATTATATACACATATAATGTTGGTAGAATGATTCTTCCCACTTTATTCTTCTATGTCAAAATTGTAGGACCTGTGCTTTTCCATAAAATGTTACAATAAACTTTTCTCTCTGTATAAAATACCTTACTGAGATTTTGATAGGAATTGTTTTAAACCTGTAAATCAATTTAGAGAGAACTGACATCTTTACTACGTCGAATCTTCCAATCCATGAACGTGGTATGTCTCTCCATTTATTTAGATCTTCTTTGATTTCTTTCATCAGCTTTTTGTAATTTTAGCTTACAGGTCCTGTGCATGTTTTGATAAGATTATACCTGAGTATTTAAGTTTCTTTGGAGTGATTGTAAAAGGTACTGTGTTTTTAATTCCAGTTTCTGCATATTTATTGTTAGTGTATAGAAGTGCTATTGATCTTATATCCTCCAATCTTGCTAAACTCACTTATTAGTTCTATAAGCATTTTTATAGATTTCTTGGGATTTCCTACACAAACAATCATGTCATCTGCAAGTAGGGAAAGTTTATTTCTTACTTTCCAAACTGCATGCCTTTTGTTTCTTTTTCTTGCTTTATTGCAGTGGCTAGAACTATGTTGAATAAAAGTAGTGAGAGTGAATAACCTTGCTTTGTTCTTAATCTTAGGAGGAAAGCATTCAGTGTTTTACCATTAAGTATGCTGTTACCCCAGTCGTCTTTTTTGTAGATTCTCTTTATCAAGTTAAGGTAGTTCCTCTCACTCCTAACTTACTGAGAGTTTTTTTCCCCTCTTCTTTAGCTGTTAGTATGATGTATTACATTGATTGATTTTCAAATGTTGAAACAGCCTTTTATATCTGGAATAAATTCCAGTTGGTCATGCTATTAAATTAATTTTATACATTGCTCAATATGATTTGTTAATATTTTTGAGGATTTTTGCATCTAAGTTCATGAGAGATATTGGTCTGCAGTTTTTGTTTTTTGTCCTGTCTTCGTATTATTTTGATATTTAGGTAATACTGGATTCATAAAATGAGCTTAGAAGTGTTCCATATTTTCTGAAAGAGATTGTGTAATTCTTCATTTTTTTTTAATTTAATTTATTTTATTTATTTATTTTTCCCCCAAAGCCCCAGTAGATAGTTGTATGTCATAGCAGCACATCCTTCTAGTTGCTGTATGTGGGACGCGGCCTCAGCATGGCCAGAGAAGTGTTGCGTCGGTGCGCGCCTGGGATCTGAACCCGGGCCACCGGCAGCAGAGCGCGCGCACTTAACCGCTAAGCCACGGGGCCGGCCCTGTGTAATTCTTTAAACATTTGGTAGAGTTGTCCAGTGGAACCATTTGGTGGGCAGATTTCTTTTTTGGAAGATTTTAAGTTATGAATTCAATTTCTTTAGTGGTTGTAGGACTATTCAGATTACTTCAGCTTAATTGAGATTTGGTAGTTTGTAATGTTCAAGGAATTGGAATATTTCACTTAAATTGTTGAATATTTGAGCATAAAGTTGTTCATAGTATTCTTTTTTCATTTTTTAAATACTTGCAGGATTTTTTGTGATATACTCTGTTTCATTCTTTATATTGGATTTGTAGATTTGTCTCTTCTCGCTCTCTCTTTTTTTTTTTGTTGAGGAAGATTTGCCCTGAGCTAACATCTGTACTGACCTTCCTCTATTTTGTATATGGGTCACCACCACAGCATGGGTGATGACTGGTGTAGGTCTGCACCTGGGATCCAAACTTGTGAACCTGGGCCACTAAAGCAGAGCATGCCAAACTGAACCACTATGCCATGGGGCCAGTCCCACTTTCTTTTTTATCTTTGTCAGTCTTGCTAGAGGTTTATCAATTTTTTAAAATGTTTTGAAAAAGCACCTTTTTGTTTCCTTGATTTTCTCTATTGTTTTCCTATTTCCAATTTCATTGATTTCTGCTCTTATCTTTATTATCTTTATTTGTCTTGTTTGGGCTTATTTTGGTCTTCTTTTTCTAGTTTCTTTTTTTTTTTTTGCTGAGGATGATTTGCTTTGAGCTAACATCTGCTCCCAATCTTTTTCTTTTCCTCTTTTTGTACGTGAGCCACCACCACAAGCATGGCCACAGATGGACAAGTGGTGTGAGTCTGTGTCTGGGAACTGAACGTGGCCCGCTGAGGCAGAGCGTGCTGAACTTAACCACTAGGCCACTGGTGCTGGCCTTTCTTTTTCTAGTTTCTTGAAGTAACAACTTAGGCTATTAATTTGAGATCCTTTTTCTCATGTAGGCATTTAGTACTATAAATTTCCCTCTCCTCAGTATTTTAGCTATTTCATACATATTTTGATATATTGTATTCTCACTTTCATTCAGTTCTTTGTATTGTTAAATTTTCTTTCTTTGAGACTTCCTCTTTAGCCTATGTATTATTTAGAAGTGCGTCATTTAATTTCCATGTGTTTAGAGATTTTATGTTGACTTTCTGTTATCAATTTCTAGTTTGATTCCATTGTGGTAAGAAAATACACTCTGTATGATTTCAATGCTTTTAAATTTGTTGGGTTTTGTTTTGTATCCTAGGATATGGTTTATCTTGGTGAATGTTCCATGGGCTCTTTGAAAAATGTGTATTCTGTGTTGTTGAGTGGAGGGATTATATATTATCAGTTAGATCCTTTTGGTTTATTGTGTTGTTTGGATATTTTATATCACTGCTGATTTTCTGTCTAGTAGTTCTTTCAACTGCTGTTGTGCGATGTTGAAATTCCCAACTATAATTTGTCTATTTCTTTTATCTCTATCAGTTTTTGCTTCCTGTTTTTGAAGCTGTTTTGTTTGATGTGTACACATTTAGGATCATTATTTCCTCCTGGTGGACTGATCCTTTTATCATTATGTAGTATCCCTCTTTGTCTCTATAACTCCCTAGTAATTTTCCTTGCTCTGAAGTATATTTTACCAGATACTAATATAATCATTTCTGCTTTTTAAAAAAAGTTAATGTTGCACGGTATATCATTCCTCATCCTTTTATTTTCAACCTACCTATGTTGTCGAGTTTGAGGTGAGTTTCTTGTAAACAGCAAGTAGTTTTATCATATTGTTCTATCAACTCTGCCAATCTATGCATTTTAATTGATGATTTTAGACCATTTAAATTTTAGGCAATTATTAATATTTTAGGGCATAAGTCTGCCATTCATTGGTTGTTTTCTGTTTATTTCCTTTGTTTCTCATTTTTATGTTTGTTTTTGCCTACCTTTGGGTTCCTTGAACCTTTCTTAGTATTCTATCTTGATTTATTTATAGTGTTTTTTAGTGTATTTCTTTGTATAGATCTCTTAGCGGTTCCTCTGTGTATTACAATATACATATGTTTCTTATCACAGTGATATCAACATCTTTTCACTTTTATTGAAGTATATACCTTACTGTTGTTTAGGTCACTTTACCTTCCTTGCTTTTAAATGTCATTGTCTTGAGTAACAGAGAGTGTTACACTTTTTAAAATAATCAAATATGATTTATAAAATTTATGAGGAGAGAGTCTGTTGTATTTTATCATATTTATGCTCTTTCAATTATTCTTCCTTCCTGATGGTCCAGGATTCTTTCTTTTATCATTTCTTTTCTGTTTGAGGAATTTCTTTTAACCATTCTTTAGGATAGGTCTGATATCAACAAATATTTTAGTTTTCCTTCATCTGAGAATTTATTTCCTCTTTATTTCTGAAGGATAATTTCACTGGTTATAGAATCCGTGGTTGACAGTTCTTTTCTTTCAGCGTTTGAAAAGAGTTTGCCACTTTCTTCTGGCCTCCGGGGTTTCATAACAGAAATCTGCTAGCATTCAAATTGGTTTTCCTATACATGTGTCATTTCTCTCTGACTGCTTTTAGGATTTTTTCTTTGTCTTTAGTTTTCATAAGTTTAGTTATGATGTATTTTGGATTGAATTTCTTTGGATTTATTGTATTTGGGGGTTGCTAAGCTTCTTGAATCTGTAGGTTTATGTTCTTTGCCAAATTTGGGAAGTTTTCAGTCATTATTTCTTCAAACATTTTCTCACCTCCACTCTCTTCTCTCCTTCTGAGACTCCAATGCTACAAGTGTTGGATTTTTGCTTTTTGTCCCTCAGATCCCTGAGGCACCGTTCTTCTTTTTTTTTTTTAGTCTATTTTCTCTTTGTTGTTCAGATTGTGTAAATTCTGTTGATCACTGAGTCTCCCCTCTGTCATCTCCACTGTATTATTGAGCCCGTTCATGAGATTTCCCCCCCAGTTATTGTATTTCTCAGCTCTATTTTTTTTTATTTGGTGGTTATTATTATCATTATTTTACAAATTCTATTCTTTGCTGAGACTTTCTTTTTTTTTATTTATTTCAAGAGAATTTGTAATTGCTTATTGAAGTACTTTTTTCAAGTCACTTTTTTGGCATTTTTATCTTTTTTATATTCAATTTCTCTTTACTCCTCTCTTTTTAAAAAAAGTTATAGCTTGTTGAAGTATTTTTATGATGGCTTCTTTAAAATCATTGTCAGATAATTTTAACATCTAGTTCACCTTGTTGCTTGTGTCAGTTGATGGTTTTTTTCTCATTCAACTTGTGGTTTTCCTGGTTCTTGGTATGAGAAGTGATTTTTTTTTTTTTTTTACTGTATTCTGGACATTTTGGTTATTGTGTTAGGAGACTCTGGGTCCTATTTAAATCTTTATTTTAGCAGACAGTCTCCTGTTTAGATTTTGCCTGCGTGTCCTGTGCTACTTTTTGGGTCATAGTTCTGGTGGAAGTTTAATTTTAAGAGCTTCTGTAGTGCTATTTTAATCTATTTAAGGTCAGGTACTGCCTGAAGCTGCAAGGAGCTTCTCCAGTCCAGACTTCCTGGTGCCTCTAGCTGGGAGAAGGGAATCTATGGCTCATGGGGATGACAAGCACTTCCTAGGCCAGAAACATGTTGTTGCCCCTGTTGGTGGCACCAGAGGAAGGGATTCTCTAGTCTTTGGGGACCAAGAGGCTTCCTGAGCTGGGCCACCTAATGTGTTGGGATTCCACCTTGCTGGTGCTTTCTGGTGACTCTCAGTGGGGGAGAGTAGTGTCAGGCCCAGCAGAGAAGGAGAGTGCTTTCTCTGGCCTTTTATTGTCAATGGGGTTTCTGAACAATTTCCTTGGCTAGTATGACTAGGCTCACCTGTATTGTTGTTGGGACTCTTGTTTGATCTGGGGGAAAAAATGGGCCTATGTGAGTCATCTTCTGTTGATATGTTGGATGTCAGGAAATGCCAGCCTTAGTTGCCTTCTTCTGTTGAGTTGCAGGTCTTGAGAAATCCTAGTACTATATTCCTCCATTCCTGGATTCCGTAGCCTCTTTCCACATCTTAGGGTTCTCTTTTGATTGCCTCTTGCATTATTTCCAGGGTTTATATTTGTACCTAATGGTAAAAAGTAAAGAGAAATGAGTCTATGTCATCTTGTCTAGTATGTACTATATACTTTAATTCTAGGAACTGCCCTATGATGTAGGAACAATTGCCTCCCTGCTGCTGCTTACCAAATAAGATGTTTTTCCTCAGTAATTGGTGTTATGGCTGTCAACATGTTTTGAGAATCCTAAAAAAGGATTTTATTATTATATTAATTCATAGTCCAGTAAAAAGTAAAATCATATGTTTGGGAAGACTGTATTTCATGTTGTTTCCAGTGATTATTTCTTTTTCTTATTTTTCTCAAGAGTCTAATAAGGCACTTCTAAGGTTTTCTCCAAGTTAAAGACAAACCTCATAGTTTCTGGAACAAATATACCTATTTAAGACATTTGCTTATATTCCATCATTTGAGTTCTCTTAAAAACTATATTAATTCTGTGTCTCATACTTTGGGATATAATATTAATATGAAGACTTGCATCATTTAGATATACTCTTGTTTCATTATGTACATATCTCTCTTTCCTTAATCATTACAGACTATTCTTCCTTCTGGTAGTGTTTTATAGGAATTTCAATAGTATCGTTCACTTCACTGGTGAAAATGGAAGAAAAATGAGAGTTGAATAGGTCTGTAGTCTTTGTTATTTCTTAACATTGTGTCATTTTCTCCAAAAAGAAGCCTATCCATCCTTAGACTTCCATTAATTTTGAACATAAGTTTTGTTCTTTATTATATTCTCTGTTACTTTTCTTTGATGTTTACTCCAAAGTTTCTTCTTTCTGGGTCCCACAAGTCTTATTAGTTTTCTTAAATAGAGAAAATTTGTCATTGTCATTATATAAGAAATATGGTTAAATTTTTTCTCAAGTGTCAAAGTAATGCTGTTGTATATAGACAATACTTTGTATTATGTGCCCATCACATACAATGATAAAAATGATCTATTATTATCCCATCAGAATAGAGATGCTTTCAATAGCTTTTTTATGTGTGTGTTTGTGTTCAAGGATTTTGTTTTTATCCATTTGTATGATTTCATCCTTTTTTTCCTTTGTAATCAAGGATATGTTTTTGATGTAGCTGTCAGGTATAGGGGTATGATTAGAATAGGTCACTAGTCATATGAGATTTGAACCTAGACATTAGCTTCAAAGCAGTGTCTGGTTTGAGCTGGCTGGTTACTGAATCATAGTATGCAGAATTTTTGTTGACTGGGTGGGCTTTACAGTAGGGTTAGGAAGTTTCTTTTTGCCATCATAGAAGTTTATTTCAGTTTCTGAGTAGTATGCTCAGTATTTTGTTCCACCTGTTCACTTTTAGGAATACATGATCATGAAAGTTATATTCATTACCTGTGACTAATATACTCAGATGAAACTTATTTTATTGATCACTTGTATTTTTAGAGAAACCCTATGGCCCAAGAAGATTTTCTTCTCCTTATTTTCCATGTAAACAAACACACCTCTCCTATTTTTAATATTCTTCTCTATCTCCTTCCATTTCTATGGACAATAACTGTCTTGTCTAATGTGAGGAATTATCTTACCCTCAGACCAGAGAAGGCAGCAGATGCCATAGTTAAGTATATGGCTTTGTAATCAGAATGTAGCCTAACTTCACAACTGGGTAGCTTAGCTTTGTGACCTTGGGCAAGTTAGTCAAGGTCTTGAAAACCTCAGAACAAATTGAAAAGATGATCGTTTATTTTTTAGGTTGACAACAGTTAAATTGATCTAATTATAGATGAGTTTTATCTGATTTGGGGCCCATCCTGTAGGCCTCACCCAGTGGTGTTCTTCCCTTTTCCTTCCTTCCTTCCTTCCTTCCTTCCTTCCTTCCTTCCTTCCTTCCTTCATCCCTCCCTCCCTTCCTCCCTTCCTTCCGCCTTCTTTTCTTAATTGATATATAATTCACATACCATAAAATTCACCCTTTTAGAGTGTACAATTAATGATTTTTAGCATATTCGCAAGGTTGTGCAACCATCACCGTTATTTAATTCTGGAACATTTTTGTCATCCCAGAAAGAAATCCTGTACCTTAACTCCTTGTTTCCCCCTCCCCCCAGTCCCTGGCAACTAATCTACTTTCTGTCTGTATGGATTTGCCTCCTCTGGATATTTCATATAATGGAATCATAAAATATACGGCCTTTTGTCTCTGGCTTCTTTCATTTAGCATAATGTTTTCAAGGTTCTTCCATGTTATAGCATGTATCATACTTCATTCCTTTTTGGAGCTTAATAATATTCCACTGTATGGAATGGATATACCATATGTTATTTATCCATTCATCAATTGATGGATATTTGCGTGGTTTCCACTTTTTTGGCTTTTTGCTGCTGTGAACATTCATGTATAGGTTTTTGTGTGAATATATGTTTTAAGTCTCTCAATTATGTACCTGGTAGAATTACTGGGTCATATGGTAACTCTATGTTTAACGTTTTAATGAACTAGCAAACTGTTTTCCAGAGAGGCTGCACTATTTTACACTCCCAGCCATGTATAAGGGTTCTGATTTTTCTCTGCGTCCTCGCCAACATGTATAATTTTTTTTAAATTATAGCCATCTTTGTGAGGGAAGTGGTATCTCACTGTGGTTTTGATTTGCATTTACCTAATGACTTCAAGCTCATTTCTCACCTTTTCCAAACATATTGCGCTATTAACTCAGTATAAGTTCATATACCTTTGTTTTTTTTTTTAACCTATTTTGTCTCCTATACCTAGAATGCCCTTATCTATACCTCTTTTGCCAACTTTTCATCCTTGAAGGCTCATGGCTAAACCAATACTTTATCCATGAAATAAGTCCTGATTCCTCCATATAAAAATGACCTTGCAATCATTTAAACCTTCATAACCCTTTATGCTTCCTTTACTACAATTATTTTACCACTTATTATGATCTTATAGTGGTCTTAGACCTCTAATTTATTAAAAATAAAGGGAAGTCTTTGCAATTTTTGTTTTCTCTAAAGTGACACTGTGTATCTTGTATATCACAGACAATCAGATATTAGTGGATTGAGCTGATTACCTGCAACCCTCTGCTTCCTTTTCCATTCCACAGCAGTTTGGGCTCATAATGTTTCCTGTCTGTCCTAATTTGATAACATCCTAACCAATTTGCCTGACTCCATCTATTTCCAGTCTAAATCAGTCTACCTATTGTGTGATAATAATTTTACAAGCCAGGGCAAATCATGCCCTTTTGGTCCCCCAGACACACTATTGCCTTCTAAATAAGGTCCAGTCTACCGAATTTGGCACCCTCCTCTATTCAACTTACCTACTCAGAACCTGAACTCTATGCGTTTGTGTTGATTTCTTGAACAAGCTCTATGGTATCACGGAACATATAGGAATGTTAGTAAGTCATATGGGGGTAGCTGCACACAACTACTTAGGACGGGGTGATTAGCCTGGGGTCTCTGGCCGCTCCAGTCTTCACTCAGCTGTCCCAAGAGTCGATGAGAATTTTTTTAATCTCGGCTATAACTCATTGATGACACACCTCAGAGGAGCCTTTGTACCATGTTTTGGTGAACCTTAGCTTTTGCTCATGTTGTCGCCTTTCCTGGGAAAGTTTACTCTTCACCAACTCCCTGGAGCTCTCCATCCCATACCCCCAATAAGGCTTCTCTTGTCAGACTGTATACCTGTTTTTCAAGGCCTGACTCTGAGGTTGCCTCAAACTTTTTCTGACTTTTTCTTCTAAAATTATTTTCTTTTTTCCCCCATAGCATTTTGTTTATACATTTTCTATAAAACTACAAATGATTTCTCTGGTATTGGTCAGTTCTTGTTACCTTTCCTCCCTTCAACCTCATAAAGTTGCAAATTCTTTGGTTTGCATTCCACCCACTGTGTAGTCCACTCACATTTTAATCTTCCTTAGCAGACAAGATAGTAGCCTGCACATTCACATGGAATAGACATTTTCCTGAGTTGAATTGTTGGGTATCTCTTAAAAGTAGTATTTTATGTTACATGTAGAATAATTAGATTGACAGTATCTCTAGTCATTTCTTTTTAAAAAGAAATCAGTCTGATTTTCTTACATCATTTTTCCAAAATCATTAGGTCAGTGGTTCTCAAGCTTTAGTATACATAGAATAACCTGGAGGGCTTGTTAAAACACAGATGGCTGGGCTCCAATCCCAGAGTTTCTGGTTTAATAGGTGAGGGTAGTATCCAAAATTAGCATTTCTAACAAGTGTGCATGTGATGTTGATGCTACTGATCAAAGGGTTACATTTTGAAAAAATGCTGCGTTAGGCTACTGATATACTTATTTTGCTTCAGAAGGTCTTGTAAAAATATCATTTTAGAAGGATAAATATTTAGAAAATATTATTTTCTGTGTCTAAGTAGATTTGTTGGGGGATACATTAAAACCACAGGTTGGGCTTCCTGTCCTCAACCATTCTTTGTTAGGCTTGCACACAGGAAGTAATGATGTTCCTGTGGGATTTACTCTTTTGCAAATACACTTGTACTCTCAAGATACAGATGCACCATGAGGTGCCAGAGAAGGCGCTTCTTGTGGCCCAGGGATCAAGAAACATCCTTGGAGCCTCTGTATTTTGCTCATCATCCACTAGAAAACAGAAGTCACCAAGTCGACATTATATTTGTGCCCAAGTCCTAGAGGTGAGGGAGGAGAAGGGCCGGGTTCATTTCCTGACTTTGCTGCCATCTTGAAAATGGGTGATTACAGCAAATGTGTGGCAGAGAGGAGAGTACATCTATGAGAGAGAGAGAGACCTGATCCTGGCACATGTTATACCCTGTGAAGGATATTTTCCCCATAAAGAACAGTCCATTATTAATGGCAGTGTCATTTGAATTGTGCTGCAAGTTTACTAGGACTTGGTGGTCGACACCATGAAGGTGGCCATCATTTATAACACTGCTTCTGGGATAATGCATTCTGAGTTCCAAATAGCCAATTTGCAAATCAACCCAGGGAACACAACCTATCTGCTAATTGGGCCTTGCTTGTCTTGCAGTTTCTAGAGTGTATTTGTTCTACTCATTTCCTAAAACAGTCCATTTGTATACAGTAGGGCAATAAAATGAGCAGGTGTTTAGTCTGTATAGAGGGATTGACAATTTCCTACAGTTTATTCACGTAGAGTGGAGACTATGATATAAAAACCTTCTTGTGGTAGTTGCAAATTTTTGTTCTGGATCAAAGGAAAGCTAAAGGCAATGTGTGTGTTAGCCAAAACTCCAATGTGGCAAATATCCTAAAGCCACTGTGTAAGTAGTGGCCTCTCTGGGATGTGCGTGGCTGGGAGGCAGGCAGAGGAAGCCCCTTAGGAAGGAAGGACCAGGACTAAAGGATTACACTGGCTATGAAACATAACAGTGGTCCAAAATCATGGCCAAGAGGGTTATGAGAGTTTATTTTACCAAGTTTTGTGTTAAGATTACTGCACAGTGCCAACAATAATAGCTAGGTGAGCAGTTTTAAGCAAGGAATGTAGTAACCTATTGTCACCGGATGGGTTCCCCATGAAGCCAGCTCTGAGCTAGAGATCAGTGTGCAGATGTTTATGAGGGAGGGCTGTTAGGATCTGTATCTATAGGGAAAAGGTAAGGAAGCAGGAGAGGGCGGAGGGAAAAGTTGGGCCATGGTGCAGTCACCACAGAGCCCCCCTTGGCCAGCCCTGCTCTGAGGCTGGGATGACTGTTCAAAATTTCCCCAGCTTGGGCTGATGGGACCAACCTTTATCCCTCTGCATCTACCAGTCTTTGGATATGGGCTGTCCCTCCAGGATGAGAGTATGACTTTGGCGAGGAAAATCCTACAGAGGGCTGACAGTATCTGACATCAGCAGGGGAAGTGCATCCTTCGGTCCTGAAGGGAGGTCGGAGTAGCAAAGCAGAGCATCCATGAAGCCTGCTCTGGAGGAAGGAAAATGTGTGGGGAGTTGGTAGAACATGGAATAAACTCTCTCTGTGGGAAGAGGAACAGAGGTCCATGGTCACAGTTGAACAGGCTATCACAGGGCTCTTGGCACAGTGGAAGGAACTGAAGTAATATACAGCCCTAATTTACTGGGCTTCATCTATGTGTCCATCAACTCATATATAATATTGCTAATCCTTACAATAGCCCTAAAAGTAGCTATTATTAATTCCACTTTATAGAAGCTCAGAAGGAAAAGTAGCTTGCCCACAGCCAGATGGATGATAAATGCCTGAAGCAGAATTCAGCACAGAGTCTCTTTCTGAAGTTCCTGCTCTTTTGATTCTGTTCCCTGAACACACTCAGGAAATTAAGTCACAAAGATTTTACAAGCCAGGGCAAATCCTGGAGTGCCCTCAGACTGGATGAGCACAGGCTGCAGGGCCCCCCTCCAGTGCCAGGCTTATGGCAGTAAGGGGTCCTAGCAACTAGCCGCGGAGGCGTTAGCCTGCAGATGAGCAGAGCTGGGGAGGAGTGAAGTCAGATCTGAGACGCAAAACTCCATGCTTCCACCTCAGAATGAGGTAGCCCGCTGACTGAATGCATTGATTCATTGTGGGTGAAGCAGGCTGCGGATTAAACTCACACTACACTGAGCTGTGCAAAGGAATAAGAGCTTTATTTTCCGTAGATTTGATCTTCTTTAAAGCCCTCTTCTCTCTAGTCAGTGAGGGGGGTGGAAATAACACCTAAATTTAGTCATTCTAATCCAGTAATTTATACAGGCTCTCAAGGTAACTCCAAGTCTTTTAGATCAAGTCCTAATCTTTCAGATTTTTACCTCCCCCTCATGTTTTCTTTCCAGAACAATATTGGAGTGTATGGAGGTGCATGTGACTTGGACTGATGGTGCCAGGGAAGAATGGCGGGGGCCCCCGGAGCTGGGAGCAGGTCCCGGTACTGCCTCTTCTCCTCTGGCAGCAATTTCCCTTACCTGCTGCTAAGGTCGGCTCAGGTCACATTGAAGTCTCTTCACTGTGGCTCAGTCATGTCCCCGAGGACTTCCCTGAAGACCCAGCCTCCCCTTGCCTCTGACAGCCCTATAGGCCTCCCTGAAATCTGCTTGCAACTGATTTGATTTCCAACTCTGGTCTTTCCTGCTGCTTCCAGTCTCTGGGCCGTTTGACCTCTCCTGCCAGACCAGCATTAACAGCTCCCTTCTGTCTGTGTCCCACCCTTGTGCATGTGGAATCCTCTGCCTACCGTCCATGCTTCTCAGGACTGAGGAAGCCTCCAGACAGTTAGGTGTAGGCCTTCTATCTCTGACGAACAACGACACACCACCTCTTTCCCCTGGAATGGCCACCTCCATGCTGATCTGAGGACAGCTGGTTAAATCACTAACTCAGGCAGAAATGGGGTCAAAGCACGCTGACTTTGGGCTTGACCATCATTCTCTTTACCATGCCTCCTGCACTGGCCAAAAGGGCGGTCAGGACAAACATTTGCTCTGTGCCTTTCTTCCTCTCACAAACTCCCCCGTGCTGCAGTGCAGGCTCTCATGTTCCTCCTCCCAACCCATGGGAACTTCCTCCTTTCATCTTCCTCTTTTTTTCAAAGCAATCATGATGGGATTGCTATTGGGGGACAGGGAGAAGATTGAAAGCACATTGGTTTAGTATTGCCAAATATTCTTTCTCTATCAGCTAGAGCACGTGCAATAAGTCATATTTACATTTTTTCTCACGCCCAATTTTCTCTATGCAATACATTCTTACTGACATTTGCGTTAATTTCCACTGACTTATAATGCCTCCGAATTAAATGTTTTGCCAAAGTGGAGGAAAAAGCCTTTCTAAAACTTTTCAGATAGTTAAATTGCTGAATTCAATAATTTAAAGAATCCTTTGGTAGCTTGATTGTATAGTCAAAGTAATGAAAAAAAACGATAGTTAACTTTCTCAGAAACTGAAATATTCATACACTATGCCATTTCTAATATAATTGTAATGGGTACTTTTAAGCCCACAGTATATGATCAGAAGTCTAGGAGGTCAAAAGAGCAATTTTAAATCATTAATATTAATGACTTTTTTTTGTCATTCAATTTCCTTTAAAATCTCATCAGTATGTAGTTTACTTTCATTCCCTACTGACAGACCATTTCTAACCATTGACAGCTTAACAGTGTTTTAACCAGTCTTATGTTCTGAAGTGCTGTGTAGTTGACAGTCTTGCTACTCAGAGTGTGGTCCATGGACCAGCAGACCTGGCATCACTGGATCTTGTTGGAAATGCAGCATCTCAGGCCCACCCCAGACCACTGAATCCAAATCTGAAGCTTAACAAGGTCCCAGGTGATTTGTCTGTACATTCAAAGCTGAGAAGCACTGGTCAGTAACACTGGCGAAAACCCTCTAAAGAGACACCGTAATTCACTCAGTGTGTTCTTATAAACCATTTACAGCAAGTAATAAAACAGAGTGGAATCAAACCATCCCCTTGCACTCTGGTTCTTATAATATTATTTTTCAAATCTGTGCCCACTTCCTTCCCCTGATTAAAATAGAGACAGCTGTTCGCTGGGTGCAGCTGGGTTATGCCTGGTCTGGGTTCAGTTGGGTTTCTGCATCAGTCAAGCCAGCTGAGAGCAGCTGTGGCCCGGTCTCAAGTCAGCGGTTTGTCAGACCACCTGTTACAACAAACGACATTAGGACACTCCCAGGCAGTCTTGTCTCCAGTTCCTTCCTTCCCATCCCGCAATAACAGCCCACAGTAATTGAGAGCAACATAAATTACTTGTCAAACGTAAATCTCTATGAAGAAAAGCAGCTGGGTTGTATGGAGGGACCTAATTTTACTGAGTAGGTCCCTTCCTCCCCATCACTTAAAACCACAGGAGAGAGGGGAGTGGGACGACGGGTTATCAAATCCCCTGCAATCCCACCGCGAGAGGCTGGACAGCCAAAGTGGAAGGAAGATCCTGCCAACAAAGATCCTGCTGATGGGGGCCGAGCCCAGACTGCCAGGATGATGGAGGATCAGAGTACCCTTCTTCCCTCTTCCCTGCAGTTTTCGCCTGTCTCATCCTCCTGTTAGCTTTCTCCTCAAGATTGCCCTACTTTTTAGCATTCCAGGAATACCTCTAATCACATGCTTCTTCCTGTGGACGCCCACCCGTTCCTGCTCAAGGGGCTTTTGTGACGTGGTTAACTCAGTAGCCAGACTGATTCAGAGTCACCAGAGTCAGGCATGGAGCTCAGTTCTTCCATGATAGGGGACCAGAACCCGTAAACAGGTGCACTTACTAGCAGGAGCAGAGGTTTAGAGAGGAGAAAGGGCAGCGTGGGCACAGAATCCAATGTGCCTGGTGATAGGTGTAAGCTTTTGGCCTTTATTAGGAAAGTCCAGTGATCATTATAAATAAAGATGGTAACCATGGCTGCATTTGAACGCCCACGTCACGTTCATTTCCTTGTCACAGAGCTTTGAGGCAGGTATCATTATCATGACCATCAGCACTGCAGTAGGAAGCTAAGGCTCTGAGAGATTGCACACACACAGTTAGTAACCTATGGTATCCGGATTCATAGCCAGGTTTGACTCCTGGCTGCAACGGCCTGCTTCCCTTATGGGTGTCTGGGCAGATGGGCACAGTATGAACACAGACTTGTCTGGCAAGAAGACAATGCTCGGATATGCAGCCAGCTAGCCATATGGTGGGCATTAGGAAAGTCTGGTTGGAAGTCATAGAACATCTGCTGTGGGCCTAGGGTTCGTGGGCAGGATCTGAATGCTGACAGTGTGGGCAAAAACCAAGCAGGGCCAAGGCTTAGGAGCATGAGGGCTCCTGGCAGTTATCAGTTGCAGGCCCTCTATCTGAGTAGAAGTAATCATCTGGGATAGAACATGGGGGCCGAGTCCCAACAGCCAGTTACTAAGAAGAACTAGGGACAAGGATAAAGTAGGAACAACAGAGAAATGGTAAAAACGTATTTCATTTTCACTTGAGATGTGGACCTGTGAATTATGGAATTCCCCATAATGAGTACAGAACTGGTCCCAGACCACGGTGCAATGGAAGGTGAGGGTGGAGATTGAGACAAAGAGAGAACATTTTCTGGGGCTTCCTTTTGTGGTATTAGGAATTTAAGTGGAAATTACAAAGAGTCAGACTCTCAAGTATAAAAAGGATCCTATAAATTGGGACTCTAAGGTGGAACAGAATGCTGTATGAAGGCATTATGCTTCCTATCTCTAGGACTTTTTTTTATTCAATTTTTTTCCAGCTTTATTGAGATATAATTGACATATTTAAGGTGTACAACATAATGATTTGATTTATGTATATATTGTGAAATGATTACCACAATAAGTTTAGTTAACACATCCATCACCTCACATAGTTATAATTTTTTTCTTGTGATGAGAAATTTTTCCCCTAGTTTTATTGAGATATAATTGGCGTACAGCACTGTATGAGTTTGAGGTGTACAGCATAATGATTTGACATATATATTGTGAAATGAAAACATTTCCCTGTAAACAGGGCATTTAGTGACTTCTGCTGCACTTCTTCACTCTTACTGTGGCCTGGAGCCCAATCTATTGTGTCCCCTGTCCAGCTCTCTGACCTCCCCTGTATCGTTTCTCTTTCACTCACTGTGCTCTGTCAGTGTTGCTCAAAGGAGGTGCTGGTATTTTGGGTGGGAAAATTCTTTCAGGAGTAGGACTATTTTGAATAGCATCCTTGGTATTGGAATGGATGCTTGGAATTTCATCCTTAGAATGAAATAGCAGCAACACCCCCAAGCTGTCACGTGACAATCAAAAGTGCCCCCACATATTTCTAACACTCCAGTGGAGACGTGTTCCGTGGCTTTCTGACATCCCTTCATTTTAACATGCCTGGCTCCTTCCCATCTCAGGGCTGTCACATTTGCCTTGGGTCTTCTTCCCATGACGTTTCATATGGCTGCTCATTTTTCAGTCTCCATATCACTTTCTCCAAGAGCATCTCACAACCCCCATTCTGAACATTTATCATGATCTGAAATTACTTCCTTTTCTTTGCTTCTTTCTCTTTCTCTTTTCCCCACCCCTCACTAGGATGAAATCTTCATTAGAAGGGGAACTTGTATTTGGCATTCACCACCGTATGTTGGCACTCAGAGGAGAGCCTGGTGCATAGAAGGTCCTCAAGTACTTTTTGAATTTTATGAATTAAAAAAATTGAATTTTGAGTATTATGAATGAAGGGGCAGGATCACTTTCCAAGATCCTGTCTAAGAGATTTCTGCATTGCATAGAAAACTGGGTTCCCTATCAGCTGTAAGATTCTGTTGCCTTCTTTTCTATAGCTTCAGGAGTTTTGATGGAGAAGAAATTCTCCTTGATGAGCCTCTAATGTCCTGTTTGCATTTATTTACCTGAAGATAAATGTGACTGTACAGTTAACAGCGTAAATAAGTCCCCCTCTTGAAAAAGACATTTTAATGATAAAAGTGATCTTTCCCTCATCAAGATGAAACCGCAGGACACAGATTCATAAAAATGACATCCAAAGATTTAACATACCCTAGTCTATTTAAAAAAACCCAAAAACTCAAAAAGTCATTTGTCCATTTTTGTTGCATATCTCCTGTTGCGTATTCCTGGCATTGTGATGGGCACTGGGGGAACGGTAATTTTGAAGGATCATTTCATCCAGCTGCCAGTGAAATGGCCCCAGAGGAGGTATGTTTGGTTCAAAAGCACCTCAGTCCTCTTACAACCCAGGCTTGGCGGGAACTGGAGTCTGGTTGGTTCACTAACACCATTGTTCCCAGGCCCCACACAGCCTGTTTCCAATCCAGGCCCCAGGGGTTCTTTGAGGGTAGAGAGCTCCCGTCTTCTGAGAGGAGCGTGGCTGAGGTGGCTTTACATTTGGCCTTTGAGTGTTTTCAGTTCATATACACATCTTCCTGGGTCAAACTAGACGTGGTTTCAGAAATCTCGCACTTCACAGACCTAAAACTGTGCTAGCCCTTCCTGATACTTTTAGATCCATTCCTGTGCTCCCCTGCTCTCTTCTGTACCAAGGGACTTGACCCTTGCAAATGACATTTCCCAGATCTCTTGCCAACTAGCTTCAGTTAGCTAGGCCAGTGTGCGGAGAGAGCAGACGGGAGAGCAGGAACGCAGCAGCTGGAGTGTCTTCCCTCTCTCCTTGCCCCAGCGTCCAGCGCTGGCTGTGTCTCCTCCATGGTTCTAGCTCTTGCTGAGGGACCTCTACCCTGAGCTCCATGAACACCACCTGTGACTGTAAACTCTATGTGTCAGCTGGGGTATGCTACGGTGCCCAGTTGTTAGGTCAAACACTGCATGTTGCTGTGAAGCTATGTGTGGATGCGATGAACATTTACCATCAGTTGACTTTAAGTAAAGCAGATTACCCTCTATAATGTGAGTGGGCCTCATCCAATCAGTTGAAGGCATCAAGAGCCAAGACTGAGGTTTTCCAAAGAAGAAGCAGTTCTGCCTCCAGCCTGCAACATCAAATCTTGCCTGAATTTCCAGGTTGCTAGCCAGCCCTACAAATTTCCAACTTGCCAGCTTCTATAATCACATGAGCCAGTTCCTTAAAATCTCTCTCTCTCTCTTTCCCTCTCTTTTTCCTGTTGGTTCTGTTTCTCTGGGGAACACTGACTAATACACCACTTCTTCCCATTGTCTTTCCAGCCTTAAAGGTGATGATGGCTTCCTATAATTGTTATCTCTAGAATTGCCTCTCTATCCCCTGAAAGCTCTTTAGTGCTTCCAGCTCCTTTGTGAACGAGTTCTTGGCACTCAGTTTCCTCTATCAAACTACAATATGAGTGTTGTCTTCCTAAATGAAGCCAACTTCATCCCAAGGCATTTCCTAAATCATTCAAAACTAAACTACCCTTCTCTCAGGACAGGTAGGCCTGTTCCTTTAGCACTTAAGTAAAAAGGGATACCACTCAAGAAATCCTTAGAAAAAGGAGGAGACTATCTTGCTGTGCCATTCTCTATTCCTGTCTAGACAATAAATAACACTTGTGGAAGAAAAGACAATTACTGAGTGGAGCAGCTCCGTGGTTGAGCAAGCCACTGGAGGAGTGAGCGACTTTGGGTATGGATGTCAATGAGGAGTGAAGCCGTGACTAAGTGTGAGAGAGGAGGATAGTAGAACTGGGTAGGTGGGATTCTGTGTGAGGGAGTGGGACTGGGTTTGTGAGTGTGAGTGAGCTTGTGTATAAATAGGACTTGGCAGTGTGTGTGTGTGTTGCACGTGTGGAACTGAGCAGTATGCATGTGTTGCGTGTGTGCCCGCGTGGGCCTGCAAATGAGTGTGGGAGAGTGCATGTGTGAATGGGGTTGAGTATTACTGTATATGAGTGCATGGGACTGGGTGTGAGTGTATGAGTATTCTTGTGCTATGGACTGAATGTTTGTTCACCCCCCGCCACCTCTACAATTCATATGTTGAAACCTAACCCTCAATGTGATGGTATTAAAAGGTGGGGCCTTTAGGAGGTACTTAATCCCTCATGAATGGGATGCGTGCTCTTATAAAAGAGCCTCCAGAGAGCTCCCTCGCCCCTTCCACCACGTGAGGACACGGCAGAAGACACCTTTTATGAACCAGGAAGAGGGCTTTCACCAAACACCAAATCTGCTGGCATCTAGATCTTGGACTTCTAGCCTCCAGAACTGTGAGAGGTAAATGTTCATTGTTATCAAATCACTCAGTTTATGATATTTTGTTATAGGAGCTTGGACAGCCTAAGACAACTTGCATGTGGGATGGGGAAAGTCTGTGTGAGCGCTGCAGTTGAGCGAGTGTCAGTGAATGCAGAGGAGAGTGCCTCTGTTAGTGAGGTTGGGTGACTGTGACAGCAAATGACAGAGAGGGAGTAGGGTAGAGTGGGATTCTTTGAGAGTTAGTGAGACAGAGTGTGACCAGGTGTGAAGGGGACTGAGTGTGACTAGATGTGCGCCTGGAATCTTGTGTAACTGGCTATGACTGGGTGTGTGACTATGAAGAGTGTGAATGGCACTGGGTATAGATGTGGCTCTGTGCCTGAGTGTGAGGGATTGTGAGTTTATGAGGGAGCGGGACTGAATGTGAGTGAGTGACTGTGAGTGAGCTGACTAGAGTGAGCATGTATGGGTGAGGCTGAGTGAGATTGAGCAGGACCAAATGGAAGGCAATAGGGTGACTGGTCGCGAATGTGAACGAGTGTGAGAAGGATTCTGTGGGAATGAGTAGCAATGTGAGTGAATGGGACTGTTGTGAATGATTGTGTGAATTAGTGTGTGTGGGGCTGAGTGATTGTAAATGGCAGGGACTGGATACGAGTGACTGTGTGAAAGCGAGGGCCTGGGTGTGGCTGGTGGTGAGGGTGAGTGAGCATGTGCCCCTGGGTGTGTGTGAATGGGACTGAGTGTATCTGCCCACACGCTGGTACCACTGGGAGGTAGACAAGACAGTGGGCTGAAATCACATGGGCGTTTAGGGATTAGGGGACGCAACGAAGTTAGAATCCAAAGCAAGGAAGCCGCTAACTTGGCAGGAGCCAAGAGAAAATAAGTATTGTAGAATAAGTCAAGGGAAGGAATAATAAAAAAAAATCATGAGAGCAGGAGGGCAGGATGGGAGAATAAGGTCAGCCTATACCCAGCAGCATAAGCACTTGGGCTCCATCAGGATAGAAACCAACCAGACACCTGGGTAGTGGACATGATGTGCCAGCCACAGGCTTAGATGCTTAGAGAAACTTTAGATGCTTCTTGATAGAGCAGGGACTAATCCAGGGCGTGGATCCCTCAGTGCTCATTGATGAGTCCAGGAAGATGACTGAAGGCCCATGATGGGAGAGGTGAAGTCCTGACAAAAGAACTCAATTGTTTACTTAATTGAGCTTTTTATTCTCTCTTTCTCACCTCCAGTATCCATAAAAACTTCAGAAATTTCATTCAACTCGGAGAAGTCTGATGAGGCAGGCTGGTCTTGGCAGTCTCGCTTTCCTTCCATCCCTGGGCAGTGTGAATCCTGTGATGTTCCATGCCCCCCCTAACCCGTTCTCTTTCTTTCAGGCTCATTTATTTTATAGAACTAATTTCTTACAGTTAAAAATAAAAGAGAGATTATTGCTCTTAGATAAGTAAATAGAGAAATTAAATTGAAAATCTGGTCATAGCTACACAACAGGATTGTTTGTAGTAAGTTATATAAAGGTTATTGAGAGGGATAGTGTGTCTTTCATATACAATAAATAACCAAAATATTGACATTGCCATTAGATAACATTTCCATTGGAACCAAGGAATATAATATAATATATAATAATCTCTAGATGATAAATCAAATGTTAGTTAGCTGAATTCCATGGACATGGGACTTAGGTTCCATGAACCAAGGTCTAAGAGCCCCTGAAATCATGTATAAAAATCTGAGTGTGCATTTTTCTGGATGGAGCATCCATAGTGTGCATTAAAGTCTCAAAGGGAGCCTCTGACCCCTCAAGGTTGTAAACCGCTGTTTTAGAGATTACCCCCACAGACATTGAGTTTCTCGTCAGCATTCTGTTTTAGTGATTTTAGTAAAAGCTGCTTCCGTCAAGCTGCTGCTGCTTTGGTTAGTGGTGGTTCTGTCTGGGCCTTCACTTTCAGTGGGTTGCTGTTATAGAAACTTTTGCAATCCTTAAAGTCAACATCAAAGGGAGAAAAGAGAAGAAGGAATTTGCCATCTATTCACATGAAAAGCAATATACATCAATTCAGTTTATTTGTACATATAGTAATTTTTGTTACACCAGTTTCCGTGGCAACTAGTTCTTTAAAATATCCTGCTCTTTTAGTACTTAGGTTTGTTCAGTTGATCACCTTATTTTCAGGCACCGTAATTTTTCTCATTTTAGATAATCTTCTTTCAAAATTGAGAAAAGCCTCTCTATTTTTTTTTTTCCTGTGTTGCAATTACCAAGAGGGAGTTGCATCTATTTTAATAGTATATAGAGGTAGATTCAGATTTTGTGGGACTTGAGGCTTATGCAGTTTTGGGTCCCTCTTTAAGAAAAAGAATAAATATTATGAATACAGCAATGCTAGGGACTCTCTCTGGGCCTTGGGCAAGTGAGGGGCCCCGAGCTCGGGCTTCATTAGCATCACGTCATGCCAATACATGCATGCTGGGAACAAACCCGTTTAACTTTTTAAGGTTGGGGTCAGGGGTTAACTTTGGCTGTTTTGCTTTAATCTGAAAATAAGTCCACTCTTAAGAAGAGCTACCTGGCCAAATCATTTATTTGGTGTTAGCTTTATGGATTTATACAAATTTAGACTATGCCTAAACCCACAAGCATCCAGCACCAATCGGGCAGCTCAGAGGAGAGCTGATTCAGTTTACAAGTTCAAAAGAAGAGGGAAAACTAACTCTAGAAGTTTATTCCCTTGAGATGCTTGGAGAAGTGTTCTGGTTTAGAAAGAAAAAACACAGAAAGGAAGCTTAGTTTTAAAAAGCAAGTTTTTGTATTAGGAAGAGGGTTGCTTCCTACGCATTGGCTCTGAATAAATTAGTAAGGGGAAAACCAATGTTATCATGGAACTATCAATGGGACTTAGTTGTTTCAAAAATAGTTATGGATGGGATGAAAGAGCAAAAATGAGTGAACAAGATATAACAGAAGGAGTTACATAGAAAAAAATATTATATACAAACAAATACTGGTATGAGCATACAAACAAAATTTCTAAGTGTGCCATTAATAATTTCATTTTATAATTAATTTGTAGGCAGCTAAGCATTCTGAATTTATTGAATAAATATCTGATTGTAGCAAAAAACAGCTTGCCTGACTTTGGGAAGCAACAGGCTTAGGAGAAAAAAATGTAAAGGAATTCTTACTATAAGGCCAAGGTCAAAACATTGGGTTTCTTCTACTGCTGCACTACATAAGCTAAAGATGTCTGGAAAAGAGCCAGTCAATTAAAAACATAGCTAGAGGGACTGCTCGGGAAGAAGGTTTGTGGCAGTGGCAGTCCATGAAAACATTCTCCTTCTCTTTCTCTCTTCCCAAGTGAAAAATAAACCTTGATTATCCCTTTATCAACGAAGGGTACTCATTTGCCAGTGAAATGTGGAAATTGCATCTCCTGAACAGTATAGTATCCAATTATCCTTACAGAAAATAATTTTATTTTTCTGTTGCGTACTTTAAAAAGATATGATGTCTCCTTGGGTATGATTATTCTTTTTGTGTGTGCCAATAACCCTATTTAAAGTAATATTTAACTCTGTCTTGGATTTCTTGAGGGTTTCTGGTTTGATTAGGACATCTGAGGAGATAAATAAAGATGTTAATGTGATGACATAGAAACAATACTCAAAGGTGGTCCCCACCCAGGAGTCTTATAAAACTTGGAAATGTACTGTACATTTCTCATTGCCATATAAATGTACATACATACGTAGGTGTGTGTGTGTGTGTGTTTATATATACACCTTGTGGGAAGATGTGCGTCTAATCAGTAAAATTTGTGTGGTGTCATTAACAAAATTCTCCCAATATATCTGTCTCTTCATCTTTTGGTTCATGGTAGGATTAAATTCCATAATTCCATGGTCCTCTTATATCTGGATTTGGACCATGTTTCTACTTCTAGCTAAATATTTATGAGTAAAGGTGACATTTGTTACTCTGGCTGATTGCAAGCCTCACTAGATCTCTCTTTTGCTCTGTGATGTTTGAAATGGTGGCTGTTCCATGAGTCTGGGTTTCTGAGTGACTAAGCTGAGCAGAACCCCCTGTTGACCTATTATAGACATATAACGTGAGTACGAAATAAATCTTTCCTGTTTAAGTCACTGAAAGTTTGAGGTTGTTTGTTATTTGCAGCATATCCTAGCCTATTTAGATTTCTATAATCTGACAATAAGGGCAGATTTGGGGACAATTTACCAAAAGTATAATTCTGGTGACTCAGGTTGGAGAAAACAAGTCCCATTTGAAACCTGGAGGTGCCATTTCTAGAAATGAAGGGCAATTGCTTCGATTTTTATAGATTCAAGTTTGTTTTTTCACTAGGACTTCAAAGACGTTGTTGTTCTGTACAAGTTTGAGAAACTTAAGCTCAATAAATCACTTGGAAAGTTCATTTTTGCCTCAAAATTCATTCAATTCATTTTGAGCTGTTCATGGATTGTTCTCAATAGTAGAAACCAGTTCTTGCTGCCTAAGATACACCATAAGCAATGCTAGTTTTTCTTAGCAAAGTTGAAGCTTCAACTACCCATAACCTTGATTTATAATGTATATTAATACGATGCAAAAATTGGTAGTTTTTGGGGGGTCTCTCATTGAACACATTTTCTTGATTGTAGAGTTTTACAGCCAAAGGTATTATAGAGAGGGTTGGAGGATGCTTAAAAATGCTGAATTTGTTGGCAGAATCTAGGTAACTCTTAATTTTCAACAAAATGTCACTTTTTTGAGGCAGGAGCCAAATGTTGTATTGTTTTAACCAAGCTTCTTGAAAGATTAGCCTATAATTCCTTTCCCTGCTTTTGACATTTTTACTCATTGTCGTAAAGTTTTAGTCACCATCTCCACACCAAGCCTGCTCTGGGAAAGGTCTCTAATTCAAATCACCAAGATCTTTGGACACATTTGAGACTTATTTTGATCTCTCTGCCGCTTTTGAAACTGACTTATCACTTCCTTTTTGAAACTCTTCCCTCCCCCTGTTGTTTGATGCCACTCTAGCTTGGAGATTCTGTTTGTCTCCAACTTAAAGCTCAGTCCTGGGCACAAGAACTATATTGAAAATATTCACCTGCTGCTGGTTTGATTAGGATCCTCTACGGGGCTCCTGCAGTCAAGAAATCAAATAGAATTCATGATCTTCCCCTCCCCAAGTATCTCTGCCCCAAAGCCTGATCTTTCTTTTATATTTCCATTCTTGATGAATGAAACCTCCAACTGTTGAGCTATTAAATCAGAAACATAGGAGTGATCATTGATCCTTCACATATGTGTTTAAATCGTATTGTTTCAACTGCCTATATATGTCTTGAGTTTATCTCTCCTTCTATATCCTTGTTAAAGCTGCCATATTTCTCTCTTTTTTTTTTTTTTTTGTGCCTTAATATAGCAGCTCCCTAACCAGTTCACTTTCTTCTTCTCTTAGCTTTCTAATTTATCTTCCACAGGGCAGTCAGAATGATCTTTCCAAAGACAAATCAGAACATTTCATCCTTTCAGCAAAACCTATCAGTAGTTCTCTGTTGATTTAAAATTATACTCCAAACTCTTTTTTATGGCACATAATGCTCCTTAGAATGATTAGTGCCCTACATTTTCGTTTATTACTTGTCTCCTTTATGTACACTTCAGAACTTTAACTTCTTTAGGTTTCCAAATATCTATATTTTCTTCTACCTTTCAACCAGGTTGTTCCTTCTGCTTAGAGTAGGTTGGCCAACTGTCTCATTGTGCCTAGAACTTACCTTGTTTTAGCCCTAAAAGTCTCCCCTATCCCAGACTGCCACTCGTTTCCAGGCATATAGGGATGGTTTATCACTCTAGCTCAGAATTTCTCCTTCCCTTCAGTCTTCCTGACTTGTTCTTCAAGAGTCTGCTTAAGTTGGCTTCTTCCAAAATCCTGTTCCAACCCAATTTTTCCTGCAGGCTGAAATGTATCTATACATCCTTAAAGGAAAGGGATTACCACATTCTCCTTTAATCTGGTCCTGCTACACTTTGCACTTCTGAAGCCAGATGCTCTATTTCGTTCGTCTCTCTATCTCTTCATCTCATACACAGTCTAGAACAGTGTTTTACACATGGTAGGCCACTGATAAATATTAGTTGTTTGGTGTTAGAAAAACTGAGGGCATCTATCTTAATGTCATATTCAGCAAGTATTATAAATACTTTGCTGATTAAATTAGTCTAGTATTTCCAAATGTGTCCATTGTTTTCACCTTGAAATAAAATGTTTTCTTTTCCCTCATCTAATTTATTGCCATTATTTAACTCAAAAGTAGTGATTATTTTTCTTGTTCTCTTGGTTGATACCCCATTGTCTGTTTAATATTCATTTGAACATCTCCTTCCTGTTTTTTTCTGTTAAAAGATTTAGAGATGTTTGGAATACTTAATAACATTTTCAAGAAGGATTTATTACAACACCCAATTATGCCCCAAAATGTACCCGGTGTTATGAAGTGCTAGATATAAACCAAGGAAGTGTGACTTCTGCTTTCCAGAAGTTTATAATCCAGGTGTGAGGCAAGCATATAGAAGTAACTACAGAATGTTAAGGATTTAATTTGGCACATGAGCCTGAGAACTAGAGATCAAAATTATGGATATACAGTCTAATGAATCTCTTCATATGAGGTACACAATGTGCACTTGATGGAGAGAGGTACAGTGGGATATTGCTTAGGAAAACACCCCAGTCTACCTCCTGTGTTTCCCCTTTACTCCCACACTACTGCCACACTCCCAGCACTTCTGGTCACAAAATGTGTGGGTTTTTCCTCCACCAAGCAATTCTTTGCAACATTGTCTGGGTGTCTTACAATTGATTCAATTCTGATACTATCTACCCGGAGAGAACATCAGATCTCACAAGCTAAGGGCTCAGTCCCGCAAGACTCGCCTCCCCCACTTCAGATGCCAATTGCAAGTCCAGACTGTCACCTGTGCTTCTGACCCATAGGCTGTGAATCAGAAGTTCCCACAACCTCCTCTTTGGGTTCCATTAATTTGCTAGAGCAGCTCAAAGAATTTAGGAAAACAGTTATGTTTAGAAGTTTATTAAAGGATATGATAAAGGACACAGATGAACAGCCCGATGAAGAGATACATAGGGTGAGGTGTGGGAGGGTCCTGAGCACAGGAGCTTCTGTCCCTGTGGAGTTGGGGTACGTCACTCTCCTGGTGCAAAGATGTGTTCACCCACCTGGAAGGTCTCCAAACACCATACTATTGGGATTTATGGAGGCTTCCTCCTGTAGCGATGATGGGTTATTAACTCCATTTCCAGCCTCTCTCCTTTCTCTAGAGAAGGGAGGATGGGACTGAAAATTCCAAGCTTCGAGTCATGGCTTAGTCTTTCCAATGACCAGCCCCCATCCGGGATCCATCCAGGAGCCCACCCAGAGTGGCCTCATTAGAACAAAAGACACTCCTATCACGTAGGAAATTACAAGGGTTTCAGGAACCCTGTATCAGGACCGGGGTTCAAAGACCAAATATTAGAACAAAAGATGCTCCTAATGCTCTTATCACTTAGGAAATTATAAGGGTGTTAGGAGCTCAGTGACAGGAACCGGGGGCAGAGACCAATATATATATATCTTCTGTTGCCTCACAGATATTTAACTTGTTATTTGCCAAACACAACCAAAAAAGGCTTAAAATTTGAGACAAAAAACAATGTTTTTCTTTTCCTTTTATTGATTTGCTTTAAATTTTAGGTATCCTATTTTTAATTTTAAAGAGCTCTAGTCTCCCATTGTTCCTTTTCAATAGCGCTCTGTTCTTTGTTGATGTAAACTCATTTCTCAGAGAATGGTAACACTTTATTACACCCTGCACTGCCTCTATTTCCTCTGCATTCCTGTTTTGTTCTGTCTGTTTTTCTTGTTAGAGGATTCTCCCAAAGGGTGGTGATTCTTGGTTGTCTGTTCATGTTATGAGTGAGGCAGTAGAAAGTTGTTTGAAAGCCTTGGGTGAGAGGAACTTATCTGCTGATAACTCACTGCAGGGTAATCTGAGGAGACCCAGCCTTTTCATTAGGAGCCCTCACATTTGTGGTGTCTTTTCTTCCGGATGATTTGATCTTTTTCTAGGGAAGACTCTTCTAATACAGCCCCGGGGTGGGGGTTTAAGCCCAGCTCATGGCATTCTAGAAGCAGGGAGGAGGAAGGGTGCTGGGATCACTATTCACTGTGAAACTTTACTTCTGCAGTCCTGCTGTCTGCTCCATGTTCCCACCCCCTGCCTCCAAGTTATGCCTGGTGTCTTAAGTCTGGAACCTTCAGGTTCGATGTCTCCAGACAATAAACCCCTCATCTTTCAGGGAAGTGGTGGTGGGGGTGGTGGGGGAGGGGGAAGGGTAACTACCACGCTGGGACCGGTGGTTGGGGGAAGCCTATGGATCTAACCTCTTTACATACAGACTTTCCTTTTAATGTGTCCTTTCCAGTTGCTATAAGTGCAACAGTGTGTGTTGTTGGCAACTTAAGGCACCATCACCTCTACAGAACCCAGCCTATAGGTGAACTGGAAACTAGCCTTCTTTAGGAATTCTAGAAAAGTCACATTTCAAAAACATCTAATCACTAAAAAATATTCTGTACAGGAAATCTCTTTTTACTAGTTTTCAAAGGGTTATTTTCATGTAAAATAAAGATACAGCAATAAGAGCCTTAACATTTCCACTTGATGGTCCTTTTCTGTTGTTGTTGTTGTCAGATATTACTAAGGAGTAAGGTCTTTTTTTCTTTTCTTTCCACATAGGTATAAAAAACACCTGTCAATCTCCAGGTTTTGTTGATTTTGTTTCCTAGTTTTCTCACTTTCTATTTCCTGTACCCTGGTCAAACCACTCTCATTGCTCACTGGCTCTGATGAAAATGCAAATACTGTCCACTCTTTCACTGCAGCCTTTCTTGGCTTATCCTCAACCATTCCTCACACTGCCACCATAATGATGGCTTAAAAACAGGCATAGTCATAACCCTAAAGCAGAGATTTCTAACCTGAAATCATTCATGGTTGGTGACTTTAGAAGTCTGTGAGTCCCCTGAATTATAGACAAAAATTGTGTTTATGATTATTTTACTTCAGGGGAGAATCATTGGTATTTTATCATATCCTTGGAAGAGGCTGTGATACCCCCACTCCACAGAGAATTAAGATGATGAATAGTGATGGGAATAGCTGATGATCTCAACACACACACCCACAAAAGTCTCCATTATTTATCTGAAAACGTGGTTACTAGAAATCCAAATGGCATCTGTGATTGATTGCTATTCTTTTCTCCTCATATAATGGTAGCAAAAGAAAGACTGTTAAGTGAGGTGTCTGTCAAAGTGAACCACAAATATGTTCATTAGAAAACAGGCTGTTAAAATGGATCAAGTATTAATATATTTTGCATATCACAAAAGATGCCTAAATCAAGGAAAGCTGTGGAGGAGCGGACAGCCATTTTTCAATTATATATGACCAGTGTGGCATTCTTTGATATCTTAGTCAGTAATTCAAAGGTCTGGAAATGCCACTCCAGCCTATACACTTTGGGGTCACTGCTTTTAACACAGGCAGTGAGTCTGGAAATTCCCACCCCAATCAGAACATTCATGCTTTGACTTTTTCCTATTTGTGCAATTACCAAGATTGCACCTCATTGAACACTTTCATGTTTATGCACATGAATATTTACTGGGAAATAAACCTGGGCATTAAAAATAAGTCCTCTAGCTTCCTTGACTTCATCAGGTTGTTTGTGGAGAGGCTATTTCACAGACACACAAGCTACAAATCAAAGGGATGTGACACCTTTTTATATTATCAGGCAACATGGTGAAGAAAAAAATGAAATGGAGTTTGTGAATTTTATTACTCAGGGTGACAAGTTAATATGTGGGTGATGGTGTGCCGCTCCCAAATGAGATTTGTTGCCTCCTCAGAACTGTGTAAAATGTCTAAAGAGAGGGAAATTTCCATGCCATGGACAGTCTCGTTGGCTCTCCTGAGGAAGTCGGATTGGAAACTTATAAGTCCACAATCGTTTGCAAGCAATAAAGTGTATGACGTGGAGAGCAGGGAGAGACTGTGCTTGCATGAAGAATTTTAATGAGTTAAAGTTTCTTTTCTTATTAATTTCAGCAGAGGGAGGGCAGGGAGATAAGGAAGTCATTAATCTTTCAGATATCTTTTTCCTCTACAAAAGGCGATGGTTGATTTGGTACAAGCAGGAAGCCAAAAAATAGAATCAAATCAAACATGATTTTATAGTTGTTATCATTCCTAAGAATATCCATACTCCCATCGGCATATGTCTTAGAGAGGAGAAGGCTATTGGAATTCCTGGTCTGTGTACTGAGGGGCTGTTGGTCATTTGGAAAGGATGTGCCTATTGGATATGACAGGCCTGCCCCAAGAGGCATTGCTGGGTCTGCTCCCAGACCTACTCATGATTCAAGGCTGCGAGTCTCCTCTTTGCACATAAGACAGGTGAGTTATGTTACTTGCTGGGTAAAAAGGAGGGCAGGAGATGAGTTACCTGAAGCTGCCTGACTCGTTATTATCCCCTTCAGTATTGACGTAATGTCAGGAGACGACCACTGGATCAGATAGAGCTGAAGCATTCTTTACAACCTGCCTACGGGGGCACATCTGTCCTGCTGTGCTAGACTGTGCAGGTGGAAACCAGGTAAACTCAAACCAGTTGTCTGATTACATGGACCAACTGTTTTAATCGTGCCACAAGTAAGTGGTGTTCTGTGTCAATTTCCATGTGTATACTTTGGAGGAAATTGTTATCTCATATTCTCATCTCATTTTTGCCAGAGGATACTTAGAAGTATTAGAAAATTGTTTTGAAATCCGTGTTAAAACTTAAGATTGAGGCTCACAATAATTTTCCTCTTTATATGGGTATCCTCAGTTTAAATAGCTTTATATTTTTACCTTTTTGTTTAACAAATATAAAATAATTTCCTCCTATTTAGAGGCGCTAAAGTAGGATCATTGACAGGAAACTATAGTGTCCACTTGGCCCAGAATTTCTACATTTTTCTGAGATGACACTAAAACATTTGATCTAAAATAACACAATATTTCCCAGATCAGACCCTCATTCATTTTATTCATCCAAAAATTACTTAGCTATGAAAGATCAGAACTTGTAGTCTACCACTCACTTATTAAATCAGTGAGCAGAATGACCTTAAAAGGGACATTCGGTTGAATCCAAGAAAACATTGAGTGCCTGTTATATGTCAAACCCTGTGAAAGGCATTGGGGAGAAAAAGGCAAATATTATACCATTTAGGAAAGAAAGTAAAGATATTAACAAACAACTCTAATACAATGTGATATGTGCTATGATAGGGAATTTGGTTGTGAGATTTCAGTGTCTGTAGATTTCTGATTCACTTAATCTCATCTGCCAAAGAAAATATTTTTGCAGTGAGGAAATGTCACCTCTGTTCACCAGTGGAAATTACTATTTATCAAGTTGTCATTTACTTGGATAATTTTACCAGGTACTTCCTAACAGATGATATGGAGGGAAAACAAAACTATCAGTAGAGCCACCTTTGACTTATAAACTATGATACTCATAACGTTTAGTGCATGGTGCATATGTAGCCTCCTGCCCATCTGGTGTTTGTTGAAGGACTAAATAATTGGTTTCTATAGGATCTGGTACTAAAGCAAGTCTTCACTGTGATTAATTTTATTACTCTCTTCCTTGGGCCATTTTTTCCAAATGAGAATATTTATTGAGTACAAACTTAATTGCTTCAGAGGTTTTCAGAAGAGGTATTATGGCTGTGCCCTTGATTTGCTCCTTATCCCAAGGCTGAATTTTAATTGATCTTTTTTCCTCAGAGACTTTTTCAGTTTCATTTTTTACCACTTAGGAAAAAGAATCAGTTGCATGTTCCAATCCAGGAAGTTCCTGAATTTCAGAACTCCGAATGAAGGGCAAGAAAGGAAGAATTAGGGGTGCCCCGTAATCTTCTCTGTGTATCTTCCTCATGCCTGCCACGTCAACAACTGGCACTGACACCCCAAGCCCTGTGCGGAGACTTCCTCCACAGTCACCTTCCTGCCACCCACAAAGAGCCTTGGCTCTTCACCCTCTTGCCTGCACAGCTTGACTTCCCCGTGTCATCTTGCCCTGTTGAGATCTGACACTCATATCGCTGCTCTGGAAACCCCATGGGGCCTGATCTCTTTTCCTGGTCTCTGGCACTTGCACTGGCTCAGCTCTCCCTCGGTTACTGTGGGCAGGAGTGCCCTGCCCCCTTGCCCAGCTCCTTAATGACGTAAGCTAGAAACCAATGTGTGAGCTGTCCCCAAAAGCGACCAGACCATGTTGACCTAACAGAAGGAACATGGTAAGCCCAGAAGGAGTGCTCACAGTGAAGGAGGCCTCGGATCTAGAGAAGGAACTCACTTTGGGATACTGGAAGCCTTCTGTGACTGGACACAATTTGTGTCCCTTTAGTTAAGAACCCCAGGGGACCTGGGGGGAGCCTAGTGAATTACTTGAAATGACAAGAGTTGTATGACCTTAATAAGTAATATTATTTGACCTGAGTTTTTGATACAGATTTCTACTGCACAATGTTCTAAGGTCTGAGTTTTACAGAATAATTTCTCCTAAGTAAATTGTACTCTTCTGAGTGGAGCCCAGGTAGCTAGTTATAACTGTGAAGAACTAAGTTCTTTGTCTCCTTGGGGGAATGTTTAAAAATACATAAAGCAAAATGATATCACCTTAAGTACATTGTGAGTTTAAAAGCACACAGTCAGCCCTGCCAAATTTCCCTTTGCCTCGGGGAATTAGAATAATTATATTATAAATGCAGACAAAGCAGGGTTTCTCTCACAGGCAGATTTTTGTGATTTTACTCTGAATTTTTGTTTAGGAATTTTTTTTTGGTTTCTTAGAGGAGCTGAGTTAAGTTGCTGCAGTGAGGCCAGAGGGGGGCACCAAATAATCATGATTGATAGAGTGGTTTGCCTGAGCAGCTGCGGGAGGCGCAGGCATCCGGCCTGTGAAGTCTCTGTCTGTTTTGAGCATTTTGGGCGGAAAGCATATTGAAGTCTCTCTGTTTACTGAATTATCGTCAAACCAGGAGCCGACACCCCAGCTTTGGTGGCTCACAACGTGCTCAACTGATAGAGAAGAAGCCCTTGGCAGGATCTGTGGTTGCAAACATTTTAGAAAGCCTCTGCACTCTTGTCAACTCTTTTCTTATTTCACTAATCAGAGCAGAACTGTGGGAAGAATAGAGAAACTTTGCCACATCCTTGGAAGGTGCTGGGATGGGTCTTTCTTGATCTTTCTCTGCGAGGCAGAGAACTGATAGGCAGTTTTCCAGCTTAGTTGTTCTTGATAAGTTGCTGAAATTTCTCTTCAGTCTTCAGTAAAGGGGATACATTTAACACGTTTTAAAATTCATCTTCATCTTTGGCTATCTGAGAAAAGTCTGCTTCCTTTGCCGTATTACCTCAGCAGGACTTCTAAGTATTCCACCACAATTGTTGCAGTTAATTGGGGATGGAAAAGTCACGTTTCCTGTTGTTGGTACTTACTAGCCGTTGTGATCTGTATTTTGCTTACCTGTCCTGATTTGTAGTGGATTAATTGAAGTCAGGGGCTAGGATGAAGGCAAAGAGATTGGAGTTTCCTCTGTTCATTGAGAAGGATATAGGTATGCTTACTCTGTTTTTTTTGTCAATACTTGATGGGTTCCAACTCTTCTTGCAAAATACACGTGAATGCCAAAAGTGAGTAGCTATGCTCATGAGAGGTATGACTCGTTTAAACCCTGGACTGTCATTTGTCACTTCAATTCTCCTTTTTGAATATCAGTATGGTTTAGGGGTATTTCGAAATGTCAACATAAATAATCCACAATCAACCTATAAATCAAAATTGGGGTGAGTTTATTATGAGCCAACTTTTGAGGACCATAGCCCAGAGATTTCCTTCCCTAAGGAAGGAAGGGCACCAAAGATGTGAGGTGTACACAGCGGTTATATACCATCAAAGAGCATGTATCACATATGATTGCAATGTCCCTTTTGCAATAGCCACAAGATTGCCCTGCCAGATTAGCTATTGATGGACACATCGGGTAGTAGGTCTGCTGTCTTGATGGGCGTGGCTGGTGTCAGGTCTGTTGTCTCTAGTCCGGTGGTCACAGGATGAGTGCAGCAATCAAATCCTAGCCTACGGAGAAATGCTTATCCTTAAGGAAATGCCAATGTGCAGGACGTTGCATCCTTATCTTAAGGGCATTTACTCTTCTCTTTGGGACATGGTAAAACAGATACACAATGCATGTTTAAAGGCGACAGGCCCTTTTGGAAAAACAAACTCAGGCTGAATTAGTTTTACCCCAAATGGCTTCCTCATATGCTCCAATATATCCTATTGCTTGCCATTTATTTATCAAAAGCATCATTTATTGTCTCTTTTCATAAGGTAAAATCTGCTTATTTTCTTTCCTGTTATGGGGGTACATGACAAGTGAACCAATGCAGGCAGAACAATTCTGACTCAGGGAGACAGAGCCTATGGGGATCCTTATCATGCTGGCCCCTTTATATGCCCACATTTTAGCTTAGTGTTTAAGAACTTGGACTCCAGAGCCAGACTGCCTGAGTATGAATCTAGGCTCTGCTTCACTATCTGTATGGTCTTGGCAGGGTACTCAGCCTCTCTGTGCCTCAGTTTCCTTATCTGTAAAGTGGAGTAATGGTAGTATCATAGGATCATTGTGAGAATTAAGTGAGTTATTATATGTAAAGCAGTTAGAACAGAACCTGGTGTGTAGTGTTTCATCAGTACATGCTAAATAAATGTTTAAAGGCAATGTAAAATCTATTATGCCAGTCTTACACAATTTTTATTTCTCCAGGGAAATTCACCCTCGGGTGATGTTTATGTGGGCGCATATTGACTTAGGTGTTTCCTGTACTCAGCTTCCTGGCTAGAATTTCAGGACTCTACTGCTGTCTCTCATGCACATAGAAACCTTTGAGAGAGAAGGAATGGAACCACCAAAATCTTGTACAAAGATCATATTACAACTGACTCCTCAACATAATTTATTTAACAAACATTTATACAGCACTTACTGTGTGCCATGCGCTGTTTTAAACACTATGCAAATATTAACTCATTTATCCTCATTATTACATGAGAATATTTGTTGAATTTCAATTAAGTGATGTGGGATAATCCTCTATCCCAGTGTCTGACATGATAATCCTTCAATAAATATTAGCTGAAGGAATGAATACCTGTGAGTGACTCAATCAGTCAGTCTATCTTGTTTGCTATCAAAAAGCAAACAACACACCAAGACGTTATATTGAGTAGCCTGATGTATTCTCAGAAACTGGAAACAATTGAGACTCTTCTTCCACAACTGTATTCAATTTGTACTGAAGAGACTAAAGTAGCCTAAAGGTTCCTGTCCCTTTCTCAATCTTAAATCACTTTTTATTTTAATATTAAGTTTACATCTTTAGATGTCATAGAATAGACAAAGTATTTGGTGACTTTGAGTGACCCTAAAAATTCCAGTCCAGTTTGGACACCCTTGTTTGTGTGTAGCCCTGGGATGGAGGGGCAGTCTCCTCACTGCATGTTGAAGGTTTGTTGATGTGGATGAGGCGCAGAGTGATGAAAAGAGGATATCACAGGAAAGTCTAGATTTCAGTTGTGAACTGAAGCCTCATGTTTTGGCAATATGGACAGGGGCACGCCCTTAGGAGCAACAGGTTTCCAGTAGGGATTATGGCACCTTCCAGCCTTAAGGGACACATCTGAACTCTGTCTCCAGAGATAAGAGGTACAAGCTGTTCTTCTTAGATACCAATAAACGTCTTAGAGGATTCCTGGACATCTCAGGATGGTATGAGGCTGATCCCCCAGAGGAAAGATATTGGACTTGTTTATTTATACCTATCTTTTTTATTTATACTTATCCATGTAGGTATTTGATAAAAATTTACGTGGCTCGACAAATTTTTGTGAGAAAAATATTGAATGGAAGTAGAAGCTTGAGTACTGTGCTTCAACATGCCGTTGGAGTGCTCATCTCATTGTTAGCATGCCGGTCTGTGAAGTAGGACCCTCAAGTTTCAGTTTACATGTACATCCACTCCGTGATTGAAAGGCTTCTTCTGAAAGGCTTTAGTCTAAAACTGATCTGATTAGATGGATGCATCTTTCCAAGCTACAGTGCTCGAGTTTATGAGCATAGTAATAGTGAAATAATGGACTTTCACAGGATATTCTAAGCTCCCTAGGACCTTATTGTTAGGCACACATAGTAGGTTCCCAATAAATATTTGATGGAAAATTAATATATTTTACTATATAATTTCTTGAATGTGCTATTCCATTTTGGCACATTGCCAAGTATAATATTGACTAGAAAATTCTGTAAAGGGTTCATTTTTGACTAAATTTAAAGCCTTTTTGAGGTACGTAGAGGTGCCTTTGTCTTCACACAGCTTGGAATACAATAAGTTGTTTTCACACAGAGATTATATTTAGTTATTTTCTTAGATTCACAATAGTCCATTATTATAATTGTATTTTAGCACAGACCGACAAACAAGATGGCAGCATTATCTTTTCTCTTCCCAATTTCAATTTTTCTTTCTTCTTCTTAACTGACTTCTTTCTCAAAACTATTCACAGGCATTTAAATTAAATTAGTATTCTTTATCTTACATATGATCTAAATTAATATTCTCTCTGGATAAGTGGTTGTTGATTATTTTCATAGTTGCATTATGGACTTTGGTATTATTCAAAGAATACACAATTTAAATTCTGACAAGCTTTTAAAACATTTTCTTCTAAGTAATGCCTACAAATTAGTCCTTTCCTTCCCTTCTTAGACTGAGGCTGTGACTGAAATGTCAGGTGGGAATAGGATCATAAATTTCTGTTATATCTGGATCTAGATCAACAGGAAGACCTAGGGGTAAGTAGAAGCATTGTTATGGATGATTCTGGAGCCTGCTTGCTGATATAGGCTGAAAACTTCATAGTTTAGTTTTTAATCTGCTGTCAACTAGCACAATATCATAAACGGCAAAAGAAAATAAACATTTAGTCATATGAGGAAGGCTACGTTGACCTGATCCTTTCTCTGAATAACTTGACAAAAGATCTCATTATCAATGATGTGAGAAAAAAATACCAGTTACAATCTTTTGCTGCATAAAGTATATCCTAGTTTAAATTAGTGGCATATAAAGTTATCTTGCTTAAACAAAAACCATTAAATTGGGCATGTTTTTATTCCACAAAATGAAATTAAATTTTTAGACAGTTATTTTTTTCAGTTGGAAATTTATTGAGTTCATAGAAAACAAGTTAGACAGCCTTCCAAAGAATATATTACACACTTTTGCATTTTGGTTTTCTTTGGCATTGTGTAGTTTTTAGAAAATCTCCCAAGTTAAATGTATTAAAGTAGAAATTGAAAGAAAATAACCAGAGATATAGCAATAAATTTGCAGATAAAGATTCCTTTAAATAAATGTTCCCTGTAGTATTATTTATATAAATAATCTGGAACTACCAAAGTCTCCAACAATAAATATATTGTTAGAAAAACCGTGACCTTTCCATTAATGGACTATTAGTTAAACTTTAAAAATATTTTTAAAGAAGTTTTAAAAGCACAAGACGTTTTTCCTTTGTAGGAAAACACACAGCAGCAACAACAAATCCAGAAAACCAACGGCGTATACAGTAGAATTTTGGTCTATGAAGACAAATGAGTGGGCATAATGCAAAGTGCTAATCACTTGAAGGTCTTATCATATTGAATCCTTACAGGAGCACAATGAGATTGTTCTGGGCAACTCAGAAAATTCTACTGTCAAGGACTGATTCCCTGGACTAATTGTTTTAGGAGATCATTTTGAAGTTCAAAATCATAGGCCAACAATTGGAAGGCATGGAACTTGTGTATTGGAAGGCATTAAATATGCAAATGTAATGAATGTAATTGGTTTAAGAGTGGGTTTCTTTGGAGGAGATGTAATAACTGCTATTGTTGAGCTTGGTTCTTAAAGCATAAACTGGCCAGGTAGGTTTAGGCATTAAAATACCTAACAAGGATTGGTGCCCTGTGTAGCCGTGGCTAGATCATCTCTCTGCTCCTTCACGCCCTGAGCCTGCCCTAAAATGAACTGCTTGCTCCGATGAAATGGAGCAGTCTCTTTGATCCAGCTTGAGTTCCAGTCACAGTGACTTTTCCCTGAGGAACTCAAAGAGGAGGCCATCTTTCTTAGGGATGCCCATTTTCTCCTAAGAATTGTTATGTTAATGTCATAGTGCCAATGCACGTGCATATAGGCTAACTGGCTTTAACATAGAGGAGAATCAGGCTTCGATTCTTCACTTAAGAACGATATCTAAACATTGGTTGGTAACTTCATTTTGCATATGAGTAAAATTAAACCATAGAGAAGACCATGATTTGCCTAAAGTCACACATCTACTCATGACAGAGAGGATTTCACCCCAGTTCTGCTCAGCTTCAAAGCCCTTGATTATTTCAGTAGTGGGATCACAGAGAGTTTTTCTTCCTTTTTTTTTAGTATTTCTTCTGTATTTTCTAAATCTTATATGATATTTCTTTTATAATTAAGTAATAAATGCTATGGAAGAAGAGATAAAACATTTTAGTAAGAAAGAAGAGATTTTTCCTATTAATGAGAAGCATGTCCCTGTTTCTCTTTTCCGTCTTGGACTGTGACTGCACCTATCATATGATGCTCAAACAACCTGGAGACGGATGGAACAACGTGTTCTCCAAGCCTGAAAATATCTAACTTGATTTACAGTGTCATTAAAGCCTGTGATCAGACTGTGCAAAAATTAGTGCGTATTATTCACTAAACCCATTCAAGTGCTAATTCCTAATAAAAACATAGGACAGTAAAAGCAATTCAGAAGATATTTTTTAATATTCACTACTTGCTTTCTTCAAGTTCCAGCAGGATTCTGTTTAGTTGTAGAAACTTGAATATATACAAATCTGCACGGATAGAATCCTTAGTCCTCTTTGGGCAAGGTGTGCGTCCCCCAGAAAGAAACAAAAGGTCTGGAATGCATTTTTATTCATGAAGGTGCTCTCTTTAGACTTCTGGGGAAAAGAGCTGCTAGGTGGATGAGTAAAATATGTTACTTCTGTTCTGACATGTCTGCCATCAAGACTAGCTGATACAGTGCACTTAATGACCCTTCTATAGTCAAAACTGACATGGAGACTGATGAAAAGGATTTGGGACAAAGAACTGTGTTGACCTGCAAATCAGCCTGAAGCTTCACCAGAAGCTGTGCTCTTTATGCTACTGTATTCGGCTTAAGCGCATATTTGTATCTATGTAAATTGAACGCTCCTTTAATACAGAAGGATTTTATCCTGGGTAAGGGAGGGGAGAATTAGGATCATACTGTTTTGGCAGGCAAGCTCTTTGATAAGGAAAACTGTGTGGCTTGATCACTTAAGAGCTAAAAGTCACCAAATCAGGAGAACTGCTGAAATTCTTTTGTATCTGTTGAAACATCTCCAATTGAGCCATGTTTGTAAATGAAATAATAGTTCAAAGGCATTTCAAAAGCATGTGCATTAAAAAAATTCATTTGATTCTGACAGTTCTATAAAACTTCAAGTGCTTTATAAAAAATCCTAAATGTTGAATGATTGAAGATTGCTAATGGAAGCCTTGGCAGTGAAAAAAAAATTAGGAGTTGGAGAAATGGAGTGAAATTCAGAAACACAACTAATTTAGGCTGTCTCTAGGGCAGGGCTTAAAAAACTGAAAATTTGAATGGACTTCTGAAGAGTGGCCCATTTTTGTTTGTATCCTATGTTATAGGATGTTCAGCTTTTTTTTTTTTTTTAAAGATTTTATTTATTTATTTTTTTCCCCCCAAAGCCCCAGTAGATAGTTGTATGTCATAGCTGCACATCCTTCTAGTTGATGTATGTGGGACGCGGCCTCAGCATGGCCGGAGAAGCGGTGCGTCAGTGTGCGCTCAGGATCGGGCCGGGCCGCCAGGAGCGGAGCGCGGGCACTTAACCGCTAAGCCACGGGGCCGGCCCAGGGTGTTCAGCTTTAATGAGCGTCTAAGAGTATGGTTCCCAGGAGCTTGAGGGTCCACAGCTGCTGTGAGTCCTGCCATAAGTCAATAACAGACTTTCAAAATGGTAAGAATTCTTCTGAAAGTGTTAGTTCTTAGCAGGACACTCAGCTCTGAGAATCTTTCACCAATGCCCATTAATTTTAGAGCAATAACTAAAAGATAATTAGCCTAGCAGCTCACTCAGTGCTTTTATATTAGGAGGGATAAATGCCGATATTTATCCGCATGGTTTCAGTTCCTCTGTGTGTATCAGTTTTATACCAAATTGAGGCAACCCTGGCTACTTGGGATGATTGACTTGGACTGTTGGGGCGGGGCTCCCCTCTGACACAGCCCAAGAATATTGGTGACTCCATGGGCATCAACATCCCAGGAAGAAGTGAATGAAATATCTAAAGAGAAAACCCTTAGTGATTCCTTCTAGAAATTAGTTCATGCCAATAAATAGAATATTTCATAGAGATCTTAACTGATCAAGGAGAGGAACTTTGTTCTGTATGAATGCAACCTGAAAATTCTACCAAAACAAGAGTGGGATGAAAATCTTTCTCCTGATAGGGCTTGTGGTGGATAAAGGATGTAATCAAGCAGAAAAGAAAAACAGAGGCTCCCAGTGGAGATTATGCAGGGCTGAGAGAAATTTCCTCAGGTAATAAACACTCGCAGTCACGATTTTACTGGGTGTCTGGGAAGAAAACAGAGCCACAGAAATGCAGTTGGAGAAGACCACGTTGAAATGATGAATTTTGCCATTTGTAATAAACAGACCAAGAATTACTTTTGAATTGTATTGAAAATATTGAATTTTGCCATTTGTAATAAACAGACCAAGAATTACTTTTGAATTGTATTGAAAATATTGACATAAAAAAGGGACCATTCCAATGGATAATCGTGGAAGGCATAATCAGTGTCAAATGCATCCGAGGTCTGCAGATGAAAAGACTTGGATGACTAACAGTGCCCAGAAGCTAAACCAGAAGAGTGCTGAGTCCTTTCGTCTGGTTTCCCGGATTCCCCCCGAGGGAGGAGCTGGACTCCTAGCCCAGGACCAGGCTGCATGTTCTCTGGTGAGCGAATCTTAGGCTTAGTAACTAAGGACTTGTTATCCAAATCTCCTGTTAAATTAATGAAACAAGAAGGCCATTAGACCGAGGCAGCTCGAATGCCTTGGCGGCTTACCTAAGCAAACCAACGTCCAAGCCTGTAGATGCCTCAAGGTCAGGAAATCAAAACGCCAAGAACAACCAGTCACAAACAGCCCACTAGGCTTTAAGCCACAGCCACCCATAATTGCCTTTCTTTGCTTTCACGCTTTTTCTACCGCTGTATAGATCCTTCCCCCTCGCTCCTGTGCAGGGAGCACCCCAACCAATTCCGTTTTGCTGCTGCCCTATGGGAATCCGTAGATACTCACTAAACTCTTAAAATTTTTGATATGCCTCAGTTTATCTTTTAATCCTCCTCTCAGATTTAATGAGGGTAGACCCTTTGGGGGGACCTTTATTTTGCTGAAGTGGATGATGGGTGAGGATACAAATGAGGGGAGTTAAGGATGAACCAGATTGCCCAGTTTAAAGAAAGCCGATTGAGACGTTGGGGAGGTAGTTCTGGGAGCAGAGAGGAGGCTGGAGATGCGGAGAAGAGTCCCGGGCACCTGAAGTAGGAGAGGAAGTTGTGGGTAAAATAAAATCAGGTTAAAGAAGAGCATTTCTGATATTTTGCTGGGCAGAACACCCTGGAACCTTCTTTTTCACTTCCACGCGGACACTTCAGTAAAAACGACATTATTTATATGTTTGGAGTTATGTTTGTGTGTTGAGATATGACGTATCAAGTCTGACTTCAGGACGTGTCAGGGAGGAGAGAAGGGAGCCCAGTGAGGAGGTCCGGTCTCAATGGGCTTATAAGTGAATAAATTGAATTTTAAACTGCATGCAATTTTCTTCTATAATCTACAGTGTGTGTTTAATCATTCTCCATCTTTATCTTTATAAAATACTTATTTAATCTCCCCCAAATATTATTGCACATAATGAACTGAGTTGAGAGAATTTCTGCTGACAATTGCAGTCAGGATTGTGTGCCTAGAGGGTAGAGTGGGTGAATAGACATTTTTATAGAATGATTCCAGAAAAACTTTCATTTCTATTGATGTGAGCTTGACATAATATGCCTGCAAGTTATCATTATTTGCAGATTAATAAGACAGTTTATAAGCTTCTTATCAATTTTGTCAAGATGTAATTCTTTATCCAACTAATGAGGAATTGTTAGCACATAAATAACATTCCAACAGTGTGTCTTGCCCATTTTAGTAAGTCAGATACTTATTCAATTGGTGATAAAAGCAAGATCTAAATTCAAGAGCACTTTATGTCCTTCCTCTGTTGAAGGTATAACAGAATAAATTAAGGTTCTGTATAATTTACTGGATTTTTAAAAGCTTTGTGCACTTTTTCTAAAAATGCCTTGAAGCATTAATAATAAAATTAATTTAAACATCTGCATCTACTTACAGCAATAATGGTATATTCAAAAGGAAATGAGGAGCATACAAATCAAGCAAGGTTCCCAGTTACCCTTGGACTACTGAAGGGTGCATTAAAAATATATAGTTATTTTATTAAGGAAGGGCGAAAATCTTTCTTGTGTCCTCTTTTTACATTCTCTGCACTTTTGATAAAGCAGCCAAGAAAACAAACTAATGTTTGTCAATGATGATATAGAAGCTAAAGTTCAGGGGCTCCTCTTGGAATGTGGATGCCCCAGTCCTTTCTTCTCTGTCCACTCCCTGCCAGAGCCCATCCACCCTCATACTGTGCCGGGGAATGGCTCTGCAGGTCCGCATATCCCCCCCACACACTCGAACCCTCACCCGCGTGCCTGCTGCCAGGGAGCCGCCTGCATCCATTGTTTCATAAAGTGGTCTTTTCTGTAGGTTTCAAAGGAGCTTTGAAATTTTTCTGTAACTGATTTTGTCTTGCACTGTGACCCCTTTTGTGCTAATGGAGTAAAAACCTAAACTTGACAATTAAAGATAATTAAGTCTCTTCTGGCTATAACAGCTTCTTTTAGATAAATATTCTGTCTGTTCCAAGTTCAGACTCACTACCAGGGCTGTTGCTTTTCTTTCAAGTGGTATGGCCTCCATCTCTTCCTTCCCAAGCAGGCCGGTTGGTGAAGGGGGAGACTGAGTGTTCTCACAGTGGGGGGTGGAAATTAGAGGATTGGGGGTGGGAGGAAGCCCTGATCCAGCTGGTGCTCTGGGTCAAGGTGTCTTGTCTTGCTTGTGTGGGGGCAGAGACCTCTGCCCCCCCGGCCTCTGTTCCTGACATGTCTGCTACTGTTATCTCAGCACCAGCAGTGCTGTGGGCTCTAAACGATCAGGGCTGCTCCTGATCGTTTCTTCCTTCCTCACCTCTGCTCTTCTGATGCTCTGGCGTCCTGAGGTTTGACAATAACTCCCATTTAATCCCGGCTTGACTGTTGGCGCTTCTGCTCTCACTCGGATCACTTCTCCCACTGTGCTGCTCCCCCAGGTGGACTCACCAGCCAGCAACATCAGCTATTCCCTCTGGGACAGAGAAAGCTTCTGGATTACTTACGTGTCACACCTAGACCTGGAGAATATGGGGTACTAACTCAGGTCCTCTCTCTGTCTAAGCATGCCATCAGCCGCTTTTTTCCACCAGAGTCACCCCTGATGGGTAAGGCTGATTTGACGGGTTGCCTTCCAGAGTTCCAAATGGTGCTTGGCTTCCCTTTTAACTAATCCGAGTGTTTCTGCTGCCCTTCTTGACCTGATGCCAGATTCAGAGCTGTAGATCTTTGTAACCTCTCCTTCCCACTGCTCTTTTATTTTTCCCTGTGAAGAAGGAGCCATTCGCATATGGGAAATATAAAGGGGTAAAATAGGTGATCAGTTCTGTGTAATTTTGAGTCAAATGCATGTCTCACTCCCAGCTCTCCAGTGCCTGTTGTGTGCATGACATCAAATCCTTGGATGCCTATGAGCACAGATGTACGGCCAGGGCTGTGTTAGCAGGTAATTGGTAGGGAGAGGAGAAGCAACACAGGGCGTGGAAGGATCTGTCACCAAATCTTGTCGACAACTTCATGGTGTCTGCAATCAGGCTGCAGCACAGTTGTCGTCAGAGGCATAGATTTGTTTTCACTCACTCTGTCCATCTCCTCAGTGGGAAAATGAAACCAGCTCAATGGCTTCTGTCTGCTTCTTGCCTTTAACCCTTCTTAGTGAGAACAGACTAGGAACCAATAGATAATTTTATTTTACTATATTCTTTTACAGCAACTGTATTAGTTTGCCAGGGCTGCCATAACAAAATGCCATAGATTAGGTAGTTTAAACAACAGAAATTAATTTTCTTACACTTCTGGAAGCTAGAAGTCCAAGATCAAGGTGTCCACAGGTTTAGTTTCTCCCGAGGCCTCTCTCCTTGGCTTGCAGATGGCTATGTTCTCCCTGTGTCCTCATAGGGTCTTCCCTCTGTGATCTCAAATCCCCCGTGTCTCTTCCTTTTCTTGTAAGGACACTAGCCATACTGGATTAGGGCCCTAACCCATGGCCTTATTTTAAATTAATCACCTCTTTGAAGACCTTATCTCTAAATATGGTTACATTCTGAGGCACTGGGAGTTGGGACTTCAACGTATGAATTTTGGACGGGACACAATTCAGCCCGTAAGAGCAACTGTATTCTAAGGAATACAAAATACTTTTGAATGATAACCATCACTGAAACGAATGTTAATACTATCACTACTTTTCAGACTATAAAACACAAGAATAGCAAATGGTTTATCAGAGGTTCTAAAGCTCAGGAGAGCAAGTGAGAACTTAAGTCACTCCTCTTAGAAATGAATGGGATATGTGTTCCTGCATTTTTTATTTTATTCTTTTAATTACACAAATAATACCTTAATTCATGATCAGTGGGGAAATTTCAAACTGTACAGAAAAACATAAAGAGTTTTGTCTTCTTTACTTTGTATTGTCTCCCTTTTTCCAAGAAGTTAAACACTTAATATTTTAATATCTATTCTTCCAAGTAAACAGTATTTATATACATATGTGCAGATTTTTAAATTTTGATTTTGTTTTTCCAGAGTGGGGTAATACTATATATATATAGTTGTCTGGCTTGTTTTTTCACTTAACATGATGACTTGGAGTTCTTTCTATGCTGGCTAAGGCAAGGTGTCTCAGCCTTGGCACTATAGACTTTTGCGGTTGGATAATTCTTTGTTTTGGGGGAGGTGTCCTGTGCATTGCAGGATGTTAAGCAGCATCCCTAGCCTCTACTCACTAGATGCCAGTAGCACTCCCCTCTTTGCCAGTTGTGTCAACCAAAAATGTCCCCAGACATTCATTGCCCAATGTTCCCTGGTGGGCAAAGTTGCTCCCAGTTGAAAACCATTGGTATAAAGAGATTTCCCTAATTTTTAAATCCTGTTGCACAGTATCCACAGGGTATGGATTACACCATAGTTTATTTACCTGTCCTCCTGTTGATGGACATTTCCATTTTATTACCATTAGGAGCAACACTGCATTGACCATCCTTACATATGACTTGTAATGTTACTTGTACTAACATCACTTTAAAGGAAGATATCTGGAAATTTAATGATTTAATGAAAAATTAACCTGCTGGGTCAAGGAAGATGCACATTTCATATTTTGATAGATGCTACCAAATTATCCTTTGGATGCTTTGCACAATTTACATTTCCAAAAGTGAGTTTTCATTTCTCCACAATCTTGCCAACACTGAATCAAACAAACCTTCTAATTTTTGCTAGTTAGTGTGACTGAGCATTTGTGTCTCGCTATATTTCCCTAATTACCAGAAGTTGAGCATCTCTGCACTTTATTTCTGTTTCTATGGTCTATTCATATTTCTTGCCCCTACCATTTTTATGTGTGATTTGATTTGTAGGATTCTTCATATGTATTCTGACTCGTAATCATTCTATTGCTACAGACCTTGCAAATATTTTCTCCTAATCCGTTATTTGTTTTCTAACTTTGTTAACAGCCTTTTATGATCATAAATTTATATTTTTATACAGTTAAGCATTTGAAACTTATTTAGGAAAGCCTTCCAAACCTTTATTGTATACTACTTTACATTTTTATCCCTCTTTATGTATTATTATCATGCTTCACTTTTTACCATTTAGATCTTTAATCATTTGTAGTCTATTTTTTGTAAATGTTTTTATACAGGGGTATTTTCTCTATTCTTGCCCCAAGCATTTGTATAAACAAGTTTGAAGCTATATGACCAATCTGCATATGGGTTAATCTGTCTAATACAAATGTGATGATAGAACACAAATAAAACTTGCATTTCTATCCTTATTAAAAATTCTTTATAGATCTGCTGTCTCTCTTTCACATAGAGAATTCATGGTACTTGGGGCAGGTGAATTTCTGACTGTTGTCTCTATTGCCTTCATCGTTCCTGCTCGCTGCCTGGCCACAGGTGGATGGAATACCGCTCTCCCTCAGTGAGGAGCTGAGGAGCAGGATTCTGATGATTTGCAGTTCAGGACTTCTTTTCAGAGAGCAGGATCACCATCCACATGAGGCCTTCTAATTCATTCTCCATTTTGCTCTGGGCCAGCCCCCCACTGTAATGTACACCATCCAAGACCTAGGTCTTTTATTCATTCCCTGGGTTGGTTAGTCTGGCTGGCTTCCAAAGATGCAGGACCATCACATACTGGAGAACATACTGTTCTTGGATTGCAAAGCCGAGAGGATGACCAGCTGAGGGCCTGGGAGGGCCTAGGAGGCAGGGATTTGAAAGAGGCTCCTGAGAAAGGAGCATCCCGGAGCCTGAAGCTTTAGCGGAGATGGAACAAATTACAGCTCATTACCAATTCTGCCCTTACACTGAATGAGTTCAAACCCTTTCATGTTCACTGCAGATTAATTAAACTTTGTTCTCAGGAAGGAGGACAATGAAAGAAGTAAAAAGCATCTGAAAGAATGTACCACTAGTGAGACTGTACATGAAAATGAAGAAAATAAAACTGTAAGTGGGAGGTGACACCTTTTCTTCTTGTCTGACCCCATCTCCTGCCACCCCGTGCCCCACCATCTCACTCAGCTCCTGCCACCCACCCCCCTCCTTGCTGCTCTGTGAACACATCAGTGTGTCACTTTGGCTGGAGCACGCTTCCCCTGCTGTTCCTGGCCCCTCGCTCCCTTTCTTCAGTCTGCACACACAGGGAGCTTGTTCGTGAGACCTTCTCTGAGCACCGTCTGTAAAATAACGCATCTCTCCAGGCCCGCCTGGCCCGGGTTTGTCTTTCCCTGCAGCACTTCATGCCTGCTGCTGTGCTGCGTACTTTGGCACAGTGTGCACATTCCCTCTTGCACACGGACTACTGCACGCTGCCCCCACTGGAACGCAAACTCCAAGAGGGAGTTTTCTCTTTCTTTGGTTCATGCTGTATCTTCAGTGCCTAGAACAGTACCTGGTGCATGATACATTTTTGAGCTGAATGAATGACTAGATTGAGATTACTCAGCTAAGACATGGGGAATGTAAGGCATGAAGTAGCTTCCTTGGATTCCTGATTCTGTCTTCTTGGGAACTCCAAGGTACTGTATTTAAAATGAATGTGATGTTCTGGTATGAGGTAAATATACCTGTAGTGTATATTTTGTCCGTATCTTGTACTGTACAACTAACTTCTGGGAGTTTAAAGAGCATGTTAAATTTGCTGAAATAAATGCTGTTGTCAGTAACTTTGGAGTTTTGTGAATTCAGAAAGTGGAAGCGAGGGGAGGCAGCGTTACTCTGATAGATTTCCGCTGGCCGTGGCTAGCCCGCACCTCTTGAGGAGGCCATCCGTGCAAATCTTTCTATTTTAGGCTCATTTAAGTAAGGTGCACTTTTAGTCACAGATTTCTCTTTTTGTGAATAATGGAATCAATAAAAGATTATCGGGATGTTTCTTGAAAAATGTCAGCCAACAGAGTGCCTATTTAGGTAAAGATAGTACTTGTTTCCTAATAATTATGAACATTATCTCTTCACCTTGTGATATTGTTATATGACAAATAGTACACGATTTTAATAAGTGCTGTAACATCTGTGAATGAGGTCACATAAAACCTGTGACTCCTGCTTTCCTGTTTCGTACGTTTTGATAGGATGTTTGAATCTTTTTACCATGTAAACTAAGAAACATGAAGTAGATAGAGAGTATTGTCTTGAAATCGAATCTGTTTCCAGATCTATCTCAGATTCGATGTTCTCAATGAGCTTATCGTGAGCCCCTCAACCAGGCTGGAGCTTTCCTATCTTAGAACAAGGAAGTGCTTTGGACTTTCCTGAAGAGACTTGCTGGCTTTGTATTCTAATAAACTGTATACATGTTCCATTTGCTCTATGAGATTGTGATTTTAAAATTTATAGCTGCAGTTGTGTGAGGCCTTTTTAAATTTTAAAATAAGTGTTGAAAAAGTTAGTTTTGTAATAAGATAAAATGGGATTTTTCCATTTGATTATATTTAAGGCACCACAAATGTTTATTAAGAATAAGGAGTATAATTTAATATTTATCAAGCTATATTACTAAATGCTGGGAAATGAGAGACTACCCTTTGCCCTCAAAGGATTATGGTGAAAAAGCATTGAAATAAATATGTAGAATACATGGGGAAATAACAAAAAGAGAAATAGTGAGCAAAGTTAAATTCTTAATTCAAATAATTAGGCATTGTACTGTTTCTAAGAGTTCTCACTGCAGAACTGTGGCGCAAAAGGAGTGCAAATGTACACAGAAAGACGAATTAATAGAAATTTTCATTTGAGTGAACAATGCAATTACTGAAATTATCAAGCTGAATATTTAAGCTTTATGAAAAACCTAGTGTTTACAGCTTATATATGCCCTTGGCAATCTGACCTCTAGGACTGTCCCATCCCATAATGCCTGGTCTTATTAAATGGTGTGAAGAGTAAAGTAAGAATTCACTTGGATTATTTAATGAATAGTCTTGTCTCTAATATTGAGTTGTTTGCATTTTTTCCTTGAAATCTTTTGCCTATTTTTGAACACTTCCACGTTTGCCTTGACATCAGTTATGGCAGAATCATTGGCTACACGCTTTCTTCTGTAGGGGTGATGCTCAGGGATAGGTTAGCTGACGCTTTCTTGGAGACTTTATTCCAAGGGGAATTTGTAATGCTGTGGCTCTTCGGTTCAATCTAAATCTCATCTGTTTAATAGCTTCACTGACTTAATGAGATGCTACCAGAGACTCATTGAGAGCACATCAGTTCAGTGGGAATCCTTAGATACATCAGCATTGCTACACAGTGGATCCAAAAGACATCACTTATTTGTTGATGATTGTGAAATGAAGTGGAAATGGTTTCCAGTGAATGTAAAATGTAAGCCAGGGCTAGAGAGGATATTTGCAGAAAACAGAGCCCATAAAACTGTCAGAAAAATAACATTTCCTTTGGTTAAAAACAGAAGAACCTAAAAAAAAATCTTTCTAGCCAAGCCTAACTTATGAGACTTACGTGGTAGTCATTTTCAAGGCCGCGTTCCCTTCCTTCTACCCCATAAGCAACAACTAGTTATTTGGACAGGCAATAGAGCATAAGTATTTATTTCTTAAAAGAGATATAGGAAAGAATGGCTTAGAAACTGGAATGATTTTCTCTTTTTCTCTCCTATCTAAATATTAATACACTTGCTCTTCCCTCTGCCAGCCAACGTGGTTTTGGATATCAGCCTGTTACCAAGGATAATATCAGGAATGCACGCTTCTTTCTGCATGTCATGCTTTTACAGGGCATTGACTCTGGAAATAGTCACTGACAATTACTACAGTTAGTTACATAGTATGACAGAGACCCTTAGACTATTATCCTTCCATGGCGTTGTCATTACAAATCCCATTAAAATGTGATTTATTGTCTCAAGTACCCCATTCATTATCCAGAATCACTGTTCAAGGCTGATATTATAAACTACTCCCTATCTTTCTTTTTTAATCTACCAAACAAAAGTAAGGCTCTACTGTCCAAAAGCTGTGTATATGTCATAGCAAAAGAATGCCTATTGAGGCTTTAAAAGAAACTTTCACGTGCAACTGCCTTTAATGGAGGCTTATGCCATTCATTTGTTTTATTATTGTTGACATTATCCAGCACAGATACAGTCTCTCAGGCCTTTCGCCCCAGATCTAAGCCTGTCTGTAGAATGTAAGATGTCTCAGGGCAGGAGCTACAGCTTTCAAAGGTGCCGTTTGAATTTATAGTATTTAATATCCAAGGTTACAAAGTACGCAGTAATAAGGAATATAATGAAGATGACTCTAGATTTTCTTCAGTTCTGATTTATTGTGAGAATCATAACAATACCAGTGCTTTTAATCTTGAAGATCCCACTGCCTTGTAGATAATTTCAAAAGCTGTCCCAGAACTTCTCCCTTTGCCCTAGATTAGTTCCTGCATGTGTGCAGTGGGCCCCCAGGCTCTGTTTCTTTAGACAGGACAGAACTCGGTAGGGACTTACCTAGAAAAGAGCTTCTCAAAGTGCTGAATTTCCTCCAGCCCCTTCAGGAGATTAGGCTTTCAGGGCTGTGTAACTAAGTGGGCCTGTGGCCTCTCCAGGTTTCCACCCACCTTATTTCCTGTTTATTATTGGTAGATGATGAGTCCAAATGACAAAGATTCACAGAGAAAGCTGCCCTCTCCACACCAGACTTGGTGCACTGCTAGTGCATTGCAGTCTCTGGAGGGAGTTGCAGTCAAGGGCTCCAGCCCCTTGGCTGGCCATGTTCCCACGGGTTTCTGCATTCCTAGCGCAGGCACCTCCATTCAGAGACCTCTTTATTGGGGGACTTTGGCAGATGCCTTTCCCAGGTGCTTTTGCGGAGACCTCCTTATCAAGAGGAAGAGGAAAACCTTGAAGGCAATTTTTCTCCATTTTGACCCAGTACTTAGAACTTTGTACTCCTAGCCATTCACTCTCCTCCTCCTTCTGGCCCCCAGGTCCATAAAACCACAAGAGCCTTTTATTTGGGATTCCCTTGGCAGTGATGGGTAATGCTTAAAAGCAGATGAGTACAGCATTATGTTTGCAGGAGACTGTTCTTTGTAATAGCAGGGTGCTGACTAGTTGTTGATGGATATGGAGATGAGTAGGTGGAAGACTAGGTGGCTGGCAAGATTTAGGTCGTATCACTATCCTGGCCGTGTAGGGTGGGGCTGAGGGCATGGTACTAATTCCACCATGTTACTGAAATGTTAGATGGGAAACAAATCAGATTAGTCATAGAAATGGAAACAATATGGTAGGTGTCAGGGAAGGTCCAGTGATATGGAGAACTATTCGTATATTAATGTATGGTCAGGCCAGGTAATCCCATAAACAAACTCTAACCCTAAAGCTTCCATCTCAACCCCGTACATACAACCAGAGGCTGGTAGGCAAGGCACCAAGGTTGCTGATTTATCTATTGCTCTGATGAGGATTGGCTTATAAACTGGACCAGGAGGAGGTCATCAATCACTCTAGTTGTACAGACTAGTAAGTGGAAAGAAGTTGCAGCAGGTACTGGGAGATCATTTATGACTGGCTACTCTGTTGAGTGAAAAGGATATGGACCTTAAATATATTGAAATACAAGGACTTATGCTCCCATTTTGAGGTAGCAACTTGCAAAAGACCATTGCTCCCACTATAAGAATGAAAACAACCCAATAAACTTGAATAGCAAAGAGCTAAAGAATCACAAGTGAATTAAATTCTAGAAAAGGATCAGCCCTTCCCCTCAGACAAGGACCCATGACTTCTCTCTTCTCCAGGGGAACTGCAGAAGGAGGCACTAACCCACCTCAAACTGGGCAAGAAGAAACCAGATAACTTTCAGTAAACATTTAACAATGGATGTGGGTTGATTTGTTGGATTAGACTCCAAGGAACCCTAGTCAGAGAGCAAAGTCACATCTGCCTCCAGTTCTTGTCACTGAAAGTATAAAGGCAGCACACAGAAAGCTGGGGGCATGATAGGAGAGCTGAGAAAATTCCCCTTAGGTACAAAGTGTCCTGGCAGAGTTTAGGGCAAATGTATGCCACCTATAGTGCATGAAAGGCTGGAGGCAGGGCGGGAGAGCTGAGAGCAATCTCTCTGGCACAGCAGGAATTTACTGATTGCAAGGCAATGGCACATTGAAGGCTGGGGGAAGGACAGTAGGCTGGAGAAAGATCTTCGTGGTTTGGGACAGGAGAGCAAAGGGACTCCACAGAGGTCTTAAAAGCTGGATAGTCTATAAAGCATAGACAGCCCTTTGAAGCATTGCTGCTCGTCAAATCAAAATTGCTGATCTTGCCATTGAAATAGTTGAAGCACTTGGTGAATAGAATTTAAATAAAGCTGCGATGAATCCAGACCCAGCTCAATTAAGGGTTAGACTCAGCCTGGAACTGGCACAGCATCACTTCTGCTGCATTCTGTTGGTCGAATCCCATTAACAAGGCCAGTGCAGATTCAACGTAAGATAAATAATCTCCTTGTGGGGAGTAACGTGCATGGACAGAGAGGAGAGGAGTTGTTAGGACCCATATTTGTAGACTAGCTATGATACTAAGCAATACATCTATAAATAAGTCATGGTTTTAAGAATAAACCATAAGTTTTAAGAATAAACCAGAAGAAATTAGAAAATATTTCAAATTGAATGATAATGAAAATACAGTGTGTCAAAATTTGTGGAATGCAGCTAATGCAGTACTTAGAGGAAAATTTGTAATGTTAAATGCCTGTACTAGAAAAGACAAAGAGTTTAAAATTAATGATCTAAGTTTCCAACTTAAGAAAGTAGAAAAACAAGAGCAAGTTATATCCAAAGTAGGAAGAAAAAACTAATTAATAAAGATGAGAGCAAAAATCAATGAATTATAAAATAAACAATAGAGAAAATCAACAAAGAAACAAAAACTAGTTCTTCGAAAAGATTAAGAAAATCAGTGAAACCCTAGCAAGACAACTCAAAAGGGAAAGACAGAAAAGCCTCCCACAAATTATCAATACCAGGAATGAAAAAGGGGACTTCACTAAGAGGATAAGTGAATTTGGATAACTGATAAGGATAAGGATAAGTGAAAGTGGATTTTATAAACAACTTTATGCTAGTAAATTTGACCATTTAGATAAAATGAATGAATTCTTTGATAGACACGCGTTACCAGAACCGGTACAAGAAGAAACAGAATATCTGAATAGCCCTATATCAATGAAAGAAGTTGAATTTTTAATCAGTAACAAAAAACTCCAGGATCATATATCTTCACTGATGAGTTCTATCAAACATCTAAGGAAGAGAATTCATACTAATTTTACACAAACTTTTTCAAAATATAGAGGAGGAGAGACTTTTCTAACTTGTATTTTGAGCCTATCCCTGATACCAACACCTGAAAAGGACATTTCAGAGTAAGAAAAATACAGATGAATATCCCTCATGAATATAGACATAGAAGTCTTTAGTAAAATATTGGCAACTCTGACAATATATAAAAAAAATATTCCATTACAACATGCTGTGGCCATTCATTAAACCAAGGTATATATTATATTATTGTAGCAAATAAAATGTAACGATATATAACAAAATATAATATATTGCATTAAAACATGGCATGGCCATTCATTAAGCCAAGGTAAATATTATTGTGTTATTATAAAGTAGTCTCAAAATAATTCTAATAACAAAAAAGTCTTCATGCTAATAGAAATGTCTTTCAGTTATCAGAATTACAAAATCAGTTGCTGGATGAGACTTTATCACATTAGTTAATTAAGTTAGGCTGTTGCCTTCAGACTGATGAATGTTTAAACAGTTTGAAGTAGCATTACTGGTAGAACATCTGTCTGTCTGTCTGTCTATCATCTATCTATCATCTATCTGCTTAGCATTACTCCATTTTCTTTAGTCACATTCATGTCATTTACTGACAAGTCTTAGTTGGCTTTATCTTTCTACATTAGTGCTTCCTAAAATGTGTTGATCCTTAATTCCATGCGCTATTAACAGTTTAAATGAAACCAAGCCAGATTCTATACAGCCAGGCTTTGCAGAGCCTTATTGGTCCTGATATGTGCGATAGCAGTGCAGGTGGACTGTTTGGAGCCTGCCTCTGTGGGTGTATCCCCCAAACTCACCGCTCTGACTTCAGACACCTTAAAGAATAATGTGGGTCTTAACCCTGGGTATTCTTGAAGACATAAACACAGTTTATATACTGTATTACAAAGCATCCATCAGTACAGCAGCTGCTCAAAAAATATTTTCTCTGTCCTTCTTTCCCCTTCCTCCTTTTTTCTGCTTACCATCCATCTGTCTATCTTTCTGTCTGTCCATTGGTCTGTCTCTCCCTGCATTCATTAATCCCTTCATTCTCCTTCTCTTTCCAATCATTCGTGTTTCTTCACCTCTTTTCTTCATTTGCTGTATATATATGTGTATATCTATCTGTATAGATGTATATGTATGGTGTTTGTTCCCATTGGGAACATTCAGTATGTTCCCAATATGAAAATTTTTCTGTCTTTTGCAGCAACCTTGGAAGTTTAATATAGTCTATGCTGTATTCTCTCTCTCTCTTTTTTTCCCTTTCTTTCTTCCTTATTTTCTTCCTCTTCTGCCTTCCTCCACCCTCTCTCTTTGCTGCTTCTTTCTGTGGAAATAAACACCCCAGAATTCTGGTAAGCAAAATTTTCCATCTAATTGCATTTCGACTTTCTAAGAGAGGTATATATTATATAGTGTGTACTGTTTCCTAAACTTATTTAACCACAGAATATTTTTTTGAGGGGGCATTTTGTGGAACTAATTTTATATGGAAAAAAATTGGGATACCCTGCTCTATTTTAATAAATGTCATTCTCTTTTTTGCTTTTAAGATATTTCTCAATAATTGAAGTAAATATCCATTATAAATGAAAATTTTACAGAAGTGTATAAAGTAACAAGTTACCATTTTCAATATGGTTCCGCTAAAGGTGTGCTCCAGGAGGGGTGGGGCAGTCTCTGTCTGATTCACGTTATAGCCTCCGTGTGGAGCACCATGCCTGATACTGAGCAGGCCCTGAATAAATCCGTGTGGAATTTTCTAAACTGGTACAAACATATAAGGTGTATCTATTTATCAGGAGCTACAATATATTTGCAACTCTTCTGCATTTACGTGTCATGTAGTCTTTATTCAGTGACTCACAGTGAACTCATAGTCAATCTACATAAAGTGAAAGTCCTGGTCCCACTCCAGATGCACTCCAAGGCTTTAGTTTAATTATCGCAAAACTTTAGGAATATATTCTCAGAAGCAATGGGCTACTCAGAATCCCCCTACCCAAGCTTCATTGAGGGACCCAGGATTCTATTTTATGTAACAGTCTCAAGTTCACCTGCTCTTTCCCTGCATCGTTCACACTACAGGCAGTCATAGCTATGCTGTCATTCAGGAAAAATATTAGAGGCTTTCAAATCACAGACCCAAATTATTGCTGTTCTGTCTACAGGGGGAATCAGTGTCGGCAGCTGCCTTCTAATTTAAAACCATATTACTCCGTATACTATCTGTGGCAGACCATAATTTAAATTTATTTTGATACCTAGTTCTTTAAATTTGAAAACAAGTTCATGCAAGTTACAAAATGTTCAAACAGCGTGGAAGAGAGTACAATAAAAATAAGTCTAGCGACCCCCACCCAGTTAGCTCACCCTTTCCAGAGGCGAATGCTCTAAGTTTCCTGTCTTTTCTTCCAGAATTTTTTTGATCTCAAATTTTAGCTTCCAAGAGGTTTTTTGGACGAAGAAAGATATACAGAGACATATAGAGAAAACATGTAACAGAAGACCGTTTAAAAAAAAAAGAAAGAGCTTTCTAGATTCCATATATCAAAATGGGAAATAGAGATTAACACACTCATGCGCGCACACACACACACACACACACACACACACACAGACAAACCTTTGTACCCCAGGCCTCCTCTTTCCATACCCTCCATGGGGTGCTGAGAATCCTACCCAATCTTTTGTGAATAGGAACTAGTGAAATGGTGGTTTTTTGGCTATTGCCCTGGTGATCTGTCATTGATCAGGCCTCCTGAGGAGTTATGTTAGAAAAACGTCCTTTCCTCACTGGTAACTGTCTTGTTTCATATAATCGTGGACAAAGGATGTTCTCAATGTGATAATGACAGGTGGGGTGATGCCAGCTTGGAACCAGGCAAGTATGTGTGGACTTTCTTTAAACCAGTGGTTCACAAAAGGGAGCAATTTTGTCTCCCCAGGGGACATTTGGCAATATCTGGCAATGCTGATTGTCATGACAGGGAGTAGGTGAGTGCTGCTGGCGCCTGATGGGTAGAGGCTGGGGCTGCTGCCAAACATCCTACAGGGCAGAGGACAGTCCCTCACAACAAAGAATTATCTCGTCCAAAATGCAATAGTGCTGAGGTTGAGGAACTCTATTTTAAATGAACTATTTTGCCACTTGTTCTTTTGGGGACAATGATTTTCATTCAGAGAAATAACTCAAAATAAACCACAATATCAACAGTGATAAAAAGCAGTTTTCCACTGGCTTTGCAGTTCAGGCTCTCAGACCTCAGAACATAATGAGAGAGTTTGGTGTCCTACCAGTTCATTCAGAAAAATCATTTTCTCATAGCATTATTTACCCTTAGCCTTTTCCTTTTCCCTTTTAACCTTTCTGATTAAATTGCCTATGGAAGAAACCAATATATTGCAGAGAGATGAAACTTGAATAGCAGGGAATAACAGCAAATAACTGTTTTATATTTGTTTGGAAAATACTAAAAAATGGATAGTGAGTCCTATGTTCATTTTCCTCTGCTTAGTTTTGTTGCCATCTGCTTTTTCTCTGGTTCTGACCAGAATCCTTCCACAGGCACCCTCTTTCGGTCAAAAGGTGCTGCATAAATCTCTTTCAGGGTGAAGTCCGATAACTGTGTTCTAGGGGGTAATTGCATTTAATCTGCCTATTTCTGAATGTCATCCCAGATTAAAGCATGAGAAAAATTAAATAATGTGAGATTGCGTTGACTCTGGGTTAGAGAGATTCTTGACCCGTAGTAAATCCTATCTTTGCTTCATTTCAGTGCAGTTTGTCGGCCTAGAGGAAAATGTGGAATACTGAACATTTAAAGTCCTCTTAGTGAAGAAGGGAATCAGACTGTTGGAGTTGCAATGAGATGGTTGAGAGGGTGTGGAATACACCCTTAAGTTGTTGATGAGGAAGCGGAGGTTCCAGGCAGGCTGGCCCAGGTCACAGGTCAATGGCAATCCTGGGGCTGGAGTCCAGGCCCCTCATCTGAGTTCATGGCTCTTTTGGCACCATCTCTGTGCTGTAGCTCAGAATTATCTCCATGTGACCAGGACTGCCTAAAGTAAAATATCCCAAGGACGGACCATAATATCTTGTATGTATTCATCACTTTAGACTCTTCAAGCTACTTTCACGTATATTATCTTATATCAAAAACAACCTTGTTACATAAATGGAACAAAAATTTTGTTCCTATTGATCAGAGGAAATAGAAAGTCAGAGATATTAACTTATATGAAGTTAAATAACTAGTAAAAATCAACCCAGATGTCCCAGTTCAGGACTCCTCTCAGTTCACTGCAGGTTTATTGTAGAGACAAATACTTTTACGCTAGTGTGAAAATATCTGTTCTTTATCAGTTACTTACTGTGTGTCTGGTACTGTGCTAAGAGAATACATTAGCCCATTTATTCTCCACAGTAGCTCTAAGAGGTTGATATGATTATTAATCTCATTTGCTTAATGAATAAATGGTGGTTTAGTGAGGTTTTGTAACCTGCTTAAGTTTACACCACTAATAAGTTTAGACTAAGATCTGTTTCTTACCAAAGTCCATATCTTAACTATTACCCTATACTCCCAGCATTGTTCTGTATGGGTTCTCTATGGCTATTTTTGTAACCAACATGATATCCTGATTGGAATAGCCATTGCACATCCAATTTTATGCATTGATATCCTGATTTTTAAGAAACTTTTTACAATTTTTTAACCTTAGTTTTAGCTGATGTTGGGGAGAATGGAGACAGCATGTTAAGATCATTTTCTCTCTTTCTCCTCAACATTTGCCTAATAGCTCCTATCTGATTTCCCTCCCTCAGTGTTCTTGTGTTTACCCATTCAATCTAACCCACCCAATGCAGAAAGATCAGGCTTTCAGGGAAAGAAATCTGATTGTGTCACTACTTAGAAGCTTTCAATGGATCACACATAACTTAAAAACCAAGATACTCTAAGCTCCGTTCTCTGCTTTATTATGCAATTTTGTCTCCTACCAATCCACCACAGACTGCTCTAGCCATCCTGCAATTTGGTAGTTCCCCAATGACATCATGCAGCTTCATGTGTATGTTTTTATATTCTTTAAATTACTTCTTTACACAGCCACCTGCTTCCTTCTCCTGCCCCAACCTGGCCCTTATTTAATTCTTTTGTTCTTTAAAATTCCCTTCAAAAATATTGCTTCTGAGCTCCCCAAACACTCAAAGGGTCGTTCTATGATGGCCCCATCACTGTAGTTGATAATTGACTTTCCTTCGCAACTATGTTATGAGCTATTTGATAGAAGGCACCATTTATTCTGTGTCTTTATTTCCCCAATGCTTAGCTCAGTTCCTGGCATATGATAGCAAGCCAGTCAAGTTAGAGAAGTGTGGTAGTATCACAAGAATTTGGGGATTGAGTGCATATGGAAAGTACAGGAGAGGGAAGAGTGAAAGATGGTTCTAAGGTATCTCGTCTGGGAACTGGGAAGATCTTTATGCTACTAATGGAAACAGGAAATTTAAGAGAATGATATGAGTCTGGTGGGGAAAAGGAAAGTTAGTAAATCTGGGCTTGCTCATGTGACATGCTGAATATAATAAGATGATCATAGAATAGTAATCTCCAACCAGCTAAGAACATTACGTGTCCGATAGAGAAGTCAGAAATTTAGGTTTCATGAACAAAAAAATTTAAAAGCCTCTGCTATACTTTGTAATAGTAAAATAAATAGATCTTAAGTTCCTCTTTAATGCGTGTATTTCTGAAAACGAAAGGAAAGGATGGGCTGACTTCCTCGCTCAGACTCCAGGTTTTCCTCTATTACCCTTTTGACACTGCTCATGCAGAAGCAGAAATTGACCCTAAGCTTTATGAGCAACTGATGTGCAGCAAGTGAGTAAACTTTATGAGTTTGGCTGAAATGGAATGCTGTGTATGAATGGAATGTTTTTTGGTAGCTAAGTGGCTCTTTATAACATTGTGTAAACAGCATTCATTGAGTTAGCAGACTAGGAGTAGTTTGCTTTAAGATGCTTATACCTTTGGTTTATAAGCCTTATTATTTAAGCAGAAAATTTGTTTATTGCATGTGGACTTTCTGTTTTCAAAGTCTGGGCTGTGGGGACCCAGTCTAGACTGGAAACAAAGAACAGAGAACAGAGTCCTGTGAGGAATTAAAAATTCGCTTTGAGAGAGTTATGCAGATAAAATGGAAGTGTAGACAGTATACAGCTAACCATTTTGCTCTTTCTGGAATGGACCTCTCTGGGAACTTTACTACTATTTTATCTCCTACATGCATGCATATCTTTTGGCAAGATGTAGCCCCAACGATTTTTAGTTCCACAAGGACTTTGAAAATGTAAAATGCCTCTCTCATTCTCTGGCAGACGGGCTAATTAGCAGAGATTAGAATTCTCTTAACAGAGAACTTGCTGTGAATGCAGTTTAAATATAAACAAGATGAGCTCGCTGCTGAGAAGTGGGACTCTGTCAGGCAGGTGCTGAATAGCAGCACAATTTTTGCCTTCCTGGGCCCTCATGGGGGCATCTCAGTGAACCATCAAATATGAATATTCTGAAATAGGGAATGTGTCTGTTATGGGCTGAATTGTGTCCCCACTAAAATTCATATGTTGATGTCCTAACCTTCACGATGTCAACATATTTAAAATAGAGTCTTTACAGAAGAAATTAAATTAAAATAAGGTCATCAGGGTGGGCCTTAATCCAACAGAAGAAGGAATTTGGACATGGATGTACATAGAGGGAAGATCATGTGAAGACACAGGGAGGAGCCAAAGAGAGATGCCTGGAGCAGATCCTCCCCTCACGTCCTCAGAAGGAACCAACCTGAAGACACCTTGATCTTGGACTTTCAGTCTCCTGAACTATCAGACAGTAAGTTTCCATTGTTGAAGCCCCCCAGTCTACAGCGCTTTGTTGTGGCAGCCCTAACAAATGAATATAGGGTCTTCTCATCTTCGTGTCCTCAGGCCTTTGTCTGTGGCCTGGGATATAGCAAGTTCTCAATAAGCGTTTTTGAACCAAAGGAGTAGAAATGGGTCATGTTGGTCTTGTAAAAGGGCTGGCACAACTTGGAGGAATATGCACAATCCACAAACTGTTATCCATTTTTAAAAATTCACCAATCAAACAACAGCTCCCACAGCTTTAGAGGTCAGGTCTTCTAGTGGGTCCCGTGTGTCAGTTGTACTCAGAAGAGTGGGCATAGGCTCTGCCCTCAAAGTGCTCATTGCCTGGGTTTGTTCATCCTGGAAAAGCAAAGACTTAACAAACGGCCTCACGGTAGCCCTGTCTGCACAGCTGGTCCCCGCTCTTTACTCCTAGACTTATCTGTATTAGTAACGGCACTTTTTTTTTGAGGGAGGTTGTCAATCATTTAAACAGCCTCCTAACCACATACATTCAAGTTTTCCTGCCAGCGGTTAGGGAAGTAGGCTGTCATACCTAGGGACTGATTTTTGGCCTGGGCTCCAGGCTAACAATCAGATGGTCTTTAGGGTCCACTGGGATTTAGGTATCCAGTATACATTTGTCAGTATCATTTTAGTGTTCTTTACCAGACTTGCAGCAAAAGAGAAAATTTACCCAGTGGATGAACTTTTAACTGAATTTACTATGGAGTTGAATGAAGCATAAAATACACAAGGCTGAGTTTAAGCCGGACCAATCCTCTTTTCTCATATTGAGAGCTGGCAAATCTTCTCCCACCATCTGAGGATTCTTCAACATCTCAGTCTTAACTTTCTGGGAATGAGAATTATTCTTCAGTGCAGCATTCTCGACATAGCATACATTTTGCTGACCCTTTATAGCTGCTGTCCTTGAATTCTTACAATAACCCTAGGCGGTGAATATAATTGTCATATCATGTTACAGATGAGGAGACTGAGGAACACAGAGGTTAAGATCAGCTGGTTAGTCAGTGGCAAAGGCAAGGTGTAGAGAAAGTTTGGCCTGTCCCCAAAGCCTGTGTCCCTTTGCTGTGTCATATTACTTCCCTATTCCCATCAGTGTTCCTCCTTTGAGCCACTGTCTTCTGTTCTTCTCTTGTGAATGTGGTGTGTGTCGTGGGTAGAAGTTGGGGGGCTTGGGACTTGACGATAGCTATACAATCTCCCAATTTTCCCACTTTTGTCTTATTCTGTTCTTTCTTTGGAGCTCTGCAATTCCTCCCCTAAGCATATTCATGGAAGGAAGTTCTCTGCTCCACGCCCTGCTGCTGTGTGTCCTGATGCTGCTGTTCCCTCGCCCCAGCCCTCCATTTTGGGAGTTTAGCCTCATCCGCTCTGTCATCCTCCATAGCCTTCTCTTGTATGGTCTGCATTTCTTTGCTTTGTGCTGCCTGATGCCACAGTCTGTTTACATTCTCTGGACTTGCCTCTCCTCTGATATGTGGTTTAGCTTCTATAGAGGCCTGGGCATTGGATAACCGGCTTCATGTGCTCTGTTGGTTCCACTTATTTCCCTTGTTACTTTTATAAGTAAAACAGAAGCTTGTCTTTTGAAACTTCACTCTTGAAATGGAAAAAGACCTACCTTGTGGCAGCACCAGCCAGGAGAATTATCTTCTCAACACATGAAACAAACCTTTTGTGGTCTTCCCAAGTTTCTCATTTTCAAGAATCCCTATGGTTGATGGATATCAAATCACACAGAAGCTTGATCCAACATGTTTCTAGACCTGCATTTTCCAGTATGTGTTCTGAGGAGCATTAGACCTGTAAGAGTCTCCTTAAAAATTAAAGTCCCAGTAACACCTCCCTTTTGCCAGTTGTCAGATAATGAGGGTGGTGGGTGCCAATCACAGAGCTCTGTGTGCTCCTTGTGGCGTCGCCACTGTCCCTCACTCCTGACCACATTCCCCATCTCTCCGCCCGAAGGGCCTGAGAGGCCCATCGAAAGAGGCTAATACCCGTAATAGTCCGCCTTTCCCTAAGATGTCATCAAGCCCTGCATCCTCGTTTTTCTCAGTCACTGCAAGAAACCCAAGCCTCCTAGCCTATTCCCCATCCCCCAGACCCTTATTCTCACACTCCCAATATGGCTATGTGCATTCTTCTGTGAGTCCCAGTCTCCCTCCCTCCTCAGTCTTCCGCTGTGCATTCGGGTACTCATGGTGTGTGTACAAAGCAGGAGAGGTAGGTCTTGCTGTAGTAACAAATCAACCAAACACACACACACAAACACACACACTACCCCAAAACACCACCAGCCCTTACAAAACAAAGGCTCAATTCTCACTTATACTCTGTGTTCAGCATTGGTTGGCAGGAAGTCTGCTCTACCCAGCCACCCAGAGAAGAAGCTGGCAAAGGCTCCACATCTTCTATCAAAAACATCTGGAAATGAAGCCTTTCTGGTGGCCTCAGCAGAATAAGACTGAAATGGGAGAATTGCATGTGGGCTTTTCACAGCCTCAGCCTAGAAGTAACACATGTCATTTCTCATTTCTTTGCCAGAAATATTCAGATGCCCCTGCCTAAGTATAATGGGGTTGAGAAGTCCTGTCTTCCACGTGGCTGAAAGGGGAGGGGAGTGGTATTGGTGGTCACCAGTAAATCTATCTCAGTCTGTCATGAAAAATATTCTATCTTCAATCTCTTCCCTTAAATTTCTCTTCAACTTCTCATTGTAAAAACATCTAGCTTTTCCTAAGGACATGGCTTCCCCTGCATCCCTCAGATCGTGGCTCTTTATTCTCCCACGCCCCGTATACTCCTGGGCTTGTAGGCAAGATAATGTATCCTTTGCTCACCATTCTTCTTCCAGAATATGGTTCTCCTTGCTTTCTCCACATATTGCCTCAATTCCTTTAAAACACATGCCATCTGACTGAACCATCTGATACCTTTTCTTATTGCAGCCATCTGTCATCCTTCTGGTCACCTTGCCTCCCTGCTCCCTGCCTCCCCCCTCCCCCCAACACACATTAATGGAAGATTTTAGCACTTACCCTACTTTGGTTACTGCATTTTTCTCCTTTGTGGCTTCTGTCATCAATCTTGGTGTGACTTCAATATCCACAAGGACAATTCATCCCACATCTTATTCTTGACCTCTTCATCCAAAAATTCTTTCTTTTCCTCACCTCTGACACCCATTCTCTTGAACATACTCTAAGCCTTCAGTTTTCTCCAAACCCTCAATTTCCAGCATCTCACTTACTGGCCATCACTTTCTATTTTTCCATTCCAAACACCTTGTTAGGGGCTGAATTGTGTCCCCTCAAAATTCATAAGCTGAAGTCCTAATCCTCAGTACCTCAGAATGTGACTATATTTGGAGATAGGTCTTTATAGAGGTGATTAAGTTAAAATGAAGTCATTAAGGTGGGCCCTAATCCATGTGACTGGTATCCTTATAAGAAGAGGGAATTAGGACATGCACATACAGAAAGAAGAGCTTGTGAAGACGTAGGGAGAAGATGGTCATCTGTAAGTCAAGGAGAGAGGCTTCAGGAGAAACCAACCCTATGGAGACCTGGATCTTGGACTTCCAGTCTCCAGAATTGTAAGAAAATAAATTGTTTTATCCACCCAGTCTGCAGTGTTTTGCTATGGCAGACTAAGACACCCCTCTAACATTCTTGTGTTCTTACATCTTTCCTCAGCTTAGATTTCCTGGTCATAGTTATGCCCTTCTATACATCTTTGTTTTTCTGGCCCCTCATCTCTCTGTTATATGTTACGTGTTATGTTATAAGTCCTGCCTGGCAAAACTTCCACCCTGCTTAGATCCAACTCTCCACTTGGGTAAAGCCTGTGGCCAAGCAGCTGAGCATAGCTACAACACCCATTCAGCACACGTGGGAGCGTCTCTCTTTTAACATTACTCTAATCTTTCACTCTCCCCTTCTCTGAGAAGGCTGTTTTACAGCATCTTCTTGGTCTTCAGTCTTCCACTCCCCCTACATTCTCAGCCAATGATCTGTCTTGTGTTTCAGAGCCAAAATAGAAGCAACCAAAAAAGTACTCCCTGTTCCTCCCTCACCAAATCTCCCCACTGCCCTGCTCCTGTGCCCACATGCTCGGTCGTCTTATCTGTGAAAATGGATGGATTGTCCAGCTAAGGCAACCCCTGTACTTGTCCTCTGACTGGCCTACTCAAGGGGATGGCTCCTGCAATTGTCCCCTCTCTCTCCTGCATCAGTGCCCTTCCCTTGTTTCTTCAGGATCGTTCCTGTCGGCATACCTCTATACCCTGAAACTTCATAGAGTAGGCTTTGCTGTGCTGTGGTTACAAACCCTGAAATCTTAATGTACACAGCAATGCTTTAGTTCTTGCTTTCACTACACCGAATATGTGCTTCAGGATGGCTCTCCCCTATGAGAGTGACACAGGGACTGTGAGTCCTCCAGCTTGTGAGGTCACCATCTCAACACATGGCTCCCAGTGTCCCTATGGCCAGGGAAAGGAGAGGGCAAGGTGGCATACACAGAGTTGGGAAAAGCAGCTTTGGAGAACACATTTAAATTTTTTTTTTCTAGGAAAAGCTGCATTAGAGAGAAACATTTTAAAATCCAAGATATTTTAAATTTAAATCTTTTCTATCTGCTATGTGGGATTTCATCTACCACTGATGAATAATATAAGGATGATTGATAATCTCCTTTGCATGCTGTGGATATATCAATGGAATTTTCTCTTTAACAGGGTTTGTGTGTCTGTGTGTGTGTGCATGTGTGTGTGTTCTCCTTAGCATGCACAGCACTACACTCATCTTACCCTTTGGAGAGCAGAGGTGATTTCATTCAATAAATAAGCAGTTGAGAGGGAGGGATTATTCAACTGGGTTAAGTTTTCTCTTTCTAACTCTGTAGAATCTGGTATAAAAATCACCTGGATTCATAAATGGAAGGAAACTATTTGCTGTCTATCTTGTCAAGATGAGGGCAATGAATTTGTTTAGGCTTGTGCATACCTGCTCAGGATTTTCAATAGGCATTCATGTCCCTGCACCCTAATCTTTGGTTTTAAGAATCCAACTGCATATTTACAAATATGTCCTTCAAAACTAACAGAACTAACAAAAAAGAATGTGGTATAGAGTTGCCTTTTGTTACCCAAACCACTCTAAAATGTAGTGGCTTAAGACGCTTGTTGATTTGGTTCATGATTCTACGGGTCAGTGGTTCTTCTGGTCTTGCTGGCCTTGGTCACATGTCTGCAGTCAGCAGCCTGTCAGCTAGCAGCTCTGCCTCTGAGGATTGGCTGGCTGCAGACCGGGTGACAATGGAGAAAACAGAGCCAAGTGTCTCTCGTCTGCCTGCAGGACAGCCCAGGAGTGTTCACATGGAGGGTGGGCAGGATCCTAAGAAAGAGTGTGGAAGAGTGCAAAGCGCTGGAACCCAAGACATGGAGCTGGTCCGCTCTCAGTTCTGCCACGTTCTCTTGGCCAGACAAGGAGTGTCAGCCCATTTTCAAGGAGTGAGGAGACAGATTTCAACTCTTGATGGCCAGAGCTGCCAAGTCAAGTGCAAATGGATGTAGAAAAAGGGAAAGAAATGATTCATGGCCGTGTAGTCATCCCCTACATAGGACAAACACTTGAGAGGTGCAGCCTGAGATATCTGAAATCTGTTCCTTCACCTAGCACTAGCCAGTGAAGAAAGCAAAAGTCAGAAGTTAGTCTTTGAAAACAAGGCCTTCCTAAATATTTCTCCTTTGCTTACCCATCTCTGCTGTCTTGATTAAATACAGAGCTTTAAGAAAATAGTCATTCTTTTAAAACTAAAGGCTTCGATTTTTAAGCTCATTTATTTCCCAGTGGAAATAGTTTTTCTGAAAGAGGAAGTGTGTTGATTGCATCGAGACGGATCAGCATCCTGTCCCCATGGTAACAGCATCTTGAATTTTCCAAGTGTTCACCACCTGGTGTTTTGAGGCCCAATAGCCATAGAGTACCACATTATATAATGTGAGAGAAAGAATATACATGCATCGCACATATCAGGACAGTGGGCCCGCGGGTGCAGTTTGGTATCGAGTCAGAATGATGGCCTATGAAATAATAAGAATATAGGTAAATTGCCAATAATAATTATAATAATAATAATACAGTAATGTTTCTTTTAGGAAATATTGGGTAACTCTGCTACCTTAGAAAGTACTCCTTCCAATGACATAGGAATAGACTATGTTTTAATGCTTTTAAGTACATCTTAGGCATCAGGTTTACATGCACATGTGCAAATAGACAGGAACACACATACATGTGTACACACACACACAATTGTTGAGCTCTGAATTTAAACAAAAGTGACAGGAACTGTAACAGCTGTTATTAGTTACTGGAATATTTGAAATGATTACTCTTGTCCTGACTTAATGATAGTCTTTTAAAAAAGATAGAATTAAGAAATAGAATGTCAAAGTCATAAGATATTTGTGTGGGTGGCTGCCTTTCCATGGAAATTGTTCTCTCTCCCAAACTCTTGTCTTAGTAGGTGTCACTAGGGCTTTTAAAAATTAAAATTTAGATTCAAATCAAGCTACATCTGCATGCAGTGATTTTGGGTATATAAATGACAGATTTAATATCTGTCTGTATCTAGGACTTCCATTAGGCTGCCTTGGAACTATGAGAGGATACACCTTTGTTCACTGTGGTCCCTGAATGGCTGCTGTTGCTGCTGAAACTTTAAAGCAATTTTCTATTGTAAAACCCATGGTAATAGAATTCGGGAAGGTGGATCCCTAGGGGGACTGAAGAGGGGATGTGTGTGGGATGCTTTTGGATGAGTCATTGGGCGGGATTGGAGGCCTTCTTCAGATTAGAAACAGGAAACGAGTGGGTTGCTTGGAAAGGCGGACGTGAGCTTTGAACCAAAAAGAGACAGAGGTCTTCCTGGACCCTGGGAGGGATCTGGCATGAGGCAGAGACATTCCCGGGATGATGTCATTTTCCTGGAGGGGATACAGAAAGTATGGAAGCGAGATCCTGATACTAACTGCAAACAGTAGGTTAAGACTTGCCCCCTTATTGGCTGTTGTAAAGAATAAAGAAGTCGGCGTGGGCAACATGCTTTAAAAACTGTAAAGTGATGCACAAAGCTCTGTCCTCTTCATGGGGGCCCTTGGGGGAGGAGTGAGGTAAAAGAGGGTGGGTGGAGTGTTAAAAAAAGAAGACACTGTTGATGTGCATCTCCTGTCTCCAAGCTGCAGAAAAGCTGGCTCCCATAGCGCCTGGATGGCCCGGACCCGAAGAAAGGAATACCGAGGGGAAGAAAGACACAGGGCATCTATGCACCCTCACAGTTGTGCCTCTCAGGTCACTGGGCGCCTGAATGTTGATTGTCTTGGGAGGGAGGGTTTATGCTCAGCAAGGTTTTCCATGCTTGTAATTGGATTCCTTAGATTCTCATTTATAGTCCATCCTACATGGTCTTATATGAGTTTCTATTCTCCATATGCCATTTATTCCTCACCATCCCTCTAGGATGAATATATTTCCCATATCCCATATCCACAATATCAAAATCCAGAAAGCTCTATATTGGAAAGTTCTTTTTGCAATTTTGGTGACAACACCTGACTTGTATTGCCATAAAACTATTAATAAATTTTATTTTCCTCCTTTAGTGAATTATTGATACATTTTTCTGAAGGAATATCAATATGTTTTCTTACTAAGTGCTGCCCCAGATATTATGGGTGTTATGTACAATTCAGTATATGCACTACAGTACTGTCTAAAATAAAAAAATTTTGAAATCTAGTCACAAGGATTTCATGTCAGAGACTGTGGACGTGTATTATCTCCACATTAATGGTTGAAACTGAGGTTCAGTGACGTTAAGTGCCCGGCTTACGGTTACATAACCAGAAAACGATGGATTTCAACTCAGGTACATTGGACTCTGGTGGTTTCTTTTTCAATTGAACTGCAACCAGTTTCAATGAGTTCTTGGTTTTGGGGTCAGGGAATTATTTTGATGCACCACTTGCAAACGAAGAATGAAAGATGCCTTTGAGAGCTGCAGCAACAGGCAGGCACTCCCCACCAATCCATCGCTCACTCTGTAGAAGCAGAGAAACCTTCCGTTGGTCTTTTAGTTGGCAGAAGCCTGTTCATTCCATCCACCTTTCTCTCTAGCATTAGTCCCTGGGTGACGTACTGGCTCCCTGTCATCTCAAACTGAAGGTCTGCTTAGCAACACGAAAAAAGCATGGTGAGGGCAAAGCAAGTTCCACACACCATCCCTGGCCCTCAGTACATGAAGTCTGAACTCTGTAAGCACCTCACTCTTTCCAGACCTCGGGTCTGCATCCTGGTCTGTTTCTACGTTCTGTGTTCCTTTTACACACTCTGGGAAGGAATGTTATCTGGTGCCGTCTCCGCTTTTAAAGGGCTGACATCTCCTTTTCTCTCAGTCCTCTGCCTAATCTTGGTTGATCAGGGGATAGAGTTAATTTGGTGGTGCATAGTCAGCATTACACGATTATGGTTATATTTATTTTAGAAATGGAAAAGTCAGTAAGGCAGACCTCATCTGTCTTAGTCAGCTCAGGCTGCCCTAACAAAATACCGTAGACTGTGTAGTTTAAACGGCAGACATTTCTCACAGTTCTGGTGGCTGGGAAGACCAAGATCAAGGTGTGGGCACCTTCTTGGTGAGGGTCCTCTTCCTGGCTTTTGTAAGTCCCATGGCTGCCTTCTTGCTGTGTGCTCATGTGGTGGAGAGAGAAAGATCTGGTCTCTCTCTTCTTCTTCTTTGAAGGACACTAATCCTGTCACGGGGTCCCTACCCTCATGACCTCTTCTGCACCTAATGACCTCCAAAGCCCCACCTCCAAATACCATTACATTGGGACTCAGGGCTTCCACATATGAATTTGGAGGGACAGAATTCAGGCCGGGACATCATCTGTTTAATACAATCACATTCTTTTACTATTTAAAAATGCTACATAGGTGTACACGTAATACTAGATTAGGAATCAGAAAATTAGGTTCTGGTTCTTGCTTTGCTATTAGGAAAAAAATACTTGATCTTGGGACTTCTGTTTCATCATATCTAAAGAATGGAGTGGAATGAAATGATTTCCATATAATACCGCCATTTAAATAACTTTGTCAAGAATCCTAACACTGTGTTATACATGTATAAGAGAGCAGCGCAGAAGTAATCTTATCTCTGAAGCACGCTTCAAAGGCTTTTTTGTAACTTCACTTTTTCTTACTAGTTAGTGATTTACCCATCTTTTCTGAGTTGCTACAAGGAAACATTTTCCTAGTTTCACAGATCTTGGAGTCATTTTTTTCTGCTTCTGCTTGATGAATATTTGTATCATAGATAATGTTTGCCCTCTTATCTCTTTTTTATTTTTTGTGAGGAAGATCAGCCCTGAGCTAACATCCGTGCTAATCCTCCTCTTTTTGCTGAGGAAGACCGGCTCTGAGCTAACATCTATTGCCAATCCTCCTCATTTTTTTTCCCCAAAGCCCCAGTAGATAGTTGTGTGTCATAGTTGCACATCCTTCTAGTCGGTGTATGTGGGACGCGGCCTCAGCATGGCCGGAGAAGCGGTGCGTCGGTGCGCGCCCGGGATCCGAACCGGGGCCGCCAGTAGCGGAGGGCACGCACTTAACTGCTAAGCCACGGGGCCGGCCCTCTTATCTCTTTTCTAGTTTTCCTAATGTTCTCGTTTTCTTATTGCTCCCTTTTTAGGTAGCTCTGACTTTGCAGTTGGGGGGAGAATTGATAGAGATAGCACAGTGGTTATAGAGGTTAGAAATAAGTGAGATGAAAATCCTATTTTTTTAAATCCTATTTTATAGAATATAATTTCTATACAATTCGTAGTTTCAAAATTAAACATTGACATGGTCCCCTTTGAAAACTAAAAAAGGTATAAAATCCCTGGTGCATGTGTTTTTAAGGATTCTTTCATAGTGGCCAAAAATCATGCAAGATATTAAAAATTATTTTTGCTAAAAGATTTTTCTAAAGCAGCCCTGAATATGTCATTTCAAAATGTATAAAAAAATAACACTGTCACCTATTCAGGTTGAGTGTGACTTTGTCCTTTGTCTTTTCTGTCACACTAGCCTGCTATCTTTTGCTTTAACAGCCCACTTTTCAGAGATGCCATTGTATAGGTTTCAGGGGGCTGTCAGCTCTCCTTCCCCAGATGCTCTGGGTCCGCTCCAGGCCTCCAGATGCCTCTCATGGAGGCAGCTCCCAGAGTCGATAACTCTGAAGAGGCTGCTGATCCCAGGACAGATGACAAGATGTGCTGAGCCTGTGGGACAGACGTGGCAGGATGTTACTAATAAAAGACAGCCCTGCTGCCAAGGACGGGGAAGGAAGCAGATGTGAGGGCAAGATTCAGGTGACAACCTGGCCATTACAGAGAAGCAGGATGTTACAGAGGAGAGAGAAAAGTAAGATGGCATTTGGCGGTATGTGTAGAAGCGAGACCTGAGTGTGGGCGGTGGAAGTTGTGGCTTTCAAAGATTTCTGACCTTCTACCTGCCAGCTTGGAATTAGATTTCTTGATGGAGGGGAAGGAGGAGGGAAGAGGTGAAAAAGGCAGATGCCAAGAGAGATTATTGACCTGGCAACCAGACAAAAGGATGCTGTGGCTGGCACCTGAGGCAGAGAGGGGCAGAGCAGTGTAGCTCTGTAGGTCTAACCCAAAGGGCTGAGTGCTAGAGTTTCAGCTGCTAGAGAGTGGCCTGAGGGGGCCTCTTCTGTCTACAGGAGAAAATAGTTAGTAGAGAAATAAAAGAAAAAAAAGTGAAATTTGATATCCTTGGATAGATTTTTGGGATTGGCATTCAGAAGCGTATTCAGCTGCCTTTCTCCTATCTGAGAAGCATGACCTCTTGTAGCCATATTGATAATGCCCTTTTTCTTTTAAATCCCAGCCATTTGGCCACATTTCCAATTCCCAGACTGAGGTGTGATTTGACTACAGGCCTCTCTATTCCCCAGCAGTGAATACTAAGTGACTTTTCCAAATGTTGGCCCAGAACAGTATCATTTGCTGGGAGACGGACTCACTGACTCCATTAGAACTGTTTCGCTGCCACAGCAATCAGGAAACTTGAACTGTAGCAGCATCCTTGCAGAGTTCTGCTCTCCGCTGTCACTGAGCGTTTCTGTTGCACCGCCCTGTATCACCATTTGCCACTAGATGTCGCTGTTACTTGTGCCTTTGTGTGACAGAATCCAAGAGCATCAGCCTGCCCTTTTTGGCAGGGGGGAAAATCCTCAGAAGGGGAGGATAAGGCTGTCTATGCGGATTTCAACATAAAGACCTCTTTACAAGACATTTTCATCGAAAAACAGACACTCCATATGTTGTGTTATTTGGTTGCTATTTCTCTGTTCTTGAAAGGGAGAGCCTGAATTAAATGCATTTCTCCCACCTCTATCCTTACTAATTCTCAATTCTCCCCTGTAATGTAGTTTTCAGCTCTATAATGTTAGGACTATTTGTTAATAAATTTGGAAAATCACCGTACTGTGGGTATTCAGAATCGATCTATAGACACCAAATGCTTCTCTTCTAATTTCTTCCCAATCTCAGAGAACTTCAAAACGCAGCCTCTAATTTCCTTAGGAAAAAATGATGCAACACTAAACTTAACCAGGAAAAGAATCCTCTGAGAGCACAGCGAGCGAGAGTTAGGGATTCCATCTTCATGACTACCCTCCGATATGCCCTCGACCCCAAGGGACAGATGCTGTCTGAGTCTCAGGTTGTTTGAGTGGTAGTGTTAGACACACAAATCATTTGTGTTCCTGCTAAATTTCCTTTCCTTTTATTAAATATTGGATACAAGTATATCTTTTAAGATGTAGTCATTAATATACACTACAGCATTATTTAAGCATGAAATTAGATGACAACCAATTAATAATGCATTTATAAAATTGTTTTTTGAAAATAGATTATAGTATGTTAAGTGAAGATGTCAACGGAAGTTCACTATAGCAAGTGATAACCAATAATAAGTAATAACAAGATAATAACATTAATGGAAAAAAACTCCTTACAAAATGCATCTTAAAAAGCGAATTAAGGCCATACTTGAGTTGGAGGTGCAAACATGAATTAAATTGTTCTTTTTTGAACTTCATCTCTCACCATTTAATAGTGTGTCTTTAACTGTTGCCTGCCCCTAACAGTTACTAAGCTGATCAACCTCCAGACTAGGACCACCAGTCTTCTGTCTCTCCAGCTGCGATGCCACACGATTTATAGATTACTCTGCACTCTAACTTTATCCCTTAGAGCTAACTCTCAGCTATGGGCCAAATACCAACTAACTCTGACTTGGGTTGGGATAATGGTTCCTGGGGTGAAGTTGCCATAGACAGTTTTGATGTCACTTCAAGAATATTTGGGGTCTGATTCTCTCCTCCCCTCTCAACTCTCCCCATTTTTCCCATCCCTCCCCTCCTCCTTCCTTCACTTCTCTTTTCTCATCTAGTCCTTTCTCTCCCCTCCTGCCTTCTCTTTATTTTCCAGATGTGGATACTTCAATTTATTGTCGAATTGTCTTAGAGAAAGAATCATGACTGTGTCTGTGTTGGTTTCCTATGACTTCTGTAGCAAATTACCACAAACTTGGTGGCTTAAAACAACATGCGTTTCTTCTCGTACAGCCCTGGAGCTCAGAAGTCTGGAACCAGTTTCTTGGGCTGAAACTAAGGTTCTTAATTTCTGGGCTGTGCTCCCTCCAGGCCCGAGAGGCTCTGTTTCCTTGCCTTTTTCTGGTTTCAGAGCTGCATTCTTGCAGTCTTTATGGCTCCAGGGCCTCTTCCTTCAAAGCCAGCAGTATAGCGTCTTCAAGTCTCTCTCTGCTGAGGTTATGACATTGTCTTCTCTCTTCTGTGTCAGATCTCCTTTTGCCTTTCCTGTGGACAATTCTGATCACACTTGAGCCCCATCCAGATAGCCCAGGTTAATATCCCCATCTCAAGATCCTTACATCTGCAAGGTCCCTTTTGCCATATAAGGTAACATTACAGGTTTCGGGGATTAGGACTTGGATGCCTTTGGGGGCCGTTGTTCAGTCAACCACAGCTTCCTAGCAATTTACTCAGTCCCCCTAAATTTCAGTTTCCTTGCCTAATAGTGTAATTGTGAGGATTTAATGAAAAAATGCTTGCAGAGTGCTTCGCATAGTGCCTGGCAAAGAGTGAGTCGAGTTTAAATGAAAACCATTTAAGTGCTAATAAATACCATTCCTACTATTAGGTATAATTACCTTAAACAGCATCTAATTCTTCATCCCCCATTCACCTTTATAGTGCTTCAATCTAGTTTCTCTTCTCACTACTGTATCAAAACATTTATTTCAAAGTCACCAGTCTCCTTCAGCTGGTCATATTCAATGACCAATTCGTGGGCTTCATTTCAGCATTTGATACAGTCGGCCACTCAGTTTAGCTAGAAACACTCTCCTTACTTGTTGCATCTTGCATTTTCTGGGTTTCCGCCTTCCTCACTGGATATTTCTCCTCCGTTTCCTTTGCCGTCTTCTAATTCTTTAATCCATCACAAAATGTCGGTATTCCTCAGAACGCCGTCTTGAGTGCTCTTCGTCTGTCTTTACATGAGGTGAGGAGCAGCATGGTGTGTCTGATGGTCTTACAGAAGATAGAGGGGCAGGATCCAGATGGCAAGGGAGGGGAAGGGATGCGATGTGGCCGGAGTGGGGTTCTGGGTCAGGATTTGCAGTGATTGGAAGACCTTTGTATAAGGATCTAGGCGTTAATCTTAAGCACGGTGGGATGCCACGGGAGGCTGTGACACTGGTGTGTAGGGTGGATGTTGGCAGTGAGTGCCTGAGTTCTTCCGTCTCTGTGATATCCACAGCTGATGACCTTCTCCTTCCTGAGAGCTGCTGCACTGCTGAGCCAGCATACTGCCTGATGGTTCTGGGCTTGGATAAAAGAGCAGGAGGGAAATAGATAGATAGAGCTGTGAGTGTAATGACAGAGGTTCCACCCTCTTCCCTATGTGTAGTAAGGATATGTGAGTTTCCTACGTGTTGGCAAAATACCCCTAATTGTGGCTGTGATCTAGGCAGTGTTGTATGTATCCTTCTGAGTGAGGGACCCTAGCTGTGGCTGGTATTGTGGTGAGAAAGAATAGACTAGGCTTCAACCTGATCTCCCAGGACTGTGCAGGGGGAGGCCCAAGGTGCCCTCCTAGGAACCTATAAAGAACCAACAGTTGGATATCTCTTTCAAAGGTGGACTTGATAAGCAGTCAGTGTTCAACAGAGAAATGGCAACAACTAAAAGAAAGAGAATGGTGGATTTGTCACCAGGCATTATAGTCACTCAGGGGACCAGATGTCTCCTCGCCTCCCCTTACTGCCTCTGCAGCTTAGATGGAGGGTACTGTCTGTGGAGACCACACCCCTCCTCCCCACCCCCAAACACTTCCAGTCAGAAGTGTGTCCTGCTTTTGTGGAAGAGGGAGACTTGTAAGTAAGATATGAGATAATCTCTGGGTGGCCCGGTGGCATAGCAGTTAAGTGTCCACGCTCCGCTTCGGCGGCCCAGGTTGGGATCCCAGGCGCGCACCAACGCACAGCTTGTCAGGCCATGCTGTGGCGGTGTCCCATATAAAGTAGAGGAAGATGGGCACAGATGTTAGCCCAGGGCCAGTCTTCCTCAGCAAAAAGAGGAGGATTGGCAGATGTTAGCTCAGGGGTGATCTTCCTTGCACACACACACACACAAAAGATATGAGATAATCTTAACCAAAACTGAAGAAATGTTGTAAAGGTGGGCTGAGAGATCTTTAAGGAGCTTGTATCTAGGTGGAAAGAGGGTTGAGAGGGGACATTTGATAGGTATTATTTGGGAAAATGGTAAAACGATTCCAGGTTTATAGTTCAATGAGTTGAGACTCCTTAATTAAACCAGGTAAACATATATTATTTAATTTTATTATTATTTTGATCTGCATATCAAACGTTTGAGTTAAATGTTCCTCTTCGCACACTGCAGATGGTCAGATGAGGTTTCCTGTGGTCAAGTGACTGGCCCAAGGGCACACGCGAGCATGATGCAGATCGGGGTTTAGCACCCTCGTCTCCCTGGCTTGGAAGCCTGTGCTCTTCCTAACCTGTTGTGCGGCTCCATACACCACACTGTTAAGTTGGTTTCATGGCAGTGGCAAGTTTAAATAGAGTTACAAATAAATAACTGTTAGTGACATCACAGTCCCCCACGGATCAAACCACCTAAGGTTGCAGAGGGTAGAATGAGGCAAACAACTGACTAAATCTGGCATAAGGACAGTTCCAGTTTTGAAGTTAGATTCTGCTGAGACTACACGAAGAACTATGGTACTTCTTCATTTGTTCTCTACCAGATAAACCTGGATTATTTTTCTTTAATTATTTAATTTTTTTGTGAGGAAGATTGGCCCTGAGCTAACCTGTTGCCAATCCTCCTCTTTTTTGCTGAGAAAGATTGGCTCTGAGCTAACATCTGTGCCATCTTCCTCTATTTTGTACGTGGGACGCTGCCACAGCATGGCTTGATGAGTGGTATGTCGGTCTGTGCCTGGGATTCGAACCTGCGAACCCCAGGCCACGGAAGTAGAGCATGCAAACTTAACCACTATTCCACTGGGCTGGCCCCATAACCTGGATTATTTTAACCATAGCACATGATTATTTATTTTTGTAATGTCAATTCCACATACACTGTCTCTCTTCCCACCGCCACCCCCCTCCCACCTTTAGAATATCAGCTCAATGACCTTGTTTGTCTTCTTTTCTGATGTTTTTCCAGCAAGGTAGAACCACGGCTTGACACATAACAGGCCCTCCATAAATATTTTTTGAGTGAATGAGGACGTGATATATAAGTTACCACCTAAATTCTACCTTAGAGAATTAGAGGCAAAAAAGGAGGAGAAAAAGGAGGATGTTGTGGACTGAATATTTGTGTCCCCTCAAAGTCATATGTTGAAATACCCTGCCCATCATGTGATGGTGTTAGGAGGTTGGGCCTTTGGGAGGTAATTAGGATTAGATAAGGTCATGAGGGTAGAGCCCTCATGAATAGATTAGTGCCCTAATAAGAGTCATGAGAGAGCTTGGTGTGCCTCTCTGTTCTACCTGTAAAGATATAACTCAAAGTCAACTGTCTGCAACCCAGAAAAGGGTCCTCACCAGAACTCGACCATGCTGGCACCCTGATCTCAGACTTCCAGCCTCCAGACCTGTGATAAAGAAATTTTTGTTGTTTATAAGCTATCTATGGTAGTTTATTGTAGCAGCCTGTACAGACTGAGACAGAGGAGGAAGAGGGGAAACTAAGTACAGATCCCATCTGGTTATTCAAGAGTCAATAGATAAAGGTTGCACAAGCATGTCAATACTGGCAAAGTAGTGATAATATACTAGGTCACCTGTTAGCTTAGTTAACAGTTAACTGTTAGCTCCCAAGAAAAAGTGCCATATCTCTTTTATTCATTGTTATACTCCCTAGCACTGAGCATTTATTTAACATTTATATAATGCTACAATAAATGTTTGTTGAGTGAATGTTGAGTGAGTGAAGGAAAAAGAAACAGGTGCTATATAACATCATTGTTAAGAGAGAGGACTGTGGGGCCAGACTTCCCTTAGTTCAAATGCTTTCCTAGGTGTATGACTTGGCCAAGTCACTAGTCTCTCTGTGCTAAGCTTCTTGACCTGTAAAGTGAGGGTCCTAAGTACCAACCTCACAGGGTGGTTTGAGGATGAACTATTTTAAATAGGTGAATATATGTAAACCTTCCTGGCACATAGCAAGCCCTCTGCATTAGTTGTTATTAGAGGAGGGGAGACAGGTGCAGACCAGTGTCATGTGGACCCAGAGAAGGGGGTTTGGGCCGGGAAGGGGTCCTGGCCATGGAACTGACAAGCCTGGGTGAGAGGGCAGCCACATGGCAAGTGCAGACCCAGGGGCTGCCCCCGGGGCAGGGGATGGGACAGGGGACAGTAGCTAAATCACAGAGACAGCCTGGAAAAGGGGACAGTGGGCATTCTGTCTGAAAGACAGACTCCAGGAAGGGTGTTATCAAATGGAGGCGCCATCAAAGACGATGCAGCCATCGCCTAACTTCGCCTGTGGCTTGCAGGGGGCTGTCTGTTATTGGCAGGGACACAGCTGCGCCTGAGTTTGGCAGAGACTCATGAAACTGATATTTTGGAATTTGTTTTTCTCCATGAAAAAAACTTGATTAACAGTTGTAAGCGAGGAGAAATGTGCAGGCTTGCAGACCTGTGGTTTGCAAATTGCTTATAATTCTCATATTACTGTCTGCCACCAAAATACCTCAGCCTGACAAGATCAGAGCTACTGTCATCTTTTTACATTTAATTTTAATTTACACGAAATAATGTTCTTCGTGCTCCATTTCTTCCGGTTCTTTTCTTCTCCTCCCCTGTTCGTTTTTCCTTATCACTTCAAAGTTACTCCTTTCAGCAATGTCATCTTTTGCTGTCACATGCTTCACCTTTATACATCTAATAAACGCATTATTTTCATTTCAGGTTTATGTCTTCTGTGGTCGCACTGCTTAGCTGTGGAATTAAGCTTAGGAAAAAATAATAAGCTGACTATATAATAGAGACTATTTCACTTTTGTTAACAATCATTTTGGCTGACTTTTCCTTATTTTGGAAACTTTTGTTTTGAATTTAATTTAGAAAATCAAAGAGCACTAGAGAACTCCTGAATGACTCCCTCCCCCATTCCTTTCTGCCTGTCTTTCTCTCCTCTCTCTCTTTTTCCATGACTTTACAATATACCAATAACATGAATTTTTTTTTCTTTTTTGGGGGGGTCTTGGTTTGTATATTTTCTAAACCTTGGATCTTCTACTAACAGATTTGCAAACAGTTTTCTTTACAAAAATGTTTACTGTGACAGAAGACTCTGCACTGGGAAGTAAGTTTACCATAAGACCATTTCCCCTACTTGAGAAAGATGTACAACGTGCCACCTTAGGGAAAGGCATTTACTTTGTTTCTTAGCTCAACAAGTATGCATTTACTAGCTACTGCTTTTAGAGAATACATACTGTCCTGGATGAATCATAAACTTGCTCTAATTTGGTAATTCTTCATGCTTTCATGTGCTTGCACTGGAGCTACACGTTTTATCATCATTTATTGCCTTCATAATTGTTCTGCTTTGGAATATGGAAACACCCAGTGCTCTGATTTCTTCTTTCTAGTAAATTCACGTCAGCTTTGCCTTTCATTTCAACTTTAACCTCTAACCAAAGGCCACTACATTCCTAATATCACATGTTGAAAGTTCTAACTGAAAGACTTTACTTTTGCTAACTCATTTTTTTTCCCCAAGAGATGATGACTACTATTCATTTGAATTATTGCATCCATTTTAGAAAAGGAACGAATTATTCTTTATTTAGCAGGGAATATCCTGTGACTGATATAGTTGGATACATGCAAAAATGTATGAGTGGTAGTGAGGAGATCATTTTCTCCAACAAAATATAATTTCAACAGTGATTTAGATGGAACACAAAGCAGTGCTCATGAATATGGTTGCTTTTATAGAAAATGCAGATATCTTACTTCTACCATTGATATTCCTGAGTGCCTTTCACGTAGCAGCTTCTCAGTCAATGTTTCTTGATATTAACAGTTTTCTAATCCTGACTTCTGTAATGGCTCTTGAAAGATTTACATAGTGTTTAGCAATGTATGTGTGTACATTGATATGGACCTCATGTTTTCTAAGGTGATATCATAGCTGGTGACCTGGATAATTGTGTTAGATGTGGCCCCAAAAGACTATGGCTCCATCAACACTCCTCTCCCTGCTGTGTAAGGATCTGTTTCTGTGCCCTGGCTTGCAATCCTTCCTTCAATTACAAAGCTTTGCTTCTTTCTTTCAGGGCACATGCCTTGCTGCACTGTAGGATGTTTTGTGACAATTATAAATTTACTTCTGAATTTTCTGTATTAGAGATTCCACTTCAGTGCACTAAAACTGGCTTCAATTTTTCTTTTTTTTAAATATCATATATTCTGTGTATGCTACCCATTCCAGCATGAATGCTCAGAGGATAACAATTTTTCCGTGTTATTGACTTTGGTGAACCTCATTGCTGCTGTGAAAGGGAATTACAGAAAACAAAATACTTTCAACATTTGAGCAGAAAAGAGGACTCTAGATAGAAGCCTGGTATGGGAGTAGCGATGATCGCTACCTCCATTGATTCATTGATTCCTTCAATCAAAATCTTTAAATAAGCCTTTATTAATTGCCTATTATCAATCAGGTCTTCTTCCTGGGCCTTTGTTTTCCTTTCATATCTGCTTTTTTAAAAATATCTTTTATTTTACAATTTAAACAGGATTTTGTTTGATTTGGGCCACATAGTTTACATGATTGACAGTTGTGGTTAGAATGGGTTTCGGTGATGCCCAGTGGGACATCAGTAGGGGTCTAGTTGTCACAGCTGTGAGACGGTAACTGCAGCATCCTTCCTTTTGGACTTCCCAATTGGTTGGTGCTCAACTGAATGTTGATGCCCGGTTCTATCAATTCCTGGAGGCGTGCTGCACCTGGACTAGCTGCTCCATCTGGTTATTCACAGCTTCATTGCAGTGTGAGATGTCTGTTTCACCCCCGACTCCACAATCCTATGATTCTGAGAACAAATCTTCAAAATGACTGTCAACTTCTAGTTATATATGATAGAAACTTTTGAAACCTGATACGGACTGCTGACTTATTTGTTTTCCTTAGGCAAATTACCATTTCAGAATAATATGCATCATCTAAAAAGTATGTCATAATTAGATGTAAAGTATCTTTAAGGTAAATTCCAGTAGCAGAGTCATCAGCATATATTGAAGCTTCTGGATGACTCATATAGTATGTTTTGCTGATGCTTACAGATTAGCCCATGCTAAACTTCAGGACTATATAGGACTAGGACCAATGTGTAGCGCTTCACTCCTTTGGTAATGAGGGAATTCATTAACCAAGAAACCATTGTTTCTGAACAAAGATACTTCTAATGTATTAAAACACTGCCAATTCTCTCATGTTCTTTCCTTAATGTTCCATTGCAGAGAATGTCAAGTCACCTGGCTTCAGCTCTGCTTCTCTTTTATTTGCTCTGGCCGACCACTGTGCTCTCCTCATTCCTTCCAGAGGGAACCATGCTGACACATATGTGAGTAGAAAATGAGAAGCTGAATCTAAAGGTACATCTATGTCAATAGTATTAGTAGGAGATATTTCGTTCACAGTCCCAAACTTCTGATAGTAGCAGGACACTGAGTCTACTTTCATATAAATTCCAGTGAGATTTAGGCCAGAGCTGTGCTTCTCAAACTGTAATGTTCATATGGATCACTTGCAGACCTTGTGAAAATGCAGATTGTAATTTAATAGGTCTGGGATGAGGGCCTAAGATTCTTCATTGTTACAAGTTCAGCACTCGAACCAGGCTTAGAGGAGCAGAACACTTTTGATTTTAAATGCAGGCCCTAAGTGTTATTGGTTCTAGATAAAAATGATATTCTTGGATTTCCATGTAGAGGAAATGAACCCAAAGAGAAGGCCTTAACACTCACATTTTCATGCTGAGTGGACCCATTCAAAATTCTAGGAGTTCTAGAATTCAACCCAGGATTCTAGGAGTACTAAACCCTTCATTCTGAAGGGTGCTGAACTTGCCCTGGGCCTGAAAATGTTGTACAGTTTCTAAAGTCCTATGGAATTGTTGTACAGAGGCAGCTTGGAGGGATGGGAAAGCAGAGTGTCTGGACTCAGCAGCTCTGAGTTTGAGCCCAGCGTCGCCTCTGCTTGGCTCCATGAGCTTGAACAAGTCACGCGTCCTCTTTCAAGTTCCACTTCCTTGTGTATAAATTGGCAACCACAGTAAAATACAACTTTATAGGGATGCTTGGATATCAAACATGAGAATACGTATGAAAGTGTTTTGTGAATGTCAAGTGCTATGCAGATATTAGTTGAGGAGCTGATAACCTAGCAGTGACGATTTACACTCGTGTCAGAACACTTATGTTGCTTGAGATCCTTTTGTTGTGTGTTTATTAGCAGCGAACATTTTGACCAAGAGCACGGTATTTCATTGTTTCCCCTGGGTGTCACTTGCATGCAGTCATTGGTTATAATTCTACAGCTAAAAAACACCATTATTTTTCCGTTAAAACATCAGTATTATCATTCCCACCCCGATATGTTTCAGAGAAGGGGAAGTGATGAATAGCATGTATGAGAATTGGTCTAGGACTCTGCTTGGAAAAACTAATTCGTGTCCTGTGGCCTTTGTGGACGGTATCCTGAGTTAACCACAACTTCTGAGAATTGCTTACTCAGCACAGAGGCGCGCTTGGTTTGAGGAGAACATGCTGTCTTCAACACCTAGGGACAAAGTCGGCCTGCAAGCAGCTCGCATTTTAATCGATTTCTTGGTGAGCATTGACTTTATTAAATTTTAGAGAAAATGCCCTATGGCATCTGTCGTAAGTGATAAGTGACAGGAAAGACGTTAAAGGTTGAGTGAACACTTAGGAATTCTGTATCAGCAGGCATTTATTGAATGTCCCCTGGATGAGAATAATAATGCTTTCATTTATAACTTGCAAGTCATTTCCACAAATTCTATTTATGACATAATTTTCATTGAGTCTGTTCCCTCTTCTGATGTAAAAACCTGTCTTTGTGGGGCTTTGATTCATCATTATACATGTTACAGACCACAGCACAATTTCCATTTCAGGGCGGCAGAGTACGCCTGTGAGGGAGGAAGTCAAGAAGGAGGGGAGGAAGAGAAAGAAGGAGGAAAGAGAATAGGAAACACACAAGTGCTGTTTTGTTTTTCCAGAAAACTCACTCTGAGGTAATGCCCCAGAAGAGAAGAAATGGTTTCGAACCACTAAATCTATCAGACATTGTGCCGGGCTTTTTGGAGTTGATATCTCCCTTAATTTGTCAAAATGCACATCTTTGCAGGAACTAAAAAGCTCCATAGCTGCTTTGGTGTGTGTGTAGTTTGATTTAGGCCCACTTTCTGCTTTTCTTTCTAGACTCTCTCTGATTCTCTTTCAACCTTGGCCATGTCTTTTCACGCCTGTCGTTCTCTTCTATAGGTAGAATATTCTGAGGGTTTGTCATTAAAGTTTAAGTTATATTCAGCATCTAAGGCCTTTCTTTTAAGACAGTGCTTTGAACAAGGTAGGTGACACTTTCCGTGGACATCTTATTTAGAGGGTCTCCCCATTGCTGAGGAGGCCGCGCCTGGGACCATTAGACTCATCACCTCGCCGCACAGACTCGTCGGTTGACCACGTGGTGCCTGGTGAGGCTCCCTTCACTGCAGGCTGCTTCAGCTCGAGCCCTGTGGTGCTTGCATTCATTGGAAGACTAGTTCAGAGTAAGTAGAGACAGGCCAGAGAAATTTCTAAAAGTTCTAAATTAAGGGATATTTAGAGAAAACTGAAATTCTGTTTTTCAGAAATATATGGGACATATTGTATCGGATCCAACTAGTAAATATGCATCTACTCATGGAGAACTTAGAAAGAAATAATGAAATGAAACAATCTGCTATAAACTGGTGAATAAACAGAACTTTTCTAAATGTTTGATGCTTGTGTTCCGCCATTTATATATAACATAATTTATGTTTAATCACACCCGAAGCCTTGCCAAGTAGTAGTCCCACAGGAATTACTCTAATGAATACACAAGCATCTCCTGTATTGAGCATATTAATTGCTTATATGCAAATGATTTTAAGTACTTGAGCAGTTTGACTTAAGAAGGATAAACATTATCTCTGTAATCTTGTATATAATATTCATTTGCTTAGCAAACCCTTTTCTGATGGGTTATATAAAAGCAAACTTTATAGTCAACTGAATGCAAATTATCCTGAGTTTGGAAAAACAAATTAATGAGGTTTTGTGATCTTAGGTTCCAGACCTCTCTACCACCTGATTCAATACGGCACAATAATATAGCCTAAGTTGGTATGAATGACTCATAGTTTTACACTGACTTTCAGTTTTTATTTTTCTGTATTATTTTTTAAAGGAGTCCCTAAGTAATTCTGAAAAATAGAATTTGCATTAGTATTCCGGAGCTAGACATCAAGCAACTTAATTTACCTGTATGAATGGCAACACCTTCATCCTCTTGACATTATTTACATAAATGGATCTTCTAATACTTTTGTTGTCCAAAGACAAACTTGGTGATATTTCTCTAGAATCTCAAGATATCACCCATCTATTTTAGGTGTTAATTCTTAAGGATGAAAAAGTAGAATTACAAATCTCAGCGTTGACAGGACCTTGAAGACTAGCTTGTGAAAACCAATATTTGATACACAAATCATAATTTCCAGAAAATCTTTTTTTTTTTTTAAGATTTTATTTATTTATTTTTCCCCCCAAAGCCCCAGTAGATAGTTGCATGTCATAGCTGCACATCCTTCTAGTTGCTGTACGTTGGACCGCGGCCCCAGCATGGCCAGAGAGGCGGTGCGTTGGTGTGCGCCCGGGATCCGAACCTGGGCCGCCAGCAGCGGAGCGTGAGCACTTAACTTCTAAGCCATGGGGCTGGCCTCAGAAAATCTTTTGTTTGTAAAGTTTTCCTAGTGGAATGAGAGGAATTTTCAAAAGTAGAACCAGGCAAATACTCACGCACCTTAATTCATCATAACCAGAGACATATACACTCATAACAATCAAATGCTAAAATAATTTATTGTTAGACCCAAGTAAACGTATCATAATTAATTTGAACCACACACATATGCATACCTGTACCTGAGAAACAGGACTTTAATTCTGATCACAGGGGCACCAGTTGACACAAGAGAGGGAAAGAGGTCCTTTCAGAATCCGTCTGAAAATTTTCAGGAATCTGTCTAAAACTCTCTGATTCTGCTTTCTGTTTGTTCATATCCACAGATATGCGACCTTCTGGATTTTAGACTTGAGCAAAATTTCCTATGGAAAAACTTGTCAGGATATATCTTAATTCCAGGGAAGTTTAACCTATTGGCATATTTCCTGAAGTGTATTCTGCATAATACTGGTTAAACAAAATATTTATAAGTAGGCCTTGCAATCTTTTTTCATGTAAATTAAGGGAATTCTGAGTACATTTATTCGTTCATTGAACAAAATATTTATTACCTACTGTCTGGTGGACACAATACGTGATGCTGTAGATATAATGATGGGCAAAATGGACATGATTGCTGCCTCATGTTGCTGATGGCCTAGTAAGGAAAACAAACGTTAATTGCTATGGTCTGAATGTTAGTGTCCCCCCAAAATTCGTATGTTGTAATCCTAATGCCCAATGTGATGGTATTATAAGGTGGGGCCTTTAGAGATGATTGGGTCATGAAAGTGGAACCTTTATGTATGGGAATAGTGTTCTTATAAAAGGGATTCCATAGAGATCCCTAGCCCCTTCCACCGTGTAAGGACAGGCGAGGGGATGCTGGCTATGAAGAGGGAAGAGCGTCCTCACTGATCATGCTGATACCTTGATCTTGGACTTCCAGCCTCCAGGACTGTGAGAAATAAATTTGTGTTGTATATAGGCCACTCAGTCTATTTTGTTATAGCAGTCCAAATGGACTAAGACATTAATCAATTAACTACACAAATATATAATATAGAACTGGGATAATTGTAATGAGTAAAAAGAATAGGACACTATAGTAGACTATTCTCTTGTATAGTTTTGGAGTGTTTGGGGGCTAGAGAAGACTTCCCAGGAGAAGGAGGAAGTCAGAGCAATGCAGGAATGGAGCAGCCTGTACAAAGTGCTGGAGAGAAACAGAAACACGACATTTGAGGAATTTGAAGGTCATTGTAGCAGAAGCACACACAGGGAGGTTGGTGGGGTAAGCACAGGCCAGAATGAACAAAGCATCAATGATTGCTTAAAAGACCATTTTTGAAGGAGAGTGACATGACCAGATTTTCATTTTAAAGCAACACTTTGGTTGCAGTATGGAGATTAGAGTAGATGGGGGGTGGTGTGAACTGAATTGTGACCCCCCGGCCCCAATTTACATGTTGAAAACCTACCCCTGATGTGACTGTGGTTGGAGATAGGGCCATTGGGAGGTAATAAAGGTTTAGTGAGGTCATAAGGGTGGGGCCATAAGGATGACCTCAGATTATCAATCTGATAGGGCTGATGTCTTTATAAGAAGAGGGAAGAGACACCAGAATTTTCTCTTTCTCTTAGCCTGTGTACAGAGAAGAGGCCACGTGAGGCCACAGTGAGAAGCCAGCCATTTGCAAGTCAGGAAGAGAGGTCTTACCAGAAACCAGGTTTGCCAGCACCTTGATCATGGACTTTTAGCCTCCAGAACAGTGAGAAAATAAATTTCTGTTGTTTAAGCCCCCCGGTCTGTGGTATTTTGTTATGCAGCCCTATAGAGTCTGTGTGCCAGCTGCTGGTCTATCAGCACATTTTTACTCATTCTCCTTCCCTGCCACTTGATATCACTAACTTTTAATTTTATTTAACAAAGCATTCTTTGGACACATGATGGCCAGTGCACTTGCCAGTTGTGGGAATGAGATGGAGAAGGATTCAAGATGGGTAATTCACAGTCTCTCAGAGTTCCTCAGTGAGCACCGCCAATGTCCTTTAGAGCGCCTGGCAGGAGCTGAGGCTGAATGCCCCATCTGGAGCTGGAACACCCTCTGCCTTCCAGGCCGTTCCTGCACACTATATTCAGATGGAGTGAATGAGCAACACACCTGTCTTGAAGTTCTTTTCTCCCTACACAAGTTGTTGACTGTCTCTCAGAGTTAAACCACTCCTGAGGTTGAATCTTGTCTTGAAAACGTAGAATATATCTCCCTTGGGTTGGTCTACACCAAGTTTTCAAAGTTACTGCCTGGAAGCTCAAGTCAATTGAGCACTGGGGGCTTAGAATTTAGATAAGTAGAATCACATAAATAATAATGAATTCTCCTTAGTGTTTTTGGCATATATATTATCATACTGTATGCAACATTCTACAACTGGCTTTTCCATTCAACATATATTCTGGAAATTTATTCATCTAACTATATGTAAATGTTCCCATTTTTTTAAACTATTGTATAATATTCTGCGGTATGAATACAGCAAGATATATGTAGCCATTCAACAATACTCAGCTAGATTTAAAAAAACCCACTACGTACCAGGTAGTATTAGTAGGAGATATAGGAAGAGGAAGATCAAATACAAGAATTGAATGATTCTGCCTACTCTTTGCCCAAAAGGTTATATGGACTACAAAAAGGTTAGTTTATTCATATTAATAACCTTCTCTTTCTATTTATTTTGAGAGATAAATGATCAGCTAAACGAATATCTAGAAAAACTTTTTGTGCCAAATTTCATTCCTAATGTCAAATCCTCCATGACACTTTTCCTGTTGTTCCAAAACACATGATCTCTCACTTTTTAAATGCTTCCTCTCTACTCCAATTAAACCACTTGGAATGTTGTATTCTAGTTATTAGCGACAGCTCATTAAGGCACACAGCCTCCTTTGTGTCTCCCAGTTAGTCTTGCTCACAGGGGCTCTATAGATATTTTTGATTGGAATTAAACTAGATTACTTATTAAATTCTGGTTATTAGGTGACCAGCGTGTTCTTGAGCTTCATTTGTACTGTTATACTTTGGAGGGACAATTTTTTTTTTCAAATGATGAGTTGGGAGGTTAATAATGATTTAAACACTTCCAAAAGTAGATCTATTTGTTATTCATGCTTCCTAATGCCCCTTTCCACCTTATTCTCCATTGTCTACATGGAGTACAGCAGCGGAGTAATTGCTAAATAGTTGAGGATCTTGAACTCAATTTACCAATTGCTGCAAAGTGGAAAAAAGAAATTACATGAGCCATCGTTTCCATTATGAAATATTCATAGAAATGAGGTTCAATCTGTGTTACAATAAAACGTTAATAAGACTTTTAAGAAGACAATTAAAGAAACATGTTTACTCTTAGGATAACTAAATTCAAATCTATTATTCCTCAATTTGGCAACAAAAGGGTAGTTTGGGGTAATTTAAGTGTAGTTGTCAGATAGATATTAGTTTTCTCCGGGAAAACTTTCCGTTGCTCTGAAGCTTCCATATGGATAATTATAATTTTCAGGATCTCTCTGTGGTAAAATAAAACAATTGGAGGTCTATTTAGATATGTACTTATACCTTTCTACCAAAATATGTTTAATAGCAATTTAAATCACCTTCATTTAGGGGAGCTTAAATCTACTATCTAAGATTCTTTGCTGTCCAAGTGAAGATCATAGTCAAGGAATAATAACATTGCTCAGAGTGTAGGAATTCCAGGAGGAGACAGATGTGGGAAGTCAAAGTATCTGCCCACAATTAGTAAGCTATAATAGGATGAGCGGAGTCTCTCTTCCAGTTTTTCATACTCTTTCATTACTGACTCTAAGCAGCTGTGGAAAATGTCAATCCCCTTTACTTTACATGGCAAGTCTAGCATCAGCTGAGAGCATTGACCTATGAACTCTTTGCCTTCATCAGTTTCACTGTTGGCATTAAGAAACTGACCATCCTGGATGGAAACGCTGCTATCAAAATTTCAAAGATGTTATTGATTGGAACTCTTGCATTTTATGACAATAACAATTTCCTGGACAGGACATCTGGGCTTTAGCTTGTCAGTTTACATTGTAGGGAGAAGGGAAACTACCTATGTTGTGTGTGCATTTTTACCTTCCTAGGGCAGGATTCTGGAATCAGCATTGGGTCTTGGGTCTTTCAGATCCACACCACGATGTCATCCTGGGACAAGAGGGGTTTGTGTCATGATCAGAGACTGGCTTATGCAGTCAAAATGGCTCAGGAGCCATTTTATTCGAATTACTAATGTGATAGCCTCAAATTATACAGTATGCACTGATAATACAATGGTCACCATGACTTGGGGTACAAATCATCAGTAGGAAGCAGCATTAGTATTATGTTGAAGCCAGGGGAAAAAGGAGAAGGCTGTAGCGTGTACAGAGTAGGCTTGAGGTTATAAGAACCCAGGTTCTTCTGAGTTCTAATCTAACATGTTTTGAGCTTCTTGAATTCAGTCTCCTTTTGTTACCACAATCTTTTATAAATTACAGGCAATGGATGACAGGCAGTGTCTTCTCACTCTTTTGCATAAAACTACTGGTACCGAATTCTGGGTGTTTCGGTCACACTGTGTGTGTTCATGGCTGTCGCTCCTGGTAGTGATTGCAGCAACTTTTCAGATAATCACAGTTATCATCCCTATATGATTCGTTCTATGAATAAGAAATTAATATGTGAATGTAATTCTGGAGAGAACTGTCTTTAGATTTTATTATCAATTTTCAACACACAGTTATGTAAATTTAGGACTTCATAAATGTCACTTAATGCTAATGATTTGCAGCTTGGTGAGAAGGTTTTAGCTTTTTAGATAGACTAAAAGAGTATAAAGAATTTTGCATTTGTGGGAAATACAGTGTCAGTGAAGTACCTAATTGGGAGACGGATCTTTTCTGAGAGAGAAAAAGTTAACTTTTTGCTTCTCTCTGCGTAAGAAGGACGTTAGTGTCCTCTCATTCCTTCCCCCAGCCTTTCTCAAGATGGAGACGCCATCCGTGTCACATGCCTTGGAGTGAGAAAGCAGTGAAGAAGAGTTGCAGCTTTTTGTTATCCCCGTGATATGAAACACCAATTTTCTGGGATAAACTATAAGTTCAGAGAAAATAGAATTTCCCAGCATGTCAATTTTGGACATTCTGTGAGCGTCCCGCAAAGAAGACTGTGAATTGCTTCTGTCAGTATGATTGGCACGAGCTCTTAAAGCTGTTGACAGCTTGCAATCTTTTTACTGACTTTCAAACAAATTATTGACATTATTATGCACTAACTTTCAAGCTAATGCAATAACAAAATGAATGATCGAATATAAATTTTCAAATAAAAATCTTTTACCTAAAAATTAAACCTGAGAAAGATTTATGTTTATTGTCATTCAATGGCAATTTGATTGTATCAGGGTATTACACTTGAATTCAGTTTTAAGTATAATGCCTGGGTTGTCCACATACTTGGACTGGATTTGGCTAACATTGTGTTATTAATTAATCCCTCTGGATAAATTCTATCTGACTTATGCCTTTACTCTGTGGCCAGTATGTTTATAATTATGTTGTAAACTGTGCCTTATCAGATTCTTTCTATGCCTTAGCTAGTTGTATTCCTATGTACTGCAAAATTGTTTGTATTCTAATAAAGTTAACATGATTTATCATACTTTTGCAAGCCAGGTTCTCAGATGGTAACACTTATTTATTCTAGTGTTTAATGTTGAATTCCACCTTTTGATTAAAGGCTTATTTAGTCTACTAAAATGGGGTTTGGTTTAAATTCCAATTAACCTTTTGCTTCCTCTGTGCTATTTAAGTGCATGGTATTATTGCACCCTGATAATAGAGTGCAATTTTATCCTTTAATTTTTCATTGAAACCAACTATATTTATTAAGCTAGTTTGAATCTCCATATCCAACTATACTGCTGGGATGACTAAACTAATCATTGTAAAATAAAATAAATGATTCCATTTACAAAATTCTTAAACCTTATTTCCTTATAATATTTTTAGAAATGTGAATAAAATATTTTTTAATAAAAGAGAATATGAGTTACAGTTTTGCAAACTCAGATGAGCTTCATATGAATCTAGCTTTGGTCTATACTACCTATTCTGAAATATTTACTAGTACCCTATATTCAATTTAATTCAACAAAGCACTTGAGGCCCTTGTAGTATAAAGTTGAATAGCATTTCCTGACTCAGAAGAATTCACTGTCTAGTAGGGAATACAAGCACATGAATAGTTAGCACATTATGGGATAGGTTCTGATGGAGTAGTGTATATGAAGCAGGGCACAACACCGAGAATGGAGCATCTGATGGGGGATCACAAGGGAAGGCTTCCCAGGAGTGGTGGGGCATTTGAATTAGGTCTAAGTAAGAGTATATCAAGCAGATGAAAGGGCAGGGAATCAAAATCCAGGACAAGAGGGCAGCATAAGCAAAGGCACAGAGAAATGAATGTGTATAGAGGATTTGGAAAGTTAGAGCAGTCAAGATTAAATGGTTCATGGTATGTGTGTATGGGGAAGGGGAGATGGTGAAAGGTGCGAATGGGAGGGGTAGGAGATTAGGATGTAAAAGGTTAGACAGCTACATGATATTCTGATGGGGGCTAAAATGTTTTACTTTAAATTATTTTTAGAAGTGTCAAGTAATGTGCACAAAGACACTGTCACTCCATCTCTGACACTTGCACTATCAGCCATTCCCTACACTACCTGGGGATAGGGGAAAGGTTAAGATTATAGGATGCTGTAAGAGATGGGATGGAAACCCAGATTGGGTACAGTTTAGGGATGATGATTTTCATATTAGTTGGCTTCCCTAGACATCTTGAACTACAAAAATAGTCAAAGATGAGTCAGCACAATTGCCATAAGTTCACCCTTTTTCTAATAGGGCTCAAAGGTGAACCCATGCACTGTGACTAAGACCGTGCCTCACCAAAGGCTTCCCTATTCAGCCCCGAACTGAGGTCCCACATCTAGAGACTTCCTTGACTCCACAAAGAGGGGTTAAGAGAAAGTTCCAGACACCCAACCCTCGCTACCTCTAAACTCAGATCATTCCCAACACAATTTACCTTGACGCCACCAGGACAAATCTTATGCCTTCTATCCCTGATTTGTCATCCTTTAGCTCCAGTATTCTCCAGAAGACTTTGCATAACCTTATGTTCTCTTTTCCCACCTATCTCCAACTCCTGAAATATTTTCGTTGTGCTTTCTGGAAATCATTGTCCAGCATCAGCAAATATTCCATATGTGACCACTCTCTTATCGAAACATTTAAATCAGAGTTATTTGCTCTAACGGAAGATTGTTCCTTCATACCCTTATCTCTCAGCCCTTAAGACATTACTTTCCTTAGCTTTTTCAACTGTTGATAGGTTTTCTCTCACAGATCTCATACTCTTGGAACTGGAGAGAAATTTTATGTCATCTGATAATATCACTTATTTTCTATCATTTTGCTATCATCTCAACCTCTGGGCTGTTTCCTTTCTTTCTCAAAGATTTTAGCATCTGATTACCTGATGCTTTTGCCAACACCATTCCTACCTTAATTCTACTTGAGTTCAACTTCAACTTGATGATTCTGTCCTCCAGCGATCTTGGCTTTTCCCCTATTTCAGATCTCACTCGTGTGGTGTTACTCTAGACCATATCGTTACCAATAATTACAGCCCCTCCAATATATTAATTTTGTGCATTCCACTCTCTACCAGGCTTGAATTCTCTGAGCAATCATTATAGATGCTTCCTGCATACCTGCTCAATTCTTTTGTTCCTCTCTTGCTTCATTGAACTTACTTGGAAAAACCCTAGTTAAAAGAGCTCTTTGCCTACTCCATGCTTGCATTTGTCCAGTGACTGGAGAAAAATACCCAAACATGCTGAATGGTCCCACTTTAAATTCATGGCCGTGAACATCAAAGAGGTTTTTAACGCTACCTGGCAACCATACTGAATTTTCACAGACTGCTATGCATTCTCCTACACTATTTCAAATTCTTTCCTCTTTCCTCAAACTTCCCAAACCTTGTCCTCCAGCTGCAGTCTCAGCTGTTGCTTCCTATTTCACTGAGGGAATTGAAACACCCACAAGAGAACATGTAAGGACTCCCGCAACTGCCTCTACTCAGCTGTCAGAAATGTTGGAGCAGAAAAACCACTTAACAGAGACTATTGTGTATCTCTGTTCCAGGGGCAGTAAACTACTTGAATATCTCTCAATGTGCCTTGATCTTTAGCATCTCACTGCCTCACACATGCTGTTCTCTCTCCTTGACATACTCTTCAAAATCATATACCTGCATCTGACTCCCACAAGGAAAATCATTTTTTTTCTTCTTACAAGTTTCTAGAATATTTAATATGCTGTATCTAATTGTATGATTATGTATCTGTTTTCACATCTATACTTTGATATCTGCTTTTTTTCATTTAATTTTTGTAAACCCGATAACAAACATGTTATTTGGTACAATATAGTGAAGTGGTCAATAAATTATCTTGGGATGATTGAACAAGATGATGAGAAAGTGAATTTCAGTGGCAGTGAGGATGGAGGGACGTGTGTGTGTCTGTGTGTGCGTGCGTGCACGCCTATGAGTGTGTGTGTGGCAGAGAGGGAGTTAACCAGTTGGATATGAGTCATGAAGGAGATAGAGGAGTCAAGGATGTCATTTAGGTTTTAGCCTTGTTCTTTGGATAAATATTTCATTTATCAGGAACACTAGGTGCTATGGTAGACACAAAAATACTGTCTATATTTTTCTTTGGGAGACATTGGAAAAATATCCCTGAAATGTTTTATGCGCTCTCTAACTTATGAAGGAAAATATGATGCTTGCTTAGACTTGGAACATGGGTCCAAGTCTGATTGAATTAAGTGTTGGAAAAAAAATGCTTTTTCCAGTATTGGATCATCCCTAATTGAACACAATATTGTTCATCCATTTACAGTATAGCCATATATACAATCATTAATATCTTAAAAAATATATCTGGCTAGAACACGGGAGACTTTTTGTATAAAGAATTCTAAAGCAGCAATATGATAGTTTGGGTGATAGCTTATGTTTGAATGAGTCACACATGGTTCCAAAGATGCTGACTGAGAATAATTGAGCTGGCAGTAATCTGGAAGTCAGTCCAATTTGGTAGATTCTACTCTGGAACATAGAGGGTCCAGTTCAGGGTAAGTACGTAAAATTAAATAAAAGCGAGCAATGGTAATCTGATTTATTGTAGGATGGATAAAAAGTGGCCCCCAGTCACAAATAAAGTTTCTGCCTTGAATTGAATTAGTCAGACTCCAAATCCACAGCGACATTCTGGAGGAAGATCCTCAAACATGAAATAAGGGGCAAACATATTCAGATTTATCCATTTTATTTGCTATCATTAGTTGTCTTGAATTTACCAATGAGAGAAGAATTTGGATTGAAACAGGCTCTCACAAATCTCTACTGATTTAAATACATAGCATGTGTGAATTAGTATCAGACCAGTCTCAGGAATTATGGGCAGGACGAGTGCTGGTTTATGTAACAAGGCAGGTATGTCTTGAACTAAGGTATGTGGAGATATTTTCCACAATTGTGTTATATGGAAATGGAGGTAACCATCTTCTTACACTACTGTTATGAGGATAAAAGAAAATATAGAAAGAAGTCTCTTTGAAAAAGAAAGAGTACACTCTCCATAAATGTGGGGATAGGAACACATCTGTTCTTCTCTATGTACCAGGAAGCTTCCATTTCTGCCTACCTCTTCCTGTATCCACCCCCATGAGAGAAGACTATTCAGTGAGTCATATTTTCAAATGGGCAGATCAATGTGTTAAAACTCAGGTAGTTATGTGCTGCTTTCTTATATACAGCTGGTGGATTCAGGTCAGTTCTTGCTAGTTCTTGTCTTTTACTCTCTTTTTTATTTTCACCACTTCTGTGAATATAGGAGAAAGAGTAATTGAGCCGGAGCTCAGCTGACTCTTTTGATTCCATTTCTCCATGTACCATTGGGATCTGTGTAGATTACAATTAGTTGAATTAAAAACTATCTGGTTGTTGGAGCGGTATTCAGAGAAGTTCATTTTTCCTCATATGAGTATGACTTTTCACAGAGAACACAAACTCACAAAGATGCGTAAAACACAGGAATGCTTTTGGTCCTCTGTAGACATAATGTGGAAGAAAGGGAAGCATTTCCTAACTGAAGATAAGAGCAGAGGATTCTATTCGTCACCTTTCTAGGCAGTGTATCATGTAGATTGATGGCACAGGGTGGCAGGGATGTTGTTTTAACAGCCTGGGAGCTCCTTCCCAAGGAAACTGGATGGGGAGACAGCATGTTGTCATTGGTCTTAACAGGCACAGCAAACCTATCCTGTTGCCTTAGGCAGCCCTGAAGATAGCAGTATTTGCTTGGAGGTAGGAGGGTCAATTCCAAAAATGTTATCCCTACCTGTACATAAGGTTTAGTTTCATAGGGCAGACATCAAGGGCTAAGCTATTTGCTATAGTTCAGCTCTCACAATGAAATTCTGGATTGAATTATTGGGCCCTTATCTTGTTATAGGAGGCAGTTTTGGGGGAGTGTTAAGAACATAGGCCCTGGATTCAAATTCTGAGTTCAAATCTGAAGTTCGCCACTTATTAGTTGTTTAACTCAGTTTCTTTTTGACTCTCTTAGACTCAGTTTTCTCTTATGGAAAATAGAGATAATAATGGAACCTTTTTTATAGTTTTGTTTTGAGAATCAAATAAGTTAATGCATGTGAAATGCTTAGAATGAGTCCTGACACATAGTAGGTGATTAAAAATTTTAGTTATTATAATTACTGATTTATTAACAAAACAATATTTTGGTTCTTATTTGTTACTTCTTGTATGTGTAATTCTCTTGGGAATGGCTTGGAAAGAATGGGTGATTGATAGGACAAGATTTAGGAATTTCTGGGTCGCCGGAAGTAACATCTATCGCAATTGAATAACTTTTAACTCAATTCCTAAAAGAACACTTTATTTCTATTAGCTAGCAAACTGAAGGCTACTGGCATCAGCTGTGGAGTTTAGCGTCATGTCTTGCATATGGCACACAATAAATACCTGGAATGAATGAGTGAATCCTAGAACCCTCTCTGTTTATGAGGAAGTGAGCTGTGATACAGAGAGGTGAGAGATTAGCCAAAAGCCACACAACTAGGTACCAACATGCCAAGATTAGATTCTCTCTGTTCTGATGAATCTCAGTCCATCACTTTTAAAATTGTTTCCACTGCCTCTTGAATTGTTTTTGTATTACCTTAAAACTACAACTTTTCTCAAGAGTGCAGGAAAAAAATCAACCATCTACCTGCAAAGCAACTTGAGCTGAGAAATCAAAAGACAGCCTTGAGACCCTGAGTATTGTGTGTAATCAAATTCCACATTGGATGCAGAAATCAGAAGCAAAAGGCAGCTCTTCTGGATAAAGTATCCATTTAGAGGACAGTGCTACTTCCTGGCAGATGGTAGTTGTACGCATGTGTGTGTCAATTCTTCCTGATTTAATCTTGATTTCTGGGATGTTTGAAGGCTGGTAAGAAATCATAGGAAAGGCTGGCCAAAGCACAGAGGGAGTTCATTCTGATTACAGCACTTATTGCCTGAATCCTTCAGGAGGACTTTTTTCAGAAAGATATCAGTGAAAATTGACCTAATTTTTAAGAGAAAATTTCTAAAATGTCATTAGAAAAATGTAGTAGGTTTACTTATAATCAAATGTGTATTGGTTATAACAATATATTTTGTAAATTGAAAGAAACTTTAGCCATTTAGCCTGATTCTTAATTTTAAAAATACATATTTTGCAGGCTCACAAAAAAACCCACATATTTTCCAAACTCATAGGATTTGGGCTACCGATAGAAATACTTTGCCGTTCTCTTGTAAAATGTCACAATAAAACCATTCGAATTGAAAATCTGGAATGTGATTGTTTTTACCATCGAAGAATGGAAATTTCAGCAAGGTTTCAGAAATCTTCTAGTGGTAACCCTTGAAATATCAGTGTGTTAAATTACATTTTAGTAGGATTTAACTTTGAGATAGAATGCCTGTTACTGTGTTTAATACTATAATGTAAACTTCTGGAGGGTAATGGCATTGTTTACTCCCTCAACCAACACTTCGTGAGACCTGATACGGCCAGGTTAGTGTATGGAGATAGAAAAACAGGTAAATCTCAAATTCTGCCCTCTGTCAGTGTGACGAGATAGGCAAGGGAATCAATCAATCTAAGACAGTACAATTAGCATAATGGTGGAGCTAAGTTCAAGGAGCTGTGGAAGCATCGAGATTCCAAAGAGGAACTAGTTCTTGGACCACAGAGCGTGGACTATAGGACTGTGTACAAATGTTTGCTGAATTGGATGTATTGTCTTTTCTTCTGGGGTGATTAGCTGAAGTGCTTTGAAGCTAATACTTGCATTCAAATGATTCTAGTACCTGCACAAGGTGGATCTAATAGCATCCTTTAAAGGCTCTCAGAAAGAGACTTTAGAAGAGTGAGAGTGAGTTTGGAAAGGCCCACATTGTGTTCTGCGTTTCCTCTCGTGGAGTTCACTGAGTCCAAGTGGCAGAGTGCCTAGGTAAAGGCTTGATGTTTGGAGCCAGACTCTCTGGAGTCAAGTTTCAGCTCTGATAGTTACAGACTTGGTGCCCTTAGACAAATTCATCAATACGTTCTTGCTTCCTTTTCTTCATTTGAACCAATGTGAATGAAAACAGCACCTACCTTTACAGGGCTGTGATAAAAATTAAATGAGTTTATTCTTAAAAAATAGAGCAGTTTCTGACACACAAGTGTCAGAATAAGTGATAACTGCTATTATTATATACGATAAAACAAGTATTAAGATTTTGACCCAGCATTCTTCGTGAATATTTTATATTAAAAAACAAATGAAACAATTAAATGCCATATAACCTGCCTACCTGTCGTCATCTTCTAGACCAATTCTGAAGGTCTAGTTAGAATGGGGTTGAGTCATGTCAAGGTGTGGGGCTCATTGTCATGCCTCATGTTTAGGAGAGGATTGGGTTGCACTGTTACCATACATTTATCATAATAATAAACCACTGGATAAATATTCCAGAAGTAGCAGGCAAGAGCCGAGCTTAAATATGCAGGTCATTGGAGGTATTTCTGACAGTCCTCTGAATTGAAGTGACCTGCGAAAGGGTCTGTCTCCCCCTTAAAGAAAATTTGGATTAGGACCTTAACCAAAAATCTAACTCATATGGGATAGACTTGTTATGACCTGGATGGGGAGAGGAGAGTAAGAGAATTAGAAACTGGATTTTTAGATCTTTGTGGAGCAGATGTCAGTAATCTACGTGTAGTGAATTTCATCAGGATATAAGTCTGTGAGAAAAAAATAAGGATTGGAGTGGTGCTAAGATTGGAGAGACTCATGTGAGGTGGCCCCGCACAAGGAAAGTATTATGCACTTTAGTGTTCTATAGAGATTGAATCTATTGGTTACTAGCAACATATTTTACTTAATTTCCCTAATATTCAGTTTCCTCATCTGAAAAATGGGTGCAATATATCCTATTTCCAAGGCCGTTATGGGGAATAAATGTACCAAAGTATGCAATATAGGACATGATTAATTCCTGTTAAGTCTCAGATCGTTTCCTCAATTTGAGAATTCCAAGTAACTTGCTACTGCCCTCTGAGGGGAGAGCTGTTCTAGGAGAGTATGTACACCTTAGCACTGGAAGGTGCTCCCTTCCTCTGACCTTCCACATGCTTTCTGTAGTTCCAGATCTGGCAGGCTAGTCTTCTTTCTAGCTTCTGCTGAATAGATAATAAAATTCTCCTTTTCTTGCCTAATGCTTCATTCTAGAAAATGTTAGGGAAAAGAGTGTGCAGTTCAGCATTGCATGCTTTCATAGTAAATCTCCTAGTGCAGTTTAACTTATCTCTTTCTGTATGTACTGTTTTTAAAATGTAAATATGAAATCATTGAATTTGATTTTCCATGGGGAGGGAGAAAAAAAGAAACAAATAAGTGCGCACAGCGATGGGGAGAAGAACTTCATTATCTCTGAATTGCAGTCTCTGCTGATACAGACAAATGGTGGCTCCCGACACGCCGTGTTTTGCAGAGCTCTGGAGGGCTGCCAGCCATTTTCCACCTTAATATTTAATAGGCATTTGTACAAAGTATGAGAGATGTTAATTGCTCATAACTTTTTTTTTTTTTTTAATTTAGCAGGCCGTTAGTCATAAAATAAGGAATGCTGTTTGGCTGGGTTGAAATTTTAATGTTCAGCTCTTAAATTTTTCTGAGATAGTTTTTCTATGAAAAGTTAGTAATAAATACTTTGTATTTGCCTTGCCTTGCTCCGAGGAGATCAGAGTCCTGATCAGAAACTCATGAGACCTGGGAAGGATTCCAGGCTCTTTTGTGCTCTGCTCAGCTACCCTGGAAATGCTGCTCTTAGCAGAGGGTCTCAGCTATAGAGAAACTGTCTCTTTTGCATACCATCATCTTCTTTAAGTTCTGCTCACTTATTTATTCCTTGTGGCAGACATCTCAAATCCTGAAGGTTCACTTCCTGTTGGGTTCTGACACAATTGTTGAATTTTTGTTCATGTTTTTGTTAAAATTTTATTTAAAAATTAGTTTTAGTTTGGAGAGAGTTTTGCAAAATATCTGTACAAAAGCACTAAATAAAACAATTTCTAGTAACCTCTTAGGATTACAACAGAAGGAGAGGTGATACCTGATGCTAAGCAGTGAAGGAATATATATAGAGAATATATAGAGAGAATTCTTGCATATTGTGAGGCTTTTCTGACCTCTCATAGTGTAGTCCATGTTCTATAGTTCTGTGTTCTTTTATGCAACATGCTATCCTCCATGTTTTTAATGTGTTTCTTCTTTTCACTGCTGTGAAGGCTTATACTTTTTTTGTCTGTTTAAAAGTTACTTCTGCTAAGAAGCTTTTCCATTGACCATAGGCTCAATTTGTCATTATTTACTCCAGCCTAAATGTTTCCTCAAGTCTAATGGCCCTTATCCATGGCTCTGTAATTTTGTATACATTTCTCTCTGCTCACTACGCTATGAACCCTTGAAGAGAGATCATCTGTCTACTGTTTTCTTTCTTTTTTTTTTTTTTTGTGAGGAAGATCAGCCCTGAGCTAGCATCCATGCTAATCCTCCTCTTTTTGCTGAGGAAGACCGGCTCTGAGCTAACATCTATTGCCAATCCTCCTCCTTTTTTCGCCAAAGCCCCAGTAGATAGTTGTATGTCATAGTTGCACATCCTTCTAGTTGCTGTATGTGGGACGTGGCTTCAGCATGGCCGGAGAAGCGGTGCATCGGTGCGCGCCCAGGATCCGAACCTGGGCCTCCGGTAGCGGAGCGCGCGCACTTAACCGCTAAGCCACGGGGCCGGCCCCTGTCTACTGTTTTCTGAAACTTCATGTCTAACACAGTGCTAGACACAGCTCAGAAACGTTTTTAGAATGAATGATTTCTATCAATTACCAAAGATTCTACAAAATTTAAAACTGCAACAGATGTTTCATTTCAAACAGGCTCCTCTCTGCTTTCACCAAATCAGCATCACTTCAGGAGTCTTTCTATTGCTGGTGCTTTAAAATCAATTAAACCATTTCTTTTATTAATTTTAAATGAGCATTTGAGAAAAGAACAGGAAAAGGGAAAAAACCTGTAATCTTAAATAAAAATTAGATAAGAAATACTTTTGAAAGAATGTTAACTTTCTAAAGTGGATTTGCTTTGTTAAGCGAAAAATTGTAGGTGTGTAAGCAGAAATGAAAATGCCTGCTTATGAAAGGCGACAAAGTGGTTCAATTTCTGGAAACTTGTACAGGTATGTTAAATGTAATTCTTTGCAATTTCACCCCTAAAGCAATAAAGTCAACTGTTTGCTCTTGTGTGTTAAATTCAACTCTTCATTTTTTTATCTCATTTTGTCTGCTTGAATTTTATGGCACACAGTCCAATCTTCAAAAGAATGCGAGTGTTAACTTTCTCGTTCTTCCTTACTCTGTAGAACCTTCAGGCAGTTTTTCAACAAAATAGTTCAGTGAATTGCTATGCGACACAGAGCAAGTAAGTTATAGTGGAGGGAAAAGAGTTCAGATCTCTTACTTTCCTGGGACCCTGTTCTACTCTGTTAAGATTAAAATATTCTATCCTTAGACCACATATTTCATAATGCTCTATAAAAAAGTGTAGAGTTTCTAAGGTAGTGTGACCCTCCATAAAGAAATGGAGATCTCTATAAATAATGGAATCTTAATGCAACGTTATCTGGAAGGAAGAGCTTTAAAAACCCTACCCCGACTAATTCCATTCCTAAGAAACTCTCTTAAAGAAATAATCAAAGAAGAGTGCAAAGATTTATGCTGAAGAACTTCGCATCATTTTTTATCTTAGTAAAAAATTGAAAACTATCAAATGTTCAAAAATTCAAGTATTGGAAGATTTTTATGAATACATTGGAGAATGGACACAATATAATGTTACACAAAGAAATACAAGAACAAACTGGTATATAAAGATTTAATTTTTTAGCAAAAACTATATACATGCACATATATACATATTAAAATAAGTGAAAAAATAAAAAGAATTAAGAAAACTTTTTCATTTTTAAAATATCCTATAATAGGCATATATTGCTGCAAAATTTTTTTGGAAAGGAATTTTGAAAGGTACCACTTTATAGGTTAAGAAGGATCTATTGAAATTTTTACTGTAGGAAGTTACTTTTCAGGGTAGATTCAGTGCATGCTAGAATGTTGTTATAAATGATGTCTTGCTGCGTGGTGTCCTGGAAAACGCAAACAGATCTCATTTGATGGTCATGGGCTATGCTTCAGAGTGACTTGGGTGGAGAGAAGCTTTTAAGGAACATTCTTGCCTGGGACTCATCTCAGTCCTATTGCATAAGTACATCTGGGATGTGGATGTAGAATCCAATATACACATTTTTGCAAAGCTTTCTCCAGGTAATTGAGATACACCTCACTGATTATACTCTGCTATTTTGGTTAGAAATGAAGGGACCAAATCTTGAATTGAGCTTAAGAAGAGGTGAGCATGGATGAGTAGGAAACATTTAACTTCTGGGGGAAAGGGTAAGTGAGGTGCTCAGAGTTCTCTGAAGAGGGAGATAATCATTGAAACATCTTTATTGGTAGTAAATCTGCCTATTACCATAGATATAGAGTAGTAGTTGGTGACATTACTTTCTTAAAGTCCTGAATTGAGGGTAGGCAGAAGGGGAATGTATAGATATAGTTTTTTATTGGGATTATGACCTGAAGAAGATATTTGAATCATTACAAGGATAAGTACACCCAAATTGGCAGTCTTATTTAATCAATATTTCTATCCTTTACCAGTACAGTACACAGGTGAGGAAGCTTTAATTCCTAGTACCCTCTCCCATTTTACGTAGTACTATTTCCACTATTTTATTTTTATCTAGCTTTTATATAAGGTATTTTTTTTTCATTTTTAGGGTCAATATTTGTTCAAATTGACCCTAAAATTTGGCAAATTATTTGCTCACCGTGGTTTCTTTCAAACTATTCTTTATTTCTTCATTCAAATGATTTCTTAGGAAAATTTAGTGGTTCACTGTGAGAATCTGAGTGGTAAATTTTCTCAGGTTTTGAATGTTTTAAAATGTCTGAATTTTACCCTCCCTCTTGAGTACACAAAGTAATATATGAGCAGACATCAGCAAGGTGGCAGAATAAGGGGTTTGTGATCTCATTACCCCATAGAAACACTGATTTAACAATGATATACAAGCCAAAATACCTTTATGAGATTTCCAGAATCCAATTAAGAAGTTGCAGTACTTCAGGTGAGCACAAAGCTGAGAATAGCCTCATTGAAAAAGAAAATAAGAGCAATTTCACTTTACCCACATCAGCCCCTCCCCCAAGCCAGCATAGCTCAATTCCAGGAGAGAATGCTCTGGCTCACCACTTCTACCCTGGGGGGAAAGAGAAGAGTGGAGCATATGTCCAATGTTCTAGCTTTTTGTAGCACTGCCCAGAGAACTGGTTTGTGGCTTACCTCACTTAGACAGCTTACAGAACCAGCATAGTTTGAATGCTTGGAGTTCACTGATGGCTTGGTGCAATTGGGAGAAAAAATACAACTTGGGGCTTCTCTCTCAGGAGGGAAGGCGAGGAGTGCAGCATGTGTCTGGCATTCAGGCTTTTCAGAGGGCTGCCCAAAGCGCTATGTCTGTCTTGCCTGACTCAGGGTGCTGATAGGGAGCCAGCATACTTTGGATGCCTGGTGGCTGCAGCTTACTGCTAAAGAGCCAGAGAATTTTCAGTGCTACGGACAGATACCAGAGAGATCAAGAGATTATGAGCTCCTGATAAAGAAACCAGCAATCCTCTCTAATTCAGAAATTTCATGCATGGGCCCAGAAAAATTGTAGCATCCCAAAATGGTTTCAGAAGCCTCCAGAATCTGTAGCTGGACAGATTGGTGAGGGTCTTTCCCTGCACAAAGCCAGTCTATAAAGAGAAGAAGAGGCTGTTTTTCAAATCTGTGGATAGTAACAAAAAGCTATGAGACATGTGAAGTAACAAGGAAACATGGCTAACTCAAAGGAACAAAATATATCTTCAGAAACTAACCCTAATGAAATCGAGGAAAATGAATTAACTGACAAAGAATTCAAAATAATCTTCATAAAGCTGCTCTATGAGCTCAAGAAAATAATGCATGAACAAAATGATAGTATCAACAAGGAGATAGAAATTATAAAAAATAATCAAACAGAAATTGTGGAGCTAAAGAATACAATAACTGAGCTGAGAAATTCACAAGAGGGGTTCAACAGCAGACTTGATCAAGCAGAAGAAAGAGTAAGTGAACTTGAAGATAGGTCATTTAAAATGATCCAGTCAGAGGAACAAAAAGAAAAAAGAGTGAATATGAGTGAAGAAAGCCTAAAGGATGTATGGGACACTATCACATGGGCCAATATATGCATTATAGGAGGAAAGAAAAGAGAGAGAGAAAGGGGCAGAAAGCTTACTTAAAGAAATAATGGCTTAAAACATCTCAAATCTGGGAAAGAAAATGGACATATAGATTCAAGAAGCCCAATAGAACCCAACTAGGATGAACCCAAAGAAATCCACAGTGAGACACCTTATAATCAAAGTGTCAAAAATCAAAGACAAAGAGTTTTGAAAGCATCAAGAGAAAAGCTACTCATCACATACAAGGGAACTCCTATAAGACTGTCAGTGAGTATCTCAGCAGAAACCTTGTGTGTCAGAAGGCAGTGGGATCACATATTCAAAGTGCTGAAAAAACCCTGCCAACCAAGAATACTATATCCAGCAAAAGTATCTTTCAAAAATGAAGGAGAAATAAAGAATTTCCTAGATGAACAAAAGCTGAGAGTTCATCAGCACTAGACATGACTTACAAAAAATTCTAAAGGATGTCCTACAAGTTGAAATGAAAGGACACTAAACAGCAACACAAAAGCATAAGGAAATATAAGGCTTGCTGGTGAAGGTAAATATGTAGACAAATATAAAAAACTGTAATACTGTAATGATGTTGTATAAATCACTTTTAATTCTGGTATAGAGGACAAAAATATAAAAAAATATCTATAGCTGTAAAATATGTTATGGATACAGAGTAAAAAAAGATGTAATTTATGACATCAATAATGTGAAGTGTGGAATAGAGAAGTAAAATTGTAGTACAGTTTTTGTATGCAATTGAAGTTAAGTTGTTATTTGCTTAAAACAGGTTGTTATAACTATAAGATGTTTTATGTAAACTCTATGGCAGCCATGAAGAAAATATGTATAGAAGATATACAAAAGAAAATGAGAGAGGAATCAAAGCATGTCACTACAAAAAAATCAGTGAAACACAAAGGAAAGCAGCAATAGAAGAAAAGAGGTACCAAGACAAGACAGACAGAAAATAATTGACAAAATGGCAATTAGTCTTTACCTATGAAAAATTACTTAAACATGAATAGATTAAACTCCCCAATCAAAAGACATAGAATGACTGAATGGAAAAAAACAAGATTCAACTATATACTGTTTATGAGATACTCACTTTAGATTAATGAACACATGTAGGCTGAAAGTAAAACAAGTGGTAACCAAAAGCCAGCAGAGGTGGCCGTACTTATATCAGACAAAATTCATGTAATATTAAAAAGCTATTAAAAGAGATAAAGAAGGATATTACAAAATGATAAAAAAGTTAATTCATCAGGAAGATATAATAATTATAATTATATATTCACTCAACATCAGAGCATCCAAATATTTGAAGTAAACACTGATAGAACTGAAGGGATAACTAGACAGCAACAGAATAAGAGTAGAGATTTTTTTCAATACCCCACTTTAAATAATGGATAGATTATCCAGACAGAAGATCAATAAGGGTACAGAGGACTTGAGCAACACTATCGACCAAATGGACCTAAGAGACGTTACAGAATATTCACCCCAACAGCATCAGAATACACATTCTCAAGTGCACATAGAGCATTCTATATGATATATATGATCCAATATATGATCCACCACATATTGGATCATAAAAAAGACTAAATAAATTTAAAACTGAAATCATACCAAGTGTGTTTTCTGATCACAATGGAATGAAACTAGAAATTAATGGCAGAAAGAAAATTAGAAAAGTCACAAATATGTGAAATTAAACAACACAATCTTGAACAACCATGGATCAAAGAAGAAATCAAAAGGGAAGTTAGAAAAATATCTTGAGACAAGTGAAAATGAAAGCATAACATACCAAAACTTATGGGATGCAGTAAAAGCAGAAGAGGGAAGTTTATAGTGGTAAATGCCCACATTAAAAAGAAGAAAGATTACAAATAAACAACTTAACTTTATACTTCAAGAAACTAGAAAAAGAAGAACAAACTAAGTCTAAAGTTAGAGAAAGGAAAAAAATAATTAAGATTAAAGCAGAAGTAAATGAAATGGAAAATATAAAAAAAATAAAATAAAAAAAACAAAGAAACTAAGAGTTGCTTTCTTAAAAAGATATACAAAATTGACAAATCTTTAGCTAGATTAACTAAGAAAAAAGGGAGAAGACTCAAATAAAATCAGACATCAAAGAGGTGACATTACAACTGATATCACAGAAATACAGAGGATCATGACAATACTAGGGACAATTATATACCAATAAATTGGATAATCTAGAAGAAATGGGTAAATTATTAGAAACAAATATACAACCTACCACAAGTGAAACGTGAAGAAATAGAAAATCTGAACAAACCTATAACTAGTAAGGAGATTGAATGGTAAACAAAAACCTCCCAAAAAATAAAAGCCCAGGACCAGATGGCTTCACAGGTGAATTCTACCAAACATATAAAAAAGAATTAATGCCAGTCCTTCTCAATCTCTTCAAAAAAATTGATGAGGAGGGAATATTCCCAAACTCATTTTACAAGATCAGCATTACCCTGATACCAAAGCCAGATAAAGACACTGCAAGAAAAGAAAACCACAGGCCAATATCCTTGATGAATATAGAAGCAAAATCATCAACAAAATACCAGCTAGTGAAAGCTAGTGAAAGAACACTGAAAACTAAAAAACATTGATGAAAGAAATTAACAAAGAGACAAATAAATGGAAAGGCATTCTGTGTTCATGGATTAGAAGACCTAGTATTGTTAAAATATCCATGCTACCCAAAATGATCTAGAGGTTCAATGAATCCTATAAAAACCCCAATGACATTTTTTACAAAAATAGAAAAAACAATCCCCAAATTCACGTAAAACAACAAAGGACCCCAAATTGCCAAAACAATCTTGAGAAAAAAGAGAAAAGCTGGAGTCTCACATTTCCTCGTTTCAAAACATATTACAAGGCTACAGTAATCAAAACAGTATGATATTGGCATAAAGACAGACATATAGACCAATGAAATGGAATAAAGAGCTTAGAAATAAACCTATGCATATGTGGTCAAATGATCTTTGATAAGGGTTCCAAGGCTACACAATGGGGAATGTCTCCTCAACAAAAGGTGTTAGAAAAATTAGATATCCACATGCAAAAGAATAGATACACTATACACAAAAATCAACTCAAAATAGATTAAAGACTTAAATGACTTCAGTGTAAGACCTGAAACTAAAACTCAGAAAAAAACAGGAGAAAATCTTCGTAACATTTGTCTGGTAATGATTTCTTGAGTATGACACCAAAAGCACAGGCAACAAAGCAAAAATAGACAAGTGAGACTACATTGAATGAAAAAGCTTATGCACAGCAAAGGAAACAATCAACAGAGGGAAAAGGCAAACTATGGAATGGGAGAAAACATTTGCAAACCAAATATCTGATTAGAGATTAATATCCAACATATATAAGGCACTCCTACAACACAATAGCAAAAAAACAAATAACCTGATTAAAATGGGCAAAGAACTTGAATAGACATTTCCTCAAAGAAGACATACAAATGGCCAACAAGTACATGAAAAGGTGCTCAACGACACTAATCATCAGGGAAATGCAAATCAAAACCACAATGAAGTATCACCTCACACCTATGAGGATGGCTATTATCAAAAAGACAAGAGATAGCAAGTGTTGGTGAGGATATGGAGAAAAGGGAATTCTTGTACCCTGTCAGTGGGAATGCAAATTGGTACAGCTATTATGGAAAACAGTATGGAGCTTCCTAAAAAACTAAAAATAGAACTACCATATGATTCAGCTATCTCACTTCAGGGTATTTATCCAAAATAATTGAAATTAGTATTTTGAAAAGATATTTGCACTCCCATGTTCATTGCAGCATTATTTGCAATAACCAAGAGATGGAAATGACCTAAATGTTCATTGATGGATGAATGAATAAAGAAAATGTGGTATATACATACAATGGGATATTTTTTAGCCATATTAAAAAAATCCTGTCATATGTTACACCATGGATGAATCTTGAGGACATTATGCTAAATGAAATAAGCCAGTAACACAGGGACAAATATGCCTGATTCCACTTAGTTGATGTATCTCAATGAGTCAAACTCATAGAAACAGAGAGTAGAATGGTGGTTGCCAGCGACATGGAGGAGGAGGAAATGGAGAGTTGCTGTTCAATGGGTATTGAGTTCCAGTCATACAAGATAAAAAAGTTCTGCTTTTTCAGTTAGGAATGACAAACCTAATATTAAGGCGGAAAGATTGACTTTATATGTGGAGTCAGAATCATATGTGTACAGAGATCTGCTGTACAACATTGTGCTTATAGTTTACAATATTGTACAGTACAATTAAAAATTTGACAAGACAATAGAGCTCATGTTATGTATTTATTTTTATTTAAAAAAAAGAGCAAATTGAATTTAGTAAAAATCAAATGCTAACAGACCATGACAAGTATGGTTTATTCTAAGGAAGTAATGTTGGTTTAACATTTAAAAACCTCAATCACTGTGTTGACCAAATAAATTAAATCAAGGAGAAAAGCCTTGGTTATCTCATTAGAAAAGGAAAAAGATTTGATAAAATTAAACATACGTTCATGAAAGAAAATTAAATCTAAGTTTTTAATTAAAAAAAAAAAAGAAAATTTCAGTAAGCTAGAAATAGGAGGGATATTTCTCAACCTGAAAAGAATATCTACAAAACATTTAAATAGAATACTTAATAGTAAAATATTGAATTCTTTGCTTCTTGAAATCTGAAATGAGACAAAAGTATCTATCATCACTACATTTCTTCAACATTATACTGGTGGTCCTAATCAGTACAATACTGCAAAATTAAGAAAGTAATATCCATTTATTAATTTAATATTACTGTTCAATGAATATTGAAATGTAGATTTAAGACAGTTATTATTTTCAAATGACATGGTTTATGTATATAGAAAATTCCAAAAGAATTCACTAAGAGCGTATTAGAATTAGTAAGTGAATTTGGTAGTTTTCTTAAACAAAAAAGGTAAATATAAAAATTTTTGCATTTCTATGTACTAGTAACAATGTTTAAAATAGTATAAAATATCAAATATCTAAAAATACATACAATAAAAGATGTGTCAGACCTTTCTCCAAGCAGACAAAATATTAAAAAAATTTTTTTCAAGACTATAGTAAATGGAATGATATACAATGTTCATGGATCAGAAAACTCAATATCATTAAGATGTCAATTTCCCTTAAATTGATCTGTAAATTCGAAGCAATATGGATCAAAATCCCAACAATTTTTTTTATCAACTTTGCATACTGATACAAAGAATATAAAATAGCCAAGAGCCAAGATGATCTTGAAGAAGAAGAAAATAGTTGGAGTTATACTGTCAGACAGAAGTGTTCAATGCTAAGCTACAGTTATCAAGGCAGCGTGGTATTGATGTAAGGACAGAAAACAAATTTGAAACATTTTGATCAATGTATACATTCATGTAATCAAGACTCTGATCTCCTGATCAAAATATAAAATATTTTTATCTTCCCAGGACATTTGCCCTGTTGTTTTCCAGTCAATCTTCACCCCTTCTCCAGAAACAACCATTGTTATCATTTCTATGACCATATATATTTTTTTCTGTCCTTGAACATCATATAAATGGAATGAAACAGTGAGTACTCTTTTGTGTCTGACTTCTTTAACTCAAAACAATATCTGAGAGTTTCATTCATGCTGTTGAGTGTCTCAGTAGGGTTTTTTTTTTTTTTTATTGCTGAGGGCTATAAATATAGCATAATTTGTTTTTTCACTATCCTGTAGATGGGTATTGGGGCTCTTTCCAGTTTTGGCCAATATGAGTAAAGCTGCTATGTAAATTTATGTACAAATCATTTCATGGGCATATGTTTTTATTTTTCTTGGACAAATTCCTAGGAATTGCTAGGGCATTGGTAAAGGGTGTGTTTAACTTGATAAGAAACTGCCAAATAGTTTTCCAAAGTGTTTGTATCACATTGCACTCCCATCCACAAATTTTGAGAGTTTTATTTATCTCACATCCTTGCCAATATTTGGTTTTGTCAGTCTTTTAAATATGCAATTAATTTCCTGATGAATAATGGTGATTAGTACCTTTTTATGTGTTTATTGTCTTAGAAATAGCCAATGTGTTTATCTTCTTTTGTGAAAAGTCAAATTAATTGCCTTTTTATTTTCCATTTGGTTGATATTTTTCTTATTGATTTTTAGGAGTGCTTTATATGTTCTGCGTGTGAGTCTTTTCTTAGCTGTATTACAGATAATGTCTTCCAATCTTCGGATTATCTATATATTTTAAGATATGTTTTTAAATAAACGAATGTCAAAGATTTTACTTAGCATATTAATGAAGTAACCAGTAAGAATTTTTAACTGGTTGATACAAGAATTTGAATTATAAAGATTTATATTCTCTACTGAAGAAAAATGATTTGCATTGTTTTGAACAGGGAACATTTTATTGCTAGGAATCCTTTGCATGGCTATCAGTTTTCTACAACTTAATCACTACCACTATGGAGTTATAAAATTACCCAGTCAATAGAAATTAATGAAAGATGCATGCCTCTATAGAGTCAGATAATTAGAGGATCCATAGGCAATTCCTAGCACTCCATTAACAGGATACCTAGTACATTCTTTTGTCTATTTCCAAGTCTTGAGACATTTTTTCCCAACAATAATCCTCCCTCTAATCCTTTGTGACTATAACTAATGTCTAAAGCTTATTCTTCGTCACAAAAAAAGTCTGGTCTAGTTAGATTTGGTTTGATTTCTTACTTAGCTGCACCAATAGTGTAAATTAATTATATATGTCTCGTATTTTCTCTGCAAATCTAGAGCTATATAGTATAGAGTTATTACTAAGTCTAAAGAATTTACTTCAGCCTGAATTATTTATAAAGATTCTTGGATTAGAATTTTTAAATCCTTTATGATTTGCTCTTCTATCTTGAGTCTAGAAAGCCAAGCCCAAGAAACTCCTTCCATCAGATTTCACCTGCAGCATTTCTAGATTGGGTGAATTACTTGTGCTGGAAAATCTCAAAGTTTGCTATGGTTCCTGGTCTGCGAGGAAGTGACCTTTTTACCACCTGTGATCCAAGTGCCAGGCCGGTTTTCTCAGGAGGGCTTTGTAGATACTGACTCCACATATGAAGTCAATTCTTCCACCTTAATATTGGGTTGGTCATTCCTAACCAAAAGAAAATAATGCTAAATATGACCTTGGTGGCACAATTGATTTGTCTAATTATTTCCTGGTGAAAAGGATTTATTCTTATTGAACTTATGCAAATAATGCTATTTCTGTGAACTCTAAGAATGGTCACTAAAAGTGTCTGCATTCTTGGAGTCCGTAAAAATGTCCATGAAAATCAAAGGCCATTTAAATGTGTTTCATTTCAGTTTACAAAAAAAAAAATCTATTAAATTGAGAGTTAGACATGTCTTAAGAAGAGAAAACTTTTCTCGTATATGCATAAAAATAAAATATTAAAAACCGGACCAAAAATATTCCAAATAATCACATTTAAATTTTTCACTGCAGTCGATTCCTTTCTATAGGTTAATTTTTGTTCTGCTGGATTTTGGGTCAGTAATCTGCTTCTGGATCGGAAGAGAGTTCTTGAGACCCTGACTCAGTCCACTGTCATTGTCTAAACCCAGTCTAAGTGGTATCAGCTTGTAAGTCTGAATTTGGAGTCTATGTTTTTAAATATTGTAATATATATACATATATATAGTTTACATATATATATATATATATTTTTTTTCCTCTCTATATTATGAAGTTTTGACACCTTAAAAAAATTCATTCTGGCTTGGGAGAGACTGCCCCTTCTCTGGACTAGCCAATTCTTAGAGATGCAGAGGGCCCAGCAGAGAGCATGCTTTTGATGTGAAAACTAACCAATTCAGAGACCTACCTCTGCTATCTGGCCCTGAGCCCCAGGAGGCAATATTCCTCTGCCTTGATATCCCAGGGCTAGGTACTGGGCAACAAGAGACCATCCCTATAGCCCAAAGCCCACCAAAATTATTCAAACTAGCCAATCCTAAACTGTTCACCTTGCCCTGCCTTACTTTATCATGGAAACCCCAGTAAAGGCTCTGGTCTAATGCTTTCCCCTTGCTTCTATCATCTGCCTCCTGAACACCCTGCTCTCTTTCTCATATGGCCCTGCGTGGAGTGCTGTGCCTGCTGACTCTAGGACCTGTGAGTATAATAAACTTTTTTTTTTCCTGAGCTTCTTCTCTGTCTCTTCTTGTGGCTGCACCTTACTGACTATCTCATAAAAGAATACAAAACAAGTACTAATGGTGCAGAGTATCTAGTACAGACCTTTCTATTAGGCTCCAACAATGTCCTTCCTTGCTGAAGACACAAATTCTAGCCTGTAGCTTACAGCAGTGCCATCAAGCCATCACTAAAGAAAAGCAGAAATAACCTGAAGAGAAAAATGTCTCAATGGTTGTAGTTAATTTATTGTAGTAACCAGTAATATCAGAATGGTATCAAGTAAAATTATCTCTTAAGATTTCATAGATCAACTTTAGGAAAATTGCATCTATAAATATTGAGTCTTCTGATCCATGAACATAGTATATCTCACTATTTAGATTTTCTTTAAAATATTTTCAGCAGTGATTTGTAGTTTTTTTAGAAATATTTGGCTCATTAAAATTTTTTTTTAGGTATTTAATATTTTTGATGCTCACTTCTAGTTCTCAGAGAAAACTGTAGAGTAAATAATTGAGAACTTTCTGTAACATAGAAGAATTTTAGCAGCACCAAAACTCATGAATAAAAATAAAACAACTTTCTACAGCTACTCATATTCCTTTACATCTTCTTTGAGTGCCAAAAGTGAACATATTTATTAAGTAGACCCAAAGATAAAGACACTATATAGCATATAATAATAAGAAGCAAATGCATATAAATGTAAAATTATGCTCAGTGATTGTCCAGTAATCAATCCTTCATATAAATTATCTAAGTATGCAATAATTACCATTTATTAACTCGATTTGCTATTAGTAGAAGTTATTACAGTGCCTAAAGATCTTGAAAATTATGGTCAAGCTGACCCACTAGAAAACGTACCTACTATTTGTTAAAAAATTGTCAAAATTATGATTCAATTTAGCTGAAAAAAACTTATAATCATTATTTTAAACATTAAGCATTAGTCTGAGTCCTATAAGAAACAATCGACAAGATGGCATTTGTCATACAAGAGATTTATTGGAGATCCTCCTTTGAGGAAAAATTAGGAGAGAGCTGGAGGAGGCTAGAAGAGCATCTGATTGCAATATGTCTGATCCCTGTGAAGGAGAGAAGGAAAAAAGGAAGAAAGAAAGAACTGTCTTAGTCAGCAGTGCAATTTTATGGATGTTTTGGCAAGGCCAGTGGAGAGTCTTCATGCCAAAGAAGTCTGTCAGAGGAGCCCCAAATTTCACAGTAATGGGCCTCCCTTACCATCCCTACTGCACTGAGTCATTGGTTGGGAGCAGCTCAGAGGAAGGACGCTCTTGGCCAGGATGCAGTGATGTATTCAGAGCATGGCCGTGGGGGCTGTCAGTCAATTACCATTCCTACAGTAGGAGATTTGAGGAGTGCATTTTCATGACTGCACAGTCTATCCCTTGCATCACATAGATCTACATGTCCACACAAATTCAGTGATCAGCTTCTCCGTGATTCCTATGGGCTTACCTTCCTGAGGGGAAACTCAGAAGAAGATCAATGAAATAAAGCACAGCTTGAATAGCTGCAGTTGATATTGGGGCTAAAACTGTACTCACCCTTTCCATTTCCAGTCTCCATTCCAAATTCCCTTCACCCTTCACTATTACCTTTTTAGATCTCAGTAGTTTATCTGGCGGTGTGACCCAGCTCTTCCTTTCAGAGGGGTCTGAACCTCTGGTAATCATTTTCAGGCCAGAGGTGCTGCAAAAGTCCATTTATAGCTACAGTGGGCAAAAGAGTACCAGTTGGCATCCAAGTGGATCACTTGGGTTCCCCATGTATTCCTCCCTCTCCCCATTGTGCAAAACCACTTCTATTCCTCCTATTGACTATGGTTAATTACCCTGGGCAATATGGTAACTTCTCTTCTGGCCTGCTGGTTCCTGAACATAAGGAGTCCAAAGTGCCCAGCGGCAGCTGTAACCTCTAATTCAATGGAACTCTTGCTCTGTCCACTGGCAAGAGTATGTCCCCATGCTATCGATGAATGTTTCATAGATTTTAAAGTTGTGTTATTAGGTGTATACATCTTTAGGATTGTTATTTTTTCTTGATAAATAGACCTTTATCATTACAAAAATGACCTATTTTTCTCTGGTAACACTTCTTGCCTTAGTATCTTTTCCATTCCTTTTAATCTATTTGTATCTATAAGTTTAAAGCGTGTCTCTTATAAACAGCATTCATTTGGTTCTTGACTTTCTAATCCAGCCTACAATGTCTGAATATTAAATGGAATGCTTTGTCCATTTACGTTTTACATAGATATCACTATGATTTTGTTATGTCTATTATCTTACTATTTATTTTCCATTTGTACCATCAGTTCTTTGTCACTTACACTTGAATTTCCTGCCTTTTATTTTTTAAGAAGTTTATTCCAGATATTGTGTATAAAAGAGTAGAGATTGAAGTATCATATTGTTTTTTCTGTAGTCCAGAGTGGAATCCCTTTTCCCTGTTGTGTGATTTGGATGAAGCCCTGATCATTAAGTGTCCTTTGCATATTGTGTTGAGCTGATGCTGGGCCATAGCTTTAATTACAACTTATATTTGTAATGAATTGAGTTCATTCCCTTTAAATCTCTTAGATGCTGGGAGTGAATTGGCTACAACTTCAAGTATGTTGGTTAATCTTTGGATTGTACACCTGTAGGACTCAGCAATCCAGTCATCATGAGAATGCACAGGATTATGCTTCCATCCTCTTCTCCACTGAAGCTCTTTGCAAAATTTTTGCAGTAGAGTTGGTGGAGATTATTGTCAGGCTCAGCAGTTTGTTCTTGTGCTCGGGACTTTTCAATACTCCAGCTCAATCTACTCTATCATTGAAAGTTTGTCTTACCTTTCCCATTCCCAAGTAATCTTTTCATCTTGAGCATCTTTCTCCTTACTCAGCTATACCTAGACCAGATACTTGCCTCCAGGTTTGGAGGATGTCATTTCATTGAGACTTCCTTGCAGCATCCATTCTGCTTTGCCACACAGAAAATTATGACTTTCCTTTTTCTCTGTTTTTTTTCTGGTTTTACCACTAGGGCCAAGGTATTTTTCATCTTGTACATTCAGAAACAGAAATACCCCTCCCTTTCTTGAAAGGACAGCTGTGCGTTATATTCTATTCATCATTTTTCAACGTGTGAGCCTGAGAAATTTTAGGTTATCTTAGTTCCCCATCTTGCTGAAATAGGAATGGAAACCATAATTTTGTCCTTACATTATGACTATTAGAAGGATGATGTATTAGTGGTTTAAAACATTGATGTGCATTAGAATTATCTTTGGAGCCTATAAAAATATAGAACCTTGGTCCTATAACAGATAATTCAAATTCACTCAGACTTGGGGTAAACCCAAGTGAATAGAATATATGTTTTCCAAAGGCTCAAGATGATTTTGATGCAAATCAAAATTTGAGAAGAATGGTAAATTAGATGAATGGTGCCTTGAAAATCCATGATATTTATCTATTTTTTATCCCCAGTGCCCAGCACAGTGTTAGTGAGTGCTCAGTTTGTATTTGTTGAATGGATGAATGCATTCATTATGGCGACTTGGTTTTCCATGTAAATTAGATATGAGATGATTTAGATGATTAGATGATTATTTCAATAAATGAAACTATAGCCATATTAGAAGTCTGAATCAATTTACTGCTTTTGAGAAAGTTACCAGTGTCCTCCTTGTTGTTTAATCTATTGCACACTTTTTTTAAATATCTTATTTGACCTCACTGTAGAATTTAACACTGTTTATTGTCTTCCTGAAATAAAAATTTTCCCTTGCCTTTCTTGCCACCATGATTTTCTGATTTCTCCCTGGTCTCTTAATTAGAATTTATAATTCTTTGAGTTTCCTCTTTCAAAATCTGGAATTTCTAATCTGGTTTTTGAAACTCGCCGTAGTTACCTCAGTTATCTCAAGAGGGATACAACAAAATTCTTACGGAGAAGTAATTTACTATCAATTTGTGTGTGTGTGTGTGCGCGCACGCGCACATGTATTTCCTATCAAGAGTAAATGTTTATTAAGTTTTATTTACTGTGGTAGACGCTGGGCATACAAAGAGCATTAAGACACCATCTCTGCCCTTAAGGAGCTTATAAATCAAATAAGCAATGATATTATTGTAATTCTGACAGGATTCTGAGAATGCTGCTCTAAGATATGAAACACAGGCTCGTTCCTTCCTGAAGACGTTAAATACTCTCCTCTTAGCCTTCTCTCTTTATTTTCTTGGCGATTTGTTTTAAGGACTTCACTGTCTTCAAGGATATATATGTGGGAATATGTGATAGAAGGAGAGAGGGAAGAGCCGTGAGCAGCAAGGTAAGAGGGAAGGAAGGAGTGTCTCTAGGCAAGTGGCTCTCTGCTTCTTTACCATAAATAAGCATAAATGGAATTAAAATACAGTATAGTATTTTAACTTTCTAAAGTGTTCTTAGAACTTCATCTGATTTTATTTTCATGACATTCCATTTTACTGATCGAGAAACTGGATCAAGGTGTGTCTGTATGCCTATTAGCCGCTTCCATCCTTCAAACCACATTTCATCCACAATATTAATTTGATCCTAGCAACAGTCCTCTGAGTCTGTTGCTAATGAAACAGGGAGCAGCCATAGAATGAACCATATTTGAAAGGAAAAAAGAACAACGCAGCTGAGTTTGAATCTCTGCTCATCAGCTTGCTGGCTGTGTGACTTCCATGTAATCTCCCTGAACCCATTTATCTGTTAAATATGAATAATAGTTCCTCCTGGTAGAGTTTTGTTCCTGGCCTCTTACTTTCTACATGTTGCTTCATCTTCTTCTTCCTCTGAATTTACTTTTGTCCTTGGAGATCTGTTCTTCCAAAGACAGGTTTTTTTTTTTTCTTTTATGGCAAAGACGGTATTTTTTTTTTTTTTTTTTGGTGAGGTAGATTAGCCCTAACATCTGTTGCCAATTCTCATTTTTTGCTGAGGAAGAGTGGCTCTGAGCTAACATCTGTGCCTATCTTCCTCTATTTTGTATGTGGGATCGCTGCCACAGCATGGCTTGATGAGCAGTGCGTAGGTCTGCGCCCGGATCCAAACCCTCGAATGCTGAAGTGGAGGGTGCAAATCTAACCACTAAGCCACCAGACCAGCCCCAAAACAGTCTTTTCAGGTCCATAATTTATCTGCAGATTGCCTGGGCCCTGCACCTGGGAAGGTGAACATGAGTTGCATCTGGCTAGGTTCTAGACTGGTAGAGCTGTATCCCTTTCTCCCACATCAAACACGGTCCCGGGGAACATCTTATAATATGCAAAAATTATTTTTTAATAGCACATCAAAACATCCTAGATAAAATTATCCTGGAAAAAAAAAAAAAGAGGACCTGAAAGCTATCATATGGCACGTGTGTAGCTGCACAGATTCTCACCTGGTAAGAGTTCAAATGTAACAATTAATGTCACACCTCCCCTCGTTCAGATTAGTCTAAAGCTTATCTGCCTCAGGAAATAATCATCGGGACTCAGTAAGAGATGTTGGAGCAGATGGAGGTACTACAGTTTCCAATTAAACTGCTCTTGGTTAAACTCTGTGTTCTTTCATGACTTGCTGCCCCAACTTCAGCTCTCCATCACCTATACCACTGCTATTTTTGTTCAGCACAACCCTGTGACTTTACATTTTAGGGTAGAGAAGGGCTTTATTAAACAGAGAATCTCATTTTACGGTAATGAGATAGTTGTAGAATAGTTGGCATTTCCTTTTGTAGCTGGAACAAAAAGAGAAGGAGAAAAAAAGGCAAGTGATGTTTATCGAGCATTGGCAATGCCTAGTAGGCATTTGTGAATAAATCTACCGGGGGGCAACACTGCATGTATTGCTGCGTTTTATCTTCATAACCTTACTACGAGGAAGACGTTTCTTATTTGCTCACCGTTTTCTTGATGCGAAAACTGAAGTTGGGGGGAGTTTGAATCAGCGAGCAGATGTGAAAAAGCAGACAGCCCTTCTTGCTGCTCTTACTATCATCTCACCAAGGGAACGTGGGAGAGATTTTACAAATGAGAATGTTATGACTCAAACCATCTTGTTTATTAAAAGATAAATGTAGCACATATATATATACATATGAATCAAAGGAATTAATCTTTTAAAAGTCCTAAGAGCCTCTTTTGCATGTGAATAACATTGCTGTGTGAAGCATGTAACAAACAGGAGTGTAGATATCACACAGCTAGATGCTATGTGAAGCATTGATAGTTTAGTGGTGGAAAGACAGGTTCCATCTCTGCTTCACAGAAAATATGAATACAGATATTCATGTAATTTCAGTGAATGCTTACCCATTGTTCACTAAGAAAATGAGAGCTTTGTCTGCTTGACTAGTCAGAGGTAATTAACAAGGCAGGAAGGATGTGCTACCATGGGAAATGCACAAGAACTCTAAGAAGGTGTGAAAAGGCAGGTCCTACCTCACCTAACAAGTCCTAGTCCCTGAAAAAGAATACAGAATGGAGAGAGGGATGGGCCAGGTGTTTTCAGTATCTCATTAAGAAGAGGGATCTAAACGTGTTTAGGATTCCCCGGAAAGTGGAATTTCTTTCTTTGTAGCTATATTCGCTCCCAAGAAAGTACTGTTCTTCCTGGACTTTTAATGAGGCAGTCTGCCTACACTATAAGTAGCACTTGCTAACGATATATTTCTGTTTTCCTCATGACCAGGGGACGCTTAATTGTCTCAAAAATAGTATATTTAATATGTCAGTCTCTATACAAAGATTCAACAGTTGTTTGTTGCAACATGAATTCTCCACATAACCATAATTTGAATTAAGCCAGAAACAGCTTTTTCATCGATGGCTTAAATGTAATGTTGATGTCTTATCTTTTGTTTCCAGAACTTAAAAATAATTGGTTATATTTTCAAGACACAGTGCAAGATATACCTCAGGAGTAAACATGATGTGAGATGAGAGTTTATAATAAAATTTAGTATAGGAATTAATGGGCAGTCTAACAAAAGCATCTCAAAAGGGAAAGAATAATAAAGGAAAAATAAAATCAGAAATTAGTCAGCATATTTGGGCAAAATATGAAGCAATATTCAAAACATTATGATACTGTTGAGTTCATCTAATGAATAGGAATGTTGGAAAGGCTTAAACATCACAAAATGATCAGAGTCAGAAAAAAGTAGCTATGGAGAAAACTCTAATTAGAAATGTAACTAGGGCAAACTCCTCATTACCACATGACTCATAACAGAGATTTGAATATAACACAGTCACATGACTCGCCGAAGAAAACCTCACAGTAAAATTAGAAGATTCTTAGCCTATAAGGTAGCAATTGTATCCCCTATATTAGCATTTGGACTTGGACTTGGAAAGAGAAAGAAGAAAGCAGACTAAAGAACGCTTTATAATAATTCTTTATGTGGTGAACCACAACATTGTGGAAGAAATGTAAGAAGATGAATGCTTTTGAGATAATGGGAATGAGCTGGTCCAAAACTTAGGAAACTGGATTCTAATTCCAGGTCTTTGTAGTATGCTGGACATGTCATAAAACATGTGTGTGATTCCTCATCTATCTATGGGGATTAGACTTAATTTATTCATTTAAGAAAGTATTAGGAGGATAAATAAACATGCTTTCAGAAAAGGACTTTGAAAAATTAAAATTACATAATAAACTTTCTGCATATAAAGTAGTCAAATGATAGAATGGATCAGAGAAATGGTTGTTATAATGCCATGAGTAGGATGAAATTATTTCAGTCTTGACTCTAGAAAGTTAGGGAGGTGAGATGACCTCTTATCACTCAGAGATCTGAAATTTTGACTTTTTAGGTTTTAGAGAAGTGCCATGTGTTAATTCAGTGGCTTGAATTCTAATCTAGGGTGTGGGAATGTAAGGATTCCAGATGCACTTCGTGTGATGCAACCTTGGCTATCTTACATAATAGTTTCTGGACACACCCTCCCCCCTTATCTATTTGCAGAAGTCTATGGAGTGAGGACTAGGATCCAAATGCAATCTCCTGAAGAAGTGAAAATGTGCCATTCTCTGTTATTGCTGTGAAAAGTATCCATGAATTGTGAAAAGATTTCTTTCTCTGCTTTCCATTTGGAAATGACTTACAGATTTATTTCTCTGGGTCACCAGGAAGCACATAACTTAAAGTATGAACAATGAAAAATGTTTTAGGAATATGGGAATTTAATATTATGAAAATATGTAAGTATAGTGGGAGATACTATAATGGTGAGTATGTAATAGAATTTATATTTTTTAAGTGTATGTGTGTGTGTGTGGTGTATCCGCATTTAATTTCCTAGCCAGTTTTAGGAATATATCTACCTCAGGGAGGGATTAAGAATGCTAGAAACGGCAATCAAAGAGAAACTGAGTTAATATTCAGCTTTGGTACTACAAATAGAAATTTACAGAGGACGATAGACTTGAAAGTCTGGCTTTGGTACAAGAGAGGATTTTCTAGATTCTTTCGTCTCGTCAGGAAGCATAACATGAGTGAGGCCTATAAAACTTGATAGCAGAGTTCCATTTCCATGTGGTCCTTATCACGCAGGGACGGGGAAGGAGAGAGAAACTGATGCTTGCAGTCCTGGTGGTTGATGGGGAGTGGAACTTGAGAAAAAGGGCAGAAAGGAGAGAGTGGATCAAGAATATGGGTGCTTATTATCTGCCTAAATTAAAAAAAAAAAAAAAGGAGTTGAATTTGGATATATTCACATGATTATGAGGGGCCTGAGTCCATTCTCCTTGAAGAATGGAAGTCTTCAAGCCTCTAGCCCTCAGATACTTCCAACACGGCATGTGGTGGTTATGCATGTTCTTGCCATAAGGCAGCTACGTAGATGGTCTGTGGGGCATTCTAGGATCCCAGAATTTCCTGCGTAGTCCAATGAAGTGGTGAAGAGATGTTGAAATTGCTGGTGGGTAGCAGAGGCCTGGAGTGAAGACAAAATTCACACCATAGATGAGAACTTTGAGACTAGGTGAGACTAGGTGAGAAGCCACTGCTGTGGGTTCTAGCAGTGGTGCCAGCGTGTCACCCTAAAAGCCTGGTGCGGCCAGCTGCCCATCAGCAGTCACCAATCTGGGGAGCAGACCACTCCATATATTCTGCACAAGAGACCATAGAGATCCAAGCGAAACCTCGTGGATCTGAGGAACAAATCTCTCCATTATCCTTTCATGTGTCCCAAACCCACTTCTATGAGGACAAGGTAAACGCCCCTCACACGCTCATATAAACTTGAGAGCAGTGGGGGTGAAATCTGAAAGACTGAGCATTTATCTAAAAAGACTAAATTATGTGAAAGAGGCAAATTTTAAAAAGTCGTAATAGGGAGATGAACTTTGAAAAGACTGAATAAGGGTTGTTGAAACCAGGAGAGGCAGAAATATTTTAACAGCCAATTGAAAAAAATCTTCCTACCCAGCGTGGTTAGAGGTTGTAAAAAAGATAAATGTAGTTTTAGAGAATTAAGAAGCTATTTTCTTTGTGCAGCTCAATCACATTGTGAGTAATTCAAACCCTGCTCTTAGTATGAACTCATAGAGTTTGGAAAAATAGTAGAGTTTGAGATTTAAAATGTTGGTGTTTCTCTTATGCTCTTAGGGGAAAATGATAATAATTTCAACTGACACAGATAACCTGGAGATTAGAAGAAAATACTTTATTTTGAATTAAGAAAAGTTAATAAGACTTTACAATTGCCTCAGTGAAATCAGCTCCAGACTACCCAACTTTGATGTAGTAGAATCTGACTTGAACTAGAAAGTCTTGGCTTGAAGAATTCGTTAGCATTATTTACCTGTGTCGCTTCCAGTGAGTCAGTTTCTCTGTGCCTCAGTCTCTTCACCGTGAAATGGGTAACACTAACCTCAGGGGGTTGTGAATCACATATGTGACCTGCACATAACTTGTAGTGCAGACCCGAGCCCAGTCCTGCCTGCTGCCTGCTTTGTACATGAAGTTTTACTGGGAAACGGCCTTGCCCATTTGATTATTCGCTTTTTCCGTGGCTGCTTCACATTGCAAAGGCAGAGTTCAATAGCTGCGACAGAAACTATACTCTATGAACAAGTGCTATTGTCTCTATCATGTTAAACCTATTTGCTGAGTCCGTGCTCACATAGTTGCGTTTTGGTAAACAGTTATCTTTTAAAAACTGCCATCATTCTGGAGAAAACTATTCTTTCATTCAAAAGCATGTTTCTCATCGTGAATTAACTAATTGGCATCAGGTTTATAAAGCAGCCTATTCAGAATTTGGTAGTTGCTTCCTTTGCCAACGCCCGATCTCCTGGACTGAGTTGATACAATTAAACTTCTGAATCTAAAATCTAAAGACCACCTGTTCCTCTGGAGACACAATGAGCCACTCCCCCCACCACTGTCATTGAGATTAGGGAGCCTGCTACCTCACTCCACTTCGCCACACTTCCACAAGACGGCAGCCACAAAGCTTTAGTTCCTATGTGAACGCGAAATCAAAAGGTAAACTATTTTCAAGAAAGACACAGCATATCTACTTTGATATTTTTCCTTTTTCTTTTCTCCAATGTCTCTCCTCACGTGGCCCGTCGCCTGCTGCAGGGCGAAATCTAGCGAGCACAGCAGATGGCTATTATCTGAAAGGGAACCTTGGGTGGATTTGGCAAGATGCTGGGATTCTGAATAAATAAGAATTTCAAATGCCAGGTTATTATTAAAGGAAGCCTGAATTTTAAAAAAATCAGTAATAGGACATCCGGCAATGGGAATGTAACATACTTGGGCTAATTATGTCACTCTGTAGGTAAAAAGTTAGTTGTTAACAGCCAACCACCTGCCATGTGTTAAAAAATAAGAGGCTTTAGATTCCTTTCTGGAAATAGAACATTTTTGAAATGGAGATGCTGTAATTTTGCCAAGTGCTGATGAAACCCCAAAAGGTGATTATGTCAGCTTGAGAAGACTGTGATAGTGAAAATACGATTGAAGAAAAGCATTGTGGGTTTTCAGCCACAATCAGCAGACAATTTTAATTTTGGAAGTTGATGTCATTGTGCTTGGGCATAGTTTTAATTTTTTCCTCCCTACCAACTGTTCCTCTCATTTGCCTGAAAAACTTCCAGTTCCTTCTCTCTCTCTTTTCTCTATTTTTCCTTCTTTTCTTCCTCTCTGGACTCCCCTCCCCTCCTCATTCCTCCCACAGCCACCAGTGTTCTTCACATAACTTATAGAGAAATGAAGAGAAAGCAAAGGGTTTTCTTAGTGGGTCACCGTTGCTTCTTCTCTGCTCATTGAAAAAGTATTGAACAGTCCCTGCAAGTCCAATTCAAGGAATGTGTCCAACAGCTATACTCCCACCAGTGTGGGAAGTTTTATCATGAAAACATTCATTGCAGCATGAGGATGGAAAGAAAAAGAAGCTGAGCCCAGCAGAGAGCTGAAACAGTAGGAGCAATGGGGACAGCAGAGACGAGGAGCTGGGAGCTGTGCTAACAGGGCAAGCTTTAGGAACAGGGTGGGAGCGAAGAACCAACCATGAGGGCTCCCCCTCGTTTTTGGTCCCCAGAGGGCTGTGTGCCAGGCGGGCACCACGGCAGCCTGCTCAGCGGGGTCAACAGATGCAGCTGAGCAGAGCCGGCTGCATCACGGGAGCCTCCCCGCTATGTGGATTCTAACATTCTAACACGTCCAAGATTAGCTAGTGTCCTATCTAATTGAAATGATTCAATACGGGGATGGGAACCATTGGCATTTCAAAATGGCATGGCCAGTGGGGAGAAAAATCAATCTCTAAAAACTACAGAATAAAAATGGGTCTTTTTATGGAATTCATTTTTGAATACCGACCATTTCATCAATAAGAAATGAATCATGTTTTCTCAGATCTTGTCAGATTTTATGCCAGTAGTAGTTGTTAGTGAACACGCTACTTCTCGGAGTCGTCTTGTGTTTGTCCATACTCCAGGCTAGCATGACATAAAACGTCTGGCAATTTGACATGTTCATTAAACATTTAAAGGAATATAATTGATTGTAGCATAAACAAAACATCCTAGTCCTTAGGTAGACCAAGATGTTCCTTTCTAAAGCATCATTAAAGATAAGTTAGAAACTGCAGGTTTATCAAGGCACAGTAGCTATTTTTAATATTATCCAGCCCATTTCAGGAAGTTAGATTTGATGTGATGTAAAATTTTACTCATTTTGCCTGTCAGTACTATCTCACAGATTCTCAGAGAGGTCAAGATTAAGAGTATGAAATAGTTTTTCAGCCACTTAATAAACTCTGACAGGGGTCTACTATGGGTGACTCGCTCTTCTAGACGGTCTACTAAGGAAACCTTGTGAAGAAGATATTACTCCCTGTGTCCTAGGGGCTGGATTGTCCCCTCTTCCCCACAAAATTCATTTGTTGAAGCTCTAACCCCCAGTACCTCAGAATGTGACTGCATTTGTAGATAAGGTCTTTAATGAGGCCATTGATCTGAAATGAGACCATTAGGGTGTGCCCTCCAATCTGACTGGTATCCTTATCAGAGGCAATTTGGATACGCAGAGAGACATCAGGGTGTGCATGTACAGAGAAAAAGCCACATGAGGACGCAGCAAGAAGGGAGCCATTTGTCTTGGACACAACTTATCTTGGACTTCCAGCCTCCAGAAATGTGAGAAAATGCATTTCTGTTGCTTAAGCCACCCAGTCTATGGTATTTTTGTTAGGGCAGCCCGAGCAAACTAACATAGTATGACACAAACAGACTTTATACAGCATAAACTATACAAATGTTATTTTTTTTTTTTTTTTTTTTTTTTGTGAGGAGATCAGCCCTGAGCTAACATCCGCCAATCCTCCTCTTTTTTTTTGCTGAGGAAGACGGCCCTGGGCTAACATCTGTGCCTATCTTCCTCCACTTTATATGGGACGCCGCCACAGCATGGCTTACCAAGCAGTGCGTCGGTGCGCGCCCGGGATCCGAACCAGCGAACCCCGGGCCGCCGCAGCGGAGCGCGCGCACTTAACCGCTTGCGCCACCGGGCCGGCCCACAAATGTTATTTTTTTAACTCAGTATCATAACTGTAGAGAATCCTGTATTATTTTGCTGATGAAGCATTAGAAATGAGCTCAAAGTATCCTTGAATAATACTGGGTACATCCGAGTGTACTTTTCATTGACATTGTATTAATAAAAGATGCCAGAGAGAAAGAAGAGAGCATTAGGCTGCCAAAGGTATTTGTTGTAATAAACTTAGTTGGGCAGGTCATGTGACATGCTGAATTGTTTGGCCTGCTGCAAGAGAAAGCTAAGTTAGGAACAGGCAGTGCCAGGACTAGGGATACCTGCTCAGCTGGAGGGTATGCCTACAAGGATGGTGGCAGGAATCCAATTCAGGATCTGTGTTGATGTAGCAAACTTGCTCTCCATCTGGGCTTGAACTGATGTCTTGAGACTCCAATCAGGTGGTTGGGGCTCCGCGGCCTGATTTCCCAGCAGCAGTGCTGCTCTGCGACAGGTGGACGGGAATTGTGTGGTTTCTGGAGTGTGGGAGTCCATCTGGGTTGAAGCAGGATTGCAGTCAGCTGTTGGCAGAAGGGACAGAGGGTCCAATTTGTAGGGGAATCAGGATTGTTTTAGAACCTGTTGTGGTTGTTGAAGCTTAGGAGGCAAATCCCATCCTAGTCAGTAAATCAGGGAGTAAAGCAAGCCTTGAGGGTTTCCCATTCCCATGGAAGGAACTCGGGAGGCTGGGGTGGGGAAAGCAGCAGCTCAGTCGGCACAGAAGCATCTTGGAACTCACACCTGTTACAGGGCTGAGAGTTATTCCAGACCCTAATTCGAAATTATACAGTCAAGTTTGTTCATTTGGTCCAGGCATGGAGAGGGCAGTGTGAGAAGCAATAGAGATGATCAGAAATGACATCTGTGGTGAAATCATAAGAAATGTCTCAAATGGTGCTGACAATTCAAAAGATCCTGGAAGCATAAGCAAAGAAGATAATTTTCTGGAGGGTGCATAAAACAGTTCAGGGCTGATTACTTCAGTCTTTCATTTATTAATTTATTCTTCAAAAAGTTAGTGATGTTCTATTGCCTTGAAGGATAGACGGCTCAACGTTACTCACTTTAATTGCACAAGAAAAATGCAAACAAGCAAAAACCAAGCTAATCATCTACTTTATATAGAAAGCAAGTGTCTGAGTATGTCTTTGAACGCATACTCCCCACTCTATCCCACATCAGGAGCAGCTATGGTGTGTATAATTGATGTTATAATGATAATTATAAGTAATTGATAAAATGTGAAATTTGGTTATATTATAGTTAAGAAGGTAGAGAAAAATTTTGCTATTTAATGTGTTGCTTTAGGAGGCTATACGGACGTTGTAAATATTTTTGAAAATTTAGTTCATACAAATTTTAATCTTCAAGTCTATATTATATAATATCAGATCTCATTCATATTTTGCAACTATGAAATTCTGTGTGGTAACTCAATTACAACAACATTTCCATAGAGGTACAAAAATAAATTATTTAGCAGATGTACCATGTTTTCATTCATAATATATATGTGCATATGAATATTTATACCCAGATATATCCATTGTATGATTATACAGAGAGGAATGGATTTTCTGCACATCATGATAATTATCATTAGTGGGTGCTTACTAGTCGTCAGACACTGTGCTAAATTATTTTACAAACATTAACTTTTAATACTCAGGAAAATTCTATGTAGCAAATACTCATCCTGATTTCATAGAGGAGGAAACTGAGAAAGCTAGCAAGCAGTGGAGCTGCCTAGAATTGGAAGATGGTGCAGCTGGAATTCAATCCAACGTCTATCTTGTTGAACACTGATGCTCTTACCTTCTATGCTACATTACTTATACAAATTAACTTACGTAAGTATTCACGAGAGAAGCCACAGTTGTACAGTCAATTTATACACAAGCCAGTTGGCTTTGCATAGAGCAAAGAACACTGCTTCATTGTCACCATGCCCGACACTGCTTGAAACATCTATGCCTCTGATTTCTGTATAGTTGGGCAAGACTGAGGAGCTATTTTAATATAAAACTTGCAGGTGAATAACTCATTAAATTTCACATTTGATGCTATGGTGTCTAACATAAAGGGCAGTAATTTATTAAATTTCTTAACACTTTTTGATTTTATCTAATTCAACAGCAGATGGTATGATGGAAAAAAGAGCACATCGCTATAGACAATGCTATTTACTTCTCTCTACCTCGGTTTGCCAATCTGTAACATAATGAGCTGGACTAGGTATTTTTCAGGTCTCTTTTATCCTTGAAAGTATTATTCTAAGCATCTAATTCATTTCTAGTCAAATTGTATTTATTAGACATGATACAAGACAGAAGAAATTAGCATTCACTGAGCTGTTTAATGTACCTGCAGGAGTGTGAAGACACACACACATTTATTCATTTATTTAGTTACCTAAGAATATTTGCATAGTGATCCTGCATAGCATGTGGTATTCTACACATTTTATAGAAAAAGCATACTAAGACTCAGAAGTCATTTAACTTTCCAAAGATCTCATCATAAGATATGAACTTGGTATTTAAAACTAGGTTTATCAAACTTTAAAACTAGGTTTTCGTTTAATGACTAATCTTCAGTTTCCTTGGGAAATTAACTTGTTTAGAACACATTGTGTATTAGGTTAGGCAGAGATATGCTGTGTAACAAATCAGAATGTGAAATAACAGTGACTTAATATGGAAATGGAAATGTTTATTTCTTATTCATGTGAATTTAGCAACAGGGCTTAAATGGTTTCAGGAGAAGAGAGTGCATGGAGGACAAATACCCACTCAACTTATTCTGCCTAGAATTTACACTTATCAATTCCATTCACATCCCCACTAGACAGACTAATCACATATCCCTGACCTAATAGCAAGGGAAATTTGGAAATGTGGTCTTCTTGTGTTTTCAGAAGGAGAAAAATGAAATGGGATTTCATGAACCCTTAGCATTGGTTCTGCCTGTGCTTTGTCTCCACCACTGATCATGGTGCAGATAACTGAAGGGCTGCTACATTATCTTTCATTATTATGCTCATAGACAAAAAGAGGATAACACAGAGCTTTTGTGTTTCTGATAGTAGTATTCCTTATTGAGAAATTTCCAGAAAACTGGAATATAGTCGGACATCAGAGCTTTCCTCTTGATATTGGAGTTCCATAATGGCTTTGCTGTGTTTCCCTGTTCACCATTTCACCTCCAGTGTCTCTCTCAGAGTACAGGCATCTATATTTGTTGCATGGATGTTGGAACGTGGCTGTAGTGATGGTGGATGAGTAGTGGTTGAAGTTCCTAATATTTTAGCACCTACTTGAAGAGCGTCTTAATAAAGGTAAATATTTAGAAAGACACCAATGAAATTTTGAAATATTGTAACGTTGTGAGTTTTGTGGTCAACTACCTTCCCTAAATCTCATTTATCTATATTGAAAAAAAGGCAGGCTTCATCTGCTTGGTTTACACTTTCTGACCAAAGGCCTGACCTTTCTGCTGAAACAGAATTCACAAATGTAGACAAACTCAGGTGATGATGCTCAGAGCCCTTTAGAAGATAAGGCTTAGCAGGAGCACTTCATCTTTGTATATCCTTGACTCAAGCACCCTTTGCTTCCTCCTCAGGAGCTTGGGGAGGCCAAGATGACATTTCAGTGATGCAGCGTGACCTAGACCTGTGATTCTCAACCTTTCTAAGTATAAGATCCCCTTTTAAATGTCAAACTTCTCAGAATCCCAGAAGACATGAGGTGTATTTTTTGAATCAGTTGCTAAGGAACTACAAAACAATGAAGGAACTACAAAACAATGAACTATAAAACAATGATAATTCCATTGAACTCAGTAGGGGTTTTAAATGCATTCAACTTTATTAATTACAACTACGTATATTTGAGAAATAGTCAAATAAATACAAGACTGATTTATTTGGTCAATCAACTATACTTGGTGTACTATGGACTTGATGCTTTGTAGTAACTCTGGGGACCACTGGTTGGGAAGCATTGAATTTGGCTGAAACATGGGTCCCCCATAGTGCCAAATACAGTGCTCGGCTTCACGATGGCACTTCATGTTACGTGTATATCTTTGACATATCAGGTCCTTTGAACAGTTTTAATTATTTAAGAGAACATCTGATTATGAATATTCCATATTTCAGTAGGAAGTAGGATGTTCCGAGTGTATATGTGTTTGAGTATTTATCCATTCATTTGCTGTTCTAGGCATTGAAGAAAGTGGTGAACATTAATAATAAAAGCTAACGCTTATGTAGTGGTTAATATCAGATATATCTTTGCTATTATGTATTTTAAAATGCATTAATCCTATTATTAACTCTGTTTTACAGGTGAGGAAACCGACAGAGAGAGTGTAAGCAGTGTGCCCAAGGCTATGATTCTAGCAGTTAGCCCTCAAATCTATCCTGCTAATCATTATGCTGCATTCCCTCTCAAAACAGTTACTATCATCTGTCTCACGGACCTACATTCCATGGGATGAAAAAGAAAATAGACAAGTAAAAAGATAAATAAACTTTATATTACTGCGTAGACAAGTTCTGTGATAGAATGAGTGCTGGGCACCTATTTTCTAGAGGAGTGTTTGAGAAAGCCTCGTTGAGGACATGACATTGGAATATTTAAACAGGGATATGTTCAACCTTTCCCTTCTCAAGACCATCACCACCAAAGCCTCTCTTTCCTCTTTAGGGGACCAACTGCATATGCAGCGCTCGTGAGGTGGTAATTTGTAGCATCCACAGAATGATTAGATTGTTAGCTCAGACATAGCTTTCCAACATAGTTTCATTTACATATTTGTTACATTGTATGCATACATAATCTCTGGGCTTATCAACACTGACACATATTAAAAATTCTAAGGAATTGATTTTAGTTTGTGATTTTATTGCGAAGTTATGTTATACTGAATCATTTGCCATTCTTTTGTTTCCATGGACCCCATCTTGCAAGAATTCTGAACATAAGTTACGCTAAGATGTTGGATCAAAAGAAAATATAATATCTACTAAATTTAAGCCAGCAGCACATCAGGGTGACCTGCCATCCCAGCCATGCTGTCAAGCTCCTTATATTTTGAATTGCTTTCACCTTGTTCCAGCGACTGGAAGTTTGATCAGTAAGGTCATGAGTGTAAGGAGCATTTCAGAGGCAGGCTCCATCTCTTCTGCACTGTTCTTCCTGATTCTTACGTCCTTGCCGCTTTGACCCAAGTGGTCTGCTTCCCATGTTAGTAGGACCCACTAGTAGTGGCTCGTTAATGTAGATGCACATTTGCTCTCAAATACATAGATCATACACACACACACACAAACCCTTACCTCTTTGTGGAGAAGGTGAAAGCTCCCTTCTCTTCTCTAAGTAACTGTCTCCATTATTTGTCTCCCCACATACAAATCTGTGTGTTTCTGCCTTTATATATGTTCTAGAAGACTCATGACTCTATTCTCTTTGAAGAGTCCCCTTCCCAGTTCATCTCTTCAGCTTTCTTGACTCCTCATAAATTTCCTGTGTGACTCTATATCTGTGTGGGGAGACTTAGCATGATTAAGCTGTCAGTTTGGTTTTGTGCATAATTTCAGGAATTTTTCATACATTTCCTTGGAACACATTATGGGCATCAGTTCAATGTATTTCTCTAGGTTCTGAGGGGGTTGAAATAGAGTTGATGCAATCTTGTTACCTTCATGAACTTTTCTCTTAGTAGCTTAATAATTAATATCCAATATTAACCTATCTATATTGATTTTTTTTCTTCAGGAAATATTTATTGCATGCTTATTCTATGACTAGCGCATTGCAAACTGCTGTGGACATAGTTTTGAAAAATTCATGATCCTTTGACCTCAGATAATTTTTAAAAGATGAGAGAATTAATGTAAAAAATTGTGTATGTGTGAATATGCAACATGTACATGTAATTTCTAATAATAAGAATAATAATAGTGATCTTTTATTGAGTGTTTATGATGTGCCAGCTCCACTCCAGGCTTTTAACCTATATTAATCCATTTACTTTTCACATTGACCCAATGAGCTAGGTACTTTATTATGCCAAATTTTAGATGAGAAAACTCGAGCACAGGGATTTCAGAAATGCATCCTGGGTGACATAGCTAGGAAGCAGAGCTGCTGGGAGTCCAGCCCAGACACACTCACTCTGGAGCTTGCACTCTTCCAGTGTGCTGTACACATTTAAAGTGCCCAGTGCAATCGTTAGTTTCCTCATACCCTGCTTTACTCTGCTTCCTGATTAATCTTCTAAGACAAAGCCCACAGCTTGTCATTTTCCTGCTTCAATCCTTTCGGTGGTTTGTTTGTCCCTACAGATTCTCCTGTGACATTTAACACCCTCATTAACAAGATGCCATCATAAACATCTGTGGCTGAATCTGTCTGCTTCAGTCTCATTGGTTAACCTCTACCTCCTACATGCTCATTCCCATTTTGTACCATTTTCCAAACCATCTCCCTTCTACATGGAATGTCTTCTTGTCTCTCCACCAATCAATCCAATACCTTCCTTCTCTGACAGTTTGAAACCAAACTTCCATTGCTTGCTATATTGGAACTTGCTAAATTCCTATAGCAAGTAGGGTTGGAAACCATTCTAGTGTGTCCTAATACACATTTTTAATTGTTTTCTAGTTACTTTTGTATATCTTTTTTAAAACAACTAGATATGATTCTTTAGTGGTAGAGACCACATGTTTTACTCTTTTTTTAAACTTCCACAGTAACTAGAATATATTTGGTGATGACTAGCTCCTTCTTGATTGACATCTTTTTGGAAAATAAAAAATGATAACTTGATTTTAAGTACTTCTATGTAGAAAGAATGTTTCCAGAGAAGAGTTAAAGATTCAGGGTAATGCTGTTTCTTTATGTAAAGGATAGTTTGTAGTACAGGCAATACTGTATTATATAAATTATTCCCCAGAATTTTAAGACTCTGTGCACTTTGATTATAACACAGTATAAGTGAAAGAGCTCCCCTGACTTACTACTATTACTTGGATGCTTTCTAAACACATGTATGGTTTGATCTTGTCACCCCTGGAACAGACAGAATAGAGATAGCAGGTGAAGAGACAAGCTTAAGATGCATGGGATGTTGTTTTCCCAGTAATCTTCCTGTTTTATTTCCCTTGACTCTGTGGAAGACACTTCTGGGGAGGTGGTAGGACACGCTCTTATCACAGTTCGGAATTTGAAGTGGATGAGTAGGCTTCTGATATGGTGCTCTTGGCATTCCCACTTTTTCTCATTGGTGAACTAGCTCTGTTTAAATTCTAGTTCCTGTATAAATTATAGTTTGAAATGTTTCTGTCCAAGAATCACAGAGTAAGTAAGTGTATATAAGCCCCTAATAAATCATTATGGTGTATGGTACATCATTGAGTTAGGGAAGGCTGTCTTACTTTCTGATGTAACTCATAATGAACTAGTCAACAAATGCAACAATATAGTAAAAAATTGAATTATAAGGAATTCAACAACAATTTTATTTGTAGTCCCTAAGCATTCATACCAATTCTTGTTGCTTATATATTTTTGAAAATATATTGGCAAATAGCAATCATTGTATTTCTTAGGAGAAGTTTCACATCAACTGTGTACTTTAATTTGCAATATTTCATTCATATGGACTCAGAGAAGTTGGCATTTTCATTATAGACAGTGTTTTAGAGCATTAAGAAAACCATAATAATTGGCCACCAGACAAAATCTGCAATGCCAAGCCTAACCCTGGGGCAGTTTTTAAGCAATTACTGTTATGAAGTCGAACCACTTTGGAGTATTTATTTTACAAAGTACTGTATACTGAAATAGACCAGGGAAATACAACTTCATTTTCAATATGTTTTAAAAAGATTTCCAGCTTTGGGGCTTGAAAACACATTTCCTCTTAAATGTGGAGGATTCATAACTCACCATCAAAATAAAGGCAATCAAAACCTACCAGCTTTAATACATAAATATTCTATACTTACTTTAAGTATATACACTTAAGGATAATTACTCTATTTGAATACAACTTTCGTGAATTCATATAAAAGACTTGAGATTTATGCTGTGTATAGAAGATTAAAAAGTGTTTTTATGAAAGCTCTAATAAATGGCTTGTTGGGCAATATGAATATTCAAAATTGTGCCAAATATGCAATAAAATGTGTCTGAAATATCCTATTGCATGTATAATAGGGACTTATTATTCTGCAAGAAAGGAAATAAATCTCATTGAATATTTTAGAGCAATATATATTTTTGCAAATTATTTTGCAATCATTCCATTAGTTTTTCTTCAAGCACTCTGGCTGGAAATGGTGCCACCTGTTTTAAATGGGAAGGCTGAGGAATAGAAAGGTATATACACAGATGGAGTCACAACCTTTTAGATGAAGATAGCTCCACATAACCTCTCCCCTTGCTCATTTATTCTTATTTTACTTAGAAGAGTTCAAGTGTGTGTTTTCTCAGAATTCCTATCTTCTTTGATGGTATTTGGTCTCCCTGGGCCTCCGTGGACCTGGAACTATAAGACTGATCGGAGAGCTGAATGGACCCCTGGGAACAGAAAGAATTGGGGGAGATTAGGGAGTTGGAGCTCTCCCTACTGGTGGCTGAGTCTGAGCTGAATTTCATGTTGGTGCATGGCAAGAGTAAGGTTGTCAAACTAGCCAGAGCCAGGGTAATTTCAGTGCTGGGTCTCCTAGTAGCACTGCCACTTACCTGGCTAGTTTACAACACAGACCCATTTCATCAGTGTGATACATGTGAGAGCTTGCCTGGAAGTAGTGGTTATGCCCCTTCAGAGGGAGTCGTTACCTGTGACTGATAATATGCAGGTAGTCAGGTTGCCGTGGTGTATGCCTGATCCCTGAGCAGGACTAGATAGTCATAGACCAGAGTTTTATTATCATTATTACTATTTGTTACAGTTAAGCTTGCCAATTCAAGGGCGTTTATTTTTATGTCTTCTTGATTACAAAGGCTGTATTTTTAGATAATGTAACATTTAAAGATCTAAAAGAAGGAATTTCTAAATTTAATGTTAAATTTAGCATTAAATTTGAATTTAACATTAGAAGGTTTAAACAAAGGAATTTCTAAAAGCAGTACAAAGCCTCCATACCTGGATTTTAAAATTAAAATGCATCTTTAGACTGACCTCAGCTCACTGATGTCTGCTTTCTGTTTCAATTAACCATTACATGTCATTATGAAAAATACTGATACTAATATTCATATATTCCTATTTAAAGCATGTGCTGCTAATGGTTGATATTAGTCACAGGGGCACTGACTTCTGTGAATTATCCCTTTGGTAATGTGCCAGGTAAAAGTTTAAGGACATGGATTTTGGAGACATGTTGTCTAGGTTCAAATTCCAGCTGTGACACTTACAAACTAGGTGACCTTGGGCCATTTACTTAATCTCCTGCGCTTGTTTCCTTATCTGTAAAATGGGAATAATAATATAATAATAGTACCTATTTCATAGGGTTGTCGAGAGGATTACATTATATGTGCAATGTAATCCTCTGAGAACAGTAAATCTGAGAACAGTAAAACAGTGCCTGGCACAAAGAAAGTCCTATATAAGCATTAACCATTATTATTACCTCATGCCTTCAAATAACTAATGAAACATTTCTCTCAGGGATTCTGTGTACTCAGATTTTGATAATGGTAGAAATTCACTCAACTTTGAACATTTCTTTTGTATTGGGTTTCATGACTGGTACACAGACTTAAAGGAGCCTATAAATGGAGGTGACAGTTACCTGATAGATATTTTTTTCTTTTTAGAATTTAAGAATATTGTCCTTATGTAAAAAGCAAAAAAAAAAAAACCAAAACAATTTCTATATAAAGCCATTGACTTCTGTAGGAAAGAGGCATAGTCTGATAGTGAAATAGAGAAAGTAGTAGTCTTTGAATGTTTTTAAAAAGACAGTAAGTTAGGGGACCGGCCCAGCGGCATAGTGGTTAAGTTCACGCACTCTGCTTTGGTGGCCTGGGGTTTGCAGGTTTGGATCCCGGGCGCAGACCTATGCACTGCTCATCAAGCCATGCTGTGGCGGCATCCCATATATGAAAAAGAGGAAGATGGGCACAGACATTAGCTCAGGGCTAATCTTCCTCAGCAAAAAGAGAAAGATTGGCAATGGATGTTTGCTCAGGACCGATCTTCCTCCAAAAAAAAAAAAAGAGAGAGAGAGTAAATTAAATTCAACCAAAATAAGAAGATGTATCTGTTATTGGGTAATTTAAACATGCTAAGAATGTTGTCAGAGTTGGGAGGAAAATAAAAATGTAGAATTTATTGGAAAAATTTGATATGTGGCTTACAGATTTAAGGGTAACACTTCACATGCATACAGGAATGTAATATAGAACTTCCAGAGTAGAGAAAAGGAAAGACCAAGAAAGCTTGGTCAGTCCAACAGGAGGAAGGAAAAATGAAAACAGAAGAGCAAGGAAAAGAAAACCGAGAACATTCAGAAAAATATAGTAGAAATAAAATCAATTCAATTCAAACTAAGATCCAATGAGAAAATTGTTTCATTTGTTGGATTAATAATATACAGAAGTTAAATAGTATTTCTGCACAACAGAGCATTCCAACATGAATCAGTTTGTGATGCCCCCAGACAAAGAGTGAAGACAACTGAAATGCCCATTAGCTTATGATTTTACAAACAAAATGAAGTCTATCCATAAAATGAAGTAGTATTCAGTAACAACAAAGAAGAAAGTACTGATATATGCTATAACGTGGGATATTATGAAAGGTTCAAGAAACCGGCTCACAACAGACCACATATTGCCTGATTCCATTTATATGAAATTTCCAGGATAAGAAACTCTATAGAGACACAAAGTAGATCAGTGGTTGCCTAGGGCTGGGCAGGTGAGGGTGGGGAATGAATGCTAATGACTATGAGATTTCTTTTGGGAACGATAAAAATATTTTTAAATTATATTATGGCAAAGGTTGCACAATTCTATAACTATGCTAAAGACCATTCAACTGTACACTTTAAATGGGTAAATTTTATGTTATGCACATTATGTCTCAATGAAGCTGTTAAAAATATATTAGTGAAGAGGAACCAATATGATTTACTATACTAATAAAATATTGAATAATTTAATAATCATCTCAATAGATTCTAAAAAAGCATTTGATAAAGTGCATTTATTTATAAGATATATATTTAAAAAAATTCTACAGCAGTCAATTTAATGGTAAAATTTTGAAAGTTTTTTCTTTCAAAATGATAAGAACACAAAGATGTCTGTTATTATACTCAAGGTCCTTGTCAGTGAAATAAGGCAAAAAATATAAAAACAAATAAAAATATATATATATAAGAAGAAATAAAACTTTCATTATTTGCAAATTATATGATTATTTATGTAGAAAATCCATAAGATAAATTACTAGAAATCGTAAATGCATATAGCAAAGTTGCTTGATATAAGTTTAATAGAAAAACGCTGGGGTATTTATATGTACAAGTAACATACATGTAGAAAAAAAGACAGTAAAATAGTTACCACTTACATTAGCATCTAAAAAATATCAAATATATAGGAATAATTTAAAAAATGGGCAAGATCATACATAGGAAACTACAGAGCTCTACAATAAAAAGTAATGGGAGAAACTAAAGATACGACAAGCAGAGAAATAGACCGTGTTTATGTGTCTTTAGTCTCAATATTTTAAAGTTGTCTATTCTAGACCAATGACCTGTAGATCTAGTACAATCTCAGTCAAAATCTCAACAGATTTTCTTTGGAAATGACAAACTGCTCGTACAAGTTACATGGAAATGCGTAGTGTGGTATAAACTAAGCACTCTCGATAAAAACCAGGGGCAAGACATGCTCTACCAGAGAACTAAACCTATTAGTAAGCTATTCTAATAGGAAAGTGTGGAATTGGCACAAGGATAGGCAAATAGACACGTAAAGAAAATTGAGAGCCCAGAACTGGAGTTATGTTTGAAGGACACTTGCTTTAAGAGAAAGGGCCACTGCACAATGAATGAAGAAAGAACCACCTTTCCAGTAGATGGTGCTGGTTCAAATGAATTCTATTTGTAAAAAAAAAAAATGAAATGACCCACCTCACATGATCCATAAATTGAGATGCAAATCAATAAAGTTTCTAGAAATTAATATAAGAGAGTAATTCATGACCCTGGGGTAAGGAAAGATATCTTTACAGGATACACACACTAACCATTAAGGAAAGATTAATAAACTGGACTATATTAACATTAAAAACATGTTAATCAAAAGACAACATTAAGAAAGTGAAAAGATAAGCCACTGAGTGAAATAAAGTATTTTAAATATGCATGGCTATCAAAAAATGCATAGTAAGAATAAAAAAAATCTATAGATCAGTAAGAAAAAGACAAACCAATATAAAAATAGGCAAATGATTTGAAGGGAAAGTTCACAAAAGAGAATATTCAGATGACTAAATGAACATACTGAAAGGAACTCAACCTCTACACGCTCATCAGAATGACTAAAAGCAGACAACATTCCTAGGGTTTGCTGAGAATGTGGGAGAAACAGGAAGCCTCCTACACTGCTGCTGGGACTGTAAACTGGTGCGAGCACTTTGGAGAAATACTTAGCAGTATCTCTTACAGCTGACCTTTGCATACTTTATGATCCAGCACTTTCACTGGTATATCCAGCAGAAAAATATGTATGTGTGCAGCAACAGACATGTAAATGAATATTCATAGCATCATTATTCATTATAGTCCTAAACTGGAAAGAACATAAATGTCCACCACACAGTGGTATAGATAAATTAGTGTGTTATAGTCATACAATGACATACTCCACAGTAATGGAAATAAAGGAACTACCATCACACCCAACAACAAGGATGAATCTCACCATTACAATATTGGGGGAGAAAGTCACATATAAAAATGCATGCAATGTGTAATTTCATTGATATGAAATTTTACAAAAGAGTTTAAACTAAACTGCAGTGTTAGAAGGCAGGAAAGTGGTTTCCTTCGAGGAGATAGGAAAGAACACAGGTTGGGAGTGGGCATGAAGGGGGCTTCTGTAGGGTTAGCAATGTTATTTGTTGACCTAGTGAGTTACAGAGGAATTGGCTTTGTGATAGTTCACTGATCTGTACATTTATATTTTTTGCACTTTTCATTATGTGTATTATATCTCATAATATACAACAACTTTAAAAAATGAATAAGCTGTACTAGCCACAAGCATAGATCTTTCAGTGTGTGTAGTGAGTTTACGCATCTAACTATATAAAAGATTTCCAACTACAATACAGACCAAAAGTGCAGTAACAGAAATCACACAATGGAATTTCATGTGTGCATACCCATGATCATTCTAGATTTTAACGTTGCCTCCCTTTCCACGAGTCTTAATGACAAATCACTCTGCTTTCCTCTTTTCATCAGTCTAAGATTTAAACAGGCATTCTCAGAATGGCTGGTTCACGCCAAGCTCTTGAAGAGGGTGCTATTGAGAAAGGAGCTGAATACAACTGCGTAGGCTTTTTAGCAGACAAGAACACAATCAAGGCGATTTTTCTCCCGTGCCAGCAAGACTGGCACCATGTCAGTGGCTCCTGCCCTCTAAATAGGGCCTTGAGAGCAAATGCAGTGAAGGTTGTTTGTCACCAGCCTATCTGAAAACTGTTGAACCTTGAAAATGTTTTGCATATGCATTAGTGGTCACTGCTGCCGACACGACTTTAAGACAATCGTGCAAATGAATGAATCCCTTCCACTGACATTTTTTGGCACATTGCACTGTCTATGAAACTATAAATAAAAACATCCTGGAAACAGCTGCACAATTTTTCTAGACCCTCCTGGCTATTCTATTTTCCTAAAGGTCTGAGCATGATACAGTCATGCTAATCATCTGTCTCTTGGAACACATACCCTTTCTGCCCCTGTGCGTGTATTACCGACAGCACATTCCACAGAGAGGTTTAGGTGGATGCAGGTTACAGGTTTTGTCTTTTCTTTTCTTTGAACTTTCTGCCCCCTCTTAGCAAGCAGTGAGTTTCTAGATGGTGAAGAGTAGCTTATAATTTGGGGGACATTGTGTGAGTTTAGTTAAGACAAGATAAAATTCTTTGTATTTCATTGGTAATGCTAATCTATTAACAATGAAGTTATATGCATGAAGTATTTAAACCAGATATAAAAAAGAACTTTTGGACAGGTGAAAAAAAAATTGAAATGAGTTATTACAAAGGAGGGAAATGTTTCTTACTTGGAAGTCTTAGGAAATAGGATTTAGTCTCATCTACCTGGGGTAATGTAAATGGAACGCAGACTAGAAGAGCTGAATGTGGTTTCTTCTAAGCCCTTGAACTTATCTTTCATTGGGATGAGAGCATACGGGTGACTTTAGGCAAATCTGGGCAGTTTATTACTGGATTATAATTTTTTGCCTTTTGTTTTTAGTACTAGATGAATTTGTGAGTCTTATTAGAAAACCATTACAGCTCATTACTTTAAGCTAGTGTTTTCCAAATATTCCTGATGACAGATTTTACTTTGGGAACTTGTTAAAAATACATTTTTCTGGACCCCTCCTGAATCTGAATCTCCACAGGAAGCTCTAGAAATTATTATTCAGGTAACAAGCAAGCCAAGAGATTCTTATGTTCGAGCAAAATGGGGACACATGATTTATTGAAACTTCAGATTGTGATATTAAGGACATCAAGGGAATATTATTTAACTATCCATCTCTATATGAAATAGAGATGGGATAGAAAGAGATGATTATACACAAAAACAAAAGTGAATGTCAAAATTGCATTTTGTAACATAAATTAACTTAATAATAATTAATAATATGTGTATTTAGTTATATAGTGAGGGCCTGCATATGCGGCAAATGACTTTTTAGAAGTTTTTACAATTTATAAAAAATGAAATCAGATCTATTTACCCATTTAGTCCTCACAAACCTTGTGATGTGTATGTTACTGTGGGAGATCAAGATTTGGCCACCCTGAAATATCTCTCGTTACCTTGATTGTTTTCTCTGAGGGCATTTGACCTCCCCCACTAACTGCCTAAAGAATTTGACATAGCAACTCCTTCCTGGAACAGATCTTCTATCTGATGGCTGTAATATAATGTAAAATAGATGTTACAATAGGAAAGGCACCAACAAGCCCATCTTATCCGAAGTTCTGTCTCTCTGGCCACATTCTCTGGATGGCCCTGCGAGGAGTTGCCAGACAAACATTTACATTTATAAGGGAAATCTCCATTTGAAAAGGTCTCTCCCTCTCTGTATTGGGAAGAGGGAGGATGACCTCATTTCTAGAAACTTATCAATGTGAAAGGAGGCCTTAAATCTGCATAATAAACTTACTCTTGTTTTACAGTGCTTTAGTGGTAATCTCCTATAACTGACTGCCCCCACCCCCAACATCCTCCTTTGTCATTGGCTGAACATGGTATTTAAGATGCAAATTTCTGCTATTGTGTTGAGAAACGCAGTGTTCCTGCTTTCTCCCATGTATACATGTTATTAAACTTGGTATTATTTTCTCCTGCTAACCTGTCTTGTTAATGATTTGGCCAGCCATAAGAACCTTAAGGGAAAGGGCAGAGGGGGCTTCTCCCTCCTCCCCCACATTACTTTGATCAGCCTCAGTTTCTAAATAAGTCACTGGGAGATCATGTAGGTTAAGTGACTTAATCGAGTATCCGTTGCAAAGTTAAATCTCATCTAATTTTAGAATAATGCATGTTGAAATTGATTTTCTACTCATGACTCTGCTAGGAGCTAATATTCTGAATGCCATTGGCTACATCTTTCCTTCCAAACTCCTTTTCATGGAGTGGCCTAAAGAAAACAACCTCTTGAAATAAAAACATTCATTCTGAAGCAAAACATCCCCACCATGATTTTTCCTTTTATAGCAGGATTTTTTTGAGCTGCTATTTTCATGCAGAAGCTAGTGGTGATAATATGCAACCCCAAGTTCTCTAAGAAATTATTATTTTTTGTCTCCCAGGCAGAGTAAGTATTCTTTTCTACTTGATTATTTCATTTAAAGGCTAAAAGTGCACCCAAATTCTCCATAAGGCTACAGGTGGCAGCATGTGAGTCACAGAAAACAGCTTATCTTTCTATTAGCTGCTCTGTCAATTAGCATTAAAATTCATTGCTAGGGCAAAAGCAGGATTGCGATAGCAAAGAAAAGCAATGAACCACTACAGCAGACATTCTAACAGAGAATCTCCTCTTTAAGATGGAACACATAATAAAAATTCACCAAGTATTCAGGGAAATTCATCACTATGAAAAAGAGACAACAAAGGTGATAAAGAGAAGAACTTGAACCCAAAGAAACAGAGTTGTTAGAACAAGCAGAAAAGGATTTCTTATTAGAGTATATTTTAGCACAGAGAGTTGCAAGAGGATATTGCTACCTAAAATTAATCCATTACGTTACGTGGATATTAAAAATTAGTCAGTCACATAGCAAACTAGATGCACCAAGAAGAGCAGAATGGTCCTTGAAACTGAAGAGTGAATTGATGCTCTAAAAAATTTAAACTGAGGAATTCTAACAGAATTTAGAACAAATAAAAGAAATGAAAAGTGTGAAGGTAAGGTAATCTCATGTCCCACACTACATATACTAGAAGATTCAGAAGAGAGTGGAGGGGAGGTAAGTAATATTAAATGAAATTATAGTCACAAATTTCTTAGAATTAGAGAAAGTTGTGGCTTCAGATTAAAAGCACGTGCCCCCTGCAAGCACACAGCAGGATTTGGAGACAGCTGTCAGAGCACCACACATCCTAATGAAGTTTAGAACACCAACGACAAAGACCAACCCTAAAAGCTTCCAGTGAAGGAGGCTAGAGGAGACTGTTTACTAGGAAATAATGGTCAAATTGAAATTAGATTCACCTCAAAATTCACTAGATTACCTATATGGAAGAAGATAATGGAAAAATATGTTTTAAGGTAAATAACTTTGAACTTATAATTCTATATCTGATCATTCAGTTGTGTGAGAGAACTAGGGTTGTTTTGCACAGAGAATGATTCAGAAAATGTATCCCTTACAAACACAGGTTGAATTACTGTGGCATGCTCTCCAATAAGAAGACAGACATGAATCCAAGAGGAAGAAAAGGGATACTAGAAGCACTGATAAGCAACGAAATTAGCCAAAATTATTATAAATTCTAAGTATTTACCATAATTATTTTTTCTAAAATTAACTATTTATCATTAAAAATTTCTGTGCGATATCAACTTGGGAAATGGATAAAAGCATAAGCCTGCTGCAGCTCTTCACTTTTATGAGGGTATAGTATGTACAGTTCAATGCTAGCCATTGTTAGAAACAATATAATTACAATTATTATAAAGAAGTAGTTTAAAAATTAAAGTTACTACTGGAAGAGAAATAGATATATAACTTTCAACCACTAGTAAAAATCAAAGAAACAAAGAAAAGTTGACTGATTTAATAAAAGGCAAGAAAGGGAGAATACAGATATTTTAAGATCCAATAAAGAGAAAACAATATGTAGTTCACAGAAAAAACATATAAACGTAGATGCAAAATTCTTAAATAAAACATTTATAAATAATATCAAGCAATGCATTGAAATTAAAATATATCACGAATATCTATTGTCCATTGTTTACCCCAGAAATGTAACAAAGGTTCAGCAACCAAAATCTGTCACTACAATACACAGTAGTGACATTTTTGGATACAAAAAGCCTTTTAAATAAAACTTAAATGACATTCCTTTGCAAACAAGAACTAGAAAGTTTGTTATCATTGTTTTGATGAAGGTTTTTTACAAAAATCTTAAAAAATAAGTATCATGGTTAACCGTTGAAAGTTAAGTTTTCCCATTGAAAAGAGGAACAAGAAAGAAGGAACATTATTACTGTTACTATTTACTGGGGCACCAGAGGTCCAGTCAATGAAACAACAGCAACAGCGGCAACAACAATGTAACTGCATAACCTACAGAAGACGTCACATAGACAATCCAGGAGAATCAGCTGACAAACTATCAGAACTCATAAGCTTATTCAACAAGGTGGCTAGATAAAATATCAACATACGAAAGTCGTTATTTTCCTATATGTGAACTTAACAAACTAGGGAATACAATAATAATAATCCAAATAAAAATAACTAATTGCAACAACAAAAATATATATAAACACAAATCTATAAAAAGGAGAAGGAAGGATGCAAACTCAACTGATAATGGTGGCTACCTCTGGGAGGGAGCCTGGAATTTAAGATGGTTATCAATATTTTCTTTAATCTTATAATGTCTTAATTTTGCAGAAGGAGAATATGTGTTATGTGTGTTTGAAATTATTGTAATTAACTTATATATAAGGTATTAAAAAAGGTAAAATGAACAGTTCACATAAATATTTTTTAGTAAATTCTAAGCTCTAGATATTAGTAACCTAAGCCAGTTCATAAACAGCAGAGCAACCTGACCGATGTTCATTTTGAAAAACAATTATAAATGTTTAACTAAATTATCACTAATAAAGCACCAAAGGTTTTGTGCTCTGTATGAGTGGCCAACAGCACTCGAAGTCCCATCCACTAACTAACCCTCTCTCTTTTGTCCCTTGCAGAATTTAAGTTTGACACGATCCATGTTAATCTTCCCAGCCACGGTGGTATTTTCTAGAATTTGTATTTCAGTCAAAGCATGTACATATTCATAGGAATAAGTCTATGACTTCCTAAAACATTATTGTCACCTGTTGAGAGCAATATAAACACTTAATTCCACTCTAGGAAGATTTTTTAAGGCAGTTTTAGAAAGTGAATTCATAGATTTACTCTAAAAGACAAGGAAATCATATTACGATATTACAATAGCACAGAGATGCAAGAATGTTCAAAATGTGCTGTAATTGAAAAGTGATCAAATTATGGTAGAAAAAGGTCAGCACATTTTGGTAACAGCCAATGATGATAACATAGTCTGAGGAAAATTTCCTAGAGAGTCGTTTCCTAAGAGAATTGATGGAAACAGAGCCTTGACATCCATAAGTCATCATCTTATACAGAAAACATCGGACCCATAGCACGACTAGAGAAGGTGGTGAAATATAGCCACCCTGTTCTATACTTCAAATGGCTCACTTGTTTACTTAATGGTAGAAAGCTTTTTCCACCAGAGAGAGAAGAATTTTTCAAGGAACAATACAAAAGAATAGAAATTCTTTACTCACAGGAGAAAGCCACCACATAGGAGCAGTTTGCATGGACAAATGACATAATCAAAAACACTTCAGTTGATAATCCTATTGACGAGCCCTTTATACACATAATTAGCTCAAATTTTCTTGCAGAGAAAGTAGTTTTCTTGGTCTCCTTTTCTAGTCACCTTCGTAACTATTATGCTCAAAAAACCCAAGATTTATGTAGAGTTCAAAATTTAAAATAAAAAACATGGATTAAATTTAGTTTTACTTTTAAACCTTCAGTAATTTGAAAACTTTTGTCTTGAATTAATTATTCAACTTTTCTCATCATGATGCCAATTCTTTTAAATTATTTTCACATATTCTACATTATACACGTTAAAAAATATGGCAGCATCTGCTATAATAAATCTATCATAAAGCATGTTTAAAAAGATGAAAATATATATGAAAATAGCAATAGGCAAGGCAGGTAAATGACTGTATTAATAGAAGAATGTTTATTTTTCTCACAATGATACTTGACCCTGCATTTGCTGGTAGGCAAGGGCGAAAGGGAAATAAGTAAGTAGATGTATAATGACTCAGATTTTCAGAATAAAATAAAATCCTTGTAAAGAATTTTAAGAGAAAACCAGTTAGTGAATCCTTACATGAAAGAGAATAAGTAGAATTTTTCAACCAAACTTCTGAAATTATTTTTACCTATTGTTATACTAACACTTCTGAGAAACGAATGTTTTTTTTTAATTTTTCCCTCCTAAATGTTTCAAACATTTTCTCTCTGTGTTCCTTTTTCTCATAGTAGGTGATAACAGTTTGTTTTGAAAACAGAGAAATCAAGAACAATTAAATCTCTCATAATACTTCTATAAAGTCATAATTACTCTCCACTTTTTGGAATATTGTGTTCTAGGCTTATGTACATTTTATGTAGTTGAGAATAGAATGAATATTTTGTGTAATGCTTTCTTATTAATATTATTTCATATTCTGTTGTTCACCATATTAAAAAATCTTTGTAAAATCTTTATAGTTTATATAACTATATCAGGATCTTATTTAATTTCTTGAAGTTGAATATTTGTTTCGTGTCCAATGTTTTACTGGTTATAAACGATGCAATAATAAATGGCACTGGCATAAACTTTTGTCTTCTTTTCAATTTAATTTCATAAAACAGACCTTCAAAAGTAGAATTACTTGATCAAAGGTTTTGGATGCTTTTCAAGCAACTTATAACTGGATTGTTCTTCATAAAAATTATATCAGTTTAGACTATTGTCACTTGTGTTTGGGAGTGCGTTTCTTCAATGCACCATTGCCAAAACTGGATGTTCTTGTTGTTTTTTTATTATTGTTAATTTTATGAGTTAAAATTGGATTATGCTGATTTAATTTACATGTAAATGATTATTAGTGATGCTGAACATTTGTTTTATTTTACATTTTAATAATTAAATACGTTTAATATTTTTAATATTTTATCGACTACTTCAACTATCCGTTACTTTTCCAGTTTTAGGAGAATCTTTTATGATTTTTATCTATTAGTTTGTATCAGTTCTCTACATAAGAATAATAATGCATTGTCATAATACTTATAAATTTTTTATGTTGTCATTTTAATCTCCATATTGTTGTAGATATCTTGTTTAAACGTCTCTATTTGGCCTTCACTTTCTTGCAGAGTAATCAACTTACTGTATAATTTCTCCATTTTTAAATACGTTAAGCATTTCTTTGTGGCTCATATCAATTTTTGTGAATAGTTCATGGATACAGAATAGTTCATAGATACAGATCCATGAAGTAAATGATTTTTCTTAATTTGATTTAGGGTCAAGATATTATTCTGATGTAGATACTGACTGGATAAGTACATTGGATGACTAATGTTTAATTGCATTAATTATGTTATGTAATGGTATAGACTGATATTTTTTGCATCTTTTTTAAAGTAAATAACAAAATATTTTTGATAATATTTTCTAAAAATAGGTTAATTATCCAATGTTTATGGCTAAACAGCAATACATATATGGATATTGCAGTCAGCTATTTGATGTTTTAAATTTTTCTCAATTTTTAAATAAAAAATATTTATTTGTAGATCGTAGTATGACCTCGGACCCATTAAATGCACAGTTCTGAGGGAGAAGTAGCATGTTGCTTTCTAAAGACAGAAGGCAGTATTACATGTTAATAGATTTTATCTGCTTTCATTATTCATATATAGCTACTTTCAGAAATTAAACTTTTGAAAACATTCTGTTGACAAATGAACACCTTTAAAATTAGACTCCAATACTGTTCTCCAAAATATATGAAACATCCTAGAATACAGTGCCTTAACTATAATTATTCAACCTTTGACAGCAACTGAGTGGAAATTTGTCAGCATTCAAGTTATGAAGTGTCAGTGATTAGTTTTGGATGAGAGGAACATTATAGGCTCTGCACTTATAAGGTCAATAGATGTCTAAAAACAAATTTGGAGTAATTATGTTTTTGCCTTGCATGCCCCTGTTACTATAAGTGGAGATGTCAGCCTAACACACGTGAGCGTCTTGCAGGAGCTGCATGCTTATTGTAGTGTTTAAAGGTTCCTGCAACTTCCACATGGGACTAGATGAAATTTGTTTATAAAAAAGAAGGAAGCTATCATCTGTATTTCTAAAGCATCTCAGAAAGAGTGGAAAGAAAGTTGATGACCATTGATGGGTATTGTTATAGATGCCATGATAGATGAGAGAGGATAGCATTTTAAGCATTTTAATGACAGGGTGTATAATGGGATGAGAACTCTACTGGAAGTTAAAAGACTATGATCTCTTTTAGTGACTTAGACAGGTTGTTTAAACTCACTCTGCCCTTCTATATTTATTTATAAAGTAGGGATATTTGGTGAAGAAGTCCTAAATCCTCTTTTTAGCATTAAGGTCAGAAAAAAAGTTTACATATCAAATATAGATTCTTAAGATATAAGACTTAAGATATCATTGCACCTTGCATTTGGGAGGCATATAAGCATAGATAGCTGAGTTTTCTTTTAATAGTGTGTGTAGAAGATTGTATTTACAAAATGGTTGCGACAAGTTCTCCTATTCCACCTACACTTCTTGTGACATGTTACAGGCATTTCTCCCATTGAAAGATTGGGGCAAGGAGGGAGTTTTGTCTGTGTTACCTCTTCTTGAATTGGGGCATGCCAGTGACTAAGGCAGAAGTCACGTGATATGACTTCCAAAGCTAGGCCATAAAAAGTGATACAGCTTATTCTTTGAACACAATCACCACACTGTGAGGTGATGAAGAGACCATATGGAGAGGCCGTGTGTAGGTGTTCTGACTGATAACCCTTCCTGAGGTCCCAGCTAATAGGTAGCATCAACCTCAAGACACCTGAGTGACCAAAGCTTCAGATGATTTCAGCTCCCAGCCTTTGGGTCTTCCCAGCTGAGACTCCAGATGTTGTGGGGCAGAGACAAGCCGTCTCCTCCAGGCCCTGTCCAAATTTCTGATGCACGGGAACTGTGAGATATAGTAAAGTCACCAGTAGGTGTTGGGGTGATTTGTTGCCCAGCAACAGAAAGTCAGAACAGATTTGGGTGCTGGGAACGGGGAGCTAAACAAGTAAACACGTTGCTTTGGCTTTGGATGGCAAGTGGAAGCTGGAAGGACATCGAGAAGACTGTTAGTGAAAGCCAAAAAAGCCTTGAGGAGAAGTTAAGGATCGCCTAAGGGATCTTAAAGAATGAGTTAGTGGACATCTAAAGGGCCACAAAGAAGCTATGGTGAGGGCTTAAAGGAAAGTACAAAAAGTGTCATTGGAGACTGGAGGTAAAGGAGCATGGTTATGTAGTGACCAAAAATTTGGTGACACTGTCACCGGCAATAGATAGAAAATAGTATTTTTATCTAATGAATTCAATGATTTAGTTACAGACCTTTTCAAGAAGAGTATTGACAGTGCCGTCCAACATCTTGGGGCCCGTGATAAAATGTAAAATGAGAGGGAGAGGCTAAAGAACTGTTCAATATAAAGGAGACAGAACTCATGTGCAAAAATAAAGCTGGTTTTCATACACACCTCTACAATTGGAAAATGATTCTAGAATTAAGAAAGGGCTTCCTAGTAGAGGTCAAATCCAGATCATTGTCAGGAAAACATGGTCTAAAGAAAAAACCAAGAGTATGATGATATAACTTTATTTAAGACATTGGAAAAATCTAAGCTGGTGCCTCATAGACTCTTTTAGACAGTCTAAAGCCTCTCTAAGGATCTCACGGGTGTGCCTGTAGATCTCTGTTAACTGATAAGGCTTCAAGATTCTTACATGTGTAGAACCACAGCAGCCTTTCAAGGAGGACGAGTAGAAAGGAGCTCTTCTAGAAGAGATCTGTGGTTATGGCTTTTGCCTAAAGAAGCGAACACCAAAAAGAGTCATAGAAGATCCCACAGAATTTTTAAGAGAATCGTTTTCATGGAAGCACCACCAGCTAAGACTGAAAGGGACAGAGAGAGTACAGTAAAGGGGATTGGTCCCTTTTCCCCCAACTTCTACTAACAGGACATCTTGAAAAAACTACTCAGCTGCAAACACGAGCTGACTTGTACATAAAAGGAAAGCTAATTCAGAGGGCAGAACCAAGAGTCACCGAGAATCATTCCTAGGGCGCACTACTGTGTTTTCATCAAGGAACTGGCAATATGTATCAGGTGACTGATACATAGTGACTGCTGTGTGCCGCCACCTTTTCCCTCATTTTGAATAGGAGTTCTAGAGTGTTTGTCCCAGTCCTGTTTCACCGTTGCTGCCTAAGTCATTTGTAGGAAAGACCCTGCTCCGGTAATCTATTAATGCAAAACTTGTCTTCTTACGTCATAGGTTTCAAGCTGGAAAGGAAGAGTGCTTGAGGAACTGTACTTGAGGAATCTCAGCTAAGGAGCCTCATCCACCTGATTCAGACGATTCTCACAGACTTCGAGCTGTTGCTGTAATGGAATGAGACTTGGTCTTGGTGGTGGGAATGGAGGTGTTTTGTATGTATGTTTGAGGGATGTGAAGTATAGTGGCCAGAGCATGGACTGTAGCAGATTGTATTTTCTATGCTGACTGCAACAATAGGATCTCCTATCATTTGTGCTTTTCTTACAATGTGATGTTGATGCTCTTCCTTAGAATCTGGTGGACCTGTGACTAGGGTAGAAGTGAAGCTATATGACTTCTGAATCTAGATAGCAAATGGTGATAGAGCTTCTGCCTGCTCTTCTGGGATGCTTATTCTTAGAACCCACTTACTATGCTCTTAAACCATAAGAGATCGCTGCTAAGTATGTTGGTAGATAGTCCCAGGTGAGACATGTGAATGAACGGGCCTTTAGATGATTTTGACCTCCAGCCAAAAGTCACTTCCAGTCTTCACGTCTTCTCAGCTGTGACCTCAAACATCATAGAAAAGACACAAGTTTTTCCCACTGTGCCCTGGTCGAATACCTGACCCACCGAAACCGTGACAGAGAATTGAATGATTGTTGTGGTTTTAAGCCACAAAGTTTTGGGGGATTTGTTATGCAGCCATAGATAACTAGAACACTATCTTTTATATAAATGATTTAGGAAACAAATACTACTTTGTACCCAAACTCCATATCTACGTGAGCTACAGTCATGGAGTTTACAATCCAATACATTTAAAAATAAAATTATACAATCAAAATGTGTCTTCTGATTGAATTTCAATAATTATTAGAGCATGTATTCTGAACAATGGTCATATAACATTGAAATAGAGTTTAGTAAATTTTTAAGTAATTTTAAGTTTAGTAAATTTTCTTGGAAAATGTCTTAATCTAATTATTCATCAAACACTCTTTTTGAGCAACTACTATGTTCTAGACACTGCATTAAGTTCTGGGGATACAGAGATGAATAAGACTCCATCTTGTCCTTAATGAACTCATAAAGCTTTTTTCAAACTGGAAAATTTCTGTCTTGTTATCAGAATACTGTGCCTTCTTGATCCAGAGTTTATTTCTTTGATGAATCAAATTTATATTTTCCTACTAGTTATAACCTGCTCTTATCCATGTTTTGGGGAGAACTTTCCTCAAATTGCCCAGTATATGAAGATTAGGAAATGCTGGTTCTCCATTTTCTGTCATATATCAGTTAGGATAGCACAATTTGTTCATTTCTGATTTGGTCACTCAAAATATGTTAATTGGGGGGCCAGCCCCATGGCATAGTGGTTAAGTTCAACACGCTCCACTTGGGCGGTCCAGGTTCATGGGTTCAGATCCCGGGCACAGACCTATACCACTCATCAAGCCATGCTGTGGTGGTGACCCACATACAAAATAGAGGAAGATGGGCACAGATGTTAGCTCAGGGCCAATCTTCCTCATCAAATATATATATATGTATATATATATATATATATATATATATATATAAATTGAATAGCTACTATACATTATGCTAGATTCCTTGGGATAAAGTGGTAAACCAGATTATTAGTGTCTCCATCTTAGAACTCATCTAGTGGGGGATGCAGACAAGTAAGTAATTACATTACAGTGCTATGATAGGACAGGATACAAGGAGACCATGGATGCAGGCACCTGATTCATTTGTGGGTAAAGGAAGCCTCCCTGGAGGATGCTGCTCCCATGGACGTGAGGTATTTTCTGATCCCCAGATTTCATAGAACTCTCTTCATCTCTTCCTTTTTTAATTATCCAGTGTTTCCCAGGATCTTAAAGATACACAGTGGGGATTTTTTATCCTGGTACTCTCTTTGAACCAGATCCTCTGATTCATAATTAGCCAATGATTGTAGACATCTACTCTTACTGCACAGATTTAGCCTGGGCTTTAACTCTAGTAGTTACAAGACCCCAAGAAGATATATACAAATGGAGGCCCATTTGCCAAATGTCTAAATATTTAAAAGTTATAAATCAAACCAACAAACGGCTAAATAAAATATATTCTATCCTCTTTCTTTGACAAATATACTTTTATAATTACCTGGAAGGAAAAGTCCAAATTTGAATTATTAGACTCCTCCATCCACATCTTCTGCAAAAAGCCACCCTCAAACCTAGTGTTGCTCACACCAGTTGATACACCCTTAGGAGTACAGGCCCTGGGAGGTGCTTGTGCAGACCCAGAAAGAACATTGGGCCATTTGGAAAGGATATACAGAGAATGGTCCAAAACTGGGGACATGGATCTGGTTGGGCCTAGCCCCGTGGCCCCACAGACTCCTCACCTTGTGTGTAGGAAGTGAGTTGGGCAGGGCAAGAGCAATGTCCTCTTTCACTGGTGCAAGGGTGGTACCTATTACTAAAAGGCCGTATCTAAACTACATTCCAGTGGTGATGAGACTGAGCTCTATCTTCATCAGCTTTTGTAAGAGAATATTAACTAATTGCACCTTAACTAAGTCTAGGAGGCAAGGGGGTGACCAGAGAAAGAAGTGTTGATGGGATAAATGTCCCCAGCGATTAGTTCTGAGTGATAGTTAAGGACAGACTGAGACCCTGCTTATCTTTCCTGGGACTCTGTGTCCCCTGAGGAGTAAGGAGACCTCTGAGGTATGTTGATTTTCCTTAGTTGTCTACCAGACTTGCTGGGTCTTTAAAATGTTAAGTCTGCTGTTGAGGACTTAGTAGTAAGAGGATATCAGCTCCTTACCAATTCTCACAGTTCCTCAGGGAACAAAGGGCTCAGGAAGCCATCTCTGGAAAGGAGCAAAGACAGAGTAGATAGTGCTTACAGAAATGAATGATAGTTCTAGATGTTTGCATCCAAACTGCATAAAATTACATCCGCGGGCGTATAGTGTACCAGTAATAAATTGTCTTGCAAAGCAGTTGTTTATTATAAATTTTGCAACTTTTTATTCAGATGCCTTTGGTTTCATTAAATTAAACAATGAGATAGGAATCCCCAGCTGAAGATGAATATTCCAGTATGAGTCTTATGGATGTAAAATAAATTTAGTGTTTTTACATTCCTATTAGCATATTTTAAGACCTGCCTTGGGAAAGTGCCTCCCTGGCAGTGAGCTGAGCTTCCTGTAACTTTTGATTTTCAGATCATTTTAGGGGGCACGTCAGAGTGAAGCATGGAACTAGACAAAAGACCGCGGGGGAACACAGAGATTTCTTCCTTGAACTTTGAAGACTTTCTGGTAGCTCAGCATTTTCTAATGTGACCCTCACCATGCTCTGAGATATAGGATACCGTGTCAGTGTCAGTAGAGGCCAGGTCGGGAGTGGCAACTATAACAATAACAATATGTCTTCCAGCTCGAGAGTTTGGGGGATGGAACTCTAACCCCTGCCCAACCCTAACAAGGAGCCCCGACTTGGGGTGTAAATGAAGGCTGTCTGGGGAACCTGGACACCTACCTCCACCTGGGCTTAACAAGTCAGCGTCTCTCTTTCCCCTGCTTGAGTGGTTTCAGGGAAAGCCAGCTAAAGCAGAAGACTTCAACAAGATAAAGCATTCCATAACATAATATCCACAATGTCCGTGTCAATACAAAAATCACTCATTTTACTAAGAACAAGGAAGATCTCAAACGGAAAGAAAAAAGACAATCAATAGATGCCAACACCAAGCAGCCAGAGATGTTGTAATTATCCAAAAAAGAGTTTAAAGTAGCCCTCATGAAAATGCCTCAATGAGCAGTTACTAACATGCTCAAAAAAAAAAAAAAAAAAAAAGTCTCAGCAAAGAAATAAAAAAGTCTCAGCAAAGAAATAGAAGATATGAAGAAGAACCAAATGGAAATTTTAGAACTTAAAAATACAGTAACCAAAATGAAAAAAAAAAGAGGCAATGAATTAGCTTAACAGCAGAATGCTGGGAGTCACAAAGGAATCTGAACTTGAAGATAGAAGAGTAGAAATTACCCAATCTGAAAAAAAAATTAGAATATAGACTGAAAAACATAGGCAGAACCTCACAGGCCTGTGGAACTCTAACAAAAAATTCATATTTGTGTTATCAGAGTCCTGATGTGTGGTATTGTTGGAGGAATAGACACAGAACTCAATGGAGCAGAACAGAGAACCAAGAAATAGGCCCACACATGTCTACCCAACTGATTTTTGACAAAAGTGCAAAAGAAATTCAATGGAGGAAGGATAGCCTTGTCAACAAATGGTACTGGAGGATATCCATTAGAAAAAGATTGGATTTTTTTTGGATATCCATAAAAAAAAAAAAAACCTAGATCTATGTCTCACACTCTCTCATCCTATACAAAAATTAACTCAAAATGGATCACAGACTTAAATTGAAAATGTAAAACTGTAATACTCTTAGAAAAAACATAGGAGAAAATCTCTGAGATCTATGGCTAGGCAAAGAGTTCTTAATATTGACATTAAAAGCATAATCCATAAAAGGAAAAATTGATAAATTGAACCTCATCAAAATTAAAAACCTTCGCTCTGCAGAAAACCCTGTTAATAGGATGAAAGATAAGCTACAGACTGGAAGAAAATATTACAAACCACATATCCATCAAAGGATTAGTATATAGAATATATAAAGCACTTTCAAAACTCAGTTGTAAAGCAAACACTCAGTTAGATAATGGGCAAAAGGTATGAACAAACATTTCTCTGAAGAGGATTTACAGGTGGCAAATAATCACGTGAAAAGATGTTCATCATCATTAGCTATTAGAGACATGTAAATTAAAATCATGAGATATCATTACACACCTACCAGTATGTCTAAAAATGGCTAAAATAAAAACAGTGACAACACAAAATGCAGGCAAGAATGTGGAGAAATTAGATCACTCGTGCATTACTGGTGGGAATATAAGATGGTATAGCCATTCTAGAAAACAGTTTGGCAGTTTCTTAAAAGGCTAAGCATGCAGCTAGCACACAACCCAGCAATTGCACTCTTGGGCATTTATCCTGAAGAAATGAAAACTTATGTTCACAGAAAAACCCATATATGAATTTTATAGCAGTTTTATTCTTAATAGCCAAACCCAGATATCCTTCAAGAGGTAAATGGTTAAACAAACTAGTACCATAGAATACTATTCAGCAATAAAAAGAAACAAACTATTGTTACACTCAACAACCTGTATGAATCGCCAGAGAATTATACTGAGTGAAAAATGGTAATCCCAAAATTTTACATACTGTACGATTTTGTTTCTGTAACATTCTTGAAATGACAAAACTATAAAAATGGAGACCAGATTAATGATTGCCGGGTTATTAGGAGGGGTGTGTGTGTGTGGATTTAGAAAGGCAATGTGAAGGATCCTTGTGGTGATGGAAATATTCTGTATCTTGACTGTATCAAAGTCCGTCTCTTGGTGATATAGTTTTGCAAGATGTTACCAATGGGAAAAATTGGGTAAAGGATATATGAGATCTCTCTGTATTATTTCTAACAGCACGTGAATCCACAATTATTTTAAAATAAAAAGTTTAATTAAAGGAAATCAAAATGTAAATCGTGTCCCTTCCTTGCTCAGAATCCTCCAATCATTTCACGTAACACTTAGAATAAAATTCATACTCCTCTCCATGGCAACAAAGTCCCAAAATATGTAGCTCCGTCTTACCTCTCCACTCTCATTCCTCTGCTCCTCCTCTAACGTACCAAGCTGACCTCAGGGCCATTGTGTTTGTTGTTCCTTTTGCCTAACACACACTTCTGCCTGTTTTCCTCATGGCCAACTTCCTCACTTAGTTCAGGCCTCTGCTCAAACGTCAACTCCTCAGAGATCTCTCATCTGTCACACTATTTAAAGAAGAACCCTTCCCCCAACCTCACCAGGTCTCTGTCTCTGTCTCTTTCTATATCTCTCCGTCTCTGTCTTTCTCTTTCTCTGTCTGTCTGTCTCTCTCTTGTTCTGTCTCTCTCCTACTATCTGTAACTGCTCAAAGTTCAAGAAATTATAAAACAATTTATATTCTGTTTCAGACCAAGTGATACATGAATATATTTTCCTTATAGAAATAAAATATTGTAGAAAATGCTGAGGTGCTCTTCGACCATGAAACTAAAACTGTCTTTTCCCTACTCCTCTGTTGGGTGTGTTTGTTGTCAGATGTTTTTCTATGGATTTGTGTATATACACACACACATATATGTGTATACACAAATATATGTGTATACATATACACACACATGTGAGCTCCATATAGATTGTATAGTGTTGTGTGGTTTATTTTATTGTTTGTAGGTAGATGATATCATATACTACACACTATTTTGCAACTTGCTTTTTCCAGTGCTGTGTGTTGGAAATCTATCCTTGGTAGTATCAACTAGATATAATATCTGCTAGATATTCCATGGTGTAAGTGTCCCATGTTTTATTCAGCAATTTTGTTTACCCTATTGAAGAACAGGCTTTTCCCCCAAATTTTGTTTGTTGTTTAAAGCAATGATTAACTAAGCATCTTTATATATGTCTCCTTGGGCACATTTGTGATAACTGGTTTGTAATTTGCATTTAATTTCCTGTGTAGTGCAATGACTGTTTGGTAATGTGGGTTTTAATTTTAAGATGCATGGATTTTTCTTGCTATTTTTTGATTTCTAATTTTTTCTAATATGTTCAGTGAATAAGCCTTGTAAGATACTAATTTTTTTAAACTTCTTGAGATTTTCTTTGTAGCCTGATACAAAATCATGTTTTTTTGTGTGTGTAAATGTGCTAAAAAAGAATGTGTTATCTTTCAGGCAGATTCTCGTGTGTGCATGCATGTGTGTGTGTGTTTGTGTTAGATCATACTTCTTAAATGTGGCAGTAAAATCCCCTGTACTAATATTCTTTTCTATTTTATCTGTTGATTTCTAACTGAGATGTGTTATATTCTCCTACTGTAAACTATGGATTTATCCATTTCTCCTTGGGAATATCAGTTTTTCCCTTTTAAGTTTTGAACTTCTGTTGTTAGATGTTTAAAATTTATAATTTTCATATCTTCTTATTGGATTGTTGATTTATCAGTGTGTTGTCAACCCGCTGGAAGCTGTCTCTTTTAAAGCTTTGGCTTTGAATTCTCCTTTGTGTTGTATTGCCGACTCATCTTTATTTTGCTAGCATTTGCCTTTATTTTCAACTTTCTTGTGTTCCTTTTATAAAAGACGTGTCATTTCTAAATAGAATATGGTTATATTGTTTTTGTTTTTGTTTTTGGTGAGGGAGATCAGCCCTGAGCTAACATCCGTGCTAATCCTCCTCTTTTTGCTGAGGACGACCGGCTCTGAGCTAACATCTATTGCCAATCCTCCTCCTTTTTTTTTTTTTTTCCTTCCCCAAAGCCACAGTAGATAGTTGTATGTCATAGTTGCACATCCTTCTAGTTGCTGTATGTGGGACACGGCCTCAGCATCGCCGGAGAAGCGGTGTGTCGGTGCGCGCCCGGGATCCGAACTCCGGCTGCCAGTAGCGGAGCACATGCACCCAACTGCTAAGCCACGGGGCCGGCCCTGGTTATATTGTTTTAACAACTTTGAAAATGTCTTCTACAAGACGAGCTGATGGAAGTGCATTGATGCTCCCCCTGCCAGCTGAGGTCCTGCTCTACAGCTTCGGGTTCTCTGTCCCCCACGGGGTCTCCTTGTTTCTTTTGTCTTCATTCCTGGATTTTGTTAGATGCAGCGTGTTTGCTGTTTTCTATCTATTTTTGTTTGCTTCTATGTTTTCTAAAGTGAAAATGACACTTCTATTTCTATTCTTCTATTTTCTTTGTCACTTTAGCAGAAATGTTCAAACATACTTTTTTAAACAAAGATTAAAATTATTAAGCACCTGTATACTCTAAAAGACATAAACTATGATGTGTTTGCATCCTTTAATTTCCCATCCCCGCTTCAGGTACCTCTCCTGTGCCCCACATACACACATGTGGTAAATGTTTTCATAATCAGTACTTATCTAAGCTGTACAATAACATCGAGTAATTCACTTACCATTACTTTCTGAAGTCTAATAATTCCTCCTGGCTTCATTTTTCTACTTTCTGTGGTACTTTCTCCAATAATTCTCTTGCAAAATATGTTTTAGGGACAAACATTCTGAGCCCTTAAAGATCTAAAATGTTCTTATATTATTCCCACTTTTGGATAAGAGTTTATCCTTTTACAGAACTTGGAAGCTGGCCTCTGGGCACAGGTGCTGCTCTAAGTTCTAGAGATCACCTGCCAGTGGGCCCCGGCCGACGCTTGAACACATGCTCTCACACAGGCTGTTTCTACCCAAGGTGGACGTTCTCTCTCTCTCTCTCTGTGTAGGGGAGTGTGTGGAGGGTGCATATGTGTGTGGGCAGCGGATGCTTGAGGCTCTCTCTCCTGGCTGATTGAACATTGAATACACAGAAGATGTTGTTCAGTGTTGCTGCAGGGAGAAAAGGGAGGCACAGAGCTGCTCATCCGTCAACCTAAGGATGGTATACACTTGACTTTCCTGAATGCTCTCCATTAGAGGAGGACAGTACTACTCAATGCCCCTAAGATGCCTTTACTGTTAGATGCTTTTGCTACTACTATCACCCCTACCACCTATTATTATAGTGAATATGTAATTGAGCTTCCGACTCTCTCAACTGATCACCTTTAAGACAAACTGTTCTGTATGAACACATGAAGATAGGGATCTGTATTAGTCCCTTTCAGGCTGCTATAACAAAAATACGATAAGCTGATTGGCTTATAAACAACATTTACTTCTCATAGTTGTGAAGTTGGGAAGTGCCAGATCATCGTGCTGGCAGATTCAGTGTCTGGGAGAACCTGCTTCCCAGACCGCTGACATTTCACTATGACCTCACATGATGGAAGGGGCAAGGGGTCTCTCCAGGGTCTCTTTTAACAAGACACCAGTCCCATTCGTGAGAGTTCTCCCTTCATAACCAATCACCTCTCAAAGACCCCACCTCCTAATACCATCACCTTGAGGGTGAGGATTTCAATATATGAACTTTGGGGGGACACAAACACTCAGGCTGTGGCAGGGTGCCGTCAGTGGCTCTAAGCTACCAGGCCCTAATGGGGCTTCAGCCTCTTTAGATGCATGATCTAATGTGCTCAGCTCGCTCATTCTCTTTGTATCTTGTGCTCCCTAGTTTATCTTTTCTTCAGACTATTACCTCATTATGAGTTGACACCACTTAGCACTATGCTTATTTTGTCACTGAACACTATTACCTTCCTGTGCCTTAAATTCGGAGGAATGGTGGGAGAATCCATAAAAAGATGATATTGATGGAAATCATCAAGAGGAGAATAGGGAACATAATTACCACTGGTGTAAAGTGATTGGAAGTAATTTTTGCTGCTTGTTTGTTTCTTCAAGCATTTAGGAACTATCTATTGAGCATCTGTGGTTGCCAACTGCAGTTCTAGGTGCGGGGGATATGCTGGGGATAAATGGATGGATAAAACAGAGAAGATGAATACGGTCTTGGAGTTTGCATGCTCTTGGTAAACACAGACAGTAATTTGAATCAGACATTCTTTGTGATATTCTGTCAAATCACATAGTTGCACTTTCTGAATTCAGGTTTATTGGTACCTGTTTGTTTTTTGTTAACCTTTTGCATTCCTTTTCCTTTTGATTTGCTGTTGCTATGTAGTGTGGGGAATCCATGAATCTTTCAAAAATAAGTGCTTCATTAATAGTAGTTAATCCATTCTCCACATTGCAGACAAAATGATCTATTAAAAACATAAGCTGATTGTATCAATGTATTGGTCAACACCTTTCAATGGTTTCTCTTTGTTGTCAGGGCAAAGTACACCTTTGATGCGGCTTCCAAGCCCGGCATGATCTAGCCTCTGCTTACCTCTCCCTGTGCCTCATGTCATGCTATTCCCTCCTCATTCTTGACTGTACCCATGCTGATTTTCTCTCGGTTCTCAAACTTTCAATACTTCAATCCACTCTGGGGCATGTTAGCTCAGCCTGAACAATCTTCCTTCTCCCCAACTAGTTCCCAGCAATTTTCCCTGTTAATTCTGCTCATTCTTCAAAATCAGCTCATATATCCATTCCCTATAGGTCATTCTCTGAGGCCCCACTCAGTCAAATCTATCAAAAGGTCCCATAGTACCCTGTTCTGTTTCACAATGCTCATCACATTTGAAATGAATAATTAGTTGTTTATTGTTTGTTTCTACAGGTAGATTGTAAATTCTGTGAGGGTGGGGACTATACTTGTCTGGATCATTGTTTTATTCTCAGAACTTAACATAGGTCATAATGCATTATAGATGCTCAAAAAATATTTTTTGACAAACTAATTAATTCAGTCTTTCAGCAGACCTGGTGTATGCAAAACAGCTGTCTGTGTATTAAAGTACTGTATTAAAGCTTCTATTGAGTGGGTGGACTCAGGAATGTTTTCTCTTGGAAGGGGAAACAAAAGAAGTCTAATTTCAGAAAAATGATGGCATGCACATTAGGGTATGCTCTTAGATGAGAGATGAAATGAATTTTGAGGAGGAGAAAGTCTTTAGTATTTCTCTAGTTTTCTGGTATTAACTTGCCTAAATTGAACTACAGTATAAACTAAGGGTCCCCTGATGAAATGATCACTCAGCTTGTGTTCCTTTCATTTTGTTTTACTTTCAAAAGGCCCTCTGGACTTCTATCAAAACTACAAAGTGGAAATTGGTTAGCTTCATTTAACACCATATCCTGCCCGCAAAGGCCTCACATCAAGGCACTTGCCACTTTACATTCTTCTTATTTTAATAGTTTTCCCAACTTCAAAAACTTAGAGTTGTAGATAGCTAAAGGCTGCCATCGTAAATCCCTCAAGATCCAATTCTATGAAGATGTCAAAACCCCAGTGTTCTGGCAGCCATAGAAATATAAACTCTCTGATTCTTCATCCCCGGGCTCTGATGAAATCACGCTGATGAAATCAGGAAGGCCTTTCACAACGTGCACTGGCTCTCTGGGGCTTGTGACAGGGTAGAGTTCCCTCACATTGGCTGACAATATCATAAGTGTCTCTAATCTCTAGTTGTAATTTTAAATTTAAAAAACCATAAAAGTTTTCTGATTTTCACTCAAATTTCAAAGAATAAGACAGAAAACCATAAAGTAATTCCCTCATAGGAAACAATATTATTAAAGGACAAATTACTGTTGCTTTGATATATTGTGTTTATGGACATGTAAGCCTGTATACGGGGTTTGCAGTTTACATAACTAGTTAATGAAAATATAAACTTTACAAGTGGGACTTTTTATAGATTTTGGAACAAAATATGCACATTTTGATACATGCCACAGTTAACACATCAAGAAGCTATTCTTGTTGTTTTATTGACGAAATCCCCTTCTTTGATGTTTGATAGATTTTCTGGTAGAAACAAACTTGTTTTGTTGAATTGTTAATCCAGAAATGTAGCATTAGATATTTTGACAACCAAAATAAGAATATTTCCTATAAAAAACTGTAAATATTTTTCTTTTAGTTTATAGAATAATCTATTTTTTTTGCAATTAGACTTGTTTCAGATTTGTGTAGGGAATGTATTATCTGCTCAATATTTAGCATTCAATTTTTTAAAAAATATGATCTGTATATCCTAGCTTAATTGAGGTTTGAAGTAATTTGTGTTTGATCAGCTAGGTCGGAAACCTTTTCATTTCGAATGCTGACTTGGGGAGGTGGTATCAGGAACTACCTCATGACCTAAAGAAACTAGAAAAGGAGGTTAGTAATTATATTCACATTGTAAGATCTATATAGCTCTTTATTTATTAAACTGACCTCTAACTCAAATCAGGAGATTATTTAAGTCCTCTGTGATAGCCTGCAGACAGTAAATCTTCCTGTCAGAGTTCCTTTAGCTGAATTAGCATTCCAGTATTGTCTGTTTTCAGTTTGTGATTACGGCATTGGGAGCTTTGTGTAATTTAATTGTCAAAACTTGACCATTTCTTTAATTTGTTATTGGGCAGTTCATCAGGCAATTTTATAAAGTATTATCATGAAAGGAGTTATAGCTCTGCAGGAAATCTCCTGAAGCCAGATTCCATTCAGGAATGTAAATGTACATTTTAACCACATAATGGAAAACATCCTTGCATGGGGAGTTCCTTGTATGGTAATAACAAAGCTAAAAAAAGTGGAAATAGAGAAGTTACTATTTACCTAGCAACTGCCCTGGACCAAGCCCTGTGATAGGTACTTAAGGGACACGAACAACCCTAAAATGTAGCTGTGATATAAAAAGTCTCCATTTTACATCTGAGAAACTGAGGCATAGATTTCTTCAGTAAATTACCTATATTCACCCAGCTAGTAAGCAGAAGAGCCTAAAATTCAAATGATGGGTCATTTTATGGTAACATAGACGTCACCCAACCCTCCCCTCCCGCCGCTCATATCTTTTGGCCTTAAATTTTATGACATTTATTTTTACTATAGTAGAGTTTGTTTCTCCCCTCCTCAAAGCTGTTCGATTTATTGCCTTATGTGGTCCAAATGTGAACCATTTCTGGGATGTCAAGTTGAAGAATTTTGCTCCTTGGAATCATACTAAGAAGTTTGATATTCAAAAGTGCTTTTGTCATCATCTTTCACACAAAAGAGGGAACTGTATCTTTTATTGTAAACTCTTTTAAGTCTTTGTTTCCAGATCAATGAATATAAATTCCAGAGAAATATGCTGCGGTAGGGATAATAATGGCCCCCCAAAGATGTCCATGCCCTAATCCCAGGTCCCTGAGAATACGTTAGGTTATATGTAAAAAGGGACTTTGTAGATGTTATTAAATTTAAGAACCTTTGGATGGGGAGATGATTCATGGATTATCTGAGTGGGCCCAGTGTAGCCACAAAGATCCTTGAAAGAGGAAAAGGCAGGCAGAGTGGTAGTCGGAGTGAGAGAGAGATTGGACGCTGCTGCTGCCCTGCTGGCTTTGAAGATGGAAGAAGGGGCCGTGAGTCAAGGTCTGCAGGTGGCCTTTGGAAGCTGGAAAAGGCAAGGACGTTGATTCTTCTCTGGAGCCTCAAAAAGAAATGCGACTCTGCTGCCACCTTGATTGTATGGACTTCTGACCTTCAAAACTGTAAGATAATAAATTTGTGTGGCTTTAAGTACTTTGTTATAGCAGTCATGGGAAACTAACGCCGATGCTATTGATTTAACTTTAATTTTCGATGTGAAATCAGACCTACATTGCCTTTTCTCCTCATTGGGAGCCCAGAAATTCTGTGTAGAAGGTGCTGACGGCCGGCAGTGTGACAGATGGGGAGCTGGGAGGCTTGTATTGAGCCCACCTTCACATAGCAAATCATTCCTCTTTTTTAAAAAATAAAGCCACTATTTCTTTCTTATTTATTTGTTTGTTTATTTATTCATTCATTAATGCTTTGAATTTGCTTTGGTAGCCTTTTGATTTGGGGGAAAGTAAAGTCACAGTTGAGATTCCTCTCGCCTAAAGAGTGTCATGAGGACACAAATTGGCCATGTGTGATCTCCGCAGTAGAGCAGTCAGTGCACAGCAGGCTCTCCAAAATTGGTAGTGATTCTGAAAATTGTGTTGTGTTTCCAGCCTGCCTGCAGGACTGTTGTGAGCGTGTGGAGTCAGTGATAAAATGCCACATGAACTCTGAGGGACTGTGCAGGGGTCAGGCTCTTGATCACACTGTCAATAACCTGGATGCAAAATGTGGAAACACACATGCATGGAGAAAATGGTGCCCATTTTAGCGCTCAAAATGTCACTTTCAGTTATTCCCTTCGCCCTAGCAATCCTGTTCCTCAATAGCCGGGCCTGGAAAGGTTTTCTTTACCTTCCTGCCATCTCCCTGTGCCCTTTCACCTGGCCTGGGCACCGCTTCCCTGTGTCCCGGGAAGGCAGTGAGAGGCTCCTTTTCAGCTGCTCTTCTCCATGAGATCCCAGTTCCCCGCAGTTAAAAAAAAAGCTGCCCGTCACTGAATCCGATTGTGACACCTTTTTATGCGGAGCAGTAGAAAGACCATCAGTGGTGGAGTCTAGTAAACCAAAGTTTGCGTCTGAGCTCTCTGTCTAATTAACTGTACAGCCTTGGGTAAATTGTCTTAACCTTTCTGAACCTTAGTATTCTAATCCATGGAGTGTGGATAATAATGCCTGCCTGGCGGTGTCTCTGTGGTATTTAATTGAGACAATGTATGTAATGGGTCTAGGGCATGGCCTTGACTTCAATGGGCATCCAAAAATGGCCACTGATTTGCAGAAGTGTTGGGGGGATTTGAGGCACTAGAGACACATGAGTTAGTTTTCAGCATTTAAAAATATTTCTCTAGAGCCTCAATATTGCTAATGCCATCTAAGTCTGAAAGGTGAAAGTGAAAAATAATTTAGAATTAGCCATGTATTCTTTAAATCTTAAAATATACATTTTTCCTTTTTTCTTCCTTTTTTTAATGTTGCAATGGAGGTACAGAGGCAGAGTTTGTAGGACTGGTCTGCATTGCCTGCGAGGCTAAGCCTCCTTGCGGGGCTCATGTGCATTGTTAATGATTGTTTCAATTTGCCTTGTTCACATACTGCTTTTCTTTAATGTGAGATTAACTTCAATTAAAGCCTTTTGTGGCTATGTTCATTCTTAGATTTTCCCTCTAATTGGTTTTTATGCATTTCTTTTGCATTAGCACCAATTTACTTGTGCCTGTGACTGCAGTTAGAACTAAACTGAACTTTTGAATTTTAGCTATGAGTCATTTTTCCTGGAAAATTTAAAAATTTAATGTATGGTAGTCCCCCCTTATCCACTGTTTTACTTTCTGTGGCTTCATTTATCCCCGGTCAACCTGATCTGACAATATTAAATGGGAAATTTCAGAAATAAACAATCCATAAGTTTTAAATCGTGCACCCTTCTGAGTAACGTGCTGAAATCTCTTGCTGTCTGGCTCCACCCTGCCTGGGACATAACTCATCCCTTCATCCAGGGGATCCACACTGTACACACCACCAGCCCGTTAGTCACTTAGTAGCCTCTCAGTTAGCACATCAACTGTCCAGATATCGCAGTGCTTGTGTTCAGGTCACCCTTATTTTACTTAATAATAGCCCCAAAGCACAAGGGTAGTGATGCTGGCAATGCGGATATGCCGAAGGGAAGCTGTAAAGTGCTTCCTTTAAGTGAAAAGGTGAAAATTCTTGACTTAATAAGGAAAGAAAAAAAATTGTATGCTGAAGTTGCTAAGATCTATAGTAACTTTTATTACAGCATATTGTTATAATTATCCTATTTTATTATCAGTTATTGTTGTTAATCTCTTACTGTGCCTAATTTATAAATTAAACATTATCATAGGTATGTATGTCTAGGAAAGAACGTAGTATATATAGGGTTTGGTACTATCCATGGTGTCAGGCATCCACTGAGGGTCTTGGAACATATGCCCCTGCAGATAAGGTGGGACTACTGTATTATTAAGCTAGTGAAAGTAAAACTGTATAAAAATTCATAGGATGGTTATAACTGACATGGTTCCCTTCCAAGAGCAGAAAAGATTAGCGAAACTCAACATCTGAGGTATTGATTGTATAAGATTGTTTATTCTCTCTCTCTCATAGGAAAGGAGAGTCTCCTGGGCGAGAGAAAATGCCCTGCAGTGTTGTAGGAGCCTCTGATATTAACTGTGGTTAGGAGTTGTGAAGTATTGACTATATCAACTTAAAGTCTTATGGACAATGAATACTCATAATTCTGTGTGTGAATGAGAGAGACGGGGGGCGCAGAGAGAGAGAGAGGCAGAGAGAGAATTAAAGAGAAATAGAGAGAGAGAAGGTGGGTCACTGAAGATTGCTGAAACCGCCGGTTAGTGACATGGGTTATTACTTCCCATAAAGAAAGGCGGGTGAGACATATGGGCCCCGATGATGAGATCACAGGCTTTGAGGGGGCTCTAAACCATGTGATTCTTTATATGTAACTGATGCTTTATTCCAGAAAGACAGTAGGTGCTCAGGTATCATGAGGAGGGGAAACTAAAATATGAAACCAGATTACGTAGAAGCCAAGGAAAGCAGAATATTCTCAAGTATGAAGGAAGAAAAAGTGGTGTCTTTACAAAGAGATGGACCTGCCAGAGCCTGCAGTGTCTGTCTTCAGCTCCTGAACTATGCAGCAGGCCCTCCAAGTGGGCAGGAATTATGGAAATGTGTGGACCTGTGTATGTAACATGGGAATGGGGATGGGTCACATCTGAGAAGGCATCCTTAATTTGTTGGCGTAAAGAAGTCCCTACACCATGTCTGCTTTAGTTTATATCCTTTATGCTTCTTCAGTTAGGGGGTAATTCCCTTAGGCTTTATGGTGGGAAATGTATAGACTTTTTTCCAACTTGTTGACCTGTAAAATTTCCTGAGGTCCTATTTAAAGAAATAAGATGGTGAGGAAAGGAACAAGATGAGATTTCTCAGTTGGAAGGAATCTCATTCAATATCCTTGTTTTACAGTTGGGGGCATCTGTGTCCTGGAGTAGTGAAGTGATTTCTCAGAAAGGACGGAAGGTGAGTGGCAGAGCCACATTAGAGCTCAGCCTTATAAATCAACAGTCCAATACCCTGCCACTGCACTCACTGGAAATACTTCAATGTAATCATTGTAGAAATCCCTATGATATGTATAAAAATGTGAATTATTCAAAAGATGGTTATGAATAGTTACTCTGTTTCAGACACTGTTCTCAGTGAATATAACAAAGATCCTGCCTTCCTAGAGCGCAGATCCTAGAGGGAAGAGGTAGACAGTGCACAAATAAGCACAGAAGTCCATTGTATGTCAGGCTGTGATGTGTGCTATGAAGGATAATAAAACAGAAAAGTGACGAAGGGAAGTGATATTTGAGCAAAATCTGAGCAAAGTGAAGAGGAGCCTTTCAAACCTTTGGGGAAGAATATTTCAGAGGGAACATAAGTGTTCCTAAAGGAAGAGTGTACTTCGTGAGTTTGAGAAGTTGCAGGAGGCCAACGTGGCGGGGGCAGAGTGAATGAGAGAGAGAGTGGAAAGAGATGAGGTCAGAGCTAACACATGGCTAGGTTCTGTGAGGCTTTCTAGGCAATTTTAAGGATTTTTGGCTTTGAGTGATGTGATTGTTAGTTGTATGCATCAATTTGGTTATGCTATAGTACCTAGGTATTTAATCAGACCCTAATTTAGGTGTTGTGAAAGTATTTTGCAGATGTGGTTAGTGTCTACAATCTATTGACTTTAAAGGAGATTACTCTCAGTAATGTGGTAGACTTCATCCCATCCAATGAAAGGACTTCAGAGCAAAACCTGAGGTTTCCTGGAGAAGAAATTCAGCCTCATGACTGCCACATCAACTCCTTCCAGAGTGTCCAGCTAGCTAGACTGCCCTCTAGATTTCAGATTTACCTGCCCCCACATCACGTGAGACAATTCCTCAAAATAAATCTCTTTGTTTTGTTTCAATTTTCTGTTCAATTGATTCTGTTCTATTGGCTCAATTTCTCTGGAGAACTTTGACTGATACAAGTGAGGTGGGAAACTATTCTAAGGTTTTGACCAGAGAAGAAATACAATCTTGCTTAGGTTGATAATAAGCTAGAAGTTCAAGAGTGGGTGCAGGGTGACTAGTTAAGAGTTTTTTGCAATACCTCAGGGGAGAGATGACGGTAGCTTTGCACTAGGACAGTAGCAATGGAAGTGGTGAGAAGTGGCAGATTCTGAATAAATTTTGAAGGTAGAGTCAACAGGATTTGCTGTTAGGTTGATGGAGAATGTGAAAGAAAGAAGAATCAAAGTTACTCCAGGTTTTGGTTCCAAGTACAACAATGAGGTTGCTGTGGACTGAATTGGGGAAGATTTAGGGAAGATCAGTTTTCACAAAGAAAGATCAGGATTCAGTTTATACATGGTAAATTTGAGATTCGCATTAGACATCCAACTGTAGGTGGGAGTAAATAGTTGGACATAATTTGGAGTTTTGTGAGAGAGATCTGGACAAGGGGTATAGTTTTAGGGGTCCTCAGATAGCAGTTATAGCCTTGAGACTAAATGAGATATTTTAGGAAGTATGTGTGGATAGGAAAGGAGTTAATATCCATGGACTTGAGCCCTAGGCACTCCAACATAGAAATATGGGAGAAGGGGAAGAAATGGCAAAGAGACTGATAAGAAGAAGCTAGTGTGATGTGAGGAGAACCAAGGAAGGGGGCGCCCTTGAAGACAAGTGAAGAAGGTGTCTGAGACAGTGTCAGCTATGACAAATTCTGTTTATAGGTTAAGATAAGGACTGAAAGTGGATGATTTGGTATAACAATGCTGACCTTCACCAGATCTGTTCTGGTGTAGTGGAAACAAGAGTATGATTCAAGAGGAAGAGAGGAGAGAAGGTAGACAAGGAGGATAAGTATATGCTTCTAGGAGTTTTCCTATTGAAAAGAGTATTTGCTGGAAGGGGTTGTGAGGTCAAGAGGAGTCTTTTTTAAAGATGCAAGATAAAACATGGCATTTCTATGCTCATGTATATGATACTGAATCCACTAAGAAGAAGGAATTGATCTCAGGAGACAGGGGAGAGTTGTGAAACTATGTCCTCTGGGAAATGAGAGGGGAAAGGAGCTAGTGCACCTTAGCGGGGGACTAAGGCAGTTCGTCTATGGCAATGGAGAGAAGGCAGTATACGTACAAGTGTTCAAGTCCGGCATGTTGGTAGATGTGGAAATGGCAGCATACGGAAAACCTCTTCTGATGGCTTTTTCTTCTAAAGGACAGGAAATAAGACCATCAGCTGAGAGTGAGCACTCATGAGGAGGTGCAAAGATTTGAGGGAAGATAAGACTGATAAGATAGTCATCTAAGGGTGGAGAGTAAGAAGATTAAAATAATGTGATAGCTGGAATGGTTCTTGTCAGGGGCATGCAGAGCTCTGGGCTTCTGTCTTTACTATTGATGATGGATGTGGAAAAATGTTCGATTTTCCTTTAAATTGACTTTTTTCTTTTTTGTTGATTGGTAAGAAAGTAGTAAATTGATGCCAGATTTAGAATGAATTTTGATAAATAAGATTAAGGATGAATTTTTCTTAGGTTTGTTATGTGTCTACAAAGTTGTGTTAATTTAAAAAATGCACCAAAACTTTATGGTCATATATTTAAATCTAATATGATACAACTAAGCCACAATGTGGCAATGAGGATATGTTCCAGTCGCCAAGCCAAAAGCTAGGGGGGCCATGTCGGTGGTACAAAACCGTTATCACTAAGGATATCAGAAGGCATTAAGTCTCATCCAGGCTTATAGTTGTGAAAATGCCATTTGATATAATTAAGTCTAAAACCATATTTCTGAGAACAGTTTATGTTGGGAATTTTTACACTCATATGCATAAACAAGGATGTAGAAGGTTTGGGGAAAAAATGTATCCTTAATTATCATATTCCTGCTGATGTGATGTTGATACTCAAATATGAGAGTCATTAAAGAACATGATTTGGCAGCTGCCTTTGAAGATGGCTCTTTAGTATATTGCAAAACTTCCTCTCCTCTAAAACACTCAGTCCTATTAAAGAAAAAAAAGAACAACTTCTAATTCTTTTTGACACTTGTGAAATGATAATGAAAGCTTTGAATAGTTTTGCTTAGAATTCACACCTATTCAATTCCAAATAGAGTTGTTGAAACAAGTGAAAAAGACAGCCTTAAGAACAAAGATATGTGAATTCAGACAGAGCAATCTAAGAAAATAGAGTTTTCTCTTTAGAATTTTACTGTGATGCTAAGAAAACTGAACTCCTTTAAAAATTATCATTGGTGTTTATTGAAACAAATTTTTCTCTGAGCCGAACATACGCTTTTGAGGTGAAAATACTTTTCTTTGCCAAAACCTTGAGGAAGTTATAATTGAGTAATAATTCTCTGCTTTGGCAAAAACCACAACCATCAATATCAGGAGGCAGTATAATCATTACAAGTTTTGCTGTAAAATAGTGGAGCGAGTCAACTAAATTTTAGAGGCATGGATGTTATCATTTTGGAGTTCGTTCTTTATTGCATTCTTTCTGGAAGAAAACCATATAGTTCCACTTTGATGAGTAGAGCTTATGTTATGTTTTACTTAAGGGAGAGTGATCTTTCTTACAGTGTGGTGGCTGTGGAGGTGCATTGTTTAGATCTTCCTTCCAGAAAGAATTTGCCAGTCACCTGCAAGAAGTACAGTTATCTGACAGCTTCTAACGTATTTAGCACCTTCGGGATTCACCTCAGCTTCCAAGCTAAGGTAATGTTCTTCCTAGTCAGCTCCTGATCCAGGACTGAGCAGGGTGGAGGTACTGGGGTCATTTCTGCCCAACATGGGACTCCTCTTAAGAGTACCCATTGGTCTGGACCTCCAGACTAATTGCTCCGGGTTGGCCATGACCTCTTCAGATATGGGTTCAAGTCTGAAATCTTTCCATGCCCAGTTCAGTTTCTTCTGTCTTGCAGCTTTTCAGGCATTAATCCCTCTCCATCTCGATAAATTCCTTGCACTGCTAACTCCATCTCAGTGTCTGCTTCTCATAGGACTCAACTGACATAGTAACCTTGCCCTCAGGTATTCAATATACACTTGTTGAGCGTCTCCCCACTCCATATGTCAAGTACTATGCTAGATGCTGGGAATACAAACATCACTTAAATGTGGTTTGTATCCTAAACAGCTCACAAACTAATTGAGGAGAGAGCATCATAAACATGAAATGCAAGGGAGCCAATGTTAAGTATGGCTCCACAACTGTGGAGTTGTATTAGTTTTCAATTGCTATATAATAAATCACCACAAACTTAGCAAACTTAAAACAGTACCCATTTATTATCTCAGAGTTCTGTAAGTTAGATGTCCTGGCAGGCTCAATCGGATTCTCTGCTTAGGGTCTCACAACGCCAAAAAATCAAGGTATCGGTCAGTCTGGGCTCTTATATGGAGGGTCTAGGGAATAATCCACTTCCAAGCTCATTCTAGTTTCTGGCAGAATCTAGTTCTTTGTGGTTGTAGTACTGATCAGTCAGGGGCATCTCTCAACTTCTAGAGACTTCCCTTATTCCTCATCATGTGGCCTCCTCCATCTTCAAGTCAGCAGTTGTGTGTCGAATCCTTCTCCTGCTTGAAATCTTTCTAGCTGTCTCTTCTGCCACCAACCAGAGAAAACTCTGCTTATAAAGGGCTCATGTGATTAGACTAGGCCCTACCTGGATAATCTCCCCTTTGATTAACTCACAGTCAACTAATTAGTAACCTTAATTACATCTGTAAAATCTCTTTATTAATTAACATAATCAGCATATTCTCAGCATATTCACAGTCCTGGGAATTAGGCAGAAAATCTTGGGGGACCATTTTAGGATTCTGCCTACCACAGGAACATAGGGAAAGGATTCAGGATGGTGAGGTTGAGGAGGCAACAGTTGCCAGAGGGAGATGATAGCTGTGCCGAATTTTTAAAGAAGAGTAACAATAAGGTCAAGTGGTCAACTTTAGCTAAGAGGTGAAGATTTGCAGGAGTACGGTGTGCCAGGATACATCAGCAGGACTATTGCTTAGGAACACTGGTGGGATGTTCCAAAAACTAAACTTAGGAAATAGGTTTGGCTGTTGGGAAACCATGAGAGGATTTTAAGAGGGTGATTGATGTGTGTGTTAGAGAGTGATTTGGCAGCAATGTAGACGAGAGATATTACAGAGTAACCCTATAGCCAGAGAGAGCAAATAGAAGCTGTGACAGTTATCCATCTGAGAGATGGTGATTGTCTGAATCAGGACATTGGTAGAAGGATGGGGAAGAGGAGAAATACTTGTATAATTTAGGAAGTAAATTTTGTAGCACTTCGTGATGGACTGCACATGGAAAATTCTGGAGGAGAAGCAGTCTAGGGTGACTTTTGGTTTAGGTAACAGTAGATGGAGCTTCTCTAAATTGATTAAGGGATGAGAGAAGGACAGGCAGAGTGGGGGGGATGATGGTGAATTCAGTATTGAAATGTTGAATCTGAAATAGCTGTGGAGCATCCACATCATCAACTTTTCTCTCTCTACTGGATCAGTACAAAACATATTTTTCCACGCTGAGGCCGCGTCCCACATACAGCAACTAGAAGGATGTGCAGCTATGACATACAACTATCTACTGGGGCCTGGGGAGAAAAAAGGAGGAAGACTGGCAACAGATGTTAGCTCAGGGCCAATCTTCCTCGAACAAAAAAAAAGAAGAGCTTTCTTCTAGAAAGAAAAAAAAAAAAAAGTCAGATGGTTATTTCTGCCTTTTCTTTTTTTCTTGATTAGTGTTGTCAATGCTTTGTCTTTTTACTAGTCTTTTTAAAGGAAAATCTCTTAGTTTGCTGGACATTCTTGAGTCTTTATTGCATATTGTTTCTTTCATTTCATTAATTCTACTCATATTTCTTTCTTTCTTCTTACTCTCTTTGTATTTGCTCTGTTTTTTTTAACTTTCTGAATTATATTTGTAATTTAAGGCTATGAATTTCTCCATAAGTATAGTTTAGTTACATCTCATTTTTGTATATTTTCATTGTAATTCATTTCTTTGTATTTTTCATTTTTAAAATAATTTCTTCTGATTTTTTTCAGTTTATAATTCCACAAGTATAGGTAGATATTTTTAGTTATATTTTTGGAAGTGATTTTTGTCTGTAGCACACTGTACGATTATTGATTCTTTGAAAACATTTTTAGTTTGTTCATGATGCATCCTGTAAATATTTCACATGTGATCAGACATACTTTATATATTTCTCCATTAGATCAAGTTAATTAACCTTTTAAAAAATAGTTTATATCCTTACCAAACTTGATGCCAATTGATTTATCAATACCTAAAAGAAGTATGTTAAAAATTCCTACTGTGATGGTGAATTTGTCCATTTTTCCTCATGCCTCTGGATTTCTGCTTTTGTATTTTGAGGCTACTCTATAGGTGCACATGAATTTAGAATTATTATGTGTTTAATAAATCAAGTCACTTATAATTATTTAGTAAATAAGTTTTCCACTAATAATATTTTTTCTTTAAATCTGCAGCAACATCACCACACCAGCTTTTTTTTTTTTTTTTTTGGTGAAGAAGATTGGCCCTGAGCTAACATCTGTGCTAATCTTCCTCTATTTTGTATGTGGGACACCGCCACAGCATGGCTTGATGAGCGGTGTGCAGCTCCTGGGATTTCATGGGATCTGGGCCCACAGACCCTGGGCTGCTAAAGTAGAGTGTGTGAACTTAACCACTATGCCAGTGAACTGGCATACACCAGCTTTTTTGATGTCATTGTTAGTGCCTGCTTGATATATCCTTTCCCATCCTTTTACTCTCAACCTCAGTGAATTCTTATGTTTTAGGAATGTCTTTTGTAACATTTCTAAAATACAATATGAAAATCTCTGTTTTTTAAAAGAAAATTTATTTGAATTTACTTATAATAACTCATATTTGTACTTTTTCTATCATCTTTTTAGTGCTTTCTAACAAATAACATTTGCTTTTCTTCTATTTTTTCTCCTTTTTATTGGATTTTCAAAAATTTTGTATCCTTTTTAATGCTCTATTTTTGGATCTATACACTCTTAAAGTTTACTTTTAAAATTATAATATACATATGCAACTTCCACAACAGTCCAAGGATTTAAGAAAACTTCAATTATCATGTTCTCATCTTCCAAAGTTATTCAATATTTCTGATTTTATCTTTTTAACCCTAAATTAGACATAACTATTCTTCAAATAGTCAGTTTATATTTATATTTACTCCTATTTCTACTCTATCTTCTTGACTTTCCTTCTGATTTCATTTTCCATCCACTTAAGGTACATTTTTAGAAGTTCCTTAATGATATTTGTAGGTGGCAAATGCTCTAACTTGTTTGCCTAAAAATGCTTTGGGGGCCAACCTGGTGGCGTAGAGGTTAAGTTCAAGTGCTGGACTTCAGCGGCCCAGGGTTCACAGGTTCAGATCCTGGGCGTGGACATATGCACCACTCATCAACCCATGCTGTGGTGGTCTCCCACAGACAAAACAGAGGAAGATGGGCACAGATGTTAGCTCAGGGCCAATCTTCCTCAGTAAAAATAAATAAATAAAAATAAAAATGCTTTGATTTTGCCCTTTTTCTTGATTTTATTTATATAGTCAAGAATACAAAAAATGTATAATAGTCTGATTTTTTCTGGTGTTACTTCTCCGTACTTTAACAGTATTAGCCCACTATCTTCTGGCTTCCATTATTGATAGCGAACGTTTTATAGTTGTGCGAATTGCTGTTTTTTGAAGTATGCTGCCTTTTTTCTCTAGGTGCCTTTAAGATCTTCTCCGAGTGTACATGGTCTATAGTTTCAACTTGATTAGTTGAGGTATGAATTTCTTTTATTCAGTTTAGCATGAACAAATTGTACATTAATTTTATAATCCAAGTATCCAATTAATCCTGGAAACTCTCAGCTTGAGACATTGCTTCTCCTTCATATACTCTTCCTTCTTCTAATGCTGTAATTTGGTACTTTCTAGACTTGATCATTCAATGCTTTTAAACTATCTCTAATATTTTTCATCACTTTGTTTTTCTGTATTCTATTTTAGGAAATTTCATTAGATCATTTTTTAGTTCAGTTAAGTAATTCTTTCTTTTCCTGTATCTAACCTCCTATTTATCTCATACTTGGTATTTTTAATTGCAATGAAATATATTTAATTTCTAAAGTACTCTTTGGTTCCTATTCCAAATGTGCCTGTTCCTTTTCTATAGTATATTATTATAATTCATGTTTTCAATTATCTTTTATTTCTATCATCATCTTAAGGATAATTATTTTATGTTTTTTTCTGATAATTTAAATATTTGAAGTTCTTGACTTCTAAAACTATCATGGTTGTTTTTGCTTACTCATGGTGGTTAATTCCTCATGTGTTTTGAAATTGTGGATTGTGAGCAAATGTTTGAAGTGCTTGCCATTATCTGTGATGACCCTATACCACCTAAGTTCTTTAGGAGTAGATTACATTTTTTTCCTCCATGCACCCATGGGGTGCTAAAAACCAGGGCCGTTTTCACTGAATTTCTCAGCTTGGTTTTCCTGGATCATATGGACAGTGTAAATTCAAACCCAAACCAACATGAAATCAGGCCCTTGGTTATAATTCCAAGGAAAAGACTTTTTATTCCACATTTAGAGTGAAGATCGACCCAAATATATTTCCTTGTTATCAGCCTTTTTTTAAGTCAACCTGTCTACTGAGAATGTAGTTCTTTATGTTTTATGCTACAGTCTAAATTAGGAATATTCACTTTGTGGGTTGAAGACACAATGTCTTCTCCTCCGGGTGGCTGTTAGAATGCAAGGCAGTAAGAAACACAGAATGGTGAATGACCGGTGGTAGCCACAGGCTAAGTGCCCACTTAGAACACTGGCTTTCAACGTATTTTTCTTTTTTGGCTTTTGGAATTTCAATTATTTTCTGGCAGGGTCAAGTATGCATTGAAAAAGATTGTTAAAATTTATTCACTGTATTTCCTTTTTTTATGAGGAAGATTTTTGAGGTTGTCTAATATAAACTACCCTAGAAACAAGAGTCTCCTTTTATTCTAAACTCTACATTCTCAATTCTTGCCCTCACCTCAACTCTGTAAATTTTCTTAATAGTCTCATAAATACCAAATTTAATGGCGTCTTCTCAGCGCTCACTTGCTTGTCATTTCCTCCTAAGTTCTGTTTTCCATTCTGTCCTCTTTTCCTATGCTTTCTTTGTAATACTACCACCATTTCCTAAGTTGCCAAGATCCAAACTTCAAAATTATATAACACATTTCTCCCTCTGTATCCTACATCCCATAGATCAGGGAATTCTATAGATTCTGGCTATGTATCATGTTTTTGTCTATTTTTTCTCTTCTACCATTCTTAGTCTCACAACGACTCAGACCCTACACTATTTCTTGTTGGTCTTCTATTCCTTGCTTCTATGTCTAGTCATGATCTTCCTCTCTTAAAAAAACATATAATGGGCAGCCGGCCTGGTAGGGTAGTGGTTAGGTCCACGTGCTCCACTTCGGAGGCCTGGGGTTCACAGGTTCGGAACCCCAGGTATGGACTGATTCACTGCTTATCAAGTCATGCTGTGGCAACCTCCCATATAAAGTAGAGGAAGGTGGGCATGGATGTCAGTCCAGGGCTAATCTTCCTCAGCAAAAAGAGGAGGATTGGCAGATGTTAGCTCAGAGCTAATCTTCCTCACCAAAAAAAAAAAAAAATATATATATATATATATATAATGTAATATATATACAAAGTATACATTAATATGTTAATATATAATAATAATTACATATAATATAGTAATATACATATAATATTATATATATGAAATATAAATTCCTAAAGTTAACTTTCAAATCCTTCCATAATTTGGCACTAGCCTATTTTTCAACCGTATCTCCTACAAAATACTTTTGAAGAACCTCAAAATCATGCCATATGAAATGATTTACTGTTTTGTAAACATGAAATCTCTTTTTTAAATTCTTTTGGGCTTTTGATTTCTTTCACCTGGAATGTATTTTACAATGTTCATATATCCTGACAAGTTCAAAGTGGCTTTTGTCACAGTATAGGCTAAATGCCACATCTTGCAAGGACTCTACCAAGATTTCCTAATTTGGAAATTCTCTCTCTCTTTTCTTTTCTTCCATAGCACTTTGTTTATCAGATGCTGCCTGGTTAGGTAGACATTTGTGTGTATCTTTTTTCCTATTAAACTGAAAGGTCCATTATTGGGTCCATTCAACATCTTTATATCATGGTCATTACTTATCACAATGGTTAAAACATAGATGTTCAACAAATGTTTATTATGTTGATGTCTGGAGACAGATAAATATTACGAATGCAAACTAATCTTTCTTTTCAAAAATGCTCAAGGGCTGTTACTGTATGTGATAGGGAATCAGAAGGAAATCTGAAAAGATAGGTGAGGTCTTCTTGTGTCCTGATGATGATGGGTTGAAGTCTTTACTGACAAACGTCTGCTCTAGTTTACTAAACTGGAAACTTATGAATAACATTGTGATATCACCACTTTTATCTCATAAAGAGCACCGATGAAAGTTAATTTTGCAAATGAGTACAAAAATGATGCTTTGTATTACATATACTTTACACATTTAATTCTCATTGGCCTAGGACTTTATAACAAGTGGGTGGTGAGAACAGAACTTATAAATCCAAGATCTTTTAAAATCCCAGTCCTGTGTACTTTACACATGCTTATTCCATTATATTATTCTTATATTGGCTTCGAAGTTTCCTTTCTGAGGCTGTCTCCTAACCAAAAGTAAACAGAGTGTTCAGTTCCCTTCCAGGATATGTTTAAATATAGGTGCGCTAAACTCCATCACGTTCACCCTACATATGTGGGAAAGTTCTTTTCAGACATTGGCAGAGTTATAGAGTTAGAATTAGAGTTCTAAATTACACTCAAAACTCAATTGGAGCTGATATATTGTGTTAAATACAGAATATAAATTGTACTTTTTGTACTAGGTAAAATTATCTATCAGGATTAGAGAAACTTTGCTCTTTTTCATTTCTAAAGATAATGTCTCAAGTACCAAGAGTTATATCCATATGCAAGTTTAAAGTTGCTATTACTGGATGACTTTTAATTAATTTGGCAGAATTTGCATGTCAGTGAATTACTATTTATCTCTGTTTTAGTACAATTGGAAATAAATTCATGAGTAAATAAATCAGAATAAGTGAGATCCTCACATCTGTGGAGGCATTTTTTCAAATTGTTGGCATGTATTTCCAAGTAATACATTGACTTCAGACTCTTAATTCTTTCCTCACAGGTAGCTCCTAAAATTTGCTTTGTTTAATCTAGTGTTTCTCAAACAAAATTCCATACCTGTGTTGTCAGGAATTGTTAGATGATCCACACACTCTATAATATTGGAAACATTAAAATTTGTGTTTTTATTTCAATGTTAGTTTTTAAGTCAATTTAAGAATATTCTGGATTACCCAAGGATCATATTAAAACTCAGTGTTTTCAAATGATTTTAGTTGTTAATTTAGTATTAGTTTTGTGAGTCTATTCAAAATAAGTGGTTATCACAATTGATAGCATTTATCTTTGAATGTAGTAAGCATATCTGCAATTATCCTAGCGTTTCCTAATGTTAAAATGATTTCTGTGACTATATGGATGTTGGAGTTTTTGTTGTAAGCATATCTACCATTGGATTCTAATATCAAAATGATAAAATCATTCCCTATTTGACACTATTTTTATGTCTGACTTTTAACAGACAAATTTATAGTGATAAATTTCTATTGAAAACATTTTTATTGATTAAGACTTGAATTTATTAAGCTACATAAAAATTGGAATCTGATATTATGAAAGAGCATTCAGGTGGAGTAATGTACCACTTGTAGTTGATTGAGAAAAGAAAAATAGAGGCTGACTTAAATTGCAAATGCAATGTTTGTATGGAGTGAAGTTCAAATGATATCACAAACGAACACAGGAGACATGATGGTTTAAAAAGAGAAAAGTGGCGAGGGGATCAGGCCATCACAGCACCACTAGATTGCTGAAACTCAATTAACTTACACTACAGCAGTCAGCACCATATTTATATTATGAGTTTTAATTTAGCCTCAGCAAAATGTCATCCATTACATTAATTTAATGCTGTTACTCTGAATTTTTATTTTCTTAAATTTTTTAGTATTTGCTATAAATGCTTGGTTTTATGGTTGGGAGAGAATTAGGCACATGAGAGATTTATACTGTTGTATGTTTGTATGTATTCAAGCAAGTTAAAAATAATTTAAGTCAACTGCTGGCCCATAATACATCTTTTCCTTTATGTAGGTCTCTCTTGTTCTCTAGCTGGGAGTCATTGGCTGTAACCATAATCATTCACACAGCAATTTTAAACAAAAACAAACACATTCTAAAAACCTACTGTGACCTGTTTTTGAAATGCTGTGACGAGTTTCCCATTTTCAGAATTTAGAGCAATTCGTTATCACAGATCATTGACAAAAGCTTGGAGTGTGACCTGCTAAAATGATGTTGGGAAAAATACAGTTAACCCTGGAACTCGGAGACTTTTTTTTCCTTATGAGTCTGCACTGAGTACTGTATGTAAAACATATCTTTATTGATGAACATTTGAAAGCAAATTGAAACAAGCTTGAAAATTGCTGGAAATTAAATAGATAGAACCAATATAGCTAACTCAACTTCCTCCTCAAGAAGAATAAAAATGTAACAAAAAATTTGGGTCTCTACTTACCAAAAGTTAGTTCTATTATTTATTCTCTGCTTCATGAAGTTCAGGCAATTTACTTCTGATGTTTAGGCCAGTGGTCCACTTATTGCCATGAGATAATAGGAGATGATCCTGGTTAGAAGGCCCCCCAGCTGTGTAGTTTTCTCCCTTAGTAGATTTGGGAAGCTTGAGTTTCTTTCCATGATTGTTCAATTACACTTTCACAACTGCTGAAATTTTTGTACTGGGTGTAGAAATGAGTAAAGTAGGCCTCTAATGAAGCTATTCATTTGATGAAAAGTTGTCACTAAAGACAATACAATGACTGTTGGCAGAAGTTTCACAGTGGTCTCAAGATGCTATATTTTGGGCACAAATCCATATAGTTAGGTTTTATAACATTAGTGTCACCTGCTCTTGAATAGTGCTTCCTTTTTCTTCCCTACCAATCCCCTCTCTCTCCCCTTCCCCCAACCACTGCCACAAATCCACTCTCTTTAGAACTATAGGTTCTAAAAACAGGACCAAATATTTAGTTCAAATGGTAAAATAAAGTTATCATTATATAATATATATAGCTCATTGATGAGGACTAGTGAAGCTTGGAAGACAGGTACTTGTCAGAAGCAAGATTTTTTCCACCTGGAAGACAGGAGGCTGGAGTATTACTACATAGGCTAACACTCCTCATTGTTTGTTCCTTTCTAGGTGAGTTAAATATTCCCTTACTACTGCCATTTGTTGTGTCAGCGCTTGCAAGTTCTTACAATGTTGGAGAAGGTTCTGAGGCAAAATACAAAAGGAAGCACGCTTGATATGGGATGCTGTGAGCATTAGAAGTTTGAGCCCACGTGGAACTGTCTACTGCAGGTGAGAATGAAATGACATGTGATCGATGGGATGTGACTCAGTGCACCAGAGGTGTCTGGTCCACTGCTTGCACTATATAGATCTCCTTATGTCCCATATTATGTTCACTGTATTTCTGATACTTCATGGTGATGACTAGCTGGAATCCTTATAAGATTTAGTACAGGAGTCTTAGTGAAATGAACTACAGTCCCCAGTGCTGCCACTGCTTCCAAGACCATGATGGATATTCATTATCTCTCTTCTCTAGTACTCATTCTAAATTTTTCTCATCTTTGGCCAGCACTTTAGCTGGTCTAAGGTGTTTTCCTGGTGATAAAACCAAAAACCTTTCTCTGAAAGGTCAATGGGACTAACCAGGACTTCTTTCTTGATTACAGATTATCTACTGCTGGATAACAATCCACTGCAAAATTTAGTGGCTTAAAATAACAATGTGTTATTATCTCTCATGGTTTTGTGTGTTGACGAGGCTCAAGTGGGTGGTTCTTGCTTGGGATCTCTCCTATGGTTTCAGTCAGATAGAGTCTGGCTCTGGAGTCATCAGAGAGCTCAATGGACCTGGATGTCCAAGATGCCTCACACATATGGCCAGCAGTTGTAGACTGTTGCCCATGTGTTCAGCTGGGGCTGTTTACTGGAGCACCTACATATCACCTTTCCATATGTCGTAGGCATCTCCTCATATACGGCAGCTGAATTCCAAAAATAAGTGTTTCAAGAGACAAGAAGTAGAAGCTATCAGTTTCTTAAAGCCACGACCTGGAATCTGGCATAGTGTAACTTGTATTATATTTTATTAGTCAAAGCAATCACAGAGCCTACCCAGATTTAAGGAGGAGCAGGCATAAACCCCACTCTTGATGGGAGGATTGTCCTTCTCATAGAAATAACTTGTGTTTGCACTAAGTAGTTTTCTTAGGCTGCTTCCTGTTTAGATGTCCAAAGACAAATTTTCATTTCACTTTGTGCCGTTTCTCTCCTTTCCAGTCCAAGCCAATGTCATTCTTTTAAAATCTTTGTGGAGTTCCTGTGTATCAAATCATAATCCACTGCTTTAGACCAGTGGTTCTGAAATGAAGATCATGATCCCCTTCTCTCAGGTGACATTTGAAAGATCTGGAAACAATTTTGATTGTCAAGAATGCAATGGAGGACATTATTGGCATCTACTTGGTAGAGGCGAGGGATGCTACTAAACATCCTACAATGCACAGGACAGCACAACAACCTCCCTGTGCCCCTTGAAACAAAGAATTTTCTGGCCCAAAATGTCAACAGTGCCAAGGTTGAGAAATCTTGCTTTAGACAATAGCCATACCCATAAATCTCTTTGGAACAGGCCCTTCTCTACCTTTGGTCCGGTGTGGGACAATATCCTTAATTATTAGGAACCTTTATGTTTAACAGACAGGGTCTAAAAGGTCCTTTGTCTGTCTGAGATTGTCTTTCAGTTGTCACCTTAGCTCTTTCTGAGGTTTATCAAAGAACTTACACTCCCACATGATTTGATCTTTGTTTTGAAGAAATGCATACTATAAGAATCTTTTTTTAGAGAGACTGGAGGTGAAAAACAGTCTTATTTTTGATCCCAGAGAGACTGACCCTTTATGTTTTGTTTAAATTATGTTAAAAAAAAAACCTGAAGAATTTCTCCTTTATTTTATTTCTCTCTTCTTATGTTCATCATAAGCAGCTAAAAGAAGCCAGTTGAGGCTTGAAATTTTGCCTTCAAATCTCCCCAGGCATCCACAGTTCCATTGGGTACTCTTTCTAGTTTCCTCACTAACACAGGTGGCAGTGTTGCCAAATTTTCTGCCACTACGTAACAAATGCCCCTTTTCTTTGGCCTCTAATAACGTTTTCCTCACTGTCTTCAAGACGTCACCAACAGCCTCCTCGAGGTCCTTCCAGGTTTCACTAACAGTTTCCTGCAAACCCTTCCAGCTTCTTCGCATTGCCTAGTCCCAAAGCCAATGCCATGAATGTTTAGATGTTAGTTCTTCTTGGTAGTAAATGTTACCTTGCTCTTGTCAGGCTGTGGTTACTGCAACTACTCATTCATCATTGTCTCCAGGCATGTGAACACCAAAATTTTAGTTTGTGTTCCCAAACTAAACTCTGAGCAAAAGACTTGAGTACAGGCCATTTATTTGCAGTGAGATTCCAGGAAACAGGGTTGAGGGAGGAGAGTAGTGAGACAAGGAAGAAGGAAAAGACAATGTTAAGCTGCGTTAATGAGGTCACTACTATGGTATAGAGGAGGTTGAGTCTGCTAGGATCTTTTGAGAAGTGTGTATAATGCCACCCAGAATTACCTACTAGAAAGACAGGGAGCTGGATCATTCATTCACCAGCTGGTAAGGTTGCTCCTGGGTGTGTTAACTCTCTTGCACTCTTCAATATGCTTGTGCATGAGCATAGTGAGCACGTATAGAGTTGGAGAAGGCTTAGAAACAGAAAGAGAAAAGATACACAGTGTGCACTTGAGTTGGGAGGCTGTCTCCATGTGATGAGTCCCAGTTCACATGAAAAATCTCCTGCAGATGTAGCTGAAATCAGACCCAGGCCAAGGGGCTGTGATGTGGGGGGGTACCAGAAACATCTGCTACACTGAAGCTTATGACTTGTTAGGACATCTTACTTTTCCTTCTGGAAGCTTTTAAGATTTTATCTTCATCTTAGGCATTTTAGAATTTTGTTATTACATGTCTAGGTGTAGGTCTTTTAAAACTCATCCTGCTTGGGGCTTGGTGACCCCTTTAAATAGGAAGTCTCTTATCTTTTTTTTTTGCTGAGGAAGATTCACCCTGAGCTAACATCCCTTGCCAATCTTCCTCTTTTTGTATGTGAGCTGCTGCCACAGCATGGCCACTGACAGACGAGTGGTGTAGGTCCACGCCTGGGAACTGAACATGGGCCACGGAAGCAAAGTGTGCCAAACTTAACCACTAGGCCACTGGGGCTGCCCTCTTATCTTTTTCAATCTGGGAATTTTGAATTCTTACATAATTTCCTTTCCTTCGTCTTCTCCATTCTTTCTTTCTGAAACTTCTATTTGTTAGGAATTGGATCTCTTATATTTTCCATCTCTGTCTTTTTACTGTATATTCTAGGAGTTTTCTTTAATTTTGTCAGCCTGACTTTTCACTGAACTTTCAATTTCAGTAGTAATATTTTTAATTTCTAAGAACTCACCCTTAGATACTCTCTATTTCTTTTTCTTGGTGTTCATTCTATTCTTGTTATAGGCAAGTATTATCATATGGAACTGAAGATATATATATATCTCTTCAGAGTATATATATACTCTTTCCTTACTATCTGTGTTTTCTCCAGGATCACTTCCTTGGCTTGTTTTTCTTGATACTATCCTTTGTACTGATGATTTTTTCCGATTGTCTCATGATAATTGGGTTTCCATTCATCTTTATGAATAAAACACAATGTTGATTGACTCAAGTTGCCGGAATAAATTTCTTCTGTTGCTCTGTAGATTTGTTTCCTTATCAAACCATCAAACATTTTCCTTATCTAGGAGGGCAGGCTGCAAGCTTAGTGTGTGTGTGTGTGTATGTCTGCGTGTGTGTGGTATTGTTGGCAACGAGCAGATTTTATTTTAAGATATATAGACAAGAAGCAGGCACTCAATCTGCCCACAGGATCCTCCAGAGAAAATAAGGATGACTTTAATCTGGGTACAAAATACTGCACAAGGAACATTTGCTGTTCTCAAGCAATTGATTCAGTTTCTTTGGAAAACAGTTCTCTGGTTTATGCTCGCCGAACCTGCAAGACCTGTCATTCACCACTCACATGGGAATGGGGGTCTGTTGGGAGGAGCCAAGTTGCAGTGATGTGGACAGTTTTTTAATTATATCCTTTGATTGCTTCTTTACAGTTATTTCTTACTCTCTAGGCCTGCCAATTCTTAGCTTCAGGCTTCTCTCAGTTTCTTTAGAAAGAACAGCTTCTACAACTGCTGACAGCTGTTCCTCTTCACCTTTTGACCTATGGCGTCATCTACCTTGCATAGTTTATCTGCCTCTGTAATCCCTTCTGCTTTTTATTGTGCAAAGAGCCATCAACATATTTGGTCCACGGATAGTCTCTCCACTCCAAAACTTACTGTGGTTATGGATTCATCTTATCTTATATGTCTTTACTGTCAGTTAAATGAAATTTTGAGAGAGTATATTTTCCAATACATATTCTCAGTCTGCCATTTTAACCTGGCATTCAGAAATCTTTCTTTTTTTTCATTTTATTTATTTAATAAAGCTTTATTTTTTTTCTAGTAACAATATAAAAGCCAATGTAGGAATTATTTTATATTTTAGGTTGTTTTTTTTTCTTTCTTTCTAAAAACAAAAAGTTTTCTTTTATGTAGGATTTGTCTGATTTCTTTTTACTCTGTTGATCAGTAGAGGAGGGCAGCCAACCCAAGAGCTGTATACCACAGAGGAGAAACGATTTCCCCAATGGTTATTAGCTTTTTTAAAGAAAGTAATGCAGCTTTCCTGTTGGTTGCCTCCTCAGCTACTCTTTCCCAAGTTCTGCCCCTTTCACCACTGCCCCATTCATGTAGCTAAAGGAGTTGCCCTAAGCAGCAATGCTAATACCACATAGACCTTCGCCTTGACCGTGACTGCTTATCCAGGAGCTCTTATCTTTGGCACAGGCTGGGGGTGGTGGCATCAGTGACCCTTCTCTGGGTATTCAGTATCGGATCTGTCCTTGGTGCCATATTTTCTACTTTGTCTATGAAAGTGACAGCTGGTTGCGATGGTGGGGTGGCTGGGAAAATGATAGTTAGCAAGTCTGAGAAACAGAAATAAAACCAACTGGCAGAAAGAAGGAGAGGTTAAAGGAATCCTGTTCGTTCCAGAGGCCTGCCAGGCTCTCTGTCCTTGTAGATAACACCCTTGTAGCCTGGGTTTCTTACACTGGCTGGAGTGGGTTTCTACAACTTGAGGCACACAAAAAATATCTGAATTTATATACCATCCCTCCAGTGTGCTATAAAGAATATTGGGTGATCAGTTGTTTATAATTAGTGCTGTTCAAGTTTCTTGCTATTCAATGAGACTTGACACTCCCAGTCATGAAGTCAAATGTTAAAAGGGTTCCACAATCTTAACACAATTTTAAACTATCTACAATCGTTTAAAAACTGTTACTCTAAGATAATCCTCATAGATGCCTTTATCCTTTGAGTTGGCACTGCCACAAAAGGAGGAACACTTGGATCCGGAGGCCTTGAGGTAGGGACAGTTGACAGGCTTTGGGGAATGGACTTTGAGCAGAGCTTGACAAAGTTTTGCTGTTTTGACTGGGAAAGTTAGGGGACAGTGGAGTCAGAAGAAATCATTCAAGAGTGCCGGAAGCCGAAGGTGAATTGGTGACCATTCTGTCTCTGAAAAGGAGTGAAACATTGGAAGGAATTAAGAGTGGGAGAATCCACAGAGATGGAGTCCATAAAGTTTGCATTAAATTATTACTCATCTGGGATCAAACTCTGCCTTCTGGTCCCTGAAGTAGGGGAACCTGCTGAAAGTCTCAGTGTGGTAACCATTTTCCGAAGGCTGAGCACGATTGAGGGCTTGTTGTGAATTAAGGAACATTAACACGTAGCCTGAACATCACAAAAGCAACATGATGAAAGATAGACTGAAGGTTTTGAAGACGAAAATATTTCAAGAGAGATCACGTTAGGTTACCAAGAGTATAGATGTGCAAAATCTCAACTCCTGAGGGAATTATGATGTGTTTGAGTGCTCAGAAAGGAATATTCCCTTGAGAATGTCATAAATATAAGTATAAATATTAGGAAACAAACTAACTGGCTCCTCTTTTTGTCTGAATGCTTTAAAACTACACTTAAAATGAAGCAAAACACGGCAGGTCGAGGCCCCATGTAAGCTTTCTTTCCTACAAGCCCTCCCTTCTCCAGTTCCTAGGCCATTTGTCAGACCAATATCATTTTTCTCTTAGATTATTTATAGTAAAAATGACAGAAAGCACCTATAATATGTCAGTTGTTCTCATGACAATGTTATCAAGTAGATGACTATTATTATCCCCATTTTACAGTTGAAGAAACAGGTGCCAGAGAAGTTAAGTATTGCCCAAGGTCACCCAGCTAGTAAGCGGTAAAAACCTTTGGCCCCCAAGTCTGCCCTCCTAACCACTACACGCTGCACAATACCCGATCTCCAGATGGCATTTCAGGCAACCACCTGGCCTCAGTGCCTCGTTAGTACACTCTCCCAGCCCACAGGCCAGGCTGAAGGAGCGGATGGTCAGGTGTGTACCAGGTGACCTCCTTCCTCTGCACACAAGGAGTTCAACCAGGAATGTATATCTCACAAACAATGCTTAGCAACTCATATGCTGAAATTTGGAGTTAGGACTATGAAAGACGAGCCAGCTCCACAGGGAGCTGCAGTGAAAGATCTCAGGGAATGGGGGTCGGTTTGCCGCATTGCTGCACCAGAGCCACATGCAAAATGCAGTTATAGAAGAGCAGAAACAGGAGACACAGAGGAACCCATTCTGCACCACAACCTCTTGGTTTAAATACTTTCGCTCGTCTTTCATGCTGACTGTAGCAATTTACACTTCTTGCAGCTCTCTGAGAGTGCCTGTTGACCTTACCTTCACAAATGCTGGGCTGTCATCTTTTTTTGTGGTTGTTGTTTATGCTAATTGGTCAAAAATGGTATTATTTTGATTTCCATATTTGGGATTAATGGTGAGTTGAATATTTTTCATTATATTTTTATGTTTCTTGTCCAATTGATTTCTTATTTTGCGAATTTTCTGTTTACATCTTTTGCTCCAATTTCTATTGGTTTGTTGTTTTTTTTCCAGTTTTACTGAGATATAATTGACATATCACATTGCCTTGGTTTAAGGTATATAACATAATAATTTTATTTATGTATATATTTATTGGAAAATCACGACCACAGTAAGTTTAGTTAACATCCATCACCTCTCAGAGTCAAAATTTTTTTTCTTATGAGGAGAACTTTTAAGATCTACTCTCTTAGCAATTTTCAAATATATAATAATAAAGTACTGTTAGCTATAGTCACTATGCTAAACATCACATCCCCAGGACTTTTTATCGTATTATAGGAAGTCTGTACCTTTTGACCTTCTTCACCCATTTTCCCCAGTTGTATATAAATTAGTTCCTGGTTTATTAACATGGTAACTCTTTATCTATCACACGTTTTTCCTAATTTTCTTACACTTGGTCCATCACTGATTTCCTTGCCCTTTGGTTTGTCTCTTGCCATCTCACTACCTGAATGCTCTTTCCCAAATCCAAATACCGTCATGAGTCTCCCCAATGTAAAAACGTTCAATAGCTCACCAACACGCCCCAATTAAATTGCAAGTGCCATAGACTGACACACACAAAAGCTCTTCACTGCTTGATTGCTGCCTCCCTGACCACTTCATACTCTGCACGACTCCAATAATAGTTAATTTTAAAATTTAATTTTAGTGCTATAAAACTTACACATGTAGATAATTTTCAAATCATTCTACATGTCGTACTACTAAAATCCATGAGTCTTCTGTCTTTCCTTTCCTACTTCTTGTTCCTACTCCCTAGGAACAATTTTTTAATGTTTTTTTTCACTGCTTCTGTCTATGTTTTCCCGAATATTTCTAAATACATTCATATCCTCCATTTTTCTTTAATTTTCAGGTTTACATATAATGTTTTTACTTTCAACTCTGAAAGATGAGAACTAGGCTCGGTTATGCACCCCCTGTACCCCTGTGCTCTCCCCCGGCCACCCCCCCCACCCCTCCACCCCCGCCGCCAGTTCCGATACAGTTAATGGTAATTTTGCATGGTCAGCATTCCACGTTCTTGCACTGTTATGGCCATGTACGTATTATTTACAGCGGAGTCACTTTGTTTTCATGAAGTTAAATAATCTCAGTTTTTATTTGCTTAGTTTTATGAATAGTCATCACAAGTTCATCTACAGACACTTTGTTAGAAATCTCAATCTCTTTTCAATATCTCCAAACGTCTCAGTATATTTCTGCATCTCATTTCTTTTTCCTTAGAGGCATCCCTCTAGGAGCTTTCTGTCTCCTTGCTCCAATACGTACTGATTGTTCTCCAGGCCTACTGCATGTCTGTTTTCCTGGGATCTACCTTTACTGTCGTCACTGGGATTCCTTTTCCTCTCTTCTGTGCTAAATCCCTTGCTTTCTTGATCCTACATCTTCATCTCTCTTGGTTTATTTTTCTTTATTTAGTGAAGTGGTTTTACAGATGTTTTCCAGGAAATGGTGCAAGATGGTTAACCTTTTTCACATCTTATATATCTGAAACATCTTAATTCTATCAACACATTTGGTTGACATTGTGGGTAGGTATAGAATACTAAGTTGGAAACCATTTCCCTCAGATACTTTTCTAGATTCCTTAAAAGTTGGATGTCATTTTTATTTCCCTTCCTTTTATGTAACTGTTTCTCTCCAGATACATCAGTATCTTCTCTTTGTTGCCAATTTACTGAGACATTGTGATGCTGTGTCTTGACGTGAACTCTTTTCGTCTGTTGTTTGGGAGTTCTCAGTGGGTACTTTTATGTTCTCACGGTCTTCAATTTGGGAGAATTGATTGTAAGCATGAATAGAAATTTTCTTGAAATTCCTTTCTCTATGTAGAAAAATCCCGATTCACATTTCAAATTGAAGTTTAAAAATTACATCTATGGAGAAGATTTCTTGCTACCCTCCTCACCTCAAAAACAAGACAAAACAAAACACCAGCAACAACAGCCCCAGGGCTATAATTCTACCTTGTGCACATATCTATTGCTCTATTTTATTGTAATGATTTTCACTCTTTATTTTCCTGCTCAGACAATGAGCAGTTTGAGAGTAGAGACTGTATTTTAAAGAGAAATAATTTTTAAAAAATGTATCCTTGACACTCATACATATGTGCCTTATTGAAAGAAGTTCAATATTTTTGAGAAAAAGGAAATGCTCGTTGTAAGACAGAAAGTCCTACAGAAAAGAAAAAGCACAGAATGTTCTATTTCTTTGTGGAGCAGGTAAGCAATATTAACGCTGTGGGCAGACAAGTGAGCTGTTTGTGAACAAGTGCCTGGGTCCTGCTGTGCATTTAAAAGGGCAGAGGTTTACTGGCTTCTATTTGCATTAACCTGAGTGTTAGATGGACTAACTGAGATGGAAATCTGATTTCCTGAGGAGAATGTCTTTCTGATGACATTAGCAGGATGCCAATCCTTTCCATCAAAATAGCTCAGTTCCTGAAGGACATAAATAGCTCCTTACACTGTGAGTGAAAGAGAAGCAGTGAAACTTAGCGACTAAACACAGGTCATGTAAAGGAATGCATGGAAGAACTGGTGGCTATGCTGATGCCCTGTGTGAGGAGGAACTGGCTGTTTAATAAAGACAGCTTATTAATTGTGTTGGAACTCTATTGTGTATGTTTAAAGGGCTTAATACATACCTGTTATTTTCCTAAGCAATGTATGTATATTACTTCTAAAGAAATGTTTCATTTTTAGAATTATATAGCTTATTTATGAAACCTGGAAAGGCATTTCATCTAATTCCAAATGATATCTACACACAAAGTGATCACTAAACTAGTATCCAGGCTGGGACTGAGAGCACGTGAGTCAGCATATTTGTTCTCCTTAGTGGTATGAAAGAAAAAAAAAAGAGGTACATGAAATAAGCAAAAATAGTGATGTCAAGAATTTAAATAATTCATTTATATATGTATTTTTATATATGTATTTTTATATGTGTATATGTATTTTTTTTTTTTTTTTTCACTGAGAAAGATTTGCCCTGAGCTCAAATCTGTGCCAATCCTCCTCTATTTTGTATGTGGGTCGCCACCACAGCATGGCTGATGAGTAGTGTAGGTCTGCGCCCAGGATATGTACCTGGGAACCCCAGGCCGTCAAAGCAGAGCACGCCAAACTTTAACCACTAGGCCACAGGGCCAGCCCCCGTAATTCATTTATATTTTATCAAGCAACCCAAGAATTATCTCAATGAGCGATTAAAAATAAAGGTTTACTAATACATTAATTGAACTGTTTCCCTTTTAAACAAGCGTTTATTTTCACAACAAAGCATAACAATGGCCATAAACAAGGACCTTTAGAATATCACAGTTTATAAAGCACTTTCACAAATATCATCGCATTCAACGCTTATTGGTTAAATAACATCTCAGTGACATAGATCGTATTATTATGCCCCTTCCACTGATTATAGACTAAGAATCAGAGACATTGTTTTTCCGTGTTCACACAACCAGTAAGTGGTAAAATTAAATCCAATTAAACTTTCCAAGTCTCTTTTACTAAACCACTGCCAAGGTATAACTTGTGTTGTTTTGTTTAATTCTAATACACTGGCTCTGACTGAATGGTAAAACCAGTTTATCTTGCAAAGAGAGTTGTAGCACACATAGTTTCCTTCCTCCTCCTCCTCCTCCTTTCCTATTCTTCTTCATTTTTACCTTTCCTTTTGGAAAACACGAGCACTCCTGAATGAACCTGACATTGATATCGGACCTCCCCATTGCAGTTCCTTCCCCACAAAGACCTTCCATGCTAGGGAGCTGGGGGTGTGGGAAGCGCCTTCAGGAACTAGAGACAGAGATTATACCATTCAAGTTACTGGCAAAGTATTTCTGGGCTATGTATTTGTGCATCAGTGTGTACATTAGTTCTTACTGTAGGTTGTAAGGCGAAGAAACAAGATTTGCTGAAACAGCAATGGAAGAAAAAGGGATAAAGGAGGAGGAAGTAAAACTGCTGTAGGATTATATGCATTAGGAAGTAGGATCCATTCAAATTTCTGAATACTTTGGAGCTTACATAAATCATGTTTTTTCTTTTCTTTTCTTTCTCTTTCTTTCTTTCCTCCTTCCTTCCTTCCTTCCTTCCTTCCTTCCTTCCTTCCTTCCTTCCTTCCTTCTTTCCCTCCTTTCTTTCCTTCTTTCCTTCTTTCTTTCTTTCTCTTGCAACAAGGCCATATTCTAGGTTTAATCTGGTAATTTTTATATTTAATGAGTTAAAATAAATAGGGCAACGGCTTAACTGTAGTGAGATATAAATCTAAAACAGAGGGAAAGCTTGCCCTTTGATTTTCTTCTCTATTTTCCGGTCTTCGGGCTCCTTCATTGCTTGGTTTGCTTTCCTAGTCATAAGTGAGCTGTTTCTCATAAAATTAAATTGATACTATCATTTCTGGAGATGGATACAAGTGACAAGAAGATGTTTTTAAAATCAAAAATCAAATTGATGATTTAAAAAAAGAAAATCTACGTCACAAAGTTGTTTTGGGGGAGGAAGTGGAGGCGGGTGGGCTGGGTATTGCTACTGTGAAGCCTGTAGTCACTCACCACAAGGGAGAGGGGACCACATGCTGACTCTTTTTTTTTGGTGCCAACGTCAGCATTAAATAAAACAAATATTTCCATTTGGGCTTTCACGTAAATACTTCCGTGTAACACAAATTATTCATTTAATTTTCTTCAAATCTACTGGAATATGGCACATTAATATATGTCAGGTAATACATCATTCAGATAATTTGCATCGTGTAGTGTATGGTGTGTTTGTGTGCAAGCGTGTGCGTGTGTGTGTGTGTTTCTACACGTCCCCGCAGCCTGTCTCCTTGTTTTTTCATACATGCTGCAATTGGTTTGTTGCTCTTCCCCGCAGGGAATAATGAGTGGCGTTACAGAAAAGATGTTAAATGGCTGTTAGGGTTAAACTTACTTAGCCTAATTGGCAGAATATGACTAGTCTCACAACGTGCAGAAAACGAGGTGTCGGTGGGCGAAGAAAAATCTGGAGGCATGTGTGGATATTTTGCATTTCTAGTTTGTAAATTCAATGGATCACATGTTACAGTTGACGGCCACTGCTGTGTTCTACCTACAGCAGCTTCCGAGTGTGACTGTAGAAGAGTGTGCTTATTAGAGGCCAATTACAGCAGAGAGATGATCTTAACCTTTCTTGCTATTGCTCCTAGGCTCCCGGGTTGAGGTACTGATAAATTAATTCATAAACCTAAGATTCTTAGAGGCAAATCCCACAGAATATCCACAGGCTTTGAGACTCTCCTAAAGTGACTGTATCATTTCCCTAGCTTTGCCTCTGTTTCACACATAAAATGACAAAGGCACCAAAAAAATTACTTGCCTAAGGTCCAAATTCAACCCACATCTTACAACACCGAGCATCAAAGTTTTCTCATTGAACTATCTGAAACATAACTGTGAAAAATGCAAGACTGTGTGCTCTCTCACACAGGGTGAGGTTTCTATCGTAATATTTTAATACTCATCATAAGAGTGAAAAAGAGTGGTCTGCTGATGTCTGATGTGTGTGCAACCTCCTGAAAATTCCAGTCTCTGAGGGCTCGTGAAATATTTCAGGATCTGTAAGTTCTGAAATGTTTCAGGAAGGAGTAAGAATGAAAGTTAAAAACAGATTTTGAAGCCAGACTGCTTGAGTTTATGACCTTAGAAAAGCTATCGAATTTCTCCCTCTAAGTGTTCTTGTTTGTTAAATGGGGAAAATAATAATACGTCTCTCATAGTTGAGGCACATTGCTTTGTACACACCTCACAATTGAGAGGCAGTGTGAGTTATATAGAACTATGGCCTTTGGAGCCTACCACTGGGATTACATCTAGGCTCTGTGACCTTGGGCAAGGTCTCAACCTTGAAGTGCCTCAGTTTCCTCATGAGTGAAATGAGAATAACAATGATGTCTACTTCACGAGTTGTTGGGCATAAAAGGTGAGGACTAACTAAGTCAAAATTTTTTTCCTCAGTTTTATTGAGATATAATTGACATATAACATTATATTAGTTTAAGGTGTACAATATAATGATTTGATATATGTATATATTGCAAAGTGATGGGCACAACAGGGTTAATTAACATCCATCACCTCACATAGTTACAATTATGTTTTGTAATGAGAACTCTCTTAGCAACTTTCAAATATAAAATACAGTATTGTTAACTAAAGCCATCACGTTGTACATTACATCCTCTGAAATTATTTATCTTATAACTGGAAGTTTGTACTTTTTGACCACTTCATCCAACTCCCCCAACCTCCACCCCTCACCTCTTGTAACCACAAAGTTGATCTCTGGTTCTATGAATTTGGTATTTTTTAGATTCCACATGTAAATGAGATCATACAGCATTTGTGTTTCTCTCTCTGATGCATAATGCCCTCAAGGTCCATTCATGTTGTCGCAAATGGCAGGATGTCCTTTTTTCTTATGGCTGAATAGTATTCCAGTACATACAAATATACCACGATTTCTTTTTTTTAATTATTTTTTATTGAGGTAACATTGTTTTATAACATTATATAAATTTCAGGCGTACATCATTATATTTTGACTTTTGTGTAGACTATATCGCGTTCCCTCCCAAAAGTCTAGTTGCCATTATACTGCAATTTCTTTATCCATTCATTCGCCAATGGAGACGAGTTGTTTCCATATCTTGACTATTGTAAATAATGCTGCAATGAACGTGGGGGTGCAGATACCTTTCGGGATAGCGATTTCATTTCCTTCAGATAAATACCCAGAAGTGGAAGTGCTGGATCATATGGGAGTTCTATTTTTAATTTTTTGAGGATCCTCCATACTGTTTTTCAAAGTGGCTGCACCAATTTACGTTCTACCAACAATGCACAAGGGTTCCCTTTTCTCCACATCCTTGCCAGCTTTTGTTACCTCTTGTCTTTTCGATGGTAGCCATTCTAACAGGTGTGAGGTGACATTTCATTGTAATTGAATCAAAACTCTTATAATAGCCTCTGGCAAACTGATGCTCAATTAGTATTAGTTGTTACTGTTACTATTTATTCTTAGAATGACCATATAATTTATCATCCACATTGGGACACCTTTGGGAGTTGAGGGAACACTGTGAATGATTATGCAGAAACAATAGAAATTAACAGGGACTGTCATACATGGCAAAGAGGGACACAGCAAACAGAAATACAGGGTGACCCTTTTTATTGAGCCAGAAATTGGATCCCTAGTGTCACCTTGGGATTCTCAGACTCTTTCTAAGTAGCGAGTGAATCCTGCTTGCCTTTCTCCAGGTCCTTGACTCCCAAGAAGGAAGCTGCCGGCTGAGATGGGTTCTAGGATTCTTTTAGCTTCCTCATCTTCCAGCAGCTTGGTATCTATTGCCGTTTATGGCTTTCTCCTCCATGAGGCTTCAATAATTGGCTGTGCGTTCTACATTCTGTTTATAAGAAACAAACACAATGAACTTAGAACAAAGACTCACAGCCAAATCCTACAACAGTTAATTCTTGCACATTTTTTTCCCTCTTCAAAAACAGCTTTCAGGCCGGCCCTGTGGCCTAGTGGTTAAGCTTGGAGTGTTCTGCTTTGGTGGCCCAGGTTCGGTTCCTGGGCGTGGACCTATACCACTCATTGGTGGCCATGCTGTGGCGGCAACCCACATACAAAACAGAGGGAGATTGGCACAGATGTTAGCTCAGGGCGAATCTTCCTCAGCAAAACAAACAAACAAAAACAACTTTCAAGGTAAAATGCGGAATGGGCAAATTAATATAACTTGCATTTGTGGTGTCACCCTCCATCTGCCATGCTCAGGACAGTGTGCCCTGGCTTCCTCAGATGGGTCACCTGTGGAGGAGTGGGAGGTTGTGACCTATGGGCACAGGGTCCATGGGGAGCTTTCTCTGAGCTCTGTCAGACTATTTCACCATTTTAAGGGTGAATGAATCAGTGGGGTAATAATGGTAAGATCTATTACTATTCTATAATTTCATAGGTATATTATAAGCATTATGATTTAACATACATGCCTGACAGACACTGCACAACTGTGAAGGACAAGTATCCCTTTATTTCCATGAGATCACAGAGTGATTTGGTGGCTGACTTGGAAACTGAATATAAGAGACTCATTTTTCTTCCACCTATGCTTACTAGAGTGACTTGCATGAATAAAGAGAAAAATGTAATATTTAATATTCACCTCCAAGATTGTCTCATATTTGACTACTTCTCTTATTCTGTCTATGGGTCCCCCTCACACAAATGGCCAACTGCTCGTGGCTTCTTGTCCTTCTATATTTTCCATGGTACGTAGTTTCATGGTTTCAAGAAATAATTTTTGGTCACTGACACACTCTCATCATTGGCATTTGCATGGCCTAATTGATTCACTCATACATAATGAATGAACCTACCAATTGTAATGAACCTACCAATTCATAATGGCGAAACTGTCAAACAACTGAAGAGCTAGAACATTGACAATAGCTTTCATTCACCTATGTACTCTTCCCTTTATTGTACTTCCCCATCTTAATTTTGCCTTTCCCTTAATTTTTTTCAATAGTTTTAGTCTAGATGTATATACCTAAATAAAAAATTGTTTAATTTTAATTGTTTTAAATGACTCAAAGTGGTAAGTGGCTCATGAAATTTTTTATTCACTCAATATTAATGTACTGCATTTTATCCCCATTATTATGGGTAGCTATCCATTTATTTTCACTGCAGCATTACATTGCATTATTTGAGTATACCAAAATTTTAATTCTATTCTCCTTTCAGTAGGCACTTTTAATGTTTATAGTTTTGTTTTATTACATACACCGTTTCCCAGGAGTATATATATGTATCTGTCTCCTGGTGCATATGTGCAGGAGTTTCTCATACATACTTAGGAACAGAAGTGCTGGGTCATAGGGAATGCATATCTTCAAATTTACTAAATAATACCACACCACTTTCTGTCAGCAACACATCAGACCTGGTTTGTTTTGCCTATTTATCTTAGTAAAGTCTAACTTTAATCAGGATCTCTAATCTCTCCTAAAATGATACAAGAAAATTGAAAAACTTCAACTCCAGTCACTCTTCTCCACATTATATATTGTTATTGTCTACATTTTTTGTAATTTTCTCAGATATCTCTTCTGTGTTACTAACTCATGGTGGTATTCCAGGGTACTGATGAAGAGTATAGACTCCCTAGGTTCAAATCCTGGGTCTACTATTTGGCTGCTGTATTTCTTAAGCAAGTTGTTGCTTAGTCTCTTTAAGCCTGGTTTCTCCACCTGTAAGTGAGGTTATTATTAGTAGCTATTCCATAGATTTGTTATGAGAATAAAACTAATTAATATAGAGAGAGCACTTTAAAGAATTTCTAGCACGTAGAAATTCATTAGCTATCACTTTTTCATGTTTTGTTTGCTCTTAATTTTTTATCCCTAGATTAGTAATTACTGTTAGTTTTTTGGACAATTAATGCTTGATTAGATTTATTCATGCTTGCTAATTTCTTTGCTTACCGTTGCTCCTTGCATCCTACTCCTTCCTTTATTAACATAAATTTCTAACCTTCTTCCTGAATTATGTCTTCTAATCATTTCTTTAATAAGTACGTGTGAGTGGTAAATTTTTTTTAAATCTGAAGATGTTTTCCTTTTTCTTTACTTCTGAATTGTGGGTTAGCTAAGCATAGAATTTTAGGTTGAATATTTTAACTCAGCAGCTGGAAGATTCATTGTCTTTTTCCTCTATTACTGCTAACGAGCAGCTTTCTGATAGTCTTGTTTTTGTTTGCTTGAAGATGACCTGTTTTTTTGCTTTGGGTGCTTTTAAGATGTTTTCTTTGTTTTAGTATCTGATTGTTTCAAAATATTATGCATTATATATATATTCTTAAATACAAGACACCATGTTTTCCATTAATTGTGGATTATTTTCATCCATTATGCTTTTCTTCCTCACAAACTAGTTTATCATCAATTTTCTGTAACATACCAAAGCATATAGTTCCATGGGTTTAGTAGCTGAGGAAACTGAAAACTAAAGGTTAAATGCTTTTGCTAACAGCAAAATTAATAATAATAAAAAATTAAGTATCTACAATGAATCAATAGATGTGTATCTGAGTGATAATTATTATTATTATTATTACAGAAATGAACTCCCTTTTCTGAGCAAAAAAGACCCATGATTCATCTTCAACTCAGGAAATGCCAAGCCAGATAGAAAAGATATTTGAAAAATGAGATTATCCTGAAAAAAACAGATCTATTGAACTTTGTAAGATATTGTACTACTTCTGGCAGCAGCATGCTGGAGTTACTATGGGGGGAAGTTGGTTCCAGTGGTAGATTGTGGAGAGCTTTCTGGGAGATTCCAGGAGAGAGGTCCAGCAGCTCTCTCTAAGTTTATGTGTGTCTGGAGGCTCTGGCTCGAGTTTTGTTGATGTTTATTAGTGATTCTACTTCAGGAATTCAAATGATTGTCCCCTGCAATAGGTTCCCAAAAAGATATGTCCACATCTTAATCCCCAGAACTTGCCAATATTAGGTAATATGGCAAAAGATATGATTCAGTTAAGGATCTTAAGAGGAGGAGCTTATTCTAGATGATCTGAGTGGGCCCTAAATGCAATCGCATGTATTCTTATAACTGAGAGGCAGAGGGAGTTTTGAGACAGAAGAGGATGAAGCAATATGACTAAAAAGTGATGTGGCCACAAGCCAAGGAATGCATGGATCCACCAGAAGCTGGAAGAAGCAGGGAACGGATTCTCCCTTGAACCATGGCCCTGGCCAACACCTTGTTTTCAGACTTCTGGACTGTAGAATTTTGAGAGAATACATTTCCATTGTGTGAAGCCACCAAATATGAGGTAATTTGTTACGGTAGTCAAAGAAAATTAATACATCTCCTATCAGAGACATTCTATGGTAAACACCTTGGGGCTGGGGTTTTGCTATAGACTGAATGTTTGTGTCCCCTCCACAATTCATATGTTGAAATCTTAACCCCCACTGTGATGGTATTAGGAGGTGGGACCTTTGGGAGGTGATTAGATCATAAGAGTGGGATTAGTGTCCTCATAAAAGAGACCCCACAGAAATTCCTATCCCTTCTTCCATGTGAGGTTACGGAGATAAGACGGCCAGCTATGAACCAGGAAGCAGGCCCTCATCAGACACCAAGTCTGCTGGCACCTTCAGCTTGGACTTCCCAGCCTCCAGAACCATGAGAAATAAATGTTTGTTGTTAAGCCACCCAGTCTGTGGTATTTCTGTTAAACAGCCTGATGGACCAAGACATGTTTCTGTTTCTCCTGGAATTTTTCAATGTTTCACCATTACTCCTGGTGTTACTGCTGCAGTCTGGCACCACTGAGCTTAGAGAATGGGATGGAGTATGGGATGGGGAGAATCTACCACCAGGAATCTTGACAGTAGGTCTGCTCTGGGGAGACTGGGTTGGTATGGATAGAGGCATCTCTAATAAACAAAGAGGGCCATTCCATTAAGTAGCTATATGTTTTCTGTGTAAAAGATGAGCTAATTTTGGAACTAGAGAGAGTAGGTATCATAGATAAGAGGAATAGGACACAGGTCAGCATAGACACATTTTGTTCTGTAGTTTACACAAGATCTTGGCCACTTTTAATTGACTCAGACTTGCATTTGGAGATTTATATCAGAGCCTTCTTTTAAGCCCCTTCTCAGATTCTCAGTTATATAAGAGGAGGAAAAAAATGTCAGCTTCTTCTTTAACTGGGGAGGTGAGTCCGTGAGTGTTTCTTATTGTATGATTCTTTATGTCATATAGATTTTATAAATAATCACATGTAACTTCTGATTATATATTTTTAAAATGTCCTCTACTAGCCAAGGAGTTGTAATTGAAATTGACAATAATTGCTATTCCCTTTAGAAAAATAGCCCATGCCCTTAATTAGATTGCTGTGTGTGCAGCATCTGTTTGTGTGGTATTTGCCAGCCAGTTTAAACGAGTAATATTGAATAATAATATCCTACATCCTCCATCACTGCAGGTTCCAGATGTGGACTGACATTTTCACTCCAATCTCTGATGCTGGAATATCTCCCTGTCCCGCTTCTACAGTTATTAGGACAAGATCCCAGATTGGCTTCAAGTGAGCATCATGTGTGGCTATTCACAAACCATGAACGTGATTTATCTACCTATGCAAGATGGTTTCATGGAGAAGCTGCATTGATTTTCTAGAAGAATATTATCATGTTATCTGGGTCATGATACATACAGCAAGCACATCCTGGAATAAATGTACATGATTAGTTGACTTTAATCATCACTCTTTAAGTGTGAAAGAAAACTAACATACAACGTGGCACACAGTAGGTGTTCGATACATGATCATTCATTTTGGCAGCATTGACAAAAGTCTATGTCAAGGGCCTAGAATATTTTTAAACTGGAAAGGCTATAAACAACCAAGGCGTATGTCAGGATTTTTGGCACAGCCTGTTAGACACTGGCATTTTTCTCTGAGATGTGACCAAGAAGATTTAGTCTAAATCTATGTGGTTTCTGCCTACCTTTCCAAAGCTTCTGGAATTAAACACCTGGGAAGCTTCTGAATTGAGGCATAGACTTTGGTGAGACCATTCAAGTGTTACTAGAGGTGTAGGTTCATCCTGCTCTTCATACAGAAAGCTCAGATCTTTTCCAACATCCCCACTGAGTGGTCATCCCCTCTGTGTATGAACGTCTCTACCACAGGGACCTCACCATCCTTATTGCCACTGCTGGAGAGTTTGGTGCCTCTCTCACTGAAGTGAGTCCTTTGATTCATCATCTCACAGTTTCCAAGGGTCAATAGTACATCTTAGCTGGGTCCTGTATTCCAGGTCTCACAAGGCAGCAAACAAGGTGTGGTCCAGGTTATGATCCTCTCTGGAGCTTGGGTGTCTCTTCCAAATCACTCACATGATTGTTGTTAGCATTCAGAACCTTGCAGCTGTGGGACTGAGGTCTTTGTTTCCTTGCTGACTGTCGGCAGGGACCACACTCAGCTCCTAGAGGCCACCCAGTGTTCCCTACCACACGCCTTCTCACAGTCCTTCGCATAACATGGCAGCTTACTTTTTCCAGACATTTCTTTTCAGGCATTGACTCTCCATCATTCTCTTTATTTTCTCTTTTTGCAACTCCATTTAGATGTATATTGAATTTTGGATTTTGTTTTTCTTGCCTCTTAACTCTATTTTTTTCCTATCTCGTTATATCTCTGGGGTGCACCCTGGGCAAGTTTTTTGTATCTGTCTTGCAGATAATTAATTCTGTCTTTAGCTGTGTTTAACTAGTTTTATTTTTTTAACACATCCGCTGAGTTTTTAATTTAAATGCCTATATTTTTCATTTCTAAGTATTATACTTTTAAAAAATATCTGCTTATTTTTCCTTATGCCCTGTTCTTTCTTTAGAATTTCCTCTTAATATTTGTATATTAACTTTTAATACACTTATGAGATAGTTTCTATTTACAGTTATACATAATTTTAGACAGTTTTTTTGAGGAATAAAATGTTAGTTATAAGGTCACTAAATTGTTCCCTTCTCTACTTGAAAGTCTAGAACCAGAACTATTAAAATAATAAGTTTTTTAAAATTACTACTTTCTTTGAAATTACATTCTATTATATTTTGTCTAAATAAAAATAAACTTATCTTTTTCTATTTTTTCCAATGCTGCTGCTTTTCCTAGATTTCCTATTTTGGTTAATGGCAATATCATCTACTCAATAGCTCAAAGGACACATTGAAGTCATCTTTAACTCTTTCCTCTACCACATCCAAATGGTATCACATACCTTAACTCTTTCCTCTCAGTAATCTGTCACATCCAAGTGGTATGTAGTGCCTTCAAAATAGTACCATTTACAAAGAGAGTTATCTTTAACTCTTTCCTCTCAATAATCTACCTCCTCCAAATGATTCCACTCTCCACCTCCAAATGGTACCAAGTACCACTTGGTTTTACTTCTTAACTGTCTCTAAAATCACTTCTATCTTCTCTTCCACTGCTAAACACCCTTACTATCTCTCACCGGGACTATTATCAAAACATAATAGTTCTCTGCCTCTAAATTCTCTCTTTCAGTCAATCTCAAAAATTGTTACATTTTTATAAAATAAAAAGCTGTATTTCATGTACTGTCCTCTGTTTTCAACCTTTCCTGAATCCCTGTTTATAAAGGATGAAAGATAAGCCCTTCAGCTTAGCTTCAAAAGCCATTCATAATATGGCCCCAAACCTCTTCCCAATTTGTTTTCTCAGCACTTCCATGTTGTCTGTGACCTCATACCATGAGTACTCACTGCCCCCCACATCTGCCATGCTTTTGAACATCACTACCACTTTATACTTGCTATTCTTTTTGATGGAGATAGTTTCTTTTCTTTTCTACTTGGTGAACTTCTGTTCATCCTTTAAGATCCAGCTAAAAACACCCTACCCTCTCTTGTGAAGCTTTCCTTGACTCCTATTCCGTTCTGTACTCCAATAACACAATATAAAGAACCTGTTTTACGTTGTACATTAGTTATTGATCATTTGTCTATTTCTTCCACTAAACTGTGAACACCATAACACCACTACCACGTCTCATTTACCTTATTCCCCTTTGTATCTCTACATTTCCCATTTAGTATCTAGTACAACATAATAGGTGCTGCATGAATATTTTTTGTTAGATGAAAAAATAAGTCCATTTAAATTTGTCTATACTATTAAGTACAGAGTACATTTAAATAGTTAATTATATTTTGTACTTTGACACATTTCACAGAGATAAATCTCTGGAGGAAAAGTTTGTGTAAATGAAATTGAAAATTGAACTATAAGTCCATATTTTCCAGGTTGCTAGATTTCTATATTTGATAAATTGTCAATTATTCTTATCAGCTTTTTATCTGATTCATGACAAAATAGAAAATAATATTTAAGTAAATACTTAACACACTGTGGGGTTTGCCATGTTTAAAATAACCCTGCTCTGAATCCATTCATAAACTTGAGAAAACAATTGTAATATAAATACCCCAAATTTTAGTTTCAGAACTTCCTAGACTGTGGGATATGCTGTAACAGCAAAATGGATTGCATTCACTTTTTTCTTATCAAAAGTAACTTGAAACATTTCCCTGAAATGATTGATATATTGAGAACACTGAAACTCTATTCAGTAGTTTAGAAATTTCTAACTTTATATCATAGTTTTCACTTATTGAAAATAGTTTTTTGTTGTTCGCTGTTTTTCTTCTTGAGGGCAACTTACATCAAATTGGATGACTCGAAGTTCAGGTTGAGAAGTTTTGTACTTATGATCAAAATCTCTTCTCTAACTCTTGTTTTCTATATTTCTCTTTTAAATTATCTTCCAGATTCAATACTAAATATGTTGTCACTAAAGGGAGATTTTACTAAACAATTTCAGAGAATTGAAACAGGCAATTCTGCTGAAATATTAGTCTCTGCTGATAACTTAAGATATGAAGTGTTTTTGTATCTTACATGGTCATTTGAACAAAAAATTTGAATATCTGATAAGGGATGATTTCGTAAATTTTCCCTCAATACAATAAACGTTAATTAACAATACTTTATGTGACTTCAAAATATGAACACCTAGATGAGCTCTTGGAAGCAACAGTAAAAGATGGCTAATAAAAATTAATCCTCGGGGTAGCAGTTTTTGTGTGAGCTGTCCTTCCGCATGTATTAAAAATGGGAAAGATTTCTTCTTAGCTAAAGTTTAATAAAATGGTCACAGAAATGTCTTTCTGTGAAAGAGTAAGCTTTTAGGCTTCTCGGGTAAAAAACAATTCAAGGAAATGAACTCGCTGCTGCTGCTGCTTGTCAAAATTTCGCTGAAATGAGTATCGGTCTCTTATCAAAACAAACACATGAATTGCAGAGTTCGCTGTTCATTTCTGTGCTCTTGGAGGTGCTGTTGGTTTTTCTGATAGCTGTAAACGATGCTGAAAGAATGCAGACCAGGATCTAATGAATTTTATGTCAAGCAATCACAGAAGCAGCATACTTTCCCCTGCCATCCTATTTATGGAGGGATTTTTTTTTAAAGCTATTGATGCAGAAAAGTCTATAGAATTCATAATGTTTGATTAAGTCTGGCAGGCAAAGTCTATCTTTTTGAGCACTACAAGCTCTATTTTCTGTATCTGTGCTTTTTTGAAGATGTTAGAAATTATAAAGAAGGGGTGCCTTTTAGGAAGCTAATACTAGTGTTAGATTATATTTAGAGGCCTTTGCTTAAGGACAAATCCACTGGTGAAGGCCCAAGTGACTTATCACTCAGTAAAAAGAGGCAATAATAGGGCCAACCTGGTGGCGCAGTGGTTAAATTTGCGTGCTCCGCTTTGGCGGCCCAGGATTCGCAGGTTTGAATCCTGGGCACGGACCGACACACCAGTCATAAAGCCATCATAAAGCCATGTTGTGGCAGGGGTCCCACATATAAAATAGAGGAAGATGGACACAGATATTAGCTCCAATCTTCCTCAGCAAAAAAAAAAAAAAGGCAATAATAGCTTTTGCTCTGAATGCGCTGCTGCAAGATATGAAATAAATTATACAAAACTTAATTTATCCTTTTAAGGGGGGAGAGTGTTCTTATTTACCACAAAGAATAAAACTTAAAATACTAAGCAAGTTGACTTAAAAAGGATTTAAATCCCCAGTCTTAGTCAAAAATGTTTGTTCATTATGAAACCACGTCTCTGTGACTGTTTGGTAAAGGGCCAGTAACTCAGATGATGTGATCAAATTTTTTTATGCACTCATCCTGGAAACAGAAACTAAAAACTGTTTCCAATATATTATTTTTGGATATTTTAAACAAAGCCTCAGAAATATTGTGTTTGGTGGCCATATGGAGCCTGAGACAATAGCTATTTGCCTTTAAGGGGGCTTCTTTAAAAGCCTGAACAAGAATAGTGTATTTGCATATGCAGTAATTGAAGGGGGGTGAGAGTGAAGTGTTCCACACAAGTGTCGATTCTATCTACTGTTTTAAATACAACTTTAATTTCAATTTTAGTTTTCTTTTTCCAGTTAATAATACATGGAACCACCTAGGCATGAGGCATTGTAAGGGAAGCAAAATAGGAAGAAAACGGTCCTACCCTTGAGCAGTTTGCAATCTGGTTGGGAAGAGAAGAGTCACGCAGAAGTGACTTTCTGCTTCTGGTGTAGAACATGACAAAGCTGAGCAGAGAGTTTATAGGCGTGCTGACTGGTGCTGTAATGACCACCAATTCACCAACCTCATTTGGTTTTCAGTGTTGAGAAAATTATTAGGCAAACTGCAGGTGAGATTTATACAACAACCAGCATTTTGAAATTGTTATGTTGTTCTTAATCTACTCTTCGCTACTTTTAAAGTACTTGTCGACACTGCAGGAAGAAAGATAGTGCTGTCTCTCTATTTTTTTAGATTGATTTTGGTATAAGTAATGAGATGGCAAAATTTCAAAAAAACATAAGTGGGATATGTTACCAAAATGCATTAGAGTTGGGAATATTATTTGTAAAAACTCATTTTTGAATTAAGCACATTTGTTAGTATGTTCCTTTTTAAAAAAATTAATAGGTTGAAAACTATTATCCATAAGGTCATTTATTTGAGCATTTATGTGACCATCTGCTGCTACTGGAAGACCCTTAAAAAAGCAGAAGACAAATAAGATAAGAAACAACTATATCTGTATATATTCTACAAATGACTATGCTTACAAAACCAATTAAATACCTAATGTCAATGACTCATGAGTTTGCAACAAGAGATAATGAATCTATTTCCAACATATCCTCTCTGATTACTTGTAGGGGAACATCATGGTAGCAGGAAGGACAACAGCAGCAGCCTATGTATATGCAAACTACCTAGTTTTATTTCTACGGACTAGGTGTCAAATTATCCAGCATTAATTATTGCAGTCACTTAAGTTTGAACAACCCAGGAAAGTTTTAATAAACTAAAGGAATTCAGTTGCTTTTAACCAACATGATGGTTAAATGTACAGGCAAAATTTCCAGGATTAGTATAAAAGGAGAAGATCCAAATCATGTAGGAATAATATTTGATAATGTAGAAAAATGCTTTGAATATAAGAGAAGAGGAGATAGGTATCACTTTTCTGCTATTATATCCTTGCTTAAATTGTTGGCTTGTTTAGAAGAATGATTTTTGGGTTGGGATGTATTTTATTTAGAGTCGGAATTTTTTAGGGTAAAAAAATTGGTCTGGAAAGAAAATGCATATTTGATGCTAAGACGACAACAGCAACAAAGAAAAATATCAGTTCTAGTTCATGTTAGTCCTTTTTCTATAAGTAGTATGCACATGTCACTCAAATATGTTAATTTCTTTTCTCTAGAGAGTAATTATTGAATATTCATAGATTATCTTTATTATTTGGGTTTATTTGCTCTGCAAGATGATTTATTATTGAAACTGTTTTGAAATCAGCTTATTATGTTCTATGAACCATCTGCCTTGTAATGTAAACTAACCATATTGGTTAAATAAAGTTTTAGCGTATATACACGTATGACTCAGTATGAAGTAATGTGGAATTTTAATTTTTTTATAGTTAATCTCATAATGCCTTAAAAATCATCTTTGAACCATAGGACATAAAGATATTCCCTTATATTTTCTTACAAAAACTCTGAAGTTTTGCTTTTCTTATTTAAGTCATGAATTCACGTGAATTGATTTGTGTGTGGAAAACCATCATTGTAAATTGAAGAAAATCTCATTTCCCCAGTGATCTGAAATGCACCTCTCTCATTTGTTGTTTCCATTTATATATGGACCTGTTTCTGGGCTCTCCAGTCCTTTCCATTGAGCAGTTTGGTCTTCCCTTAACTTATATTACGTTGTCTAAATTCGTCTAGCGTTATAATAAGCTCTGTTTTCACTGAGGGCAAGTCTGCCCTTCTTATTCTTTTTCTTTGTGACTGTTTTGGATATACTTGGTTCTTTGCTCTTCTCTAAACATTTTAAAATCAGCTTTTCAAATCTTACAACAAATCCCATGGTAATTGTGATTGAGATTACGTTGAATCCTTAGGTCAATTGGGAGAGAGTTAACATTTGAAAAAATCGCTTCTTCATTCACACAAATGACATACATTTTCATTAGTTTATCATCTGGAATGTCTTTTAATTCTTGTATAAATTTCTCTATACGTGCCTTGAAACAATATTTGTTAGATAAATTATAGGAACATTTTAGCATTTGCTGCTGTTGTAAATGTTGTTTTTACAAGACTTTTCCCTAATTGTTTGTTGATGGGGTATAAAAACAAATGATTTTTGTATATTAATCTTATAACCAACCACTTGGCTGTTTTCTCATCAATTCCTACTGATTATTTAGATTTTTCTCAATTATATCATCTGTGACTAATGAGTTTTGTTTCTTCCTTTCAAATTCTTAGTGTCCTATTCTTTTTCTAGTCTGATGCCACCAATTAGTCCACCTAAATGTTGAATTGAAGCAGTTGAACCTTTGTCAAATTTCTGACTTCAAAAGAGATGCTTCTGGGGGCCAGCCTGGTGGTATAGCAGTTAAGTTTGTGCACTCTGCTTCGGTGGCCCGGAGTTTGCTAGTTCAGATCCCGGGCACAGACCTATGCTGCTTAACAAAGCCATGCTGTGGTGGCATCCTATATAAAGTAGAGGAAGATGGACATGGATATTAACCAATCTTCCTCAGCAAAAAAAAAAAAAAGAGGAAAATTGCCAACAGATGTTAGTTCAGGGCTAATCTTCCTCAAAAAAAAAAAAAAGAGAGAAATGCTTCTATTATTTCACCATTAACAATAACATTAGCAGGGCCGGCCCCGTGGCTTAGTAGTTAAGTGCATGAGCTCTGCTACTAGCTCCTGGGTTCAGACCCCGTGTGCGCACCGATGCACTGCTTGTCCAGCCATGCTGAGGCAGCGTCGCACATACAGCAACTAGAAGGATGTGCGACTATGACACAACTATCTACTGGGGCTTTGGGGAGAAAAAGGGAAAAAAAAAAAAAAAAGGAGGAGGATTGGCAATAGATGTTAGCTCAGGGCTGGTCTTCCTCAGCAAAAAGAGGAGGATTGGCGTGGATGTTAGCTCAAGGCTGATCTTCCTCACAAAAAAAAGAAAAACCTTAAAAAAAATAAAAATAAAATAACATTTGCAATGGGATATTGTCAGACTTATCAGGTTAACCAAGTTCATTTCTCTTATTATTTTGCTAAGAGTTTTTATCCTGAATGAGTGTCCGTTTTTTCTCAAATGCTTTTTTTCTGCATGGATTGAGATGATTATATGCTTTTCCTTCAGTTTTCTATAATTTTATTGATAATGTTAAAACACTCTCAGAGGGCCAGCCGGGTGGTGTAGCTGTTAAGTGCGCGCGCTCTGCTCTGGCAGCCTGGGGTTCGCAGGTTCGGATCCCGGGTGCGCACCAACACACTGCTTGTCAAGCCATGCTGTGGCGGCGTCCCATATAAAGTAGAGGAAGATGGGCACAGATGTTAGCCCAGGGCCAGTCTTCCTTGGCAAAAAGGGGAGGATTGGCGACAGATGTTAGCTCAGGACTGATCTTCCTCACAAAAAAAAAAAAAAACCTCAGATTTTTGGGATACATCTAACAATTTTGTTCTTAGTGGATTACATATTTTAACCATTGTTTGATTTGGATTGGTAATATTTTGTTCAGAATTCTTCTCTCTGTGTTTATGAAGGAGATTGGACTGTTATTTTCTTTTTTTTGAACTGTCTTTATCAAATCTATATAACAAGGTTAAAGCTTTAAGACTGGTATACTGGTCTCACTGAACGATTTAGGCAATAGGCACCCCTCTTCTTTTTCCATTATTGGAAGACTTTATATAAGGTTGGAAAGATTTTTGTCACTGAAAGTATATTAGAACTTGCATGGTAAATCACACAGGCCTAGAATTTTTCTCTTTTTAGGTAGTGATCAATTTTCATAATAATTTTAGGACCGTTCAGACTTTCTACTTCATTTTGATTAAGAGTTTGCAGTTCTATTTTTTATGAATTTGTCAATTTTAGCTAAGTTTATAAATTTATTGACAAGCCTCTCCTCTATTCTCGCTTCTCTCTTTTTTTAGGACACCAATTAGAATACATTGGATCTTTTCATTCTATCCTCCATGTATATATTTTTCATATTTTCTATCCCCTGGCTCTTTGCTCTTTGTTGTGGATAATTTTTCAGATATACCTTTACTAATGTCTCTTTGGCTATTCTTATTCTGCTATTTAACCTGTTTATGGTTTTTTCATTTCAACAATTACATTTGTCATATCCAGAAATTCCCTTTAGTTGCTTTTCTCCAATTTCCTGATCATTTCTGAAAATCTCTTGTTGTGGCTTGTTGCATCTGTGAATTCATCTTTTATTTCTTCATACATTGCATATTTTATATTTTGCACCTGGCAATTCCACTATTTTAAGATTCTGGTAGATTAAACCTTTTTCTGTTCTTTGTGCTGCTGGCTCGCTCATGAGGCCCTGCCTCCTCATCGGCTTCATGATCTTTAGAAACATACACTAGATTGACCTTACTCTGAGAATACTGTGGGCTTAAACTGGGAACGCTTTCCTCAGCTTTTGTTTCTGTTGCCAGTCCTGGGGTACCATGAATCTAGGGCTGTGTTAGACTCGGGGTGTCCTAGCTTACTGTAGAAGTCTCAGCTTCAGCATCTTCACTTGGTTGCTGGCCCATCGGTTGATGTATAATTGCAATTGTATTACAGGACCTGCACTTGGAGCAATCCCGTTTCTCTCACTTGCTTCCCTCTCACTGCTCGCTCATTCAACTCCCTCTTCTGAGGGAAGGATGGCAGATTTCCCATTTCCTGGGAGCGCTGAATGCATTGAGAACCATGTTACTTATTACCTAGTTGGTTTTTTGTCTGGAGAATCTCTCAGAGAATTCAGTCTGCCACACTGCCAGGTGTAGAACCCTCAAACTCACTCCTGGAGGATGGTTGAACTGGTTTAGAATTCCTTCAGCTCTTTGAAGGAGAGTATTTTCAGTATTTTCTAGGATTTATTTTTTGCTAATGAGAATTCTTCTGCCAAAACAATTATTATTTGTTAGTAAGTAACTATTTTTTCTTTCTGGTGACTTTTAAAATTTATATTTTGTTATGCCGTTTCTAATGTAGACTTTAAACATTCCAGCATGGTAACTGGATGTCCTTTTGACTTAAAGTGTTTTCATTCTTTATTTTGGAAAAAAACAATCAGTCATCATATCTTCTAATAGTGCTTCTCTTTCTTTTTTATGGAGGGGGGCGATAAATTCCAACCTTTGACTTCTCTTGGAGACTCTCAATTATTTTTCATGTCTATAAACTATCTCCCTTCCTTCCTTCTTTTAAAAGATCTTTAACCCTCTGCCCATGTTCATAGTGAATGTCACTCACTTCAAATTGAATAATTCATTAACTAAGCAACTAGAAGGATGTGCAACTATGACATACAACTATCTACTGGGGCTTTGGGGGAAAAAAAAATAAATAAAAAAATAATAATTCATTAACTCAAGAATATTATATCTGACATTGAGTTTTAATTTCAATGACCATAACTTCAATTTCAAAAATGTTGATTGGTTTGTTTTCATTTCTGCGTGTTCATGTTTTTTAATATCTGTTTTTATTTTGTTTTGGTTTGTTTGTTTGGTTATTTGTAAGATTAGTTATCTTCATACATTTTAGAGTTTTACTTTGCACCCTGTCTTCAGTGAAATGTTGTTTTTTTCTCTCTTCGCACTTGTCCTATTGGCTAGCAGTTTTGTGGCTGCTACTACATGGCTCCTGGATCCTCAACCAGAAGGGGTCTTACATGAGCAATTCAGACTTTTTGCTCTGAGGGTGTTTGGAGAGTTTCACAGACCATGTAGCCTGTCCAGTGAGCGGCTTGGCTCCGGATCAGATTTGAAGCTAGACCTGCCTTCTCAAGTTGGTAACTTTATGTAAGCTCTTCTCACGTTCAGTTTTCTGTAGCAGGGTGTCAGCCCCCTTTCGGGCACCAAGAAGGCCAGTCCTGGCTCCGTTCTAAGCAGTAAACCTCGTTAAGGTTTCCTCTGCTACCTTGGCTACTTTTATTCGCTGGTCACTTCTGCCTGCTCCTGGACTCAGAGTAGGGAGGCCTCGAGCTGCAGGACCACTCGCTGCTTGGTGTTTCTCTTCCATTTTCTGTTCACAAAGATATTTTCTTCATTTCTACGAAAGTATTTGGACTTACTTATAATTGATTTAAATATGTATATCCCAGGCCACATATAAATAAAACATTTTCATCAATCTTTTAATGCTTATTTTTATGCTATATAATAAAATTAGTTTGAAAATGATGAGAATGAATTGACTGTACTTGTTCAGTAATGAGTTTAAATTACATATCTTTTTTTTTTTTTTAAATTTTGCAAATGCTCTTTTTCAATGTAATTACCCCTAGAGGTATCTCATTACACATCTTTGGATACCTTTTTTTCATGGGTTATCTAGATACTGCAATATGAAATAGTGAAAGCAGCATAGAGTTTTTTGTCAGGCAGAAGTGGGTTCCCATCTCAGCTTCAATAGCCAAGGGATTGAGGAGGTTGCTAATCTATATTTTCTTTCTAAAAACTAAATATCACTTCAAATATGAAAGAGGAATTAGATCAACATGCAATATAATTCTTATTCAACCTTATTCCATATAAAGAAACAAAGTACTTGACATGCAGTTCTTCATTTATTCATCTTGTGATCATGGCAGGCATCACTAAATTTTGTAGTTTCCATCTGAGCCAAGATCCAGCCACAGAATTCTCAACAAAGAGCTACCAACGGATAAGGGATGACACTGCAGAAAATTCATATGTAATTTTAGCTCTAAACCTTCCCTTTCATATTTTTCACCTTTTTCTAACATGCTGCTTGTATTTAGTGCTGATATGCATCTAGCAAACGAATGCATCCATAGGGCCAGGGAAGTGTTAATATCGCATATGATTTAATTTTAGATGTGTCACTTTTCTTAAACACACTAGGATACAGAATAAATCATTTCACAGAATAAATTCTATTTGAGTGGCAATAACCACCAACTGGTAGAAAAGGATATGGATAAGAAATGGCTCGGCAGAAAAATAGTTTAGCATAAAAGCACTTGAGAGAGGATTTGCAAAGTGTGTTCTGCAGACTGTGAATAGGAGTTGCCAGAAAAAAAACAAGTTTCTCATAAGAAAATAATTTCATGATAAACTAGAAGTCTGGATTTAATGAAATTAAGTATATTTTTTTCTGACAAGAATTTCCAAGAGGAAGCAACAGTAAGAATTATTTCCCAAAGGTGGTTGTCCATGGAACACTTTTTCCTAGGGTTTTTATCAGCTTCCCTGTAAAACCAAGGCTGATACGCTCCACTAAATTGTGCCAGCCAATCCTTTCTGACTTCTGGGCAGTCACTCTTAATAGCGTCTGCCTGTTCTACACCAGTTGTTAAGTATTTTGAAAATCACCTTGTATAGAGTACATTTTAAAAAATGCCATTTGAAGAGTTGTGTCATTGATGAGTTTATTATATAGGATTAGGGACATTTATTATATTTGTCTATTTTGGTTTGTTTCAGATTTTTTATTTTATGCCAAATAAATTTGTTTACTGATTATTATGTGACATGTAAAGTGCCAGTCTAGGCATTATATTTGTAAAAAGACGTTTATTTAAAACACAAGAACTTCACATCCAATGGAAAAATTTTGGAAAACACAGATAAAGAATAATTAAAAAATTAAAATTAAAAAAATTAATTTGAGCTATTTCCCCCTAATCCTTCTGCTAAGGACAACTAAAAACCCTGGACATTATATTTAAAACAAACACAAGAAGACTCTGAAAGGTAGAAAAGGAAAGCAGACTGCTAGGAATCTTGAGACCCAAGAAACAATACAATGATGAATTTGTTGGGTTTTCTTTTTGCCTCGTATGTCCTAAACTTGGAGCGGAAGGAGCCAGTAACCTGACATGCCAAGAGACATAATGAAAGATCCAAAAAAGTCATTTACTCTGTAAATCACTCAAAGCATTGCAATCCTACAACTTTTCCTCTAGAGAATACTTCCCTTTCAAAAGTCATCAATGAATTCTATATTTCTAAATTTAACTCATATAGTGCATTAGTTTCCCATTGCTATTGTAACAAATTACCACAAAATTAGTGGCTTAGAACAACTAAATTTATTATCTTACAGTCCTGGAGGTCAGATGTCTGACAGGGATTGGCAGGACTGCTCCTTTTCTCTAGGGCAGAATGCATTTCCTGGTGTTTTCCCGCTTCTAGAGGTCATCGGTATTCCTTGGCTCATCTCTTTCTGTCACCTCTGTTTCCATCTTCACATCTCCTTCTCTGACTCTGACCCTTCTTCCTCCCTCTTATAAGGACTCGTGTGATTGCATTGGGTTTACGCAGATAATAATCTAGTAAAATCTCCCATCTCAGGATCCTTAACTTAATCACATCTGCAAAGTCCCTTTGTAAGGGACTTGCCATGTAAGGTAACATATTCATGATTTCTGAGGATTGGTACCTGGACTTTTTTTGAGGGCCGTTATTTTGCCTACCAAATACGAGATCGGCTTTCCTTGGATTCTATGACACTATGTATACTGCCCTGTTTTATATTTCTTAATTAGCTGGCCATTTCTTCTCAATTTTATTTGCAGGTTTTTATTTTCTACACTTCCCTTAATTATTAGGGCTTCTACGGTTCTCTTCATAGCCTTTTCTCTCCCTGGGCAATTGAGAACGTCCTCTATGTGAATCCTAAAGAGCTCCATTTTATTTCTGACTCTGATATTTTCACTCATGACCCAAAGACATGTCAAATATAACGTATCCCAAATGGAAATCATTTTCGTATTATCAAAAGTGAACCAGTTAAAGCCATTTCCATGGATCCTTTTCTTAAGTCAAAGAGGGATTATCTTTGATTCCTCCATCTCCCTCACTTCCCAAAGTCAATTAATCCACAAATCACCTTTAATTCCTCTATAAATATCTCTCCATATGCATAGACATTTTGACAACAGACTCCCAAATGGTCTTATATTCAGGATGGTTTCCTTCTAATTACTTCTCCACATTGCAGCGAGGCTAATAGTCACATAAGCAGCTATGGTCCTCATTTGTAAACCACAAATCTAATCCTGTGACATTCCTATTTAAAATCCTCTGATGGCTTTTCATTGATGTTAGGATAAAGATGAAACCACTTGCTCCACATGGCTTTCTCTCTATCCTCATCTCTCACTTTATTTTTTTACTTCCTCATATGCACTAATGTCTCTCTCTCTCTCCCTCTTTCTGTCTATGTTTACCCTTTATCTCTTTCATCTTTCTTTCCCCCTGACCCTCCTATATGGTTTTATGCTATTTCTAGAAGATATTTTTCTCACCTGTCACCTAGCTAACCTAGTGGTGAAAAAGCAATGAAATTAGCGTTAGCTCATGTTAGCCAATGTGTGTAACCCCAAGTCTATCTGCAGCCCAGCTTCAAAATCAGGAGTACCAGTGTCTATGATTATTGTGCATGTAAACAGGTGTTGGGAGGGAAAAAACACTATGAATTACTGGAGAGATAGTAAATAGAAAAAAAATGCTTAGGGAGGTCTTAGACATTAAAAAAGATAATGATAAAAACATTAAAGCAGACCCCATTTGATGATATTTTAGTTAAATATCAAAGTTTTTTCATGATTTGAAATACTCAGGACAAATCTCTCTAAAATGTCACGGATGACAGCTTTGTAAAACTGTTTGAACCCATCATCCTCACGAAATGTTAGACACTGATAGTTCTAAAGAAAGTAAATGCAATTCTCCTGAATTTAATAGGAAATTTTGCTGGTGTTTTTTTAACTGAAAGCATCATTTGACCAAAGAGGTAAAAAATTCTTGAAGTGAAAGGAAATAAAGTTACGCTAATTTATCCTTTTAAAAGAGAATTAACTGGTAAATTAAGAGAGATGCAAAAGCTGGGTGAATGTAGAATTAGACACTTTATTGTGGTCAGAAATATTGAGAAGAAGAATTGAGGATTCAACCGAGAGTGGATAGGTGTGGATATTGACAGCTTCTCAGACTGTGTATCTCGAGTGATCACATGAGTGATTATGCGATCACATATTTGGCAACTATGAAACCAATGTGTTCTTTGACCTAAGGTCATAGAAAAAGAACAAGAAAACGTTTTCAGATTTTTATCATTATAATTGGGCTACGCTAGCTAGCCATTTCTCTGGGGTTTTCCTCCTTTTCTATTGTGTTGGGTGCCTTTGATTTGGGGCTGTGAAAGGCACTGAAAATTTTAACATCCTTCTTCTCTGTCCTTCTCTTCGAGAATAGTCTTAAAGATGTTTTCAAACCACATAAATCAAAGGCCTCGAATAAAATCTATCTCACATCTTCTCTTTGATCCTATTTTTTTACGTCCTCAAATTTACTTTCAGAAAGTAAATGAAGTTTCAGCTTTGCATTGCTGCTTTTCCAGTATGACTTTCAAAGACATTAAACTAATCCTTTCCATTTCATTAACAGTGATTTTGCCTTGTTCTTTTTCTACCTTGCTTATTAAACACTCCTGAATCATTAAGTTTTGTTGTGCACTGATCTTAATTTGGGAGATAGCCTTCCTTGTGAAAAGGGTGAAAGTCCTAAACTTTTTAGGGAATAAGGAATAGAGATTCCAGCCTTGAAGGGCATTGAGGTTTTCAGCATCATAACAATTTCTAACTTCTTAATATACTGTAGTTAATTAAATCATCAACTAGACATATCCTGTTTATTGCTCTCTTGGATTAAAATAAATTAAAGCAGAAAGGAAACACAACTTAATTGGCCTTAGATACGTTGTTATACTGTTACTACAACAGTTCTCTTGGAATTTAGTAATCATAATTATGCAAATCTTAATTAGGTAATTATTGTTGTGCAGTTTTTCTTGACTTAAGGGGGAAAATTCATTGGCACAATCAGCCATAGCATGCTGTGTCAGAAACTTTAAATCAGAAAATTTTTTAGAGTAAGTTGTAGAGTGCTTTATTATTTACTGGAGTATAGTTCCCTAAGCAACTAACAGAGGAAAAGTCTGAAAATACTCCTTGCTTCAATATTTGTTCTTCTTTGTAGTTGCCAAAGTCTTGCTCTGATTTGTTGGTATAAGACTAATGGAGAGAAGACAAGGCATCATGCGTGAGTGATTTTCTATTAAAGAAGACACTAGATAAAAGAGGCTCATAGATTCTTGGTTCTTTCAAGAATAAATTTTGAATAAATTTTTGTCTTAGTCCATAAGAGGTTGAATTCAGCCATTTTATTTCTACTCTTGATAGGAAAAAAATCATGGAAGGAAGAGAAACCAAGTGTTTCTACTACAACACATTATACGCATTCCTGGAAATTTATATATTTTGCAAATTAGAAGAATGTACATTTTGAGAAAAATAGAGTTAATTGAAATAAAAATTTGTAACCAAAATACTAACCCCAAACAATGATAGGTATTTCAAGAGATAACTTGAATAAGCCAGAATGGCAGCTCACCATGGATAGAGGCTATCTCCAGAGACAGAGTAGAATCACTTGTGGCATCGAGACAGATGGAAGTGCACCTCTGAGCCAGGGCAGCTTTCTTTAAGATGGTCACAGAGGAAGAACATCCTGCTCTGAGATTGAAACTTGAAAGCCGGAGTGCTCCCTCTTGGGAGGAGAGCTGGGTTTAGGTATTTCTTTAGAAATCTTTACAAATAGAATTAACGAACCGGCTTTACAGTCCTCCTGGTTCCTTCATCAAAGAATTAAATAAATCTTTTCACGAGTTCACTCTAACTCAAGTTTGTTTGTTTGTTTGTTTGTTTTTTGCTTGAGGAAGATCAGCCCTGGGCTAACATTTGTGCTCATCTTCCTCTATTTTGTACGTGGGTCGGTGCCACAGCATGGCTGATGAGCACTGTAGGTCCACACCCAGGATCTGAACCCATGAACCCAGGCCACTGAAGAGGAGCACACTGAATTTTAACCACGAAACCGTGGGGCCGGCCCCATAACTCAGGTTTTTAAATTTTAAAATTGTACTTTGATTGCTTTGAAGGTTCCATCAAGCTGTCCAAGTAAATGGACATTCCAGAGCCAATTAAATTGTGTAGCTTGGAAATAAACATCTTTTCTTGGCTCCAGAAGCAAATCTCAAGTGGCAATAGAACTTTACCTTTTCTGACTCTTTGTTTCTCTTTTCCCCGTGAGTCTGTGCTTTTGTTTTTATTTCCAGTTCTGGTTTTCGTGTAACCCAGAAGTTATTTCTTAATTTTCCAGAAAAGTTTGTAAATTTGGTTTCATAGCCTGACTATTTGATGGTCTTTTTCAAGTAAAGACCTATTTTGTTGGGTAAGAGATGACAGAGAATTTTTGTTTCTTGGTTTGTTTGTTTGTTCAAGAATATATCAACCTTCTACTGGAAAGGTTAAGATCTTGGAGATCTAGATTTGTGACTTTTTGTTTTCTATGTTTTCTTTAATGGATGACTAAGGGTATAGAACTAAAGCTATAAGCTGTGTGTCTGTGGATCTGTAATTCCGAAAAGACTTTACCTCTCATTTCGTGTTTGAAATATTCTCCTACCTCTGGAGAAATAAATAAATGAGATATAAAATCTCTTAAAATGGGGAGCTGTGTTTTGATTGATTTATAGAAGCTAATAAGTTTTCCATAAGTCTCATAGAAGGGAACATAAGAATTCCCAGAGAATAAAAAAAACAAACATCTAATACTTTAGATAGTGAGCCCCTAAAGTAAAACACTTTTCACAGAAAATGCCAACTTAAAAGCACTTAAAAATTAAAGAACACAAGAATACCAGCTTTCATAATTACAGTGAATTCTTAGACAATTCTGACTTGTTTGACAATTTTGGTTTAAAACAGCTATGTGTCTTTTCTCTGATTTTATCTGTGTGAATATTATTTAAACTTCCTAAACTTCTTATACTGGTATACTGATCAGATAAATAACATTATTCTCACAAAATGTTTAAGAATTAAAAAACAAATTGTGTTCTACTAAATTAAATAATAATTCTGAAAATTTTTATGCCCATAGTCATTATCTTCTGGATGTGACAGTTGATATACAATTTGCAGGATTTTTAGTTAATTTTAAAATGTTGGACTTATTAGTTGATAATCTTTGGATACCTGGATAATTTTTAAGCAAGAAAAAATACTGAAACATTGGTCACCATGCAGGGTTTTAATATATATACACACATATTTAATATATAATATATAAATATATAACATATGTGTTATATAAACCCTTGTTTCTTATTTTTATATGTTATTGAGTTGCTATACATTTGTGTGGTGAATACTGTGATAGGCCATACAGATCTTCCTTTAGGAACAAAATATTTATTCATCCAGGACCTGAGAGTGCTACTATAATAAGTCCCATAGCCCATTTGAAGGAGTGCCTCAGTTAAAGAAACCTGACTTTCCTGTGGTCACACCTCCTTCCACAGGAAGCCTACATCCAACGATGAATCAAATGTGGGAATATGAAGGTCCTTTGCTTCAACTTGGGACAGCTCTCAATAGCCATTCCAGTCTTAGGATGTGTGGCCACCTGGGGCCTTTGCTGGACCTGTATCCCAGCTCTACTTTTCCCTCTGCCCAATACTGCTTCCTTCCCCTGCCTTCCATAGATCTTGATTCTAAAAGCACTCCTGATATTCATCCCTCGTGCTCATCTCCATATCAGGATCTGGTTTCTGGGGAGTCCAGGCTAAGGCACTTTGAGTTGTCTGTCTGTCTGTCTATCTATCTGTCTATCATCTATCTATCCATCATCTATGTACCTACCCACCTATCATCATTATCTATATATCTATCCATTTTGAGAAAGCCTAAAAAGGATGTGTGCATCGTGTGCATTTATAAAATTTTTGGTATGCCAAATGCTTGCATATGACAGCTCTCAATTACCTACTCTCTAATTCTCTGAAATACAAGTTAGTTACTTCATTAAAAGTTATAATGTGCATGATTGATTGCGGCTCTGCTATGAGCAGTAGTGCCAAAGAAATTTCACTGTGTATGTAAGGTTATGAGATGTGTTTTTGTTTATCAAGAGAAAATATGAGTTAGCTGGCCTTATAGAAATGTGTTGATGTAGAAAAGTCTGTACACTGGTAGGTCTTGAGAATGTAACAGAGAATTTTACAGAGGAAATTGTAGTCAGTAATGTGAGGATGATACTTGGCAGAAACTTCTGAAAACAGAGTCTAGATATAATTCTTTGGCACCTAAGCAGCAGTTCAGGAAGAACGACCGATGTTACTTACAACTAAACAAATCTTTCTTGTTTACCAGTCTCTATCAAAGGAGGGCTACTGAGCAGTATTTATTTTACAAAAGACAGAAAATAGATGCAGTTGGCCGAGGCTCCAACTCTGATCTATCCATTACCTTTTTGCAGGTATCATACAAATCCAGAACCTTATGACTATCACCATCTTGACTGGAATCAGTAGCAATAGTTTGATAATTTCTATTTATCCAAGTTTCCTCGTGGCCTGACCTCTGCTCATCACTTCTGCTCCTCTTCCTGCCCACACCAGCCACCCACCCCACAACCACACAAGTGACTTCTGAGGGTGAAATACTCTGTGCTCCTCCTCCAAGACACAGTCAGGAGGTTAAGAGGGTGGATCCTGCATACAGTCTAGCCCTGCACTTACTCTGCCACTTCCAAACTGTGTGACCACAGTAAGTCACTTTACCACCTTGTGCCTCAATTTCCTCATCTGTAAACTGGGAATAATAGTAGTACCTCGTTTGGTTTTGAAAGGATTCAGTGGAGAGTGCTTGCTTCATAGTAGCTCAAATATTCCTTGGTGCTCTGTTTTTTGGTGGCAATGGCATATTCCTGTTTAGGGACTCTTCTGCTCTATTTTGTACTCCAAATCTATTACTGTGCTTGGGAGTATATTAAATGTGTGTGCTTAAACATTTCAAAGTTTACATTATGAATGTGTATGATAAAAGGAATTCATTTTGATACAGTACTTGTACATGTAGATTATTGCATAACTCTTGAGAAATTAATGAAAATTTTATTAAAAATATTCCCCCTGTTGCCTAGAGACAGCAAAGGTGCCAGGAAGCAGCTCTACAAATTTTGTATTGAACAACTGAGGGATATATGTGCACTTGTTTCTTCCTATAAAAAGAATTAAACGTGTAGAAGGTCCAAAGAAAAGAAGTCTCTTTTCTTTTACCTTGACTGGTACACTACTGGCAGAACATTCTGGAATTCTCTGGTAATTGGTCCCAGGTGTGACTGGAGAGGAGGTGCTGATGTGTGAGGAGACTGAAATGCATGTTCATGTTCGATTCCTCACTCTGGCTGTTGTTACCACTAACGGGATCGCAGTGTGCTCAGCCCTGCTGCTGTGTCCATCTCTCTCACCAACTGCAAAGGTTGCAGGAAGTCTTTAAAAAGTGGGTATTTATTTTTCCAGGAATTACTGGAACCCTTCTTTGTCTCAGTAATGGACTTTACATGATATATTTTAAACTTATTGAGCATTAGTTAATTGCTATAATGCATGCCCACAATGTGATTAAAGCTAATTTCCATTAGATCAATTGTCTGATTAACTGATTACCAGTTAGCCTCCCCAGGTACAATTTTTCTCTTTTAAGCACTAAAAATAACATCTTGACAGAATCTTCCAAAATGCTTGCTGTAAGCCAGTGGCTACAGCCAAAATGGAATTTTTTGTTCAAGCATTTTATTTGCATCTGAATGTTTGACAGTTCTGGCGAATAGCAACATAACAAATATAGGGAAATGTTTAGACGTAATTTTTCCACTTTGACACTTAATTTGCTGTCATACATTGACTTCAAAACTCTCAATGTGAAATACAGAATCCCAAAACATTCCCTTTTTTTGTTTTCCTTGACTCTTCATTAGAGTTCCCTGACTTCTCACAGACACTATACTCTATTCACTTTTCTTTACATCCAAATCTTTATTATCCTAATTCCTGTGGGAAAAAATTAATAGACCAGCACAGCATGCATCAGTTAACTAAAAAATCACCCAAATTTAAGTATATATATACTTATATAAAACCCAAGACTATCATTTTGTCCTTTTCTGCTCACTCAACAAATCAGTTGGTATATCTTGCACGTTTATTATTATGTTGTCATTCTTTTTCTATTATCTTGGTATGGTCTTCATCGTCTTTTTGCCCAAATTACTGCAATACCTTCTCAACAGGTCCCCTGTCTCTAGTTTATCACCTTGCTAGTTTCTTCTATTTAACATGGCCAGTGTAATTCCCCACTTTCATCTTGGTCATTTCTTTGCTTAAAAACTGACAATGCCTATTATTTATCTATCAAAATGAAACTCTTCAGCCCTTCTAACTTAAAGTCAAATACTGAGTTCTGGCCAGTGGAATGTGGGCAGAGGTGATATCCTATCTCTACTCCTGGACCACAAAACCTCCCATACCACTGGCCACATGCTTTCTCTCTTCTGTCATCTGCTGAATGTAGGGGATCCAGTGGAGAACTCTGAGGTGATAGGGCATGGAAGAACCAATAGATCAAAAAGATTAAGGTCCTTGAATAACTTCATGGTGCAGAGCTCCTTGCCCCCAAATCCCACTCCTGCCATTGGACTCTTATGTTAGCAAGAAAGAAAGTTCCATTGTGTGAAGACAGTGAGGCTTTGCGGGTATTTGTTGAAGCAGTTAGTTGGTTAGCCTCACGTGTATCAATTTTACAGTAAGAGTGTTGTCAGTGCAAATCAAGATTAACAAACTTGTTGGGGGGTTAATTTGTAGATTCGGGACTTTTTATATATAGTTTTTTCATTAGTTCCTTGCATTCGACTTTTGAATATAATAGTCTTTTTATTTTTATAATTTTTTAAGCAAGTGATTTTTAATCTTGTTTTGGATCATTTGCTAATAAGGTCTATTCATTTGTGTATTTATTCATGCATGCAAGAAACATTTATTTACCATCTGTTTTGTCCCAGATACTGTGTTGAAACAAAGAGGAAAGGAAAAAAGATTATATCTTCAATAAAAAAACCCTTAATAGATTGTATTACAATCTTACCTTGAACCCATTTACTACCTAATTGTTATGCTCAGTATAAAACCTCAACAATACCATCACTCCTCTCAGAAGCCCAAGTGATCAGAGTCCCTCTTTTAGACCTTATCTGAGACACCCAGAGTTGTTTTGCTGCCTGATTCTTCCTAAGGTTTGATGCTAATGGAAGATTTTTTTTTTCTTTCCGTTATTCATTCTGAAGGAAGAATTCTCTTTTACTAAATTCCCACCCTTGTACAAAATCCACATAGATTTTCTTTGGCAAGCACCCATTACATTAATCTTTCCTTCTCATAGCTTGAGCACGTTGAAGGCAATACCATGGTAAAGAAGTATCGCTTCTGGCGGCTGAGTTTTCAAAGCCAGGTAACTAGGTCTAGGGCCAGGGGAAGGAAATCACATCTTCTGACATGGTCCAGCACTGAAGGAGTGCGTCATTCATGGCTATTTCTCTTTTAAACCATCTTCTCTGTCATCTGATAAAGTCTGTCTCTTACCTGAGGGCTTAAAACTGACATTTACTAGCTCACTGCTTTGGATTCCCCATTTTGGACAAAATACAGGGATGTCAAGAGGGTCTTGACAGTTTATTTCAAAATCCTGTTTTGCTTCCTCATAGCACCAGTGGTTTATTCTTCACATTTCCTGCAAATGGAAAATATATATGCCAAGAGCTTAAGATCTGACTCCTAAGTTACTTAAAATAAAATGTTGACATCCATTAAGTGAGCTTGGTCAATACCATTCTCAGGTGTGTGTAAGATTGTTAAGCAATCCCTCGCAATATCCTTTCACAACGTTTCTGAGTGTGTGGAGGTTGAGGCGTGTCAAGAAAGGTCAAGAGAGAGGAGAGGGGAATAAAAAGAGTCCTGGTGGTGCATTTCTGAGCCTGCCTCTGGAACCAGACCTGAAAGCTCTGGGAACCAGCCCCCTGTAGACACCACACCACGAACCTTCTTTGCTTTCTCTATACTTTAACGAGCTCAGTAAGAAGATGACACTTGTCACATTACATTGTCATTAGCTGTTTACGTTTGTTTTTTATGTTTGAAGGAAAGGACCATGTGTTACTCACTTTTGAATCCTGAAACGCATTCAGTAAAGTTTTGGTGACTAAGGAAGTGAATAAGTGAAGTGACCTCTACGTTAGAGCATCAATGTAGTATAATAGGATGATATAATTGAGCTACTGACTTAATCACTGTATGAACCCTGATCTCCCATCTAGGTTTTTTATAAAATAAGGGTAGGAAAGGAAGAAAATTAGTAAAATCACGGAAGAGGAGTGAAGGATAGAGCAGTGTAAATGGGGAGGGATGGATGATGATTAAATTAAAGAAAACAGAAGAGATTGAAAGGTGAGAGGAGATAGGATTTATAGACGAGAGTAGAGAAAGAGCTATGAAAGATTAGAATGTTGGTGGAATCAGCCAGTAAGCATCCAAGATTATAGTCAAGTAGTTTCCTGACCACCTAACAGGATGTTGTGAAGATGCTGTACAGTAAACCGTGTAGTTTCTCAGAGGGAAGGTGCTCTTGAGATAAAAAGTTCCCATTATTCCGTATGATTATTTTCCTTTCATGTTGGGCAGATGTACCACTGACAGTTGGAGCCTCCTTTCAGCCAAATAGCTTCCATATGCTACATAATGCTACTGCTGATTAAAATCCTATGGAAGATTCAGGCTGTGTCTGGAACAATAGCAGTCTGAATTCGATTTATCAGTCTTCTGGGGAAGCAAAGATAATCAAATTTCCCCCTTCAGCAACTTTGAGACCAAGCCATTTGCCGAGATGACAATGGATGTGACTTGCACACTCTCAGTTTGTACACCTGCTGCCTGTTAATCACAAGTTTCTGACATTTTGGGAGGTTTTTCTTCCTAGTCACAGCTTATGGGCTTTGTCATTTAAAGGCAAGAACACTTTTGTGGAAACTAGTTACAGAAACATGCATGAAAAACTGGGGATATCAGTAGAGAGACAAAGTTATGGGTGATGTGAGGAAAAACATCTTCTTTTCTCAGAGAAATTTGGGTTCCAATATGCTTTTTAATTTATTAGTATGTGACCTGGACAAGTGATTTAAGCCCCCTGAGCTCTGGTTCCCTTATATGTGAAATAGGGATAACGATATCTATATCAGAGGGTTGCCCTGTGATTAAATTACATAATTTATGTTTGACTGTACATTCTGGAAAAATCTAGGTAATGAGAACTGCAAAGAACTTTTGACAGGAACACTCCATTCAAACCCCTGCACTAAAAGGCTTGGCCAAACTTTCACATGGCTTCTAGCAACCTAAGGCCACTCTTCTTGGACAATCAAGCCCCCTTTGGAGTTTCTATCTGAGAAAGCTCAGGGCAGTCAGAAGAATAGTCGCCCCTCCTTATCTGTGGGTTCTGCATTTGGGAATACAACTATTACGAAAGGCCAGCGATGGTTGTGTCTGCACTGAACACGTACAGACTTTTTTTCTTGTCATTATTCCCTAAACAATACAGTATAGTAACTATTTACTTAGCATTTACATTGTATTAGTATTATAAGTAATCTAGAGAAGATTTAAAGTATACGGGAGGATGTGTGTAGGTTATATACAAATAGTATGTCGTTTTACATAAGAGATTTGAGCATCTGAGGATTTTAGTACCTGTGGGGGGTCCTGGAGCCAATCCCAGCAGATATCAAGGGACAACTATATACTGTTTGTTCTAGACAACACCTGATCTCGCTTTCTTAGAGTATTTACTAGAAAAGGTTTACAATTGTGAATCCTGTCTCTGACTCTTTGAGATGTATATGTATCTTCTAGAAGTCAGGAGCATCTTTCTCAAAGACCTGATAGCCATTCCTCTGAATTGTAATCACTAGGAAGGCTAGGGCCTCTGTCTCCCAGTCTCTGTGGGAGTATAGAATCCTAACTTCAATAATTGGCAGCTAGAGGACAGCCAGCTGGCCTAATCACATAATTTTGAGTCCCCGCTTACTCCCTTTCCTTACATCCTCATTCTCCCTTTAAGATGCCCATTCACCTCTGTGCAAATCAGAATGAAGCTCAGCTCTTTCCCTGCTATCAATAGTTACTGAATAAAATCTGTTTTCACCACTTTAACTAATGTCCAGCTTTGTTTATCTTTGACAGTAGAGACTGGCTTTGTGGTAACACCTACCAAACCCCTGCCCCCAGATCTCTTTTCATGGGGGTGGTGTGTGTGTGTGTGTTTTCTGAAGGAGAGGGTGAGGTTGAGTCTTGTCGGGAAGTGTCATGGGAGGAAATTTGGAAATGTGAGAAGGTTGTTGTCTGTTTCCTGACTGATTCTAGGGAATAGGCCTGAAGGCCAGTTTCTGCTCATAAATTTTTCAAAGGTCAGAAATATAATTTAAATGAGCTTTCATTATTTTAGCTTAAACCAAAATGGAATTGAAGGTGGTCCATCTTCAGGCAGGGCTGGATGCAGAGATTTAAAGGATGAAATTAGGACTCTCTTTCTCCCTCTAGGTCATGCTGTCAGGCAAATGCTCTGTGATGATAGATATGTTCTATATCTGAACTGTCCAGTACAATGGCCCATTGACTTGAGCACTTGAGGTGTAGTATTAGCAACTGAGGAAATGAGTGTTTTAATTTAATTTTAATGAATTCAAGTGTAAAAAGCCACACGTGGCTGGTGGCCACTCTGTTAGAGAGCACAACTCTAAATCATGCTGTGCTTGCCTCTTGGTGGCTTTATTCTGTCTCCATGTGGTGTCAAGGTGGCTCCTGGTTCACTGGTCCTTAAAGATAGAAAGAGAAACCATCCCTTCTTCAGCAGCCTTATCAACCCCGGAGAATGATTCTCACTGGCCTTGCTTAGGTAAGTCAGGATGTGCAAGAGGATGGACACTCTCATGGTCTAACCTGAATCACATCCTGTTGTGGACTATTCAATCCCCTGCCCTTCTAGAATTGCTTTGAGTTCAGGAGGAACAGTTATCAAATGGTGGTTAAAGCAGAAGTTGAAGGACTTTGTGAGACAGGGAAAAAGTAGTGATGCCTCATGGCCTTGGTGACAAGGGCCACACAGGATTAAGGAGTGGAATGTTTTCTCCTTACCACAGAGAGGACTTGGCACCTAAAGTCCTGGTCAGTCAGCAGCAGAGACCATACAATTTATAGAGCAGTCCTCAAAACAGCAGCAGCTTCCAAGGAACATTCAAGAAACCTCATGTGCAGAGAGCAATAGAAAGGGCGGGAGAGTGACAGACAGAAAGAACATGGCGGATGTCATATGGCTTCTGTAATTGGCATTTTGCTTCATGAGCACATGACAAACACTCCAGGAACTCTCAGAATAATAGGAGGATTTTGTAGGGAACTGGAATACCTGTGAGTAAAGGTGGGAGTTAAATATAGGAAATAAGACTTTACTACTAATGTGATGATAGCTGAGTTCAAGGGCTGGTAAAGCTGAGACATTTGGGTCACATATGTAAGCACTTGGAACTATTAGGTGCTTGAATTTGACCTGCCATTACCAGCGCACGCACGCACACACACACACACACACACCCCGTACATTCGTTCCTCCTTGAATAAGTACAAGATTTTTCTGTGCTTTACTGATATTGGTGTTATGAAGAGACAAGCTGGCGTTAACTTCAGGATTTAGCGTATCCTTTATAACCATGAGGGTTCATTTTCTGAAACCCTAGGTGTTAGAAAAATCTATTGTTGAGCATGTTGGAAGCAAACCCATAGACCAGGACTAACATTCAGCCATTGCACAACAATATAACCGCTATCAGTTGTTACCATATAAAAGTAATTTTGGACTGTTTTTATATAGCGGCTTCCTTGAGTCCCTCAAGTTTTCTCCTACCCCTTATTGCTTCAGCCACTTCTGCCTCTTGGCACAATCCAGCAATTGGAGGGTTAATTCCCAACACAGGTAGAGGCCTCCTGAACTAAGAAACCCTCCTAAACCAGCTCATGTTTGGATTGGTCGGTACTCTTGCCAATGATTTCCTCTAAAATCCAAATTGCTAAGTACCATTGTCACCTTCCCAAGGCAACCCAAGGTAACCAGTTCATGCTCTACCGACGTTTTATTTCGCTTGTGTCTATTCATCCACCTAAATGGTTACCGATTATATATCTTTTAAATCCTCTCGTGATCACAGAGAAAAACAGTAACGGAATGTTTAAGATATGTTGCCTTGTTTAGGAAAGCCATAAAGTCTTTGCTTTATACTAGATGAATATAGTAAAAAGAAAAAGTAGTTAAAATTTGATTTTGTAGTGATGTAGACCACAGTGAGAACTGGAGAAAATGTTGCAAGTATGCCAGGAGCCAATTTTTATCTAAAGAAGACTGCCATTGGTAGCTATCAGTGCGATAGTGATGATTACAAATTTATGGACAGATGGGGATACAAGTAGCTGGGACAAAACCTATGATCAATAGACTCCATGATTTCTAGTTAATAGCCTCAAGACCCTGCCTTACAGATGAACATGGGGATCACAGATAGAGAAATCTGTGGTGTGATTGGCTGAGGATGTTCACATCCTCTGTCAGGAACTCATATATCCATGGCTTGGGCCTTCCTTCAGGAAGTGAGTATTTACCTATTTTACCACAAAAACAGTTTATACCCATGTTGTTATCTTTATGATATGTAGTCCAGAGTCTTGTCAAAATATATACACACACACTCACACACAATTATGGTTATTGCTGTGTGTGGGTTTGTTTAGTTAGGTCATGCTAAAACTGTTTATTGAGATTTCTGTGGAGGTTGAGTGATTGAAGGGTCTGGAAAAAAGCTTTCGCCCTTATTTCAAGGCAGATTGGATCAATAATTCTGAAGACAAAACTGTAACTGTTAACAAGCTTAAAACCTTGAGAGAAACAGAATTTTGCAGCTTTAGGCCACTGGGAATAAGAACACATTGTTTTGCAGTGTGTTGATGGTTTAAATTTTTGAGAGCTTCTGCAGTTTAAGTAAGTCTCAACTCTTTTGCCAAGTGACAGACACATCTTGCTAGAGATGAAGGGAGGGATTCAAGTAGGTTTTGGCTTCTTTCCTTTAGACTGTCTTTTGTCTGTCCTCAATATGGATCAAAACCTAGAGAGGTAACCCTTGTCTCCTCTACTGCATGACCCTAAAACTGTGAAGAAAATTTTAAGTTTGTGAATTCCAAATGTGAACATCTCAGAGGTGAAATTTCTCTAACTCACAGTCCCTTTGCATGACAGTAACACATGAGCCGCAACTTAGACCTGTGTTCCTTTACTTAAATTTATTTACTAAGGAAAATTTTGGCAACTGCTGTGACTCCTGCAGGTCCAGCCTCAGCATTTGAGAGCATTTAGTATTTTTCCAAGTGGCAGAGCAGCAAACTCATTTTGAGTAAGATATTTAAAGAAAGAAGCGCCATATGTCATCAGCTGGCATAATTTAGCTTGCAAATCACAGGTTGGCAGGAGCTAGCTGGCAGCAGATGGCTGAACTCTTCTGTGTTTCAGACCCTAACCCTATCCTTTCCCATTTTGTGTTGGAAATCTAATTAAAAGCCTTTTATCACCATCAGATTAATTATAAACAAGCCTTTGTATCTGGTAGGAAACTGACCTGTATTTAATAAGCTTCCCCTGAAACTCTCTATTTTCCAAGATTTCCAAGAAGAATTTTTTTCCAAGCTAATTTATTCAAACTAAATACACCTAATCTTTGTATTTTAAATCCCATGAGCTACCACTTATGTCAAATATGAGTCACTTATTTACTATTTAGAACAAACTGCTATTAATTTAAAAGTACTTGCTAGTTTAATTTCAACACTTCTAGTTAATTTGATGAAATTTATTGAAAGACAACTTTCTTCCAACTAAATAATTGCCATGGTAAATAGGATCTGATAAAGCTTAATTTTAAAGTCTTTTATCGTATGGTGGTACAATTAATATCAGAAAAAAAAGCCATGTGTTTCATTAACTTGCCCGTCACTCCATGAGTTTATGATGAGAAACTGACACTTCTGTGCCATCTGCTTGTAAATGACATAAAAGAAGCCATATATGCCAATGGACTGAAGTATTTTTTTTTTTTTTTTGGTGAGGAAGATTAGCCCTGAGCTAACATCTGTGCCCATCTTCCTCTGTTTTGTATGTGCGATGCTGTCACAGCGTGGCTTGATAAGTGGTGTGTAGGTCTGTGCCCGGGATCCCAACCTGTGAACCCCAGGACGCTGAACCAGAGTGCACAAACTTAACCGCTACGCCACCGGGCCGGCCCCTGGACCGAAGTGTTTTGACAGAGTAAATCCACAGGTATACACTCAACATTTTGATAATTATTAGATTATTTCCCACAAATAATTTTGTCATTCTTAGATTAATTTTTATAGTAATATATAAATTTCAAAAAAGCTAACGCTATCAAAAAGAATAGGAATGAGTGACTATTTCTTTCCCAATATACAAAGGAACTGTGTGTTCTAGTGGTTAACAAAAAAAAAAAAGAAAGGGATCTTCTGGCTTCTCCCTTAGGAGGTTGAAAGCTGGAAAGAGCATCATTCCTACCCTTACAATAAAAAAGAGAGATAATCTGCAAATTCACAGTTGTACTTGGATTCTTCACAGACCTGAGGTTGTAGGGCAATCAACTAACTCAAAATCTAAGGAAAAACATTCTCCTGGAAGGAGAAACAGAATACGAGCATTTGCTTTTCTGGTGTAGATGTGGGACTCCTTACAAGCTGTTCAGAAGAGTTCAACTAAAATTTCTGACAAATTACTAAAGGCTGGCATGAATGTATAGAACCCCTGGGAGCTGCAATCACAAGGAGAAATTGCACATATGTTCACGGTCTTTTCCACAAACCTCACCATGTACTTACAAGAGAGATTAGGAGCAGGGTGGGAGACTTGAGAAAACTTCTGTCTTGGCGTAGGCGTGGGGGAAAGGAACAACAGTTGTTGTGGAAAAGGTGGAAAGCCTCACCTAGAACCTTCTCCCCTATCTTACCCATGGAGCAAAAGATTATGCCTCTGTGGAAAGGCCAAGACACACCGTTGCCCTCAGGCCAGAGGTTAACATCTATTGCAATCAGGTGAGGGAAACAATAAACTCCCTTTGCCCTTGGGGGAGGGGCAGGAAAATACCCTGAGCCCAGATCATTTAGAGATCTCCTACCTTTAGGGGAAGAGTATGACCACCAAAAGGCCCCATTCCCAAGACCTGGACACACAGTGCCTGCCTCAGACTGAAGTTGAACCAGAATGATAGAGAATGACTGCCCTGTCCCCCCTCTCCCTTCTATATCAGGCTAGCAAGTGACATATCAATTAACAGTTGTATAATGCTGGGAGAAGGCCAAAGTAAAGAGAGAGATCTTTCTCAGGCGCAAAGGAAAGACCTAAAGCTGAGGTGTGAGCAGATATTGAGAAAAATTCTCTGAAAAAGTATTCCTCACTTTAAGTATAAGTTCAGACCAGAAGAATTTAAAGCTTGTGGTGCCCTGAGAGTAACCATAGCAACCAAAATAACAAAAATAAACAGCTCAATTCCTGACTGGATTTACACAAACACTTACAATAGAAAGAGAAAAGTCATGCCTATTTCCAGGCATAATTACTATTTACACTTGTTTCTATTACAAATCTACAAGATATAGCTTTCAGCTAAAATGCAGGGTACACAAAGAAACAAGGGAAAAAAAAAAAACAGGCAACAATACACTGTCAAGAGACAAAACAATCAACAGAACCAGATTCAAATATGATCTACATGTTGGAACTATCAGGGAATTTAAAATAACTTTGAATGATATGAAAAAGATTCTGGAGGAAGTGATGGACAACATGCATGAATGGATAGGGAATTTTAGCTGAGATATAGAAACTATGAGACAGAATCAAGTGGAAATGGAAGAAATGAAAAACATAGTTATAGAAGAGAAGAATGCCTTTGATGAACTCATCAGAACAACCAATACAGTAAAGAAAAGTAGGGTAAACATGGACACAGTTCAAGGGAAATTTTCCAAACTGACAAGCATGAGATGCAAAACATAATAGTTCATCTAAGAGCTGAGGGACAATATCAAGTGGTCTAAAATGAATGCAATTGGAATCATAGAAAGAGAGGACAGAGAGAGACTGAGCAGAAGAAATATTTAAACAGACAATGACCAAGAATTTTTCACAATCTATAAATTATAAAAATCCACAGATCTAAGAAGCTCAGAGAACACCCCAATAAATACTCCCCAAACACACCTAGAAACATAATATTCAAACTGCTATAACCCAAAGACAAAAACAAAATCTCGAAGGCTGCCAGAGAAGAAGCACATATTACATACAAAGAAACAAAAATATGGACTGGAACAGACTTCTTATCATGAACCATGAAATCTAGAGACAAGAAAGTGACATCTTAAAGTGCTGTAAGAAAAAATCTGTTAGCTCAAATTCTATACTCAAAGAAAATATTTTACAAAATTGAAGGAGAAATAAAGACTCTTGCAGAAAAACAAGAACTGAGAGAATGCATTACTGGCAGAGCAATTAGAGATATTAAAAGAAGTTCTTCAGAAATCAGGACTGAGATACCAGACAATAACTAGAATCTACAAATGACAGGATTTCTTCTTTTTATGGCTGAATAATATTCCATTATATATTATCCATTATATATATATATTTTTTTCTTTATCCATTCATATATATTTGTGTGTATATATGTATATATATTTACATTTTCTTCATCCATTCATTCATTGATGGATGCTTAAGTTGATTCTATATATTGGCTATCATGAATAATGCTGCAATGAACATGGGGGTGCATATATGTCCTTAAGGTAGTGATTTCCTTTCTTTTGGATATATACCCAGAAGTGGGATTGATGGATCATATGGTAGTTCTATTTTTAAGCTTTTGAGGAACCTCTATACTGTTTTCCATAGTGGTTGCACCAATTTACATTCCCACCAACAGTGCACAAGTGTTCTCTTTTCTCCCCACCCTTATCAGCATTTGTTGTCTCTTGTTTTTTTGATAATAGCCATTCTAATAGGTGTGAGGTGATATCTCATTGTGGTTTTGATTTGCATTTCCCTGATGGTTACTGATGCTGAGCATCTTTTCATGTACCTGTTGGCCATCTGTATGTCTTTGGAAAAATGTTTATTCAGATCCTGTGCCCACTTTTTAATCAATTGTTTGTTTTTTTGTTTTTTGCTATTGAGTTGTAGGAGTTCTTCATATATTTTGAATTTTAACCCCTGACCAGATATATGATTTGCAAGTATTTTCTCCCATTCAGTAGGTTGCCTTTTCATTTTGTTGATGATTTCCTTTGCTGTGAAGAAGCTTTTTAGTTTGATGTAATCTCACTTGTTTACTTTTTGCTTTTGTTGCCTTTGCTTTTGGAGTCAGATCCAAAAAATCATTGCCAAGATCAATGTCAAGGAGTTTATTGCCTATGTTTTCTTGTAGGTGTTTTATGGTTTCAGATCTTACGGTCAAGTCTTTAATCCATTTTGAGTTAATTTTTGTGTATAATGTAATACAGCAGTCTAGTTTCATTCTTTTGCATGTGGCTGTCCAGTTTTCCCAACACCGTTTATTGAAGAGACTGTTCTTTCCTCATTGTATATTCTTGGCTCTTTTGTCATGAATTAATTGACCATGTACGTGTGGGTTTATTTCTGGGCTTTCTATTCAGTTCTATTATCTACATGTCTGTTTTTTTTGTGTGTGTGTGAGGAGATTAGCCCTGTGCTAACATCTGCCAATCCTCCTCTTTTTTTTGCTGAGGAAGACTGGCCCTGGACTAACATCCGTGCCCATCTTCCTCCACTTTATATGGGACGCCGCCACAGCATGGCCTGACAAGCGGTGCGTCAGTGCGTGCCTGGGATCCGAACCGGCGAACCCTGGGCCGCCGCAGCAGAGCGCGTGCACTTAACCGCTTGCACCACCGGGCCGGCCCCTACATGTCTGTCTTTCTGTTTTTATGGACACACCATACTGTTTTGATTACTATAGCTTTGTAATATAGTTTGAAATTAGGGACTGTGTTGCCTCCAGCTTTGTTCTTCTTTCTCAAGATTGCTTTGGCTATTCAGGGTCTTTTGTGGTTCCATATAAATTTTAGGATTGTTTGTTCCATTTCTTTGAAAAATGCCATTGGAATTTTGATAGGGATTGCATTGAACCTGTAGATTACTTTGGGGGAATATGGACATTTTAACAATATTAATTCTTCTAATCCATGAGCATGGAATATCTTTCTCTTTGTTTATATATTCTTCAATTTCTTTCATCAACGTCTTATAGTTTTCAGTGCATAGGTCTTTCACTTCCTTGGTTAAGTGTATTCCTAGGTATTCTATTAGTTTTGATGCAATTGTAAATGGTATTTTTTTTAGTTTATCTTTCTCACAGTTTATTGTTAGTGTATAGAAATACAAAGAGACAAATTTTTAATCAAAGATTTAAGATTCTACCTGAAGAGACTAGAAAGAAAGAGAAAATTAAATCCAAAGCAAGTATAATACAATAATAACAATTAGAGCAGAAATCAATGGAATTAAAAACAGAAACATATGAGAGAAAAGTCAATGTAAGCAAAAGACAATTCTTTGAAAATGTCAATAGAATTGATGAAACTTTAGTCAGGATAACCAAGTAAAAAAGAGAAGACCCAAATTGTAAATATTGGAATGAAGGAGAGTACATCACCACAGACCCTATAGACGTTAAAAGGATAAGCAAAGACTACTATAAAGGATTCAATGCCCATGAATTCAAAAACTTATATAAAAAGGACAAATTCCTTAAATGATGCAAACTTTTCAAAGATCACTCAAGAAAGTAAATAACCTGAATGAATGTAGATCTATAGCTATTTATCTAAATATAGAATCAATCTATATCTTTTAAATAGCTTGTCCTTTGCTCCAGAGAAAGACACTGTCTCTTTCTTCCATAGCTGTTCATTATAAAAATATTCTTGAAAAATAGTATGGAATCAAGACAGTGAGTTCTTCTGCTTATAAGATGAGTGGAAACGCAAGAGGCCCTTGGAGAATCATTTCCTAACAGGATTGAGATGACTCAGGGATGACTGAAATTTTGTAGACTTTGGTTCTCCTTATATCTTAGGTGTAGCTCTCCAGAAGTTCCAAATGAGAGACTGAAAGCCTGGGAAATTTTTAGGTCACCTCTTTGTTGGATGGTCTTGAACAACAATTTTTATCTCTTAAGCAGTGGGAGACTGCAGAAAACTTCATTCTTCTTTTCAATCTTTTTCTATTTAGCTTTTAATTCTTTGCCCCACGTAGCTTAAGCAAATATAACAAAGTGAAAACCTGCAGCATCTGGCAACTTTTCTGGGTCTCCCTTCTTTCCATAATCTGGGATCCTTAAATCCTGGATACATAGGCAGCCCCAATTTTTACGAGTCTTTTGTCCCATGAGATTATCCAAAGCTCTGTTAGCTTCTCTGTCCCGGAGCAGAAATCATGAGACTCCTGGATCAGAGACAAACGATAGTTTCTTCTGGAAATAGCAGTAGGCAGAGTATCATAGCATAATTTTCTATGCTTTATAGTTTTTGGTTCCCCAGACAGTGCCACCCAGAGGTCGACACAAAGAGGGCCAGGTGACACCTGCACACACAGAAGGGTGTGTAATCCCATGATTTACTTCTTACCATTTAGCCTCACTCCAAGGATTGCCCTAAGAGAAAAAATGGCCAACAGAATGTCTGCTCACCTCTCTGTGGTTCCAGTGTCTCTGTGATCTTGGCTCCTCAAATTCTAGTAGCTTCAGCCAGTGTCTAATGCCTTAAGTCACAGTATTCTTTATTTTCCCTTTATCTGGCTGTTCTACTTTTTCTTGAGAGGACTATTTGTTTCTGCAAGTAATTCCACCTTAGCTCCTTGCAAGATGATTCAAGTTAGCCACACTTAGAATTATTTATTTTATTTATTTATTATTTATTTATTTTCCATGTTCTTCTTTAGGAATCTAAGCTCTGTGAAATCAGTTTACTTTGGCTTATTCTCCAGTGAATTCCCAGTGCCTTGAAAAGTACATAGCCACTGGGAAGCATTCAATAATATTAAATAAATAAACAGCTGGATTCATTTAGATGAAAAATAATAAAACCACAATTTAAAAATTTTCTTTCTGGATGCCTACTGATTTATATCTAGTAGTTTCTACTCCTACCTATATCTCAGTTGGTACATACTTTCTCAGATCATATTTTTAGCACATGGGTTTATTAATGCACCTTTATGTCTTTAGCTCTGCTTAGGAGGAGACACATAAATGTTCTGTGAGTTTGGAAATAGTTACTTTTTTGTCTATGACCTAAAAGAAGGTGTAAATAAGTAGAGGTTATTTTATGCACACATCCTGTTTCTTCCTCTCCTCATAGAGCCCTTTCAACTCTCTGAAGCTTCATGCTTGCTGTCTTTTTGTTTTGGTCAAAAACTGCACTCATTTTGGATCAGGTTAAAAATTCACCTTTTATAAAACGTCTTCCGAGACTTTCCTGGTGACTCAGTTACTCTCATCCACGTGCTCCCACAGCTCTGTGTGGCTTCTTCTGTGACAGCCCTTATTATACTCTTATAGTTAATTGCTCACATGTCTGGGTTCCTACCTGGTTGCTGAGATCCTTTCATAAATATCTTTGTATCCCTAGTACCCAACACATGGTCAGGCACATAGAAGTATCTTAGAAAATCTTGGTTGGATACTTTATTAAGCTTAGAATGTTATCTGTCTTAGGGGTATGGACATTTAAAATAACAACTACAAACTGAAACTAATTTTGGAATTTTGGTTAACAATCAGCTGTGTATAGAAGCCACTTGGGAGAAGAGGAGGCCTTCCTAGAGTCACCAGATTATTCTGTTTATTCCTAAACTTACACACTTTAAATCCTTTTCATAACTAATATCCTTGGAATCAGCCTTGACTTTCAGAGAGAGGGGTACGAGGTGTCATCTAGAGGGTGTGATATTAAGAGAACTAGCAAGGTTTTCTTCTCTCTAACTCTCCTCTTTGTGTTTGGAATTCCACATATAGTGGTCTACTTTCTTGTTTTAGCTCTGCAGTCACGCTATGGACTAAGCTTAAAACAAAAATACTTCTATGTGGAGACATATATCAATTTATTAACTAGATAATTTACCTTCACGAGAGAAAAAATCTGGTCAGTGAGACTGCATGCCTGGAGAGGGGTATGCACAGCAGAAAGGGCAGAACAGAGATAGTAAGGATGATAAATGGGGAAGCCAAAGACCAGTGTGAGTTATCAACACCTGTGTCAAAATCTAATCTTCCCTTAAGATGCTATTTTATATATTATTTTCCAAATCTGCCAAAGTAAAATAAAGAGTTAATGCAAATAGTGCTCTAAACATCTTCTGAAGTGTGTATTTAGTGGAATATTACATTAGGGTTATTATGGTTGAAAATGTTGTGGTTTTGAAAAGCACGTAAAGGCCATGTAGCATGAGAAAAAATTTCCAGAGAGATTAAAATATCTCAATATTTTCTGTTTCTGATTTAACTATTCAAATCACATATGAATATAGGTATTTTATCCTATTTTTGCTCTTGTCACCAAATGGTAAAATTATAACAGCTTTAATAGAAATAATCTAATTATTTATATATTTTGGTTTGCTTTTTGCAGGTTGATGGCAGTTTAAGTGTGTTGGACCATGAGTACTTCCATTTGGCATGATGTTGCTCTAGACTTGCAAAGGAACATGCCTTTGTAAAGAGACTGCTGTGTTTCTCACCAGCAAGATTTAGAGACTGTATATACAGGTAGAAGAATGGTTATGCTAGGTTTATTTAAGTTGGGCACAACCAAAATCAATATCTACAAGCTTTTTCTCTACAAGTGATTATAATATGGAATTACGTGTTTCATATACATGACATAATTAAATAATCTTTAGCTTCCGTGAAAAAAATCTATATTTTTGCATTGAAGAGTTTATCTGCATAATGAGATGTCACCTCACACCTGCTAGGATGGCTGTTATAAAAAAACAAAAAGATAAGTGTTGGTGATGTTGTGGAGAAATTGAAACGCTTGTGCACTCTTGGTTGGAATGTAAAATAATGCAGCCACTATAGAAAATAGTATGGGAGTTCCTCAAAAATTAAAAAATAGAACTACCATACGATCCAGCAACCCTTTTTCTGGGTATATATCTGAAAGAATTGAAATCAGGGTCTCAAAGAGATATCTGCACTCCCATGTTTACTGCAACATTATTCACAATAGCCAAGATACGGAAACAACCCAAGTATCCATATAGATAAAGAAAATGTGGTAAGTGCACTTAAAAATTTCTTAAGAGGGTAGATCTCATATTAAGTTTAATTACAACACACACACACACACACACACACACACACGGGAACTTTTGCGGGTGATGGCTATAGTTATTTCTTTGATTGTGGTAATGGTATCACAGGTGTTTGCCTATGCCCAAACTCATCAAATTATATACGTTAAATATATGCAGTTTTTCATATATTGATTATACCTCAATAAAGCTGTAAAAAAAAAAAGAAAGAAAGAAGATATTTAAAAAAAGAGTTTATCCCATAGTGGACTATGGAACACACCATCTGGAAGATGCAGGTTAAAACTAAGCCAAGGGCATTTTGTCAGCTCCCCTGCCCTCTGACAATTACGGGACTTGGGTTCACTTCGTTCCTCACCCAGTCTCTCTGCTTTCCTGATGGAGCACTAAGGAGCTCACAGCCTCACCTGTAGGAGGCAGGAGAGTGCAGGGATTTGAAGCACAATCTCCAGACTCTGGCTCTTGATAACTATGTAACCTTGGGCGAGAGACCTAATCCTCAGCCTCTGTACTCCTCTGTGAAACTGAGGTTGACAAACTACTACCTATAATGTTGTAGTGAGGGTGACATTGGATAATGTACACAAAGCACAATGGTGGCAGACAATAAACAGTTAATAAATAACAGTTGCTTTTATTATTATGGTTAATGTAATAATATTTCCCCTCCTCATCGTTCCATAAAGAGAAGAAAATGAACACTTCACTCTCCTAAAGGAAAACTTGCGACGGGTTAGGGGAGAGCTTCCATCCTCTTGCTGTGGATGAAAGACTGGGTAATTTTATTTTAGGAACATTCAATTGCTAAGGTGTCCAGCCAGTGCCTTCTTACTTTGCAGAGCCAGTTTGCCCACAGGGCATAAAATTCTGGTATCCTCTCCACCAAGCCTACCTCTCGCTTGCTGTTGTCCAGCTACGCCAATGTCTAATTTACAGTGAGGTCTGAATGAGCTCCTTTAACTGTCGATCTTGAGCCACATTCCGCAATCAGCTTTATCAGTAGTAAGTGTGATAATTTTATCTCCATCTGTCTAACTTTCCTTTCTCTATTTGTTTTGAAGTTGAGCGTGAAAAGTGAAGGGGTTATTTATTTGCCTTCTAACTCTCCCAAGTTTTTGTTTTCTAAATAATTGCTGTATCCTTTGGGGCTGTTCACTGCAGTTATCATGGTGGAATTTCTTACATTTCGAGACTTAGATGTCATTTCTCCATCTACTGGCTGCCCTCTTGCCAGGCAATAGACGTTTCCCCTCTTGGACTGCTTCCACAAATTCCTTTGGCCCTGGTCCCATCACAGCTGTGGGTTGATGTGGGCGATGGTGCTGCCTTAGACATTTTCTCAGTGTTTGTTACTGCCCCTTCCGCTGCTGCCATCACAGAGATATGGGTGCCTGGTGTGACCAGCATCAGGAAGGCATGTGCCATGCTGCTAAAGAAGCAGTATCTTCTAGTCCCAGTCATCATAGACAGGTCCCAGGAGCTCTCTTCTGCAAAAGAAGTAAGACACTTCTCCAAATATTCAGGATATATGCTGTGTCTTATCTACCCACACTGCAAGAATGGTAACTTTTCCACTCCTATGTAGATTTCCTCCTGATTGAATGTATAGATTTCCTCCTTAGAAGCACTCCCATTATTGAGTGTGAACACTTAATCCTTCCGTTTTAGAGATCTTCTCCTCTATAGTGAGAAACACCCCCTTCTCTCAAAGTTTAGCTGACAGCTGCTGAAATGAACACCTCGGTCAGAGATTGTGCGTCTGGAAGCTAAAGCATATTGTCAGTCATGCAGGAATTTCTTGGCCCGTGTTTTGTGCAAACAGCTGCCACATTTTCAGTTTTGAACTTGGCAGACCTTATTTTAAATATGCATTGCCAAAAATTATGGCTCATTTACTGTATTTTCCCTTCTCCCAATTGGAAGAGAAGAAAGGTCAAATAGAGAGCTAAAGTGGGGTCAATATGGAGTTGACCTTCCAACAAATGGCTCTATTTACTCGTCAGCATCAGATGTTTTTGGAGTATTTGTGTGGCCATTTCCATTTATGTATGTATATATGTTGTGTATGTGTGTATTTATTTATGTAGCAAATCAGTCATAGGTTAACAGAGTAGACAACCATTAATGGTTTTTGATGGTTTACCAACGCCTGGGAGATTACTGGCCTAGTATAATGTATGATCCCATGCAACTTTGCAATGATGTTTATTTCCTTTCTTAAAATTTCTATCAGGTATTCTTAAAATTATTCCCCACCAGTTGCTTTGTATGTCTTACTAAAAAGCATAAAAGAGAGAATTTATGATGCTTTGGACTCAAAAATCCCCATTCTTTTTTATTGCCATTCAGATTTTGGAAACTGTAACTGCTGTGGACATAGTTCTGGTGGTCTGTGTTACTGAACCTCCTGTCCACGCTACCGTCTCTCCCTTCCAGTGCACTTTCCATATTACCGTTGGTGATGTAGATCAAATTGTAAATCTGATCATGTCAGCCTCCTCTGTGTTCAAACTCTTGCTGGTTCCTAGTTTTCTATGGAATAAACCTCCTACTCTTTATCTTAGCATAAAAGGAAGACCTTTCAATATCTAAAGTGAAACTCTTTCCAGCCTTCAGCTCTGGAGCTCTTCTTTGTTGCCTCCTCCCTACTTCTTCCTCCTCCATTCCTCCCCAGGTACTCGTAATTCTAATTAAATGCTGTTTTTGGAACATATCAGGCACTTGCGTGCCTCTGAGAATTTCCTTGTGTTATTTGCATTGGATATTACCTGTAGATTCCTTTCTCTCCCTTGTCTGCTTGGAGAATTCATACCCATCCTTCAGGACCCAACGCAAATCTCATTATGAAGTCCTGAAGTTAATTGTGCAATATTTCTTTGCACGTTTGTCATACCAACTAGTTGTGAGCTCTTCAAGGGTGGAGATAATACTTTATTCCTCAAGTTCCTTTCCGGTATTTATGCCTTTTGTATTGGAGTGGGAGGAGGGAGAGGAAAACAGATGTCTATCTTCTTTGTGGCTGCCTGCAAAGATTGCTTTCTCTTTATTTATCATCACAACAGGTCCAAATTATTGTCTAAGGCCCCAGCATGTATGTGTATGTGTGTGTGTGTGTGTGTGTGTGTGTGTGTGCGTGCTCGTGTGTGTGGTGATGGCCTCATCGAACCCCACTGCTGAGGCATCAGACCTCAGCAACTCTCTCAGGGATTGTAGCTCTTGAGAGATTCTGCCTCATCTTCTGCCTGACTCCTACTGGTGGTCACATACTCCTGCTCTTTCCCTCTGGGGCTGAGCTCTGCCCTCCATTAGTTGGTTCATGACTATCCTGGAAACTCCCATCTCATCTCCCCTCTATGGCTCAGTGGCATGGACTGAAGGCTGGGTCCGCTTTACTCTGAAAAGCTGGTACTCCACGCGGCTTCCGGGCCTCCTTTTCCCTTGGCTGATCTCCCAGGCTCTTTCTTCCCAGTATAAATAAATAAATTCAGTTACCCTCATACCAACTCTATGCAGTATATACTATTATTACCCCAATTTAGAGATGAGGACACTGTAAAAGAGCCAGGATTGAAACGCAGGCAGTCTGGCACCAGAGCTCATGCTCTTAACCAGTGTACTGCAGAGTCTTAAACCTCATGCTTAAACTGGGAGATAAATTAACATTTGTTTATTGCCTACAACATGACTATTAACTTATACGTGATATTCATTGACCCATTGAGTCCTCCCACCAAAAGTGAGAAAATGGTGGAACCATGATTCAAATCCTGGTTTTATCACTCTAAAGTAAATGATCTTTTCACTTAATACAACTGTTTTTGTAGTTTGGATGCCAAAAGTGGTTTTTGAAGGTGTATTTTTAAAGGAGGGGTCACTATTCCCCACTGTACAAAAGTACCCATAACAAAGGTGACTATAGTAAGGACGAAAAATTTGAGGCCCTGAAAGGTTTTCCTGTGCACTATTTTGTCTTTTGTTCAGCCCATAGTACCAAACGGTCTGACTTAAAAAAAATAGATAGACTGAGTGAAAACATTAGAATTTTTATGCCAGTGACTCAATCCCCATTGTGTGAAGTAGACCAGAATGGATAAGCTGAACTTTGTATATTCAGCACCTCAATTATTAAACGTATCAGCAGAAACCAGCTCTGTCAAATTTACTGTGAGATTGTTGTTGGTATTGCAGGTATGAACATTTATCTGTTTGTGCTCTGTCATCATAACTGGTGTTTGACTTTTAAACAGACTATCAAATTAACACATTAAAGTGACATCCCTGATTTTCATAGAACATTTGAATTATGTACAGCAATGAGTGTTGAGTGTTTTCATAATTTATTTTCATCATCTTTCTCACCCAGCAGGTTAAGATGAAAGTTATTGAAATCAAAAAGCATAGCATCAAACCACTAAATTGTCTCAGATAGATTACAGTTATTAGTACCTAAATGGAAAGAAGTTTTTGTGTGTGTTTTTCTATTTGTTTGTGAGGTCTCTCCTTTAAAAATTTTTTCTTTTAAAAATTTGTTAGGTTACAACATTAGTCAACACTAGAATACTTTTTTTTTGTTGTTTTCTGTCTGGATACTGTTTTTCCAGACCAACTGGCTTCCCTGGGAATTATTTGAAAATGCTTAAACCAGAGAAAAATAATTGTGCTCTGTTTCCGTTATCTTCTTCTTATCTAATGATAAAGCTCCTAATTTTAACATGGCACATGGCCACCCAGAATAAAGACTTCTTGTCCCAGGCTTGCTTTCAGTTATAGGTATTTCTGTGACTGAATAATCTCCGGTGGGGATCCGGGAAGAAGTGATGTGTACAACTGCCTGGTCATGCCCTTATGGGAAAGACACAACTTTACCCGTTTCCCTTTCCCCTTTCCCACTCACGAGAGTAGTGATGTGGTCATGATCCATTTTGGACTATATTGACAAGGGCAAAATCCTAAAGCTAGAGAAGACGTTAGAAGGCATTTGGGCCCCTGATGCTGTGGAATGGCCTTGCCAGCCGTCATCTGCTTATGCCTAGACTTTTATGCAAGAGATAGAGAAACATCTACCTTGTTTCAGTCACCAATATTTAGATCTCAGTTACAGCAACTGAACATATAGTACAATTTAATAATTTGCAAATTTAATACAGTAAGTCAATATTTTATAACCATCAAATTTAAATGCAATATATGGACATTATGCTTAAGTAAATGTTTAACAGTCTTAGAATTAAACCGCCACCATCACACGTTACACGAGATGGCTTCCATTACATTCAGAGTCCTTACAAAAACTTACACAGTGTGACCCCTGATGTCGCCTCTTTAACCTCCTCCCCTACTGCTCACTCCTCTCTGTGGGCTCCAGCCATAGTTGCCTCTCTGCTCTACTTGAACATTCTAGACATGCACCATGCTCCTTCCTCAGGGTGTATGTTGTTTTGTTGTTCCTGTTAGTTTTTGGTTTTTATCCCTCTTCTGCAAATGTCTTCACTTAGCAATCTGCATAGGATATCTCTGCTTCCACAGTTTTAGAACTTTGCTCATTGTTACATTTTCATTAAGTCCTTCCCTGACTGCTTCAACACATTTCATTCTCCACGGTCTGGCACTTGTGCCCCCTTTGCATGCTTAATTTTTCTCCATATCATTTATTTCCACATTTTTCTCCTCACTGAAACACTAGTTCTATGACACCAGGGACTTTGCCTGTTTAATCCTTTGCTGTGTTCCCAGCCCACCGTCTGCCGCCTAGAAATCACTGGATAAATGCCTATTGAATGGGTGTATGAATGAATCATAAGCGTTTGGATAGATATAAATGCTGTTATGATCTATTTAAGAGTGATAATATTATTCTGCTAAATCATGTTATTTCCTGAAATATTTCTAAAACGAACATGTTGGCTCTTCTAGAGGTAGCATCTTTTTTCAGTGAAGCTATGACTGAGGAAAATTTCTTAGACTGATGGGAAAAGCTCATTCATTCACACACATTATTGACTATCCTAAGCAGATTACTCATCTCTGACCTTGAAGTAATTAGAAAAAAATTCTAACATTGCAAAGTTTTTAGGGAACAATTTATCACATGTACTCTGCAAAATAATTATATGTTTTAATGTTATATTTGCTATCTTTATTTTTCCAAAGTAATAAATCTGTGCTAAATCTGCCTTGAAAATAAAAGTAAATACAGAACAAATAATCCCTTCTTATAATGCCAGTAACCAAAGGCTTAACACTATAGTGGGAATGGATTTATTATACTATATTTGATTTCCAGAAATATCACATTACTATACTTTTACAAGTCAAATTAAATCCAGCTCTGAGTCCTGAGTCCTGAGGTTACACTGGAAATCCAGTATCAGGCATTTTTAAGATCCTTCCCTCCATTCAAGAACTCTGGGCATGTGCAGAGTAACTAGAAGTAGGCTCATTCCTAGCCCGTGGGAGTTTCAATCCATACTGCCATATGGTTGGATACAATGCAGCTCCATCGCTGGTTTTCTACTCCATGTTGGGCTCTGCTGTTCTGCATGAATTATTGCTGCCCCTCACAGCCGTGCTCTCTGCTGACAGAGACCCAACGATAGATATTTGATCTCTGCTCTCCAATCATGTTGTTAAATTTCCTACTCTATCAGCACCAAGTAACTTTTCCCCTAAAAACCCTTGTTTCTACCCTTAATGGAAACTCCCAAAATCTTGACCTCTTTCTTACATATAGGAAGCTACTTTTTTTTCCCCAATAGAGTACTCTATAAACTCTGTGTGGGCCATAATGTTCCATCCTATCACCACCTATATTCTTGAAAACTAAAGCTATTTATTTCAGCTCTAATTAGGACATAAGTTTAAGGAGTTTAAGAAGACTTTTTTTTTTTTTTTTTTTTGCTGAGGAAGATTCCTGAGCTAACATCTGTGCCCATCTTCCTCTATTTTGCATGTCAGTGGCCACCACAGCATGGCCACTGACAAGTGGTGTAGGTCCACACCTGGGGAACTGAACCCAGGCCACTGAAGCAGAGCATGCCGAACTTTACCACTAGTCCATGGGGCTGGCTCCAAGAAGACCCTTAAGGAGACATTTGAGTGTCAGAAAAAGTTGTGGAAGACTTTGAAATGGGCAAGCAAGAATACTAATTTTTCTATCTAGTGCACCCTTCCCAGCTATCTATACCTTTTGTTTTCTTTGAGCTATTTTACAGAGCTATTTGCGGAAAAATGATAATAATGTATGTAATTTTTGTCCACAGAAATGCAAATGAAATGCGTCTGGTTGAGTGTAATTGATTATTACCTTGTAGATATTGACCAGTTTTGCATCTATTTGTAAATTCATTTCAGAATTCCTGATTGCCTATATATGGGAGTACTTTAAATTCTTTTTTGAGGGAGTTGTAACATTTTACTGGTTCCCTCATTTACTAATGAGTTAAAGATAGCATTTGACAGGCATTAATTTTGTATTTGTATGTGAGCCGTGATTTCATCTTTTAAAAAAATTATCTTTTTACATTAAAGGCAAAATGGTGACCTCTCCTTCTTATGAAGGGGCCATGGAAAGGAAATGCATGTATATTATTTTTTCCTTAGTGTGTCTAAAGTAGCCTAAAACAAAACAGAACAAAATAAACATTGACAACAAAGAAGGACATCAGTTAACCAGAATTTTCCTTTTAACTCACCATTATCCAGTCTTTTCATGTCAGAATTCTGAGCTTTAATAATACTCATAACAACAGTTGAATTAAAGTGTGCTATAAATATATGATACTATAAGAAAAGAACACCCTTGTCTCGCTGATCCTTTTCCACGTGCTAAGAAAAGTTTAGAATTGATCAGTATATATCTATGGAAGAAAAGGACTAGCAAGGTTCAATGAACCCTCAAAAAATCTACAGTTAATCTGAATTATATTAAGATGGAATGTGTGGAATTTCATTCCAGATCTGGGCTAAATTTTACTTTTGCATATAAAAGTTAACATTTAAAACATTGGGTTATTTAGAGAAAATTCTTAAGTATATTAACTTAAAAATGATTTCAGGGATATAATCATGCTATTAGGGATAGAATGCTGATTGGTCTCCTAAGAAATCTCTGTTTATTAATATGTTTGTGTGTAAAAATCCTGTTAATTATATCATACATCATCCTTATCTGTTCATGAAATGTATTTCCAAAGGCAAGACAGTTGGTTTAATTTTAATGGAAATTAGTATTGAGAAATTATGTGTAGTTTTTGACAAATATATCCAAAATTTCTTTATCTCCCACTTGCCTTCTTCAAATTATTCTATGATAGAAAAGGTTTAAGATAGTTTTAATTTTTTCCATTATTGTTATTTAAGAGGTCTGTGGATGAGCAGTAAAAGTGATAACTGATTTTTTTTTTTTTTGGTGAAAAAGGTTCATTCTGAGCTAACATCTGTTGACAGTCTTCCTCTTTTATTGCTTGAGGAAGAGTCACTCTGAGCTAACATCCGTGTGGATCTTCTTCTATTTTTTGTATGTGGGTCGCTGCCACAGCATGGTTGATGAGTGGTGTAGGTCCACGCCTGGGATCCAAACCCGCAGACCAGGGCCAGTGAAGAAGAGAATGCCAGACTTAACCAGTACACCACCAGGCCAGCTCCAATAACTGATTTTTAATATTTCATCTCCTCTTGATTCTTCCCTGACCCTCGGTTTGGAAAGGCTCTGTTGATTATTAAAATAGATCAATATTGAAGAGGTTTCCAAAAAAAAACCCCAAAATACTGAAAAATGAAAATACTATTAATCAGAGCCTACAAAGTTATTTTATAAATGATCAAAAGATGGGCTAGAAAACTATGTTTAATCATTTTGTTGAGGGGGAAATAAAAGGAGTTATATTGAAATCACACACTCAAAATAACTCTTAGGATAAGCAACATGATTAAGAGGAACATTTCTGAATAGACAGAATCACAATTGTATTAAGACCTTCAGTATCTATTCAGTACAACTATTTGACAAAGTTTTTGGTGGTTTAAAAATTCACAAGCTGGTTAAAACTGGCTGAGATCTGAACATTGTCACATACATTTAGAACTAGATAAACAAAGGGTAATAAATTTCAAGATCAATAGGGCTGATTAAAATGCTTTGATTTAGGGGAAAATTATAATGGAATAACTATAACTTAGTAACTATTAAAGAAAAAAATCTTTCAATCAGGTATATGGATTTATATGATGGGGTAAAGTTTTAAAGGCCACCACATAAATAAGATTTATTAATGTGCTCCGAATACATCCTATGAAAACATGACTAACAACTAATTGGAATGAACTATTAGGGGATGGTTTGTACGGTGTATTTTCTGAATAAAATAAGGTTTTTAAAAAAGCTTTTTTATTTTTATTAGTATGTATGTTATGGGAAGTTGGGTCTGAATATGAATAAATTAATTTTGAACACTTATTGAGGGTTTACTCAATACTAGACATCAGCCAAGTAATTTTTCCTGTTGCACCTCATTTAATCCTCACAACATCCCTGTGAACTGGCACTGAATTCCTCTATCTCCGGCAATTATGCTAAGATTAGCATTCTGCCTTAACTGTAGCAGCTTCTCCACTCTGTTATTCTTTTATCTTCCATCCCTCTCTCTCTCTGCGTGAGGATATCATGCATTGTATTACACTGGAGAGTAGAAGACTATGCAGTCTAAGCATGAAACCACTAATCTGTTGCACCTTAATCATAACAATTTGTACTCCTTTTCAGCCTATCCTATATGCTAGTCACTGTTCTAAACCTCTTGAATACATTATATTTGAGCTCCATGATAGCTCTATGTGGTAGGCATTATGATCACCCTCGGTTTTCTGACTGGAGAGCATAGATTCAGACAAGCTATGTAAATCATCCAACGGTGCAAAACAGTAAGTGGCAGATCTGGGATTACAATTCTTTATCTGACTTCAGAGCGTGTTCTCTTAATTTTTATAGTATACCACCTCCCTGGAAATTTGTATTATATGTTACTCCAATTTTACACATATACACACACACAAACATTTGAAGTAAAATTTACATATAGTGAATGCACAAATCTTAAGTGTAGAATTCAATAAGTTTGATAAATGTATGTATCCGTGGAATCACCCCACAGTCAAGATATAGAACATATAAATCACTTCCGAAAACTCCCTCATCCTCCTTCAAGGCAATCTGCAACCAAATAGGTAAGCATTGCTCTGATTTTTATGACCACGGAACAATTTTTCCTCCTCTTGAACTTCATATAAATAGAACAACACAGTATATCCTCTTCTATGCCTGGCTTCGTTCACTCACCATAATGTTTTTGAGATTCAGCCATGTTGTGTGTCTCAGTATCATATTGGATATGTTTTGTTATTTTTTATATAAGTATTTTCTGGTTTTAATGCTACTGTAAGTGAAATTTTTTAAATGTCTTTTTCTATTTATTTATTTATTTAATTGAAGTCATATTGGCTTATAACTGTGTAATTTCAGGTGTACATTATTATATATCAATTTCTGTATAGACTGCATTGTGCTCACCACCAGTAGTCTAGTTTTTATCTGTCACCATAGGTATGTGCCCCTTTATCACTTTTGCCCTCCCCCCTACTCTTTTCCCTTCTGGTAACCACTAATCTATTCTTCTTATCCATGTGTTTGTTTGTCTTCCACATATGAGTGAAATCATATGGTATTTGTGCTGCTCTGTCTGGCTTATTTTGCTTAGCATAATACACTCCAGGTCCATCCACGTTGTCACAAATGTCACAATTTTGTCTTTTTTATGGCTGAGTAGTATTCCATTGTATATATATACCCTATCTTCCTTATCCATTCATCAGTTGATGGGCACTTGTGTTGTTTCCACATCTTGGCTATTGTGAATAATGCTGCAATGAATATAGGGATCCACAAATCTCTTCAAATTGTTGATTTCATGGTCTTTGAATAAATATCCAGTAGTAGGATAGCTGGATCATATGGTAATTCTATTTTTAATTTTTTGAGAAATCTCCATACTGTTTTCCCTAGTGGCTGCACCAATTTCCATTCCCACCAGCAGTGTATGAGGGTTCCCTTTTCTCCACATCCTCTCCAACATTCATTATTTTTTTGTCTTAATAATTATAGCCGTTCTGATGGGTGTAAGGTGATATCTCATTGTAGTTTTGATTTGCATTTCCCTAAAAATTAGTGACGTTGAATGTCTTTTCATGTGCCTATTGGCCATCTCTATATCTGCTTTGGAAAAATGTCTGTTCATACCCTCTGCCCATTTTTTGATCGGGTTGTTTGCTTTTTTTGTTGTTGAGTTCTTCATATATTTTGGAAATTAACTCCTTGTCAAATACATGATTTACAAATATTTTCTCCCAATTGGTGGGTTGTCTTTTCATTTTGTTCATGGTTTCCTTTGCCTTGCAGAAGCTTTTTAGTCTGATGTAGTTTCATTTGTTTGTTTATTTTCTTTGTTTCCCCTGTCTGAGTAGACAGGCTATTTGAAAAGATACTGCTAAGACCGACGTCAAAGAGTGTACTGTCTATACTTTCTTCTAGGAGTTTTATGATTTCAGGTCTTACATTCAAATCTTTAATCCATTTTGAGGTAATTTTTGTGTATGGTGTAAGATAATGGTCTACTTTCATTTTTTGCACATGGCTGTCCAATTTTCCCAGCACCATTTATTGACGAGACTTTCCGTTCTCCATTGTTGTGTTCTTGGCTCCTTTGGTGAAGATTAGCTGTCCATGGATGTGTGGTTTTACTTCTGGGTTCTCAATTCACATTGATCTGTGTGTCTGTTTTTGTGCCAGTACCATGCTGTTTTGATTACTATAGCTTTGTAGTATATTTTGAATTCAGGGATTGTGATAGCTTCAGCTTTGTTCTTTTTTCTCAGGATTGCTTTGGCTATTTGGGGTCTTTTGTTGTTCTATACGAATTCTAGGATTCTTTGTTCTATTTTCATGAAGAATGTCATTGGGATTCTGATTGGGATTGCATTGAATCTGAAGATTACTTTAGGTAATATGAACATTTTAACTATGTTTATTCTTCCAATTCATGAACATAGAATATCTTTCCATTTCTTTATGTCTTCTTCAAATTCTTTCAATAATGTCTTAAGTTTTCAGTGTATTGGTCTTTTACCTCCTTGGTTAAATTTACTCCTAGATATTTTATTCCTTTTGTTGCACTTGTAAATGAGATTGTATTCTTGACTTCCCTTTCTGCTAGTTCATTATCAGTGTATAGAAATGCAAGTGATTTTTGTAGGTTGATTTGTACCCAGCAACTTTGTTGTAGTTGATTATTTCTAATAGTTTTCTGGTGGATTCTTTAGGGTTTTCTATATATATAGAACCATGTCGTCCACAAACAGTGAGTTTTACTACTTTTTTTCCAATTTGGATATGTTTTATTTCTTTTTCTTGTCTAATTGCTCTAGCCAAAACCTTCAGTACTATGTTCAATAGGAGTGGTGAGAGTGACACTCCTGTCTTGTTCCAGTTCTCAGAGGGATAGCTTTCAGTTTTTCACCATTAAGTATAATGTTGGCTGTGGGTTTGTCATATATGGCCTTTATTATCTTGAGGTACTATCCTTCTATACCAATTTTATTGAGTTTTTATCATAAATGGATGTTAGATCTTGTCAAATGTTTTGTCTGCATCTATTGAGATGATCATATGATTTTTTATTCCTCATTTTGTTAATGTGGTGTTAATGAGATTGATTTGTGGTGTTGAACCATCTATGCATTCCTGGATTAAATTCCACTTGATCATTGTGTATGATCCTTTTAATGTATTGTTGTATTCGATTTGCTAACATTTTTTTGAGGATTTTTGCATCTACATTCATCAGCCATCTTGGCCTATAATTTTCCTTCTTTGTGTTGTCCTTGTCTAGCTTTGCTATCAGGGTGATGTTGGCCTTTGTAGAATGAGTTAGGAAGTGTATTGTATTCTTTAATTGTCTGGATTAGTTTGAGATGGATAGGTATTAAATCTTCTTTGAGTGTTTGGTATAATTCTCCAGAGAAGCCATCTGGTCCTGGACTTTTGTTTTTTGGGAGATTTTTGTTTACTCTTTCAGTCTCTTTCCTTGTGAATCTCTACTCTCTATTTCTTCTTGATTCAGTTTTGAGAAGTTGTATGATTCTAAGATTTTATCCATTTCTTCTAGGTTATCCAATTTTTTGGCATATAGTTTTTCATAGTACTCTCTTATAATCCTTTGTATCTCTGTGATATCTGCTGTAATTTCCCTCTTTCACATTTAATTTTATTTATTTGAATCTTCTCTCTTTTTTTTTTCAGTGAGTTTGGCTAAGGGTCTGTAAATACCAGCTCTTAGTTTTATTGATTCTTTCTATTGTTTTTTAGTCTCTATTTCATTTATTTCAGCTCTAATTTTTATTATGTCCCTCCTTCTGCTGACTTTCGATTTTGTTTGTTCTTCTTTTTCTAGTTCTGTTATGTGTAGTTTCAGATTACTTATTTGAGATTTCCCTTCTTTGTTGAGGTAGGCCTGTATTACTATAAATTTCCATCTTAGTACCGCTTTTGCTGTAATCCATAAGACTTGGTGTGTTGTATTTTCATTTTCATTTGTCTCCAGTTAATTTTTGATTTGTCCTTTTATTTCTTCATTGATCCAATGGTTGTTCAGTAGCATGTTGTTTAGTCTCCACATATTTGTGACATTCTCATCTTTTTTCTTGTGGTTGATTTCTAGTTTCATAGCATTATGATCAGAAAAGATGCTGATATGATTTCAGTCTTCTTAAATTTGTTGAGGCTTGCCTTGTTTCCCAACATATGGTCTGTCTTTGAGAATGTTCCATATGCGCTTGAGAAGAATGTGTATTCTGCTGTTTTGGGATGGGATGGTCTATACATATCTATTAAGTCCATCTGGTGTATTGTTTCACTTAAGATCTCTGTTTCCTTGTTCGCTTTCTGTCTGGATGATCTATCCATTGATGTAAGGGGGTGTTGAGGTCCCCTCCTATTATTGTGTTGCCATCAATTTCTCTGTTTATGTGTGTTAATTGTTGCTTTATATACTTTGGTGCTCTTGTGTTAGGTGCATATATATTAATAAGTGTTATGTCCTTTTGGTAGAATGTTCCTTTTATCATTATATACTGCCTTTCTTTGTCTCTCTCTATCTTTTTTATCTTGAAGTCTGCTTTGTCTGACATAGCTACACTTGTTTTCTTTTGTTTGCCATTTGTTTACAGTATCATATCATCTTCCAACCCTTCACTCTTTGCCTACGTTTGTCTTTAGAGCTGAGAAATGTTTCCTGAAGTCAGCATATTGTTGGGTCTTGTTTTTTAATCCACCCAGACACTCTGTCTCTTTTGTTTGGTGAATTCAGTGCATTTACACTTAGAATTATTTTGTTATATATGGGCTTAATAATGCCATTTTATCCCTTGTTTTCCAATTGTTCTATGTTTCCATTGTTTCTCTTCCTTTGTATTTCTGACTGCCATTTCAGTTTGGTGGTTTTCTGTGATGGTTTTCTCTTTGGTTATGATTTGTGACTCTGCTTTGATTTTTTTGTTTAGTGGTTGCCATGAGGTTTGTATAAGATCTCATAGATGAGATATTCCATTTTCTGATAGCCTCTTCTCTCCATTACCCTAAGAAAGTTCCATTCATTCCCTCTTCTCCTTCTGTGTTATTGTTGTCACAAATAATTCTTTTTTGTGTTGTGAGTTTGTGACTAAATTGAAGTGTTTATAGTTATTTTTGATGCTTTCTTTTCCTTTATCTTTTGTGGTATAATTTTTGGTAACCTGTTCTGATAAAGAGCTGCAATTTTCTAATTTTTCCTGTCTATCTATCTCCTTGCTCAAAGCTTTGTAAATCTTTGCCTTTTTGTTTCAGGTAGAAGGGCCCCCTTTGTCATTTCTTGTAAGGCAGGTCTAGTGGTAATGTACTTCCTCAGCTTTTGTTCATCTGGGAAAGCTCTTATTCCTCTGTAATATCTGAAGGATAAATTCACCAGATAGAGTGTTCTTGGCTGATAGTTTTTCTTTCAATATTTTGAATACATCATTCCATTCTCTCCAAGCCTGTAAGGTTTCTACTGAGAAATCTGCTGAAAGCCTGATAGGGGTTCCTTTGTAGGTTATTTTCTTCCTCCTTGCCGCCATTAATATTTTTTCTTTGCCATTGACTTTTGACAGTTTTAATATTATATGCCCTGGAGAAGATCTTTTTGCATTGATGTAATTAGGACTTCTATTGGCTTCATGTACTTGTATGTCCAGTTACCTCCCTGGTTTGGGAAGTTCTCAGCTATTATTTCTTTGAACAAGCTCTCTGCTCCTTTCTCCCTTTCTTCTCCCTCTGGAATGCCTATAATCCTTATGTTGCATTCCCTAATTTAGTCAGATATTTCTCAAAGAATTTCTTTGTTTTTTTAAGATCTTAGTTCTCTCTCCTCCTCCACCTGAAACATTTCTAGATTTCTATCTTCCAGGTCACTAATTCTCTCCTCCATAAGGTCTGCTCTATTTTTTATGCTTTCTACATTATTTTTACCTCATTAATTGTGTTCTTTGTATCCAGAATTTCTGTATTTTTTTAAGCGCTTCAGTCTTTTTGGTGAAGTATTCCTTCTGTGCAATAATTTTCTTCCTGAACTCATTGAACTGTCTTTATGTATTTTCTTGTAACTCATTGAATTTTTTTATGACAGCTACTTTGAATACTCTGTCATTTAGATTGTGGTCTTCTGTGACTTCAGGTTTGGTTTCTGGAGAGTTGTCATTTTCCTTCTGCTCTGCAGTGTTACTGTAGTTTTTCAGTGTTTAACGAATTGATCCTCTGCTGGCACATTTGTGGCAGTTTCTGGTTGCAGATTCCACCTGCTGCCACTGGGGTGGGGCAGGGGCTGTGTTTTCTGTTCCCACCCATCTGCTCGTAGTTGTGTCAGTTGGGCCACTCTGCATTTGTGCAGGCTGGCTGCAGCCGCTCCATGGTTCGTGCTCACATGGGTGGGGCTGCTGTGCTCAGTGGGTGGATGGTGGCCAGGCCACTGTGCTGGCAGGCAGGTTCCACCCACGGTTGGGGCTGCTGTGTTTGGAAGGCAGGTTGCGGCTGGCTGCTGCAGCCAGTGGGTGGGTCGTGCTCACGCAGTCGGGGTGCCTTTGAGTGGGCCGAGTTTCTCTGTTTGGTGAGCGGGTTTGGCCAGGCCACTGCACTTGGTGGGTGGGGTGTCTTCATGCAGATTGAGTTGCCACCACTTGGTAGGGAGCTTTCACACAGTTGGGGCCACCATGATAGGTGTCTGTGGGCCAGGCTACCACTCAGAAAGCATTCCTGTGTGGGCGGGCTGCCCCATCCTCTACTCACAATCTATCCAATTGTTGTGCGAGGATCCATGACCTGGATCCCTGCTGCCAGGGAGGGGGAGGAGTCCACTCCCTTAGTTCCACTGCTTCCCAGGGGTCCAGTCCACTCACCTTCAGATGTATAGCTGCGTGGATTGCTCAGGCGTCCTGTTGTGTTGAGTAGGGAATCCTCTGCTGGTTAATGAGTGTCTGTTTAGTTGTAACTTAGAGGAGAGAGACAAAGGGAACAACTCACTTCACCATGATGCCAATGTCAGTCCATTTTTTTTTTTCTTTTGCTGCTAGTATATTGAAATACCATTAAATTTTTTATATTGATCATGTAGCCTTCAAAATTGTTAAGTTTGCTTATTGGTTCTTGTTATGAGCTGAATTGTGCTCTCTCAAAATTTGTATGTTGAAGCATAACTCCCAGTACTTCAGAATGTAACTATATTTGGAGAAAGGTCCTTGAAAAGTATGATTAAATTAAAATGATGTGATTAGAGTAGGCCCTAATCTAATCTGACTAGTGTCCTTCTAAGAAGAAGAAATTTGGACACACAAAGAGACCCTAAGGTTACACACACAGAGAAAGGACTCTGTGAGGACACAGCAACAAGGCAGCCATCTGGAAGTCAAGGAGATAGACCTCAGGAGAAACCAAACATGCCCGCACCTTGGTTTTGGACTTCTAGGCTCCAGAACTGTGAGAAAATAAATTTCTGTTGTGTAAACTACTCAGTTTGTGATATTTTGTTGAAACAGCTCTAGAAATCTAATGGAGTTCTTGTATTTTTTTTGTTAGATTTCTTAGGACTTTGTACATAAACACTTATGCCCTCAGCAAATATAGAAACTTCTATTTCTTCATTTACATTCTTTGTGTCTTCTTTTTGTTGCATTTGTATTGGCTAGTTGTATCATAATAATGATGAAAAAAATAAGAAAAGAACTATATGTTCCTTGTTCCCAATCTTGGGGGGAGGTGTTCACTATTTCATATTAAAATTATATATGATGCTAGCTGTAGGTTTTTCATGGATATCATTTATCAATAATGGATGCTCCCTCCTATTAGATTTCTGAGTTTGTTTTTAAATCAAAAATGAGTGTTGAATTTTGTTAAGTACTTTATTAAAAATTGGAATGATTATGTGATTTTCTTCTCTATATTTTGTTAATATGGTGAATTACATTAATTTTCAAATATTTAACAAATTTTGTATTCCTAGGATAAACCTTAATGTATTATTTTTTATGTATTGCTAAATTCTGTTTGTTAATATTTTGTTAAGGATTTTTGTTTCCATATTCATGAAGGATTTCATCTGTGATTTTCTTTTGTGGCAATATTTTTGACAGGTTTTGGCATCAGACTTATACTGGTCTCAGAAAATAAGTTGGGGTGTGTTCTTTCTTTTTCTGAAGGATTTTCTAGAAGATTGACATAATTTCCTCTTGAAATATTTGATAGAATTTGTCATTGAAATCATCTGTATTGAGGCTTTAGATAAAAAACCCATTTTCTTTAATAAATACAAGACTATTCACATTTTTAATTTCCATATGTCACTTGTAGTGAGTTGTGCTTTTCTTCCATTTTTTCCATTTAATCCATGACATTGAATTTATTGTTATACAGTTGTTCACTTTATTTCTTTGTTATCTTTTTTAATGTCTTTACTATCTATAGTGGCATTCTCTTTTAATTCCTTACCTGTTAATTTGTGTTTTCTCTCTTAATTTCTGGACCAGTATAGCTATTTTGTTTTCTATTTCTTTAATTTCTGTCCTTATTTTATTATTTCCTTTTGCCAATTTACTTTATGTATAATTTGCTCTTTTTCTAATTTCCTAAAGTGATAATTTAAGTCATTGATTTAGATCTTCCTTCCTTTCTAGTAAAAGTTTTTAAAGCTATGAATTTCCTTCTAGGCACTTCCTTTTACAAATTTTTATATACTATATTTTTATTACTAATTATCATTAAATCAGAAATATGTCCCAATGCCCTTGTGTTTTCCTCTTAGATCCATGTAATTTAGAATGCAGAGTAGATTGTGTAATTTCCTTATATTTGGAGATTTTCATATATGTTATTATTTTTAAACTTAATTCTGTTATTGATTTCTAACTGAATTTTGATGTGAATTAATTTTGAAAATTTTGCAATTTATTTTACTGCATAGATATGGCCTAACATGCTGAACATCTCATGTGCATTTTTAAAGATGATTTTTCTGCCTTTGTTGGGTGAAGTGTTCTGTGAATGTCAATTAGGACAAGTGGTTTGATATTGTTGTGGAAATCTATAGATTTTCTAGTTATTTGTCTAGCTTTTCTGTCAATTACTGAGAGAAGTGTTAAAACTTCCAGCTATGATTGTGGATTTATCTGTCTCTTTATTTCTGTTATTTTTTGCTTCTTGTAGTTTGAAGCTTTGTTATTATGTGTATACACATTAGGATTGTTATGTCTTCCTGATGAACTTACTCTTTTATCATTATAAAATGTTCCTCTTAATTTCTTTCAATATTCTTTATCTAGAATTCACAGTTTGTCTTATATTACTATAGCCAGTTCAGTTTTCTTATGATTAGTATTTAAGCGGCATATGTTTTTCTTTTAACCTATTTCTTCATATTTAAAATGGCTTTCCTATGAACAGCATGTAGTTGTGTGTTACTTTGTCTTTTAAATCTCAACAACCTCTTCCTTTTAATTGGAGTGTTTTGTAATTTACGTTTAGTCTAATTATTGATTCAGTTTGAATTAAGCCTATCATAATAGTCATTATTCCATTCATTTTCTGTTTGTCCTATCTCTTGTCTTTGTTTCTCTGTTCCTTCTTTCCTGCCCTTTTAAAAAATGAGTTTAATATTCCATTTTAATATTCTAGTTTGATTCTTCCATTGACTTTTTAATTATATACCTTTGTATTATTTTTACTGGTTGTTCTAGGGATTATACGTGTATCTTTAATTTATCGCAGTCTAATTCAGGTTAATATCATGTCTCTTTACCCTTCTGTCCTTTGTGTTATTTCTTCAATACATTTTATATTTATATACGTCATAAATCCAACAATATAATGCTACACGTTTTTTTCTTTAAACAGGAATAGGTCTTTTAAAGAAATTAAGAGAATTTTAGTTTTATGTTTTCTCATATACATACCACACATGTAGTTTTATATTTCATCTTATATATTTACCTTTAGCCGTTACACTCCCTTTCCCCTGTCTTAACACAGATCTGCTGTCTGTTGGTGATGCATCCTCTCAAGTTTCACTCGTCTGAAAATAACTTTATTTCTCCTTAATTTTTGAAGAATATTTTTTATGAAACAGTTCTGAGTTGACTTATACTATACAGGACTTCAAAGATCTTGTCCCCTTGCCTTACGGCCGTCATTGTTTCTGTGTGAGAGCAGAATTTATGTTTATTCTTATATTCCCTCGTGTATGATTTGACTTCTTATATTTGGCTGCTTTCAAGATTTTGTCTTCATGTTTGGTCTTCAGCAGTGTGACAATAATATTCCTGCACATGGTTTTCTTTATATTGATTTAGTTTGGAGCTAACTTACGTTTATAAATTTACAAGTTAGTACTTTTACAAAACTTGGGAAATTTTTGGTCATTTCTTTGAACATATTTTTTTTATCCCCTTTTCTCCTTTCTTTCCTTTTAGGAATCTACTTCATATATGTTAGACTGCGGCACATTGCCCTGCAGGTCACCGAGAACCTGATTTTTATTATTTCTTATTTCTTAGCTGTTCAGAGTAAGGCATTTTTATTACTCTCTCATTAATTTTACTGATCCGTTCTCTTTGCTCTCCAATCTGCTTTTATGCCCATCAAGGATAATTTTTTTTTATCATATATTGTAATTTTCCATGCTAGAATTTCCATTTGTTTTTTTTAATAGTTTCCATTTTTATGCTAAGATTTCCTATTTTTTATTCATTATAAACATAATTTTTCTTTACTACTTTAAACCTATTTGTATAGCTACTTTAAATTCCTTGTCTGCTAATTCTGAGATCTTAGTCAAAACTGTTTCTATTGGCTGCGTGTGTGTGTGTGTGTGTGTGAAATAATTGGTCACCTTTTCCTGCTTATTTAATTATCTGCTAATTTTCTTTTCTGGAAATTTTGACTTATTGTGGAGACTATTGATTCTGTTATGTTCCTCTGAAGAGTGTTGCTTTTTGTTCTATCAGATAGCTGAATTATTTGCTGATCACTTTGAACTTGTGGAGGCTTATTTGGTTTTGTTAGGGAAGGTCTGTGACAAACCTGAGGTGTTTACCAAATCTCCCTAATGTGGAAGGATTCATACTCCTAACTCTTTTATTTATTTATTTATTTATTTTTCCCCCAAAGCCCCAGTAGATAGTTGTATGTCGTAGTTGCACATCCTTCTAGTTGCTGTATGTGGGACGCCGCCTCAGCATGGCTGGAGAAGCAGTGCGTCAGTGCACGCGCGGGATCCGCACCCAGGCTGCCAGCAGTGGAGTGCGCGCACTTAACCGCTAAGCCACGGGGCCGGCCCCATACTCCTAACTCTTATGCAGAGGGAAGTCCCTGCAGTCTCTGCTTAATTCTTTCAGCCTCCCAACTATTGTTTTCTCCTAGGGTTCTTCAAGTCTTCCCTATGTGTTTGCCACTCAAGGGTCAGTCATGAATGTAAGGGAAGATTATAGGAAAATTTTGGGTCTTCCTCCATGTGGATCCCTTGTTTACCTCCCTTGATTTTCACCTATTTTGATAGCCCCAGACTACTTGACTATTTGACACCTTAAGCAACAAAACAAACGAAATAAAGTAAAATAAGATAAAAACTGTAACTTTTTGCTTGAGTTCTCTTTGCCAGCCCTATACAGACTTGGGAATGTCCTCAAGGGAAAAGCAATACAAATGTGGGTTCTACCCCGTATTCTGTGTACTTTCTTTTCTTAAAAGATCAAATCCTTTCTAGTTTTTGCCTCTTTTGGTCACTCTCCAGTGTGTTAAATTTTTTTTTTTTATTTTGTTCAGATATAATTATTATCTGCAAAGGGTTACTCTGCTAAAAGGAAGTCACATTTAGCCATGTAGACTAAGTGCCTTAAGATTTGTAGTGTTCAATGGTCTATGCTAGTATGCCATCTCTTTGGGGTTTTGTTGTTGTTTGTTATGTTTTCAATCTCCCTGTTTGGTCACCTACCCTAAAGCTTAATCCTCGGGCCTACTGTTCTGCTAGGGAAGGATATCGTTAAATGCCTGACCATACGGTAAATGACTTCACCTCTCACATCACTGCTTTCCAGGTCTGGCTCATCACAGTGTACAAAGGACTGGAGGAAATCATGCTGGCCAATCATGCATGATTCTGGCTGTGAAATCTCTCTGAAGTTCTTCTTCCTTTTCTCTTTCTCAAACCCCTGAGATTACTGAACTATTTTTCTTACTACAGTGATTTTAAGCCCAAGTGCCACAAAGGAGACTCTCCATCTACGAACAAAAGTCACTTTCCTATTTATATCTTTAAACATTCTTCTTTTTTTCAATTAAAGGGAAATGGACAAAACAGTCATGCATGCTATGAAGAAATGATGGTTTTCAAACAAATTAGTTCTGTGCCGATAGAAAAAAAAGCAAGCAAGACAAAATTTTTCAATATTTCTATTTTTTATTCCCAGTCATTACAGAGAAAGCTGATTTTGGTTGAAAGTGTTTTTAAAACTGATTTAACATTCAGCTGCATGTAAAACCAAGGACAAGAGGAAGAGTAGCTCCTAAAATAGGACATTTTCACCCTTACCACAAAGAAAAGTGAGAGCTAATCTAAGTATCTAAAAAACTTTCGGATGGCAAGTTGGACCTTGGTTCTAGGGTAATATGTTACATATGAAAAATCATTCTATCTAACCTATTATGAAATATTGCCAGGAAAAAATTTAAACAAAGTGATAGATAGAATTTGAAATTATTTTAAATAAAATATTAATACAATATGGAAATTATTATTGTGAATAATTATGAAAGAAAAATGACATTAAATTTCAGAATTAAAAAATACCTAAAATCAATAAAATTTATTTTTAGATAGCTTTATCTTTAATATTACCTAAATTTTAGTGCATTTAGTTATTTATAGAACAGAATTTTTATCTGCATAAAAAGTGAAATATCTACATCACAAAAATCAATCAGAAACTATAAAAAGGAAATAAATGCCTTATTTGACCACCCTAATACATCTCCTGTTGGATTTACTTGTATAATTTTATTGAATTATTTATTTTGTTTTCATTGAATTCCTTTTCTTTTTTTCTATGCACACTTCTAAAGATTTAAAATGTTTGCCTACGCTTTCATGTATTCTTTTTATATAAATGTCCAAACATTTTTTCTCGTTGCTTCACCTTTTTTCATAGTCACACACTTTAATGGCTTCATTATAGGTGAGCTTACTACAGTTGACTAGTTTTATTAAATATAAAAACATTTTCTAAATTTTTACTCTTGTATATTATATATATTAATATTACATATATATATGTGAACTTAAGGTTCATTTTTCTTATCTTTGAAAGGGAATGATACTTATCTCATAGATTGTAGTAAGGAGTGAATGAAATGTTCCTTATTAAATGTTTAACATACTACCTGAAGCACCTTTGACAAAAAGAAATTGTTAGTTCATCTCATCTTTTGAGAGAAATCTTTAGGTCACAGATGCCATGACACAGATGAGTAGATGCATATGGTAGAGAAAATGAGAAAGCAGCTAATGATGGATATTTATAGCATGTGAAGCAAGTCATGAAGTAGGAAGAACTTGGGACAGATATGTTGTGAATATTAAGTTGTAATGGACATAAGAAGCATATATTTTTGGCATCAGATATTTGCTAATATATGGGTTGGGGAAGATAGGTTATTTTCTTTACATCTTATCTTCCCATCTCTACAAACAGCATTTTTTCTGTTATAATCCCATGACAGAAGTTTGAACTTGAAGGTTGAGTGAGACTCTGCTCCCAGATGAAATGTTCATATATTAAAAACTCAAATTGTCATTCAAAGTAAATATCTAAATTGACAAGCATCTACTCCATAGGAGATTTCAGAAGCAAAGTGACGTATTAAAGAACCCTGGATCAGGAATCAGGAGTCCAGTATCTAGGTCTAGTGCTGTCACTAACATGCTCAGAGATTAAGGCTAGTAACTTGGGCTCAGTTTCCTCATTTATAACATAAGATGTGTGATGATTAATTTTATGTGTCAACTTGACTGGCCACAGGGTGCTCGGATTAAACATTATTTCTGAGTGTGTCTGTGAGGTGTTTGCAACTGAGATTAGCTTTTGAACGGTGGACTCAGTAGAGTGGATGGCCTTCTCGGCCTTCTCCAATGTGGGCGGGCATTGTCCAATCCATCGAGGGCCTGAATAGAACAAAAAGCAGAGGAAGGAGGAATTCCCTCCTTTTTCTCCTGCCTCTGTTGATCTGGGACATCTCATTTTATCTTCTCCTGCCCTCACTAGGACTGAGTTACGCCACCAGCTTTCCAGGGTCTCCAGCTTGCAAATGGCAGACTCTGAGACTACTCAGCCCTCATACTCGCATGAGCCAATTCTTCACAATAAATATCTTTTTTGAGACACTAGTTCTGTTTCTCTGGAGAAGTCTCACTAATACAAGATATACTTTATTATTTCATCTTTGAGATTCCATGACCAGAAGCATATACAGGAAACAAACATTTTAAACATTTCATTTTAATTTAAATATCAGGTAGCTGAGCAAATATGAACACTTTTAAAAATAAATAGTGTAAGGAATAACAAATGGCCACAACATCTTTAACACAGAAAGACTGATAAATTAAAATTTAAAAATTCAATTATATTTTCAAAATGAATGAAAGTGGAAAATGAAATAATTTTATTGTATCTCCTAGTGAGCTAGATCCATGTCTCCATTCTGTTGTAGCCCTAGAGCCTCCAAAGAACATACTTCTATTTTGGCATTTAAAAAAGAAAAGTTTTATTGAGTCTAGCTTCCATTTGAAACCTAAGAATCTTCACACATCAGTATCATCATTTAGAGTAACTTCAGTGGGAGTACTTTTAACCAAATTATCTAACAGGGCTAAAAATATCACAGGTTTTACCAGGTTAATTAGTAATATTATACATATTTCTTTTAAAGTTATATACTATTAAGTCAATGTAACAATAACGATATGAGTTTGAATCTAACTTTTCTGGGAAAATTTACAATGAAGTCCTGGAAACCCAGTTTTAAGGCTCTCAGCATCAAAGTGAGAAAAAGAGTGCCTCCATTATATGGAATACAAGTAAATTTCAGTGAAGCATCCTCTAACACTAATGGAAGAACTAAAAGCTGGGGAAGATCGAGCCAAATTCACTTAGCTGAGAAGGCCTCAGGAAATAGGTGCACTTTCTTCCTTCATAGCTGCATGAGTGGAAAACTAAATGTGCTATTCTACAGCAAATGTCTGTGCTCCATAAAAGGAAACCCATAGAAACTGAAAACCCAATTGCTGAAATCAGGAGATATAAGTAAAGATTGCGACGTCGGTTGTGTTAAAGTGTGTGGTGGGAAAGAACAAGCAAATAAGAATGTAAGAAATATTTTGCTATAGTGGACTGTTCTCTGAGAATTGTATAGGAAATGAAAGTTGACATAGTCCGTTACCTAGAAATAAAACACATTTTTAGATCAAACAGCCACTTTTCACAAGGTCACAAAAGCTCAGCCAGTAATAAAGTCAAATAGGAATGGAACAAACGGGCTTACTCAGATCATTTTAGGCTGATTAGTCATTCATATCATTTTCAGTTCATAGACTAGTTAGTGGGTAAAGACTAGACTAAATGAAGAAACCTTAATAACATGTATTTGGATCAGTGAGAGAAATGACGCACCAGAAAGAATGTAGGCACCAATTCCATTACCCTGTCCTACATTATAAGGTTAAAATGGAATGTGAACAGTGCTAGTCATGGTAGCTATTACTTGTTTAGGAAACTCTTATAGTGGCTTGGTAGCAAACACTTCTCCCTACAATGTTAAACATAGATGATGGCAATATTATGCAAGCGTCTATAAGCCTGAGATATGATTAAAATCATGTCTGGAATACTCCAAGTCAAAATTCAAAACCACCATAGTTTTTCATTTATTGTATGAGAATCTTTATTCTTGTTTTCATGTACACAATTGTTTTTCCATTAAGTGTAGTAAATAATCTGTACCACATTTCTGAGAAATAGGAGGAGATGTAGCAAGTAGAAATAAAAAACTCAAGAGAGTAAGAAAATGGTCCCAGCTATTAGTTGCCCTGGAAAAGGTTTGCCTTTGGGTCTGGCCCCGTGGCTTAGTGGTTAAGTGCGTGCGCTCTGCTACTGGAGGTCCTGGTTCAGATCCCAGGTGTACACCGACGCACCTCTTGTCCGGCCATGCTGAGGTGGCGTCCCACATAAAGCAACTTGAAGGATGTGTAGCTATGACATACAACTATCTGCTGGGGCTTTGGGAAAAAAAGGAGGAGGACTGGCAAAAGATGTTAGCTCAGAGCCGGTCTTCCTCAGCAAAAAAAAAGAGGAGAATTGGCATGGATGTTAGCTCAGGGCTGATCTTCCTCACAAAAAAGTAAAAAAAAAAGAAAAGGTTTGCCTTTCAAGAATTGTCAGGTGTATTGAAAGTAGTAGTAATGCATTATAGTTTTGTAATTATATTAGGGAGGGGGTTTCATCACCACCCTATTCCCCATGTAAGTATATTGTGACTTGAACAGTTCAAGTGGGATATCCCTCGGCTGAGAGATCCAAGGCCTTTGTAAGCAGCTGTGGACAAAAGGCCTTCACTCCACTTCTGTTGGATAGATGCCTTACAATGGGTGACACACAATTCTCACCTTGATGGTGTTACTGAACCAGGTTCATTTTGTCTGCCACACGTTTAAACCAATCACCATGAGGAGTTTGCAGCAGAGAAACAGTTTATTCACAAGGCAGCCAGTTGAGGAGACTGGAGGACAAATCTCAAATCTGTCTCCCCAAAAATGGAGATGGGGGATATCTATGGGATGAAGGGGCAGGGTGGTCTGAAGTGTGGGAATAGATGATTGGAGGAGAGGAGTAGTGAAGTAATTGCTGATCTGCACAAGTGTAGGCAAGCTTCACGGCTCTTCATAGGATGCATGTTCACAAAATGGTGGTGTTACCATGATCTGAGGGTGGAGTTTTAGGATCCTTGATGTCAAAGGGTCACCTACCAGTCATCTGCTCAGGCCCAGTTGATGAGTCAGTCCAACCTGAACTGGACAAGGAGTCAAACTCTCAGTTCCTGAAAAACTTAAGCACCTCACTCATTACCATGGCAACACGAGAATCAGAGATGTTATCTATAGGGTGGGTTTTAGTCATGCATCATCTAACTACTTTTGCTAACAGACAACTAACTGAGTGTAATTAAAGCACGTTGGCCCACAGTTTCAGTGGTGATCTGTGGTGTGCAGGCATTGGCTCAGCTTCCGTGGAGATCCATGCACGGGTGAGGAATCTACCCTGACTCTGCCTCTCTCTCTCTGTTCCCTCCAGGTGTCTCTAGCTGCTCTCTCTTCTAGAAGCTCACTCTTTTAGATTCTCCTCCCTGCTCCCAGCCCAAGTGATCTTCACTCATTCTCCGGCGATAACAAGAGCCCAGTGGGTGTTCCTGGAGAAGTCAGTCTCCCGTTATTCTTGTGAAGTGAAGGAGAGGCTCACCGCATAGGCTGAATTGTGCTAGGCCCACATTTTCCACACTTTTGTGGATAAAAAGTCTTCATTTTGAAGACAAAAGTAATTTCAAGAAACTGCAACATAAAAGTAGTCATACTGCTTGTATCCATTGGCTTCTAAGAATCAGTATCTACTTTTCTAGTATTTGTACTTTATTTAATCACAGCAATACCGTCATATGTTGGGAAGATACTAGTTACTAAGAAAGGCAGTCTACCATTAAGAATGCAAACTGTGGAACTGTTCTGCCTGGGTTTACACATGGATATGGTTCTGCCACTTATTACTTGTGTGACCTGGGGCAAGCTACTCAAGATTTTCATGCCTCAGTTTCTACAAAATAAACATAATAAAAGTACCTATCCTGTAAAGTTACTGTAAGCATTAAATGAATTAATACACGTAAAGTGCCTAGAACAGAGCAAGCACTCAGTGAATGTTAGATATTATCATTAGATGTGAGACATACTGTTTATCGAGCCTACAAGGCATGTTCATAGCACAGCTATTCTAAGCTGTTCAACTACAACAGTTTTTGAGATTCTGTTAAATAGCATAATTGGTTTAATAGTACATGGCTTCCATCTCTACTAAGACATGTTCGGTCTTGTAAACTTCAGGTGGGAGAATTAATAAATTGGTCCTTGTCAGTATCAAGAGACAATGTATTTTAAACCTACCTGATTAGGAGGCAAGATATAAGTTAGAAAATCTTGAAAGATGAAGGTTAACCTGTGGATCTGCATGTGGGAAATCCCCACTGCCTTTAGCCACGTTAATCAGTTAATCACGTCTCCTTGGGCTCCACTTCTAACCATTAGCAAATTACCTCATTGTCTCTTCCGGGGCTGACAGGCCATTTTAGTGATAAATAAAGTTGAAGACTTTCAAAGTAAAGTTTGAATTACTTTGCATATATTTGCACACATAAACAAAGCAACATTTGGCAATTTAGGATTTGTCAGGATAAAAGACATTTAATAAATTTATCACCGCCTAGTTGTTCCAGAGGCAAACACTAATTTTGGTGCAATTAATCTAAGCATTCAAAGAGTGAATTAATAAATATCTAAATAACTTACTGTGGCTTGCTGCTACCTTCGCAGGTCTCATATCCACTCACGTTGAAATCTCTTTCTCTCATTTAATTTCTTCCACCTCTCCTAATTTGGGGGACCCAAACAAATAAGCAAATAGTTAAAGACAGACGGAAAAAACAATTTCTCCCTCTTCTAAATGCTAGTATACATGGAAAAGAATAAAATGTTTTGACGGTGGCATATTTTTAATAATCTACCTGATGTTTAATTCATAATAATAAATCACTTTCATGAATCAGAGATTGAAAAAAAAAGTTGCCTCTACTTTATAGAGCACTATATACTTCAGAATATTCAATAGAAGGGATGGGTAAGAACATTCTGGGATCAGAGAGTTATAGGGAGGGGCTCTGTATAGCACAGCTTTCTTAACAGATTGAATTTGGCAATGTTCCTCTGTACAGTCTGCCAGCAAGTGAAGAAATGTTACCAGCTACACACAGAGAGAGTTGGAAAAGGCTAGGTTATCAAAACAGAGGACAGTTCATTCTGTTCTGGGAGACCAAGCATCAGATTGTCATTGAAGTTGTGATAACCTCAGGCAATTTCAGTTTATTTAGCCAGCAACTTACCTTGGGGCTCATCCTCTGTTGTTTGCAGTCCCTCAGTTGCTTTGAAAAATTCATGGTCCGACAGTAGGTCATTATTTCCTAATTACAGGAAGAAGAAACCTAGACCTGACTTGATTATCTCAGGGCTTTTGAGGATGCGCAAGGACAGTGTACCGAGAGCAGCGGTCTCTGCCTGCAGAGATGGTGTAGGAAGCCAGGACAAGCACCAAGCAGACAGACACCTCCCTTGCGGGGAAGGTGGGAATTTGCAGGCAGTTTGGAGGCTTTTCATTTCTAAAGCAGTTGTAGGGGAGGAAAAAGTATTTTCCCGCTACCTGCCTAGGTTCTCCAGGTGGGGCCCTGTAGATCGGACTGAAAAAGACAGGTGAATAAGAGAAAAACAAACCCAAGTTGTCAGCATACACATCGTGCTTACATATGGGAGTATCCAAGGTGAGTAACACAAAGGGGAGGCTAGAACTTGGGCTTATGCAGCATCTTAGAAAAGGAACAATACATTTTTAGAGAAGCGACAAGACAAAGGAAAAAGACTTTGAGTTTCCAGGGGGGACAAATTGTAGGAAAGCAAATATATGGGGAAACTAATAGAAGATAAGGGCTAATTAGCAAAGTTTATGTAGATTCCTCTGGTGCCAACAATAGTCTGATAAGGGTTGAAAGTTGTCTTTCAGGGATTAACTTTTGTCCTTCCTGGTAGAGGGGGGAGAGGGGACACCTTTGCAAATTTATATCGTGCTTTTAGATAAATAGAGTGAGGGCAGAGAGTTTTTCTTGTATCTGCTTCTTCTCAGTTCCCTCAGCTCAAAATAATCTTCATGCCAAAGTGGTATATTCGGGGGGGGACATATTCTGCTACCCTACACTGTTAAACTCTCACTCCTGTCTCTGAAACTGAAACACTCCTAGCTGCTTACAATAAATCTGAGCAGGCAGAGATAGCAAGCTGTCTCAAACCAAATGCCTGATAAAAAACTTGGAGAATATTAACTATTTTCCTGAGTCTAGAAAAGAAATGCTAGACAGTGATCAATAATATAATATTTTAATTTAGCCGGAGAAGGTTTCAAATTCATGCATATCTTGTCATATTTCTCTAACTCCTCCCTATTCACCTCTTAGTTTATATAAACCTTAGAATGGTGAAAAATTATTTTGATAATGAGTTTGAAATGTATAAATGAGAAAAAAATTGGAATTCCTTTTTTAAATTTTTTATTTTTTTGCTGAGGAAGATTAACCCTGAGCTAACATCTGTGCCAGTCTTCCTCTGTTTTGTAAGTGGGGCAGTGCCACAACATGGCTGACAAGTGAGGTATGTCCATGCCTGGGATCTGAACTCACAAAGCAGAGTGCGGTGAACTTAACCACTGTGCCACGGGGCCAGCTCCTGCAATTCCCTTCTTGTAGCCTTCCATGTCCAAGTGGAGATGACTTTTTTGCCTATATATCAATTAAAAGGCACTACTCTTCAACTAGCAGCAACTAACGGAGATTCATTCAAACTCTCCTTCTACTTGAGTGGCTTGCTACATCAACGTATCTGATAGCAGTGTTTTAATATTTTGTTTTAAAATTATGCCCCAAATCATGACACCACCACCACCACCACTATCATCATAATTATCAACAGATGTGTATTAAACATCTACTATTTACCAGATACTATACTACCATTTTATAAATTCTGTCTGCAACATGTGTGAGTATCTACTTTGATCCAGGAACTGCTCTAGGTGCAAGGAAAACAGCAGTGAACAAAAAAAGTCAAAATCTCTGCCCTAACAGAGCTTATATTTTAGGGGTGAAAAACCTGAGCTTAGACAGGTTACATAAATTTTTCAAGATCACAACAAACAATAACAGCCTGTGATTAAACTGGGATTCCAAGTCAAGTCTGTGTGATTGCATAGATGATCAAGTAGTCTATTCACATGGAAGAAGTAGTTTTTTTATGAATCCAAAATATTTTCTTCTAAAAATATTCCTACATATTATTTATTATAATACAATAGTTTGCTTGCTGTTTTCAGGCATTTGTCCGTAGAGCTGTTCTTATCCTAATGCAAGGACTTGCTATTCTAATTCTTGTCCAGATGTAAAGAAATTAAATCTTACTTTGGTTTTTGATCTATTTTCTACCCTACAATCCATCTATATTGACTAGAATTTTGCCCAAAACAAAAATTACTAAGTAAACAACTCATCTTTAAACTATATGAGTTTTTTCCTCAGAATGAGTCTTATTAAAACAGTAATACTTTACATTTGAGCAAAAAAATAACTCAAGTATCAACTCTGTTGAGTACCTTAACCTTTCTGAACATGATCTTACACAGTCCCCGTGGGGCCAGCATCCAGCCTCTGGAGTGGTCAAGAAAGGGAGAGGTGAGGCCAAAGCTTGCTTGTGAGGTGACGTAGAATCTATAAACCTTGACTCTTGAGATAAGTTTATTCTTATTAGCTGTTTTTTTATTGTTTTTTTATGTGGCATTGGGGAGGATGTTGGGAAAAAAGGGCTGACACTTAGAATGGCCCCTAGTCACTTACTTATTGTTCATTCCAACTGTGTTATAGAATTGCTTCTTTCTGCACTTTTGTCAATGTCCTTCAGCCAAGACCACCAGGAACACACCTGTAGTTGACAAAGTTGGGTTTCTTCACTTGTTGCAATAAGGGAGAACATGTACCATGGGGAACCATGGACTATCTCAGTAAGAGGGTTCTAGAGAGGACTCCCTGTAGAATTTTGGCTTCTGTTAGGTGTTTTTCGGAAGGATTCAAGGAAGCAGGGCTTTGCTGTGGATTGGATGCCATTAGAAAGCAGAGGTAACTCTATGTTCGTTTCTTAACAATTCTTATCTAGAAAACAAAAAGAATGAAGCAAGGATAAAATTGTGTTTGATAAAAAGAAGCAGCATTAACTCCTTAGCCAGGATAGGCAGATGTTTGGTCATTTTTATGATTGCAAATGTGTATGATACTCTCTGATCAGACACGATTTTCAGTGGTCTTGTTTTTTGCCTGGATTAATCACTGACACAGAGTGACCTTATCTCATGTGGGAGTTCTGTGGAATTGTTTATGCTCAACAAGAGAATAACATGATCTAGCCGCGAGTGCTAGTTCAACTCCTAGTAAAACCGAAGCCCAGCTGATAGTGCTGTGCCAAGACTTGGCTGTCAGGGGATGCCTTCTCTTTCTCACTGTTAAGAACATCCTTTAGGAAACATGGAAATTCCAAGATTAGTTGTTGTCATTAAAATATTTGTTGGTTTCATACTTGAGCTCAGGAGGTATTGGGAAATTAAGATTTCCTGACCTAGGATTGTGGAGGGACAACAGATCTCTCAGACACAATTTTCCATTTGCTAGGATAAGGAGCAGGGTGCACACATTTAAAAGGGTAAAACCTCTTGAGCAATCTTATGGGTATGTCTCTGTGGAGCTGTGTAGATCCGTATGTGTGTTAAGTGTTTAAAGCAAGCATTGATTACACTGCAGTAAGGTGGAAATAATCATAATTACACTGTACATTAGTATCATACCTCAGCATTTCATTCCCAATTGACACTGCAACACTCTTCAGTTTAAGATCTCTCCAAAAAGCCCTAGTTACTACATTATGGAGGGACCTCGATATAAGATAAGTTAGGATATAGAAAAAGAAACAGTGCATTAGAGTTCAAGAGATCTGGATTCTAGACTTTACTGTTAAAACACCATGTGACTATGGGCAAGTCACCTCACATCTTTCCCTCATATTCTTTTTTAAACAAAAAGGTTGACATATACAGCAGTGGTTTTCTTTTAGCCTTAGAATTCATTTGAAAAATTTTCCAAAGAGTCTCAGTGGACAAAATAAAAGAAACATAAGTGAAAATATGGTTGCAGTGGTTGAAGATGGAGAGGGTGAGGCTGGGGCATTAGGGATTTGAGTATCATTCACATGGCCTCCTTCTGGTCTTGTAGGCAGTTGTCAAACATCTTAGAGAACCTTTGAACTCAGACAGTTGATAACTTCTGAGTCAAATAATCTCTCTAAGGTTTCCCATATTTCAAACATTCTATGAATTCATGATTCTCTTCAGGAGTGACGTCATGGACTAGACCTTGAGAGCAATGGTCTGAGGAGGGTCGATTGTGCCTTGTGATTTATATCACTGCCCAATAATCTGATAATGCCAAGATTAAAACAATAGCAACAAATTACCACAGTTGGTTTCTCTGGTTGCTTTTAGGAATATAAAGCAGAAAATGGGTTCCAACTCTAAAATCTATGAGAAGAGATGGAGTTAGCATTTAATCCAAATCACATTAGATTTTTTAAATTTTATTTTATAAAATAAATGTCATGTTTCTGTGACTATTGGTTTTCTCCTAGCCTCGTGGTAACTTGATGAACACATGAATATAGCCCCTACAGTGCAGCATGTCCTTTCAATAGGTTTTTAAACCATTTATCTTTGAATCATTGTAGACTTACAGAAGAGCTGCAAAGAGAGTACAGAGTTCCTGTATACCCTCCACAGTTTCCTTTCTTCCCATAGTGCTGACTTCTTACGTAACCATGGTAAAATGATCAAAACTAGGAAATTAACATTGCTGCAGTACTAACTACTAATCTACAGGCTTTACTTGGCTTTTGCCACTTATCTATGAATGTCCTCATTGTGGCAGTGTCCCATCCAGGATCCAACATTGCATTCAGTTGTCATGTCTCCTTAGGCTCTTCTAATCTGTGACAGTTCCTCTGGTTTCTCTCGCCTTTCATTAACTTGATACTTTTAAGAATACTGGCAGAATGTCTCTTCATTTGGTTTTGTCTGGTTTTCTAATGATTAGATTGAAGTATATGGATTTTTAGTAAGAATACCACTTCTCAGTGCATTATATCAGGGATACATGACATAATATATCTTACTACTGATGATGTTACTCTTGATCACTTGGGTAAATGCTGTCTGCCAATTTTATTTATCACTCTTTTTGGACAATTCTATGTTTTTTGTCAAATGCATAGAATTATATTTCCACCACCACAATGGTGTACAGAATCGTTCCATCACGCAAAAATTTTTCTCATGCTGCTCCTTTGTCTCCATCCCTCTTCCCACCTCAAATCTCTAGCAACCAGTAACGTGTTTTTTATCCTTATAGTCGTGCCTTTTCCAAATGTAATATGAAGAGAATCATACAACATGTAGCCTTTTATGTCTGATTTCTTTCACTTAAAAAGTGCATTTTAGATCCATCCATGTTATTGTGTGGATCAGCTGTTTGTTCCTTTTTTATTGTTGAGTAGTATTCCACTGTGTGGATGTACCACAGTTTTTTTTATTCTTTAGATTTTGTCTTATAAACACGAATGGATGAGATGGGAGTAAAAACAAGTGAGAAGAGTGATTTTTATACATTGTCTTGCACATATCTTTCTTTTTTTACATTTTTTCTAACTTTATTGAGATATAATTGACAAAGTTGTATAAATTTAAGGTGTACAATGTGATGATATGTTATACATGTATATTGTGAAATGATTACCACAATAAAGTTAAACACATTCATCACCTCACATATTCAGCATTTTGAGAGAAAAATTCAGGTAAAAAATTAGTGAAATATGAAACAAAAGAGCTTACTATGAAGAATTAAATGTCTAGAAATTAGTCTGACATTGAGAAGCAAATTGTGACCAAAAAAATTCAGATTATACCAAAAGCAGTTGTTCATCAAGAGGAAGATACAGATTTCAAATAGAAGTAATAAAGCAGTCTTCAGATTGTTTGATAATCCCATTAACGAAGAGGAATGAAAATATATTGGAAAAATTTTGACCTTCTTGCTAATTTGACATGAAATACTGCCATCTAAAAAGATAACAGAAATCGTAGTGTACTGCCATAAGGAGATCATAGAGATGAACTGGTTAATAAATGCTGTCAAGTATTCAAGATCATTCAAGTATTCAAGATTAGACACTGTCCAAGAAAACTAGAAAATCTCCTGAAATCTTACAACTCATACTTGAATTACAGAGATTTCCCCAAATTTGAGCATAAGCCACAATACGTTGTACATGTCTTTCTTCATGACTGTTATTGGTTGGCATTTTAAATAATATAAATTTTTTTCTTGGAATAACTACCAATTGAGAATAGTCTGAACTTAATTTTATGCAGAATTAAAATTCTCCACATGGATTATCAAATAGCGTCTTTGATTTTCTTATAAAAAGGAGGGTGCACAGGAATCTCTGTTAATAATTATAACATACCAGCAGAAACTCTTGACTAAATGTAAAATAGTATATCTGGCCATTGCCTAAGGAGGTAGGTGAGCATCAAACTCAGTTTACCACCTACAGTCATCTAGGAGTTGTGTAATTTACCAGATCTCCCACTTCATAGTTACACAGCCCCAAATCAGTAACTTTTTCCTATTAAAAATGTCTAAGAAAATTACCCATATAAATGACCACAAAAAGCAGAGGAGCTGGATATATCTTATAATAAGATTGAGTTTTGGAAAAACTCAATGATAAAACAGAATGATCACCTAAGCATAGAGTGAAATTGGAGAAAACTTAAGTTTTGTAAATATTTTTCCTAAAAGTCTTAGCAACTAGTTCTGTTTTTTGTTAACTCTACTACTGATAATGTTAAGGGTTTGTCAGCAATTTCTTATAAAGTATGGGCTGTGGAGTGTCTTATCAATAACCTCTGTATTAGTGTGCTACGATAATATGCATTAGCTTGATAGATGAGGGGCTATTACAGTCCATCACTGCAGTGATCCATACATTGAAGACTCCCTAAGTACATGTTGACACAGTGTTGTGGCAGTGATCCATGAATTAAATATGCTTCGGATTCGAGTCATTACAATTTTAATGGGAGAAAGGCACCAATTCCACTGAAAAATGCCAGTTTTGACTCTCTGATCAATTCTCCCATAAACACATTTCCAATGTCTCTCAGTAAAGAAGATTCTTCCTGAACCATCCCTGCGTATTGTTTTATGACTTCATCAACATTCAAAGTCCCATTTTATACTGACTATATTTGAAACTCCTTCAGTGTCACAGAAGAGATCTATGGAATAATTGCATAATAATAACCACACAAATGTAATTCTTTTGCGAATAATGGAAACACTATTTTATCATTTTTAAAGACTAATAATTTAAGGCATGATAATTACTCAATAGACTTAAAATGAAAGAAAATTAAAATTTTATTTGGGTCATTATTCAGTTCATCCTTCATTCTAAAGCATTCACAAAGTTATTGTCATGGCCGAGGGAGCACAAGGAATGTGACAATGTTCCCTGCTACTTAGCACTTATTCCATCATTTTTCTTTTACATATTGTAAGTTTTTCATAGTACTTATTATGCAAATAATAGTAATAGTTTCCCAAATATTTATAATAGAGATGCTATATGATTAGACTTACAAACATTCTTTACTCTGCTGCACACATACTGGGCATTACATCTGAAGAGAAAGGATGCTAATTATGGAGATAGAAAGTTGAAGAAAAAGGAAAGGAATGAAGGATGGAGAAAGTTTGAAGGAATAGCCTCCTAAATAATTGGGTCAGCTATTCCTCTGAATGGGAGGCGAGTTGAAGAGACTAGGTCGAAGAACAGAAGAGGCAGACAACAAATGTTCTCAATGGCCTCACTTTAAACAATAAACCAAGGATTGAGTTATTTTGCCATTAGGGTGTGTGTAGAAGCAGGGGTCCGAAGAAAATAGAAAACAATTTAGACTTTCCGTTGTGAGGAGCTTCATAGTCTTTTCCTACCAGAATATCCGTTCTCCCATCCCTCCCCAAGGCAACTGGCACCCAGTACAGTCTTCTCTGCTCTCCTTTTAGGCTGCAACTTTAGAATTCTTGAGTTCTTAAAAACAAAACAAAAGCTTTCTGCTACTTTTAATTTTTAAAGGAATTCTCATTCTGTTTCTCTACTTTTTATTTTTTGTACCTTTTCTGACCCTGTCATTTTTTCTATTTTTTTTTTTTCCGTCCTTCCTTTGTCTTGTCTTCTCTTCACTTTGTCAGAATCATAATATCTGGAACATGTCTGTGAGTGTTTGCTCAGGTGTAAGATGTGCCAAGGATCTGACTGCAGCTCTATCAACCTATGGATGCCAAGGATGATTCTGCTCTCATGGCTGATGCTCCTGGCCTGCCTTGCCTCCCTCAGTGCAGAGAGTTGTAGAAGAGAACCAGAACTGGGATGTGCGTGCGTGAGGGAGGGGAACAAGGAGCAGACATGGAGAGAGAAGGCACTGATACTGTTGGGACCACGGACCCAGAGATGGGCATGCTGTTGTCAGCAGAGATGGGACACTCCCACAAGTAGGGCTGAGAGACAAGGAGGCTGAAGTCTGGGACAAGGAAGAGAAAGCAAAGTGGCAAGCCTAATAAGATAAGATGTAATAAATGCATAAAAGATTGAGTCACTGAAAAAACATCTCTTCACTGCTCGCTATTTTCCAGAGACTGTGCAGCGTGCTTTCACATACAGTATCTCATTCATTTCTCACAACGACCCTGTAAGGTATACGCTGAGTGTCTCGGGTATGAATTTGTCAATTTAGCTAGCTTTAGCAACCGAAACTCCAAAACTCAGTGGCTACTTGAGACTAAATGTGAGCAGTGATGATTGAGGGTGGTCCCAAGAAGTCTCAGTAGGCAGGGGAGGAGGAGGAAATAATGAGTAGGGAAGAGGACAGGACAGATACAAAGAAAGGCGGGTAAAATACCGCACTATCATTAAAATAAATTCAACTATATTTAAATATAGTAAACTATTTCTTTAAAAAGACCAAGCTACTTCTTTCTATGGAAATAAATGTACAGTGAAATTATATAGCTTTGTCTAGTAGTAGATTGGCTAATGACCAAGATGGCCTAATATTTTCCTCTGCTTGACTAAACTTTAGACAGGTTTTTTTTCCTAACTATAGGCCCCTGACTCCCTTTTCTTAGAGCATTTACTTTAGAAAACTTGTAAAGATAAATTCTTTCTCTATCCCTTTGAGGTATAATCTTCTCCCAACCTCTTCCAGTTTTACCAACCTCTTGTCTTTCTCAAGGACCTGGGAGCCATCTTTTGAAATGTCATCATCAAGAAAGATAGGGCCAGTACCTTCCAGTCTCTGTGGGAGGGTAGGAGCTGAACTTTGATAAGTGCCAATTAGCAAAAACAGATGGGCTCATCATATTGACCAATCTCCCCTCTAATGTCCTCCAGTATTTTTTCACTATCTCACGCCAGTGGTTAAAAGCCCTTCTGCCTTTTGTTCCAGAGAAGTTGAGTTCAGTCTCTCTCCCTTATTACAGTAGTTTTGAACCCTATTGCAACAGCCTCCAATCAAGTCTTTCTTGCCTGTTTAACTCCATCAGGTGCAATTTTTCTTTGACATTACTAACCCTAGGTGAGTGTCCATTTGTAAGACTAAGTACACAGTATTCTTCATCTATCAAAACATAAACAGCAATAAAATAAATGACCACAGATCTGTAATAATTCAGGTATAATCCTCTCTAGAGATAAAGGGATGGTTCAGATGATCTTTGAGGTCAATAAATCTTTTGATTTTTGAAATTTACTTTTGAAATTTGAACTCACTCACATGTAGTGAAAAGGAAATATGCATTCCCTGGCAAAGAAGCACTTTGTTAGATAGATGTAAAATATATTTTAAGGAAAAATATGTGATCAAGGAAAAATTATCAGGTGGAGTTTAATACCACACACACACGTCCTGATTCTTTTCCTAAAGAGATTTTATGTAAGTTATAGGAATACAGTACAATAGGCAAATACAAATAAAGAAAGAAATTGGGAATGAAATAAGAATAGGAAAGAGAAAATGCTATGAGTCTGGTGGTATATGGAAACCATGCTAGAAAGCCTACAACATTACTAAAAGGGCATCCCAATTTGGCCTTGAGCTTTCAAGTGACTAACTCAAAAAGGGGAAAATGATCAGTTACAAGATCCCCAGTATCTGGAAAAAAGAAAAGCAAACAAATGAGACAATTTCCTTTGGAGAAACACAGGATGTTTAAGTCTGGAAGAAATTTAAATACAAACGCACATACACAATGTGTAATCTAGTAGGCAATGTTATTAACTGCACCCTGAACTAAATGCAGAAATACATTTTGTAAGATTATTTTATGTCTCTTGATACAAAGTTGATGAAAAAATTCCAAAGTTCATTTCTGTAAAAGTGATCATATAAGGGACAAGGGATGTAGCACCTGGTTCTCTGAGAGTCTTGTCCAATCTGTAATTTAGCCTAGCTAGAAAAATAAGTGAAGTACATGTTCTTAAAAATGTGAGTTTCCACAAGCCAAAGTTTTCATGACAATTGGGCTGTAAAAAGAGTAGGGTTATATTCTTAGGCAAATTGCTGTGACTGCAAATTTAAGACAATTATGTACTGGTTGAGATTAAGAGAAACTGTGATTTTCATCTTCAAAGAAAAAATGCTTTTTTACTGATTTAGTGATAACATATGTTAATTTTTAAAACTTGGAAAATAAAGAAAGCACAAAATGAAAAGCATCCACAATTCCATCTCTCATGGAAGGGATGAAAACATAGAGATAAAAATATTGATATTTTGGATATATGCTTACCATATAAAAGGCTTGCACTGTTATGAGAGCCAGGATAGCATAGTACTGAGGGGTTAGATTGCCAGAATTCAAATGCTGAACTTTACATCCTGTGGGACCTTGGGTAAATCATCTCAACTCTTGAATCTGCCTTCATTTGTTTGTTTTTAGTTTAGCTTAGTTTTATTCCCATAATGTCCCATTCTTGCCTTATCAATTCAATCCTTTCTTTTTATGTCTCTGGTTAAAGTTAATATACTTACATAAATGTTTCTTTAATTTTATTCCATTATTATATTTCTTAAGGTTTGGCTTCTCCAGGTGGTTGTTTCTGTTGACTCTCATAGTGATTTGTTTCCTTGTGCTGTTGATGACTTTTCCTATGAATATAGGTTTAGCATGCCTTCTTCCATGGTTGTTCATCCTACTCTGGGTTGTAGAGACATTCTTATGGAGAAAGTTTAGTTTCCTCTGCTGGGAAATATGCATTTTTACCCATTTTGTGTCATGGGGTTTCCATCTGAGTAGTGCAGTTTCGGATCGGGTATCAGTAGATGGTGTAAGGTTGGGGCTGGATGTCTTGTACAAAACTTTCTTCTGACCATGGCTCCTGGTGAACAGCTTAGTTTCTGTGCCATTTTCTATAGCCAATGAGTAGAGTTGCCTCATCCTTGTTTCATGGGTAGATAGCCCTTATGGTTCCTGGGTTTATGTAGAGGACTTGCATTCAGCTCTCCGCTGTGAACAGATCTCAGGTTTCATTTCCTGACTTAGTGAAGATGTTAATCTCCAGTCCTAGAAGGGTGTCTCAGCTTCAATCACCCAAGGTTCCTGCCAGCTTCAATTCCATTCACTTCTGTAACTTTGAGTGATCTCTTAGTTTCTTACTTATGGAGATTTTCCTTTCTTTTTTGTGATTATACTTTATCCAGCATTTTCATTTGCTCAGTGGAGCTGGCCAGGGTGAAGGTGAGGTAGGGTGTGGAGTGGACTTTACACTATAACTGAATCCACTAAATATGACTGAAAACCAACTTAACCTATCTAAGACTACATTTCCTTATCATATCTGTATCAGAAAGGATTTGTGGGGCGGGCCTGGTAGCATAGCGGTTAAGTTCCATGTTCTGCTTTGGTGGCCTGGGGTTTGCTGGTTCGGATCCTGGGTGTGGTTCCCCACTACTAACCACTCATCAAGCCGTGCTGAGGCAGCGTCCCACATAGAAGAGCTACAACTGTACAACTATGACACACAACTATGTACTGGGGCTTTGGGGAGAAAAAAGAATAAAAAGAGGAAGATTGGCAACAGATGTTAGGGCAGGGCCAATCTTCCTCAAAAAAATAAAAATAAAAAAATAAAAAAGAAGTGAAGGCATTGATGGCAAAAAAGAAAAAAAAAGAAGGGATTGGTGTTTTGATAATTCAATGAGAAAATACATGCAAAATTCTTAGCACAGTGTCTGGCAGATGAAAAGTGGCCAATAAATATTAGCTAATATTATCACTAGCCAACCTATATTTAAAATTTTATGTATAATATAATGTATTAAATATAAGTATATTATATATACTTATATGCTAACGTATTATTATTATATACCAATATATTATTAATAACAATAATTGACATAAGTATATAAATACAAAGTATGTACAAATATATATTTAAACACTTATTAGGACTTACTATGTGCCAGAAACCATTCTAAGTACTTTAAAAATGTTAACTCATTTATTCCCTATAACAACCCTGTGAGGTACAGTTATCCCTATTTTACAGGTGAGGAAACTGAGGCACAGTGTTCTTCAGCAAATTACCCAAAGTCGCACAGGTAGTCAAGAGAGAAGCTGTATTTCCAAAGTCAGTTTTCGTACCCATGCCGTGCTGCTTTTTTAGTGTTTATCTGTGCTATTCTTTATTCATAATATTAAGAACCTTCTCCAACAATATTTTTACAATAAACAATGTTTTCTGATAGAGATTAGATATCAGGATCTATTGAAGCAATTCTTTGTTTGTAAAAATCAAAACCGTGTAACAGAATGCAGAAGAAAACATGCGGTGTGCTTCTCTGTCATAGCTATTCAGGCATCCAGATACAGCTGAAGCAAGATCAAGGTGCTAAGAGTGGGTTTCTTAAAAGAAAAAAAGGTTTGAACAGACACTTCACGAAGGAAGATATACAAAATCACATGAAAAATGACAATATTGTTGGTCATTGTGCCAGTTACCAATTTATTGCCACTCAGCTCCAAATTCTCCCTTCAATACGTGCTCTGTGATAGTAGGGTTCCTATAAGCATTTCTTTTTGCAAGTGAGCACAATGTTAAGCTTTCTCAGTAGAGGGCGCTGGAGGAGCATCGCAGCCAGAAAGGGCTCCCCTGTGGTTTCTGGGTGCTGTAAGATGGGTGGGTGCTGTGGCTGGAAGGACATCAGTGGAGTCTGCCACAGCCACAGGCCCAGAGCTCCTGGATCCACAGAGAACTTACAGCCTCAGCCAGTGCTGATGATAACCTCCCCATAGCCCTCAACAGAGAAACCAGCACCCAAAGACCTCCTGCTGTCACAAGCACCCTGATTCCCTCTGCAGGCACCAGTGTGGCCCCCTGAGACCCAGAGGATCCCACCTGGCTGTTGTGCTCTCTGCATGACCAGCATGTACGGCCTGGGGCCTGGAGGATTCCCACCCCATCTGCATGCCAGTGGACTGGAAGCGGATCGCCTGCACCCCACTTGCACTCTGGGGGTCCGCTTTGTGCTGGCCTGTTTTGCAGACCAGTATTAGCCTGGACGAACCAGGGAATTTTTCGCTATCCAGAGGGCTAAACTATACCTTAGCTGGGAGGAGGGAGTCCCTTTCCAAGTCTGTCTTTCCTTGGGGACTCTCTCTCAGTTCAAGGTCACCACACAGCATTTTCTTATTTGTTATAGTTATTCTTTTATTATAGTTTGATAATTCTTTTATTAAACTTCCCACTGTGTTTAGCCCACTGTGTGGTTTCTATTTCCTGTTTTCACCCAGACTAATGGAGTCATTAGGCAGGGCAAATTAAAACCACAGAGAGATACAATTACATATACACTTGAATGGCTAAAATAAAAAAATATATATATATGGATAATACCAAATGCTGGTGAGGATGTAGGGCGTCTGGAACTTGCATTCATTGTTGGTGAAAGTATAAAATATTACTAACACTTTGGAAAAAAGTCTCACCGTTTCTTATAAAACTAAACATACACCTATCCTATAATTTGTCAGTTCCACTCGAAGAGAAATCAAAACATGTGCACAGAAAGGCTGGTGTGGGAATGTTCTGGGAAACTCTATTCAGAATAGCCCAAAGCTGGCAACAAGCAAAGGTCCATCAATAGGTACATGGATAAACAGACTATGGTATATTCGTATGACAATGCTACTCAGCGAGAAAAGGAAAGAAAACACTACTTGTATGCAGCAACATGGATGAATCTCAAAAATATACTGAGTGAAGGAAGCCTTAAACAAAATGTTCATGCTACGTAATTCCATTTTTATGACATTCTAGAGCAAGTAAACTAATGCTTGTAAAGCAAAATAAGCAAGTAAAAAATAAAAAATAGTGGTTGTCTCTGAGAGGAGCAGGGATTAATTGGGAAGGGGCATGTGGGAAATTTGTGGGAGATGGTAATATGCTACCTTTTGATATCCTATATCAAAGTACAAAGAGTGGATCTTTAAAAAATGAGAGTTTAGGTTACAGGGGCTATGCAGTTGTCAAAACTTAGCCAATAGTACTGTTAAGATTTGTGCATTTCATAGCACTACATTTAAGCTAAAAATTTTTAAACAAATAATGATATATATGCCAAAGTGTTTAGGTGGGATGTATGCTGATGCCTGCCACTTGTTTTGAAATGCATTCAAAATATAGAGAGAGAGATGGATGCAGAGAGGGATGGATAGGTGAAGAGATACATGATAAAGCAAATATAGAAAAGTGTTAAATGTGGAATCTTCGATAGGGTGGTTGGGATGCAGGTGTTCGCTTTAAATTTTTTTCCAATTTTACTGTATTTCAAAAATTTTTCATAAAAACGTTATTGGAAAAAAAACAAGAGGTGGTCAAAACCATCTTGGATTTTTTTCTCTTAAAACTGTTCAAACCATTCCGTGGCTTGTTATAACATCAAAGTGCTGGTTTTGTATGAGTGTTGAGAGCTGAGGGTCTATTTTGAGCTCATGCAGCTTCACTCATAAGGCAGGCGTTTTTCACCTACTAAAGAATGAGGAAAACTGACTGGCTTGAATTTACTAGTATAGCACCTCAACTCTTACAATTTATCGTGGTCTGTGTGATGGCCGAGAGCATCTTTGTTTTATGTGATGGAGACGTGTGTGCCTTTATGAAGGCATATATTTGTATTCTGTAATCATTAAAGACTTATCTCAACCTTAAACCATACCACCTAGAACTAATGTATAAATGGTTTTTATCTATTGGCTTTTCATTTCATACAAGTACATCTTAATTAAGTTGTAAATTCCCCAGTGTAGGAACTGTCTTCTATTTATTTTGCATTCTTTACCCAGAGAATATTGTACAGTGCTGTAGACACTAGGGATACTTAAATCATGATGGTGTCAATTATTTAAATGTTTAAAATTTTTGAAATATCCAGGTAAGGCCAGGACCCTCACCATACAATACTTAGTTTTCTTAGAGTCAGTAGTACAACTAAGATTATGTAGTTCACTCAAATATACAATCTGATTTCTTTAAAAATTCTGAGCATAGATGCAAAAATCCTCAATAAAATATTGGCAAACTGAATACAGCAATACATTAAAAAGATCGTACACCATGATCAAGTAAGATTTATTCCAGGGATGCAGGGATGGTTCAACATCCGCAAATCAATCAATGTGATACACCACATTAACAAAATGAGGAATAAAAACCATATGATCATCTCAATAGATGCAGAGAAGTCTTTTGACAAGATCCAACATCCATTTATGATAAAAACTCTCCACAAAATAGGTATAGAAGGAAAGTACCTTAACATAATAAAGGCCATATATGACAAACACAGCCAACATCATACTCAATGGGGTTGAAACTGAAAGCCATCCCTCTGAAAACAGAGACAAGACAAGAGTGCCCACTCTTGTCACTCTTATTCAACACAGTACTGGAGGTTCTGGCCAGAGCAATTAGGCAAGAAAAAGGAATAAAAGGAATCCAAATAGGCAACGAAGAAGTGAAACTCTCACTGTTTGCAGATGACATAATCTTATATATAGAAAACCCTAAAGAATCCATTGGAAAACTATTAGAAATAATCAACAACTACAGCCAAGTTGCAGGGTACAAAATCAACTTACAGAAATCAGTTGCATTTCTATATACTAACAAAGAACTAATAGAAGGAGAGCTCAAAAAGATAATCCCATTTGCAATTGCAACAAAAAGAATAAAATATCTAGGAATAAATTTAACCAAGGAAGTGAAAGACCTATACACTGAAAACGATAAGACATTATTGATTGAAATCACTGATGACATAAAGAAATGGAAAACTATTCCATGCACTTGGATTGGAAGAATAAACATAGTTAAAATGGCCATACTACCTAAAGCAATCTACAGATTCAATGCAATCCCAACCAGAATCCCAAGGACATTCTTCACAGAAATAGAACAAAGAATACTAACATTCATATGGGGCAACAAAAGACCCTGAATAGCTAAAGCAATCCTGAGAAAGAAGAACAAAGCTGGAGGCATCACAATCTCTGACTTCAAAACATACTACAAAGCGATAGTAATTAAAACAGCATGGTACTAGTACCAAAACAGACAGAGATCAGTGGAACAGAATTGAAAGTCCGGAAATAAAACCTCACACCTACAGGCAGCTCATCTTTGACAAAGGGGCTAAGGACATACAATGGAGTAAGGAAAGTCTCTTCAATAAATGGTGCTGGGAAAACTGGACAGCCACTTGCAAAAGAATGAAAGTAGACCATCTTCTTTCACCATACACGAAAATTAACTCAAAATAGATCAAAGACCTGAAGGTGAGACCTGAAACTATAAAACTCCTGGAGGAAAATATAGGTAGTACACTACTTGTCATCAGCCATAAAGGGATCTTTTTGAATTTCATGTCTACTCAGACAAGGGAAACAAAAGAAAAAATAAACAAGTGGGACTTCATCAGATTAAAGAGCTTCTACAAAGCAAATGAAACCAGGATCAAAATGAATAGGGAACCCACCAGCCAGGAAAATATATTTGCAAACCATATATCTGACAAGGGATTAATCTCCATGATATACTCACACAACTGAACAACAAAAAAACAACCAGATAAAAAAATGGGTGGAGGAAATGAACAGACACTTCTCCAAAGAAGACATACTGATGGCCAATAGGCACATGAAAAGATGCTCAACATCACTAATCATCAGGGAAATGCAAATCAAAACCATACTAAGATATCATCTTACACCCGTTACAATGGCTATAATCACCAAGACAAAAAAACAACAAATGCTGGAGAGGCTGTGGAGAAATGGGAACACTAATCCACTGATGGCGGGAATGCAAACTGGTGCAGCCTGTATGGAAAACAGTTTGGAGATTCCTCAAGAAATTAAAAATAGAAATACCTTATGATCCAGCTGTCCCACTACTGGGTATCTACCCAACGAACCTGAAATCAACAATCCAAAGAGGCTTAGGCACTCCTATGTTCATCGCAACATTATTCACTATAGCCAAGACATGGAAGCAACCCAAGTGTCCCTCGACTGATAGATTGGATAAAGAAGATATGGTATATATATACCACGGACTACTACTCAGCCATAAAAAAAGACAAAATCGTCCCAGTTGCAACAACATGGATGGACCTGGAGGGTATTGTGTTAAGTGAAATAAGCCAGAAAGAGAAAGACAAACAGTGCATGATTTCACTCATATGTGGAAGATAAACCAACACAGGGACAGATAGAACTGTTTGGTGGTTACCAGGGGCTGGGTGAGTAGGGGGTGGGCACAAGGGGTGGAGGAATGCACTTATATGGTGACTGACAAACAATAATGTACAACAAAAATCTCACAATAAAAAAAATTCTGTATTATAGGAGGTTCCAAATAGTTTTTACATTAGACACTGGTTTTCTTTTTATACAGGAGAAAACAAATCGACAGCTGCTTAAGTCCACTTTGGACATAAGGTCCCCCTATGTTCCCAACATGTCTACTGTAAGGATGCCAATGAAGGGTAAGACCCCCGGGAAACAAGTGCCTAACTAGCAGTAAGCCAAGGACAACTAGAGATCTGATGAAATTACAAGTCTTAAGTGGTCAGAAGAAAGAAAATTGTATGTGGACTCATAGCCCCGAAGTAATGGTATTCTTTTAAACATGTTTATCTTTCAAATTGCCAGGGGAAATACTTAAATAAAAAATAGGAGGCACTATTATATATAAGTATGATAGGTTCTGAATCAACTTTCCAAATAATAGGAATATTTTCTACCTTCTGTATAAACTATTTAGGGCCAAATCTCAAATAAAAAGAAATTGCTTTACCAATAGGTAAAAATAACAATTAAATGTCATACATTTATTTGAAAGTCAATGGACCATGGATTTATGGGGCTCAATTTTAACTCAAAGACCACAAGACATGCCTAAAGTATAAATCAGAAGAATACTAGGGTGCTTACCAAGAGTCATCATGTTATCATTATCTGGATCAACAAGAATCCAGAAGGGTGAGGTTAGCTGCCTCCAGGAAGGTGTCCCAGAAGCGGTCAGTTGTACACTGAGGTTTGTAGACGTTACCATTGAGATTAAGGAGGTTGGCTATCAGGCAACAGGAAATGACCAACACCATCACTGAAAGTCCTGTAATATGTGATGTGATGAAAATACGCTAAATTAACAGAGATTACGAAATCTAGAAAATGCTAGTGGAGGTCACTGGGAGAAATAAAAATTTGTCAATATTTAATATTTCCCCAAATATATTGTCTAAAATAGATAAGCAGTCTGGTTTCAAGAGACTCATCCATTTTTAACTTAGCTTGAATGAAATAAAATATTCATTAAGACTGTAAGCATCTTTTGCTCTCGTGACATATTGCCCAAAAAACATTATAATTGTAAATTTGATGTTTCAGATACCATGATACAGAGGAGATAAGCTTGGTAGGAAATATGAACAGTCCAGTCCACTTATTAGGTTTACCTTTAGTTTCAAATTAATCAAATTTCTAGTCCCAAATAGTCTAAGTTTGTACATTGTATGTCTATAATCTGAAATTTATATAACCCCTGGATCAAAAGGTATTAAATTTTTTTTGTAGACTTTGTAGAGTATTGTAACTGAGTTATAGCTGGCATTTACACAATTGTCTTGTGTTTATTTCTGAGCTTCCCAAACATATCAGTAACACAAGTACCTGTTTGTTAGGTTTTATTTAATCATATTTCTGGCAATTCTAAATCATCCCCCAAAACACATATCTTCACCTAAAACCTTTTATGAGTGTGTTTGTATACACACCAATATAGACCAATATAACTTGAACTTCCTTGTGAAGAAACATATCCTTACTAATTATTTCAAATCATTTTCCACAATTGCATAAACCCTGTAGTAAAATTTTTTCCATGAGTTTAACCATAAAATTAGTATTTTTATTTAAAAATACTAATCAGCTGAGAGAGCATGATGGGCTAGTTTCTCCCAAAGCCTTCTCCTCTAAAATTTAAGTCACAGTGGGGTTTATTAGTCTTCCTTTCTTGTAATTTTCAGTCCTCTTATGTGGCAATGGGAAGAATATGATGCCTATTATCTATTAGTGATTACACATCTGATTATTTACTTTGAACATATCAATTATAAGCCACGGGCCAAAGTTAAGTAGATTTTTATTTTTAGACCCTGGCCTGATCTGCAGGTGCTAGTTAAACAGCAGTAATGAAGGCTATTTAGCCCTCATTGCTTTAGGAAACAGGTTCAGCACTCCATAAATCCTATGTTTTACCTTATTTACAACATTCACACGTGCAACCCTTTTTCTGTTCATCTACCCGGAGTCTAATTTAATTTACTGAAGAGTGTGTGTTACTCACTCAACCTTAACATGGACTTGATTCAACTATAACTATTGTAAGCTAATTGTGCTGTGTTGGATTTGAAGCTGATAATGATGTGCAGTGACAGGTTTAACAAATTTTCTATTACCACATTCAATTACTTTTGTTGCATCCCACTTATCAGTGAGCCAAACACTTAATTCATTTAGGGTTTTGACAAAGAATAAGGGATGAGATGATTCATTAGGGAGACTCCCAGGATGGGTCTTGCTCTCTAGATGTTATTAAACAACTCCCTCTGTTGCTTTACAGGTTGATTTTAGAATCTAGCTCTGTTGTGGAAAATGTAGGGCTTATTTGCCACCTATTCCTATCTGGAAACAGTTTGTCCAAAACGCTGAGACTTGCGTTAATGTATATGTTAGCAAACTAATATTTGTGGCTTATGAATTCATAGGTAAAAATGCAGTCATTATTAAAGACCAGTGATCATATGAGTCAATTATTATTTATTTTATAATTGAAGCATTTCTGTCTACATTTAATAATGCTATCCTCTTCAAAAAACAAGGAGTTTAAAACTAAAGTGAAGATCACCTATTTCAATTAGGTTTCTGTAATTCTCCGTAGATGAGGTTAACTAGCACTTAGGAAAATTTACTTAGAGAATTTCACTCTTTGAGCCAATAGAAAACAAAAGAATATTTAGTAAAAGATCATCTTAAGTTATGTCTATAGAGAAAGACAAGTTCATCTTATTCCTATAAATCTAAAGGTTGATGAGAATCTGTAGGAAGATTCCTAAGGTAGAAAAATAACAAAAACGGTGGATAGTGATAGTTTCTTTGAAACAAGTTAAGGTATATATCAAATAGAGGCTCATTACCTCGTATAACACTAGAGACAAATATATCTGCAGTGGTTAGGGTCTCTTCTTTCTTCTAACCTTCCTTATCAAGGAGAAGTTATTTGAGTGATATTGACATTCATCATTGTGGTCATTTGGGTTTTATATTACTGAATAATCAGATGTGGTGTTTAAGGGACTACCTCTCAGGTTTTGTATGGGACACCTGGTTTGTTATTAGCTATACATATATATATATGTATAGCATGACAATGAAAAAAAGTGATGCATAATAGGTCTAGAAGTCTCTTTGTATACATATTTGCTAAAAGACAATTTTAAAATCACTCCCACATTGGCCAGGGTGTAATGATTTATAAGTTACTGTGAAGTATTGGTATATCCTGGAGGAACATGCCACTGACATTATTTATAATTAGTGATATGACATTTCTTTCATAATTAGTGATGCATATTCTACTAGATGGTATACTGGTTTATTCTAAGGTTGTCCTGCTTCGAAGTTCTGCCCATACTCTAGCCAACACTGAAACTGCTTGTTTGCAGGTTTGAGGCATTTGTATTCTTCCAGGAAAAGTATGATTTAAAATGAATGTTCTACTCTACGATTTGTAATTTAACCTTGTAACTGAAGATCTAGTTCTGTTCCAGGCTTTTGGGGTCATCTTTTGTGGCAGATGCTGTTGTGAGTGCCTCCATTCCCTTATCCCAGGACACTCACCTCTAGCTGCTATACCTGTTGACTTTTTTTTATTGATGTTTTAATAGTTTATAACATTGTAAAATTTTGGGTTGTATATTTTTGTTTGTCCATCACCATATATATGTCTCCCTTCACCCCTTGTGTCCACCCCCCACCCCCATTGCCCCTGGGAACCACAATACAGTTTTCTCTGTCCATGTGTTTGTTTATATTCCACATATGAGTGAGATCATACAGTGTTTGTCTTTCTCTTTCTGGCTTATTTCACTTAATGTTAATACCCTCCAGGTCCATCCATGTTGTTGCAAATGGGAAGATTTTATCTTTTTTTATGGCTGACTAGTATTCCATTGTAAATATATACCACATCTTCTTGATCCAATCATCAATTGAGGGACACTTGTGTTGCTTCCACTTCTTGGTTATAGTGAAAAATGCTGCAATGATCATAGGGGTGCATAAGCCTCTTTGGATTGTTGATTTCAGGTTTGTTGGATAGATTCTCAGTAGTGGGATAGCTGGATCATAGGGTATTTCTATTTTTAATTTTTTAAGGAATCTCCATACCGTTTTCCATAGAGGCTGCACCAGTTTGCATTCCCATCAGCTGTGTGTGAGGGTTCCTGTTTCTCCACATTCTCTCCAACATTTGTTGTCTTTTGTCTTGGTGATTATAGCCATTCTAACGAGCGTGAAGTGATATCTTAGTGTTGTTTTGATTTGCATTTCCGTGATGATTAGTGATGTTGAACATTTCATGTGCCTATTGGCCATCTGTATATCTTCTTTGGAGAAGTGTCTGTTCATTTCCTCTGCCCATTTTTTTCATCGGGTTGCTTGTTTTTTTGTTGTTCAGTTGTATGAGTTCTTTATATATTATGGAGACTAACCCTTTGTCAGATATATGTTTTGCAAATATTTTCTCCCAGCTGGTGGGCTGTCTGTTCATCTTGATTCTGGTTTCGTTTGTCTTGTGGAAGCTCTTTAATCTGATGAAGTCCCACTTGCTTATTTTTTCTTTAGTTTCCCTAGTCTGGGTAGGCATGTCATCTGAAAAGATTCCTCTATGACCAATGTCAAATAGTGTGTTACCTATATTTTCTTCTATGAGTTTTATAGTTTCAGGTCTCACCTTCAGGTCTTTGATCCATTTTGAGTTAATTTTTGTGAATGGCGATAGCAAATGGTCCACTTTCATTCTTTTGCATGTGGTTGTCCAGTTTTCCCAGTACCACTTATTGAAGAGACTTTCCTTTCTCCATTGTATGTTCTTAACTCCTTTGTAGAAAATTAGCTGTCCGTATATGTGTGGTTTTATTTCAGGGCTTTCAATTCTGTTCCATTGATCTGTGTGTCTGTTTTTGTACCAGTACCATGTTGTTTTGATTACTATTGTTTTGTAGTATGTTTTGAAGTCAGAGATTGTGATGCCTCCAGCTTTGTTCTTTTTTCTTAAGATTGCTTTAGCTATTCGGGGTCTTTTCTTGCCCCATATGAAATTTAGTATTCTTTTTTCTATTTCCGTGAAGAATGTCCTTGGGATTCTGATTGGGATTGCATTGAATCTGTAGATTGCTGTAGGTCATATAGACATTTTAACTATGTTTATTCCTCCAATCCATGTGCATGGGATGTCTTTCCATTTCTTTATGTCATCATTGATTTCTTTCAATAATGTCTTATAGTTTTCATTGTATAGGTCTTTTACCTCCTTGGTAAGATTTATTCCTAGATATTTTATTCTTTTTGATGAAATTGTAAATGGTATTATCTTTTTGAGCTCTCTTTCTGTTAGTTCGTTATTAGCATATAGAAATGCAACTGATGTTTGGGTAGATTGATTTTGTACCCTGCAACTTTGCTGTAGTTGTTGATTATTTCTAATAGTTTTCCACTGGATTCTTTAGGGTTTTCTATATGTAAAATCAAGTCGTTTGCAAATAGTGAGAGTTTCACTTCTTTGTTGCCTATTTGGATTCCTTTTATTCCTTTTTATTGCCTAATTGCTCTGGCCAAAACCTCCAGTACTATGTTGAATAAGAGTGGTGAGAGTGGGCAGCCTTGTCTCGTTCCTCTTCTCAGAGGAATGGCTTTCAATCTTTCCCTGTTGAGTATGATGTTGGCTGTGGGTTTGTCATAAATAGTCTTTATGTTGAGGTACTTTCCTTCTATACCCATTTTGTTGAGAGTTTTTATCATAAATGGATGTTGTATCTTGTCAAATGCCGTCTCTGCATCTATTGAGATGACCATGGGTTTTTTATTCTTTGTTTTGTTGATGTGGTGTATCATGTTGATTGATTTGTGGATGTTGAACCATCCCTGTGTGCCTGGTATAAAACCCACTTGATCATGGTGTATGATCTTTTTAAAGTATTGCTGTATTCGGTTTGCCGATATTTCATTGAAGATTTTTGCATCTATGTTCATCAGTGATATTGGCCTGTAATTTTCCTTCTTAGTATTGTCTTTGTCTGGCTTTGGTAACAGGGTGATGTTGGCCTCATAGAATGAGTTAGGAAGTGTTCCATCTTCCTCTATTTTTTGGAATAGTTTGAGAAGGATGGGTATTAAATCTTCTTTGAATGTTTGGTAAAATTCACCGGAGAAGCCATCTGGTCCTGGACTTTTATTTTTTGGGAGGTTTTTCATTACTGTTTCAATCTCTTTACTTGTGATTGGTCTATTCAGATTTTACATTTCTTCTAGATTCAGTTTTGGGAGGTTGTATAAGTCTAAGAATTTATCCATGTCTTCTAGATTGTCCAATTTGTTGGCATATAATTTCTCATAGTATTCTCTTATAATCCTTTGTATTTCCATGGTATCCATTGTAATTTCTCCTCTTTCATTTCTAATTTTATTTATTTGAGCCTTTTCTCTTTTTTTCTTAGTAAGTCTGGCTAAGGGTTTGTCAATTTTGTTTATCTTCTCAAAGAACAAACTCTTTGTTTCATTAATCCTTTCTACTGATTTTTTTTGGTCTCAATTTCATTTATTTCTTCTCTGATTTTTATTATTTCTCTCTTTCTGTTGCCTTTGGGCTTTGTATGTTCTTCTTTTTCTAATTCTGTTAGGTGTAATTTAAGGTTGCTTATTTGGGCTTTTTCTTGTTTGTTAAGGTGGGCTTGTATCACTATGAGTTTCCCTCTCAGGACTGCTTTTGCTGCATCCCATATGATTTAATATGGCATATTTTCATTTGTTTCCATATATTTTTTGATTTCTCCTTTAATTTCATCAATGATCCATTGGTTGTTCAGCAGCATGTTGTTTAATCTCCATATCGTTGTCACTTTCCCAGTTTTTTCCTCATAGTTGATTTCCAATTTCATAGCATTATGGTCTGAAAAGATGCTTGTTATGATTTCAATCTTCTTAAATTTATTGAGGCTTGCTTTGTTTCCCAACATATGGTCTATCCTTGAGTATGTTCCATGCATGCTTGAGAAGAATGTGTAGTCAGCTGTTTTTGGATGGAGTGCTCTGTATATGTCTACTAGGTCCATCTCGTCCAGTTTTTCATGTAAGTCCACTGTTTCTTTATTGACTTTTTGTCTAGATGATCTATCCATTGGTGTAAATGGGGTATTGAGATCCCCTACTATTATTGTGTTGTTATTAATATCTCCTTTTAGGTTTTTTAATAGTTGCTTTATGTACTTTGGTGATCCTATGTTGGGTGCATATATATTTATAATTGATATGTCTCCTTGATGGAGTGTCCCTTTTATCATTATATATTGCCCCTCTTTGTCTCTCCTAACCTGTTTTATCTTGAAGTCTACTTTTTCTGATATGATTATGGCAGCACCTGCTTTCTTTTGGTTGCCATTAGCTTGGAGTATTGTCTTCCGTCTTTCCACTCTGAGCCTGTGCTTGTCTTTAGAGCTGAGATGTGTTTCTTGGAGACAGCATATTGTTGGGTCTTGCTTTTTAATCCATCCTGCCACTCTGTATCTTTTGATTAGAGAGTTCAATCCATTTACATTTAGGGTAATTATTGATATATAAGGGCTTAATGTTGCTGTTTTGTCACTTATTTTCCGGTTCTTTTGCATTTCCTTTTTTTCTTGTCCCATTTGTTTTGGACTACCAATTCAGTTTGGTTGTTCTATCTTATGAATCTTCTAGTTTTCTCTTTGTTTATCATAAGTGATTTTGTTTTGATTGTTTGTTTAGTGGTTACCTTGGGGTTTGTATAAAATATCTTGTGTATAAGAGAGTCCATTGTCTGATGGCCTCTTATTTCCTTATACTAAGTCAATTCAATCTCTTTCCTCTTCTCCTTCTAAGTCATTCTTGTTACAACTTATTCTATCTTGTGTTGTTGGTGTGTGTTTACAGTGATGAGGTTATATTTATTTTTGGTGATTTTCTTTCTTTGATCTTTGATTTTGGTATTTAAGTGGTTGCTAACCTATTCTGGTAAAGATCTACTATTTTTCTGATTTTGTCTACCTATTTTTCTCCTTGCTCCAAGCTTTGTATTCCCTTTGTCTTCTTTTTTTCAGGCCTGAGGGCCTTCTTGAGTATTTCTTGTAGTGGGGTTCTCGTGGCCATGAACTCCCTTAGCTTTTGTTTATCTGGGAAAGTTACTATTTCTCCATCATATTTGAAGAATATTTTTGCTGGATAAGTATTCTCTGTTGAAAATTTTTGTCTTTCAGTATTTTCAATATATCATTCCAGTCTCTCCTAGCTTGTAAAGTTTCTGTTGAGAAATCCACTGAGAGCCTAATGGGAGTTCCTTTGTATGTTATTTTCTGTTTTTGTCTAGCTGCCCTTAATATTGTCTCTTTGTCATTGACCTTAGCCAGCCTTACCGCTATATGCTGTGGAGTGGGCCTTTGCCTGTTGATGCATTTAGGCGACCTATTGGCTTCTCTTACTGGTATTTCCTGCTCCTTCCTCAGATTTGGGAAGTTCTCAGCTATTATTTCCTTGAATAGGCTGTCTGTTCCTCTTTCCCTCTCTTCTCCCTCAGGAATACCTATAATTCTTATGTTACATTTCCTAATAGAGTTGGATATTTCTTGGAGACTTTCTTCATTTCTTTTCAGTCTTAGTTCCCTCTCCTTTTCCATCTGGAGCATATCTGTATTCCAATCCTCTATAATGCTAATTCTTTCCTACATATTGTCAGCTCTGTTCTTTAAAGATTACAGATTTTCCTTTATCTCCTCCATTGTGTTCTTCATCTCCATCAGTACTGATTGGTTTTCTTTATGATTTCAATCTCTTTTGTGAAGAAGCTCCTTATCTCATTGAATTGTTTTTCTGTGTTATCTTGTATTTCATTGATTTTTTTTTATGATCACTATTTTGAAATCTCTGTCATTTAGGTTACAGATTTCTGTGCCTTCAGGGTTGGTTTCTGGGTGCTTGTCATTTTCCTTCTGGTCTGATGATTTCACGTACCTTTGCATTGTGGTTCCTGTATTGGCTTTGTTGTTCCTCACCCTGGAAATATCTGGTTGCAGTTTCCACCTGCTGCCACCAGGTTGGGGTTAAGGGCTGTGTAATCTGAGCCCCCAGCGCTCCACCTCAGCTGCTCACTGTGATTAGCTGGGCTGTTCTGTCTGGTCTGGTCAGCTGAGCTGCAGTATCCGGCATGTGGGGAGGGGGAGGCTCTCTCTTTTGCCTGCTGGGTCCCTGGAGTGGGGGGCTTCTTGCTCGCCCCTCGTTATCCACTCTCCTGGGGTGCTCAGATGTTGATGGTAGCCCTGTAGCAGTTTTGAGTCCTCTGTGTGGGAGTTTCCCACTGGCTGAGAGAGCCTGAAGAGCTACGGTTTCCCCACAGAGGGCTGCCCCTTCCCCCTCTCTGGGAGCCACGTGGACCAGGATTACTGATCCGATGGAGAGGGAGAGGAGTTATCCTTACCTTTCCCTGCTTCCTCTGGGGGCCCCAGCGTGTCCACTCTCAGATGTGCGGCAGTGTAGATCTTTCCGATCTTCCTTTTTGCTGTCTAGGAGTCCGTTGTTGGTCTGTGACTGTCCCTTTTGTTGTATCTTATTGGGGGAGGAGTTTACAGGAAAGCTCACTCTGCCATGATGCTGACATCACCTCCCTGTTGACTTTTAATAGCTCAAATGTGCTCCCTTCTGACTAAATGGCATAGGGGCACACAAATGGCTCCCGTGCTTCAAGGTGAGTTCTACTCTAGGGTGCAGTTCATGCTCTATACCTCCCCGTGGGACCAGGCTGAAACTTGTCTCCAGGACAGACTACATCTATGCCTAGCTTTCTTCTCTAGCTTTATTCTGCTTGCCTCCCTCCCCTTCTCCTGAGAGCACACCTCCAATCAATCACTTTCCAAGAATCCCCATTTTATGCTATGCTTCTACAGAACCGAACCTGGGACATATCAGATAAGATATACAATTTAAGGGTTAGTCATTCAGGTGGACTTCATGATGATCCATAAACAATGGTGATTTACATATGTCACAGTAGTAACGAACAGAGTATTTTGGATGTCATTTTCCATAGTCTTCTGGGAACCTAGATTCTATAAATGCTATTGTGGGGTATCAGAATTGGCCACCCCAAAATGTGTCTCTGGCATGAGGATTATTTTGGGCTGGTTACTTTTAAAAACTGCAGACAGGGCCAGCCCCGTGGCTTAGCGGTTAGGTGCGTGCACTCCGTTGCTGGCGGCCCAGGTTCGGATCCCAAGCGCGCACCGCTGCACCACTTCTCCGGCCACGCTGAGGCCGCGTCCCACATACAGCAACTAGAAGGATGTGCAGCTATGACATACAACTATCTACTGGAGCTTTGGGGGAAAAAATAAATAAATTAAAAACTGCAGACATAAGAAAAGCTCTGAAAACAGAGTAAAAGTAGACGTTATCTTTTGCAAGAGATATTTTACATTTGTAAGGGAAATCTCCTTTGTAAAGGTATCTCCCTCCCTGTACCAGGAAGAAGGTGGGGATGACCTTATCTCTAGAAACATATCAGTGCAGAAGGTGAGGACTTAAATCTGCATAATAACCTTTACTGTGCTTTTCTGGTAATCTCCCATAACTGACTCCCCCCACTCCCAACATCCTCCTTTGTCTTTAGCTGAAGATGGTATTTAAGATGAGAGCCTCTGCCATTTTGGCAGGTTGCTGAGTTTTTCTTGTGTCTCTCCCACATATATATGTTATAAAGGTTTGTTTGATTTTCTCCTGTTATTCTGTCTCATGTTAATTTAATTCATAGCCCAGCCAGAAGGACCCAGAAGGTAGAGGAATTCTCTTCCTCCCCTATTCTACTACATCTTTCCTTGATAAGAGCATGAAAATGTGTCCAAAATGTTACGTGCATTTTTACATTTAAAATGGTGATTTGAGGAACTCATCCACTAAGCCATCTTTTGACCAATGGAGGCTGCAGACAGTAGTGAAAAAAATAATTAATTAGATGCTAGAGGCCTTGAAATTTAATCCTCATCCTGCAGTGTCTTGATATGAACTTTAGAAGAGGCATAGAACTTCTCTATGGTTTATGAAACTCACCAGAAAAAGTGACAGCGATAATAAATGGCTAAAATTCACTCAGGATATAGTATGTATTGGTCATTATTTAAATATTCACTCATCTGATTATTTTGACAGCCCTTTGGATATGATCATTATCATCAGAGAGATCAAGAAACTGAGGATCAGACTACTTTTCTCACTATCACAAATCTTCTATGTGACCAAGTAGGAATTCAAACCCAGATTTATTAGATTCCTTACCTAGGTGCTCCCTGCTGTAACACCTTACTTCTCTGTACGTTTCAAGTGTCCTGAGAGAGCATTTAACGTGATGGAGGTGTTGTAATAGGCATTGATTGGGACAGGAGTGCAGATGGGAGCAATAATTGGCTGGCTTTCATGATTCCTTATTTTCCCCACTATCTTTACTTCTCTCCTGAAAGAACTATTTTTCACTCTAGCTGAGTAGTGTTTGCAAAATTTTCGTTAGTAATGATAGCAGTATTTTATTGCTCTTATAACAAATTACCACAAAGTTAGTGCCTAAAACAATACGATTTATTACCCTACAGTTTTGTCGGTTAAAAGTCCAACACAGTCTCACTGGGCTAAAATCAAGTTAGAACGGGTGGGTTTTTCTCTGGAGGGTCTTGGAGAGAATTGATTTCCTTGCCTTTTCCAGTAAGCCAGACACGTTCTTTGGCTGGCGGCTCCCTTTCTTCAGGTTCAAAGCCAACAGTGTCATATCCCTCTGACTCTTCTTTCTTCATCACATCTCTTTCTCTGACCACAGCCAAAAAGATTCCTGGTTTCAATGACCCGTGTGATTAGATTGATAACCACTCAAATAATGCAGAATAATCTCCACTTCTGAAGGTCCTTAACCTTAATCGCATCTGTCAAGTCCCTTTTGCCATGTAAGGCAACATGGTGGCAGGTTCCAGGATTAGGGAATGGATATCTGGGAGGAGGCCATTGTTCTGCACAGCAATAGAAATGCAGCAAAAATTTTCATTATTTTTCAAAATAATGAGGATATCTAATTTTTAGAAGGTTCTTTTTTCTTACCTAATTTTTTCCTAGCGTTTTCTATTCTACTCCTACCTCTCCCTGGCAGATATTGGGAACAGCAATTATGACAGTCCCAAGCCTGTTTACAATGGCAACCAATAGAATGTTCTCTTGTCCTTCCCAGGACAAAGTTCCTTGAGGAAGCAAAGCCCAAGGGAAGAACCAGTCAAACAATGTGTGATTAGACTATTTGATTCAATAGCATTGACCACGACTAAATCAATGGCAGCAACTCTAAGTATGTTCAGTATCTGGAATCTCACAGGTATATAAGCTTAACTGAACTGTTTTATATATATAAACCATATTTTGATCTCATGTTAATATGATTTCCTTCTTTATCTTCTGCACAAAACCCCTGAAGACCTCAAATTTTTCTTCCAAGGTAAGCCTGGTCTAACTGGGTTCTATCACTAAGGATTAATTTGTTTACATGAGATTTTCTCTCACTGCTATAAGATGAAGACCCTGTTACCAAGTTCCTTGGGAGCAGTGCACATGCAGTTCACTCTTACTGAAACTTGAGTTCATGGTCCACTTCATTTTATAGAAGCAAAAATGTAATTATTTTGCAGCTCTGCTGTTTCTTTCCTGTTTGTTTCTGTTTTTCTACAAGACCTTTTTGACCTGAACATACCTCCCTAAATTTCTTATCTTAGTTTATTTAACTCCTACAACTTGATTCTTTTTCCTCACCTGGTTTAATAGATTCTCTTCCAATTAATTCTGCTGTTTACCTCCTCCTGTAGAAAAGAGTTTCTAAAATATTGTTTTTTTCTTGGCCTGAATATTTTTTTACATAAAAGGCATAAATTGCCATACACTTATAAGGGCTCCATTGTTAAATGATTTTGATAATATTTGTAAAGATTATATTCTCTCGAAACATTACCATAGTTTGTTCCCCAACCATGCCTTAATCTAGCCATAAATTAACCATTATTTTATTTACTAATTTACCTAATTTAGAGTAAAGTAATCTTGTTAATAGTGTATAGGTCTTTTGTTTCTTTCAAAATCAAAACTATTCATAACAAACTCTTTTTCATTTTTTTCTTTGGTTTTGAGAATAGTGTTACTTTTTCGCACACCAGTTTTGTGTGTGTGTTTGATACAATCTTATTATTTTTGTAGGCAATAATCCTTTGGCAATCTAGGAGTGTTAATTATTATCTAGGAGTGTCAATAATCTTTATTTTCCTAAAATTTCTCCCTAACTTTTCAGCTGCAGTTTTCTGTAATTTTTCTGTAGTTTAACTCATTATTATACTAGAAGCATTGTCTTCTCAGCGTATGTTAGGGTATTTTTATAATTTTTTGGTGGTGGTTTTTCTTTTCACTGCTGCTATTATTTTTTCACCATAATGTAAACACTTCACCATAATGTAAAGACAAATCACTGAGATCATGTGCTGAATCCTCAAGAAACTCAAATATTTTTGTCTCAGATGTATGCACTCAATGATGTTTAAAAATGGAGGTGTTTGAAGAAATGTTAAAATACATCCGAATCATATTCTCAGACTCATTTTCATTGAGAGACACTCTAGTTAACATTAAAATAGCAATAATAAAATAGCTGTGGGAGGTAGAATTCTAAGATTGGCCCCACAATTATATCTCCCCACCTCCCCTGCCCCTCTTGCCCCCCCTGCCAGGAACTGCCTCTGCTTGAATGTAGGTGAGAACTGTGAATATTATGGGATATCACTCCCATGATTAAGTTACTGTACATGGCAAAGGGGAAAATATTTAGCAGGTGTAATTAAGGTCCCTAATTGGCTGGCTTTATGTTAATCAAAAGGAGACTGTCATGGGAGGGCCTGACCTAATGAGATGAGCTCTTTTTAAAAGGATTTAGATGTCAGAGATGAAAGAAATCAGGGAGAGAGAAGCAGAAGCAGATGCATGCCTGTTAGCTTTGAAGAAACAACCCACCGTATCATGGAAGGCCATAGGGTAGGGAATGGGAGGAGCCTTAGTTGCTGAGGGCCCCAGTCTCCCAACCACGAGGAACTGAATTCTCCCAACAGGTGAGCTTGGAAGAAGATCCCGAGCCTCCAATGAGATTGTAGCCCGGGTGGATCCTCAGTTAGTCCCCTAAGCTGAGGACCAGCTCCCCTGTGCCCAGACTACTGCCAGACGGAACCTGTGAGATAATAAATTTGTGCTGTTTTAAGCCACTAAGTTTATGGTGATTTATTATACAGCAATAAAAACCTAATACAACAGCTAATATTTATTTAGCTCTTTTTATGTGCCAGGTTCTGTGCAATGGAGATTACATAGGTAATTTTATTTAATACTTACAACAGCCCTATGAAACAAGATGTGTTATTTTTAAAATTTTACAGGGGAGAGAATTAAGCCTTAAAGAAGTCAAAACACTTGGTGCAGGTCACAGAGCTGGTTGATGAAGGAACTGGGATTTGAACTTGAACTTTCATCCCTTCGCTAGACTACGTTCTTTAAGGGAAACATTCCGCAGAATAATGCAAGTCAATTGTGTTCTGATTACCACCTGTTCAAATACTGCCTTTATCTCATGCATAGCCAACAACATGTGACAAATACTAAAGAATAAACAGCCTTTGATGAAATCCACTTTTTTCTAGATGATTGCATAAAAAGACCTTTACACGAATACTTCACCAATTATAGAGGAAAGTCTTCTGAAAATAAATCTTTCTAAAAAAGTTACTTAATTGCTATTTTACCTAGAAGAAGAACAATCTGTTTCCATCTATCAGGTAGTAATGAGAAGTCATTATCTTGCACTCTTCTTTAATTAGCATCAATCCTGATTAGCCAGAATAAATTAGGCTCTTTGTCTTTTTCCATAGTTGTGATCCTTCTGGTACAGGAGCCGTTCCATTATGCGCTATCACTTACAAAAGATGTCAGTATAATTATATTACTGTATTTAAAATTTTACTTTTAAACATATTTTAATGTTAAAATGTAAGTTTATTGTTTCCTTTAAATATGAGAAAGTAGTGTTCTATAAAGTTTTTTCATCGTGAAAATAAAGTACACAAGGTTTAATAAGGCTTGGGGATTTTAATAGCTATTATTCATCATAATATGCATTGAACACAATAGTAAAAATATCAGAGGTACTAATTAATTGTTACTACAAATTGGAGAGAAGGGTTGTAGTGAAGGACACAGAATTATTCTGCCTATATATGAATAGAATTTTGAAAATTCACATGGAAGTTTGGAATATCTGTATGAAACTATGGATATCATTTAAAACATTATTTTCCATTTTTTTTTTTTAGGTTTTTATGTATGCACTGAGATAGCCACTGTTTTGTTTGCTTTATGATCAAAATGACCTCCCCTCTCCCCCCATTGTGATCACTAAAAACTCAATGATGTAAATAGAACTTTATTTTTTTCGGTGGGATGGAAGTGGGTATACAGGTCCTGCATTACCTAAGTAATTGGCACTAAAATGAAAATAATTACTGGCTGCCACCCAGATAAGATAGGATGAGAATAAGTAAACCACGCCCCTCCAACTCCAACATAGAAGTACTATTTCCTGGGTGAGTGTTGAGCCAGCTAATCTATCAGTTTGAAAAAAATCAGAAATTGCACTATATCTAACCTTGCTTTGAAGAGAAAACCATTCTCTAGTCATATCTAGAAAACTCTTCTGAGATCAGAACTCCTGGAGCAGAGGGAATTTCCAGACCCGTATGGCAGACATCAGAGTGAAAACGTGCCCTGGCAATGTTTATAACTTACCCTCTTAGTGTGCCTGTAGCTTCTTCCTACACTGCCCCTGCTTTCACATTTTCATCAGTTCAGGGTCTCTACAGTGACTTATCACCCCAAACTTACCACATCCCCCTCTTTTTTAACTACAGAAATATACCTGAAATTATTTTTCTCAACAATTTTAGGTTCTGCTCTTTTCTGTGGCATTGATTTGGTATTTTAAAAGCTAACTGATCATGTTTGAAACATAAACAGAACCGTCTTCATCTTTCTTGATCTGCAATGTTACAGATCATAGACTGTGCCCATGGAAAACCAGGCTCTTTATTTGCAGCTAAAATGATTTTTATTGGAATCATTTGCTCTGTTTCCATTATTTGACATGGCCATCTGACAAAAATCTCATTTTTGGGGCATAACAGAATTACTAAAGATAAAGCAATCTTAAATAGTGTCTCTTCTACTCTAATTTAATAGAGATGATTTAGAAATAAAATCAGGGTGGGGAATGCAAGGATGTCTGTGTGGATTTTGTGTTCTTCTACTAATAAATTCTTAATTCTTCTATTAACATAGAAGAAAATATCAGAACTATTGTAGAAATGCGAATATCAGGAGTGAAACAGACCACATACTTAAAAACAAGACTTACAATACAGTATAAAGCTTAAATCACTAATTTGTTATCTTTGATAAGCAATTCAGTGTAATAACCATTTGGAATTTAGAAATTCAGTGCTTTTAAATAAAACCAAGATTTGTTGAGCACATGCTTCGTACTTTGTAAGCTAGGTGATTGTAGTTCAAATGGCCAAAATAAGTTATATACGACACACATGGTTAAAATTTTCAGGATAATTTTGGAAGTAATCACAGGAGCCCCAAGAGAAAATTTCACACAAGCCTGTGAAATGCGCCTGTGCCTACCACAGTGTCTTGAATAACGTTTAGTCCGTATGTGTTCAGTTGAAATGGGCTTATTTAAAAGAGCAGGGATCTTTTCGATCTTTATAACCCTAGCACCTGATATAACACCTGAGCCATTTATTAATAACAAATGCTGACTGAATATTTGTTTCCAAAAAATAAATCTGGCTGTGTCTTCTGAATTCCATTTTAATTTTGAGCACAATGTGTTATTTTTCAGCCTAATTTTAAGTCTTCCTAAAAGCACAAGGCGTGTTTAAAAAAATGTCCAGGTGGCGGGAATTAGAAACCGTGTGTTAATCTTAGAAGGAGAGATGCTAATGAAGAAATCTTCATGAGCTCATAAATCAGTGCTTTATAAAAGTGTTGTCTGAGCTCCGTCTGCCTTGGAATCGCTTGCATTGCTGGCCCACTCCAGGACTGTGAGGTCAGAATACCTGGTGGTAGGGCTCAATAGTTTTCCAAGATCCTCAAGTGAGTTTTTGGTACCCTAAGGCCTTCTCATTCAAGATGTGGTTGCAGATAAGCAGCACTGGCAACACCTGTGAGCTTCTTGTGACTGCATGTGTCTCAGGCCCTACCCCAGAGCTGCTACATCAGAGTCTGCATTTTAACAAGGTCCCCAGGGATTTTAAATGCACTTTAGAATTTGGGAATCGCTAGAGTGAAGTTTCAGAACTACCACTACCATCTTAAATTATAGATCGACTCGCATGCCTGAGGATCCATTTATCAGTTTCTACTATCAGGACAGACTCCCACTCTATTTCCTGCTGTATCTGGAAAAAAAAAATGACCTATTTTTCAACCCTGCCCCCACGAGCATATGAGATTATGCTATAATTGTCTTTTTCGCTAGACTGTGGGTTCCAAGTTGACAACAACAGTATCTTTTCATCTTTTACCTCCAACAGCTAATGCTTACACAGAGTAAGTACTTAACAAATACTGAATAGCTACATGGAAGCCACTCAAGGATTGAGGAGGGCACACATTTAAAAAAAGGGAGGAAAGTAAGACTATTTTTATTAAGTTAATGACTGCAGTTCCGATTTTTACCTTGTTCTCTGTTGATGCATAAATTGGCTATAATGGAAAAATAACTATTTTCGTGAACTTGATGATAAAATGGTGTTACTGCATTGCTAACCGTCCAGTTTTCTAGGCTCGGATGTCCCACATTAGCCCCAACTTCTTTCCAGCCCCTCCTGGCAGAGCTAACTCACTGTCACATTTAGCCAGTTCTTGCTTTTCTGAGCCTCTCATATCACCATTCCCAACCCCTCTGTCAATAGCCTAGTAACCATGCCTATGTGGGAGGCAGAGCCCAGGGTGGGGAGTGGCCACAGGCTGGGAGAAGAGGGGTCAACAAAGCTCTGCTGTTTAGAGGCCTGTTCTCATTTTCAGCCTCAAGGTTGTGTTCCAGATAACTGTACCAGAAACCTGAGCTTTGGATAATCGGCTTGATGTATATTGTTTTGCAACTATATCTATCAATCAATCTTTCTGATGCTCTCGTTTATATTGTCTTACACGTACATCACCCCAATTAAACCATGCCTTCCTAAAGATCAAATACAGTCAGTTCTCATTATTCACAGTCGTTATGCCTTATAAAGTCACCATGGACACTGAATTAGGGGATACTGAATAATTGCTCTAGGAGAAATGCAGGATTAGGTTCCTGAGAACCTTTTGTGCAATGTTTTTATCAACCGATCAATATATAACCTTGTTTTGTATGTCTTTCTGTTTAAAGAAACCCTATTTAATATGTATTGTTGATTCATTAACATTGATTTCAAGGCCAACATGACTATAACTCATGCCTGGCCAAGCTTACCCAATACAGGTGCTTTTTACATAAAGCGCGTCACAGCCTTCTTCCTTGGGAACACCAGACAGCACTTCAGCACTATGCTTGAGGCCATTATAAACAGCAAAATCACCAAACAAAAAGCACAAAAATATGAAAAACATGGCACTAACTAGGCCTCCAAAAGGACACTTGATTACGCTGTGAGACCTGAAATGAGAAGGCAGAGGTTGCGTTTAGCTGGGCATGTGCACGTCAGGTGGCTCAAATTTTTTGCTCTTTTGGTATGTCCAGGAATGAGTGCAAAAGTGGTGTATGGATTTTGGAGTTACAAATAAATTCCAGCAAGTCGACCAACTGAAAAATATGGAATTTTCAAATAATGTGGATCAACTATACTATGTTTTAGGTGTTCAAGGACTTCCCCTAGTGTTTAATACAATCTCTACACAAAGGTACATATTGAATTAATGAAATGAGTCTATCATCTTTTTCATGGATGGAAAAGTCTTCAAAATAAGCCTGGGATTGACAAGTCAGGATTAGGTGATACAAATTTGTGTATCTAAATATAAAGTATTATGTGAAAACAGAAAAATATCAGGCCATGCTCCAAGTAAATATAATTAAAATTTGTTGGGCCCTAAATTTGCACTAGGCGTTCTGCCGAGAACTCCACGTCTCCTTCATGGAGGCTCAGGATGGTGAAGTCATGTATTCAAGTTCAGATCTCAAATAAGCACCATTTATCTTCTTGGCTAGGATGAATTAAATTGTATTGCTTCTTTGTTTAAAATAACAGCTGACATTATTTACTATGATACTAGGACATATTGGTGATGATGAGAGCACCGGTGGAATGGATCCATGGATGAGAGTGACAGTTTTGTTTGGGTCACAAAGTCATGTTATTCATTCACTGGTTTCTATATCTATTTTTCATTATATTTTTATGTTCTATAGAATCCATATCTGCCCTATATTTTCTGAAATATAAATTAATATATGTTTATATTTCTAGATATGCACAAATTCTGAATTTAATGCCTTTTGCATGTTTTTCTAGCACGTAATGCATAACGTACTTTTCGTGTCTTTGAACAATTGCTTAACCAGTAAAGATAACAATGAGGTTTGTAATTGCAGTCATTGTCTCTTCTCTCTAATTGTACTTTCACAAATTAGCCTCCAGACCAAATCTAGTTGTTTGAAGCAGCTAGATCCACTTTCATCATTCTCAATTCTCCCTCTTCCCCTCCTCCCTCCCCCGCTTCTCCTCCCTCCCTGTCCCCTGTCCATCTTTCTCTTTCTCCACACACACACACACACACACACACACACACACACACACACACATTTAGGTTTCACTTTCCAATTTGAGACCTGTGGGTTAGGAAACCTATTTACAGCAGATCACTGAGATACTGTGTTCCTCTTATTTCAATCCCTTATAACTATTTGCTGCCTCAGTGAGCTATAATAAGATATGACAGAGTTCAGCCTTTATTGGCAGTCTTGGTTTTGGCAAAGCCCAAGACTGGAACTCCATAAAAGTTTCAGGTCAGGATAAATACGTAGAGTAACTACGAACAGGGAGTAGGATTAGTAACCAATGTGAAAATCAGTGATTTGTCTTATCTCCACACTGTATTTGGAGTCCTCTTACTTCTATGCCCATGAAGTCTTAATTTTCTCTGGTGTCTGCCACCATGTTTTAGCACATCGTGCTAATTCATCCTGCTATAAAAGTTATAAAATGCAGGAAGCTTAAATAAGTCTGGGAAGTGCTATTCATCACTTTTTTTATGAAACACAGAATATATTTGCTTTATTTACAGTATTGGCTTCATGTAAATCAAATTTATGTGAAATATTATTGCATCAAAAGGGTGTAATGTGCATTTCTTGTACGATACTAAATTTATCCTTAGAAAACAAAGACAAATGAAATGACAGTAGTCTCTAATCTCAACTTACTGAGCAATCTCTGTCATCACACTGGCATGTTTGTGAGTTAAAAAGCTATGCTTTTGATCTTAATCGTTTATACTGTAAGTTCCAGTATTGCATGTAGAGTCCATATTCTACCAATTTCCAAAACTTTTATTTTATTAATCAGCACACAATAGGGCAAATGGGTGTCACTATATCTATAAATGAAACATTCGGTGCCTAAACCAGCTGGTGAAAACCTGGCCCAACCCCACCCTAGGGGCAGTGGTCCCCACACTAGGGGCAGTGGTCCTCACCCTAGGGGCAGTGGTCCCCACACTAGGGGCAGTGGTCCCCACCCTAGGGGCAGTGGTCCTCACCCTAGGGGCAGTGGTCCCCACACTAGGGGCAGTGGTCCGGGCATGAACCCTGGGCTCAGCAGCCTGAGTTCAAATCCTACCCCTCTCCTAAATTAGTAAGGCCTGGGTACAATGGACACTGCTAATCGTAGAGGGAGCTAGACAGAGGTGTAAGACCTAACTCTTGCCCTCATGAAGCTTTCAAGAAGACCTTTCATCAATAGATATTGAGAATGTGAAATTGTAAACTTTTTCCACTCTTCCCAGAGCATTACTTATGCAAGCTGGAGTGGGTTCTGCTACAGGACATATAATCTCTTTTTTTAATTGAAGAGAACCATTTAATTAGCTAAGCACTTAGAAGTGCTAGATTCAGTGGAGAATTTGTGATTACACTCATGCATCACTTAATGATGAGGATGTAGTCTGAGAAATGCATCATTAGGCAATTTCCTTGTTGTGTGAACATCAGAAAGTGAACTGAAGGGGGACAAAATTTACCACCCCCTAAAATGTGTTTCTTTAACATGAGGATTATTTTAGGCTGATTATTTTTAAGAAACAAAAGACCCCTTGTTATGTCCCCCTTAACTGCCTAAAAGTATTCAGATAGAAAAACTTGTCTCAGGAAGGGAGTTATCACCTTAGCATAACATGAACTAGGAGGTAGATGGAGAAGAACCTAGAAAAGCCTGTTGAGCTTCTCTCTGTGTTCCTCTGTTTCTCTGGGACCAAATACTTATTTTCCAAACTTTTGCTCCTTTTTACCTACCTATGAATTGCCTTCCTTCTCTTTGAAGTCCCTAACTCTCCCCACCCCCAGCATCTTCTTTTGTCTTTAGCTGAGGATGGTATTTAAGGTGAAGGCTTTGGCCATTTTGGTGAGTTACTTGGGTTTCTCCCATGTATATATGTTATTAGACTTTTCTTTGTTTTTCTCCTGTTAATCTGTCTCATGTCAATTTAATTCTTAGACCAGCCAGAAGAATCTAGAAGGGTAGAGCAAAGTTTCTTCCTCCCCTACAATACTTACCCAAACCTAGACAGTATAGCCCACTACACACCTAGACAATATGGTACTCATCTTATGGGACCACTGTCATATATGTGGTCTGTCATTGATAGAAATGTCATTATGTGGTACATGACTGTATTGCAAAGTGAAACACCTCAGAGTGAGAGCAGAAGAAAATATACTCAGAAAAGTAATGAAGATGCCAAGGTGTAACCAAGTACAACTTCTGTGGTCTCAAATATCAACATGGCCAGAAAGTATACACTTTTAAGGCACTATGAAGCCATCAAAGTCAACTCCATTTTTTGTAAAGTTGAGGAAGTTGAGGTCTTAGGAGGCTATGTGGTACATTGGTTACTCGATACATGTTGTTTGAATGAAAGAATGAAGCCTAAAAAATTGAGTGTCTTGCCTAATGTTCACAAATCCAAAATCAATATTAACCTTGGTGTACCAAGTCGTTGTTCAATACCTCAACTATGTTGCTCCTTAATAGTCTATCTTGGAATGTGGATGACAACAAAAGGGACTGTTTCAGGTGCGAATCAAGGTAATAACTAAAGTTTATTATAATCAAATTAGGATTTTTAAATCATTGAGTTAATTTCCAGGGATACTAAGAAATTATCTTTGTGGTTTTGAAATTTCCCCATTTGTTTTATTGTCTGCTTTCCTCTCCTGCATTCCCGTGTGTAAAATTTATGTGAAACCTAAAAAGATGTTATTTTAGTATAAGGAAGAGTAGCGGAAAGGTTCAGTATGGAGACGTGCATCTGGTTCATCCACAGATGAGCCAGAAGAGCCCAGGATCTAAGAGGTTGTACTTTAGGAGAGCACCAAAAAGGACATCAATCAGAGTGTCCCTGAAGATTTAGAAATAGCTAAAAAGGGCCATTCTGTTTGGTTCAGGATTAGAAGGATTAGAAGTGAAAGGGGGAGGCCTCATGAGTCCCTGTCCATTATATAATGAAGACGATTAGCTTTCTGACTTGCTGGATAAAATAGTATTTGGAATAGAACTGAAAACTTTCCTGAAGGTCAGACATGCTATATTTATTGCTTCCTCCTTTCTATAAGCCAGAACATTCTGTCACTGTTGTAATACAAGCCAACAAGAGCCAAATAAATCTTTGATTCTTTTGGCTCACTCTGCCATTAAACTCAAGCCGCTGTAAAGTCATGAAAATTACCTGAGAAGGATGTGGAAAAATTGGTTGGTTCAGAAAAGACTGACCACAGTGATTAAAGGCATGAAAAATATGACCTGTCTGAAAACTCTAAGGAAGCTGGTGCTATTTAAGTTGAAAGAAGAGGAGGCTGAATGGTAACTTAATAACTATCTTCAAATTTCAAGAGGATTACTACCTCTGTTTTATCCATCTCTACAGGGTTTCAACTACCAAGGAATTATTCTGAAATTTTCCTGTAGCCAGCACATTTGACTCATTTTATATTAATTATTGTAATGTTTTTCATTTAAAAAATCTGAACTTATTTGGCCTTCCTCCATTTGAAAGAGTAAGTGGTAGGAAGAGATAATCAAATAAAGAGTATTATTCTCTCTTGCTGTTCTTTTATCTGAGGGATAGTATTTTTTTTTTCCTGGTATAAACAAGTTTTGACAAGTCCTTGCCATTTATCAAACTCAAATACCTGTGGATTAAGTTACTTGGCTCTAGCTACGCTTTGAGTTATTATTGCCAAGACTTAATAACAATGACAAAAAGGAGGAAATAAACATGTTAGAAGTTAAATTGCATTCCTTGTCACTTTATAAAGTGAAATAACAAGACTTGCAATCATTACCTTGTGTATTTCTGGATAAAGATTAATTTATAGGGCCTCAGAGAGAGTTGTGTTGAATCAATCAGTGAGCATTTACTAAGTGTCAAATATTGTTTAGTGCTAGGTATTTGGGTGAAAGAGAGCAAAGAGACACAGAGTAAGACATGGCCTCAGAGCTCAAGATGTGTATAATCTGGTGGTAAAGATAATTTAATGAATTAAAGGGGTTGATGAGCCACACGGAATCACATCCATGTGCGGTGCCTTGGGGGAAGCACAGACCCTGGGTGAGCCAGAATGCACAGAGCTAGGAGTCTGAACAGAAGATTCTCGGCTGTTAACTCCAGCGCTCCACGTGCACCTTGCTCAGTTCCTTTTAACGCCCCCACGCTGAATATATTTCCACCAAACTGTTCTTTCTCTCTTGTTTGTTTGGTTTTTGTTTTGTTCGTCCTTTACATCTGAGCTTCTCCTTAATCATATTTTCTTCACAACTTTTTGCCTGTCAAAGCCTCAATCTCCCGCTTCTGATACTTGCATTCTTTAATTTCCTGCTTCTATGAACCACCTTCTTGAAATGTTTCTTAATTCAAATTCCACAGAAGGGACTTCTGATTATCCTGCTCATTGGCACCTCAGATCACGTCACAGGTCATGTCAGCCCCTGGGTCAGGAGCCACTGAGCATCAAACTTACACTTTCCCCCCAGGGCTGTCCCTAGGCAGGAGCTGCGGTCTGGGCAGTTTCCCTCGGAACGAGATAAGAGCATAGTCAGCATTATAATTTGCATTTAAATTGTGAAGAAAATATGAAATTTGGAAAGTTGAAAAGAGGGATCAAGTTTGAAGAAACATCTGGAGAAGACCCAGATACATAGATAAGCACAGTTATTATAGGGCTCAGAGAGAAGATCAGCTCACCCGGGGAGAAAGCACCCTCAAGAGCAATAGTGTACATACATTTACCTGGTTAGTAGGGTGAGGCCTGGAAGCAGATGCTTTCTAAAGCAGGGCAAGATTTTAGACTGCGCTCGAGTCAAGAATTTAACAAACAGTAATTAAAGGAATATGGTTGTCCCATGTGCAAATTAAATAGCTGAAACGAGTTCTTAAATCAATAAAGAAAGAAAACACTTTTTTCTATTACATTTCATTTTGATTAGTAAGGGAATCTTTTGGTGAGAAACTTGGGCATGTTTCACTACAGGAAGAGATTGTATTCCTTTCGCTTAGAGGAATATATAACACTAGAGGAGCTAGAATGGAATAAGCCAGAAATGGACAAAGTATTACTGTCGTGTAGACAGAGGAAATTCACATTTCAGCCTGACCCTTACACTAACCCTACTCCTAACCCTAAGAGAGATCGCCTTTGAAATGGCCCTTTATCCTGGAGGACAAGAAAAGCTAAACTTTTCTAAGTTTTAGTATTAAAAGAGACTATGCTATTTAGAAGTAAGTTGAAAATTGTATACACACACACACACACACACACAGAGACACATACAAACATACTGTGGCTGTCTTGGACTTTTTTCCTTTGAAATAGATATGAGACTATATTATTTTTTTCCCTCCATTTAGAAAGGTATATGTTATCGAAGGTTATTTTATCACATAGTGACCCTGGTTTAAAATTTTAGTCTATGTCCATGTTAAAAGAAAAAAAGGACAAATGACAACGTAATCAAGAAAATTAAATATAAACTTGCTGATTCTTCTAATTACAGAGTTTAGTGCTTGTGGGTTCCAATTTATCTACTCCTAGACACTTGCTTTGTATTCATCAAGTCAATTCATAATATTGAAAATCTTCTGCTCCCAGCACTAGGCCATTTGTCAAATGAGACACGAAAGAATGAGATATGACTGCTGCCCACAATAAGCTCGTAATTTATTTGAGGACACAAAACTCGTACACATAAAACAATTCATGAATGAGACATATTCATGTATCATTTGTCAGCAGGCCTGGCTTCCATGGTGTTTGCAGAGATCCAATTTTAAAATATATCATTGTCAGGTAAATTCTCAGCTGGGAATGTGCTGTATTCTGACACTATTATCTTTGTCCTTTGGGGAATATTTGGCTTACATACTACTTAAAGAATATTAGTTAAAATTGTTAAATTCATATTTACCTAACATATATTATCTATTATATGTAATATAGTCTTTGATACATTATCCTACTTTATCTGTACAAAATTTCAGCACAGTATATGTTCTTTATTTTCAGATAAGATGGCTCAGAGAAGTTATGTGGCCAAAGTTACATACTTACCAAGTGTCGATGCTGAGATTTGAAAATTGATTTTTCTCATTCTAATTTTAGTAGTCTTTTTACTATCTACCCCATAGCCATCATCCAATGATTGTGTGGGTAAGTGATTGAGAACGGATTATAGCATTTTACTAGGCATTGCCAATGCACAAAGCTCTAAAGAGCAAAACAGAGACAGGTGGGTACTCCTTGCCCAGATATAATAAATTCTACTGTCCAGATGATTAGAGTCGAGGACTGTTACACTTAAGATGTTAACTGAGGGGTATAATACCAATAAGAAAAAGGATAGAGAAAGTCTGGCAAATGTGGACTAGCATGGCTAGGAAAACTTCATGGGGAATTTGATTAATTTCTTGAAAGTTTAATAACAACCATATAAATAAATATCTTTGTTTCACTTCTTTCTTTCTTTCCCCCTCCCTCTTTTCCTTCCTTTCCTTCCTCCTATTTGCTGCATAAGAACTCTGTGTTATACAGTAGTTGAAATTTTCATTGTAAATCACTTTCATATATAATATCTCATGTCGTCCTCATAAGAATCTTTTAGGTTAGCACAGCAGGTGTTCCCTCCTCTTTCTGATGAGGAAATCTGTCAATCTTGTTCCTCTAGTTCTTGCCTGACATACTAGTATAGGTCCCCAATGCCATACAAGTCCATCAACAATTGCTAGAGTCTCCAGAGAATGTCTGTATATATTCATGGACAGTCTGCAGCTCGCTGATTTGCTTGCCTCTGGAAGGGTTTCTTCTGGGCGGTGCTTCATCTGCTCTGTCACGGTCATTGGGTGCTACCACCAAGAACGTCATTGCTGCCACTTTCCCTGGTCTCACTGCTGGTGCACTGTGCCTCAGGGAGCCAAAACTGGACAGAGCTCTCTGGAGCAGCTGGGAGACGGCTTCTTCTCCTTCTCTTTGTTATGCTTTTAAAGATCCCAAATGTCTCACAATTTTTTAGAAGTCAGTTTTTAGTCACAGCCCATTTTCAAGATCCAAGATATGAGTTCACAGGGAGCTCAGGCAAGAACAAACACTAGCACTTAGTGGTGCCTCCTTGATTCTGACCATCAAGATTGTTATTCAGTCAAACTTCTGCTAAAAATGCCTGTCTTCTCTAGGAATGGTTTCCTCAGTCCTTCTGGAAACAGGTTCCTGGCAGGCTTGCTTCTTCAACTGGCCAGACACGCCCACTTTTTCCTGAGTTCTGCTGTTGGTTGATCAAAGTGGAACCTATGAGTGACAGGCACTTTCTGAACTTTCTAGTTATAGAACTAAAAATCTTTAATTTTCAAAAAAAAAATTGACAAATTTTATAATTCAAATTTTGTATAATTTGTATATTAAAAATTAATACATTTTAATTAATCCATTTCAGGGTAGGATATAGAGACATAAACAGTGGGAACTCAGATGGGGACAGTTTTGACAAAGGCACAGAGATGTATAAGAGCACATTTTCTGATGGGACAAATGAGGTTTTCCATACGCTGTAAAAGGTTGCTACCAGGTGAGAAAATGTGTAGATCCTTGAGTGCTAAACAAAGAAATTCCCAAATCTCTTTTCAATCTCTTTTTTTTTTTTTTTTTGGTGAGAAAGTCTGTCCCTAAGCTAACATCCATTGCTAATCTCCCTCTTTTTGCTGAGGAAGATTGGCCCTGAGCTAACACCTGTGCCCATCTTCCTCTATTTTGTATGTGGGTCGCTGCCACAGCACGGCTTGTTGAGCGGTGCATAGGTCCACACTCAGGATCCGAACCTGTGAACCTGGCCTGCCAAAGTGGAGTGAGTGAACTTAACCACTATGCCACCAGGCCAGCCCCTCAATCTCCTTTTAATATCCCATTAAACTATTTTTATGCTATGGTTTATTTGTAGCCTCTGTAATATATAGCTTATAGTTTCCTCTCATTTCCCGTGATTTCAATCACTCCAACGTTATAAATACAAATAGAATTTCTAGTCTAAAATCAAAATTTTTAGTAAGATGAATTACACTGATTAATACTCTTTAAGAATATAGAAAAAACATACCTTAAATTCAGTGTTTATAGTAAAACAAATTGGTTTACTCATAAGATACTCATATCATCTAGCAACCATCTGCTGCATTAGGAGCCCCAACATTGGCTTTTTCTGTAAAGAAAAAAGTAACATAAAGAAAATTTATTTTAGAGCTACTTTCAGATCCAAATTCAAAATCTTGGCTTGGCCTAAGGGCTCGGTGGGACTTCATTAGAATTGCTACAGAGGATTTGATTGAAAACTCAAAAGAGTTTCTGCATTTCTTCTCCAGAGACAGGTCTGCAGAATTTAGAATAATACCCCTGAGAAGCTTTAAGCAACAAGTCGTGATTTCTCACTTTCCTGTCTCATTTGTTTGAGAAGGTGGTTTTCCTTTCGTGAGAGAGGGCAAAAATGAGGCCATTAGTGTCAGTTTTCACTCTCTTCTTGTACTGTGCCAAGCTTAGTTCTCAAGGCAAGTTTTCAGCTGTTTCTCTACCTGGGTGGGTAAAGAAGCGTGCCCTTTATAAATAAGATTAGAAATGAGAATTGATGTATTAATATATAGCAGTGTATATTGATAGATTTCCAAGTTAACCGATGATCCACAAATCAAGTTCTATCACCATTTCCTCCCACCTCATCAGTGATGAGGAACATCCATACCAAATGCAGAGAGTAGCACGGGGAAGCATTGAACTTGCCTTTCCCTTGTTGGGTTACGTACACAATGCAAAGCTGTCTTAAAACATTGATTTTTCAAGTTATGTGTTGCATGTTTCTTAGATAATCTAAAACATATTATTTATTTGAATACTGATGTAGCATTGGTTTTTAAAATGTTGGTAGAATGAGCTATAATATTACTTTAAAAATAAAACAAAATAGTAGTGGCTAATGATTACTTTTTCCCTTTCCAACAATTTTATGATCCCTAAAATTTTCTGCTGTAATCAAAGATGTTTTTATAGGTAAAAATAGAAAGTTATTTGGGGTCTGTGATTTGAGGGGCAGGAACCAAGATAATCATCAAAATAACAGCCTCACGTACATTGGTAAGAACTCTTGGAATTCTCCCCTTAGAGGTCCATTTCCTTTGGGAGTTGAAGAAGGAATGCTGCAAAATGGAGGCAGCAACTTATTCTCTCAGACAGGTGAGAGGGTGTGATCTCCAGGATTCTTTGTTATCTTTTTTTTTAAATTAAGACTTTATTTTTTAAGAGCAGTTTTTTGTTCACAGCAAAAGTGAGGGGAAGGTGTAGAGATTTCTCATATACCCTCTGCCCTCACACATGCATAGCCTCCCCCACTATTAACATCCTTCGCTAGACTAGTATATTTGTTACAATTGATGAAGCTATGTTGACACATAATCACCCAAAGTCCGTAGTTTACATTACAATCACTCTTGGTGTTGTACATTCTATGGATTTGGACAAATGTGTCATGAGATGTACCCATCATTACAATATCATGCAGAGTATTTTCATTGCCCTAAAACTCTCTGTGCTCTGCTGATTCATCCCTCATCATCACCCCCAACTCCTGGTAAGCATTGATATTTTTACTGTCACTATAGTTTTGGCTTTTCCAGAATGCCATATAGTTGGAATCATACAGTACGTACCCTTCTTAGATTGGTTTCTTCCCCTTGTAATATGACTTTAAGTTTCCTCTATGTCTTTTTATGGTTTGAGAGCTTGCTTTTTCTTAGTGCTCAATAATATTCTGTGGTCTGGATGTACCACAGTTTATTTATCCATTCACCTACCAAAGAACATCTTGGTTGCTTCCAAGTTTTGGCAATTATGAATACAGCGGCTATAAATATCCGTGCACAGGTATTTTTGTGGACATGTTTTCCACTCCTTTGGGTAAATATCAAGGAGCATGATTGCTGGATCATATGGTAAGAGCATGTTTAGTTTGTAAGAAACTCCTAAGCTATCTTCCAAAGTGGCTGTAACATTCTGCATTCCCACTAGCAGTGTATGAGAGTTCCTGTTCCTCCACATTCTCACCAGCATTTGATGTTGTCAGTATTCTAGATTTTGGCCATTCTAATAGGTGTGTAGTGTTATTTTGTTGTTTTGATTTGCATTTCCCTGCTGGCACACATATGATGTGAAGCATCTTTTCATATGTTTATTTGCCATCTGTTTATCTTCTTTGATGAGGCGTCTGTTAAGTTCTTTGGCCCATTTTTTATTCAAATTTTTTGTATTCTTATTGTTGAGTTTTAAAAGTACTTTGCATATTTTGGAAAATAATCTTTTATCAGATGTGTGTTTGGCAAATATTTTCATCCCGTCTGTGGCTTGTCCTCTAATTCTCCTGACATTCTCTTTTGCAGAGCAGAAATTTTTAATTTAATGAAGTCCAGCTTATCAATTATTTCTTTCATGAATCGTGCCTTTGGTGTTGTATCTAAAAAGGCATTGGCATATCTGAGGTCACCTAGGTTTTCTCCCATGTTATCGTCTAGGAGTTTTATAGTCTTGCATTTTACATTTAGAAAAATGTGTGATCCATTTTGAATTAATTTTTGTGAAGGATGTGAGATCTGTGTCCATTTTTGCACATGGATATTCCAGTACCATTTGTTGAAGGGACTATGTTTCCTCCATTCCCTTTGCTCCTTTGTCAGAGATCTGTTGACTGTATTGATATGGGTCTATTTCTGGGCCCTCTAGTCTCTTCCATTAATCTGTTTGTCTATTCTTTCACCAATACCACACTGTCTTGATTATCGTAGTTTCATAGTAAATCTTGAAGTCAGGTAGTGTCAGTCCCCTGACTTTGTTCCTCTCCTTCAATATTTTGTTGGCTATTCTGAGTCTTTTGCCTTTCCACATGAACTTTATAATCAGTTTGTCAATATCCATGAAATAGCTTGCTGGGATTTTGTGAGGGATTGCATTAAATCTATACATCAACTTGAGAAAAACTGACATCCTGACAATATTGAGACTTCCTGTCCACGAACATGGGATATCTCTCCATTTATTTAGTTCTTTGATTTCATTCATCACAGTTTTGTAGTTGTCCTTATATAGATTTTGTACATATTTTGTTAGATTTATACCTAAACATTTCATTTTTTTCGGTAGGAATATAAATGGTATTGTGTTTTTAACTTCAAATTCCATTTGTTCATTGCTGCTTTATAGGACAGCAATTGACTTTTGTATATTAACCTTGAATCTTGCAATCTTGCTGTAATTCTCTATTAGTTCAGGAGTGTTTTGTCAATTCTTTTGGATTTTCTTCACAGATGATCATGTCATCTGAGAACAAAGACAGTTTGATGTCTTTCTTCTCAGTCTGTATCCCTTTTCTTTTCTTTTCTTTTCTTTTCTTTTCTTTTTTCTTTTCTTTTCTCTGCTTACTGCATTAGCTAGAACTTCCAGTACAATGATGAAAAGTAATGATGAAAGGAGACATCCTTACCTTACACCTGAACTTAGTATTAAAAATTCAAGTTTCTCACCATTAAGTATGCTGTTAGCTGGGATTTTTGTAGATAGTCTTTATCAAGTCGATAAAGTTTCCCTCTTTTCCTAGCTTGCTGAGCGTTTTTACCATGAATGGGTGTTGGATTTCATCAGTGCTCTTTATGCATCTATTGATATGATCATGTGATTTTTATCTTTTAGCCTGTTGAAATGATGCATTACATTAATTTATTTTCACATATTGAACCAACCTTGCTTGCCTGGAATAAATCCCATTTGGTCATGGCATGTAATTATTTTTATACTTGTTGGATTCAATTTGTCAATATTTTGTCGAGGATTTTTGCATCTATTTTCATGAGAGATACTGGTCTGTAGTTTTCTTTTCTTGTAATGTCTTTGTCTGGTTTTGATATCAGGGTAATGCTGACCATAGAATTTTTAAACGCATAGTGTGAGTGAGGAAGTACTCCCTCTGCTTCTATCCTCTGAAAGAGAATGTAGAGGGTTGGTATAATTTCTTAAATGTTTGGTAGATTTCACCAGTGAACACATTTGAGCCTCGTGCTTTTTATTTTGGAAGATCATTAATTATTGATCCAATTTATTTAATGGATCTAGGCCTATTCTTATTGTCAATGATACTTTTATATTATTATGTATCACAGGTCTTACTCTGCACTTCCTTGTCCAATATCACATGAGGCTCTTTAGTTTTGCCGTCAAGCTGTTAGCTGCTTCAGACAGGGAATGGCGATGTCATTGGTGAAAGGAGATAAATGAAGGGCAATTAAGAAAACTAAATGGCCCTTAAATTACAAGAAGGATGGTGATATCACAGAACAAAGTTAATATTATGTACAAAGACATTTAATGGATTAGTTTGAGAAGGTAAAGTAACTAAGAGAAGACCATGATCAGCGCCACCAGTAGCCCAAGTAAATAGGGCCCCTGGACTAGTCCCCATGCCTTGGAAGGCCCCACTCTTATTCTCCTCTGACCATGCCTGTCCTTTCAGTGTGAAGATTTTCTGGATCTAAGAGTACTTTTCCACCCAGAACCTGTGGGTGCCCCCCCCCCCTTTCTAAACCATGCTTCAGCAACTCCTAAATTTATCAGCTCACATTCAGTGCCTACATGGACCTCTTCCATGTATCCATCTTCCTACCCAGACACATGTGTGTTCCCCTAGAGCCAAGCAGGACATCTGTTTGCACTCTTTCCCAGGTCCAGACCACATTAGGGGCAACTTGACCACGTTTGTTCAGAGTAGGAATAGGGTTGGCGATGTGTACCTGTGTGTGACTGCAGATTATTAGAGAGTGAAAGGGAAGTAAATCTAATCAGCTCTCTGCTTATGTTCTTGGGCTTTGGCAGCTTAGGCCTGGATTTGCTCCCATCTGTCAGCAAATTCACATAGAAAAGATCAATGATGTGTGCATGAAAATCTGAAAAGATGAGTTACACAAATTTGGAGTCAAGTGGTCCTATTCAGGGGTATATGGGAGGAAGATGGAAAGAGAACCATCCCTGAAGATAGAAGCCTTAGGAATGTAGAAATCAGTAGTTACAAGTGAGAGCAGGGTTGAGAGAGGGTTTTATTTAGAAGGGAAATGTTGGAACATGCTTACAGGCAGAGAGAAATGAACTAGTGGAAAGCGAGGGAAAAAAACTGATTTATATGCTGACATTACTAAAACATGTCCTTTGAGTGTACTGGATAGTAAGAGTTCCTTTTTATATTGCAAATATTTTATCTTTACATTTTTGGTAGTGTACAGAGTTTTCCTATAATGTATAACTATACATATACTATCTATCTATCTATCTATCTATCTATCTATCTATCTATCTAACTATAATTTACTGACTCCTTAAAAGTGGGACTGGTAACACTAATTCACCCAGTGTTGATGACTCAGGGTGGTTGGTAGGATGACATTGCTATAATATCCCATGGAGGCACTTACAGATTTGCAGAATGCTATGGATTGAATTGTGTCCCCCCCCAAATTCATATGTTGACGTGCTACCTTCCAACATGATGGTATTTGAAAATGGGGCCTTTGGAAGATAATTAGGTTTATGTGAAGTCATGAGGGTGAGTCCTTCATGATGGGGTTAGTACCCTTATAAGAAGAGACACCAGCTTGCTCTCTCCCTCTCTCCCTCTCTCCCTGCTATGTGAAGACACAATGAGAAAGAAGCTATCTGCAAAGCAGGAAGAGAGTCCTCACCAGAAACCAATCATGCTGGCCCCCTGATTTCAGACTTCTAGCCTCCAGAACTGTGAGAAAATAAGCGTTTGTTTTTGAAGCCACCCAGTCAATGGTATTTTGTTATGGCAGCCAGAGCTAAGATACAGCTACAGACTTAACGTTGATGATGTGGGGCACAGGGATGAATAGATGCTGAGCTGTGTAGGGCCTGTCCCTGCAGCTTGCTTTTTTTAGAAAAGCCCTAGAAGTCATCTTTTTCTCTTGGACTCCTAAAGGAAGCGTATACAACTGCATGCCAGGGCACAAAATCATAGCTGCCTTTCTGTACAATTAATTAGAGACCATATGGATACAGCATTTTTCTTCCTGGCCTTCAGAAAACCATTTTCCCTGCTATTGTCAGCAGTGTTCTCTGACTGCACACCATTCAGAGCCCTGGCTCTGATTTATGCACCAGTGACCCAACAGACCACAGACTTGAGTGTTCACTTGACCACATTTACTTACCTTGCATGCACAGTTGATGGGGGGTAAGGAAGTATCCCTCACTATTTCAAGAACATGTACATGTACAACTTGGAAGTAGCTTATTGCAAATTCTACACATTGGTCTCAATCAAAATAAATGTTGACCATTCATCAGATGTAGTATTAGATCCATTGCTTTATCCCCCATTTGAGCAGAAGTCCAGGCACAAATGATAGCAAAAATTGTGTCTTTTTGGAGGGACAAGATTAAAAACCATGATAAGTGGCTGAATAATAAATCAAACTGGATTAACATTTATTATAATGACTTGCATTTTGATCCATATATTGAGTCAATGATGTCATATTAAAGAGAGAAAAAAAATAGTTTAAAAATAATTCCCAGCCTGTATTCGTGACTGGAAGTAGATTTCCATTTTTCAGAGATTATTTAGAATGGGCCATGTGTTCTAGAAAGGGGTAGAAGTAAGGAGGAGATGCTGTGAGCAGTGTTCTTGATGCTCTACTCCTCTAGGGAAGCTGAGCTGTGAGGCAGCCTTCTACTGAGCAGAGAGCATATGGGTTGGGAAAGATCCTACCAGCTGACCAGTCCTAGTTCCTCTCTAAGAAAGTTGCTTTCATTCAGAGCTACGTCCAGCCTTCACTTGTATCACACTGTGGGTGAATTTTTCAAAATATAATTATGTCATGACTTTCAGCCAGGACAAAATAGTGTGGACCCATTTTTCCCTGCTCCTTCCTGGTAAGCACAACTATAAAGCACAAGAGATAACCAAAAGATAACTCAAAAAGATTCTAAAAAGATAACTCAAAAAGATTCTAAAAAGGTTGGCTTAAGACCCCAGGACCAGAAGAAGGGCACAACAGCAGACCGTCTTGCAACCTCCCACACAACAGAGGAAGCTCCCTCTGACCTGGCATTCCTAGACCCCCAAGATAGCAAGTGAAGGCAGCCTAGGTAGGCTCATTTGTCCCTAGATCCAGTGGGAATCCCTTTGACAACACTAGGGGAGCCTAACACTACCAGCAAAGAGAATCAACTGGGACTCCTGCTAGAAAAACCAGCCACGAGAGACATTCTCCTACCCATCCAGCCCTAAGACTTATCTTTTCCACCAAAAGACACTGAAACTGGTGGGAAGAACCAGCAAGAGAGACCCAGCTACAGCAAGTGGTCTGGTCTGGGAAACCTCTTTCTCCGCATGGTATGATACTCTCCTCCCTGACACAGAAACATCAGGGTGGGTGGGTGGAATCACCAATCACAGCAAGTGACATGTATGGAAAGCCTCTTTGTCTCCACAGGCCAAGATATTGGAGCAGTTGGGCACAGGTAGGGGGATACCATCAGACACCTCCCCTGTGGAGAGACACTCAGAAGCCCTCAGTCACCACCAGCAGAGACTGGTGGGAGTTCCAGCAAAACCAATTAAACAGAACAAACCAAAATAATACCACAAAGATCCTGAAAATTGAACTGCCATGAGAACCACAGCCTATGAAATAAAGCCAAGATACACATGCTAAAACTAAACAAGGTGACTGCCTGCTAAAATAAATGATGTAAATAGGATGCAGAGTCTCCTAAATAATAGACAAATGTCCAGGATACAATAAAAATTCACTCATCATACCAAGAACCGAGAAAATCACAACATGAATGAGGAAAAAGAATCAACTGATGCCAACTTCAAGATGAAAGAGATGTTGGCATTATCTGACAAGTATTGTAAAGCATCACTATAAAAATACTTCAACAAGCAACTACAAATTCTCTTAAAACAAAAAAATAGAAAATATTATCAAAGATACAGAAATTATAAAAAAGGTTCCAAATGGAACCTATATAAAAATGTGGTAAGAGAAATTAAAAACTTGCTGAGTTCAATAGCAGAGTGGAGATAACAGGGGGTAAATTAGTGTATTTGAAGACAGAATAATTGAACTTCTCAAATCTAAACAACAGAAAGAAAATAGACTGAAAAAAAATAACAAACAGAAGCAGGGTCCTGTGGCATGATAATAAATGATCCAACATTCATATTGTCAGAGTTCCAGAAGAAGAGGAGCAAAAGAGTAGGGCTGGAAGATTATTTGAAGGAATAATAGCTAAAATTCCCCAAATTTGGTGAAAGGCATAAACCTACAAAGCTGAGAGAATTCCCAATAGGTAAACTCAAGGAAGTACATGCCAAAAAATATCATAATCAAATTTTTAATACTGAAGATAAATAAAAAAACCTTAAAAGGAACCAGGGAGAAATGATATATTACCTATAAGGAATCCTAAATCAAATGGCAACAGATTTCTCATCTGAAACCATGGTGACCAGAAGGAAATGGCACAATATTTTTAAAGTGCTAAAAGGAAAGAACTGTCAACCACAAATTCTATATTCATCAAATCTATACTTTGTGAATAAAGGGGAAATAAAAACATTATCAGATGAAAAAAAACTAGAGACGTCATTAGAAGATCTTCTCTTAAAGTTAGCTAAAGGAAGTTATTTTACAGAAAGGAAATGATAAAAAAGGAGGAATCTTGGAGCATCAGGATGGAAGAAAGAACAGTGGAAAGAGGAGAAATATGGATACATACGTAAGACTACCTTTTTCCTCCTGAGTTTTATAAATTATATCTAATAATTAAAACAAAATTTATGCCATTATCTGATCTTCAAGACAATTATATTTAAAAAAGAGACCTAAATGGAAGTGGGGTTTCCACATCTCATTTGAAGTAGTAAGATGTTGATCTCAGTAGACTATAAGTTATATATCTATATCTATATCATTGATAGATAGATCATCTATTTCTATATATATATAAAAAAAGAGCAGCTTCTCTGAAGACTATGTAAAGACATATACTCAAACACTATAAATACATCAAGATGGGATCCTAAAAATATTTAATTAACAGCAAGAAGGCAGAGAACAGAGAAACCATATATCTGATGATAGACTAGTGTCTATATTATATAAAGAAATCTCAAATTCATCAGTAAAAAGCATATATAATTCAATAAGAAAATGGACAGAAGATATGAACAGATATGACATTGAAGAAAATATACAGCTGGCAAATAACCACGTGAAAAGATGTTTGACACAATTAGCCATTAAGGAAATGCAAATTCAAACCACAGAGTAGTAACACCATATTCCTATCAGAATGGCTAAAATTAAAATACTGGCAACACCAAATGCTAATGAGGATATGGAGAAACTAGATCGCTCATGTATTGTTGGTCGGAATTAAAATGGGCCATTCACTATGGAAAACAGTTTGACAGTTTCTTAAAAACTTTAAACATGCAACATTCACATGACTCAGCATTTGCACACCTGGGCATTCATTCCAGAGAATTAGTTTATGTTCACAGAAAAACCTGTACATAATTGTTCATAACAGCTTTATTAGTAATAGCCAAGAGCTGGAAATGACCCAGATGTCTTTCAATGGGTAAATGATCAAACTGTTGTACATAATCACTATGGAACACCAATGAGCAATTAAAAGGAGCAAACTATTGATACATACATGCAAAAAATTGAATGAATCTCCAGGGAACTATGCTGAGTGAAAGGGTTACATGTTGTAATTCCATTTATATAACATGTTTGAAATGACAAAATTTTAGAAATGGAGGGTAACTCAGTAGATGCCAGGGATTACGATGAGGGTTGTGGGAAGGAGATGGGCATGGTTACAAAATGTCAACACAAGGGATTTTCCTTGTGGTGAGAGAAGTGTTCAGTATCTTGACTGTCGTGGTAGACACATGAACCTACACAGATGATAAAATTGTGCAGAACTTAATACATACACCCCTACAAATGAGTACAAGTTCCCTTGGGGAAATCTGAATAAGATTGGTGGATTGTATCAATATCAACATCCTGGTTGTGATATTATACTATGTAAGTATAGTTTTGCAAATTGTTATCATTGGAGGAAATTGGCCAAAACATACACGGGAATAGCACTCTATATTATTTCTTACAACTGAATTTAAATCTGTATCTAATGAATAAATATGTTAATTAAAAAATAATTCACAAACAAGAAAAATTCTTCCTCGGCAAAGGACCTAAGAGTCTCCAGCAGTGGAAATATTTCCTTTTCCTTAGACTGCAGCTATTAATATGATAATAATATTTTACTACATGTATAAGATAAACAAACTGTAAGCAAAAGGAAACAATTTTCTCCATCCAGTTTTTGACTTGCTTTTTGTAGGCCACAGGTAAATTCTTAACATTTTTGAAACCTTATGCTGATGAAATTTTCAAACAACCTAAAATGTTCATTTACAGTTGTTTCTTGCATTTTAAATGTAATAATTGAATTTATACTTATTTTTCAAAAATTCAGCCAATTTGTTAATACCTATCAAGTGAAATTTGGAAAAATTGCAATTATAAATAATTAAGAAACTTACTGATTTTAATTAACTACATATAGGTTTTTCAAAGCCATGTCATTTTAAATTTTCAAAGGCTGTCCTTCTAAAAAATGTGCTCAAATATAGCCAACTGCCTATGCTTATTAATACCTTCTCCATTAACGTTGGGTTAGAAATAGGGGCATTGCTGTTTTTTTTATTGTGAACGAGCATTAAAAAGCAGATCACTATACTCTAAAGGTGTAACATAGTGTCATATTAAGGTCAGAATTTGAGTCCCAGATCTGCCACTTACTAGCTGTTCTACAGTTTATTGAGATATTTCAGTTTCTTTATCTCTGGAAAAGGAGAAATATCCAGAACGTCCTCCAAAAGTTTCCTGCTTAACACAGTACTGGGCACGTAAAAATTTCTCCATGCATTTTGGCTATCATTATAGCTCCAGGGACACCAATTTAGATGGCTTTGTAGAATTTTGGATAACTTTTCATCTGCATAGATTTTGAACTTCCGCTCATTCAGTATTCTGATCTCAGACAATGTTGATAAACTAATGTTGTAGTAAAGTATGGCTATTCGTCTGTGCTCAACCTTTTCAAGTCATTGGAGACATGTTCACTTTATCTTTTAACAATGCAGCATTTTCAAAATTCTGCCTTTTGTTTTTCTCTAAATGTAGTTTGGAATTCCTATGATTCACCTAACTTTTTGATATTACAACGGAAACGCTGTGTTCTATTCATGGCTTAGCTAGTCATGTTTTCTTACACACTTCTACATAAAGCAAATATTCCTTTCTCTCAGATTGCCAAACTACTCTGGCTAGCGTGCTTTCAGCAGCGCATCCTATGCTACATAACTAGCAAGTATCTTTCTGCTATTGAACAAAGTCCACCCAAGGCCTTCCCATTTATTTTTAACATGTGTTTATTTCTGGATCCAGTGCTGTTCTAGAAGACAGTGAAAGCTGATTTCAGGTAGAACAGATTTTAATTGTGTTCAACTAAATGGAATATTTGTAATTATTTTCCTTTTTAACATGTGATTTCTCTATAGTAATTAAATGTATATCCCTTCACGTTCAACAGATTGCTGTGTACCTGCCAGCCGTTATCATCAGAAATACACAATATTTCTAAGTTATTTTGATCTACATCATTATTAATGTTGGTTTTTTAAAAAAACACATCACTGTAGTTACCACCCAATCTAGAAACATGCTTTCAACAATTTTAGTGACTTAGTGAGTATATAGTAAAAGATTTTAAAATAATTTCAATTTTATTCCTCACATGGAAACGCTTATAGGGCGATTTTTATGAAAGATCATATGAAATATTATTTATATATTTATATAGTTATCCATTGGGTCATTCATTGTTTGAATGCAAACTATTTATAGAGCACCGTTTGAAAATTTCTTTGTCTTTTAAGTTTGCTGATATTTATCTTTTTTTTGTGAGGAAGATTGGAGCTGAGCTAACATCTGTGCCCATCTTCCTCTATTTTGCATGTGGGATGCCGCCACAGCACGGCTTGACGAGCGATGCCTTGGTCTGCGCCTGGGATTCATACCTGCAAACTCTGGGCCACCAACCACTATGCCACCAGGCCGGTCCCAGTGTATTTATCTTTTTAAATATGAATTTGTTCACATTTGCCAAATAGCATTGTTTAAAATTTCATTCAATCATTTATTTATGGCCTAATTATGTACCATTCTCTAAGATTAATGAAGATAATGGAATTCATGCACAAAAAGTTTAAGCAACTCACTTAAATTCACACACCTAGCAAGTGTTAGAGTTAGGACTAAAAGTTAAGGCTCCTTTTAGTTCTACTATTATTTCTAATATACTGCACTATTCATTGGAACTTTTCTCAACATTGTTATTTCCACAGTAAGATAACTCAAATTGTTTCAGACTATTTCAAATTCCAAATCAATGTGTGAGTTTAAAAATTTCGTATTTGACCATATACAATTGTCATGGTTACTTCTGCTTTGACACTGATAATTGTTTTGGTGGAAGTTATTTTCACGGAAGGCACACTCACAGATGATAATGTCTTTTCTTTTACACAACTATAAATAAAGGAAAGAATATAGATTGTGGACAATTTATATTTACTTTCTCCCTTTATATGCACATTACTTGTAGACTTCTCTGGAACACAGACTAGCTTTTTGAGCCTAGCATGTGAGGCAGTAAATACCCTGTGTGTGCACATTTTATACTGAGGGAGAGCTAGCTGGTTCCGCCTTTGTCTCTGTACCACTCCCTTCCCATTCACAAATACGTTGGAAAACGACATGACCCAATGGTGCTCTTGGATATCACTCTACTCTCTCCTTTTAGTTGAAGGTTTGACAGTGGATTTGAAGATAGAATCTGGTATCTTGGCTTCATGTACTCATGGCTGGAATTAAAAGAAAGAAACAAGTTTTTTGAGTTTTGTACAAATTTTATCGTACTTTCCATCATCTAATTCCACCAGCCACTAGTCAATGTTTTTTTTTTTTAAACCTGAGACAACTCATATATTGCTACATTTAATGTTACCTGTCAGCATTATTTACTTAATATTTCATTCTTAGTGAACACATTTAATTTATCAGACTGGCCACTTGAGATCTCTTAAATAACTGCCTTTTTTGTTGTTCTGTGGCATGTTTTGTATCTTCAGGAATCAACTATTGGTTGGAGACATTTTTTACTTAAATTTGTTAATTCTCTCTTTTTATATCACAAGTCTTCTGTGTTTTAGGATATGTGTCATAAATTATATTAGCCATTCTCCAGTTTGCTGGTTTTAACTTTACTCTGTGGGTACTTAGTCTTTTAAATGTTCCAGAAAATCATCATTCTTCATTTTGATTTCTTGGAGGTGAAATCCATTTACTGAACAAAAAGTCATTCTCAAATCACAATGATTTCTTTTGTTTTGTTCTGCTTGTCCAATTTTGTTACAACAGAGGTTAAAATTTCCTGTAAGCCAAACAATAAAATTAAGAAAAAATGCTAATCAGAAAAATAATGTGAAGTTTAATAAATCTCCATCAAGATACAAAAATCAAAGGATAAAAACAAAGATTGTTTTGGTCATGCTCAGAAACTCTCATGACCTAAATGTTATTTGGTAAGCCAAAATGTAAGCTCTCAAATTAATATGAAAACTCATCCCTTTACCTAGTTTTTTTTTTTCTATTTAGAAAGATAGTTAATGAGCCCTTTATCTTTTTCAGAAAATATTAGAAGCACAAAGGAAAAGATTTGGAAGAAATCGTGCTAAAAATATCTTTGTGGTATCCTGCATGGCAGTGTTTTCGGTAAAGGTCAAACATTATCATGTTAAAATATATGCAAACAAATATACTTTTTATTTATTTATATATTTATTTATTTATTTATTTATTTATTTATTTATTTATTTATTTGTGAGGAAGATCAGCCCTGAGCTAACATCCATGCTAATCCTCCTCTTTTTGCTGAGGAAGACCAGCTCTGAGCTAACATCTATTGCCAATCCTCCTCCTTTTTTCTTCTTTTCCGCAAAGCCCCAGTAGATAGTTGTATGTCACAGTTGCACACCCTTCTAGTTGCTATATGTGGGATGCGACCTCAGCATGACCGGAGAAGCGGTGTGTCAGCGCACACCCGGGATCCGAACCTAGGACACCAGTATCGGAGCGCGTGCACTTAACCACCAAGCCATGGGGCCGGCCCACAAATATACTTTTTAAAGAGATGATGTTGTTTCTATGAACAAACATAAGTATTCTTAGCCTATAAACCGTTCATGTATGTGCATTATAGAAAATGACAGCATCCCTTTCTGCTTATTCAGTATCCAATCTGCAGTCTCAGCCACTAGCAAGGATTTTTAACAATAGACTGACTTCAACTAAATTATACCAAGAATAATTTAATATGAAGGGCATTACAAGTTCAGTGAAGAATAAACTGTACTGGTAAAGAAATACTATAAAATAATGAATTGTGACCATAATATATCGATTTGAAATCATTTTATTAAAATTGTTTATTTTCATTAAGAAAAAAATTATGGGGGGCCAGCCCCATGGCTTAGTGGTTAAGTTTGGCACGCTCTGTTTTGGCAGCCCAGGTTCGGTTCCCAGGTGCAGACCTACACCACTTGTCGGCAGCCGTGCTGTGGTGGCAACCCACATACAAAATAGAGGAAGATTGGCCACGGATGTTAGGTCAGGGTGAATCTTCCTCAAGCAAAAAGAAAAAAAAAGAAAACAGTTATGGGATAAATATAATAAATATTTCAATTACCTCTTAATGATATAAGAAGAATAATTTCTAAAAAAATATATTGTGAGATTTGTAGGTGGCCCATATTTACCCATAGTTGAAACCGCATAGCCTCTTTGTCATGTGGAAAATTATATTGCTACAGCTCATCCGGATTTCTCATAATTTGGCAATTTGGGATCTTGGTTGATCTTTATATGTATATCATTGAAATGTAGCTCTTACATAATCCATTTAGTTCCTGGAATCCTTGACTACTGAATGTTCTGTGCTTTCCATCCCTTTCTGGGGGGATTTATACTGTCTGCTCTCTCTGACCTGACTGTCTTCCACCTTGACCCTTTTCTTAGCCTGTTCCAAAGTGGTCACGGTGTCCCCTTCCCTTCTCTGTTAACGTTCACAACACCGCATTGAAATGCCTTCTTTACTTGTCTATTTTACCTCTAGACTGAGCTGTATAGACTGCACCAATGTAGGAAGAACTGGCACATAACAACTCCATAAATATTTGTAGAACCACCGCGAGTTAGAAATAAGTGCTTCAGAATGTTGTTGGACGTCTTCATTTTTTCACAAAGCCCAATGAAATCTTTGAACCTTACAAATACATACTAAGATAGAAATGAAAAGAACTAACAATTATTGATATCATGCTGCTGTGGGCTAAGCAAGAAGCCAGGGGCTTTACATACGATATCAGAGAGAAAAGAATCGATAATTCTAAACTCTTCCTTTGATAAATGAATAGATTACTGGGTAATAATCTCAGTATAATAAGTTATTAAACTCACCCCCTCCCTAATCCTATTCTTACACACTAATCTCTAAAGATCACACTCAACCCTCTAAAGTTGAAAGCAAAAATAAAATCATCATGATGTCAAAAACATAGAAATGAAACGATCTTAGAATAATCTGTATGTATTAAAAATGATTTCTTGTCTTATGGTAATATGTGAAACTATGTCCTCCTCGTATGTGCTAAATCATGGATGTAATAGGTAATATATATATTTGTGATGGATAAAGTCCTGAACTCTAGTCACCAATGAATGTAGAGGAGGGTCAGAGCAGTGCGGAGAATAATGGCTTTTTGGCTCCACGCACAAAATTTCTGTACAAGAGAGCCAGTGTTGTCTGTGTATCTTATATTTCTGTTTTGTTTTTATGTAGTTTTGTGATTAACCAGCCTCCCTGCACTTCGCACCCTATATCAGATTTTAAATTCTCAGAGAAAGGTAGATCATACTTTTTCTTTCTATTGCCAATTTCGACAGTTTTGGTTGTATGCAAAAATAAAACTGCTGACCCACGATTAGTAGTTATAATTGACTTTTCTATTCCTAGTGATGGATTTTTATTGATCTTGCTACACATTCTCAGCTGTTTTGATCAGCAGCACATTAGCACACACAAACATACACACACAGTGGCTTTCCATGTAGGTTATGAGACCCTGAACAAAGCAACATGTGTAACTTATGGGCTATACAGGTTATAATCTGGAGGAAGCTTAGTCAGCAGAGCACACTAACTAAATAACTCATACTCTGGTAATAGCTATCCCTCAAGAAAAGCTGATGAATCACTTACTAATTCCGATACGTTTATGTTGTTTAACACTACAGATAGTATAGGACAAACTTATAGAGTCGTGTTGTGGCAGTAATAAACATTTAGAATTATACAATTAATAAGAAATGGAAGAAAAACATTCTCATTTTCCTTAATCTTACTTAAAGGAAAAATAACTCCATGTTGATCAATATATATATATATTTTTCCCTCAAACTTTATTATGTATCAGTTAAAGAGCAATTAAAACAGCATATTAACCTCACCAAAGCTTGAGATACATTCCTAGCATTCAGCAAATTTCCTATTCAATGCATGCACGAATATCCTTTGAAAGGAGTGCAGAGAAACCCAGTTCTTTTTATATAAGGTCTCTGCCATAAAGAAACACATCTTCTAACCTCCAATACATTCTTTAAATATGTTCTTTAGATTCCCATGCAGAACATAAAGTTATGAAAGTCTGAACGATGATTGCCACTCACACATCCTAGTGATTTCAGATGATGGCAGGCTTTACCAACCTCCTGGAAATATATTAGGCAGCAGTTGATGAAAAATGGAAAAACAGAGGATGTACTTATAAATGTATTATTTATAGCAAATGGCACACATGGTTTCCAAATGGATTTTTCATTGAGCATGAAATTGTATGAAAACTGCTTCCAAATTGAAATTATTATTTGAATTCAGAAGCCAACTCAACAGATCATACTCTGAAAAAATAATTATTTGTATCTTAGCTCCTTCCTTTTTTGGAACTGATAATTATGATTCAGGATTTCAACAAATGGGACTTACTTAAGAAGAAAATAGAGTCTCTAAATTGTAAACTATTAAAGAATATGTACAAAAAACTAACCAAACTTTAAAAATAATTTTCCTTCTAACATACTGTTACTTAATCTAAAAGAGCCCAAATCCTTCTATTTATCAATTCCCAAGTTCTTTGCAATTAATCTTAATGGTAATTTTTGCCACTTACAACAATAAGAAGCAAATAAAAATATTTATAATGATTTTATTTATGAAGTCATCAAAATGGTAGTCATTTATTGATTTGATACTCCTCACCTTAGAATTGAAAGCAAACCAGAGATGGTAGTCTTCTCAAGCAGTGAAAAATATTAATTCTAATAACAGCATTATGAATACTTTCTCATGAGAAGGAGTTGGTAAATTATACTAGTGATTAAAAAAAAAATTCCTTTTTTTTTTTTTCCTTATGAAGTTTGGTGGAAAATTGTTTACCATTACATTAATTGTGTGTTGAGGGGGGAAAGGGTGGGACTGAGGAGAGGTGGATTTAATGGCTCCAGCCAATTCTTCAAGCATAGCTATCTAGAGTCTGCAAACCGTGCTGATGAATACCTGCCATCGTTTTATCTCTTGGAAGGCAGAGTAGACAGGTCAAACATGGAGTCTGTGAGCAGCAAATCACACACTTGGCCGTTTCAATTCAAAATTGAGGTAACTTAGTAAAGGAAGTTTGTGTGCCTATTCAAAGACAACATGTATCTAGAGGAAAGATCACTGTTGTAGGACTGTGGATTTTTCAGTTTTGTTTTTAAATTTAATATTCATAATAACATTTAAACCAATATCACAAATGGGGCGTACAACATATATTTACCAGAAATCTCTAAGTGTATTACTTTACTGCTTTATGGATGAGTGGTAGTTTATAGGTTTCAGAATGTGTTAAAGTCATTTAGAAAATATTTTCGTTTTCTTTTCTTTAAAGTTAATATCTTTTTTGCATGCTATTTACCTTGTGTTATCCTCTTCATTCCAATTTATAGCTTATCCTTATGCATCTTCTTGCTTAGGCACTCTTTACCTAAAGAATATTCCAGAAGGAAAGAATATAAGCATCTTAAACAAATTTCTATTCTTTCCCTGTATAGAACAGGTGGGGAGGGATGAGCTAATGAAGGGGGTCTGTTAGGGGCTACCCTTGCTTGCATTTAAATGTCTTTATCTGTATAACATTTTTAGTATTATCTTGCAATGTAATTATTTTTACTTAAGAACTCATGGTTTTCATTTTCAAAATGGCATTAACATTTAAGCACCACTGCATAACATTTTTATCTTTGGTTAGCATTTCCCGAAGGCTGAGAAAGTGTTATTTGTGCTTGCCCATCTCTAACTCACTGAGTTAAGAACTGCACCGTCAGAAAGAAAAGGGAAAATGTTAAAATGATCTTTCCTCTTCTGTTTTTCCGGAGACCCAAAGCTTGAAGCATTAAACAACACAACTACCACCCACTAGACAGTGTCAGGGCTTGCCTCCTCCTGTTCAGCGGGGATCAGCTTCAATAACCTGCATACTAGTGTCAGGTCCCCTAGGACAACAGCACACAGAAGCCCTTCCTGAGTCTCTATAATATATAACGAAAGGTGTGACGAGAGGCGCAGGACTCGGGGAACTGGGAAAATAGCCAGGATTCCTCTTTTCACTCTGGTTTCATACTTTCCTCAAGTTAACAAAAGGGCAGAGCTACCACTTGGAATTGGAGCTAAGGAAATGAAGCGAGCTCACAGCGTTGCTGGTAAACTTCCTTTCTCACCCAGGTGGATTTGAGCAGGTCTCAAACCGCTATGAAATTTGACCAGTTTCATAATGCAGATCAAACAAAGTTTTAATTTTTTTTGATAAATGAAAGCACTACCTTGGGCCAGTACAGATGTGGCAATTAAAATGGACTCTGCTTAAATAAATGATTTTTTAAAAAAATGTTCTGCATTTATCTAGGACCCTCTAGGGACCTTATTTTAGTCTTTGGTTGACAGTAAGATCAGCTTTACTAATGAACTCAGCCTTATTTTTCTCTTTAATATATTCTCTTTAAAAATTCTTTTCCAGGTGAATCAATTGCATTATAACGACTTTATTAGCAGGTAGTCTTAAAATATTTTTCATTTGCCTTACGGATGCTACTTTTCACATGTCCCTTTGTATACATTAATAATACTCCTGACTCACCATCACGTTGACATGAATTTGAATTACTTTCCCAGTAGTGGGAATTGATCACGCTGATCCATCCTCCCATTTTTCCAGTACATGATGCATCCACACATTTTCCAGAATGGAGTGGTCTGCATAGTGTGATTTTTAAAGAAATTCTATAGGGGTATATGCCCCAGATAATCTTAGCCCTGGTGCTAGCAATTGCACCAACAGAGATACATCCTTTCAGTTCTTCGTTGTTATCCAAATTTAAAATCCCTGTTTAAAACAATGTATGTCTGGGAGTCATAACGTCTTAAGCTACCACAAATAATATTCTAAAAGAGATTGGGTGACAGTCTTCTACGGAAAGGTCCTTGTAGTCCCTAGGAGATAGATCTTAGCCATCTTTACGGGAGAAAGGATTGAAGGGGAGAAATGTGAAATCCCTAAAGCCATATTGCCTACGTGTAATTCTACCCTGTACATATTCTCTCCTGGTCCTCTTGCAATAAAATGAAAACATTCATTTGAGAATGCTCTGGGTGAATCAAAATATTTGTGTGTGTGTGTGTTTACAGTGAATCTGTTTCTATACATGCCCCCATCTCCTCCTTAACCCCTGGCAACCCCGGATCTGTTCTTTTCTATAACTTGTTGTTTTAGGGGTTGGCTTTTTTCACTCAGCGCAATTCTCTGGAGACTCATCCAGGTTGTTGCATGTATCTATAGTTTGCTTTTATTGCTTACTAGTATTCCATGGTATGGATGTACCATGATCTACCTAGCCATTCACCTTTTGAAGGTCATCTGAGTTGTTTCCAGTTTGGGGCTAATGTAAATAAAACTACTATATACATTCATGTAGAAGTTTTTGCATGAAAGTAAGTCTTCATTTCCCTGAAATATATGACAGAGGGCAATTCCTAGTCATATGGTAGTTACATGTTTAGTTTTTTAAGAAACTGGAGAGCTGTTTTCTAGGGTCGCTATGTGCATTGCCACAAGTAATATATGAGGGATACAGTTTCTCCACATTTTTGCCAGCATTTGATGTTGCCACAATATTTTATTTTAGCCATTCTAATAGGTGTATATTGATAGCTCATTGTAGTTTTAATCACATTTTCCTAATTTCTAAATTGTTTAACATTGTTTCAAGTGCTTATTTTCCATCTACATATTATCTCTGGTGAAATGTTTTTTTGTCTTTAGCCCATTTTCTAATTGGATTATTTATATTTTTACTTAGTATTTATGTATAATTCCTTTATATATTGCTGAATTCTATTTGCTAATATTTGGTTAATATATTTACATTTATATAACAATGAGGAATATTGGTTTCTTATTTTCTTTGATTATATTGCCTTTGTCTGCTTTTGGTATGAGGGTAATACCAGCTTCATAAAATCAATTGAGAAGCCTTCTTTCTTCTGTTTTCTGGAAGCAAGAACTCTTCTAGTTTTCTTGCAATGAATCAAAAAATTTATGTGTGAATTTCTGAATGTTCATCTCTGGGTGAATCAGGATGTATGTGTGTGTATGTGTGTGTGTATATAGTGAGCCTGTTTCTGAACATGACCTTTTAGGGTTATACACTAAGCTGCTAATAGCTTGAATTACTTTTAAAATAACTCTTGAGAATAGGAAAATTATCATATGTGAATTCTTACTGCATGACTAAGAAGAAAGAAAGGTGAAAATTTTATTATTAATTTTCAGTAATAGGGAACTATTCCATAACAATTTCTATAATGTAGCTCTTTTTAATCAGGAAACACTGTATAGAAATATCCAAATTGTCTTGAAATTGTCTACCCAGATAGAAATAAGCCAGAATAAGGTGGCAAGCCATAAGGGATGATGTTGCCTGATGTTGCCTGCATTCGGCACTGGAATTTTGACTGCAATAGTCAAGTAGGGTCCACTTAAGCCAAATGCTCTTATGTGACAACATCTAAGTTTTTATAACTTAGAACATCATGAAGGAGACAATGAAGTGATTAGCTGATGGTAAGTAAAGCTTACCATCTAGAACACTCTAGAATGTGAACAACGAACACTGTGATTCTCAATATAGTTCCTTAAAAGTTATTACAAATATGTGTATGGTTCTTACAATAATCTCCTATTTCTTCCTAGCTAGGAAATTGATGAAAACTTCTAGACTACAAGGCCCTTTCTCTGTTCTGGACTGGATTTCTCTTCCCTGCATTATTCAGGTTCTGCTCATACTTTTATATCTCATAGTGTAGTGTCCCTTCTTGTTTTAATTCTGAGATTTTTTTTGTTTAATTGCATTAGAATTTTTGATTATTTTTCATGGGCCTATTTATATATTCTTAGATGTTTGTTAATATGGTTTCATATGTATAAATTTTCATCCCATATAATATGCTAAAGATGTTTTATATTCTTCTAACATGTTCTGAACAAACCTTCATAGAGTATATTCCACAGAACACTACTTTCATGAAGTATTTCACACCCAATATAAGAAAAAAAAAGATTTAAAAAATTGAATACTAAACTTGGCACTGAACTAGGCATTGGGAATACAAGGTAAAAAGAAAGGGAGAGAGTTTCTTGTCTGGATAAGATAGAAATTCCTAGGTTATTCCTACGTTATAATTCCTGGACAATTTTCTGGTGATTAGACTCAAAAATTGTAGTTTTAAAACATGTTTTTTCTCAAATCCATATGGAGTCTGAGGGACATAATATGAAATTGTGGAGATTAAAATTTGTAATAAAAAATTATGACAAAAATGAGAAAAACTATTAACAGTGTATTCTTGCCTAGCTTGGTCAATGACCAGGGGTTCTACCTCAATGGACTTAACAAAAATAGGACGAAGAAAGTTAGAGTGCTCACAAAAGGGGCTAGTTGACAGCAGACAAGTACTATTTGTATAAAAATGGCTACTATGAGAGTTTCCTTCTAAATTCATTGTTTGACACAAGATAGGTGGCTTTTCAATATAATGTATTACAACTGAGGTTAAGGAGGTTATTAAATTGATTCTTCAAGAGATTAAGTGAGTCTCCAAGCCTAGCAATTCTAAGTAACTGAATACCTGAAAAAAAAAGATCTTGAACATTGTGGTGGAACATGGCAGACTTGGTAAGCTGGTATATTATTTTATTTTTAATGAGTTTAATTTTCTACAATTCCTTTAAATAAGTTTGCAACTTGGCACAAAGACAACCATATAGGGATGTCTGAAGAGTTATGGAAGGAATTTCCTATTAAGTGACTAATGACCTGAAGTCTAAAGGGTGAGGAAGAATTAACTGGGCTAAAGAATGGTGTGTGTGTTGGGGGGAGCCCTGCAAAGATCTTGTGGGTGTTGGAGCATTGAGTTTAAGGACCTGAAAGAACAGGATGGATGAAGCACAGAGACTGAGGTGGGGTCTTGGTGTGGGATGAGACTAGAGAGGTGAGTAAGAGCAAGTCGATACAGCCTTGAAGGGCAAGTTAAAATTTTACTTAAATCCTAAGAGCAATGGAAAGGCTTTTCGAAATTTTGAGGGGTAGTGGTGGTGGTATTCATTCACATTTTGAAAAGATCCCTCTAGCAACAGTGTAGAGAATTCAGAAAGAGAAAACAAGAAGGCAGGGAGGCCAAATCAGATGTGAACTGCACTGATAAAGGTAAGATATTCTGATGGCTTGTACTTCAGTGATGATAGTTGAAATGGAAAGGAATAGGTAGTTCTTAGAGATACTGAATAGCGTAAATTGACAGGATGGCTGGTGGTGCCAATCATGAGATGGAGACACTGGAAGAGGACCAGGTAATCATAGTTGAGATTGCTTAGGCAAAGAGCAGAGGGCAGAAAAGCATCCTGTGACCAAGTGTTGAGAAATTCTAACATGTAATGTCTAGACAGTGGAGAAAAAGCCTGCAGAAGAGACTCACACGGAATAGCCAAAGTTGGAGGAGACAACTGGGGTGTGGAGTGTCTCAGTAGCTCAGGAGAGAAATGTGCTCAGCCATGTGCTGTTGGAAGGTTCTTTGGTTTCATAACATGAGTTTCATCTATGATTTTAGCAAGAGGTCTTTCGTTACAGAGAAAAGAAAATCCAGACTACCGTGCGCTGAGGAGTGAGTACTAAGTGAAGAAATGGATAACTTGAACTGAAATTTAGAGAACTCTTGAGATGTTGAGCATTGAAAAAAAGGCAAAAACTAGGGCAGTATTTAAGGTGTGAGATTCAGACTTGCCCTTTTTTGTGAACCTGCTCCTTGTTATGTTATGTAGTAGTTTTGCAAACTGTTGAGGTTCTCTTCTTGTAGAATTTTCTTTTCTTTTCAATACTACCACTAACTTCCAATCTAACTTCTAAAGAGGAAGAAATTATCTTCCAAGCTTTCTATGTCAGTCTGGGCATTTGCTGATGAATTCAGTAGTGCATAACTTTAATTAACATTATCATTTTTCTTAAGTGATTCAATCGCAGCATGTGTTAATACCATTTATATAATGTATTTTAATTTAATTTTGTGCTGTTAATGGGGAAATGTACCAACTTGCCAATAACTTACTTGTCCTGTAAAAGGACCAAGATGCTGATTGTGTTTACTTACAAAATAACTTGGTTCATTATGACTCAGAGTCACAGAGTAATTATGAATCTACATTAGAAAGGTTTAAATGGTTCTGAAAGAGTCTTTTCTATGATACTGACCTGAGAGTTAGTGAATATTCTTGAATAGAGGTCTTTGCATTGTTATATGATTTCTGTGGTGCAGTACAGTAATAGTAATTTTTTCTTTTTTATTCTTTTGTCAGAGAAAGTTATTACATTTATATTTTCTCTGATTAAAATGTTATCTCAGTTGGAATATAAATGAAATATTTCAATGTTAAAGTAAGGGGGAAGATGAAATGTGTTGGCTGGAAATTTATAAGAATTAAAAGATAGTGCTTCAATAATTAATATATTTTGATATAAGATCTCAAAGTTCATTACAATTGTTATTTGGTTCTTTGAGGATTATGAAAAGAGGCACACAGTTGAGAAAAGAAAAAACTTAATTACTAATTTTCTCCCACCTTAAAAATTCACCTAGTGGGAAGTTACAAGATGTTTTAATCGAGCTGAATACATCAGTAGAAATTTAAGTTTAGGAGAAACATAAGAGGGAGTGAAACTCCCTTTTTACTTTGGAAAGTGGTGATAAAAATGTGAAGGAAATAATTGGTGCAAAGGCATTTGGTGGGAATTTATGCCAATCACCAAACAAATTATTTTGAACTTAAAAATTAACTCCCTTTTTATTTCTTACAAAAATGTGCTTCTATCTAGTGTTGTGCTTTATAACTTTTACCTTAGGAATCCGTTAAGTGACTAGAAATTCTAACTCACTCCTAATCCTTTTTATAGTCTGATTAATTGCCTTTTCTTCTATGAACAATAAGGCTGTCACCTTTACTGAATTAGTTATGAAACCCCTTATGTGTCAAACATTTATTCAACATGTGCCAGGCAGTGTTACCAATTCACATAAGTATATTTGAAATGTTTAGTGACTAATAAAGGAAGTGGACATTTAAATACATTTATTCAATTATGGTTACATGTGCTCTGATAGGCAAATGCGCAGGTTTTAATGCGGGCTTCAGAGAAGACAGATCATAGAAGGTACTAGATAGATGATAGAAGTAATTGGTAAGACTTCAGAGAAAAGGTGCCCCTTGAGGTGTTTTGACAGATGACCATGAGTTCCAAGGGTAAGAGGATTGAGAAGAGGAGAGTAGCTATTATCAGTAGCAAGAATGGTGTAAATGAAATCTGAGGCCGGGCGCAACTTGTTTCAGCCAAGAACTGCCAGCAGTGTGATGTGGCTGGAGACTGATTAGACTAGTATAGTCATGATACACAGGGGTCTAAGCGTGCAGAGGGAGTGGAAGATCTTTCTCTGATGAGTTTATTCTGTGTCGTGTGGAATGGCGACCTTGGAGGAGTTTTAATCAGGGAATACCATGATGAGTTTTGGACTTTAGAGATATTGTCTAGGCAAATATATAGTGGAAGTACTTGAAAGCCAGAGACCAGCTGGGCGTCTACCTTAGTGCTGCATAGGGGAGTTAACGTGGTTTGAACAAAGAAGTGGCCATAAATAAAGATAGATAGGACAGATCAGAGATGGATGAGGAGATAAAGTCTTCAGGATTTGCTAATTGATTAGATATGTGGAGAGAAAGACTTTCTGGTGCAGCCTTCTCCAAAGGGAATGAATACAGGAGAAGGAGCAGGTTCATTTTAGGAAGATGGAGAGAGATTACAGTAATTCATTCATTTTTGTACTTGTTGAGTATAAGCTAGACGTCAAGTAGTCAGTTACATATTTAAATCTGGCATTCAGCAGTCTAGTCCAGATGGAAATATATATTAATGAGTGGATGTATTGAGGGCTTATGATGTGCCAAGCATTGTTTTAAAGTGTATTAATTCATTTATTCCTCATGAGAATCTTAGGCCATAGTATTATCATCATTTCCATTTTACGGATGAGGAAACAGAGGTACACACTATTAAGTGACTGGCTCAACATCACTCAGCTAGTAAGGGGCAGGTGCAAGATTCAAGTCCAGGCAGTCTGATTCCAGAGCCCAGGCCCTTAACTGTCATGCTGTTCTTCTTCTCCAATGTCTGAATTCCTGATGCATGGAAAGAAACACCCTGGGAATTAAAAATTTAGTGGCAACATACAATATTCTACCATTTCAATCCAGATCACTGAAAATGATGATTATCTTATTCATGATAATAGTTTTTCTTAAAAAGATATTTAATCTTAAAGAGAAATTTAAGATTTAATTTAAGATTAAGTTTCTCTTTTTAAATACAGTATTTATATTAAAGAAATCATTCTCCTAGACACACTGATTAACCTGAGGCATATTTGATTTATATCATTTTCTTCTCCCCCACATTCAATGAATACTTAGTTCAATCAATCCTCTCACACCTGGCTTCTAACTCTGCATTCTCTAACAGCTACCTAAATTCATAACCTCATTACCTCTTGTGTGGATTACTCCGATAGCCTGTAAATTGTCTCTTTACCTTCAAGATTTCCTTGCTTAAAATTTATCACACATATTATGGTCTATCATACCACTCAAAAGCCACCATTTCTATGAAGATTTTTATGATGTTAGGCATGTATTGTAAAGGCCTTAAAGGCAGGAACTCAGTTTTTTTCTCCCTTTATCTCCAATGCCTGCCACAATTATTGGCACGTAGTAAATTCTTGGTAAGATTTTATTGAATAGGTGGGTATATGTATGTGATCTCTCTTTTCCTCCCACCAGTAAATCCCGTATTTGTTACCTTTCTCATGATACTCATCAATATCTTGCGTTGGTGATATTTTCTGGTGTTACATATTACATTTTTAAGTTCTGTGAGGAAAGATTCTGTTACTTATCTTTAAATTAACTAGAAGTTACCTAGTATAGTGTGCTATATATACAAGTGTTCAATACATAATTGATGAGTGAATGAGTTAAGTCAATCAATCAAATAATTATGGAAAATAATAGAATACTAGTAAGAAGAAAATGGAAATTCTCACCAACTAGTAAATAATAGGTTTCTAAAATTCAGTAAAAATTATATATGTATAATAATGTAGATGTGTAGTAGGCTATACTGTCTGGGTTTGTAAGCACACTCTGATGTTCACACGATAACACATCACCTAATGACGCATTTCTCAGAACATATCCCCGTCGTTGAGCGATGCACGACTGTACAACAAGTCTGAAGCAAATGAGTTAGCTATTCTTTTCTAGTTTTATGGTCAAATTCACATTTTTAAATTAATTACATCTCAAAACATGACTTTTGCAGGCAGACCATATCTGTTTAACTTTAAAAGTGGAAGAACAAAGGCGTGATAAACTCCTAATTCTTGTGTACTTCTAATTTAATGCTGAGGTCAGAACTGATGGTCAATAAATGTTTCCTTAATGTTTTATAGCAATTTTTTTCTTTGATGAGGTATATCCAAACGACTCATTTGACTGGTTAGAGAGGTGTTATAGATATAATTTATCTGAATTGGATAAGTATTTAAAAGTTTTTGTAGCTAAAATGTGGAGATGTCTGTTGGGAAATAACATAATCAAGAATATTAATAACTATCTGACTGCTGCTTCTTGAGTCAATGTAAACACAGAGGCCAAAGCACTCTTTTCCTTAGTCCTGTTTGGATTCACATTTTAGTCAATGGCATATGTGAGTAAGCAGGAGATATATATTGAATACGACATGCAGACAACGGGGTCATGAGGATGTAGGGGAGGAAAAATTCTTCTTTACCATCTTAGGGTCGCTGGTTGGGCCTAAGAATTAAACTGACATAAAACAGATTAACAGGAGAAAACCATACAAGATTTATTAAATTTTTACATGTACATGGGAGCCTTCACAGGAAATGACCAAAGAAGTGACCAGAGCAGAAAGCTTTTATCTCTTCTAGACAAAGAAACAATAAATTTGTGAAGAATTGGTAAGACAAATGGTTTGTGCTGGAGGTAGTATATTATGGAGAAGTGACGAGGAAGATACGTTGGTTTGACAAGGTTTGTTTGTACAGATTTCTTGGCCTTGATTCCCCATCTCTGGTGATAAGAATGTCTTCCTTCCTCCCCGCACAGGCAGGGCACTTTTCACATGAGAGTTTTATCTCTTGCTTTTAGGAAGAATAAGGAGGACCAGAATGCCCTTCTTGCACCTGATGTTTCTCAAGCACATTTAACTCAAGATAATCAATATGTCAAAGTGGCATATTTTGGGATGACGTGCTCCGAACTCCTTTAAAGAGAAAAGAAAGACAGAGAGGGTGTAAAATGATACATTCAATGGCCACAACCAGGATCTCAAGAAATATTAAAGGATTTGAATGAGAGGCTAAATCTAATGATGAAATTTAATTTGAATCAATGAAATTTAATAAGAATCAATATACTTTGTATCTAAAAATATCTACTTTTTGAGGGGCCATAATTCAGAGTAGCACTTTTTTAAAAATCTGAGGTAAACTAAATGGTATATTATAGGCTTAATGAGTCAAACTTTTTTATATGACTTCTAAAAACATTATTGCCTTTTTGAACTGCTTCACAGAAGAATGGAGATCAAGTTCAACTGATAATAACCCTATTGTACTCTGCACTAATAAAGCTAAAATACAAACAAAACAATCACAATAGTAGTGCAAAAAGCAGGGTATTGTGTCCAGTTGTAGGCACTAAAATTAAAGTAAATTAAAACATCCAAGAAAATGTTAACAGAATGGTAATGGTGACTGGAAACCATGCTTCGATGAAAGACTAATGAAATCAGGATGTGTGGTCTGGAGATGAAAAAACTCAAAGATGGAAAATATCAGATGATTTCAAATATTTGAAATAGAGATTAGCAATGTTCTTTGTGAATCCAAATGGCAGAATAGATTTGAGCTGCAAAATGGACCTGTTAGCTAACTAAGCAAAAACTCTTTTTGAAAAATGTGTTTTTATGTATCTATCAAACTATCATTTATTGTGCAAAGATTGGTTTGAGTTCCTGATATACCAAACTAAGTAAAACATGCTTGCTGCCTTTGAGGAGTTCATAGTTAAGAAAAGAGTTAGCCTTGAGTTTATCAAAAGATGGCATGAGCTGATTCTTAACAGCAGTAGCTGTTAAGGAAATGTTTAAAAATATGTGTGGCAGGCAGAATTCTAATATGGCCCCCAGTATCTCCAGTTATTAATTTTAAGATGGCCCTCTGTACACTAGTTATTTAATCAAGCCCTAATTTAGGAGCTGTTGTAAAGGTATTTTGCAGATGTAATTAAGGACCCAAATCAGTTGACTTTATGAAAGGAAATTTATCTTGGGTGAGCGTGAACTAATCATGTGAGCCCATAAAAGGGACTGGGCTCTCTCTAAGGGGAGAGATTCAAAACACTAGGAGAATTTGACACATTATTGCTGACATGAAGTTGGAGAGGGCCATATGGCAAGGAATGCAGGTGGCCTCCAAGAACTAAAAGCAGTTCCTGCTGACATAGAGTAAAGAAATAAGAGCTCAGTCCTCCAACTGCAAGGAACTGAATTCTGCTAAGAAGAAGAATGAGCCTGGAAGCAGATTCTCCCCCAGAACCCTCAAATGAGGGTTCAAACTGGCAGATACCATGATTTCAGTCTTGTGATTCCTTGAGCTGAGAACCCAGGTGCACCATGCCAGATTTCTGACCTCAGAACTGTGAACAAGGATGTGGAGAAAGGGAACATTTGTTCACTGCTGGTGGGAATATAAATTGGTGCAGCCACTATGGAAAAGCATATGGAGATGCCTCAAAAAATTAAAAATAGAACTACCATATGATCCAGCAATCTGAAGGAAATGAAGTCACTGTCTCTAAGAGATATCTACATTCCCATGTTCATTGCAGCATTATTTACAATAGTCAAGATATGGAAACAACATAAGTGTCCATCAGTGGATGAATGGATAAGGAAAATGTGGTATGTACACACAGCAGAATGTTATTCAGCTTTAAAAAAGAAGGAAATCCTGCAATTTGCAACAGCATGGATGAACCTTGAGGTCATTATGCTAAGTGATATAAGTCAGATAGAGAAAGACAGATACTGTATGATCTCACCTATATGTCAAATCTGAAAAAACTGAACTCATAGAAACAGAGAGTAGATTGGTGGTTGCCAGGGGTGGAGGTGGTGGGTGGGGAAAATGCGTGAAGGGGGTCAAAAGGTACAAACCACCAGTTATAAGGTGAATAAGTCCTGGGGATGTAATGTTCAGCATGGTGACTACAGTTAATAATACTGTATTGTATACACGAAAGCTGCTAAAAGAGTAGATCTTAAAAGTTCTCAACACACACATACACACACACACACACACACACACACACACATACACACAGAAAATTGTAACTATGTGAGGTGATAGATGTGTTAACCTTATTGTGGTAATCATTTTGCAATATGTACATATATCAAATCATCATATTGGCCATTTAAACATATACAACGTTATATGTCAATTATATCTCAATAAAGTTGGAAACAAAATCCTGCAAAACTTAAAAAAATATATATATAATATGCTGGTTGGTAATTATCAGGTGTGCCCCAGACGTCAATTGAGGAGCTGCCAAGATAGGCTTTGAGGGTGAAGACATGCTCTTCTCTTTTGTCTGTGAGTTGTAGAATAGAGATCTAACGGAAGTCAGAGTCAAGTAACAAAAGAAATCTATTCAATTTGTTATAAAAGTACAGTGAGGTCTATCAGAGCCCCAAGCCCAGAAATGCTCATACAAAGCTACACACAGCATGCAATAGCTGAAGGCATGTAAATATCACATCCATCTCAGGTGGGCACCAGAAAGAAAACTACATATATAATGAAATAAATAGCTGGTCGTTTTTCAGATTAAACTTCTATTGCTCTATGACTATAAAGAAAGTAATTCTGAAACATACACTGTCTTATAGCACTTTCATAGGAAAAAAGAAAAAAATATGTACTTATAAAACTCTAAATCCACAGAAAATTTGCCCTTGAACTGTGATTTCTATCTTTCTTTCATATGTTTAATAAAACATATGTCATGACTGCCCAGAAATGAGTGAGTTATAAAGGTCTTCCTGTCCCAAAGATATAATTGACATTCATATATGACTTGATCCATTCATTTAAAAAATTTTTTGTTTAAATTTAAAACTACTGGGGCCAGCCCCGGGGCTTAGCGGTTGGGTGTGGGTCTTCTGCTACTGGCGGCCCGGGGTTCGGATCCCGGGCGCGCACCGAGGCAGCGCTTGTCGGGCCATGCTGAGGCAGCGTCCCACGTACAGCAACTAGCAGGATGTGCAGCTACAACATACAGCTATCTACTGGGGCTTTGGGGAGAAAAAGGGGGGAAAAGGAGGAAGATAGGCAATAGATGTTAGCTCAGGGCCGGTTTTCCTCAGCAAAGAGAGGAGGATTGGCATGGATGTTAGCTCAGGGCTGATCTTCCTCACACACACACACAGAAAAACCCAATAAATTTAAAACTACTGAAAATACTGATGCTGGCTCTTTCAAAAGGGAGATGTCAGAAAGAAACGAGAAGGATTTTTTTAAACCCACTGTCTCTGGGATTCCTACCTGATGGGTAATTGAGGTACAAACTCTTTAGCTAAGCTGTCATTCCAGTGAGTTCAGTCTGCATTTGTGAGTATAGAAAAGCCTATATCAGATACACTTTCAAAGACCTGAGACCAAGTATATTTAATTATTTTCTGTTCTCTGGAACATTTTTTCTTAGAAAAAAGTAATAACCAAATGCCTGACTAAAAAAAGACCCAAGCAAAAAAAATTCTATATTTCGTTGTTCCAGTTATCCAAATTGTGGAAGAAAGTACAACTTTTACATTTCAAGTAATGTAAAATACTTCTATTATGAGAAGAGAAACATCAACTATAATAAGGGCTTTCATTAACCAAAACAGCAAAGATGGTTTTATTCCTTGTTACTTTGAAAAGCCTGTATATGTATAAATATATAGGAATACATACATACATTTATGTGTACACGAATGAGAGATTTTTTTTGGTAGTAAGAAGGGTTGCAAACAAGTGCTCCTGAAAACTCATAAATTTCTATGTTGATTCAACCTTCTAGGATGTATTACAATATAATAATGTGCTATCCACTGACAGGCCTGCATTTTGCATAATATTCCACAACTTGAATTCTTTTTCCATATGTTGGGCATAAGTTGTGAGTCACCATCTCTATTTACAAGGTAGCATTAAGCAAGCATCTCATTTACAAGCACACTCTACTCATAAGCAAGCATTCAGCATTCCTCTTCTCAGCTGTAAAAATGTACTTATCCGAAGACGAATTTCCACTCAGCTTGAAATGCTTTGCCGTTTCTCACTTCCCTCGTTAGAGCGCAGTGATTGGCAAGTTCCCCTCCAGACAGGGCACCATCTTCTGTGCGTGGATTTAGGAGAAAGTGCCCAAGAAAGCATAGCCAAAAGGAAATATATAAATCTGTTTTGAAATTCAATAAATTTGTAAGCCATGCTACTCACCAAGGCCTGTGGGAGCATATACATCATAAAATACCACTGTAAAACTATAAATATTTCAAGCAGTTAGTAACAGCTGAGAGCACACAGCCGAAAGCCTGGTTAAAGATGGGCGATGCACAATGCCCTAGTCAGAGCTGCTGCAAGGCCTTCGGGAACAGTTTGTTTTTCTAGGCAAACGAAAAAGCGTAGTCCCCAGCTGGCAGCTAGCATTCCTTTATTGTAGGTCTCAGAGGCGCTGGAAATCATCTCAAATTCACCTCCGGATTCTGTTGGTTCTCTCTCATAACCATCTTTCCTTCTGCCACCCACGGTGTGGGTCCTGTTTCCCGCCCGCGAGGATAGGAGCAAGAAATGACCTACGCGGGAGATGTGGTGGGTAGACTACAGCCGCTGCCCAGCTGGGCCGGACTCACCACTTTCCTGGATTACTGTCTCCTCCTCAGCTTTCTAACCAGAGCAACCACATTCAACCAGGCATCTTATTCTTGGATACCGTTGTGTTTTATTTCACTAAAATTTGCTCTTTATTTTTCTTTCCAGCTGCTATATTTGAATATAGTCTGTTATTCTTTTTCCAGCTTCTTAAAGTGAATGCTGAAGTCATTTATTTTCAGTCTTTTTTTTCCCTAATATGAACGTTTTAGGCTTTCTATGCTTTCTATGAGTCTAGGGTATTTAACATATCAAATCCTTTATTATGACTGAAAAGATCGAGGCTTGGTTCATGGTAAATTTTAAAAATTTTGTCCATCTTCTCATTACTAATTTGGAAGTTATACATTTTCTTTTAGTGTATTATTCTAGTATCATTTAGTCTATTAATATTCTTTTAGTGGTTGTTCTAGAAATCTTGATATACATTTTACAAAATCTAAAATTAATTACCATCTTTACACTCTTCCTGAATAAAACAAATTTGAGAGCATTTTAACCTCATTTAATTCCTCGCAATTTACATGCTATGTTGGTCAAATGTTTATTTGCTGATTTTTTTGCCCCACAAATTATACAGTATTGTTTTATGTTGTTAATGTTTGTTAGGATTTAACCAAATAAATATTGTGATTTTTGCTCATTATTATTTGTTCTTGAATCTTACCACTTCCTTCTGAGATGTTTTCCTGAAGTACCTCCTTTAGAAGTGTCTCTAGTGAAGGTTTTCTGGTGGTGAACTCTTTCTAATTTTGTCTAGAAATGTTATAAAAATAATGTATTCTCTCTTTTCTCAGCACTTTGAAAGTTTTGTGTCTCGTTTTTGCTGCTATTGTTGATATTAAAAAGTTAAGTGACTGTCAAACTGCAATTTCCTCTGGTTACTTCTACATATTGACTTTGCTTCTGGTCGTCTGCCTTTTTGCCACGTTGTCTGGTGGTGGTCTTCTTTTTATGTTTTCTGTGTAGGACACAGAAATCTTGAATCTGCTCATTGGTGTTTTTCCTCAGTTTTGCAATATTCTCCGCCATTATTTCTTCTAATAAGGCCTCTCTCTCATGAGATCTATGTTGGATCTTCTAATCTTTTCCTCTGTGTTTCTTCATCTCATTTTCATATATTTCATTTTTTTTGCCTCTCTGTGTTATTTTCTTCATAATATGTTTAGATATTTCTTCCTTTTTTTTGATGTCGTATCCACCTGTGTTTTAATATGTCATGAGACATATTTTTGTGAATATATATTTGTATTTCTCTTTGGTAAATGGCTAGGAGTGAAATTGTGGGGTCAGAAGTAAGGTAAATATTTAACTGTGTGAGAAACTGCCTAATTGTTTTCCAAATGTCTGTACTATTTTATATTATATTCTCATAAGTAATCTCTGAGAGTGTCGGGAGCTCCACCGCCTCTCAGTGCTTAGTATTGTCAAGACTTTTTATTGCAGCCATTCTAAGTAATTTAATATTCTATTTTATGGTGATTTTAATTTATGGTTCTCTGATATCTAATAACATTACGTACCTTTTCCGGTACATATTGCCATTGTTTTTATCTTATTTTGATAAGTGCCTGTTGAAATCATTTGCCTATTTTTATTGCATTATTTGCCACTTTATCATCATATTATTGGCGTTCTTTGTATGTTCTGATATTATTCTGCTCTTAGATATATGTATTATACATATTTTCACCCAACAGTGGCTTGTCTTTTCATTTCCTTAACATTGTCTTTTGAAAAGCAGAGTATTTTTTATTTTTATTAAGACCAATTTACCACTTTTTAAAAATGGTTAGTGCATTTTGTGCCCTTAGAAATCTTTCAATTTTATTTTCTTTTATACTTCTGTTGTGGTTAATCTAGGTCTTTTGTATTTCTATATTTATTTTTGAACAATTTTGTTATTTTCTGCCAAGGAAACCTGCTTGAAATTTGATTTGAATGGACATTAAATCTATAAATAAATTTATTGATGATTAACATATTAATAACTTTGAATCTTCTAACCCGTGAACTTGCATATCTCTTCATTTATTTGTGTGTTCTCAGTGGTATACTGATAAATGTTTAATAACCTGCTCTTTAGAATACACAACTCTCGTGGGTAGCATTTGCTGATTTCTATGATGTAAATACTCCTACCTTGACTCATTTCTAGTTACCAATGTGATGTGACTGAGCATGAAGTTGAGAAAGCCAGTACAGTGGTTTCCAGTATACCACCAGGCCTCCATTAATCTAGTGGAGTGACCTTGCAATTTGTTTGTTAAATTTATTTTTCTAGGAATTTTTTTTTTTTGAGGCTATCATAAATAACATATATAATTTAATTTAATTTTCCAAATATTTGTTTCCAGAATAATTGGAATGCTATTTAATTTTATATTGTCCTATATTTAGTTACTTTGTTTTATTCACTTATTAATTCTAATAGATTTTTCTATAAATTCCTAAGAATTCTTTAGATATAAAATGAATCATGTCATCTATGAATAGATATCTTTATACCTCTTATGTCATTTTCAGCTTTATGCTTTTGAATTTTCTGGCCAAAATTAATACTTAGACAAAATTTATAATTTTCATCTGTCGAAGAGTAAGTCCAATAAAAGTTACCACATTACATGTATTTAAATTAAAATTTTTATTTTTTTTTGGTGGAATACAAGTAGTATAAATTGTGACTCCAATAGCTGAATGAAATTATATTATTAGGAATTTGCAAAGAAGACATGTATTTTTAAAAAAATACTTCAGTGATTTTTAGCATAGTCATTACGTTGTGTGCTCATCATCACTATCTAATTTTATTTTATTTATTTATTTATTTATTTTTGTGAGGAAGATCAGCTCTGAGCTAACATCCATGCCAATCCTCCTCTTTTTCCTGAGGAAGACCAGCCCTGAGCTAACACCCGTGCTCATCTTCCTCCACTTTATGTGGGACGCCACCACAGCATGGCCTGGCAAGTGGTGCGTGGGTGCACGCCCCAGATCCGAACCCGGGTCGCCAGCAGCAGAGCGCGAGCGCTTAATCACTACACCACGGGGCCGGCCCCATCACTATCTAATTTTAGAACATTTCCATCACTCCATAAAGAAACTCTGTCCATATTAGCAGTTAGTCCCAATTCTCTCCATCCCCAATCCCTTGGCAACCACCAGTCAACTTTCTGTCTCTATGGATTTGCCTGTTCTGGATGTTTCATGTAAATGGAATCATACAATATGTGGCCTTTTGTGTCTGGCTTCTTTAATTTAGCGTAATGTTTTCAAAGTTTATTCAAGTTGTAGCACATAACAGTACTTCATTCCTTCTTATGGCTGAATAACATTGTATTGTTATAGATACACCACATATTGTTTACCCATTCATCAGCTGATGAACCTTTGGGTTATTTCCACTTTGGAATTAATATTGCTGCTCTGAACATACATGTACTAGTTCTTGTAAACATATGACTTTAACTCTCTTGGGTATATAATGAGCAGTGGAATTTCTGGGTCATATAATAATGTTATGTTCAACTTTTTGAGGAACTCCCAAACTGTTTTCCACAATGGTGGCACCATTTTCCATTTCCATTTCCACCAGCAATGCATAAGAGTTTCAGTTTCTCCATACTCTCGCTAACATTCATTATTTTCTGTTTTACGTTTTTCTTAGTAGCCATCCTAGTGGATGTGAAGTCGTATCTCATTGTGGTTATGATTTGTTTTTCCCTAGTTACTAACGATGTTGAGCATCTTTTCATGTGCTTGTTGGTCATTTGTATATCTTCTTTGGAGAAATGTCTATTCAAGCCCTTTGCTTAATTTTTAGTTGAATTATCTGTCTTTTTGTTGTTGAATTGTAAGAGTTCTTTGTATATTTTGGATATTAGATCTTTATCAGATATGTGATTTGCACATATGTTCTCACATTATACATCTTTTCGCTTCCTTGATAGCGTCCTTTGACATACGACCAATTTTAATTTTGATGAAGTCTAGTTTATATTTTCTTTTGTTGTTTGTGCTTTTGGTGTTATATCTAAAGAACTGTTGCCTAATCCAAGGTGATGTAGGTTTTCATCTATATTTCCTTCTAAGAGTTTTATGATTTTAACTTTTACGTCTAGATCTTTGATCTGTTTTGAGTTAATTTTTATACATGGAATGAGGTAGGCCTCCAAATTCACTATTTGGCATGTGGATATCCACTTGTCCCAGCACCGTTTGTTGAAAAGACTATTCATTCCCCATTGAATTGGCTTGGCTGTTGTTGAAAGTATTAAGTTGAACATAAATGTACAAATTTATTTCTGGACTCAATTCTAATCAATTGTTCTATATGTCTGTCCTTGTGTCAGCACCACCCCGTAATGATAACTGCAGCTTTGTAGTAAGTTTTGAAATTGAGAATGTAAGTCCTCCAACTTCGTTCTATTTCATGATTGTTTTGGTTGTTCTGTGTCAGAGGAGACATATGCTTTTAAATATTCTTTCTGCTCTTCTGAAACTGAGACCAAGACTGGAAAATATTGCCAATAACTTTCTGCAAGTTGTGTGTTTTGTGCTAGCTAACTCAACTGGGAGTGCCCTTCTGTGGGGCATCTCTCACCCTGATTGAACTCAAGACCTTTTTGCCTTTTCCCTGGCATATTGCCTTTTAAGACCCAGGCCCTACATTTATGAAAAACAGATAGCACACATCGTAATTAAAGGTGAAAGACAAAATGGTTCCACTCTGCATTAGTTTTCTAAGGCTGCTCTAACATATTACTACAACCTTAATGGCTTAAAACAACAGAAATGTATTCTCTCGTAGTTCTGAAAGGCGGAAGCCTATAATCAGCATATCAGCAAGGCCATGCTCCCTCTGAAGGCTTAGGGAGAAGTTCTTCTTGTCTCTCAGCTTCTGTAGCTCTTGACATCACTTGGGTTGGGGCAGCGTTAACTCCAGTCTCCACCTCCGTCTTCACATGCTTGCTTCCTGGTGTGTGTCTCTGTGTGTCATTTTCTGTTTCCTATAAGGTCACTGTCGTTGGACTTAGGGCCCAACTTAATCTAGTGTATCTCATCTCCATCCTTGCTTTATTACATATACAAAGATCCTATTTACAAATAATAATCTGAGGTCCCAGGTGGATATGAATTTTGGAAGGACACTATTTCACCCACTACACACCCTAAAATCAAGAACAAGGCAAGGTAGGTGTTCAACATTATACTGGGAGTCCTAGCTAGTGCAATTAGGCAGGAATAAGAGGCAAACAAATTGAAAAGGAAAAATAAAATAGGTTTTATTCACAGATGACATGATTGTGTATGTTGGAAATCATAAGTAATTTATAAAAAGCTCATAGAAATAATGAGTTTAGGAAGGCCACACAAGTCAATATTTTAAAAAATATATATCTATAATATATCAATGAATAATTGGAAATTGAAATTAAAATTAACATTTATAATACTGTAAAAAACATGAAATACTTACCATTAAGTTTATCAAAATATGTGTAAGGTCTGTAGACTGAAAACTGCAATTTTTATCTTTAAGACTAAACATTGAGTTTATGCAAAATATTCAGCATTTAGAGACTGATAAATCTTGTTGATACCAATCTCAACACATTTATTAAATATTTCGATTTGTTTGCTTTACCCTTTTTTTTCAGGTTTTTTTCAGTCTCTATTGGTTTCCAGTAACTACTAATGGTTTATAGCAGCAGGTGGTATTTATTCTTATTTTTCACTAAAGTAATATCTTGCCTTAAACTATTTTAATGTGAACAGGATATAAATAAATGTATTAAACAGAATATTGTATAGAAAAGAAACACAATATTATAATTTTGATTAAAAGCATGTCACATTTAAAAAAATTTTGCCAGTTTTATTGAGGTATAATTGACAAGTAAAATTATAAGATATTAAAAATGTACAATATGATGATTTGATATACATAACTCCCCCCACGGAGTTAATTAATACGTTGATCGTCTCACATATTTACCTTTTTTGGGGAGTGAGAACATTTAAATTATACTCTCTTAGCAAATTCCAGTTATACAATACAGGGTTATCAGCTATAGTTATATATCAGATCCTCAGACCTTATTCATCTTATAGCTAAAAGTTTGTATCATTTTACCAACCTCTCCCCATTTCCCCCACCCCCAGCACATGGCAACCACTTTTCTACTCTCTATTTCTAGTAGTTCAAAAATATGTTATAAGGCTGGCCCAGTGGCGTAGTGGTGAAGTTTGTGCGCTCTGCTTCGGCGGCCTGGAGTTCGCAGGTTCAGATCCCGGGCGCGGACCTACGCACTGCTCATAAAGCCATGCTGTGGTGGCATCCTCTATAAAGTGGAGGAAGATGGCCATGGATGTTAGCCCAGGGCCAATCTTCTTCAGCAAAAAAGAGGAGGATTGATGTTAGCTCAGGGCTAACTTTCCTCATCAAAAAAAAAGAAAAAAAGTGTCACTTTTATAGTAAGAAATTGTATTTTTCTTTTTGATAGTATTCTACCAAAGAAAGGACATAATTCTCAGAAATTCATGAATTCAATTTATAGTTATTATCTCCTATATCCTAAGCACTGAGTAAGAAACTGGACATTCAAAGGTAAACTGAAGGAGATTATAGTTGAAAAATATAGCATATAAGATAATGAAATCAAGTTTTATTTTTATAAGAATACATTTAAAACAGAAAGAGAGCAATGGGGAAGCTGTGAGGTAGGTGAAATATATAATTCTTCTTAAGCAAGCTTGCAAACAAAAGTGTTCACTTTAGTCTTCCATTTTCCCATAAGTTTGTCTGGTAACAAATAAGTTAAAATGCAATTCTCTTTACGAATAAGTGGCTAGCATCTTACCTTGAAGTGAAATGGTTCCAGGAGAAAAGAAAACAAAACAGGTCTGAACAATCTATTAAAATACTGAGAGGAACTGGAAAAACAATTCAGAATGATGCTTCCCTATTAACTGAGAATTTTCGTGTTACTAGACTTTTCTTGAACGGTGCATATAAACTGTCCATTTTAGTGTTATGCCATCTCAGCAATGTCGATCTGGCCTCCAAAGCTTAGTGCGAGAGCAGAAAAGACAGTTCCTGAGACTGTGTTATAACTTCCTATAATCCCTTCAGAACCCAACTGCCTCATAAAATATTCTTAAGATGACAAGTTGTTGTCATCTTTTATGCGCTATAGTGTATCAAGTTGCAGGTACATTGGTCATTTGGATGCCCTGGCCTGTCAGTCATAGATTTTAATTGCTCCCTGTGCTTAAACCATGAACTCCTCTTTGACTCGGTTAAGAAAATCTTTTCTTTTTCCTGTGTCACATAGTCTAGTGATGAATAACTGGCTGGTAAGTCTTTGACTAAACTGGTCCTAAGTTTCGTTTTAGGGTCTTGAAGTGTGAGACCTAGAGACAGTTGTATTACTTAAAATATTGCATAAGTATTTCTTCCAAAGTGTCATTAATTTAGTTGGAATCTAAAAATTGGACAATTTTGATAAGATAATCAAGATGTACAGTAACGATGCCATTTTTTGCTAGTGATCTGATAACAACGCCCAAATGTTTCCAGTCTTCACCTTTACCCTTTCCCATTAGCTACTTGTGAGTAGAAGCTAGGAACAGCATAATTTGGATGGTTCTTGAATCCTTGACTTCTGTCATCAATTTTCGGTTTTGATAAATCTCTCCCATCTCTGCTCCTTTTCAGCCAGATTGTTAACAGCACTTGAGACTTTTTGAGTTACATTTTGTACATCTGTAAATTGTTCCATAGTTTGCATGATGTTAGATGTGCACATGTGCGAAGCGTGTAAATCATTTTTAAATCATTTTCAGGAGGGAATGCAAACTGAATGACATTTCCACGGAGGCTGCGTGCGCTTACTGCACGGCAAGCTGAAATTAGAGCAGCCTTGCATCGCGAAAGGTCAAAGAGTAGTGAGGCCTTCTCAGCCCCTTTTACTGACAAACCCGAATCTAAGGTAACGCACCCCTTCACCAGCACTACTGCAAGCAGGGAGCTGATCTATCGGAAAAGGGGAAATCTGTCAAAATCACCAGACTCCTTGATTCCGGGAAACGAACAGTTACCGCCCTGAAACAATTCTACTGCAAGCTCACACAGGTTAACAAGTCACCTTTTGTTGCATGTCGGTGACTGTCACGGATTCTTACTTCTAATATTCATTTCTGTGTGTTTCATGAAACAGAGTGTTAAGAGGCACACACAGAAGTAATGGATGCATGAGAAGATATCCTTTTTAGTCAGTGCTTGTTTAGCCCTTTTCTCGTCTCCAAATGGTCAGGCAGGATTGATATTTAAGTTCGGCAGGAAGAACTGGGTAGACGAACCATCCAGGATATCACTACTTTTTTCCTTAGGTATGTCTACACTAGGCAGTTTCTGAATCAATTTCTCTGGAAAATCTTTACTAGCAGAACTTCTCCCCCACCAAAATGAGTTACACAGAGATGGGAGTTTTAAGTTGTTGGCATAGGACACATTAATTATAAAGAATCATGTAACTAGAAATTTTGTAAAAGATGATTTAGGACTGAAGGCAACTGCAGGTACCTAGTTATCTGTCTCCCAATAATAACACAAAAAGGGAAAAATAAAGTTACATAAAAATCATCGTCTCAGAATACCTTGAAGACAGAGGATGCTAAACTTCAAATAACTGTGAATAAAAAGAAAAAAACCTCACCAAATCCTAGCATATGATCTGTCATTCTTCTGACCCCGCCCCCTGCCCTGCTTTCAGGAATTTGGGTGAGCAAAGGCAAATCGTGAAACACTGCAGAGAAGACAGAAGAAAGAAACTAGACAAGGGACCTAATGCTGATCTACAATGATTGTATGAAGACCAGGCCACCTAAGTCTGAAAATACTGGAAAAGCTCCTGGGCGTAAACAACAGAGAAGAAACCACAAAACATGTGTGAATGAAAGGGGCATCTCTGAAAGATGTAGCTTCTGGGCGAGGAAAAGGAAGAGAGGAGCACTCTTCCTTCAGGGATTGGGTAGTGAAGGGAGAAAGAAGCAAAAAAGGAAAATGTAGGATCCTATGAGAAAAAGAGGTCTCTGCAGCCCTTTCCCCACCACTAAACAAACAGAAAACCCTGCCAAAATAGGAAACTTTTAACAACAACCAATACCATAAAAATTAGGGAATGTGATTGACTTGTTTGAATAATTCTGCAGCCCGGCAGAGAACTGACACTCACTCCTCAGGGACAAGCGGGCCCTGCACCTGCTCCCTTGATGAGGAGGCTGTGTGGTGAGGCCACCTTATCCCGGGAGTGGAACGAGGCAGGGACTTCTATTAGGGTAATTGAGCCCCCTCCAATTTTACCAGATATCAAGGCAACGTGTAATATTGGGCCTTAATTTTAGGTCAACTGCCACACATAACCACACCAAAGAGAGTTGGGAAGAAATGAACTAATCTAAAATCTTTGGAAAACAGTATTTTGACTCTATACTGTAAGACTAAAGAAAAACATAACTACTTCAGTACACTACTCTAGTTATTAAATTTTTTCTTTGCAAGGGTATGGGTTATCATTCAGAAAATACTTTGTGTATAGTAGGATTGAACAAATAAGCACATTTATTATAGAAAATGAGAACCAGGTATCTCACTGGTAGAGAAAGATGTTATAAATAAGGGAAAAGGAGAGGCTTGAAAGAACTGTGCTGGATTGGAAAAAGAAGTCAGAGTGTCAACTTCTACATGGAGTATCCAAGGTAGCTGGATGCATAGGTAGAGAATTAAATGTAGAGGCATATGTATGCGTGGGTTAGAATATATACATATATTTCCTAAGTCTCTGTGGGAAGTGCCCAGAAGCAGTGAGCCCTCTGTAGCAAGGAACACACCTAGTGCTGAGATTCTGGTTTCTAAAGTCCGATCTCCAATAATGGAAACCAGTGCTCCTTGGAGAAAGGCTTGATTCCAGGACCAGGGCAAAAAAATTTGAGAAGCTTGGAATATCTCGTGGTGTCAGAAAACAAGGAACTGTTGAAAAAGATAAAAGATGGGACGTATTGAGATGAACTTGCAATTGCCAAGCTGGAAAAATTTGAGCAACAACAGCAAAAAATAGTGATAGTATTTATAGCATAATTATAATATATAATGTAACTTTACAGTGGAGACGTGGTAGAAATGACCTTAACCAAGTGACAAAGGTTAACATCACCAGTCACAAGACATATCAACATCATGTACCTCCTGATAGAATGCACTGAGAAGGTTTTATCATTTCTGTGGTATTTTTGCCAATATATGTAACCTCAATCTAATCATGAGAAAACAAACAAACCCAAATAAAATAAAATAACCAGCCAGTACTCTTTAAAAATGTCAAGGTTGTGAAAATCAGGAAAGACAGTAGTGAAAAATTGGTGAACTTTGAATAAGGTCTGGATTTAGTTAATAGTATTGCATCAATGTTAATTTCCCAACTTTGATAATTGTGCTGTGGTTATATAAGATGTTAGCATTAAGGGAAGCCGAGTTAAAGTATACAGCAACTCTTTGTACTGTATTTGAAACTTTTCTGTAGGCTAAAATTATTTCAAAATGAAAGTAAAAAAAGTTTTACTTTTCAACTCTGCAATAATTTTTGCATAATATCTCATCATATAGTAAATATTTCCATGTATAGAAAATTGGGCTTAGCTCTAGCTAAATAACTATTGCCAGTAAGCTTGTCACAAATATAGGAAAGATTTTGCATGGGGATTATAGACGTAATTTGTATACGTTACAACTGTGCAAGTAATAATATTTCATCAAAACTATAATTATTCTTAAAGCTAAGATAAAAGCCAATATAGAATGGAAAAGAAAGATCTAGATTCAAGTCTGAAAATAGGCCCTTCAGCTGTGATAAATCCAAATAAATGCTAGAATTATAGAGGGAGGCCTGACTATCTCTTGCAGAGGACAGTATAATAATTCTATGTCTACGGCATTGCCTCTTAGGTTGTATTCTTTCCAAAATAGCCTCTGACAGAGCTGTCAACTGTCTTCATGATACTAAAAAGTTGCAATTTATTAACCTCATAAAGATAGTGAATTAGGGCTAAATTTAAGAAATATACAATGATGTCAATTTGTCTATGGGGCCAGAGTAGACAGGAGTATAGGTTTTAAATTAACAATACATCCTTTCTTTCTATTTATCTGTCTATCTATCTATCTATCTATCTATCTATCTATCTATCTATCTACCTATCATCTATAATCTATCCATATCTATCTGGTGTTATACATACAGTACAATCCTCTAACTCTTCCCTAGTAAATATCTCTGTGTATCTCAATTAATTCTTTAATTTTTCCTCCAGGTTTTTCAAGAAAGTCATTATCATCTTGCCTGCCCTCCCTAACAATGCAGTTAGCTCTTTACCATTAGTCAAGAAATCCTTGAAACTATGTCCCAGTCTTTCAATGGATTTCACCAACCAGCACTGAACATTTCAGACTTGTCTGTATTCATTGCCTGGTCTGCACTTGTACTGATACTGAATGGAAAGCAGATGCAATTTCAAGAAAATTCAAATGGATCTCTTCTTTCTTCCCTAGCTGCCTCCTCTCTTCTTTTCTTTTTCACTCTCTATTTCTTGATACCCGAGTTACACAACATTGATGGTGCTGAGGAAGACTCCTGATCGTTCCTCTTATTTTTATCAAAATGCAGAGGACCAATTAGCTCTACAAGGTATCAGTCAACACAAGTTTTTGGAGCACAATTACTCAGGAATTACAGCTTTCCGTCATTAGACCAGCCCATCCTCCTATGAGCCTGAAGTGGTGTTGGAATGTGAAATTCTATCAATTCCATTAGGCCCCTCCTCCATATAAAAGGAACTAATTGAGAATTCTTCTCAGTGGCCTTGGTAGGGAAAAGATTGGAAAATTTCATATATTCATTATATGCTGGGCACATAGTAAATTCTCAATTAATGTCAACAAAAATGCTTAGTATCATTATAGTTAATAAAGGATCACAACCCTTGTCTAAATGTCTGCAAAATTTTACAAGTGATGCTAAATTCTTTTTAATGTATTGGAGAGCAAATATGGCAATGATGACTGCCCAATTTACCTTCTCAATGGAGACCTCATTTGATAATTTGGTCATCCTTGCAGTGATAACCAATAGTATAGACGATCAACTTTTCTCTTGATTCATGTCCCTGCACTTAACTGAGATATCATTCGATTCCTCTTTGTCTACCATATTGTGTCTTGTTCCATGGTAACAACATTTTTAGGGTCACTTTGCTATAATGACAGATACTTAAGAATACTATGGAAGTCTCTCTGTGAAAAATCTCTCCTTTTTTGAATAATATAATAATAAATATCATTCCTCTATCAAGGTCATCAAAATGTGTCAAGAGAAGGAGTATCTAATATTTCATAATTTTATAAAGGATGAGAATCTAAGATAAAATAAATTCCATGGAAGAAAACTTTGAAAAATTCATGTTTTTAAAGCAGGTCCTTGAATTCTTTTTTAATGTTTCTTCGTTAGATTGATGGGATCTATACTTCTTTGCAAACAGACTTTATCGCAGGCACGTGTAATCCATCATTGCTGTTGCTCTCATTAATCTTTTTTTCTTTTCTCTGGAATAATACCTCTTGCTTTAACTCTTACATTTGGAAAACAATGAAATGATGTTCCATCAAGTTGATCTATGTGTCTCAAATGTGTTTAAGATACCTTAAAGTCTTCATCACTTATCCACCTTTTGAATACTTTTTTCCTGAGTATTCAAAAAGAATACTTTTTTCTAAGAGGATAGAAGAACATATATTCTTAGCTACTTTTCCTTTTCAAGAGATGTTTATTACCTTATTCATAAAATGAAAGAAAGACAGAAAAAAATGAAGAAAGGAAAGAAACTGAAATTTAAATAGCCATTAAAATAGACTAACACTGTTAAAAGAAGGAAGAAAAGAAGCAAGTAAGTAAGGGAAAAAGGAAGGAAGAATGGAGGAAAGAGGGATGAAACTTGAAGTAGAGCATTAAAATAGAATAATAATAAGAAAGGAAAAGAAAGTACCTTTAGTTGAATATCGTTCTGATTAAATAGGTATAACAGATAAACTACCTGAGCATGAACAAGTTATTAATTTTTTTCTTGGATACGATGTTAGTACTTTGAAACTATTTTCAATATGTTACATTTGCATGTTAAAAAAATTACATTTCTGTTCAAACTTGTGTTATAAACTGGTACAAGCACATAATAGATAACATAATCCTCATATTTATAGGCGGTGAGATGCTGAATGGTCAAACTTATGTGAATGCTCATTTGCATATGAATATGATCTTCAATATGATTAAGAAAAATATCAGGACTATGAATTACAAGTAGACATATGGAAAGTCTTATTGTTTAAAGTTTAAAAAAAATTCAGTTCTCAAATATTTGTAAATAATTTAGACAAATGAGAAATATGATCAATATACAAAAATGTCTCACAAATTAAAATTGAAAGAACAAGGTGCTTATAAAAATGGACACAGGCCGGCCCGTGGCTTAGCGGTTAAGTGCGCGCGCTCCGCTACTGGCGGCCCGGGTTTGGATCCCGGGCGCTCATGGACGCACCGCTTCTTGGGCCATGCTGAGGCCGTGTCCCACATACAGCAACTAGAAGAATGTGCAGCTATGACATACAACTATCTACTGGAGCTTTGGGGAAAAAAAAAGGAGGAGGATTGGCAATAGGTGTTAGCTCAGAGCCGGTCTTCCTCAGCAAAAAGAGGAGGGTTAGCACGGATGTTAGCTCAGGGCTGATCTTCCTCACAAAAAAACAAAAAAAATGGGCACAGATAGACAATTTAGAAAAAATTAATTGCAAATGGCTAATTAAAGATCACAAGTAGGCAACAATGCTGATGGCATTTTCTCTCTTCAGGTAAGCAAAAATGAGAAAAATCATTACATCCACTGCTGCGGAATGGGGAAAATGTTTCCTCTCAAGCCCTGCAGGTGAGACTACATGCCAACATAAAACGTGAGGGGAAAGAATTCTGACATTATTTAAATTAAAATTTAAACTATCATACCCTCTGACCCAGCAATACCACTTTTGGGCCACTAACCTATAAAAATAAAAGAAAGATGTATAAGGACATAGGATGTATGTAAAACGATATTTCTTTAAGTGATATTTTTTATATTTAAAAAAAGCTGAAAAGGCCTGAATAGTAATAAGTAGGCAATAGTTCACCAAATATTATATTCCATAATCTCTCTTCCTCTGTTTTCCTCGTCTGTCTTTACCTCTCTATCTCTAACTCCATCTCTCTCTCAATCTCTAACCATATAGTAACCTGAAAAGAAAGCCATGATATTTTTAATCACAAAAACTAGTTGAAGTAAATATGTTGGGATATTATCCTATTGTCAAAACCAAATCTGTATGTTTGTATAAACATAGAGAATTATGTGGATATATAGACGCCACATTGTAAATATTTTCTGCAGTGAAGTAGACTGAGGAGAAGTGTAGGGGGAGGCTATTAAGGTTTTCTTTTTTTTTTTCTTGGTAAGGAAGATTGTCCCTGAGCTAACATCTGTTGCCTATCTTCCTCTATGTTTTGCTTGAGGAAGATTGTCCCTGAGCTAACATCTGTGCCATTCTTCCTCTATTTTGTATATGGGAGGCTGCCACAGCATGGCTTGATAAGCAGTGTGTAGGTCTGCGCCTGGGATCCAAACCCATGAACCGTGGGCCGCCAGTGTGGAGCATGCGAACTTAACCACTGCACAAACAGGCTGGCCCCTACTAAGGTTTTCTTTACACATTTCTGTATTATTTGATTTGTTAAATCAAGCAGTATTAACTTTGTAATTAATAAAAAACTAACAGTTTAAAAATCAAATTCTTGCTCATTCACATTCTCCTTTTTTTGGTTCGTTATTCTTATCTTAGTCTTCTTCTGTACCAGAAGCTATGGAATGACTTTATTTTAGAAGGCACATTCAAGACTGCTTTCTGGAGTAGATTTATCCCTAGTTCTGCCAGTCAGGGTCTATTCTGATCACTTGGAAGTTCCTTCCTTTTGACACTTTTCCTAGCCTATATGTTTCAGTAGGTAAATTCATTCTGTAATGGTGATACTCAACATGGCATGAGAAGGACATATCAGAATTACCTGAGCAGTGTTCCACCCACACATATCTCTCTCTGCATTTGATATCTGACCCTTTCAACCCATTTGTGGTCAATACCATGGTGAGCCACTGTTGCTATGGGGATGTGCTTCATGACTTTGTATGTTGGGTTGGGAAAAGTTTGGGGGTCACTGATTCATAAAATGCTTTTGCAGAGCATCCAAAGTCAGAGATGCTCAATTCTCTTCAGCAGAATAAATTTCTTCACTCCAAATATAAAATGGCAACCTGAAAGATAGGAATAATTTCATTCTTACTGCTATTTTAAGGCTGAGTATCATCATAGACTTTTGGACTGAAAGAGAACTCCTCATTTTACAAAAGGGTGAACCAAAGTCAAGAAGGTGAAGTGACTTGATCAATATCTCATGAGTTAATGATTAACTCAAACGTGATTTGATTCAAGAGGTTCCTGGATCTTCTCTGAAGGAGACGTAAGAAAGATTCTTTTTGTCTGAAGAGGAGGCTCGATCGAAGCCTGAAGAAGAAGGGTCCCCTTTAGGCACCCAGAGTGGTCTTCCTTAGCTGTATCTTTAGTCCTCCTTCTTTTAAAATAGGGCATTTTACTACACTTTTGGCAGAGAAACTCTTGCTGAGCTGTGTCCTCCATTACCTGTAGCTATTGGAATTTAAGAGCCAGAGGCAGTGTGATACAGAAGGTGTCACTGTGACCCAGGCATTCTATCCTCGGGATGGTCTGTACCTTTTCTAGTATGTGAGCTACTTCTCGAGAATCAGTAATCCACCTGGAAGCTGCTCCCTCCACTCCCACCCATGCCTTTGTGCACATGTCCAAAGGTCTAGGATCTGAGTCCCTTGAGAAATATATTCCCAGTGCTGTTCCCTGTGCCGCTGAGAGTCCTGGGACCAAAGTGATTCAGACTGAGGCGGGCAAGCGAGATAAACCTTCTGGCCAGCTGGTGTTGAAAGAGTACAGTGTTATTTCAGGCATATATTCAGCTCAAATCAGTCTTCACTATGGAGACTATAGCATTGAGACTGGATTCCCGGCAGCTGGCTTTCCCTCAGTTAACTCCATGGGCATAAGAGATAGCAATTTTCAGTTTACTTTCCATAGCCCTTCCCTGGCCAATGGGGTTGGGTCAGGTTAGTAGTTGCTAGTAGGCAACAGAGTACTGTCCCAGAGCTGGAGCCTGCAGAGTGAACTTGTGCATGGAGCCAAAGGTCAGCCTCTAAACACAGTCTCTCATGAGAGTGCTGGGTCTGATAGTGGACCGTGAGATGTCTGCTATTGAGTGAGACAAGGGCATGGCAAAAGATACAGAAGTCAAGGGACAAAGTCAAGGAAGACCAGACATAAAGGCAGATACAGAGAAAGGGTTAAAAAGAGAAGGATGGGAAGAAAGCCTAGTGTAAGGCAGAAGCCAATTTATAAACGTCGGCAGCAACAAGGTGAAAGATCCCTTGCGCGTAAAGGAGTAGCGATGTTAGGAGTCCTTTCACCATTCTCGTCTCATCTTCCTTCTCTCGGCAACCCTTCCAGACAGTGAAGGAACCAAAGCTCAGAGAGGTTGGGTGACTTGTCCAAGATCACCCAGCTAACACACAAAATTTAAAGCCTAGATCTTCTGATTTCAGATAAAACCCTCAGGCTGTAGCTTCCATTTTGTGACAGTCCTTCCTCTTCTCTTCCTCTAAAAGCTATCCTTAATTTTTCATTAAGAAAAAACCTTTAATTTTTAAATTTTGCTTGTTTTGGGTTTTGGCTAGAAAGAGTAAGGAACATACACTAAATGTGCTTCAGGCCTATCATCTTCCTGAGGATGGTTGGCTGTGCAGTAAGTTGGACAGTGGGATTATGAAATCTGTGAGTAGTTTGAAGATATCACATTGCTTACAGTATCCTTAGAACAACACATTTTTAGGAATACATGAAACAAATCAGTTTTCTTCCAGTAGAGATTATGCCTGCACTTCTCTTTCCTTTAAAATCTCTTCACCACTATTTTCCCACATCTATATCCTAATGACTCTAGCTTTTCAATTTTAGGTTCAAATATCCATGTTCAGAGTTACGCAGTGGGACTCTGAGTAGAACTGAACCTTGACATTCTCACAGTTCTGTCAGTGTAACTCCTTGAGGAACCGCAAGGAATTCGAATTCTGTGTGAACTTATGTAGGCCTTACTACATGATAATAATAGCTTTGGATCATTGCTAACATTTATTGGGCATTTTCTCTGTCAGACACCATACAAAGAGATGTTCAAATTTTACCTCATTTAATCCTCACAACTATGCTATAGAGTATTACTTTAAATTTACATACAAAGAAACAGAGGCTCAGAGAGGTGAGGAAACTCCCAAGGTAAGACAGTAACTGGCCAGAGAGGTTTTGTATCAGGTCTGCTTAACTCTGTAGCCCACGCTCCATTGTGCATGGTCAAAAGAAAGAAAAGAAAAGAAAAAATATTGCAAGAACCTACATAATAATGCAGAAAGATAATTTTGGGAGGAATTTCTTGAAATGCAAGTCTCATCTTATTCTGTCTTAAAGAACAGAATAAAACAAAAGAACATATGCATTACTTCCTTAGAATGTTATCCTGTAGTGAGCACTAATGATTTCTCTCTGTATTATGTAGAGAATTAGTCTGGTCTCCCAACCCCTGAAGATGTAGTTTTGTATTATGTTTTTTTTGTTTCAAGTAATTTTTTTTGTTGTTTAAAGTAATTTAATCCTCTCGGTGAGCTGAAGTGATTTATAAAATAGCGAAGGGCTGTGCGACATTCTAAAACAGCAAGGGCATTCTGTACACGTGTGGGAAGCTAGTGGCTTTGAGTGAAAATAAAATAGTGGTTGTACCAGCTATTGATGTCTGAAATGGTGAGGAAGACCATGGGGTCTGGAAATTCCAATTCATGCTTTCGGTTTTTCTTTGACTATTGAGGAAAGAAGTATAGTAACATTTACTGCAAGTTTTCTGGGCCCGGCATTATGCCAGTAATTTTCACAAAAGTTTCTAATTTACCACACTCAGAAAACCTTTTGTGAAATACTTTATTATCCCCATTTTACCAAAGAGAAATGCAAGATCCTGCAGCTAGCTTATGACAGACCCAGAGATCAAATCTACATCTTTCTGACTTCGAAATCTGAAATAATTAGCCATGTAGAAATTTCAGAGGTATGTAATCTGACCCTCAAATTATTTCATCTTCAACCGTCAAATAGAATCTGAGCAATCCCAGGCGAAAAGAAGTTATGAAACATTTCTCCAACTTCTTCAGTTATTTGGCTGAAATATTATACACAGAAAACTACACATGTGGCTATTGATTTCTTTTTTACATTTATAAAACCCAAAGAAAATTTCAATGGTGGCTTTCTCTATATGTTTTAAACTGCCTGTAAGATACCCAAGCATACAGTAGGTACAATCTCAGTGTGGGTTAAACTGAACTGAACACAAAATCTCTAGTTCCCAAGAGCCAGTAGTCTCTCTATTTGATAAAGGAAAGATCTAAGAATCCAGATGTGATCTGAATTACAACTTGGACTTCCATTCTGAATTCCAGTCTGTCTAACAGATTTCTGCCCCTCTGAAATTCCTTTAGTTCCACATTCCTCATACTACCCCTTTTTTTGGAAACCTACAAAGGCTGTCTTTTGTCTAACTTCTTATATTTAAAACACTTTTTCTTTAGATTTCATAACCTAAAGTAGCCTACCATAACCAGCCAACTTGAAGATAGAAGCACAGAAAGGAACATTTGAGTGAGACTAGAAGGAAAGAGAAGCAGAACACTATTATTGTGACAGTTTGTGGCTTTAAAATTCTTGGTGTGAGTCATGTGTGACTATTTTAACTCTCAGGGTGCTATGTCTGTGCCTTGTTGGTCTGTAAGAAAGACATACTGTTTTTCTCTCTCTTCTCCACTTTCTCCGTCTCCCTTCACAGACTTGGTCACTCTCTGTGGACATCCTGCCCGATCTCCTGTCTGCTAGTGGAAAGATTCCTGTGTAACCCCAAATTTGTCCTTAGACTCTCCTCCTGACCTATTTCTCCAGTCTTTCAGTCAATACACTTGGTCTATCTGGACCCTGAATACAGGATATAAAGAATGGAAGTCTTAGAAACTCAAGTGCAATATAATTAACAAAAATGAGATGGAGAGATATCATGGCAGTGAGAATGAGGTGCTGTCTACTCAAGAAAATATAAAGCCAAAATTTGATCCAGAATTAATTTAACTCCCAAGGTTTCTTTAAACGAAGAGCATTGGTTCTGAAAAAAAATTATTGGATAAATGAGCATTCTCAGATATGGATCAGAGAAAAGATGGATAAGGCTGGACACTGATTTTTCTTTCTGATATTTTTGTTGTGGTAGTTGTTATTGTCAGAAATTAATATAGTTTAGCCAACAAATCTACACTGGAGGGCCAGGTGCCTTTCCATACAGTTGCAATCTGATACTCATGTAGCAGGATTTTGGATGGAGGCAAATAAAAGAACACTACTGCATGGATCTATAGCTCTACTGGTTGGCAGCATGGAGTAAACCAGCAAAATGGCTTCTAATTTACTATCATCCTAATCAATCTCCCACCCATTCTAGTTCTTCATGCTGTGGATTATAGAGTGATCTCATAGCCATGGCAGGTGGGCACCTCTCACTTCTGTTCTGGTCTCCTCCAAGGGCCTTAGTTCTGTGTGGAAGTCATCTATTAGGCTACTCATGTTTGGTGATCTTTAAGCCTTACCTCTGTCTCCTACACTATGTGGTCAACAAAATGGTAGCTCAGAGTCTCCAAGAGTTAATCAAATTTCCTTGTTGAAAACTGGTTTTTGGATCATTATCTACTAGCATTTCTACTTTCATGTAATTCTTGACATCTGCAGATTCCTTCCTTTTGTGACAAACTCACCAGTGAAAGTAAAAATATGTTTTTCAATCCAGCATTTTAGGATTTTAGTTAGGGGAATCTTTCAGAATTCCTAGACCATTGTCTCTGCTCGAGATGGAATTTGGGATCCCTTGATGCTTCAGTTACTGAAGGCTGATTATTTTGGACCAAACTCCGTCTTAGGACATTTTGGTAAAGTAGTTAATTATTGGCTTCTCTAGTCAGAACACCTAAATTTTAATCACAGCTTCACAAGTTCCTGGCTCTTGAACTTTCAGAATTATTTTCTCTCTAAGTCCCAGTTTCCTCATTTGTAAAGTGGGAATAATAATAATATTACCTTCCTCATAGGATTATTGTAAAGACTAGATACATGTCATGGGAAATGTGAGTAGGTAAAGAAGAAGACTTAAAGACGGTGGAGGACATTGTGTTTTATTTCTCAAATGGCAGCACCATCTCCTTTCCCTCCAAAGCCAGCAACAGACAGGCTTCCTAAAGCATAGGGGGCCTTATTTTTCTGCTTCATTCACTATATACTAGGAATGACTCTCGCTTTAACTTAAAAAGAGACAGAAGTAAAAAAGAAAAGAAAAACCTCAGCAGCTAACATTTACTGGACTTTAGTCACGTGTCAAAATTCTATAAGCTTAACATTAAGTATTATTAAGTCCTCACAACAATCTTCAGAGATATAGCCTATTTTTTCCCCATTTCACAGAGGAGGAAACTGAGACTCAGGCGGTTAAGTAACTTGTCCAAAGTCACACAGTTAGAAATGAATAGAGACAATTTGACTTTTGAGCCTGCACTCCTAATTAACGTGCTGTTACTGCAGTGTTTATGTATGAAGTCAAGGGTCACACAAAGAATTCGTGTGAATATTCACATGTGAATGTTCCCACTCCTTGATTTTCATCCCTCCCCCACCAACATTGTGGTTGGCAGAATCCTACTGGTATTTCACATTTCTGTTGAAATTTCATTGCCTTTCTGAGGTCTTTCCCAAAGACTAGCAAAATTAAATATTCCCTGTTCTCTGCTTTCAGAGCACTGCGCACAACTCATAAAAGCAGGCATTGCATTTAGTTCTTTCTCCCTGCCCTCTATCCTGTGACTTGCCTGAAGGCAGGAAGTGTAGTGTTGTCTCATTTCCCAACACTTTTTTATGATCATCATCATTATTTTACTGTTATTATATTATTATTGTTGCTGTTATTATTATTGCTTTAATCATCAGAGATAAGCACAATATCTGGTATCTTGGAAGGGATCAATATTTGTTTTTTAAGTGGACACTGTTTTAAAATTGTTTTTATATAATTAATACTTTATTGAAAATCCAAGAACTTCTGACTTCTTCTAATTTTCATGATTGACTGTGGATTTTTGACATGTGTTTGCTTCTGGGTCCACCCAGTTCTGCTGCCTATTCGCAGCCTTCCAAGGTGCAGGAACCATGCCTTGTCTGTTTGCTTTACACTGGTCCCCAGATCACCGTAGGTTCTTAATAAATCTTTCTAATCAGCTTTTGAAAATGGAGCTCCCTGCTTTACTGCAGTCAGTTATGTAGATGGCTGTCACCGGGGCCTTCTCTTTAGCAGCAACCGCCTTTCCAGAATTGCTTTTCTTCCCTCTGCTCCATTGAGAAGGCTGCAGCCCTCCAGAACCATATGTTGTAGCCGAATTGTGCTTTCCCCTAGAAGGATATCATTTTTTTCAACACCATGTTATTTACTGGTCCCTTGGTTATACAAGAAAACTAGGAATCTCACACATGTTAGCAATTGTAACTCCGGTAGCTAAAGATTTACTCCAGGCAAGCCTACATTTACAAGCTGGTTTCAGAGCTCATCTCTTAACTTCCTGGGGATATAGCAGAAGTATATCTGGGCTTGAATCTTGTGCATGCTCCAGAGCTGGACATACATGTGCGTGTGTGTGTGTGTGTGTGTGTGAGATGATCTGAATGAATACATAATCCAAGAGAATGATGCTCTTAAATTTAGTTATGTCTTTAATATTGTTCCTGGTATTACATGTCTGTGATCATTTTCCCCCGGCAAACGTAGCCTTCATTACAAATCCAGTTATGCAGTTTGCATGCCTGAGAGATAAGGCTAAGGCTCTGTCAGAGCACTTAACCACAGGTGTAAAAATGTTGTGATTAAAACGAGACTGCACATTTAAGTAGGAGTAATTAGAAGTGAATTCTTAATTGCAAAGTTACACAAGCATTTATGCTTTGCTTTGCTATCCCGAGCCTTTGAAAGGTGCTATATAAATGCAAATTGCTTGTCACATCATTCATGCTGGGTATTCATGATATTGAAAATGTGCATTTAGACTGAACTAAGCTTAATAATAAAATACTAAATATAAAGTATCTATTAAATAGAGCTACATTTCCATCGGCCATGAAAAGTGCATTTCTGTATTTTCCTTTTTAACATGTACCTGTGCTGATGAGATGAAAGTTCTATCTTTACGTTTGATTAAGAGAATGAAGTTAAAAATAAAACTCTTCAGACTGATTAAACTAGAACACTGTAAACAGTTTTTAAAAATATTATTATTGTACTTAACAGCATTTAAATTAGACAGTTTCTGAATGTGAACCACATGCTGGTCATAGTACATCCATTGCCAGTTGGTGATTTAAAAGACCTTCTTTCAAGACTCGGGGAGATGGTAATTTATAAGTTATCAGAATATTCTGTTGCTATAAATATTTCAGCCTTCAATTTGACCTCGTGATACAATCCCAGATCAGAAATTTGAGTTGTGGACTATGAAACATAACTTTCATGAATTCTAAAGTTTCATGGATTCATGGGAGATCCGTAAGAATATAATCCTCACAAATGGATGCCAGAAAATTGTAGACATCATGTTCCCCTATACCTCCATGGCTCATGGATTCGTCAAAAAATAAGAAATTATTTTAGGGCAGTGCTTCTCAGTCATTGATGTGTTGTTATGTCATTAGGGGCTCTTGTTAAAGTGTAGATTTTGGTTCAGTAGATTTGAAGAGGGGCCTGAGACTTTGCATTTCTTACAATCTTTCTTGCGATGCAGATACTATTGGTCTGTAGAACACACTTGGAATAGAAAGGTTTTAGGGCAGGGTCTACAAACTTTTTCTTTAAAGAGCAAGATAGTAAATACTTTAGCCTTTGCAGGCTATCTGGTCTATGTTGCAACTAGTCAATTCTGCCATTGAAGCACAAAAGCAGTCATGGTTAACACATAAATGGACAAGCATGGCTATCTTCCAGTAAAGCTTCATTTACAGAAACAAGAAGAGGGAAGATTTGGCTCCTGGGCTGTAGTTTGCCAACACCTGTTTTAGGGAACTATGAGTGTTCTCCTAAGCAATCAATCTGTACGCTCAATTTGCACCTCTTCAGAGTTAACACAGAAGAGATTAAATTAAAGTCTTGATGGCCAGGCTCTGGAAGCTCCAAATATAAATTTCCATAGGCCCCACTTACTTTTATCCATCTTCCATTTTCTTGCCCTCTGGTATCTTCATCTCCTTTTCTCATTCACCATGTTAAAGAGCTCCAAGGGAACATAAATATCAGATGTTATTTGATATACTCATAGAATCCTCAAGAGACTTCTCAACAAGCAGAGCTGTAGAGTAGAGTTGCTTTATTCATTGGGTGATCTCTCCCTTGTTCATTTTTTCACCTGGAATAATCCACATTCTCAAATAAAGCCATACAATTAATTAACCAGTTAGTGTTGGATACCAAAGTTGAAATGTCCCAACAGATTAACCACATCCAATCCTTTTCCCTATCTCGATCAAAATCAGAGTCCCTGCATCTGGACAGACCTTTTTATCTTTCCAATTATCTAACTCAGTTCTTCCAAGGGCTGTGTCATTTGACAACTCCAGAGTTGACATTTCATTACATTGATCAGACAGACAGGCTTACAATCTCTCTCCCAGAGTGAGCAACCTCAGTACCAATGTCTAAAGTATCTTTTACTTTATTTCTGTGTTTTGGAGGAAATAAAATTAAGGAATGTGCCAAACTGGATTAGGAATATTTAACATTGTTAACTATTAGGACTGTTAATATTACAATATAATATTAGATCATTTTCATTAATTTGAATACTAAATAATCCAGAATTTTGAAAGAATTTATGCACAATTATTTTTTAAATATAAGATATAACATTTAAACAGTGTTACTAGAAATAATGAATTAGAACAGAGTTAGATGCTCTATAGCCAGAGGGCCAAATGCCTCTCACTTCGTATTTGCTGTATGGTCAGCAAACTAAGACTGTTGTTTTTTTTTCTACTTTTTTAAATGGTTGAAAAAATAAAAAGATGAATAATATTTTGTGACACATGAAAATCATAGGAAATTCAAGTTTTAGTTTTCATAAATTAAGTTCCATTGGAACACAGCCACACCTACTCGTTTGTGTATCGTCTGTATTATCTATGGCCGACTTTTGCCCTAAAATGGCAGAATTGATTAGTTGCAACAGAGACCATGTGGCTCTCAAAGCTTAAAATATTTTCTATATGTCCATTTACAGAAAAATGGTTGGCAATCTCTAGGTTATGCTAGAACATAAAATGTCCCATGACTTATACCTACGTACTTCACTAAAACTTGATTACTCCTAACATCAATCAATTAGTTAAAACAAAGCAACTAAGAAGATTGAGCACAGTGGAGGTGGTATTTGAATGACTGGAACAAAGAAATTGTTTAGAATATCTGGATCTTGTCTAGTTCACAGTATAATAACAGCCATATAGAAATTAATACTTAACACGTGCTCACTATTTGCCAGGCACTGTGCTAAGAGATTTGTGGGCCTTATGATTTCTGTCACAACTAGTCAACTGGAATTATCTCACAACCCTCAATTACCATTTAAAATAGGCACTGTTTTTATCCTCATTTAGGAGATGAGGAGTTGAGACTTAGAGAGGTTAAATAACTTGCCTAGTGTCACCCAACAAGCAAATGGGAAAGTCAAGATTTGAACAGAGACAATTTGACTCTTGAGATCGATATTTTAACCATATAATAGAGTTCACCAGTATTTGGCAAAGATAGTACCAATTTTCTTATAGACAGGTTGGTCATTCAGTAATATGTATGTGGGGAACATTTGCTCATGATCTCGTGATCTTCTAGCCTGAATGTGATCTTGGTTAATTTGAGATGAAATGGAACACCTATAGACTATTATTAATGTCAGTGAGGTGCACACTTCTTTTAAAATTGATCCTCTTATTTTCCTCAGTGTTTGAGTGACTGTGAAATAAAATGAAAGCAGGTAGGTTGAAGTTTAATCCAGGTAAAATGGAAGCTTTATGTTTTCTACACACAATTAGTCTTCACAGAGCAGAAGTGATTCAGGACCGTGCCTGGAAAAAGAGAAACTTTGCATAACATACAAGTTGTGACCTTTTTCTTTACCTGTTGGCTCCATTATAATTCTTAAAAGCTGATAACCTTTCCTTAAACACATCTTTTACAATGCCACGTTTATCCATGTGTGCATACGTAGAATCAGGTGAGCAGGAGCATAGTCAGGGCTTTCGTTACTGAAATTAGATGCGTCGCCAAATTTTTCCTCCACTAAAAATTCAGCTAACACAGAGAACGATAGGCCATGTGCAGAAAGCGATTAGTGATATGAGGCCTGGACAATCGCCTCAATCTGGAGCAAGCTACTTTAGAGTGGATTATTTATTTACCCTTGACTTAGCTTACTGTGCTGGTGAGATTTCATAGGGTTTAGAGAAAGTAAATTCTGCTGGTAGTAGACACGGTCTTTATGCAATTCCACTGTTGGAATTAAAACCTATTGGGATAGATGTGAGGTTAATGGTAGATTAAAAAGGTTCTTTTGTTTGGAGTTGAGGAAATAATGAGGAGAGTGCTTTTAATTCTCTGTGTATTTTTTTCCCCTTATTGCACCGTAGACTTCCCCCGCTCACCTTCAGGCAGGGCTGTTTACAGAGGCCTGTGCCCAGATGATTTGTGGGGTTCTTTTGAGTGGGTAATTGGGCATTCAGTTGGAAGTTTTATTTTGACAGTGGGCTAATAGGTTAATTTGCTATTCAGAAATGTGTCCCATAGTGTAGACAATGATTTTTTTTTTAATAATGTGTTGTCAAGCCAATTCTCATTTTCCAGGCATTTTGCTTTCTTCTGATGGCAGGCACTTTTGGTAAGCAGATCGTGTTATTTGACTGCATTCACTTCGTCTACAGCTGAAATCTTGTTTCTCATCTAAAGAGAAACTTAAATGTGATATTTATAATGCACATGAAAGCTGTGGGAGCTAGCATCAAGTGCTTTTGATTATATTCAGATGATAAAAAAAATGTAATGAAAGTCTAGTAGAGCTTGCTTATTACTGTTGGCCTCAAGTGAGGCATCATTTAAATTCAAACAGCACTGCCCTCTGCTATGAAAAATTGCCCAAAGGGCAAAGAATTGTCTCCAGGGCTGTTCATTGATGTACATTAAAACTTGGTGGAGAACAGATTTTCATTGACAGTATGAAAGGGAAAACCAGAATGTTTTGTGGAAAACTACTTATTTCAATAAATAATTTCCAAATGATTTCATTAGATAATTGAGGCTTTTCAAATACGAATTTACAGAGAATTAGGATAGAAAGATGAATAGTGACATTTAGTAATGTCTCACCGTGAAAACAGCCTTGGCTGCCACTCTAAACGTGAACATATAATTATTAAAGCCCCATCATCTTATTTTCTTATTTTATTAGGGGTCATGGTCTATTAAGTTGCCTATACCCTGATGAAAATGCGAATTTTTACTTAGCAATACTGTGAATAACACAAATCTAATATTGGATTTGATGTTACTAAACAAAAGAAGACAGCAAACATATATATGTGCACACACATACAACACACACACACACACACAACACACACACACAATACACAACACACACCAAACTGCCCTAAAGGAAAAAAATCAACAAAAAAACCCCAAAACCAAATAAAGATATAAAGAAATCAGAAAACATTAGGAGGGGGAAAAATCAACTAATTTCTCTGCTTCTATATTTCTTAAATATTGGTGAATGTTTGTATCAAATGATATCTGACTTCTTTAGCAAAAAGCATACATTTCTTAGAGAATGTTAGGAAGTAGCATTTGAAAGTATAGGTGAAATGGTAAAAAACAACTTTTTACTTTAATTTTTTTCCCTTTTTAAGCGTATAAAAATGGCATTTTTGTCACTGACTTGATAAATAATCATGAACATTTATCATTACATTAGTCATTTATCATAGTTTTTCCTTAATTCTCTTTAAAGTGAAACGTGGACAATGATATTTACCCTGTTTACCTCATGGGACAGTAACAGTATCAAACGAAAGATCTCTTCAAATATATCAACATTATTTCAATTTGTTTGCCAGCTATCCTCCAAAATTTTAAATAAACCAATATTTTCTTTAATTTCCTTGAGAAACACTTAGAACTGTTTTTTCTTTAATTAGTGAAAGGAGAAAGTAATATTGACCAAATTCAGATCAATTCAGTTAAGCAGTTATTTCTGATTCTCTCTCCAAGAAAGTAATGCAAGGGCAAGAAAACAGGCATCCACATTTATGTGTCATTTAAGAAAAATGGGTAAATTTTCCCAAGTGTTAAGACACTGCTGTTTAGCCCCTGACTTGTTGTTACCATGTCCGTGTGTGCTGAGTTCCAGTACCATCCATAAACCAAATTTACTATCTGTCTCCCTTTAATGTTTTGTCCTAATGCCTTTGAACTATATCCCATTAGACCATTCAACTTAGATAATTCCTTAGTCATTATTATTAGTTATTTGGTTTTCCTTCTCAGTCTACTCCTTGGTTTTTCTAATTAGATCATCGAAATTTCTCTCTCCCTTCGTCTCCCTCTCTCTCTCTATCCCCTAAAGAACCAGCCCATTAGTCCATCCCTACACAGTCACACCATCTTCTCCATCAGTTAGCCTAAAAATAAAGCACACGGCTGCCAAGGAGGCATCTTGTATACAAGCTCAGTTACCTCTTTCATTTGACAAAGCCGATCTCCCATTTTGAAATACAGTGTGCTGCGAATAATCGAGAAATAAAATGATGAAAGGTAAAACGAGATAACAAGCACAGTGTTTTAATCTACACACAAAATCTGGCTTCCGATCTGTTGAAAGCTTTCCATTTTTAAGGAAGTTTTCATATGGAACAACATCTATAAATATGATTAATCACTTTGGTTTAATAATTTCCTCTCATGTTTCTTTAAAGCCGATTCGGCATTTATCTTCTCTAAACCACGGCATTACTTCAGCATTAGCAAATTCCTTCCTCTCCTTCCTTCCTGCATTCTCTCTCTCTCTCTCCCTCTTTCTCTGTCTCTGGAATAAAACTTCCCCTGAACAACAATATAAAACAGCCATGAAGACAGTGAACATCTGCAGACTACAAACAGGGAAGGTGTGGAAAGATTTAGAAATCAAATTTACATATTTATCACTTTTATTACATTCGGAAATGACATTTAAAGAGTTAATGTTATTAAAGGATAGAAAAAACATTTATATGGAGGGGCTAAAGGTTTCCACTTAGCATTAGTTTTAAGTTTTAGATTTTATTTTTTGATGAAGTTTTTGTACCTCATTTAATCTATGAAAACTACGTAACGTTAGTATCATTAACACTAGTCAAAAAAGTAAAATAATTTTAATTCAAATTAATTCATGAGATGAATTCATTGACTAAAGGAAGTCAGATAGGCATGGTTCTTAAAACTGAAATATCATGTCCACTGCCTTTGGACAATGTCACTAGGACCATTTTATATATGAGACAACTTAGCCCCAAGTGGGTAAAAAAGAAGCATTTATTCAATCTCGAATCCAAGTTCCTTCATGGTACATGAGTCATCCTATACTATTCTTCAAATTTATCATTCAGTCTCTGCTTGAACAATTATAGTGGTGAGAAAAATCATCATCCCATTTTTAATAACTTAATCATTAGAAATATCTTCTTTAGGGGTTGGCCCTGTGGTGTAGTGGTTAAATTGCACGCATTCTAGCCTGGGTTTAAGGGGTCGGATCCTGGGCGTGGACTTACACCACTCGTCAGCCACACTGTGGCGGTGAACCACATACAAAATAGAGGAAGATTGGCACAGATATTAGTTCAGGGCTAATCTTCCTCAAGAAAAAAATGAGGAAAATTGGCAACAGATGTTAGCTTAGGGCTACTCTTCCTCAGCAAAAAAAAAAAAAAATTTTCTTTGTGTTTACCTAAAATTGACTTCCTTCCTATCCCTGGGGGTGCCACTCATGTTGCCAAACCAGATGGTGGCCATATCTGATGGATTATTTTTACAAGATGGTCAGGAGTAGATTTTTCATGGGGAGCACTTTCTGATACATTTTAATATTTCTTACAGGCATATACATATGTATCACAAGTGATATTTGTTAGAAGTGTTTAAATGAAGGCATTACTCCCTGCCGTGTCACCAAGATTTGGATGCTTACTGCAGCCAATGACTTCCATTTTTTTCAAATAAAAACAATAGAAACAGAGGCTCTGCCAAGTATTTGCTCTCTTTATCATTCTTTGCTATTTTAATTGTCCACTAGGCTGTAAGCTTTCTGCCAGCAGAGCTCCTCTTGGTCCTGCTCAGAGATACATTTCTAGAACAGCAGTGTCCAATATGGTAACCACTAGCCACATGTAGCTAACTAAAGTTATATTTAAATTAGTAAAAATTAAATAAAATAAAAATTCAGTTTCTTAGTCACACTGATCACACACTAAGTCCTCAATAGCCACATGTGGTTAGTGACTACCATATTGGATAGTGAAGATTTAGAATAGTTTTATCACTGCAGAAAATTCTACCAGATAGCAATTTTCTACAGCCTATCACAGTTCCTGGAAGAAAGAAAGAAATATTAACTGAATTAATGTGTTAATTAGTCTTTAGGGAGCAGCAATCCCATTTATTTTGTCTTCATGATAGGGAGGTAGATTTTGGATGCCAGCATCGTCAGGTGAGGGCCTTCTTCCAGGTTACAGACTTCTCACAATATCCTCACATGGCAGAAGGGGCTAGGGAGTGCTCTCAGGCTTCTTTTTAAGGGCACCAGTCCCATTCATGAGGGCTCCACCTCATGACCCAATCGCTTCCCAAAGGCCCCACCATCTAATACTATCACCTTGGGGGTTAGGTTTCAACGTATGTATTTTGGTGAGACACAAACATTCAGACCTTACAAACCATACTTCTGATTGGACTGTATTGAAAGAACTCAGCAATAAAAGAATCTGAAGTTTCAATTGCATCATGATAACTTCTTTGATGAATTAAATGAGACAGGAGGGAAAAGCTTTGAATCAAATACGTGAGTTTAAGGTAACAGCAAAGGAACTAGAGAAAAATAATTATTAAAGAAAGATTTTTTTGATTAAATGTTCTTTCTTTAACTTTCTCTCATTCTGGAATTTTTCCATTAAATTCCCAAAAGCTAGATCCAATTTAATGCCTGTCACTCCTCCTTTGGTTCACACTGCTTTCCTTAGATACAATACCACCCTGTAATACTACACAATAGTGTACAAGGGCCACAGACCGTAAAAGAATAGAATTTATTGTTGTCTTGTCATTGATGAAATTCAGCCAGGCATTCATATCTGTTCACTGTATAGGAGCATTTCCTTTTGGGGTATAATATTAAAACAAGGAGAAGAAAATGATGAGATTCTTTCAACATGGTACTTGTGGTTTCAAATGAAATCGAGAGAACATCTACTTAAGTCACAGATTAAGGAGAACTCTAATTGAAGCATGACAATTTGAAGGGAAAAAACACTCATTAATCTTTCTCCCAGTGTTCTTTTATCTAAAGAATACTCTAACCTAGAAGAAATATTAAAATAAGAGAAAACTGGTAGAACAGGAGCTCTTAAGTCATTTAGCCAAAATTCCTCGTTGGACAGAGAGAACATAGAACCACCAGAGACCTTCCTGTGTCTCAGCAGCTAAAGTTCAGAGTCCTTGACGCTTACATGGATGCTAGAAAAAAGGGACATTGGAAATGTATACTGGTATCAACAAATATTTATTGAGAATTTGTAAGTGTCAAGCCATTGAGGGGTTTTATTCAAAGATGAAACAGACATAGTTTCGAACAACATATAAGTCAAGATAATTGTGTTGATTTTCCCTGTCTCAGAGCCATGCTCTTTAGCATCTACTCTTATCAAAGATAATAGGATTGGGGGCCGGCCCGTGGCTTAGCGGTTAAGTGTGCACGCTCCGCTACTGGTGGCCCGACTTCGGATCCCAGGCGCGCACCGACGCGCTGCTTGTCTGGCCATTCTGAGGCAGAGTCCCACATATAGCAACTAGAAGGATGTGCAACTATGACATACAACTATCTACTGGGGCTTTGGGGAGAAAAAGAGGAAAAAAAAAGGAGGAGGGTTGGCAATAGATGTTAGCTCAGGGACGGTCTTTCTCGGCAAAAAGAGGAGGATTGGCTTGGATGTTAGTTCAGGGCTGATCTTCCTTACAAAAAAAAAAAAAGATAATAGGATTGTATATGACTTAAAAGAGTGTCCTCGTCATCCTGTTTAATTGACATTTTATAAAGTAACACTCATCAGACTTCAACAATAAAGCACAGTATTTAACTAGTAATTGCTCTAGACACTTAGGAAAAACATGCCCTTGGAAGAATTATATTCGTTAATGTTTCTCTGGTGAAAGATTGGCCAACTAGACAAGTTATTGACTCTTTACACTGCAGCTCTGAAACACAAGATGGTTGTTTTGGTTGGAGAATGTGAAGATGCTTTCATTAGTCTGCTTTCACTTAACAAATATTAATTCAATATCTACGATTTAGGCATTGAATTAGATGCTTGAGATTCAACAGTAAACAAAACAAACATTCTTGCTCTCTAGGAGCTTATATTTTAGTAGAGAGGGTCATAAAATTTAAAAAATATATCCTATATAGGTTTTCTGGTGCATTAGAAGATGATAATTGGCAAAGAGTGTATAAGTGGAGCAAGACGAGGAGTATGGAGAATGGCGGATGAGTGGCTGGATCATGTTGAAATGGGATGGTCACAATTGGCTTTATTAATGTCTTCTAGAAAATGCATTAAGAAGAGAGAATCAATCACGCTGAAATTTTGAAGAAGGTCCTGGACGGAAAGAACAGCCAGTAGTAATGCCTTAAAAAAGGATGGTCCCTAGTTTGTTTGAGGAGCAGCCAAGAGGCCACAGGGCTTGGAGCAGAGTGAGTGAGAGGGAGAGCAGCAAGAGCTGAGATCAGAGAGGTCGCAGGTGCCGGCTCATACAAGATCACAGCGAGAACTTGGAGAACCACTCAGAGTGAAATGCAGGGCCATTTCAGGGTCTTAAGCAGAGGAGTGGCATGATTGTGACTCACATTTCTACTAATGTTGTTGGACAAAATTATGTTTATCTGATCATCCAAAATAAATCTTATGCAAATTGCATTTCAAAATAGGTATGGAAAAGAGTTGGAACTTGCATTCAAGTTAAAGTCACACAGCTCATTCAGTAATAAATATTTATCAAACCTGCTCTATATGCCCTACTAGGGACTTCATGGTAGAAAAACTTTATGCCCGATTTAATGCTTTTCAAACATTTACTTCAAGTTTAGATATTCATATTTCTAATTAGGTATTATTTGTGTGAAGCTATTCAATAAGTATGTCTCTAAAGAATATAGGTAAGATGTGACAAAGTTAGGCAAAGAGCTCGCTGTTATTCTTACTTTTCCTTAGGAATCTGTTTTAGATGAGACTTAACAAGAGTTTACTGTGAGCAGATTTTCAATGCTACCATTTTGTCCACTCCAAAAGAAACTGAAGAAAAATAATCAGATGGAAAGATGGCTTTAGGAAGTATGGGTAAGGGCAATGCTAATATTTTCTTAAGGAACCTATCTGCAAAGCTGGTTTGTGTCATTTCTACTGAACACATGCTGGGGGAAAATTATTCAGACAAAACCAAACCATCACCAACAGAGCAGTCTGACAAAATGAGTCTATTCTGAGCCATCTGCAAATTGTTTTAATCTTGAATTTTCTATCAAACCAATCTAGGATAACTGGCTATCATTAGCATGACCACATAATTCAGGAAAAGGAGGAAGCAAGTTTCTGCAAAGAAAGTGCGTGTAATACTAATACATCCTTACTCAGAAATTTTCATTCCTGAAATGTGTTGTGCTTTCATGGCACTGTTTGATCTGATCTGACTTCTGTCACATTGTCTTTAACACTCTTTCCTTCCTCTTTATTTTTACTGTAGCTACACAATAGAGCAAATTATTGCAAAAGACTAAATTTAATTATTTGCCTCCAGAACCCTGGCTTAAAGACTTGTTGCTTGCATTTAAATTCTGGCTCAGACATGGCTAGCTTGGGGATCTTGGGGAAATTTTTGAACCTGTCTTAGCCTTATCTTCTCCCTTGTAAAAAGGGGTTATTATATTAGTCTTCAAGGATATTTAAGATGCAACAATCCATGTTGGTCACCTAGCACAGTGCCTGTTACACAATAAATGCTGAGTAAATTTTAAGTATTGGTATTATCATCCACCTAACAATCCATGTTTACTTCTCATACTTAGATTAATTTTTGTAGAGCATCACCACCTCAGATAAAAGACTTTCAAGAATTTTTCTCTTCCCATAGGATAAAATGCTTTTTCCTTAGACTTGTATTAGAAGTCCCTACGAACTAGCATGTCCTGATGGCCTAGGATGACCTAGACTCCAACTAATTTTCAGTGACTATATCCTACAGTTTTTTTCTTGAAGTCTATTCTGGCCAGATGGATATGTACACTCTTCCTAAACCAATCCCCTGCAATGTGCTTTCATGTAAGTCCACCTCTCTTCCTTTGCTCACACAATTACCCACATCTAAAATGGATTTTTCTTTTTCCCCTTTCATCTTCCAGGGATGGTTCTAGATAAACTTCTTCTATGAATTAATGACTTCCCTTCTTCCTTAAAAATCTATGGTATTTTATTGCCTTTCTATTCATTTGTCATGTATCATATGTTATTGCTATTTGACATTTTTTTTGTTGATTGTTAATCCCCAGATATTTTGGAAGCTCCTAGAAATGAAGGACCATATTTCTCTGTATAAGCTATAAAACCCGGCACAATATTAGGCACAGAATCAAACCCAAATTTTGATCAATGTGTTGTTCCTAATGCAATGATCTACATAGTGTATACACTAAATTTAATCTTCGTAGTGATGAGTGAATTCTTCTGAGTAGTGCAGTATGTTTCATAATAAAAAGAAGGGCACTAAATCATGCAGGCGTGATGATGGAAGCCCTGGAAAAGGTGTTTTATTAAAGAGATAGCAATCTTTGTTATGAATACTGCTTTAGGTATTATTGCTGCAGCTTTATTTGGAACCAGGCAGATACTGATCATCTAAGCTGATTGTGATCTTTAGGATGAGAGCGATCATTATGAAGTTAGAAGCTTGCTGAACGTGTGCGTGTATGTGTACGTGTGTGTGTGTGAGAGTGAGAGAGACAGAGAGAGATATCTAAACATTTCTTCCTTCATTATGTACCTGTGGTAATAAATACCCATAAAACAACATACTCTAAATTTAATACTTGATTATTGGAAGGCCATTTTGAAACTCAACCCACATTCTCAAAGAAGTTCCATAAGAAGACCTCAAGGAATGTATTTTAGAACACATATTTTAAGGATAAAATGTTAAAACAATTTCTAGAAGATTATGTATTACATATTTTTTCATTTTCAGAAGAGTTGTACACAGCTGCACTTCCTGTATATACTTGAGGTCGAAAGTTTTCCAATTTTGGATGTCTTCTCATTTGTCAAATTGCTTGCTAGAAATTGGAGAGCTAAAATATCCGTTGACCCTGATTATAAAAACTCTAACTACTCCACAGTGACAAGCCTAGTACATACTTTTTACTCTAGATCTTAAATTCTTCCAATTTAAAAAACTAATTTTTAATTTCTCTATCAAAATAGATAAATGATTAAAGTGAGGATAAATTTTCAAACATCTAAGTCTCCCTCTCTTTTTATAAAAGAGTAAAGGGAAAAATAGCCTTTGTCATTGAACCATATGTTTGTTCTATACCAATAAAAATGGTTAGGAATTAGGAGGTGTATATCCACTTTGTTCCAGAGTTACTTAACATTTTCAGAGAACTGTGTGATTTTAATGGCTTTAAACATGAAATCATTCAAATGGTTGGCTAATTACTTAGTCTGCATTGATGACGTATAATGTTATCTCCTTTGACATTAAATAATTTTGATCCCTTTTATGATACTGCAAATTCAAGACATAACCACATCCATTATTAACATTTTCCTAATAATTTATTAACTTAATATAATGCAAATTCTGGTTTTATTTTCGTTTTAAATCTTACAAACTAGGGGTTGCTATTGTCATTGGGTTGTCGTCTTCAAAATTCAGTTCCAATGGTTGGCCATAAACTGTTTTTCCCACAGCATTGTCTCTGTTTGTTTTGTTTTGATTTCTTTTTACAAAACGATCTGATAATCTAAGCTGATGTGATCTCTAGGATAAATACAATCATTACAAAGTTAGAAGCTTGCTGAATGTGTGTGTGTGTGTCTGTGAGTGTGAGAGAGAAAGAAAGAGAGAGAGAAACCTTGTGGCCCATGGTTGATTAATTCTAAATTCCTAAAATGAATTATATGTAAACTAAATTAAAAATATATCACATTTAGCTGATATAATTTAATATCAACTAATTTAATTGAAATTATAAATATGTAAATGCTTATACATAGAAATTTCCTTACTAGGAATTTATCCTGCAGAGATGCTTCACAGAGGCATGCAAAGATAAATGATGAAAGGTATGGATCAAACAATATGGAGTGTTGTTTCTAATATCTAAACTGGAAATAATCCAAGAGACTCTTATGAAACAAATCATGATACTAAGATATATTAGAATATTACACAGTTATTTGAAAGAATGGAGCAGAATTATATGTACAAATAAAATAATAAAATTCAAAAGTCTGAAAATATATTGAAGAACAGGGTTCCTTTTTGATCTGATGTTTTTAAAATAACATACATATTAACATACATGTTAAGTATATATATGTTAATATACATTTTTATATATAAACATATCTTTATTTTTTTCCTCAGTAACTTTATTGAGATAATAATGGTTTATAACATTGTGAAAATTCGGGTGTACGTTATTGAATATTGTTTATCATTTTCTGAGTAGACTTCATTGTGGTCATCCCAAGTAGTCTAATTATTGTCAGTCACTGCACATATGTGTCCCTTTACCCCTTTCAACCACTCCCCACCCCCCTTCCCCTCTGGTAACCACTAATCTTTTCTCTTTATCCATGTATTTGTTATATTCCACATATGAGTGAAATCATGCAGTATTTGTCTTTCTTTGCCTGGCTTATTTTACTTAACATCATACCCTCAAGGTCCATCCATGTTGTTGCAAATGCGATGATTTTGTCTTTTTTCTGGCTGAGTAGTATTCCATTGTATATATACACCACATCTTCTTTATCCAATCATCAGTTGATGGGCACTTGGGTTGCTTCCACTTCTTGGCTATTGTGAATAATGTTGCAATGAACATAGGGATGCATAGATCTCTTTGGATCATTGATTTCAAGTTCTTCAGATAAATGCCCAGAAGTGGAATATTTGGATCACATGATATTTTTAATTTTTTGAGAAATCTCCATATTGTTTTCCATAGTGGCTGCAACAGGCATTCCCACCAGCAGTGTATGAGGGTTCCCTTTTCTCCACATCCTCTCCAACATTTGTTGTTTTTTGTCTTAGTAATTATATCCATATATCAAGTCATAGAATATGTCTGAAAGGATCAGCCAAAAGTCATTAATAATGAATTTCTCCATTTTAATCAGACTATCCAAACGATCTTTAAGAATAGGAATTAGGCAGCCCAGGCTTGGGAATAGAAGACTTTAATCTCTAATTTCTTGTGTGTTATTTAAATATTATATCATGAGAATAAATTGTTTTTATTATTGAACAATATTAACATAATTCAATTTACCATTTGTCACTATTTTTCTAGGTGTAAGAGAATTCTGATAGATACGAAATAAACATCCTCACGTCAAAAAGTAAAAAAAGCCAGAATTAGACTCCAGGATTTTTATCGTTCATTGTAAGAATAAAAGGTGAATGCATTAAGGATGTGAATTTGTTGTATTACCATTCAGAGAAAAGATTATGGTTGGCACTTTTTGACATTTTCATAAGAGGACTGTAAAACTACGCAATTTCATAAATTTAGAATGACAACTGAAAGTATATCCTTCTGTATAATTGTGTGGCTTTGTTGTCCTACTGTTAGTTTTGATTGACACAAAAATTAGGCATGGAGATGTAAGGATGGTGAGGTTTTTTTTAAAGTAGCTTGGAAATTGTCAAATATCCTTTCAGAATGCCTATCCTTTTCCAATTTCTCTGAGTAAAAGAAGAGGTCTCTATGTTACAAAGGCAATTTATTAAACAGTAGGAACACCAAATCTCTTTGAGTATAAATTAAAGGACACTCGGATCAAAACACTGGTTTGCTCTCCTAATAATTAGCATTTAGAGGCAAAATTTCTCCATTTTAATCAGACTATCCATATGAATCTATTCAACTTTCATAAATACCTTATTAGTGCTGACTATTTTACTTAGCAATGTTAAAAAATGTACATATTATACAGAAAAAAGGGGTTTCCATTACTTCGTAAATCTAAAATGATAGAAATCAGAATACAACCTTGAATGTGAGTATAGGAAATAATCAATTTCTTTTTAAGACTTGCACTTAAGCACACTAAGTTAATAATCTCTAAAATTCTGAAACATAAGCCAAAATATATTTTATATATTTTTGGACAGCTCTATGAAGTGACTACGTGGAGAAGTCTATTGATGGATTCCATTTTTTTCTCGCCAAAGAAAAATAATATTTTTTACCATTTGAAATGCTCAAGAAAAAAAATTTTTGTAGAAGCCATCTCTAAAACTTCTCCTACCTTATTATTATTTTAAGATCCTCATTAATTTTTACTCAGCTCTTTGGTAAAAGAACTTCAGTGAAACCACCCTTTTATTCATTCTTAATACCTTGCCATTTTTCTTGGCTTTCAAAAGCCACAGGAAATACCTTGATTATAACTTGTGTGCTGTTGTGACAACCTCATAGTTACACATTTCAAGTTTTCTGGTTTCTCACTTTCTTTTCTTTATTATTGCACTAAGCAGACATACTTTCATGTTACTATTCTCATCTGTTCTTGATATCTTCCCTAATGTTTCCTAACATTCTGTCTAGATAATCACTAGAAAAATAATTTTTAGAAATTACTGGGGGCCTGCCCCCTGGCGAAGCGGTTAAGTGCGCGTGCTCCACTGCTGGCAGCCCAAGTTCGGATCCTGGCGCGCACCAAAGCATCACTTGTCAGGCCATGCTGTGGCGGCATTCCACATAAAGTGGAGGAAGATCGGCATGGATGTTAGCTCAGGGCCAGTCTTCCTTGGCAAAAAGAGGAAGATTGGCATGGATGTTAGCTCAGGGCTGATCTTCCTCACAAAAAAAAACAAAAAAAAAAAAAAAAGAAAAGAAGTTACTTATATGTTTAAAAACCAAATATGCCTAGTAGTATTTTGAAACCTTTTATTTATAATATGTAAAACTAACTGTGATGATGGTTTTCTAAGCTCAGATCAGACCTTAGACATGTATTTCTGTTATTCATTATATATTTGGAAACTGAGAAAAATAAATTGTATTTCCTATGAGTTACACTGAATATATACTTCATATGAAAAAGCTACAGTTGGACAAATTAGGGGAGAAGAGAGAAAAATGAATTAATAGACTATGTTTTGCTAGGTACTGATGGAAAATCAGAATCGTATCTGAAGGTAGAAATAACATGAAATTCAATTAAGTGCTGCAAAAAAGTGATGTTAGTTTTTCAAACTTTTCTTAACTCCTTATATCAAAATGACTATTGAGATTCTTACTTCCACCATATTCCAGATTTGAAAATTAGATTAATAAGCTTTAATTAAAAAATCTCTTTAAGATGTTGTATTGTGCTAGAAAACATTTTACTTCTTTTTTTTCACTAGAGTTTACTTCTGTAGTGAACCAGAATAATGGAATAATGCCATAGAGAATGGTGCAAAAGAAAAAATGCTAACCTGTTTGTTGAGAAGTTTGGATTCTGACAGAATTACACAACTAGTTGGCCCTGATTTCAAATATGTCACTATCCATATCTGTACCTTTATCTACTCATTTGTAAAAGAAGTGGCTGAATTGGATAATTGTTGAGGCCCTTTCCAGCCCTAAGATATTATGTCTCTGTAATACCAAGTCTCTTTGGGAGACAATACGGTGATTAGCATATTCTCATGTAGGTCTTATATAGATAATAAGACTTAATATCTGTAGATTGATTACTGATCCTCTTTATAATGAGTGGGAGTTTCAGTTTCATTCATTCATCAACAACTATTTAATGAGTATCTACTAAGCTCTAGTCTCTGAGCCATGGGGGCTATTGAATGAAGCACGTATGTTAGTCTAACTCTATTATCATCTCACAATAATAATGAAGGATAAAACCTCACATGCCACTTTAAAGTCAGAAGAATATATGGTAATAAATCAGGTACAATAATTTTGAATTAACACATATTACTAAATTGTATTACGTTTATATACTAGTTTGTAGCTTGCAAAAATACTTCTACATATTAAAACATTTCAGTTTTCACAATAACCCTTGGGCCAGTCATAAAACACACAGACACACACACACATGCACACGCACACACATACACACATTGAGGAAACTGGCATACAGAGCGTGCCCTACATCATGTGATCAGAAGTCATCTTACATACATGCACTACGTAACATAAAAGGTAGTAGAACTAGAATTTTAACCTAGGTCTTTTCACTTCCAGACCAGTGATCTTTCCAAGATAAAATATTTTAGTTGCTTGTCGTGAATACTAGGAAGGAGAAAATGTCTCTAGTGTTGGTTTCTTTGGCTCTGCCATGGAATCTTTTAAGAATTGAAAGTATTTGTTTTAAAAAAAATTAATTTGTGCTATATGGTTTAGTGATAAATTATTTTGAAAATAACACGTGTCTATCTTTTAACGGTATAATTTGTATTTTAAGTGTGGTTAGTGTATAGTGTACACTAGGACACTGCAAACACGATGTTAATAGAATTGAGCTCCTATGGAGAGACCTAAAAATTATACTGAACTTTTTTTCAGATTACTGGCATCCTTTTTTTGGTTTAATGTACCAAGTGGGGAGGGTGTAGAAGACTTTGTGGCCCCTCTTCAGGACTAAAAGGCTTTTCCCTCAGCTGCTGGAAGAGATGCAAACCGAAAATCCTCAACGTTAGTTCTATTCAAATTGCCTCACTTAAAAGAGCCACCCCGTCCAAGATTATATCCCCTTCCCTGGGCAGCCTGTATCCAATGACTGGTCAACATAAAGGCTATTTTCCCATAACTTAGGGCAATTCTAAAGGGTTACCAAAGCTTCAGCACTTCCTGTGAGACCAGCCGAGCTCTTTTGTGAAATAGCATCACAGACCAAGTTTTCTTTTAGTCCAATCATACGTCTTTTACTTTCCCGTAGGCATTGATTTTGAGTGCACTACCCAGTTAACTTCCTGCTTGGAGATCTCTGTATAGAATCTGCTCCAGGGATAACCATTTACTCAGGAAAGGGGTATACTCAGCCATCTGGACTGTTAGACACAGAGTCTGAATTGACATCGATACAAGGCATCTTCATATCCACACCTAGCCTCAGCCCCCTTAGAGTGGAAGGATATGGAAGCAAAGCAATCAGTGGAATCTCTGGTGCAGGTCTGGCTCACGCTGGATTCACTTGCCCATGGAACCACCTGGTTTTCGTTTACCCAGCCCCTAACTATGTAATGGAGGGGACATTTTTGGTAGTGGCCACGATCCTGCATTGGTTCCTTGACCTGTAGGGTAAAAGATTTTATAGTACAGAAGGGCAAATGGAAGCCTCTGAAATTATCTCCTCCCCTCAGATGAAATGCTAAATCAAATTCAATTTTGCATCCTGAAGAGAGTGGCAGAGATCAGTGCTACGCTTAACACCTAAAGGAGCAATGGTAGTAGGCTCCATCTCATTTCCATTTAATTTACCAGTCTAGCCCCTAGGAGAGCCTTCTGGATGCTGAAGGATAATATGGACTATCACAAATACCACCAAATAATAGGCTTGATTGCAGATATTGTGTCAGATGTGGTATCTTTGCTAGAACAGGTTAACTTGGCCCCAGGTACCTGATATGTGGCCATTGAGATGGCAAGTGCATTTTTTTCCATTCCTATTAAAAAAGATCCAAAACAGTTTGTTTCCTTTAAACTGACAATAATATACGTTAATGTTTTGCCCCAGAGATATGTTAAATCTCCCACCCTCTGCCATAATAAAGTCTGAAGAGGCCTGAATCATTTGGACATTGTAATAAACATCTCACTAGTCCATTATATTTACGACATCATGCTAAGCAAGAAAAGACAAACATGTTAGAGGTGTTTGTAAGATACGTGCATTCCAAAGGATGGGAAGATTCAGGGGCTTGTCACATCAGTATTCAGGGGTTCAGTGGTCAGGACCATGTCAATATATACCCTCTAAAGTAAAGGACAAATTATTGCCTGTGATTTCTCTCACTGTGAAGAAGGAAACACAACACCTGTTCTGGAAGCAGCATATTTCACACTTGGAAAAACTGCTCTGTCCATATAAAGTGTGACATGTAAAGCTGCCAGCTTTGAATGCATATCAGAAAAGCAAAGATTTCTGCAGCAGCTCCAGGCTACAGGACAAGCAGTTCTGCTTCTTGGGCCTTACACTCTATTGGAGAGTCTGAGGTGGGAAAAAATGTGTCAGGTGGAGTATTTTGGTAAGTCTCAGCTGGAGAAACACAATATAGTTTATTCTGGAGCAAGGCTCTGAGAGAATTATATGCTTTTGGAAAGAATCTCCTTTCTTAGTACTGGACACTAGTAGAGATAGAATGCTTCACCGTGGAGTCATCAAATGACCATGTGGTCATAGCTTCCCTCATGAGTAGATCTGTGATTAAGATGAGTAGGACCATCAAGAATTCATTGTCATAGGGAAGTAGTACATCTGAGATCAGGCATAAGCAATACCCAAAGACACAAGTTAAGCTTATATCTTAAGCAGAGGGCTGAGACCCCCATTGTCACCACTACCACCATACTATCCATTCCACCATCACCACACACCCACTGTCATTCACTTTTGCATCAGAACCTCTCACTCTGCTTATATTTGTGGATACATGGAGATTTGGAGGAGGAAAAAAGCAGAGCTTGGATCACAAATACATTAGCTTAATATGTTGGTTAAACAAAAAATTGACCATGGCTATGTGACAATTCCACTTAAAGGATTGGGGGAAGAGAGAGACTTCAAAGACACAACAGTGAGGGAAAATCATCCTGATTAGCAAGCTGCAGTTGGTATACCTGTTCATCCACTTTATGAGGAAAGAGAAGTGGCCCAAGATTAGAATATATAGAGATTCATGAGAAGTAGTGAATGACTTGGCTATATGGTCAAGGACTTGGAAGGAGAAAGAATGGAAGATAATAGACAAGAACTTATAGGGTAGAGGCACGTAGATGGATCTAGAGGAGCAGGCGCAAAATGTGAACATTTTTTCATTGTGTGGTAATACCACCAGAGAGTACCCATAATGGAAGAGGCACTAAACAACCAAGTAGACAAAATGGCTTAGCCAATGTCAGCCAGCCTCTGTGACTGGCCACTCCAGTGCTTGCATAATGGGCACATGGATGTAGTAGCCATGATGGCAGGGATGGAGGTTATGCGTGGACCCAAGAGCATGGGCTCACACTCATTAAGGCTGATCTAGCTACTGCCACTACTGAACCTTCAACCTATCAGCAGCAGAGAAAAACAATGAGTCTCTAATATAGCATCATCCCTCAAGAAACCCAGTAAGACACTTGGTGGCAAGTTGGCTATACTGGACCCCTTTTACCCTGCAATGGCAATGATTCGTTTTTACAAGAATAGGCATATTTTCTGAGGATGAGTTTACCTTTCCTCACTGTGGGATTTCAACAAGCAGCACTATCCAAGGGTTTACAGACTGATCCACCAGAATAGGATCTCAATATCATGTCAGATCAAGACACCCATTTTATAGCAAAAGATGTGTGAGAGTGGACACATGACCATGAGTTCCCCTGGCCACATTATACAGTACAACATCCAGAAGCTGTTAGCCTGATTGGGCAAAGAAATGGACTTGTGAAGGCAAATAGCTTGGAGATGATTCCTTGCAAGGATGGGGTACCATCCTGCAGGATGCAGTATACAAATGAAATCAAGAACTGGCAAGACTATTTCTGTAAAGAGACAGATAATAAATATTTTAGGTTTTGCAGGCCATATGGTCTCTGTTGCAACTGCTCTACTCTGCCACTCTAGTGTGAAAGCAGCCTTGAATAATATGTAAATGAGCGGGCGTGGCTGAGTTCCAATTAAACTTTATTTACTTAAATAGATGACAGGATGAATTTGGCCTGAGGGCTATGGTCTGCCAACCTCTACAATGAATCAATGACCTTTATATAGTGTTGTGTCTCTAACAGTTAAAAAATATGAATTCAAAAATCAAGGGGTTGGAGGATGCGCTACCGCATTTACTATCACTCACAGAGATCATCTTGGGAAATCTGTGATTTCTGTCTACATAATTCTGTGCTTTGTGGATTTAGAAGTCCTCCTACCCAAAGGGATAATACTTTACCAGAGGACACAGAAAGAGTCCTATTGCATATAAGCTATGGCTGTCTCCTGGGCTAATGGACAAGCATGCAAGAAAAGGAGTCAGCATCCTGGCAGGCGATTTACTCAGATCATCGGGAAGAGGTAAGGCTGCTATTGCTTAACTAGGACAAGGAAGTCTATGTTTGACTCCCAGGTGATCTACCTGCATACCTCTTGGTATCACTTACCCTATATTAACAATAAATGGACAAGTGCAACAGCCACAGTCTGGGAAGGACATGGTGTCCATGGACCCAAGGCCAGCAGAAGTGCTAGTTGAAGATGAGGGTAATCTAGAGTAGATGATAGAAGAGGGAGATGATCATTAATTACAGCACTAAGTTACAGTGACATGGACTTTAGTCATCCAACCAATCTTCTTATAAGTCTGACCCCGTAAAAGAGACCCTATAATGGGTTCTGGTTATAATACCACAACTCTGGCTGCTCCCAGTCAGAACATATATGAAGGAGTAGATCTGACCAGTACAAGGGATGTACTACAGTGGATGCTGTTTTGTGGGGCCTGGATCCTCCTTTAAACTGAGGTATTTTTTCCTATAGCGTCTGGAAGTACTACCAGCTGACAGAACTCAGCTCTTGGTCCTTTCTGTAAATTGCCTTAGATTGGAAAGAGCTGCCTAGTCCAAGATCACATCCCCTTCTAATGAGCAGCTTGCATCCAGTGAGGGGTCAATGCAAAAGTGTAAAGGTCTGGCACCCTCACCACAATGCAAACCAACTCTGAAGGGCCCCTTGGTGAAACCACATGCAACTTGATTTCCTTCGTTGTCCAATACTGCTCTTTCCCTTCCTCGCCCTTCTATCCCTTCCCTTCCACAAGTGTTGATCCCAAGAGCTCTACCTAATAAATTTCCTGCCTAATAATCTCCAATCTCAGAATCTTACTGACAGGGAATCCTACCTGCAGCAGGGACATATAATGCCTACAAGCCCCCAAAGTCATTTGATTCAAATCTGACAAAAAAATGACAAGAGTTCCCTCCTGACTCCCAGCGGCCTCCTCTCTTGAATCTGCTGGTCTGGTTTTTAACGTAGTGCTCCCTGGAGAACTGCCTATTAATGGTGCCGCACTTGAGAGTGCTACTGATGATTTAATGAACACCATTTTTGTTCATATGTGGAACTGTCAAAATGGAGAGCTCTTCTGGAGGCTGGCTTGCTTGATTACAACTCCACTGATGGATGTGCCAACTACAGCAAGGTTTAAAGGTGCTTACAAATCAGGAAACTGGATAAGGGATACATAGAATCTCTCTGTACTGTTTTTTTTTTTTTTACAACTGCATGTCAATCTACAATTATCTCAAAATAAAATGTTTAATAAAAAAATGTCTCTCAAAATAGGTTTCTCAGCCCTCCTCCCCAACCCCCAACAGAATGATGTTGTACTTATTCTCCTGGGAAATGTCTTCTGTGTTGAATGGCTATCCATCCATGGTCCATCATGGCTAGATTCAGACTGAAGACTCTGGGGCATTTTGCATGGCTTTGATTGTCTTCCAGCTTGCCCTTGAAGATAGTCAGGGACCTCTTCTGCAAGATACTTAACTGTAGATAATCAGCTGCTCTCCTGTCGTGCTTCTATAGCCTCCGTTTATGTCCATAAGTTATTGGGGGATGTTATGTAATTAATTGAGACGTTCTGAAGGCGCTCATATTCACCCATTTTTAATTTTTGCTTACATTGATATTCTATTTAACATTTTGTATGAATGAGACCTACTTTGAAAACATATGCTGCCTTTGAGAGTCAAGCTATTTTAAAATATTCTATAGAATCTTCTTAGATTGAATCTCTTGAGGCTGTGTTTCAGAAAATGACAAAGATAATACTGAATGAAACTGAAAATGGATGAAAGACAAACTTATGAAGAATATACTTGCAATCTAATAAAATAGGCTGCAAAATACAAAGTAGTAGACTTAATCCTTGTAGACGCACATCAGGTTTGAGTCACCCAACTCTTAAAGTCTGTTTTCTGGCAGGAAATGAGTAGGGTCTACCAGCGCATCAGGGGGCAGTCTAAGCCCCCTGGAACTCAGTGCTGATGTAGAGCCCATTGCAGGCACCTGCATGCAGGGCAAGGCTGTGAAACAGGGTGGTAACACTGACTATGCCTCAGAAGAGCACTCCCTTTGAAGAATTGCAGTTTGCCCCAAGATATTTAACACCCCTTTCAGGCTCAATACTTGAGGTTTATTGTTTGCATTAAAATCTAGTTAAGCCACTGGACCTCTGGTTGCTAGGAAACGGGCATGATTTGGAGGCTGCTTTACTATCTCCCTTCTGCCTACCCTAAGTAGGAAGAGCCATCAGGTTGCAAGTTTTCACTCACGGTATTTCCCCCACTGAAAGGTCATTGAGACTAAAGACCACTCTTCCAGCATTTTCCACTTCTGTATTCTCAGAAACCTCTTTTGTAATACTTCTTCTGTGGTCTCGATTCAATTGTCTTCATTAAATAGATCTCTACCTCTCCCATTGCACTTAGTGTTTTTTAATTCGCCGGATGATGTAGATTTCCATTGTGAACAAGGCAGTTTTTCCCCCTCAGGGGAAATTGTTCATTCATGAGAACAACTAAAGGGTTAACATTTACAGTTGGCAATTTAAATACCAGGGACCTTTAAAGCTGAACTAATTAGTTAAATAAATCACAATGGTATTCTTTTCACTGCTTTTCTTACATTGGCAAAATTTGTGGTCCATTGGAGAGATATTTACTATTTCCTGTTCTGAGGTTTGGGATAGTTTTTTTGTCGCCATTTCTTCTTTTTACCTCCCCTCTGAAATAATGTTATTTTCTCAAGTTGTTGGGCTGTAACGCTACCAATTTCCTGAAATGGTAGGAACATGATCTTTCAATTCAATATTCTTAAAAGGTTGGGCAGAGCTTAATAGCTTGAGAAAATAATATTAGCAAATTATGCATGCTGTCATGTGTACCAGTTACGCAGATTACAGAATCTCAGATTAGCATTTACCCAAGGCATAGAAGAAAGAGATTATAAAGACATTTAATATATTTCACATCTCCGTACTATTAACTTGGTAAATTTTCAAGAAAAGATACGTGGGAATGTGTTCTGAGGCCACATCTGTATATGGAATGTGACGGGAAAGGTAGGTAGTTTGCTAGTGTTTCAGGAGATCAGAGAACAGTCCATTTCTCCAACAAGTGTTTGTTGGCACCTAACAGGAGCTTTGCTAGTGGCCAACGGTCAAATGAAAAAACAATTATGTTTTCTTCGCTAAAGGAGCTCTTATTCCAGTTAAAGGAGAAAAAAAGACATGTACACAAGAAGCATATAAAAACCTAAGAATATATTTACTGAGGGCAAGCACTGATTATGTGTACCCTGAAACTAAGCAGAAGGCTGTGCAAATGCTGTGCTTATCCTGGGCTGCCAAATATCGTACCGTCACAATCCAAAATAATCATCTGGGCACATAAAGAATGAAAACTATCTTAACAAGGATTTATCTCCCTCAAATAGTCACCTTAAGAGCTTATGTGACTCTTCCTATCATATCAACATCACTCAAAATATTTCTGAACACTTCTTTGAAAGTTGCCTTCAAAGTCTGTCACTCACTTTTTGAATGTCCTTTATCGTGGCATATTTACAGTCTTTGAAGTTGGATTTGGATGTTGGAAACCATCGAATGCCATTTAAAGACGAGTCTGGTGTATATTATGGGTGATCCTTAAGTATGATTTTATTATCATAAAACTGATATGTGATTCTAAAGTAATGAGATACTAAAGAATTTTCTTCTATGTCCTGGAAAGCAATCTTTCCTACAAAAACGAATAATAAAAATATTCTGCCAATTAGCAACATGGTGTAAATAAATACACGACCTCCAAAGAGTCAGAACTTTTATGTATCAACTGTGATACAACGTTTATGTATCAACTGTGCTTTTCCTGACCAACTATATTTAATCTCCTTAGAGGCTAGGTGAATTTAAAAATGATAGTATTTTACAGTTTGTTTTGGCTATTAGGAAGCTCATAGCCAAATTGATGACTTATATATTTTAAAAAATGTCAGTATGCGTTTTTGAGTAACTTTACCCTGACTCTCCTGTTCTATTTACCTTACTTATTCTTCCCCTTCACTTGTTCTTGTTATCCATTTCCATGCTATTACAGTGTAGAAATTTTATAAGTTATTTCAAATCTTTTTGAAAAAATGTTGGGTATAAATATCTACATTCTTCTTTTTTTTTTTTTTTTGCATTTTTTTGAGGAAGATTGGCCCTGAGCTAACATCTGTTGCCCATCTTCCTCCTTTTATTCTTTTTTCTCCCCAAAGCCCCAGTAGATAGTTGTATGTTATAGTTGTACATCCTTCTAGTTGCTCTACGTGGGATGCCACCTCAGCACGGCTTGATGAGTGGTACGTAGGTCTACACCCAGGATCCGAACCGGTGACCCCCAGGGTGCTAAAGCAGGGGACGTGAACTTAACCACTACACCACTGGGCCGGCCCCCTATATTCTTAACTTCAATATTTTTTCTTTGTAGATTCATCTCATAATAATTTATGAATAGTTATACATTTTTCTTTTAAGCAAATAACTTAGGGATGTGAAGATAATTCGGAGATTGTTCAGTGAAAGATCAGTGGAAGGGTAAAGGAGGTTATGCATTTCATCAAGTCTAGCTTAATAGTAAATGACTCTATAATTCCTTTGGACTTTATAACAAATTTACTAAAAATCTAGCATAGTATTAAGTAACAGCAACAATAAATTGATTTGCTAAATTCTAGAGATTAACAGTGAACAAACTAGATATATTTCCTAATTTCCAGAACATGAACGTGTCCTAAAAGTCATAAGCACTATTTCATATACTTTATGAGTAAGATATGATTTCAAAGGACCTGTTTTCAAAGCAAGAGAAATACATATGTACAATTTCATACACGCACACGTACATGTTTAATAAGCAGAGCAAGCTCTCCTCAACCAATTTGGCACAAAGAGATAAGGCTTAGTCTCCTTGAACTTTTATGAATTATTGGAATTTACACTTGAATTAGTGAAGTGACTTGGTGTCCATGGCAATGTATAATGATGATAGAGTGTTTACAAATGATGTCTTTCTGGTAAGCAGTTTTGAGATTCAGAAAATAGATTCAAATTCAAATCAATATTCAAGATCTATTTTGATTTTACTTAAGAAGATAGAGTTACATGTTGGTGGTATTAAATATTTGAATCCTCACAACATGTTAAGTTTTGTGCAAAACATTTTCATCAACTGACACAGCTACCATAGGATCTTAGGTATTAAGATAGCTGATTATACATGACGACACGAGAATAAACTCTCTCTTACTCTCTATATTTCCCAGAGTGGTTAAGAGCATGGACTTAAGAGTCAGATAGATCTGGATTCATTATTTAACTAGTTATATAATTTTTTTGTTGTTCAATTTCTTTACTCTAAAATGGGGATAATTATACTTATATCATAGACTTGTTTTGAAAATTATACATATGCTTAGTTCGGTAGCTTATCAATAACTATTAACTAACAGTGGTAGTGGTTTTAGTAGTAGTAGTGATAAAAGTAGTAGTGATTATAGTAGAGTAATTATTCAAGAAACAATTGAGGATTACATATTACATATTAAAATGCAAATATTAAAAATATTTCTCATAATCAAATGCTATTAATCTTGTGGTTCTATAGAACATATTTAATAGTTCATCTTATGGGCTGAGAGTATGAGGTACATGTGCACAGGCAAGTGAAATGGAAAGGGAGCAGAAATGAGGTCTTAGTACTTCTGATGACGTTAACTCTGCACCACTACTGAACTAGTACAACTGCTGAGATCACCCCAACCACCTCCTGGCAATATGGCAATATCTCCACTTCCCCTGCCCTGATCTCCTTCCTGGCTAAGAGGAGTTTGGTGATGGTCAGGAAAAGGGGGGCTGGGAAAAACAGAGGTGGGTAGTGTGGGACTGGGAGCGCTCACCTATATGTGTTTACCTCTCTTTCTGGGCAGATAGGAAGACTAAACACATCTGTCCTCGCATTTAATCTGGTTCACGTGGCCAATTTCTGCCAAGAGCTGTTAGCTGAAATGGTCCATGTCACCTGTAGGCCTTGGCATTGAATTGCTAGGGTGGGACCTCTAACACTCTCTTCCTTGTTAACGTGATCGAGGAGGCTAGGTGTACCATATGATGCAGCTACAGGATGGTGGACCCCTGACTGCAAGTAGACTTGTGATTTTGGAGATGTCCTGACCTATAGAAGATGCTGTGTGAACAAGAAATTAATCTTTGTTATGTTAAGCCACAAAATTATTTTTTGTTATCATTCCTATCATATCTCGATTAAGTATAGGTGGGTGAAAATTATTTCAATTCTCTCTCTCTCTCTTTAAATTATTATTCTTAGTATTTCCTGTAGGGAAAAAAAAGGAAGTTTAAAGGAAATATCTAATTGATTTAAAGGAGTTCAGTTTTCCACTTTACAAAGACGAAGGGCGATAAGCAGGAAAAAACAAACTTTATGAAAATATATAGGCTGGTTTGCCCTATATTCTTCTCCCTCCACATAAATTCAAGGTTTTCCGTAAAGCATGCTTTCAATTAGTAACTACAGAGTTTCAATCTTTTATCCGCTATAGACAATCTAATGTTCTTCTGTTAGACCATGTCCATTTTAACATGAGTTTCTTTAACCAGCAGGAGAAATCCTGAAGGACTTGAAAACAAGGTCTCCCACCCAATGTAAACTGGGAAATAAGCAATAAAAGAAGAGGAAGATAGTAAGACATAGGGTTAAGTCCCTCCCCAAGTTTGAAAAGAGAGGTGACCTATCTCATAGATCAAGAATTGTTTGTCCGATACACAATGTATCTGTTAGAGCTTCCTGTATCATTTTGTTCTGTACCTAAGAAGTCTGAAAAAAATAAAATCCCTAAGGAAGTCTAAGTTCAATATAGTATCTTTAGAAAGACTCTAGCCTACCCAAAGCCTGTTAATTAACAAAATTTGTGAAATTCTTTGAAACTTGGAAAGATAGAACACTATAAGGTGGAAGGATTAGGAGAGACAGGAAACCAGAATCAGTGATACACGACCAGTGCGTGACCTTGCATTGGTATCGTTTCGCCATAAGGATGGCAGGTAGGTCAGTGTGTGCATAGATTTCAGAAATGTCAAATAAACATCATTTTTTTTCCATTAGCTACCACTTTACTGCTACTAAAACAAGGCAAGAAACTGGGCCCTTAGTCTGCTCAACCTTATCTAATAGATTCAGGAAAAAAGCTGGCAGGATGTGCAGAATTCTGAGGAGTCGATTATTGGAGATTTCCTTTCATATTATGTCTCCAAGAAGATTGCAGACGTTTTCTTTTTAAGACCAAAGTTAATCTAAAAATTTCTACCACATGACTTTGTGTGTAACTGGGCTAGACCAAACCAATGAAAAATATGTCCTCTGGACCAATGCCTAGAGGTCCAGGCATCCACACTAGCCTTGAGCACAAGCCTTAACCTTCTTAGAGCTCGCAGACCTTCCATGATCCTGGACTCCCTGACCATCTCCACATGCTATTTCAGTTCTGGATCCTATCAGTGATAGGGGTAGTCTCAGAGAGAGACCCAAGTAAAACCCTTCCATCTCTAAATGTTTTTAATAATCATATGGCAGCAGAGCCTGCATGATTGGCAAAATGAGGTCGAAGACAGGTTATGCATGACAAAGAGCTATTTGTAATGATAAAGCAACAAATCTTTGTGTATTTGTGTATGTGTGCTTGTATGCACGTGTGTGCTCTGTAATCTTGAGTTGATGGTTTATCCCTGAGCATGGTTGTATACCTAAGAACACAGTGCAGGAATGAAGGACGCTGAATTAAGATATACAAAAACAAAAGATAAAGTAATTATCTTTAAAGACAGAGAAAAATGTTTAATGTCCATATCATTTTTCCGCACAGCTGGGACAATGGGTATCCTGAGGGGAAATGCTGCTGAAGGTGTAGACATGCAAGGGAGCAAATCTGAAAGCAAGTCTTCTGAGCAGATTCTAGGGGAGGACAGCGGCAGCTCCCCCGATGTCCCTACTTTCATTACGAGAGAAACTGGATAGTCACTTTTCCAGTACCCCCTCCCCTCACCAGTGAACAAGCTTTGATAATGTGGAACTCTGCCTGATTCCTCTAGCACTGTGGCCACCCTTACTTTCCCAACCCCACTTCTCCAGCCCCTGTCAACATATCTTTGTGTATCAAGTCTTCCCAATTTTATAGGAAACCTCTATGCACTTCTTAGGATGGGGTGGTGGCAGCTTGCTCTCATGACTTCTTGGGATAACTTACCATCACCTCCCCAACTGTGAATGCCAGGGGCCATGGATGAGAAGCCTGTCCTCTCTTCATTTCATGAGGTGTCTTGACACAATCTGTTTTAAACTGTAGATTGGACTCAACTTTATGGTCATTGGCGCCTAGATTCCTGGTGCCTTGTAAGGTGAATTGACCTAAGACAAGCCCGGAGACTCCAGTTCACTTTTATTTCTCCTGATCAAGCCTGCTGACCTCAACCCAGACATGGATATCTCCCATTGCTTGATTTTCTCCCAGAATGGCCATAGATCTGATAGGAGGCCGTTAGGCAATAGAAGTATCTGAGCGGTATCACACCCTTCCACAATCTCTTAAAAGTTCTTATGTTTACTTTAAAAAAAATACTAGAGTGTTGCTGCTAGCTTCTTATCTTCAGAACAAGCTCAGAATCCCCAGCAGGTGCTCCACATATATTTAGGAAATAAATTATTGATGGATTTTCAAGTCGGTGCCCCTGTGTTTCACACTTTGGTGATGTTCCCAGTAAATGAAGAGTATCTGTGGATGAAAATTTAGGGGTGCAGCCCAAGGCTGAGGAACTGTCATACAAAAACTGAATCCATGATCTTGCCACTGGGACTATAAGATCTCAGCTAACAAGATAAGAACCTGGCAAAATGCCCTGCTTTTTGCTGGTACCACTGCCAAACGCACCCAAAGTGTTCTCATCCCTGAGACCCCCATGAGACTTCTTCAACATACCTTTCTAAGCTTTCCAAACCCTAGTTTGACTAAACCCCCTGCCGTGGAGTCATGTGTTCACAGAAACTGGTATAATCGCCTGAGGTCAAAGTGTTCTATTTTGCAGCTGAATTTCAAAATGAGCTGGGTAATTTTATGACCAGCAATAAAACTAGTAGTTATGAAAGCTAAAATAAAAAAGCTAATCAGAGCTCATATTTCAGGACATAAATTTGTCACCATGAGCATTAACAAGATTTTTCCCCCTCAGATGGCAATGCAGTATGTTACAGTATATTTCACTTTTTAGTCATCTGTTTGTTCCTGGGAAAACTCAATTCGGAATGCATTTATTAGGCGCCTGCTGTGCACAAAGCACTATCCTAGGCAAGATTTCCATAGAGTTGAGAGACTTGCCAAATAGAATTAGACACCACTCTAGTTGCAGAGGGAGATGTGTACAACCAGAGCCCACATCAATGACTCCAAGAGTCATCAGATTCCTAGGAATTCCCTTTGCAAAAAGGCACCTAGTATTCTTTGGGGCAACCATAAATGGGATAGTATGACCAGGAGTTAGTTCTTTTCAAATATTAAAATCCTTACCAAAGGCTGAGATGAGGGGTGTCCACCCAACCCTAGAGAGAGTTCCCTGTGATGACCCTAAATGTCAGGGAATATCTAAGGGACCAGATTTGAGAACAGAAGAATGTTAGAAAAAGCCCAGTTTGCCTTAGCCTGGGATGAATTTCTTATCTAAAGGAGCTTTAAATCTAAAAAAGCAAATGTCTCTTCAGGGGATTTTTAAAAATTCATAATTTCTTAGAGGAAAGTCCATCTCTTTGTCATGTTCGGAGGAAAGTTTTCTTCCACTGATGGCAGAAATAGCCATGATTCTTAGTGGAAGTTCGTCGAGAATACTAGAGAGTGGGGACAAAAAGTGAAGCCAGGAAGCTCCAGGCACCAGGGAGGAAAGGAGAAATAAAGTAGAGGCAAGGTCGAATTCTGGATGCTAACGGGGACCCTGACAGTCCGGAATACCATTGCAAACGTCTCGTATCAAGTTAGCCCTGCTACTTGGTGGGAGACAGGAAACTGGACAATTCCATTTTCACTGTGGCAATAAAGCAGCTGGCAGGGAGGAGAGCTTTCTAGACTGGGGTGTGGACTAGGAATCTTAAAGGGGTGGGGTGGGGGCTTCCATGTGGTTAGCATGGTCTAGGCTTCAGCTATAAAGAACTACTAGATGAAGCAGAATAAAATAGGTGCTCTGTGATGGAGGAGCAAAGAATGGGCTGTGGAATTTCAGAAAAGTAAGCAATTAATTTTCAATGGAGGGGCAAGGAAAAGCTTCCAGAGATGGTGTTTTAACAGGGATTTAAAGGATAAGCAGGATTTCACGTGATGGAGGAGGCATTACTGTGTGGGACATTCCAGTATAAGCAGATAGCACAAACGACAAAAGAAAATAGGCTAATTGTTCCTGTTTTTCAGGAAAGGACTTATAACACTGCAGTGAAATTGAACTTTAGTCTTCTTTGTTGGAGAAGATGAGGCTGGAAACTTAATCTCATGTTTGTAATTTCTTCAGTAGACAATAGGGAATCTTTAAACAGAGGATGGCCATGATCTGAAGTATTTTTAAGGACATAAATCTGTAAGCATTGTGAAGGTTGGCATTGAGAGAGAAGAGACAAGAAACACACCATTCCCCTTGCTGGGAAAATTATTCCCTCTCTCTCTCTGCTTAGAGAAGGGGCTCAGCACCAGGTTTTGGCTTAGACATTCACTTATTCCAGGAAGCCTTCCTGATCCTCAGGTCTGGATTGAGACTAAATTGTAATTATCAATTCATTTGTCAGTGTCTGCCTTAGACTATCAACTCATTGAAACAGATATCTTGTCTTCCCTCTGTGCCATTCACTATTTTCTTTCTCGTGCCTGGCCACTAGTGGATACTTAATTAATATTTATTGGGTAAGTATGGACATTGAGGGTATTATAAAAGTGAAATAAGTCAGAGGGAGAAGGTCAAATACCGTATGATCTCCCTCATTAAGTAGTAGATAATAACAACAACAAACAAACACATAGGGACAGAGATTGGATTGGTGGTTACCAGAGGGGAAGGGTGGAGGGGGAGGAAGGCAAAAGGGATAATTGGCACATGTGTGTGATGACGGATTGTAATTAGTATTTGGGTGGTGAACATGAGAACATGATGTAATCCATGCATAAATAGAAGTATAATAATGTACACCTGAAATTTATACAATGTTATAAACAAATAAAAAATGATAAAAAAAATTTATTGGGTAAGTAGATGAAGAAATGTGTGAATACTTTGAATAAATCAGTAAGGAGACAAGGCTATAAGAAGAATAATGACAATGGGAATGAAAAACTTGGGAAACGTGGAAAATACTATCCAAAGGAGTGGAGACATGTGAGATGTGGAAAGGGAGATAGGGTTTCAAAGGTGTCTCCAGCGTGTCTAGCCTGGGTATCTGGTAGGATACTGATGCTACCACAATGATGCAGTTAGAGTTTGCTTTCTTCTCACAGAGAATCTCTTCCTTGCACAAAAACTTTGGTTGAGGTATTTGGAGATCCCTTATTAATTCTAGAAATGTGGCCATGGTCTCCCCATAGAGGTACCCTCCTGGCTGATTCCTGAGATGGGAAGATATGAGTAAGACTGTGGTACCAACTAAATGGGGTCTGATACTTCTCTTGGGAGTAATTCTTTATCATCCCACAATTCTGATGGAAAGAGAAGCCAGAAGTCAGGCTGTTTAGATTTGATACTGTAGATATCTACAGCCCAGAGAAATTGTCAATAGACCCCTTCCATTTATTCAAATAATATATCTGAGAAAGGTAAAAATTTTTATTGAATAATTTCCTAGAATAAAACGGTTCAAGCCTATGAAAGTCTATAACATTGGCACCAAAGTGATAGAATAATCCAAAGAGATTCTCATTCTACAAAACATGAGAGTGACTAAGATATACCCAGTTCCATGGAGTTATGGTGCCTGGGTTGGAAGTTAAATCTTCTGTATAAAGGTACATGTTTTGAAGCAGATGTATTAAACGGATTACTATATAATGTAATGTGTTTCAATACATTCATTGTAATCAAAATTCATTGTTTCAAGAAAGAAGAAAAGTAAAATTCTAAGTCTTATTTAGAAAAGAAAGTTAATTTTCATTGAAAAAAACATCTGTCTAATTTGGTAGCCAAATATCAGAATGAAAAAAAGAAAATTCTCAAAGCTGTGATTCAAAACCTGAAATAATTAAATTCTTAATTTAGAATGAAATTATTATAACCGGTCATATTTTTCTGCACATTAATCTAAAAGAATTTGGATTATTTCCATCTTGTGTACCCAGCCACTTGGCTATTTAGCCATTGAATATGCACCTGCTTCTCAGATTGGCAAGACAACAATTTACTGTGAAGAATCGGTTGTTTTGAATGGCTAATTGGTTACAGGTGCAATGAATTAACCATCTGCCTTAGAGACCAACTCAACTAAGGGGAGGAAAATCTCTTTCTTTTCTGTCACTTTGGGAGCACATTAGTGAGATGTGAGCCGGACTTGGAATATGTGGATCGTATGGTGGGTGGGGTGAGATGAGTGAGAGGAAAAGAAAACAAGTTCAGTGGGTAATCAGAAGAATATTACAGTCATGTGTGAGCCTCGGGTTTCTTAATCTTTTATCAATAATCTAATTATCTTTTGAGTTAAAAACGTCTCCAAATATCTCAAAGTATAAAATATTTGGAACATATCTGGAAGAGAGCATATGCAACCCCATAGGTGGATTTATAGCAGTGCATTTCATGTTGTCTTGATGGGTTTTTGTTTTCTAGCTGTTCTTTCTTGGTTCAAATCTAATTTTTAAAATATTCTGAAGATTTCTGACATTAATCTATTGATGTGTCATAATACTTGAAATCAAATCTTTTATTTCATCAGGTGACTTTCTGATTGCACAGCTGAGGTGAGTCATAACATTTCTAAATGGACAACCATTTTTTTCTGGATGGTCACAATCTCCCAACTCCAAGAAGATAAAATGAAGCTCTGTTAATTAGGAAATGGCAATCTGCATTGGGTGACGAGGTGGGAAATGATGTTACGTAATGTGGTCTGATTGTACCTTTTTGCTTTCAGGCAAACACTTCATTTTTCTTCCCCACACCTAACTGAATTCATGTTTTATATGCTGTTCAGGTCACCATGCCTAACTTTTAACAAACCTTATATATTTAAGAGTTCCAATTGGCTTAACATGCTTCTATGTTAACATGTTTCCTCGATTAGCTGTCTGGGATTCCAAGGCCTGTGATCTATTCAGATTAGGGATTTTTCTACAAGCTCCTCTGTCCACCCACATTTATTTTGGGGAATTGGTAAAATGAAAATTAGCTTTTCTTCACCAAGTGATGTGGAACCTTTCAAGGTACATGCACCCGGAAGTATAATTTCCCTTCCAGTTGGTCTTGTAATATATCCTGACATTTGATTAGATCGGTTAAGCAAATTAATACTTTTGCCATCTTTAATTATTTTCATCAGAACACAATCATTTGTGCCTGTGTGGCTGCTCTTATAAAATCACATGACCGCTTGCCATCACTGTTAACAGCAATTGAAGCAGCCAAGTAGGGAAGACTCTTCTACTTCATATCAGTTAAGTGTATGTGAGAATGAATGAAGATTTTAGGAATTATTTATTGTTTTCCAAAAGTGCTTCATTCATTTTATAAAATATCCTCTAATACAAACATAATATTTGGAGAGAATCTTATTTTCAAGATTCTAGTTAAGGATTAGGTTGTTTTTTTAAAAAAATTCCTATCAAATAACAATTAGAAATTAAGTAAGGTACAATGTAATTCCAGTTTTCTGTACCTAGTTGACGTGTCATAAAATGAGATACTTTTCAATGGAATGCCATTTCAATTTCTCTTTTACGTTTACAAATAAATTTCTGAATTTTACCTTCTCTTTGAGTACGTATATATAATTTTATTGCAATGAAATCTTTGTAGGACAAAATATTTCTGTTAAAAGCTCACTCATTTCAAACACTATTCAATAAAACAACATTCCATCAGATCAAAACATTTAATCTAAGAGTTTCTTAAGATCATTGTAAACAGGCATGGTTTATATCAATCTAATAAGTTGCCCTAGAAATAATCTGACATTAATTAGCGCTACAGAAGTAATGTTCACTCACATTCATATATCCATTTCCTTTTGTATCCTACCAAGTGGAAAATTACCAAATAATAACATTCTTTTATACTTGTTTCTGAATGCATATAAATGTTCATATTGACTTTTTCTTTTAGCAAGTGAAGGCCTTTCATGCTATATCTTCACTATACTCCCTCCCTTCATTCCTCTTTTAGTGATGCCTGTTCTGCAGTGTAACTTGGTGTTGATGAAAATCCTTGTGTCACAGAAGCTGTGTCTACAGAGGTTGCTAACGGTAGCGTTGAGCATTATATATCTTATCTACAATACATGTGCTATCATCAGAGCTGGAAGTCACTTTAGGAATCCTTTTCCAGACTGCTAATTTTTCAAACATTTTGTAGCAACAGGAATCCTTCAAGTGGAAATGTAAAATGCAATAGAAAAATGCATTACTCCTCCAGCTGATGCGATTCTTTGTTACTTTCCCTGTTGTGTTCTGCAATTCATCATGTTCTGGGTAAAAGAATCATTTTCTAACCATATATTTTTCCTGCTAGGAAACTGAGGCATAGAGAAATCTTTGGTTTATCTAAAGGTAACCAGTGAGTTACTAACAAAATCAGAAGGAAAACTGAGTTCTCGTAAATTCTAATCCAGTTTCTCGCCACTGTTAAAATATGAATTTTAATATTTGAATTATTCATATGATTTGTTTTTACCAGTTAAAGTGCCCTGCATCACTTATCACTTAATTTGACCTAATCTATGTATATGAAGAGTCCTAGATCCCCCCTTCTCTGAGCTCATGATAACCTTAAATCCCAGTACCTAGGACTTTCAATCTCTTAGACAGTTGATTATGCCAAATGCTTAGCACAGGGCCAATAGCTGGCTCCAGGCTATTGATGATTTCATTAAATCTTTCCCGATCTATTTATTTACACCATTTCAACTGGGAAAAATGCATGAAATGAAACATCTCATTTCCAGTACTGTCCTGAGGCAAAAAGAGACAATGATACATATCCCCAATTTAGACTAGATGAAACTAGCCACATTTCAAATAGAGAAGTCACATTGGGAGTTTAAAACCAAGTTAACCTAAAAGGAGACGTTTTCTCCCTGTGTATCTGTTCACAGCTTCAATGGATGGTGCTATGAACTGTGTAACCGAACCAAAGGACCACATTTTTCTAAAGAAACTTTAAAACTGGCAAACTAACTAAAACATTGCCTTAGAGTTTGCTCCTCTGTTGTCTCTGCTATAATGGAGGTCTCTGTGGCATTCACTAGTGGCAAACAGATGAAAAGTGTCTTATTGAATTATCTTGATTGCCATATTGATCAGTTTTTTGTGCTTTTGTTCTTAAGCACTACAGTAAAAAAAGAAAGCAGTCAAGCAAGATTTTGCTTTGATCAAAAGGAAAAAAAAAAAGGATTTCAGGACAGGGAAGCAATTGGTTCTAGTTAAGAATCAGTTAAGAAAATTTTTCAATACAGAAGATAGCTTTTGTTTTGTAATGAGGACTTTGCCAATTAGCCACAAATGAACTTGAGCACATTTTCTTGATAGTCATGAAGCTTGATGACTGGATGGATTTCACAGTCTGTCCCACTGCACCGGGTCTTTTCTCTGCCTACTGTGCTCCAAGTAGTTACAAACATTAAGTTGTTAATAACTGATAAATGTTTTAAAAGAAGGTTTCACAAGAAATGTAATTAGATTTCATAATTGAGTTTTAGCTAACGTTTGTTTCTACAAAAGTTCAGGTGCCTAGATTACATTTCAATTTACACTTACCACCTGCTAAAGTTTGTTTTTTCCCTTCTCTCTCTTTTCAACATCCTGATCAGATCTCCAAATTTCCAAATCAGCTTTCATTATTTACTTACTGTAAATTTCAAATACCAGGTTGATTTCTTAGTCTCCATGTTCTCCATGTCTACTTATGGTTTTATATAAGAAAAGCCTTTTCTTATTTATTATGTATAGTGATATTAATATTTCTTTACTATGCAGTATTCTTGTAGTTAGCATGCTCTTTTTATAACATCTCATTGGAAATATTTATGCTCTGAAACATTATTTTTTGAATTGTTAAATGTAAATCATTTATACTGCAATACTTTATGGGAGAAGCATATGCTGAATTTTAATGGTGTTTTAGTTTGCAATCCAAAATTGTGAATGCATGCATACAAGACCATGAAATGGCTAGTGGAATGTTCCATCAATTGTAAGCTAACTACATCGATTCTATCTATATCTATCTAAGATATATATATATAAAACTTTAAAGATTATTTAATTATCAAATAAATAATGTTATCAAACCCTCAAATGATATTCATGTAGATGGTACAGAGGTTGAGGTTTTGAGGACAATTATTCTAGTTAGTAGACAACTTCACTAAGTACCAAAATCAGAATCAACCAGACAGCAGCTTGATCCCACCCTGGACCTCAAGACTCCCTCTCTCCAGGAATGGATGATGACCTTCTGCATTTTGAGTGAGCTGTGCAGGTGACTCTCACACAGACATTGATCTAGAGAGATTTTCTATAATAAAAGGTAAAGGGCTATACTACGCTCATTGTTTGCTCCTGGACATGTGAGCATTTTTCCTCTTTAAAAATTATATCTGGTTATGGATTTTTGGCATAAGCCTTTAAGATTTGGAGGCAGATAGCTGAATTCAGTTTATTTCTGTTTGCTTATTTTTTAGGATAGGCCATTAATAATGTTGGCAGCATCTCCGGCAGAAAGACCATCTAGCACTCCTCAGGAGATGGCTTAAAGGGTAAACAGTTTGAAGCCAGGACGTGTCTTTGCTGAAGTGTATAACATGTCAGTATAACACCAGCCTCTGAGATGACTCACAGGATACTTTGATACCTTGCATTTAGATTGCAGATAAAGGTGCTGTATTTCATTATACTTTTTCATTATCTCCCTACAACAATTTTCTTAATGTTGTTAAATATAATTTATTTAATAGAATTACAAAATAAGAATTCATTTAAGAAATGAACATCTTGCTTATACTTGCATTTTATGTTAGACAGGAATTTACCTAAATTATAAAAGAAGTAAAAGTCTAGGAAATCAACCAAACAAAATTTGAGAATTTCTTCTGACATTAAAAGAGGAGGTATGTATATATATATTTGTTGTTGTTAGTGCCCTCAAATGGATTCTGACTCCTAGTGAACCTGTCTGTGGGCAGCAGAGTGGAACTCTGCCCAGTCTTCTTGCACCATCCTCTCACCTTCCAGCAGATAGTGCTCCACTGCTATTCCTAGGGTTTTTATTACTAATTTTTTGGAAGTGGGTGGCAGGTCCTTCTTCCTAATCTGTCTTAGTCTGGAAGGTCCACTGAAACATGTCTACCATGGGTGACTCCATTGGTATTTGAAATCTCAGTGGCATAGCTTTCAGCATCAGAGCAACACAATATGACAACCAACAGACAGGTGGTGGGGTTCCCTGACCAGGAAACACACTCAGGCCGAAGCAGTGAGAGCGCTGAATCCTAACCACTAGACCATCAGGGCTCACTGTATATATATATAAATATATCCCTTTTGTTTCCCTGTGTGTAAAATGGATTCCTACCTCAAGAGATGTGGTGAGCAATACATTTTTTAATATGAGTTAACATTCTAGAATAGTGCTTGACATAGTGCACATTAAATAAAAGCAGTATTCAGTTCATCCTCCAAAGTAGAAATTTATAGTTTATCCCTTGGAAAATTATATAGCAAAGAAAATAGCCAGGTTAGCAGAAGGTAACCTTGGCATCAGACCCAAGCCTGGAAAACTCTAGAAGCTTAAAACTGCTTGGCTGTTCTGAAGATGGATCAAGAAGAAGGTTTGCATTGGGAAAAGTCTGCTTTCCTCAAGACGTTTTAGAGCAAAGCCTGCATGAATCATGCCCATCCTGTGGTCTTAAGGAGACTTCGCCCAAAGAGCGTCACTGGATGGGGAGTTGGTTCAATAGGGTTTGTCTGAAATAAACTACTTGAAACTAGGGTAGTGAGAGAACATTTATAAAAGACAAGATGGAGGAGACATTATCTGAATTTAAGAAGCTAGACCTTATCCCAGGGCAGGGGTCAGGGGAGGAGACTGAGTTTGAACCTTTTTCAAGCCTAAAGCTTACATATAAAGAGCTGTCACACTCGAAGAGGACCAAAATCAGAGTCCGTTGTTGCTGGTCAAGTACCATCTCTACTTCCCCTTACAACTCATTCCTTCTCCCCCCTTTTTTGTTCACCCCCAAGAACCCAGGAGCAGCTGAATTAATGGAGTGGGGTAGCAGAAGAGGTGGACAGGAAAACAGAGGTCAGCCACACCCCTCTAGTGCCACTGGATCATTTCCAAGGCTAATGTGGGTCAGAACTGGCGGTTTTTCATCATCCACAGCATGACTTTTTAATGACTGAAATGGTATTTTTTACAACTACAGTGATGGGAGAACTTTTTCTCTACTTCCTTTTACATCAAAACTTGAAAGCGCTGTCAATATCTGCCAGCTCATTCTCTTGAATCCCATATCAGTCAGACTTTCACCCACATCGTTCTACAAACACTGCTCTCATCAAGGTCACAAATGACCTCCAAATAGTCACAGATCCCGTGGTCTCGCCTCAGTCCTCATCTTATATGATCCAAAGCAAGCATATGACACATCACCATTCTCCTTTGTACACTTTCTTCATTGGCCTCCAGAATATAATCCCTTCCGTTTTTTTTCCTACAACACTATTTCCTCTTAGTCTCTGTAGCTTTCCCAAATTTCTTACCTCTAAAGTCTGAAGTGCTCCTGGATTTGATCCTTGCACTTATGATCACTTCTTAGGAAAGTTTATCCAGTCCCGCAGCTTTAAATATAGTTTATAACTGCTATTGACTCCTATACTATCCTAGACCACTCATCTCAACTCCGCGTATATTGCACTGTGTATTCAGCCTATTCACTTGGATGTTCATTGGCTTCTCATGGCCAAAATGTAACTCTTGATCTCAACTGCCCACTAAACCTGTTTCTACCTTAGTCTCTTCCATCTCAGTGCATAGCAACTACAATCCTCCAGGTGTTCAGGTCAGGGAACTTTGAGGTCATTCTTGATTTTTTCCCCGATGAATTTCCAATTCGTTAGGAAATTATGTTGCTTCTACCTCCAAATGATACCGAGAGTCTGACTACTTCCCAATACGTCCATCATTGACATGCTCATCTAAGTTGCCACCACTTCCCACCTGCACTCACTTAAAAGACTCCTAATGGGAGCCTCCTTGTTGCAATCCTTGCCTCTTGCTGTCTACTTTTCAACACAGTAGCCAGGGTGAGCCTGTTAAAATAAAAGTCAGATCATGTCATCCCTCTACTCAAAACCGTCCAAATTCTTCCCTTTTCTTTCATAGAGAGGTCCAAATTTTTAACACAGAGATTTGTGTTTGCAGTTCCTTCTGTCTGGAATACTTTTCACCCACCCACATATTCTTCTGGCTAACTCACTTACTCCTTCAAGTCTCCGATAGCACCTTTCAGAGATACCTTCCATGTAAAATCGCACCCGCATACACGTCAATCTTTATCCCCATTACTCTAGATCACTTGTTGCCATCATAGTATAAAGTTTTTTTTAAAGTTGTTTGTTTATGCTTCGTATTTTGTTTCTCACTGTGTTGCCTACATGTGGCAAATAAGAGATGCTCAAGAGATATTTAAATCAATGAATTAATGAGAGTGGGGATTGGAGCAATCGTAGGACCTGTCAGAGAGTTCATGGAGAGCAAAGGAAGAGCATATTCCCCAGAGCTGGTTTGAAAGGACACTAAGTGGGGACTGGGAGAAAATGAAGTTGTTTTCTGTTACATCCTTTGGACTAATTCTCTTAACTTAATGGATACATATATATTAAATAATTATTTATAATTAGAACATTGCACATTGCTATTAATTTGATGGTTAAAATTCATTTATTCATTTTCACTTTTAAATAGACTAAATATTGCCTTTATTTATACAATATTTGTTCCTTTATCTGTGCTTTAAATGTGCTTCCCCAATGTTTCATGTTTTTGGCTATTATTCATTCTTCTTGTCTTTTATTGTAATTATTTGTGGACATACTGTCTCCTCTCTTAGACTATATGGTCTGCAAAAACAGTTTCCTTTTTGTTTGTTTGTTTTTCATTTTAAATAAAATTAGCACTTAACTCAGTACTTGACACATAGTAAGAACTAAAAAAATGCTTGTGAAATTGTTTTTTAATAAGTATTTGACTCAGTTATCTTTTTTTAAATACAAATAGTATACACTACAGGATTCTCAGAACATGCGAGCCAGGGATTTTACATCCAAGCAAGTTGTTCTTTAAACATAAAGGCTACAAATATATAGAAGTTTTATGCAAGAACCGTGGGCATATTGTTTTCCTAAGCCCTCCTTGAGAAAAATACTAGGGTTCCAGCAAATCAAGGATATTTTAGCAAAAAATCTGGCAGTAAGCGTTGAATATATTTAATTGCAAATTGAAGGCAAAAAAAATAAGGATAAAAATGTAATGCAAATTTTAAACGCTCTTCGACATAGAAATGATACAAAGAATAATAAAAATTGGGAGAAAGGGGGAGCAAATATTGGAAGTAGAACAAGCTCACTGATTACGCATCTGTGAGCATGGGGGTCAAAGAATATCATTTAAGTTGACTATTCAGGTAATGAAAGTTTTAGCACAGTTAAGAGAAAAAAAGTAATTATTTAGTAAGAAAGATAATTGTTAACGGAAGAGCATGAGAGAATGGAAGGAAAAGGATTGGGGCTAATTTTATTGTTTCTCATAAGAGACAACAGTGGATACTATCTAAAGGGAAAAGGCCTAGGAGTATTGTATCAAAGTATAAGTATAAAGTTAACCACTAGAACAAAAATCCAAGACTTCCAAAATTTCCGAGGAACTACAAAAAGAGGCAAAGAAAACAGATCATTCACACACACGTACATATATACGCATAGGAAATTTATACACATTTATATATACTTTCATATATATATAAATTATATAATGTTCATATACTATCTTAGGCATTATATGTTGTTTTGTATGCTGCCTGTTATATATCATAAGATAAAATCTGAAAGCCTGGCATATATATTTTTCAGTAAATATAAATGGGCTTAACTATTAAAAGATTTTTAGTATGAGTTAAAAAACAAAATGAACCCTTTGCTGTAGAGAAGCGCTATTACTAACACTGAAGGATTGAGAATGGTTAACTATAAAAAATAGCCTACATATGTCGGGCAAATGCAAACTAAAGGAAATCACAGATAATGATCTTAATCTCAGATAATGTAGAATCTAGGCCAAAGCATTGTAATGCTAAAGGTACAAGAGCCAATGAAGAGCTAATACTTGGAAATATGGATGTACAAACACTGTAGCAGCGAATTTCGTGTAACAAAAATTACAGACGACATGAAAAGAGAGGAAAAAAGGGTAACTTCACAGTGTAGAAACTGGACAAACCCTGCCACAGCCATGCGGGAAAGCCTACCAGCATCTGTGATAGGTCATGATGACACCATGTGTCCTTGACATGACGTGACAGGAATGACAGCTTCCCTCTGTGGTTTTCCTCCCCAAGACCCATAACTCCAGCCTAATCATTAAAACATATTAGACAAATTCAAAATGAGGGACATCCTTCAAAATACTCACTAGTGCTCCTCAAAACTGTCAAGGTCATCAAAAACAACAAAAATAGGAAAAATTCACACCTGAGAAGAGCCTGAGGAGACATACAACTAACTATAATTTGGTATCCTGGATGGGATTCCAAAACAGAAAAAGGACATTAGGTAAAAACTAAAGAAATCTTGAAAATATATGGACTGTAGTTAATCATAATGTATCTTTATTGGCTCATTAATTGTAACAAATGTACTATACTAATGTAAGATGTTAATAATAGAGGAAGCTGGGTTTGGGGTATATGAGAACTCCCTGTATTTTCTTTACAATTTTTCCAGAAATCTAAAAATAAAGTCTAATTAATTTTTTTAAAATGAGATGTTTACTGCATGTTGCTAACTTTTGTGGAAGAATTAGGAATATATATTCATATTTGCCTGTGTTTACATCAAGCAAACCTGAGAATTTATAACAGAAACTACTAGAAGATATTACCTATGGGAGAGGGTGGTGAAGGGGAACAGGATAGATGCTCCCTGAGGTGGGAACAAGACTTCTTAAAAATGTATCTTTTTATATAGTTTTTAATTTTGAAATATGCCAATGTGCTAATTTGAAAAAATATACACACACCAGCAGTAATTGACTCAGAGATCTCTTATTAAAATGGCTCAAATTTCAGTCTACCATGTTAGATCATGCAAATTCAGAAATAGTGATTCCCAAAGTACGTATTTTTAATTGTCCAAATTCTGTTAACAGATCTGGGCAGTAACCTGCCCAAGACAGACAGAGTAATTAAGCATGTGAGAATGTACTCTATTATAACACTGGTCTTTAAATTTTGCAAGGTACTTTCACATGTATTATCTCATTTATTTGCCTTTTTGAATAAATAAAGAAGAATAAGTGAATGTAGATTTTCTCTCTTTCTTTCTTTTTTAATAAGAAATTTGAGTCTTAGAAAAGTTAAGGGACTCCCTTCCTAATGTGGAGGTGGCAGAGGAAATAGGAGATAAGAGAATCAAATTTATTCTACTTCCTTAGTCAGTACTTTCCACCATATTTTCAGTCTATGTGAAAGTACAGACCTTAGGTAACTTGTTCTAATGGTCACACATTCTGCAAGACGTTGTTCTCTTGAGAGAGAAGATTGCAACATGGTTACCTGCAGCCCAGAAATAGGTTGAGTAGAAGATAGGGAGTAACACCCCTGTGTGCTGTAAGCAGATAACATGAGAGATTAATAGTTTTTGGAGAGGATGGGTTAGATTTGAAGGAACAACATGCACATAAGTAGACCGATAATATGTTTACCAGCCCTAAGAACCATCAGGCACTTGATAATAAAGTTTGAGTGTTTCCTCTGCTGATTTTCTTCAATCGTGAAGGACTTCCAGATAAACTTTCAAATAAATCACGACTGGTGAATTTCCATTGCTAGCTTCCCTAGGGAGTGTATGACTAAAGAGTGTCACTTCAAGGATAGGAAATCATAGAATCACATAATGCAGATTCTTATACTCAAGCCTTGCTGCTTTTCTTCAATGCATTAAATAATCACTATTATTTTTATATTTTAAAATATGTGTTAAAATCACTAGATATATTTTCCATTTAATATTCAGTTACCCGTATTAAAATAATATGTATCTTTTACTTAGATTTTAATATTTTAATACATTAAATATCTCTTGTTTTCCTTCCCTTAGATATTTGTCAGCCATTCCCATTCCTTTGTCTAACCACTAAAGAAATAAAAAGTCACTCAAGTTCATCTTTCAGATATTATTTAAATTAATACCATCCTCTATCAGAATTGGATACAATTACAGGAAGACAACAAGAAGAATATACTCTCAGGAACTTGGAAACAAACATGGAATTGATCTGCGGAGCACACAGATGAACAAAAGAAAGGCTCTCCCCCTGTGTAGCTTCCCATCTTTTAGAAGAAAAATACAGTAGACGTTATATGGATAAACATGCATAAGTAATTGCAAATAGTGCCAAACGATATGAAGGGAAACAATCTTGTAGGATAAAATTAATATCTGAGAAGGAATTGGAGCTGAATTGTGGTAGGTAATTAAACATAAGCCAAACCATGAGGGACAGGAATCAAAGATAAGGCAGAGCTTCAGCTCTCGCCAGAGACCTAACATGGAAAAAGCTCTGCATGATTAAGGAACCAAAACAAGCAGGAACATTTCCCGTGGTTGAAATTTAGTGAGTGAAAAGAAATGTTTCTTTTCGAAAATCAGCTAGCACTTCCACATGCGATCTGAAATGTGTTCCTGTTAACAAGATCATCAGGACTGTATGGGGTTAGATTAAATTCTCCTGCAATAGGAAGCCGCTAAGAGGTTCTAAGAAGGGCTGTGGCATAATTGGATTTATATTCCTAAAATCCTCTGGCTGCTCTGTGGAGAACCACTGCAAAGGTAAGTGGCTATGAAAATATTAGTCCAGATGAGAGACAGAGCATTGGCAAGGGTGCTGTATTAGTTGAGTATTTTGCTACAGTAATGTCATGTAACACCAACCTCAAAAATTATACGCATTTATTTTTATCACTCATGGGCCTGCAGGTAGACTGAGGGCTCAGGGGCTTGCCTCAAGCATTGGGTGTGGGCCTGTTCCAAGTATCTCCTCTTTCTTGTGGGACCAGAAGCTTCCCCAGATATGTTCTCTTCAAGGCAGATGGCAGAAGTGCAAAATGCTAAGCCAAATTATGTAAGCACATTAAGCTCCTGTCAGATGGTGCATTTGTTATATCTGCCTACGTTCCATTAGCTAAAGCAAATCACAAGACCAGACAAAACATTAGGTGGGAAAATAGCCTGACTACTTCAGTGGGAGGTACTATAAAATCATATTGCAAAGAAGGCGTATGTATAATTCTATAAGGGACAGTAGTGAAGAATATAATCTAACAGATTATTATAATAGGTTGGATGTTTGATCCATTTTGGAGGTAGTATTGAATTTGATGAGGGATGAGAGAGGGAGTTATAAATAAAGATTGCCACATCTTTGACATACAGAACTGGGTTGTTGCAAGCGCCATCTACTGGTAAAAAGAAACTAGAGTAAAAAGGAAGTCAGGGATGAGAAGACGACCATTATTTTAGTTTGGAATATGTCAAAGAAATAGACAAGTGATACAGAGGGAGGTAGCTGGATATTCATGATTGGAGCGAAATGTGTGGTTAGGGCTAGGCTTATGAGTTATTGGCGTATCAATGGTATCTAAAACTGTGGAATTGGAGGAGATCACCTAGGAAGGGAGCCTAGAGTGGGAAGAGAACCAAGGCCTGAATCCTGAGAATCTCCAGCACTTAGAGGCTGTAAAGAAACAGTGTTCAGAAAAGGAGCTGAGAAAGTGAAGCCAGTAAAGTAGAGGAAAAGGAGGTGAATGTCACAAAGGAGCCAAGGAAAAAGAGGGTTTCAAGATGGAGGTAATATTCAACAGTATTGAATTTTACTGGAATATCTGATGAGGACTGAAGAGTGTACATTGAATTTAGCAACATAAAAATTATTGCTGACTTCAGCGAAAGTAGTCTCTTTTAACTAGTGAGAGAAAAGCCAGATGCATGTAGATTGAAGAGTGAAATTTCTCCTGCATTGTTCATTGGTTCAGGGAGGTAGGAAGAGGGACGATAATTAGAGGGTCGTCTGGGTTGTTGTTTTACCCAGGTCAAGGAAGTAGAAGAAACTATCATGGAAATTGAAGATATTTTCAAGAACAATTTTCTGAGGATGGACCTTGTAATCCAAAGTAAATGAGGAAAGAAAAGAAGAAAAGAATGATAGTTGGCGAGACAGTGCTAGAGTTACTGATTTGGAAGAAGAAATTAGTCAATGTTACTACAACAGTAAGTGAGCTTGAAGGATAAGAAGTGATGATCAGAATGCAGAATGCTTCGTTTGTGATTTCAGGGGTGGGACAGTTTCTGATAATGACAGTAGGTAGCTGAGGTAGAGGGGAAAATGTTTTTGGAAGAGATGAGTCAAGGATCTGACAGTCCATCCAGACTCCTTTGGATATTGAAGCCATGGAGAACAATGACGTGAGTTGAATGAAAAATAAAGTGAAAGAATTTCAAGTTCTCAGTGAGCGAAGGGGAATGACCAGAAATTTGGTAAATTATGAAGAGGGTAGTGGACATATAGCAAGATGGCATGGAACTCAAATAAGTGTGTGTGTGTTGTTCTTCCTTCCTTCTTTCCTTCCTTCTGTCTCTCCCTCTCTCCTTCTCTCTCTTTCTTTCCCTTCCTTCCTTCCTTCCTTGTCTATAATATGTCATTTATAGACATATTATAAATGGATATAATAATGACATACTCACGGGGAAAAGTGTGCTGAGGAGCAGGCAGTCAAGCCAATGCAGGGGAGTTCCAAAGAGTCAAAGAGAAGATTTAGGAGGACTCAGCTTTCGGTCAGATGAAAGGTTGTATGGAACAACATGGAAATGAAATTTTGATAAACAAGTGAATCTCCGATTTAGAGATTCAGCTTTGACTAACTTAACCACAGATGTAAGACATCATTCTTTTGTGTATGTTCAACTTTTAAAATACATATTGTAAAAGTGCATAACGTTTCAAGATACTTGTAAAAGAAAGAATAATCACCCTTTTCATTTTATTAGTACTTTTTTTATTCATATACCTATTTCCCCCTCCGTTAGATTATTGTAATAAGTTCAATGAAATAGAGATTTATAAGGGGAAATTTAATATTTTTTCCTATCCCTCTCAAATCCTATCCTTTTGGTAACTAATGATAACAATTTATGCATTCTTTTATACATTTATTTATGCATATGTGTATGTATATTTATTTATATGTATTTTTATATTGTTGCTGTTTTTTTCATATAAACTTGCTTATTCACTTGACAATATATCTTGGAACGTCCCTCAAAGTCAATAATGTAGATATGTCTTCTTGTTTGTGATAGTTGTATAATGCTACATTATTTGTACAATATTAATTCAATCTTTCCCTTGATGAACAAACATGTGTTTCAAGGGTTAGTACTTTTATTTGTTGTTGTTTTTGTTTTTTATTTTTTTGGCCACTATAAACAATACTTTCATAAATGCTTTGTGACTAGGTCCTTACTTACTGAAGCTTTTATGTCTGCATGATAGATTTCCAGAACTAAGATTACTGCTCCAAAGAAGGTGGAGATGTTTTTAAAAAATTTTAGTACACATTTTTAGGTTACTTAATCTAAAAGTTTGTAGCAATTCACATTTCCACCAAAAATATATAAGTACTATTTATTTGTATCATTTCTAGCATTGGTTGTGATTGCTTTTGTTGTTGTTAATCTAATTTCTCTTTTTTTTAACTAATTCTTTGGTGACTGCATTATTCATTTATTCTAAAAATATTCCCTGTGTTCTTGGTATACCTGGCATTAAGGATACATTGGCAGGCAAGATAGAAATAATGTCAGCCTTCCTGGAGTTTAGTAGGCTAGGAAATTAGTTTATTATTAATTAACAAATTTATTTATTGTCACAAATGCCATCAGAGGAAAAATACATGGTGCTAAGGAATATTGTCTGCTAAGTTTTCCCAGAGGAAATAACAACCAAGCTGAAGCCTCATAGAAGAGTAGGAATCAGCCAGGAGAAGGAGAGATGGGATGCGGAGGCCCTTCCAAGCACTGGAGATAAATCAAGAGCAAAGGCCCAGAAGAACTAGACAGCTTGGTAGGTGTACAGCATGAGAAGAAAAGGAGAGCCCCGTGCTGATCAGCAGTTGGCCTTTTAAGCCAAGTTAAGGAGCAACAAGCAATAACAACAAGAAAATACTGGAAAGATTTATGCAGGAGAGTGACATGGCAAGATTTGTATTTTTGAAAGAGCTTTTGGTTTGTACCATGCAAGACTGATTGGCCAAGAGTGGAGGCAATTGAGGCAATTCAAGTGAAGGACGCTAGACCCCTGGAGTAAGGTAGCAGGGGAGGAGATGGAAAGAAGCAAATGGAGTTGGGGAAGTGGAGAAGGCCTTGTATTTAATTGGATGAGCCAAGTGAAGTAGAGAGAAGGGATTAAAAGATAGTTCTCAGGTTTCTCATGTAAACAATTGAGTGGATGGTGGTTCTATTAACTAAAAAAGACCATACTCTGGCTCATAACCAAGAACTAAGTTTCCAAGCAGGAACAGGTTTAATTTCAAACATGTTGAGTTTGAGTGCCTGCCAAATGCCATAGTAGAGCTGTCTAACTGGCAGCTGGGAAGATGTGTCTGGAGCTCAGGGATGAGCCTTGAGCTGGAGATAACAGTTTTTCCTTCCGTTGGCTCCTTTGGTGAGGGTAAATTCCCTAAGTGGGTCAAATGGTCACGAATATTTTTATGGTTCTCAGTATTTATCACTATAAAATTGACAAAAACATATTCTCATTTACATTCCTACTAGTAATATATGATTATACCATTTTCATTTCATAATTGTTATCATTGAACAATACCATTTATGCAGTTTTTCTTTGAATAAGTGACTGACCACAAATTTGTCTTAATTTCCACTTCTGCAGTTTGTATGGTAAACAAGTATGTTTAATTAATTTTATTCCCTCTTGGGTGAATAGACTACTGCTCTCCTTTGTCTAGTCACCACTTGTGCTGTCACCATTATTTAATGTCATTAAATAATGACCTTATTTAATGTCATTCGTGAAATAATCATTTGTTGTGTACTCACCATCATGCAGTTACATAAAAATTACACGACAGTTTGCAGCTCTGAATAAAAATGTTTGTGACACATTCTTTGCCTTCTGGTCTAGAGAGACAGAAACAGTAACTAGAAGATTAAAATAACATGTACTTAGTGCCGTGAGAGAGGTATGTCCAGGTTGATATGGAACTATCTTGAGGGGCACCTGATCCAAACTGGGCAGTGAATGGGACAGAGAAGGACATGACACCCAAGCTGAAAAGTAGGGATAACTGAGCCAGGAAAAGGTGGATTATGGAGAAGGTTGGGGTGTGTTGAGAGGGGGGGTGGGTCACGTAGAAGTAATAGCTTGTAAAACGGTAGAGAGAAGAATAAAGAGGTTCAGGTACAAAATTTATTTCAATAAGACTAAGGCATTGATTGGGAAAGCAGAGAGAGGCAAAAAAAAAAAAAAAAAAAATACTAGGAAGATGAGCAGAGGTCAGGTACATGGTTAGCCGTACGGTAAATCTGTATTTCTTAGACATTTACTTGCTATGTCCATTTCAGAAACTATTCTATTACTCACAGAAACCACAGTTATGCCTTCTTTCCACAGAATGGAATTTGGTATAAGGAATTATATTTTCTGCACATTTCAACCCATGTGAATGGAGACATCAATGAAATAAAGATTTTATTGTTCATTGTATAGATAAAAACAAAAAAATTGAAGCTGGATTACATTCTATTCCATTTATGTCCCAAACTTTCTTCTTGTGAGTCTCAAGGCCATCTCCCTAACGTGAATGTTCAGAGAATTTCGAATGTTTTGAGGTTGACTGCCTACGTAATTTATAGTTTCACAGATTTTGATGGGCTAATAGAAACTTGGAAATATGGGGTTAATTATATAGGCTATTAAAGACTCTATTTGTGAAATCAGAATTTACAGAAATGAAAAATATAGAATTTTAAATAAAGAGCAAATGAACTGATAGTTTCTGAATCTTATACTTTCAGATATTCCTTTATCTTCTGGGAAATAAGGAGCAGGTAATTTTTAGATTGTGATTATTCATCAGGTAGTTTGTTTGTGAGATGCCAAGCTGCCAGTGAATGAAAAAAAAACTAAAACCAAAAAATCCCACGCCCAACTCTCTGGTCAGCCCAGAAGGATTTGTTTTTATTTTCTATTTAATTAGCACATTTGTTTAGATGGTGCTTAATTTTGTTAAGACTCATCAATAATAGCAAGGTCATCAATTTTAACCGGAACATATAGTTTGTAAAATTAAATAGAGCAATAAAATACCTAACATTTTAATAGAAATCTGTGGTTAGGATCTTTGATGGCATTGTATTATCTTTTAAATTTGTAACATAAAACCAGGCACTTTAAATAGAAAAGTATATTTTCGCATACTTCAAACCACGTTTCTTCATGGGGATATGTTTGACAACATTTAGTTTATAATCTGTGTCATTACATGTATTCAAATAGAAATGAATTTGACAGCAAATTCCTATTTTTTGTCTTGCTGTCTTCATATATTGTCTTAAAAGTGTTTGCAGAAGCTAATTTTTACCTCAATCACCTTGATTGGTGGATAGCCACTCCAATCCCATTCAAACTCTTAGTTTGAAGCATATAAATGAAAAAAATTACCTTCACTGTAAAAATATAGGCTAAAATTTTACAAAATATAATTACATAGGCAAATAAATCAAAACAAGCTAGCCTAAATAAATAGATATCAAGAAACAGTGTAAAAACCATCCATACCTATGCCTAAAGTATTATGCCTATACTAAACCCATGCTACTACATCAGCTGTGGAAAGACAGAAGTTTGAAACCAGTGGCGTATGCTGATAAATGCTGCAGTGTTTTGCATACAGGTGAGTTGTACCCTTAGGTTCTTTTAAATTCACTATAACTGTTTCAGTTTAATAAATCAATAAAACTCTCACTAGAATCAATTAATTGATGAATATTAGCATTGATGAATACTAGAATTCACTCATGAGTGTGTTGGCTAAGTGTCCTTGACTAATTATTTCTGACTTCCTTCTACAGGTGAAGTGCTCCTCTAGGTGCTGAGGATACAGAGGCAAACATGATCGACAAAGATCTTGACCTCAAGGAGACTATATTCTATTAAGGCAACAGGACCATAAGCAAATAAGGAAAAAAAAATAAATGAGCTTATTTCAAATTGTGATAAGCACATTTTAGTAAAGTAGCATGACAGGATAGAAAATAGAAAGAAATTGACATTTACAGTGAGTCTTGAAGATAAGCAAGAGCCAACAGTGCCTGTTATAAATCACAGTGGAAAGGTCAGGTAGACAAACGAATGTTTGAGTGTGGTGCTGAGGGGAACAAAACGGAGATGTAAACTTTGGAGTCATAGTAGATAGTACTGGTTAAATCCATGGAAATATAATCACCCAGGAGGAAAATATTGCTAGAGAAGAGAATAGGGTTCAAAACCAACCCCCAGAGCACTCCAGCATTTGGTGTGAGGGTACTTTGTGCAGTAAAATGCCAAAGAGCCACAAGGAAAAGTTAGAGGATGTGAAATCTGAAAGCCTGAAGAAGGGGAACCTCATCAGCTGTGTTGCCTGTGACAGAACTTAAAATGAGAACTGAGATGTTTCCATTGGGTTAGACAATGAGCAAGTATTTAGTAATCATTAGGGTAATTTCAGTGGAGGAGTGAGAAAGAAAGCAAAATTAAAGTAGTCTGAAGAGTAAATGAAAAATACAGATGGATTTACTACTAGTGTGTAGAAAATATTTTAAAAAGGGCTTCTATACAAACATAAACATGTTGGACTGGTAGCTAGAAGAGGACATAAGCTTAAGGAAAAGTACACTGATGATGCAGAAGAAAGAGGAGATAAAGTCCTCAAGCAAATGAGAGGATATGGGATCTAGTGTCCAAGTGGAGGAGCTAGTATTACATAGGAGCAGGGACAACTCTTAATTGAAAGAGAAGGAAAAAAAGTGTATGTATACAGAAAAGTACTTGTATATTTGGTGGTGGAAAAATGAGGTAGTGTTTATCTAATTGCTTTTTCCCAGTGAATAAGAATTGAGGTCATAGGCTGAAAAAGAAAGGAAATATTTTTGGAGGTTTGATATTAAATTTTTATCTTGAAGAGTGGGAAAACAAATTTACTGGTGAAATGTAGAGTAATGGCTAGGTAGTGCTAAGTGCCCACTTGAAACCTGAGTTCAAGAATTTAAAGTGAGTCTAGGCAGTGAGGTTCTGTTTTCTCCATTTGTATTCACGTGTTGGGGTCCAGGCGGGGAGTAGATTTCATTTTGAGTTTAACTTGAGTTGTGTTTTTTTTTTTTTTTAGTATATTCAAAGGAGATAGAGGGAATGGGGGATGTGAAAGGTAAATTCAAAAGTATGATTATCATGATGGATCATGAAACTGTAGCTGAGTAGGGAAGAAAGTGAAAACTTTGAGGGGGGCAAGAAAGCAGAAAGAGTTGGGCCAATCTCACTAGATTGCATGTGTGTTTATTTCTCCCTTTAGTTCTACTAGTTTTCATTACAGGTATTTTAAAGCTCTGTGATTTTAGGTGCCTATTTATTTAGGCTTGTTATGTCTTCCCGATGGGACTGACCCTTTTATTATTAGAAATTGTCCCTCTTTATCTCTGGTACCCTTCCTTGTCTTGAAATAGAAATTTACCCACAAGTGAAGTCTACAGCAGCTTGCTTTCAGCTGTGAGCATATTTTGATTGATTCCTTTTTCTCTTGACTACGGGTCTCATTTTCCTGTTTCTTCATATGTCTATTAGTTTTTTGCTGTATATGAGCATAGTGGATGACATGTTATAGACGCTGTGTTCTATTATCTCCCTCTGAAGAGTGCTGATTTTGCTCTAGAAGATAGTTAAATTAAAGCTAGATCCTCCTGTACATATGAAGGATTGGTCTCATATTCTGTTAGGATGGTTTGTTTTGGTTTTGCTCTCAGTCTTAAGGATAAGACATCTTTTCTCTTAAAGCTTAACCCTCCGGGGGATTTAATGGAATGACCAAACTGCTTATCAAGCTCTTCTAACATAACAAGGTTAAAGCTTCAATTTCTCTCTCCCTTGATGTGGACATCAGCTGAAATATCTGCTCATTTTTTTCAGCTTACACATGTCCCCTCATTGGGTCCTTGGAGACTATCCTTATGCTTGTGCAATTTAGAGGTTAAGATAAGGATTGAGATTTCAGGGCTTTCCCCTCTGTGCCTACCTCTTTCCTGGCACTTTTCCCTTCAACTGCCAGCCGTACTAGCATCCTTAAATGCTGTCTTCTGAGATTTCATGCCAATATGACTTTGACTTTCTGCTTGGTTTCAAACTGCCCCGGCCACACAGACAGAAATGCCATAGGTGAAAAAAAAAAAACCAAAAAACATATAAACATAGATCTTCATTCAGTGTAATTCTCTTCTTTCTAGATTGAATCACTTCCAATTCTAGCCTGCCTTTGGGCATTCCCTAGTGCCTTCAAATGGTTGTTGTTTTTTAAATGTTTGGTTCAGAATTTATAGCTGTTCTTAGTAGGAGGATTAGTCTGATATAAACTACTTCTCCATTATTAGAGCCAAAACTAGTACTAAAATGGACTTTGGAATAGCACAAATTAGTTAATTTACTTTCATTGACTAAATGTTTACTTACCCAGTGTGCTAGGGAATGTTCCAGGCATTGGAAAGGATGAATATGACTAAGCCCTTGTTATAGTCTAGCAGGAAGGGCAGACTCTCTAATATTGGGAAGGACAGACTCCCCAAAATGTTTATGATGTAGCATGAGAAGTGCTGAGAGAGAAATACTTCCAAGTGCCTCACCAGCACAATTCATGGAGCCAGGAACTCTCTCTAGTCAAGTTTTCCCAGAGGAGATAATAGCTGAATTGGGTCCTGAAAAATGTGTCAGGGGTTTACCACGTAAAGAATGGTGTGCAAGTTGTGAGGTAGGAAATTTTAGACAAAGGCAACATACAAACCAAAGAAGTGTAAAAACTGGATGGCTTGTTTTGGAAACGGCAAGTGAACATGAGTTGTAAATTTGGTTATAAAGATGTGATGAGGCCAGACTGTGAATGAAGTGAAATAGTAATAACAATAATTAAAAACTACTACCACTCCCTGAGAACAGATTATGCAAATACTTAGGCTAAGCAGTTGATGTATGTTTTCTCTATTGATTATAACCACAACGCTCTGCAGTAGGTACTATTAGGAGTCCCCATTTTTCAGATGAAAATATTGAGGCTTAAAGAGATTGAATAATCTGCACAAGGCTACATAAGTGGTAAGTATGGAGTCATGATTCAAACTCAGTCTTTGATTTCACATCCTACACACTTAACTACTCCTCTAAAGAGTTTGAAAGTGATCTCCTAAACAGGAAAAACTGAATGATTTAAAATAGGTCAGTGTCTTTATTAGATCTGACTTTCAGAAAATTGAGCTTTATGGAAGTATGGAAGATAACAGAGGAAGGAGATTAGAAGAAAATTTACTAAATTCTACACATAACTCTGTAAAGGCATTCAAATTACCCAACAGTTCATTGCTATTCCATGGGTTCAAGCTCTTCCTGGGTTTTATGGAAAATAAGGAGACAAATAAAGGAGTCAAGAAGATGCAAGAAGATTGGACCAGACAATTTGTGTGTTCTTAAATTTAACACCTTCATACAATAGTTTAGAGTCTTATAACTCCAGTTACCATTGTCCTTTCCTCTTTCCCCCACCCCATTTTGTAAAACACAACCTAATATACATTAGGCAGCATTCTGATTAACATGGGTGACCAAAGATATTTTCTGCATTCTTAGCAGAATTCAGAGTAAGGTTTGTTCTAGTGACTGCTTCCTCTATCATCTTCCTCATCTATAGCAATCATACATAAAGAATACATTTAGAAGGCCGGCCCCGTGGCTTAGCGGTTAAGTGCGTGCGCTCCCCTACTGGAGGCCCGGGTTCAGATCCCGGGCACGCACCGATGCACCGCTTCTCCAGCCATGCTGAGGCCATGTCCCACATACGGCAACTAGAAGGATGTGCAACTATGACATACAACTATCTGCTGGGGCTTTGGGGGAAAAAAAAGGGGGAGGATTGGCAATAGACATTAGCTCAGAGCCGGTCTTCCTCAGCAAAAAGAGGAGGATTAGCATGGATGTTAGCTCAGGGCTGATCTTCCTCACACACACACAAAAAAAAGAGAATACATTTAGAGGCAGGTTAAATGCCAGTCACCATCACTGGAGGGGTTTAGTATAAAGACTTCAATGACACTACTTTTGGACAGCATTGGCATACACATCCAGCCTTTTACACAGTAGGTATGAAATTTAACATGGCATGAAAAAGCCAAGTAAAACACTGGAGAAATGATGTCTGAAGTCATGTATGTGATACCAAGCAATTGGCTCATTTTGCTCACCATGATCTGAGCCAATTAATCACAACGAATTAAGGATCAAGAAAGGCAGTGTTAATTAGATTAGCCGGCAAATCAGAAGATGAGTGACTAATGTCTCCAAAACCCCATCTTCAAGAATTACAGAATCTTGAGGTAGTTATATAGGGAATATGGGCAGTAAGGAGGGGGTTTAGAAGTGTTGGCCTTCAGGTATGATAGACTCCAGGATCTTTCATTGTTCTTTTCTTCTGTCAGTGATGATGATTATATCTTGTGTTTCTCGCCTGTGGTCAGCCTGTTCCTGGAGAGAAACTCATAGAACAAAGTTTTAATTCATCAAGCTATAGGGGAGTACATATGTAAGCAGAGGCTGTAAATCGGGAGAGCATGTGAATTATTTTAGAGTATGTGCAGAGCAGTGCGTAGTCACACAGAGGAGGGGCTGGGGTCATTTAGCGTAACAAGATGGTCTCGCTTGTGTTCACTTACATATCTAGTTTGAGTCTATTCACAAGATCCATCGAGTCCCTGATTCAGTTCAAATAACTGTAAAATGCATGTGGCATTTTATGTTTTGGGCATTAGTTTATTCATTGAATTCTGTGTTTGATTTATTCTTTTTGGAACTTTTTCTGGGAAATTGATGTTTGCACTTTCCACTTCTTGAAAAATGAGGTATCCCAGATGACATAAAATGAATAAAATAATTGAGGTTAAGAATGGACTACCTAGGTTTGAAATTTGATTCATCATTTCCCAGTTGTATAGCCTTGCACTAATTTCTTAACCTGTCTTCTTCAGTTTCTTCATCAAAATATCAGAGATATTAAGAGTACTATCTTATGAGGTCCTTGTAAATATTGAATGAGATAATAAATGTAAACAACTTCAAGCATTGTAAATGTCCTAATATTATTGTTACAAATGTTTGTAATTTTCTGTGAAATTTACTTAGATATACTGAGCTTCTTATGAATCTATTCATAATCTGAGTCTTGCATTTTCACTGATTTTGTTGTTGAAAGTTTCTGGTTTCAGATCCATAAGATCCTATAATCATATCATGAGATTTATTATGTTTGTCTGAAATGTACTTTTTTCAACAGGAAAGTCATTTGTGAAACTTTTACTAATTTGAAATACCAGTTTGAATAGAGAGAAGTCATTTTAGGTCCATCTTTGAAATAAGTTGGGGAAAATAGCTCAGATATATGTATTTTTCTGTCTTAACAGGAAATGTTAATCTGCAGTATTCATTCCTAGGGCTGCTGTAACATAGTACCACAAACTTGGTAGCTAAGAAAAATAAAAATTTATTTTCTCACAGTTCAAGAGGTCAGAAGTCTGGAATCAAGATGTCACCGGGGTTGGTTGCCCCTGGAGACTCTGAGAAAGTTCGTTCCATGCCTCTCTCCTAGCTTCTGGTGGTTGCTGGCAATCCTTGGAATTCCTTGGCTTCTAGATGCATCACTCCAATATTTGTCTCCATCTTCACATCATCTTCTCTCTATAACCAATCTTCCTCTTCTTTCTCTAATCAGGATTCCAGTCATTGGATTTAGGGACCACTCTAAATCCAGGATGATCTCATCTAGAGATCTGTAACTTAATTACAACTGCAAAGATACTGTTTCCAAATAAAGTCACATTCACAGGTATCAGAGTTAGGGCTTGGACATACCTTTCTGAGGAAAACCTCTTCAACCCACTACACTGCTGAATGCTAGATTTGGGGAATTATTATAAAAATACTGATAATCTGATTGCAACATAATAACTGACTAGGCACCAAAGATACATTAATTAAATACAAAATGTTGTCACCAAGGAAAATCAAGTTGTAGAGAAAATAAACTTTACGTATGAAATGATTTTCTATTCAAAACAGCATTTAATAAAACCCTAAATTAGCTAGACCAAGGAATTATACAATACGATAGGTGATATTTTCCATTCAGGAGTCAAAATAGAAATATTCCAATGGAATTTAGAAATAACATTTATTTCAATCTAATTCTTGATCTTATCATGGAAGCTTGTGTAAGAGAAAGAGTTCTCTATATTTTGTACTGCGTTTTGGATTCTGTTAGATCAGTTTATGCCTTTGTTTAATGAGAAGAATGTGGACTTGGCTGTTCGGCAGAATTGGGTGTGAATGTCATATCACCCCTGTTCAGCTGTGTGATCCCAGGAAAGTAAATCAACCTGTTCGTGTCCCAGTTTCCTCATGTGTAAAATGGGCATGATAATGCCAACTTCCCAGGTTATTCTAACTTGCTGTTAGAATAAAATTGAGGACTTGCATAAAAGGGGCCTGACACAGAAGTGCCCAGTACTTGGTTGTCCAAGCAGTGTCCAAACTGTTGAGGCATAAAACAAAACTAACTGATGAAAAGGCATTTCTTATTGGTATTTTTTATGTTATCTCTTCCCATGCAACTTAGAATAGTTTATGGATGGCTTCTCATTAGTCTTACCAAACTGTGTTAAGTAAGGGATGCAGCAAAAGTCACACACACACACACACACACATACACACACACACCCCACTTAATTTTTCACAAGTTTAGTCATACCGTAAATCCAATCAGATAGTTGCTATTTGTGGTGATCTGGATTAAGTCTAATCCTGATGCTGTGCATATCGCAAGTGACTTCTACTGCAACTTGCTTTGTTTTTATAAATGGGAAACTGGCATGATCAGAGTAATCATATTATTATAGTTTTAAGGCCTTGCAACAACTCTTGCCAAGTTGGTATAAACATTTATGTATGCTCTTTTTCAATCCAGGCTGATGGTGCCTTGTGACAGTTCAAGTTCCCACAAATGTGTGGAGATGGGCTAGCTGTCAGGAAGACTTACAAGGAGGCTTTTCTGTTGGTGATTTGCAGAAACCCAGGGTGTGGCCCTTAATCTTTCAGGTGCAAAAACTTGATCTTGTTGGTGATCCAGAAATTCGACTAAGGGACCATGACTCATATTTGTTAACTTAATAGAGAAGTACATAAAAAAAAAAGACTATTTATTGAGTAAATGGGCCACATTGTTTTTTGATGAGAATTGTGGCAATATTTATTAAGAAATTTAACCATATTGATATCTATTTATTTATAGCTATGTATAATAAGGAAACCAGAGACTCACACTTACCCACAATCATGTTCCTCTATAAATGTATGTGGTTTAATGATGAATATTCATGTTTATTAAATATTTTTATCACAGAAAAAGATTAAAACTGCTAAATTTCAAACATAAGAATGGAGCAGTGCTTGTCACACTGTGAGCCCTAATCCATAATGGGTCATGGAAACAATTCGCTGGGTTGCAAAGAGCATATTTTTATAAATTACTACAATTTATTAATGAGACAATTGAAGGACAGACAGACTAAATGAAGTATCTAAAGCCGCATAGTTAATCAGAAGAAGCTGAGCTTCCTGGCTCAAAAATCTCATGTTCTTTTACTAGAGTTGGATGCTTCCAGAAGCTGATATGTTATTGGTCTGGTGATGTAACATGGGTCGTACGTAACGGAAACTGGGGACCATTGCATGTGAAGGTGGTTTAGAGTGGGTGAGTGGAGTTGACTGTCATGGGAAGGAATGAACAGAGTTGTGATCATTCTTATTCTTAATATTTCTTACAGCCTTTCTTTTTCTCTTTGGATTATCATGACCATAGTAGTTGCAGGCAAACCTGGGTTGGCTAGTTTGAATTTTCCAAGTATTGGCCTTGAGAAACGGACATGTTTTTAACATTTAACCCAAGTCTTTCATCCCATGGAAAGCTAGGACATACGAGTTATCCATACATTATTAATTGTCCTAAAAGGTTCCTAATAAAATATTTCAAGCATATAGCAAAGTGTACAGATAATGTCAAAATTTTTATAAACCCACCACCAAGCTTTGCTATTTATTTTTCATTTTTTTTCTTTTCTAATATTTGCTTCCTTTATTTCAGAAAAGTTGTAATTCATATGAAGGCCTGTGTTGAGGGTTAACTTTTGATTTCAATACCAATAAAGCTTGTCTTTGGTGTTCTTTATAATTGGTATGTGTACGTGTGTGAATGTGGGGGGGTGTTTATATAGGGAGTATGGCTGGTTTTACAGACATACTCCTTTAGAGCTAAGCCTCACCTTTCAAAGCTGCCTTTATGCACATATAAATATCTGTTTTTGCTAATGAGTAGGTATAAAAACTACCTAAATTACCCATATCCTTCTCATATAATCAGAATCTTAATGAAACAATAAAAATGTCACAGCTGCTTCTAAGGTTTGAAAGAATAACAGGAGGAGAATACTTCATTAGGATGAAATTATAGATTTTTTCCAATTAAATTTGTGTAGGTAAGAGATACTGATTCATCTCCACATTCTGAGAACTTTGTGAACTTCAGCATCTTTAGCTCAATGGATTTGCTGGTAACCGTACTATAACAATTATAGCATTCTTAATATATTCTAGGTATCATTTGACATAGCAATAAATAAGATTTGTGTCTCTCATCACAGGTCTTGCATTACCAGGAGTATTAAGGCCAAATATAATACATCCCACATATTGCTTTGTGATTTTTTTTTAATTAAGTAAATAGATATCATTTCTGGAGTTAACTGATACGCCAAATTAGAGGTTAGGGGAGTGAGAGGGCAATTTTAGATAGAATGGTCAAAAAGGCCTCCCTGAAGAGGTGACATTTAAGCAGAAACTTTAATTATTTGAGAGAATAAGCCATGGTAGATCTGGGAATGCACATTCTAGAAAGAAAGTTGTAGAAAATCAGGTTTAAAGGCCTAAGCTGCCTTCCTCATAGGACAGGGCAAGTTAAGATACAACAAAGAGCCAGGTCACACGGGGCCCTATTGAGGGTGTAAGTGACGAGTCTGGATTTTATTCTAAGTGTGATCAAAACCAGCGGATAATTTTGAGCATGGAAGTCACATATCTTATTTACCTTTTAAAGACGTCATTCTATCTGCTCCAAACAGAATAGACAAAAGGAGTCTGTAGGCTAGGGCAGTTGTTTAGGCAAGTATATGTTAGTTTGGAAAGAACAATGGAGGTGGTAAGAAGTGGTTGGGTTTCGGATACGTTATTAAGAAACTAGGGATTTGCTCTGATTAAGATAACATTTCTAATAAGTAGTGAAAGAATGGACTATGGAGTGAGAACAACTGGATACTTGTCTCATTGACAAAAATAAATGTCAATTGAATGAAGGAGTTAGATGTTTAAAAAAATGTATAAACACATTAGAAAAAAATGTAGAAATATACTTTTATATACTTGTGGTTAAGAAAGGCTATCTTAATTAAGATACAAAGATCAGAATCCAAAAAAGGCAAAAGAAGATACTTGAGATTACATAAAATAAAACAAAGGAAAATATTCAGAATCCATAAAGATTACCTATAACTCAATTAAAGACACAATAAAAGAGTGAATAAAGCATATAAATGAGAACTTCAGAGAAGAAACAAATACGGTCAATGAATAGTGAAAAAATTCTCAATTTTATCTCAAATCAATGAAACACAAATTAAAATGAAGATTTCTGAATCATTACACTAGTAGATGTTTAAAAGATGGCTAATATCAGGTGTTCGTGAGAAGGTAGGTAAAAAAACACTTTCATACATTATGGATGTTCATACATATGTTCATACATATGGATAAATTATGAGTGAGAATATAAATTGGCACAACTTTATTGAAAGGCAACTTTGGCAGTGTCTATCAAAATGCTAAATGCTTATTTCCTTTGATTCCTGGGTATCTGCCATAGGTGTGCAGAAGCATGCATGAGATATTCATTTCAGCATTCATTATAGCAGTGAAAAACTGGAAGCCTAAATGTCCATCAAAAGAGAACAATTAACTGAACTATGGCACACAGACTACATAATGCTATGTAGTGGTTTAAAGGAGTAAGACATATCTGTATGTGCCTAAAAATTTCCCCAAACTATTGTTGGGAAAAAAACCCAAAACAAATAGTGAAACGATTCATGAAGGCTGACCCTATTTATGTAAAAAGGAAAAAAAAAAAAGAAACAAATAAAAAACTCTCATAGGAATTATGTATGTACATATTTAGATAGTAGTATATTTTGTATTTATGTTTATATAAATGCACAAAAGTCTACACATATGTACATGAAATTGTTGATTCTGGTTACTTCTCGGAAGATCAATGGATTTAGGGTAGGAATGAAAAAGGAATTTTAGTTTTTGCTCTGTATTGTTCTTAATGTTGTAAATTCTCTTTGAGTATGTACCCATGTATTCCTTATCTAATTAAAATTGAATTTTTATATATCCTGCTTAGTCAATTTGGCAAAGCATATAAACCCATCAATTTGACTGAATTATTCCCAGAATGACACTACCTCATTTTTAAGTCTTAACTTGAAATACACGGTTTCTATTCATCAACCAAATGTGCGTCTCCAAACTTATTTGGCCCTCAGCCCAGCCAGACAATAATCATCCAGCTTTTGCTCCAATCCTTCAGTAACAATTCAAAACCTTCTACACTCTCCCCAGTCACCAAATTCTCCACCTTTCTCCTCGCTCACCACAGATGACCTCTGCTTTTAATACAAAGAAAAGAAGTCAGTAAGCAGGAATTTCTCACCTGCCTGCTACTCCTTCACAAACTTTTCCATAGTACTGCCACCTTTTCTGCCATTAGATCTTGTCGTGGGCTAAACTGTGCCCACACCCTATCTGCTACCCTGCAAAAAAAATTATATGTTAAAGTCCTACACCCCCGTAACTCAGTATGTGACCTATTTGGAGATAAGGTCTTTAAAAAGGTAATTAAGGTAAAGTGAGGTCATATTAGTGGGTCCTAATCCACTATGACTGGTTTCCTTGCAAGAAGAGGAAATTAGGACACAGACACGCACAAAGGGAAAATTATGTGAAGACAGAAAGAGAAGACTGACATGTACAAGCCAAGGAGAGAGACCTCAGAAGAAACCAACCCTGCTGACATCTTGATTTCAGAGTTTCAGCCTTTAGAATTGTGAGAAAATAAATTTTTATTGTTTAAGCCTCCCAGTCTGTGGTATTTGTTATGGCAGCCCTAACAGACTAATACACACTTAGACTAGAGGAATTTCTTCTCCTCCCTAAACTAATTCCTACACTAGCACTCTAGATCCCATTTTTTCCTTTCTCAAGGTATCATCCTTCTCTTTTGTATTTTCTATTCTCTCTTTTCTATTGATTTTCTCCCTTCTAACCATAAATATATTCATATATTTACGCACTCAGGTTATTCATGCACTCAGAGTCCTTGTCATCAGAGTTAAAATAAAACAACCACCACCAACAAAACATATCCGGCTTCACATTTCCCTCTATCTTATCCATTTTGATACTTCAATCAACTTATTGAAATAGTAGCCCGCACTTTTTCCATCTACTTCCTAATATCTGATTTGTTTTTCAAACTAACTCAGTCTGGATTCTGCTTTCTCCACTACAGCATGGACATTGCCCCCTCTACTCTAAGATGACTAGTCATCCTTTTTATCATGAGGAAAGGGAGAGTTTGAAAAGTTGTATAACTTGCTTAGGGTCACACAGGTAGAAATAACCATGTCAGATTTTGAACCGAATCTAACTCCAAAGCTTTTGCTCTTAAAAAATCATTTCAACGCATGATAAAGCACTGGCTTCAAGGAAGCTTCCTCTCAAAGCTGTCTGCAGGAAGCAATAGCAGTCATCAAGATACAGAGGTAGGGTTAATGCAGGGCTGAGAAATAGGAGGCAGCTTAAACCCCACCCTGTTCTCATTGTGAATACATAAGAAGTCCTGATTCTGAGAATGCAGAGTCCATTTGATGCCATCTGTAGTGTCCAGTTTAGTAACTAGCAACCCACATTAGCCTTGAGGAGGGAATATGAGGGTATTGGAATATAAAATAGAAAAGATTTAGAAATGAGGAATATTTTATACAAGGAAAAAATGTCTGGACTTTAAGATCATGAAGAATTATTGTAAGAACAGTGTTTTACAAGACTATTATGAAGATGGTCATATCGTTTCAAATTAAATAAGAGGGAAGATGCTGAAAAGATACTCTGAGAAATTATAAACTTCCTATAAAGCAGGAACTAATTTTAATAATAAATGTTTATCATTTCAAATTAGTGTTTTTGTTATCTTCAGATAAATACCCAGAAGAGGAATTGCTGAATCATATGGTTGTTCTATTTTTAATTTTTGGAGGAACCTCCATACTGTTTTCCGTAGTAGCTACACCAATATACATTCCCACCAATAGTGCACAAGGGTTCCATTTTCTCCACATCCTTGCCAGCACTTGTTATTTCTTGTCTTTTTGATAATAACCATTCTAACAGGTATGAAGTGATATCTCATTGTGGTTTTGATTTGCATTTCCCTGATTAGTGATGTTGAACACCTTTTCAGGTGCCCATTGGCCATCTATGTGTCTTCTTTGGAATAATGTCTATTTAGATCCTCTACTCATTTTTTAATCAGATGGTTTGTTTTTTTGCTATTGAGTTGTATGAGTTCTTTTTACATTTTGGATATTAACCCATTATTGGATAGATGATTTGCAAATATTTTCTCCCATTCAGTAGGTTCCCTTTTCATTTTATTGACAGTTTCCTTTGTTGTGCAGAAGCTTTTTATTTTCATGTAGTTCCATTTGTTTATTTTTGCTTTTGTTGCCTTTGCTTTTGAAGTCAGATCCAAAAAATCATCATCAAGATGGATATCAAGGAGCTTACTGCTTATGTTTTCTTCCAGGTGTTTTATGGTTTCAGATCTTACTTTCAAGTCTTTAATCCATTTTGAGATAATTTTTGGGTATGGTGTAAGATAGTGGTCTAGTTTCATTCTTTTGTATGTGGCTGTCCAGTTTTCCCAACACCATTTATTGAAGAGACTGTCCTTTCCCCATTGTATATTCTTACCTCCTTTGTCCTAAATGAATTGACCCTATATTCGTGGGTTTATTTCTGGGCTCTCCATTCTGTTCCATTGATCTATGTGTCTGTTTTTATGCCAATACCACAATGTTTTGATTACTATGGCTTTGTAATATAGTTTAAATCAGGAAACGTGATGCCTCCAGCTTTGTTCTTTCTCAAGATTGCTTTGGATATTTGGGGGTTTTGCGGTTCTATACAAATTTTAGGATTGTTTGTTCTATTTCTGTGAAACATGCCATTGGAATTTTGATAGGAATTGCATTGAATTTGTTTATTGCTTTGGGTAATATAGACATTTTAACAATGTTAATTCCTCCAATCCATGAGTGTGAAATATCTTTCCATTTATTTGTGTCTTCTTCAATTTCTTTCATCAATGTTTTATAGTTTTCAATGTACAAGTCTTTCACCTCCTTGGTTAAATTTGTTCCTAGGTATTTTATTCCTTTTGATGCAGTCATAAATGGGATTGTTTTCTCAATTTCTCTTTCTGATAGTTTGTTTTTAGAGTATAGAAACACAACCGATTTTTGTGTATTGCTTTTGTACCCTGCAATTTTACTGAATTTGTTTACTAGTTCTAACAGTTTTTCAGTGGAGCCTTTAGGGTTTTCTAAAATCATGCTTTCTAAAATCATGTCATCTGCAAATAGCAACAGTTTCACTTCCTCCTTTCCAATTTGGATGCCTTTTATTTCTTTTTCTTGCCTAGTTGCTCTGGCTAAGACTCTGAGTACTATGTTGAATAAGGGTGGTGAGAGTAGGCATCCTTGTCCTGTTTCTGATCTTAGAGGAAAAGCTTTCAGCTTTTCACCATTGAGTATGATATTAGCTATGGGCGTGTCATATATGGCCTTTATTATGTTGAGGTATGTTCCCTCTACACCCACTTTGTTGAGAGTTTTTATCATGAATGGGTGTTGAATTTTGTCAAATGCTTTTTCTGCATCTATTGAGATGATCATATGATTTTTATCCTTCATTTTATTAATGTGGTGTATCACGTTGATTGATTTGCAAATGTTGAACCATCCTTGGCATCTCTGAAATGAATCCCACTTGATCATGGTGTATAATCATTTTAATGTACAGTCATGTGTCGTTTAATGATGGGGATATGTTCTGAGAAATGTGTCGTTAAGCAATTTCGTGGTTGTGCAAACATCATAGAGGGTACTTACACAAACCTAGATGGTGTAGCCTACTGCACACCTAGGTTATATTGTACCAACCCTATAGGACCACTGTTGTATATGCAGTCTGTCACGGACCAAAACACCATTATGCAGTGCCTGACTATATTGTTGAATTCTGTTTGCCAATATGTTGAGGATTTTTCCATCTATGTTCATCAGGGATATTGGCCTGTAATTTTCTTTTTTTGTGGTGTCTTTGTCTGGTTTTGGTATTAGGGTAATGCTGGCCTCATAAAATGAGTTTGTAAGTATTCTCTCCTCTTGAAAGATATATGCAGCCCTATGATCATTGCAGCATTATTTACAATAGCCAAGGTATGGAAACAACCTTAGTGTCCATTGACGGATAAATAGCTAAAGGAAATGTGGTAGATACACACAATGGAGTACAACTCAGCTATAAAAGAAAAATGAAATCTTACTATTTGCAACAACGTGGATGGACTTTGAGAGTATTATGCTAAGTGAAATAAGTCAGACAGAGAAAGACAAATACCATATGATTTCACTTATATGTGAAATCTCAAAACTAAACAAATGAACAAACAAAACAAAACAAAATTCATAGATACAGAGAACAGATTGGTGGTTGCAAGAGGGGAGGGGTGTTGGGAGGTGGATGAAATGGGAGAAGGGGGTTAAGAGGTATGGCTTCCAGTTATAAAATAAATAAGTCATGGAGATGTAGTATACAGCATGGTGACTATCGTCACTAATATTGTATTGCAGATTTGATAGTTAGTAAAAGAGTAAATCCTAAAAGTTCTCATCACAAGAAAAAAAATTTGTAACTTTGTATGGTGATGGATGCTAACTAGACTTATTGTGGTTAACAAATCAATGTTTGTGCATTATGTTGTACACTGGAAACTAATATAATGTTATATGTCAATTATACCTCAATAAAAAAAATTAACTTCTTGAATTAGGAAAATTTTCCAAATATATTTTAAAAATAACATTTACACAAGAATAAATATTTGTAACTATGTATGGTGATGGATGTTAACTAGAAATATTGTGGTGATCATTCCACACTATACACATATATTGAATCATTATGTTGTACTCCTAAAATTAATATAATGTTACATGTCGATTATATCTCAAAAAAAAAAGAGAAAACCCTAAAAAAAGTGTTTATTGATTGCTTATGAGGTACCAGCTGCTGTTCTAGTGTATTACCTGTGTTGTGTCTTGTCATTTAACTCCCACAACAAACCTGTGAAGTAGGTAAAGTGGCTAGATGGTTTTTATCTGTATGTTTTGTAGTTATAAAGTTTCCATAGATAATATATTAAGAGATCATTTTAACCAAAAAATAAATAAATAAGTAAGTAAAGGGACAACATGAGAGTACATCAAAAAGTCATAGTAAATCTTAAAATCAGCCTAATATAAAATTTTGACCCTGAAAAACTTTCAAGACAGGAATATTTCATTTAGCAAAAAGAGAAGCAAGGAAAAAATATGAATTGGGATGTCAGATCTTCCATTGCTCATTCAAACTGAGTATACTTTTATGAGAAATTTACGGTGAGAAAGCTTATCAAGTCTTAGTAAAAATTGGCTTAGAAATTCCATAAATCAGATGTGATGATGTAATGTATTTTACTTGATTTGAGACTTAGAGGAAAAATGGCTTCATTAAACTTCTTTTTTTTTTGGATCTAGTTAAAGCTATTAAACCACTAGTACGTGGGTAGCAGGCAATGTGGCGAGGGGGTAATGCTAGAGGATTATCTATATGTGTTATATACAAAAGGTAGGAAAATAAGTATCTGAATTAAAACAGCCAAAATTTTGAAGTCCTTTAGAAGAAACAGACAATTTGGGGAACAAAATAGGAAATTGTATCTTGGGTCACTAAAAGGAAAATTGGGTTTCATCAGACAATTTATAGCTTGCCATGGCAGTGACCAAGTAATTATATTAGGGTCCAGAAGTAGATGTAATTTAACAGGAGTTCAGATGGGACTTTTGACAGTCTAGCATAGAAAAAGTTAATGAGCAAAATACTAGACTTCAGTCTAAGTGCCGATCTAGCTGGAAAACTGATTGTAGCCTAAAATATATAGGATGGCAGTAAATTGTAGCAAATCCTTGTGGAGAGGTGACAAATGTAGTCCTTCAGGACTGATTGCCAGGTCCATTATCTTGCAACACACTGTATAAGTTATGGTGTTTGAATTAGTTGATAATGTTAAGGATCCAATTTTATCTTTTGGAGGAGAAGTTAGTGAATAGAATACTTCAGTTGCTTTGAATTTTTTTTAAGCTATAACTATTCAGACTAATTTTATGAATTCTCACATCTTTTAGGCTTGGCTGAGAGAGAGAATTTCAAGTCCACACCTAGAAAATATATACCCCTTCATTACTGCTGGTAATTATGTATGAATTTCTAACTATTGGAAACATTAGTTAATAAATATTTATTGATTATTGAATATTTACCATGTGTAGGAACTGCACTGTATTGTAGAAATAAATAGATGAAAATCTCTTCATTCTCCTAAATGTGGAAGGCATTTAAGTACTGGAAAAATTATAATAAATTTGGGTAAAGATGTATAGGTGAAGGATTATAAGAGCACAGAAGAGGGGAACCTCGTAGTCTAGAGGGGTTCCTATCAGAAGGAATATCAGCCTAATCCTGATGTATAAGTGAAAGTCATTGGAGAAAAGGAGTAATGAAGATGCAAAAGAGGGCACCACATATGTACAGGTGTGGAGGTAAGAGAGAGAATACGCCTCACTCACAGTACTACAAACATAGAATCTAGAATCTCGGGTGTATAGTTGATTGTAAAAATGGCTACATTATTCCCTCCCTGGATCCATGACATTAGCAGGATGACTTTTCAGCTCTTCCCATAGAGAAATTGAGTCTATTTACTCACCCCTTGAATCAACGGTGGCTTTGTGACTTACTTTGGCCAACGGAATGCAGCAGAAGAAGTGTGCCAGTTGTGAGCATACACTCAAGAGGTCTTGACAGTTGTCCTCACTCTCCCGGAAGCCTGTCCAGCCACTGGGTGAACAAGCATGAGCTGAGCTGCTGGAGAAGAAGAGACGATGTGGAGCAGAGTCAGCCATTCCGGCTGAGACCATCACAAAACAACTGCTACAAGCCAGTCTGGCAGCTCATCCCAGGTGTAGGAGTGAACCCAACAAAGACCAGGAGAACTGCCCAGCTCAGCCCAGCCCATCACCAAACTGAGCCATATAAATGATTGTCACTTAAGTCGCAAAGCTTGGGGTCATATGTTATTCAGCAAAAGCAAATTAAAATTAATAAAAGTAAAAAATGAGGCTGGATAGAAGAGCAGGGACAAGATTACGCTATATCTTTTGGGCTCTATACTGAAGGCAATAAGGACTAGCAGTCCCCAAAATTTCAGGCTTCAATTCTTTCTTCCTAAACTGATAGTTTCAGAGAACTCTAAGTGTATCTTACAAGGACGTCAAAGTGGTACCATCTTTAATGACTTATTTCTCAGTACCTAGAAGAAATAACCATATTTAAGTTATGTCTAATGGTTGAACCAAATAGCTTGACACATATCTAATTCCCAAAATGGGTTCAACTGTGCCAGAAAAATTTAGTCCTATTCATGTAAATGCACTCAGGAAAGTGTATTCTGGGGAAGGCAGAGTAGCCCATTTGAAATGGTGTTCTGAAATCTCTCACAGTTTATGGATGATATTGCTGCCCAGAATTCCTTCCCCTGCCTTATTTTTGCCAACACATCTTTATTCTGCCTCTTCACCCTGATCTGCCTGTTCCTAGTAATCTTATATTTAGTCTGAAAATTATAAGTTGTCACAGAGAAGCTAAGTGTTCTGGCTGACATATTATGGTGCGTGCCTTTTGAAGTGTATGTTGCAGCTACTTCTGACGGAAGCGTGTGACACAGTCACCAACAAGCTATGGGTGTGCAAGGTGGAACACTCAACCCCTGATTTACAAAGCAAATATTACTCCAGGTTAGCATATGCGCTGCTGTGGAAATGCTCTGCTGCTAAGTCCAAACTAGAATGATTGAATGTGGCGTTGTTTGAAGGTAAGATCAAGGTGAGGCTTGGGGAGAAAAAATGCTGCTTCTCATGGTTTTTTTCCTACAGATAGGGAGGACCAGCCACAAGAGGTTTGTCACTTCTCCCCAAAAGCTTGTTCTATATTTAAGAGGTGCGTGTGTGCCCTGGTGTATATGTGCTATATTTAAAGATATACCTGCAATAGTCACCCATCTTGATCCTTGACGTCAGTGGTTATGATTAAACGATCACCAGCTACTCATTAACCATCTAGTGTTGAGACAGAGTCAAAAGAAAAATGAGGTGGAGTCCCTGACTTCAAGGTTGCCCCCACACTGGAGAGCAAGGCTAACCCACTGAAGAAAACTAGACAATAGCACACTTCTAATGCTCCATCTTATGAAAAGTAGAGTGAACTCAGTCCGAACACAGCATTACCTAGCGTGCATGCCATGGAATTTTCACAAGCTTATTTCAGTTAACTGTTTGGTCATATTTCATACTTGATCTGCCGTGTCTGGTGTAATTCTTATTGGCAACAATACTACTGTTGAGAAATTATTCCCCTTCAAAGGTAGTTTTTTTACAAAGAGAATAGGAGGCAGGAAACCATGAGATGCCTGTTCACTCAGCAGCCTTATTTCCTGTCTGGATTCTGGATCCCAGTCTTCCATCCCCTCTGATAAAGAACTGTGGCGACGTTCATCAGGGCAAAGTTAATCGGGTTTTCTTGCTCTCCTAAAAATGTCTTCTCTCCTCAGGGATTCTTCAAGTTCCTGTCAAGAGCCACCTAGGGCACCCAGTCTCCCTCAGATGTTTCCTCCTTCAGGGGGGATAATATGTATGTGACTGGAAGGTGGTGTTTACACATCAGGGGCAGTGAGCTAATTTATAAAGCAGGTAAAGTGTACCTTAGTCTTCCTCTCCTCCCCTTTTTTAAGCCTCGTCCCTCCACCTGGGTTCCCCAGCGAGTGCTCCAGCAATCTCTCAGTGAGAGCCTCGCTCAGAGGGGCCCGAGCCGTCCACCTGCTGTGGGACTAGTTCTTGACCTTTCCATTCCCTCTCCTTCTTATCCAAGCTTATCTAACCTTCTGCCCACTTGCTTTAGGTCTGTTTTCTATTAGAAGGTGATAATCCAGCTTCTGTTAATGGAGCAGTAAGTTTTCATGAGAACCCTTCCATCTTTACCCGCCCACCATGTGACACACGACGTTGTAACAGGGGCTTTGGGGCACGATGATTTAACCCAAAATAAGAGAACAATTTCAGCCATGATGTGTGATAATGGTACCTTTAGGCAGTCATCAAACACTTTCGGAGTCTTCTTTTTGTTATAGTGAACATTTATTCTGTCCTTTCTCAGAGTTGTTGAGAATCAAGTATATTTCGTTCTACCTGAAAAAAATGTAAAAATGCTGGCGTCTCAGATAATTGCCTCACCTCCCTTCTATTCCTCTTCCAAAGCCAGCAGCAAAATTTTGAATCTACCTTTTTTTAATCTTTTATCCTAGTAAATCAGAAACATGCTGCATTTTTAAAATTTATATTTTTTATGTTTTAAAGGAGAAAAAAAGTGAGGGTGCATGAGTGTGGGCAAGTTTGTGTGTGTACGTGTGTGTGTGTGTGTGTGTGTGTGCATGGTTGTATCTATTAGGGGCTTGTATTAGCTTTCTATTACTGCATAACAACTGCATTATGTTCTTAGTAGCTGAAACAACACCCACTGATTGTCGCACGTTCTGTACATCAGAAGTCCAGGCACAGATCACCTGGGATCTCTGCTCAAGGTCCTACCAGGCTCATATCAAGGTGCTAGTTGTGGCTGGGTTCTCTTCTGAGGGACAGGGTCCTCTTCCAAGGCCATTAAGGTTGTTAGCAGAATTGAGTTCCTTTTGATTGTAGGACTGAGGATCCCGTCTTCTTGTTGGCTGTTGACCGGGGCTGCTCTCAGTTCTTAGAATTTACCTGCTTATTCCCTTCCACACGGCTTTCTCTACAACATTGCCGTTGGATCCTTCAAGGCCCATGGGAGAATGTCTCCGCTGCTTTGAGTCTCTCTGACTTCTTGCTCTTATTTCTGTTTCTCTTTTAAAAGGGTTCACCAGATTAGGTCAGGCCCACCCACACTCAAGGGGAGGGAATTATACAGATGCACATATCAGTAGTGAAAATTTTAGAGACTTTTTTAGAATTCTGCTGACCACAGAGCTTTTCTTGGTTTTCTTTGAAACATTCAGTGAGAGTGGAAATATGGAAGGGGAAAATAAATGAATAGATATAATAAGAAGAGAAAGTAGAGACTCCCCCTAAGGCCGAAACCATAGACCCAAATTATATGTAACACTCTGCCTTTCCCTGAAGACAACACTATCCAACAGAACTTTCTGCAACAATGCCAATGTTCTATATCTTCTCTGTCCAATAGAGTAACCATTAGGTGTATGTGGCTATTGAGAATTTTCTTTTTGCTAAGGAAGATTAGCCCTGAGCTAACATCTGTTGCTAATCTTCCTCTTTTTTTTTTTTCTTAATGTGAGCTGCCCCTATAGCATGGCCACCGACAGATGAGTGGTATGGGTCCATGCCTGGGAATCCAATCTGGGCTACTGAAGCGGGGTGCGCCGAACTTAACCACTAGGCCACTGGGGCTGACCTTACACTGGATTTTTAAATTTTATTTATTTTTAAATAATTTAAATTTCAATTTCAATAGCCATATGCCTCTAGTGTCTACCATGTTTGACAGTGCAGCTTGAGAGCATATGTAACTTCCAGCCCCTCTTCACCTTCCTGAGTAACAGAATCATCCCTCACATGTTGAAATAGTCTCTTTGGTGCTTATATTCTGCCTTTATTTTCCACCTGTGCGCAAGGTTTCAGTTTAGATTCCAGTTACTATCTTTATAGCTATATTTTACATCTCCCTCTGGCTTCCTGCCAAATTTGCAGTTTTGGATATTGAGTCATTTCCTGTATAAATTCATAATTGTAAAAAGTACTAACATCATCTCATCTAGTTTCCTAATCAAAGTAAATCCTTTCTCCTTGCTACCTTTGTCACACACGCACACACCAAAATAGTAATGGTTTCCTTTATTGAGCATTTACTCCTCTGCAAGGCGCTGAGTTAGGTGCTTCCTACATAGTCTCATTCGATCTTCACAATAACTCTGTGTGGTCTTATTATGATTCCTATTTCACAGAGGAGGAAACCTAGACTTGGAGAAGTTAAGTATTTCCTAAAGTCTTACAATCATTTCGTGCTGAAATAGAAATCAATCTCATGTTCCTTGTCTACAGTGACCCTTGATCTTAGCCTCTAAACTACATCCCTATTTCTTTTCTTTTTTTTAATTTTTTATTTATTTATTTATTTTTTCCCCCAAAGCCCCAGTAGATAGTTGTACATCATAGCTGCACATCCTTCTAGTTGCTGTATGTGGGACACGGCCTCAGCATGGCCAGAGAAGCGGTGCGTGGGTGCGCACCGGGAATCTGAACCGGGGCTGCCAGCAGCGGAGCGCACGCGCTTAACCGCTAAGCCACGGGGCCAGCCCTACATCCCCATTTCTAACAAACACTTTGCAAAGTGTAATTGAGCCTGTTTCTAATATTATTAGTGACAGTGAGCCCGTAAACTTGAGAGACGATGCATTCCATCTACCGGCAGCTCTAAGAGAGCGTTGGTCCTTCCGTGGTCTTTCAGGGGCTCCTCACGCAACAAATGGCTAAGCCTTCCGCTTCTCTGGGGATTCTCCCTTAGATTTCATTCAGGTTTTAAGTGTTGATCCACAAAGGATGAGCTTTAAAAATGAGTCATTCTCTGGTCTTGAGTGCATATCTCTCTCCCAGCAATTTCTACTCATTGTTCTTAATTTAGCCTCTTGAGCTATTCCAAACAAATGGATGCCCTTGGACTACAGGGTAAAGATTAGGAGTCAGGGTCTGGAATTCAGGCAGATCTAAGTTTAGTTACCAGTTGCACATCTTATGCATTGTGTGACCTTCCACTTCATTCCTCTCTCTTATCTATAAAACTGGATTAAAATATCTATCTCAAAAGCATTGTTTCAAGGAAGAAATGAAATGAGGCTGGTGAAGCACCTGAAGGCAGTCTAGCACACGGCAAGCACTCAGCGATAGGCAGCTCCTCTTACTATAGTCTTGTTATAATAAGAGACAGCTTTCATACCCCTCTCCCCAATTTTCCCTCTTATGCCTCAACGTAAGTCTTTCTGTGGTTCCTCATGCCACATATGATTACATCACTCACTTCCCTGGTTTTTCTCACCTAGACTTGATCCAGGTTTTAAGTGCTGCTCCACAAATTTTGACCTCTAAAAATGAGCACAGCCATGGGCTCTCATAAATTCTCTGCTTATACCAGAGACACAGACCTTTGTGCCACGTTTGCGGCTAAACCAGACGAGTAAGACCATCCTGCAGTCAGAGTAGCGAGAGCCATGTAGACTTTTATAGGAAAACATAAGGAAGATGTGGTCTGGGATAGAGAAGCAAGAATGAGCTCCTGACAGAATGCAACAGATCTCACTTCTACTGGGGAGGGTTTGATTAGGCCAATTTCCAGGGCTGGTGCAAAATAAAAATGTGGGGCCACTTTTTCAAAAAGCAAGAAAAAATTGCTGTTAGTATTAAAATGTAAAGCTTTTTCTTTTCTCCTGCAGTTTCTCTCTTGGTTTGTCAGGGTTTGTTATATTTGCTATTTAATGTCGTTCTAAGTTAAGAAAAATTAGCATTTTTAATTTTAGCACAACTTTTGCTGTTTGTTTTGTATTATATAATAGCAGTCTTAAATGCAAAAGTAAGAACATTTAACTCATATCCAGAGTCACCAACGTTACTCAATTCGTATTTAGCAGCTCACATGCGTACATGTACTGTGTTCTTACCAGAACAATGGAAATGCTGCACAAACGGAACTCCATTGTTTTCATTTCACTTCTCGATATGTGCACTTTCTACCACGCTTTCCACCTCCAGCTTGCTGAGTAAGGAAGGATGGAAGGGGAAAGAATCTGTGGGTTGCCCTATTTTTCCTTTTCCTTCTATGTCATCATTTTCAGCATTTGTGGTTGCTAATACAGAGAAATAACATGAATAAGGAAGGATATAACAGGATTCCTTGATTGTTTGTTTCTTGGAATGTCATCACTGTGGGCAATGATTAAATTGCTTACTGTGCTCCTTCTTCTGATTAGCTACATGAGGATCTCTGTCATTTTGGCACATTGAGAATTTATATATATTCATCCCAAGAATCCATTTAGAATATGTGTATATATTAGAAGATATATATAAGAATATGTTTATATAATGTCTCAGTAATCCATTTAGAACCTGTAGTTGCAAAACTCGAACAATTTTATTTCCTATGGCCTTTTTTCCTATTTCTCTTTCAAAAAAATTCCCCTAATATAAAAAAGCTTCCTAACTTATATCTATGCCTTTGATTGAAGGTTTCCTAGCTGACACTGGCACACAACACCTTTTAATTCTTTTTTTCACTGCCACAACTTGTTTTAACATGAATTAAGGAATTTTTAATTTTCTTTTCTGTTTGTATTAATATCTAGGAACATCACCTTTGAACTCATCTTTCCTTCCTTCAGCCATAACTACAGCTTTTTAAAAATGTATTTGTGATAAAAGTCCATTGTGATGTTGATTTTAAAAATAACTCAACCATTTATGGGGCTCCTACCACATGCCATACACTGTGCTAAGCATTTAAATTATTTCTAATCCTTAGTGGACTCTTAGTCAAATGCATGTAATATTTAAGAATCAGTCTAGATACCAATGGCTGACCGGGGCATAAGAAATTACTTTACATAAAATTCAAAACTATTCTTATACCTAGGTATATAGCCATAAAATCAGAACTGAGTTGATTGCAGATCTTTTCATTTAACAAAGTAAAATAAAACAAAAACAAACAAACAAACAATAGTGGTGACAAGATCCCCAGATTATAGAGGATTTGTTATTGTCCCCTTAAACAAGGGCCTTCAAAGAAGAGACAACATTTAATGTTTTATTTCTAGGTCCAGCTGCTAATGTCATGCCTGGCACATAGCTGGAACTCAAAATATGTTTGGAGATTAAATTCATGAAATTTAATGAGAATAAAATAAATTGTAATTGAGTTTTCCTGTGTTGCAGAAATATTTTAAGGCACAGTTTTTCATTAGCTGTTCTCACCAAAGGACACATACCATTGTCCTATTAGAACAATCAAGTTTCAATCTGAATACTTTTGAAATTTATCAACTTGTCTCCTTTGAGCAAAAAGAGGCAGAGGTCCTACAGATAATGCAGGCATAGTTGTAGGACGGTGGACTTCTTCACGTTCATAGAGATATCTCATTCTGTCCTCTATCTTCAGACCATCACATTCTTGATTGCAGACTGAAGTGCTGCAGCCAGAACAATTGTGTAATTAGAAGACAATCATTTATTCTGGCAACATCTTGAAAGTATGAGTTTTAAAGAACAGTGAAAATTTCTATGTGTTTGATTGGAATGTGCTTATCCTGATTAACAATTTACAAACATTTCTTTCTATAAAACTTCTCTGAGAAAAGCTCGAAACATTTAGCTTCCATAGGCTTTTAGGTGATATATATTTTATTTTTTTATTTTTTATTTTTTTAATTTTTTGTTTATTGCAGTAACATTGGTTTATAACATTGTATAAATTTCAGGTGTACATCATTGTACTTCTATTTCCGCATAGATTACATCATGTTCATCACCCAAATACTAACTACAACCCATCACCACACACATGTACCGAATTATCCCTGTCGCTCTCTTCCCTCCCCCCTACCCCTCTGGTAACCACCAATCCAATCTCTGTCTCTATGTGTTTGTTTATTGTTGTTCTTATCTACTACTTAATGAAGGAAATCATACGGTATTTGACCTTCTCCCTCTGACTTATTTCACTTTGCATAATACCCTCAATGTCCATCCATGTTGTCACAAATGGCTGGATTTCATCGTTTCTTATGGCTGTGTAGTATTCCATTGTGTATATATACCACAGCTTCTTTATCCATTCGTCCCTTGATGGGCACTTAGGTTGCTTCCAATTCTTGGCTATTGTGTATAACACTGCAATGAACACAGGGGTACATGTATCTTTATGCATTGGTGTTTTCAAGTTCTTTGGATAAATACCCAGCAGTGGAATAGCTGGATCATATGGTAGTTCTATCCTTGATTTTTTTGAGGAATCTCCATACTGTTTTCCATAGTGGCTGCACCAGTTTGCACTCCCACCAGCAGTGTATGAGAGTTTCCTTCTCCCCACATGCTCTCCAACACTTGTTGTTTCCTGTCTTGTTAATTATAGCCATTCTGACTGGCATGAGGTGATATCTCATTGTAGTTTTGATTTGCATTTCCCTGATAGTTAGTGATTTTGAACATCTTTTCATGTGTCTGTTGGCCATCTGTATATCTTCTTTGGAGAAATGTCTGTTCAGGTCTTTTGCCCATTTTTTAATTGGGTTGGTAGTTTTTTTGTTGTTGAGATGCATGAGTTCTTTATATATTTTGGAGGTTAAGCCCTTATCAGATGTATGGTTTGCAAATATCTTCTCCCAATTGTTAGGTTGTCTTTTTGTTTTGTTGATGGTTTCCTTTGCTGTGCAGAAGCTTTTTAGTTTGATGTAGTCCCATTTGTTTGTTTCTTCTATTGTTTCTCTTGCCCAGTCAACATGGTACTTGAAAATATGTTGCTAAGACCAATGTCAAAGAGTGTACTGCCTATGTTTTCTTCTAGAAGTTTCATAGTTTCAGGTCTTACATTCAAGTCTTTAATCCATTTGGAGTTAATTTTTGTGTATGGTGTAAGGTAAGGGTCTACTTTCATTTTTTTGCATGTGGCTGTCCAGTTTTCCCAACACCATTTGTTAAAGAGACTTTCTTTTCTCCATTGTATGTTCTTGACTACTTTGTCAAAGATTAGCTGTCCATAGATGTGTGGATTTATTTCTGGGCTTTCGATTCTATTCCATTGATCTGTGTGTCTGTTTTTGTGCCAGTACCATGCTGTTTTGGTTACTATAGCTTTGTAGTATATTTTGAAATCAGGGAGTATGATACCTCCAGCTTTGTTCTTTTTTCTCAGGATTCCTTTAGCTATTCGGGATCTTTTGTTGTTCCATACAAATTTTAGGATTCTTTGTTCTATTTCTGTGAAAAATGTTGTTGGAACTTTGATAGGGATTGCATTGAATCTATAGATTGCGTTAGGAAGTATGGACATCTTAACTATGTTAATTCTTCCAATCCAAGAGCACAGAATATCTTTCCATTTCTTTGTGTCTTCTTCAATTTCTTTCAGCAATGTTTTATAGTTTTCGGTGTACAGATCTTTCACCTCCTTGGTTAAGTTTATTCCTAGGTATTTTATTCTTTTTGTTGCAATTGTAAATGGGATTGTATTGTTAATTTCTCTTTCTGCTACTTCATTGTTAGTGTATAGAAATGCAACTGATTTTTGTATGTTGATTTTGTATCCTGAAACTTTACCGTATTCCTTTATTACTTCTAAAAGTTTTCTGGTGGATTCTTTAGGGTTTTCTATATATAAAATTATGTCATCTGCAAATAGTGACAGTTTCACTTCTTCCTTTCCAATTTGGATCCCTTTTATGATATATAATTTAATTCTAAAATAATCGAAGGCTCATAATGGACTTAATAACTCATTCCATTTATTTCCCTCATGGCAGAAGAATTGCTTTCAGTAAAGCATTCAATCTATCTATAGTTCTACAGAGAAATGCTAAAAATCAAAATAATCAAATTAGAAGACCAATGTTTCAAATATGACATCAGCTGAATAATCCTCATTTGCCAAACTTCAGAAGTTTTTGAATCATGTCATTAATATAGAAGAAACAGGTCCATATTCACTCTTTGGAAAGACAGCTTCAGAGGTAATAACACCCAGTTGCCTGCCATTGAGAGCTTCTGCATCATAGGACAGTTCTATAAAGAGATTCTGTACAAAAGAAATAGACATTTTTAGAGAGAAGTTGTGATGTAAAATGAATTCTTAGCAAGACATATAAAAGAAGTTGCAATAAAATCCTTATGGATTGCAGTGGTGAGAATATTTCTAGAATTAGAGTTCTCTAGCTGATGATTTTCATGGAACCTATTTTAATTGTGTACTCATAATGCCAATTTATAATCTTATTGAGACCTATCATTTGTGAAATGCTTGTAAACTTACAAAAACAATCCCCTATGGTAAACAAGTCGTTTCCGCATTTTAGATAGTAAGAATTAGAGGTTAAGGACATTGCTTAAAATCTTACACAACTTTTGCCAAAATAAGAGAACACATGTCAATTTTCTTAGTTTTTTATTCTTATTCTCATTTCCTGGGCCTCAAATCCAGAACTTTATCGTTACATTCCAGCGCACTTCTACCACGGAGCAAACTAGTTAACTCCTTTCCTGATTTCTCTTTATTAGAAATTTACAAATCCTTTCCAATCAATGCAGAGACTAAATGGCTTATCTGGAGATCTTGAATCCAGGGATCTATCTGAACCGACATAGCCTGGGTTGAAAACAAAAAGTAGGAGTTAGTTTAAAAGTAATGCCTTTTGTAAGTAAGCTTTTAAGGGGTGTAATTAATGCAAGATTAGTGTTGAAAGAAATTCTCCTTCTTTTAGCTTATTTCCATGATAATAGATCTGGTGATAATGTATTTGGTTTTCTGCACAGGTGCATTTATGACTGTATATTATCTATATTTATGGATGAAAATGTGAGTTAGGTATTTTCCTCATGCTCAAATGCCTTGTAAATCAGATCAGATGCCTCTTAATCAGATCACACACACTCCATTTTATTCTACCTCTCACTGCTCTATCAAGAAGTAACTTTCTAAATTCTCCTTCCTAATATTCTAATAAAACTAGAGTTGTCAGATTTAACAATAAAAATATAGGGTATACACTTAAAATTGAATTTCAGATAAATGATGAATAATTTTTTGTATTAATATGTCCCTAAAATTGCACGGGACATAATTATCCTAAAATAATTATTCATTGTGCTTCTGAAATTCAAATTTAACTGTACTTCCTTTATTTTATCTGGCAACTCTAAATAGAACTAATGGGAAATTAAAATGGTTTTGTCATTGGATCCATGTGTGATGAGGAACAGCCACAGGTAAGGGCAGAGTCATTGAGACAGGAATAAATTGTCTCTGAATCTGATTCAAAATACCTTACTGAATGAGGGATTGTTTTTTCTCGCATAGCTAAAGGCAGAAGAAGAAGAAAGCAGGCCCCAGGTGCAGTATGATCAACGATTCAATAATGTCCTCAAAGACCCAATTCCCCGCCTCCCCCATCTCTCTGCTGGGCAGCCCTCAGCCCTCCCTTCCTGGGCGCAGGTTGCTACAACAGTTTCTGGATCACATGAAGAAGTGGCAGTGTCCAGAGGCAGAAAAGAAACTATTTATTTTTGTGTTGTTTTCTTAAGAATAAAGAAACCTTTCCCAGAAGTCCTGTGAAGATCTAGCTTCACGATCACGTGCTCCCCTCTCCCCCAAACCAGTGATAGAAAGGGGTCATGGGATCGTGAGTTTAATCTAATCCTGATGCACCTGCTAAGGCATGTATGAGGCCCATGGAGGAAAAGCAGACCTGAAAAAATTAGCTTCTATTAAGAAGGAATAAGATGGTAAAATGTTAATCAGACAGCCAATGTGTTCTGTTAGTTTCTTCTGGTATGCCAAATTCAGACACTTTCATTTATATAGTGGAACCTTCAGAGTTCCTACAAAATTAGATCTGATAACCCAGAGAACTACCAGTCTTACAGGGAAACTTCGAATGTTCCCAACTTCATTGGAGTATCTCCTGGGGGTTCTGAAGACGGAAGGAGACCATACTGAAGAGCTGAGCTCATTGCTGAAGAACCATCACGTGGAAAGGACATGTTTTAGTGAAGCGGAAAAAAGAAGACCAAAACTTTCCTCCTGTTAGAAGTCTTGAACCTTCCATGTTCCTCTAGAGTGGACCTGAGCTGACTGTTTAAGATCTTATTTCAAAGACACCCACACAGAGCTACAGGGCACTCAGTTTATCTCAAGGGCAGCGTGAAAGCAATGAGTCATCTCTGGTGACGTTTTAGTTGGTGTTTGCTGAGAATCTGCCTTTTGAGATTAAAAAAGACCAAAGACAAGAAGATCTTCTTCTTCTTCTTCTTATGTCATTAACAGTCACTCTTAATCATAAATAAGACTGTAGATTAAAATTTGACGATATAGATTAGGAAAATTGTATTCTTGTACAGTGGAAATTCCTAATTTATGTGAGCTGAATGAATATTCTTGGGATTTGGAATAAGCAAAGTAACTATAATTAGTTTGACATATGAATGAACTATTCTTGTGTTTTTCTTTCTGGCTTCAGCTTAATATTGAAATTCTTTACACTGCAAGGATGTAGCACTCCCAGACAAGTGAATGCTGTTCAAAACACAGACTCAGTTAGTGATCTAACGGTGCTAAAGCTAATAATAAGTGATCAAAAGCACAGAATACAGACAGCAGTAGACACCCACTCACCTTCCATCTTGCAATACACACATACACATATCCTTAAGGACTCTTTAATCTAGCTACAAGACATTAGCCCTTACAGCTGAGAATACCCACTCGTGACCAATGAGGGCAAGGTTTCTGGTTCAGATTCCTCACAATAAATTCCTACAATTGCTACTTGAGAACCGGGCTTGGGACTGAGCTGCTTTGTTGTGAAACACCAGGAAGCAAGTAGCCTCACTAACTAGAATCTAAATAAAAGCTGCAACCTGGGGAAATGTATCACATTGCAAAAATGGGGAGCTGAATGATAGGAATGTTGCAATGACATGTATCAAGAAAAAATCACATTCTAGAAGAGTTTTAGAAATGAACAAAACCCTCAGGCTCTATCCTACGCCACCCAAGAAATCACAGATTAATACATATATTCTAGTGAGCTCAGCAAAGAGAATATTGAAAAACCACTATGGCTTAATGGTGACGTTCCAGAACACCCTTTAAATCTCTTTTTCTCTGAGTCTATATTTAGTGACAATTTTTAGTTTTGAATGTATTAAAATAGCTTTTCCTTCTAGTATGGACTAAATATCAGGAATGCCTATCAGTTATATTTCTTGGTACAAATTAATAGATTAATTTGGCTTTCGTTGAGTTCTGACAGTATTCTAGCCTCCTGGGACACAAAGACACAAAAGATGGGAGTAGAAATACAGAAATGTGGAATGACAGTACATTGTCATGTCTTCTGGAGGAATGATTGCTACCCTCAGGGAGCTTACTTTCTTGTAAACATATTGTGATTGCATGTTAACAATTTCAGTAAAGGAGCCACAAGTTCTTATAATAAAATACATAATAAAATAAATACATTAAAAAAGTATATATATATAAATATATAACATTTATAATATAAGCATAATGTATAAATATAAATTATAAACATATAAATGTATAATAAATAAAATAAGTACATAATGAAAATATATAAAAACACAAATAGAGAAAATGTAAGCACCACGGTGTTACTAAATATAACATGGTCCGGAGAGTACACGGGGCTTCCTGGGAGCCTTTAGGAAGGATGTAAAATTTGAGATGGCTATGGAAGGGGAAGGGACTATTTTCAGGGAGAGAAGATCGGGAGAAAAGTGAGAAGAAGCATGAAGGTGTGAAATAAAATATGGTAGTCTGTATGTAATTCAGTATGGCTGGAATATAAGATGTGTTGTTGGGCAGAGCTTAAAGGCCTTTCTATGATCCAGTTGAAAGATGATGAGATTATAAACTAAGTCAACTAGTGAAAGGAAAATAGAAAGTGAAAGGAGTTGAACAGGTCTTGGTCATCAAATAAACGTGAACGATTAGGAAAACGGTAGTCATTAGGGTTATGTACTAAACATTTCCCATTCTCCTCCTAGGCCCTGGTGGTTTTGTACTTTCTCACCCCCCTGAAGTGAGCTGTGGCACTGTGACTTGCTTTGGCCATTCAAGGTGAGCAGAAGTGATGTATGTTGCACCTAGGTGTAGGCTCCTTAAATAATTTGACATGCTCTCGTCCCTTGGCTGCGGTATTCATGGAAGTCTGTGTCGAGACAGATCCTGTCAGCTCAGATCCCCAAACAACTCTGATCAGCAGAGAGCTCTGCCCACCCATGTTTAACATGCTGCACCAGCAAGAAATAAACTTCTGGTGTGTGAAGCCACTGAGATCTGGTGACTGCTTTTGGTTATCGGCATAGTCTACTCTGACCAACAAACATACTATCCAGCATTCCAGAATACACCATTAATTCACCAGCACCTGTTTGACCTGAGAAAACTCAAAAATTCATTATTTAGACCTGATCTCATGCCTAGATTTAGATATTGAACAAGTTCTATACATGAAGTCTTGTTAGTTGCTTACTAGGATCATTGTTAGATGATCTGTTAGAAGATAAAGACCCCTTTTCTCTGCAGTTTTAAAGCTGCATACAGCAGTGACAGTCACTGGCAAGAGAATATTTGAAGAACACAATAGTAATTAGTACACCAGACATACCTTTAAGGGCATGTGGATACACACCTTAAAATCTCATTTGTTGGAGTCTACAACACCGGACAAAGGTGATAGGTAACACTTTCCAGGAAAGGGCAGAAAAATGCTACTTTCTGATTAGAAAATGATAGTCATCGAGGTATGCACAGTCAGGAGAGAGTAGCATCTCTGGAATTAAACTATCTTTTGTGTCTGCAGTGCAGGGGCAATGAAAATGCAGAGAGCTGCGCAAAAGCATGATTTGTAGTAAACAGTTCATACGTGAGTTTTCTCTTAGTCAGCACGTTCCCTTCTTGTCCTTTGTGGAGGCTGAGTCTGTGAGAGCAGAACCCTTCATCAGGGCTGAAGACTGTACCTCAGCCTTTTCAGAGGATCTTCTTTAAGAGCAGACCTCTCTCTGAACCCAGGAAACCCAACCTCTGTCCCACAAGTTACTGTAGGCACCAACTGGCCACATTCATCACGATTAATTTTTGTTCCTTATTATTATTATGACACTGACTCTTCCTTGTTTGGTTGCAGGCCCACCTCCACTGTTTTAGAATGTTATTGCTTAATCTTTATTTTTTTTATGAATTTGGAAAGAACAAGAGAAATCAATGGGAAAGAAAAGACACAGTTCAGTTACGAATTGAAGTTAACCCTTAAGTGGCCCTCTTAGGATCCGCCCATGCAGGTGTCAGATCCTCTGAAACAGTATTTTTCAAAATTATCTGATGATGTTCCATGTAATAAATCAACTTTATATCACCCATGCAAATAGATACTTAAAACAAAAATATACATTTTATTAAGCAATACCTCTCCTTACTGTATGTTATACACTCTAATGCCATCTACATGCACAAACACACAGTCCTGGGGATCTTATGCTTGGTGGATTGTGTACTTTTTTGGAGGGAAGAGAGGAAAGAAGCTACTACCCACCTACCAGGCATCCTCTGGGAGCTCATAAGTTATGTAAATCTGCCTAGCACTGCTGAAGTCCTGGAGCCCCGTGCTTGCTTCTCCTCCTAACATAATCTTTTACAGGATTCTAGAAACTTCTGCCATTTGATTACCTTGGGACACTGGCAAGGTGACAGTTTTATTGTTGCCGCTGTTGTAGTTGTCGTTGTTACCATCTTTAGTTAAAAAAAATTTTGTGCCCACAAGAGGAGGCAGTGCTACGTAGCAGACTTGCAATGTTGAAAATCCCAGAGCTGTGAGATTTGTGAGAAATTCCAAGTATGATATTGATAAGAATAATAAGAAGTGTTCACATGATGAGGTATATGGGGTAGCCATTCTGGTTTAAGTCTGATTTGGCCTAAAACTTGTTTTTCCCTGAGCAGCCTGACTTATGGTCCACCAAACATGCATTGTACATCTGCTTCAAACGTGTTCCCAAAGCAAAGAACGCACTCTTTATAGATGGATGTCTGCCTTTCTCTGACACCAATTCTCTGAAGATGAGCTTTTCTTTCCAGAGAACCAAGGTCAAGTTGACTTGCTGTGTATGTGCTAAACAGCAAAACATCTCCTTGTGACTTTGGGGAAAAAATTTCATTCCTGGCCTGCGTGATGTATGTTCTTTGTTCTGGAAGGGTATATAACCGTGCTGTAAACCATGCTCCTCCAGAGCGCTTTCTTCTCTGGGGAAGATAACACTTCTGGGCTAGTCCTCAGCATTGGCTCAATAAATATCACCTTATCTTTCTTATCCATAGATTGGATATTGATTATTTGTGTCAACAGTATCTGCACACTCTATTTCCCTCTTACATCCTAGAAAGCTTTACTGCCTAAGATTATATCCTAAGACCTATTTTTCAAATTGTGGATCAAGAAAGAATAATAAAACATAAAAATTGTTTAGTGGGTCATTATCACAATCTTTTTCCAGTAAGTATAGAAGAACAAAAGAGAATGCGTTGCACATCATAAGGTAATTATTATATGATGAAATTTTTGTTTAATGACACATAGGTATATCATTATATATACATACATATATATATACCTATATACATATATATACTTGGTCACAACATAAAGTGTGTTTTTATTATTGTAGTAAAAATAGTTTAAAAAATTGTTTACATTTTAGCAGTGGTGCTTATATGCCAGACTTTATTGTAAGTGGCTATATGTTGACTCATTTAATCCTCATACCTGGTTGTATAATTTTCCTCATTTTACACATTGAAGCACAGGGAGGTTGAGTGATTTGCCTGACTTTACAGAACTATTGAAGCCTAAGCAGTTCTGCTCCACAGCCATCGTAGTCAGCTCAGGCTGCCATAACAAATTACCATGGACTGGGTGGCTTAAACACCAGACATTCATTTCTCACAGTCTGGAGGCTGGTAGTCCGAGACTAGGTTGCCAGTGTGGTCGCGTTCTTGGTGAGGGCCCCATCTCTGGTTTAAGGAGAGCCATCTTGCTGTGTCCTCACACAGCAGAAAGAGAGCTAGCTTGCTCTCTGGTCTCTTCTTATAAGGGCACTAATCCCATTCATGAAGGCTCCACCCTCATGACCTAATCACCTCCCTGAGCCCCACCTCCTAATACCATCACATTGAGATTGAGTTCTCCATGAATAAATTTGGGGGGGACACAAGCCTTCACTCCATCCCAACAGGCTACTGCCATGACCTGTAAGCAACCTGTACTCTTCTCTGAGGACATTGAATACATTATCCTAGGTGACCATTGGCATAGGGCAGGAAGGAAAACGTCTGTGGAAAAAATGAGTATAGAGAATGAATCATATGGACAAGGACCGGGTATTCCAGGCATAGGTAAAATGTGTGTGGAGAAAGAGGTGATGGAAAAGGAAAAACATAGGAGGGAGAAATAACAGTGCAGAGGGAAAGATTTATGTAAAAAGATGTAAATGGGGAAGGCCCACTTGATGTAGCTGTTAGGAGAGATGGGTTCATCGTACACCATCCTGCTGCATACCCGAGAATTTCCAGAACACCTTTGAATGTCATCACCCATGCTTCTAGCTGACTTAGAGTTTAGATCCTGGAAATTAAACTTCCCTTCTTCCTTAGAAACATTTCCATAACTGCCTAAATTTCAGGTTGGGGAATATTTCCAGAGAGTCACTCCACCCTTATCAGTTCAATTTCCCCTCCATGCCTTATTTATACCATTTAAAACAACTTCTCTGCAAGTCACATATTTGCTGACCATCATCATCCTCTCTCTGGCCAAACTAAGCAAACTTCAGTGTTTTCCTATGAGTTTTGAGTCATTCTCCTCCTGACATTTAATCATTCTCATTGCTGTCCATGGTACACAACACCCCAAGGACCACCGCCCTCACCACAGTGGTCCAGTGTGATTCAGACTCACGCACTGCCCAGCCCCGCCAGCGCGGAGCCCGGGCGGCTGTGAGAGAGAGGGGCCAGTGGCTGCCTGGGAGGGAGGAGGGACAGGCCATGCTTCCAGTCTCTAGGGACCTCGGGGAAGATGTATCACCTCTAAAAAGACTCCACCCTGTAGCTGCCTCCCTTAAGACTAAGAATTACTAGCTTCTCTGATCAGAGTGATGTCAAACAGATGGTTTTGCCTGTGGAATCTCTGGAAAAATGTCTTATTTATTTGCCCTCTAGGACAAGAAGGGTAACTCATCTTTTCTTCTGTAGATTTTTAGAGATTGAATTAATTATCCTATTAGTAAAAACAGGTCACATGCACATTTACTTAGAGACAAATTTAAAGCACACACACACACACACAAATACACACACACTAAATTCCAGACACAGAGAGTGGGTCTGTATCAATTGCTTCCTTTCCCTTCCTTAAATATAGAACAAAACTTTGCTGTAACCGTTTCTTTTATTTTTTAAAAAAAAAATTCTATTCTGAGTCCCTTCAAGAATGATATAATTGCATTTCCTTGTGCTTTTAGAGATAACTATGAAAAAAATATCGCCTGACCTGAAACATGCAGCATTTCTGTTTCCAGAGACTTTATGGGAAAAGCTGAAACTCTTTGGTTACCAAGTATAATGGAAATAAACCACATTTCTTCCTAACGAAAAAGACTCTTAAGCAGCTGCCTTAGCAAAGCCACTGCAGCTGACTGTGGTTTCTAAGTTGTTGCTTATTCTGAACACTAGAGGGCACTGGTGATTCACTCAACTCTTCTCCGTTCTGGGTCTTTAAAAATTCAGTGTTTTGCCAGCAACTTTTCAACTTTCAATGGGCAGGAATGGAGTGGAAAATAACTGTTGAAAAGTCTGTGTTTTGAGAGAGAGAGGTTAAAAATATTCTCTGCAGAACCTACCAGGAGAAGGAGGAAAAGCGGCTAATCTCTGTCCCACGCCTGTTAACCGTCCTGGTCCAGAAGTTGTCCTGGGTTCAAACTTCATCACTTGCTAAAAGGCATGCCAGAGATGAAGTTTGTAAAATAGGAGATGGCTGGTTCCAATCCTATGCTTGAACACACTGTTTTCCTTTGAGTCTTATTTTTGCTGTTACATGATGAAACAGGTTTGTAACTATAGGAAAGACAATCTGGGCTGTAAACTTTGAATAAACGGAGTATGTTCCTTTGGACATGAGGCGAGACAAAAAGCATTAAAAAAAAAAACAAGGGCAGTAAGAGTACAAGACCTTCAGAAACGGAGTTCAAAATAAAACAGCAGACACCTTCCTTATCTGCATGATCCGAGCTCCCGACGCTTTGAGGCACTGGGGGAAAAATATGAAGGAGCAGCAAAAACAACTGAAAAAAACTTAAAGAGACACCAGTAATTGATGTGAAGCATGGAAGTGAAGGGAGCTACCAATTAAAGGCCTTGCCGATGAATCAATTAGGTGTGACCAGGATGACCAAAGCGACAACAAACAGGGGTCACTGTACAATCTCCTTGGTCCAAAATTATTTTTCCATCACAGGTTTAAAAAATCCATGTCATGTTTTCCTGAAGCTTATAGTTAGAGACTTCAGCCAGGGAAGCCGATTTCCCTTTCAGAATCTCCTCTTGGCCAAATATCTCAGTCCTTACCATACAGGGAGGGAAGAGAGGAAGGGAGGGTGGGGCGTGTTCTCCAGGTACCCGGGGAAGCAGAGCCTAATCGTGGCCGCCCTCAGCCATCTTCCTACTCCAAGGGGACCCCCGAGGAGCTGGGATCCCTGCAGCCCTGGAAGGCTGCCTGATCCCCACCCCTTTCTCTCACGTGTCCCTGCTAAGAATAAGTTATCTCAACAAGATCATCCTCTTGGATACGAAACACCGCATACTGTGGCAGGAGGGAATGGTGACGTTTATTGGGCAAAGTCACGTCGATTCGCATGAAGAAGGATGTTCGTCTGTCCAGGACAATAACCACAGCTCAGCTCCACTTCCCGTTTGTCTCCTCCCAGCTCAGGTGTCACCTTCTTCCTCTCTGGAAAATTAGTTTCTCCTAACCCCAATAAGCTCCTTTTGACCTAAAGACTTATTTAGTTTTGCTAACTGGTTTCTACTTTCCATCCCGATGACCACATTGTTTGCTGACTTGAGAGTCCTTGGTGTCAGCTTGAGGAGATAATGGTTGTTTACTGACAGTGATTTTTACAACAGTTTAACCAGCCAGAAGCTCTCATAGTCTGTAGAGGAGGATGGAGCAACTCATTCTACACGATGTTATTAGTGGGAGAATTTACCTTTCTTCTCATTGCAAACAATTTATCCTCTAAAGAGTAACTTGATAAAGAATCCAATAGATTAAAATGCACAGGGAATTAAATCTGAAATATCTCATTGCTTTGTTTGTAGAACCCTTTTCTTTTGGTGGGTTTAGGTTTTGAAATGTACATGCACGTACATATCGTTAAGACCCTGGAGATGATGTTATTGTGCAAAGATCAACGACAGAATGGAGGTCGTGAGAGCTGTTTTTTAACTTATAGCATTTTACATTTCTTTTATAAAGTGTTCATACATTTCTCCTATAAAATGAAAATCTTCGTAACTATTGTACAAGTCTCTGCATATTCTTGTATATTTTTATGCTCAGAGACACACACACACATATAACCTTTATGACCAGACCCAATTTTTAATTTATTTTTTGGATAAGAGCAGATAAATTTTGAGCCATTTTTGTTTGTTTGTTTCTAAAATGACTGAGCTTAGTTTGTTATAATAAAAGGTGGAATGGGACATATAAACAGCAGACTTTTTAAAATTTTCTTTTTTAAACAACGTTAACTCTAACTATATGTGTGTGTATATTATAACTATCACATACGTATATATGCGCACATATATTTTTATTTACAGTTTATAAATTTATAGTTTAAGGTACTTTACCCCCTCCTGAAAAACTTCTTCACTATTTTATTTAAAGGTACAATTCTTTATTAGGCGAATTTTTTTTCTGGTAGTAACTAGTTTAGGAATTGGGGACATTTTGACTTTAAATCATTCTCTGTTTACAATCAAAGATTTATAGGACACATTTAGGACATCACTTCTTTGATGAAGGCTGCTCAAGCTTCCACATCCTACATACCTCAGGGTCAGAAGGTGATTCATACTTGTTGCCCCCAAGAGCTATTTTAAGATGATTACTCTCGTAAAAAAACAAACTCTATTGTCTCTAAACGTACACTATTGGCACCATCATTTTCTGTCTTGTCTTTTTCAAGGTCATCCATTAATATTCTGGCACCTGACTTAAGATGTCCTTGTCTATTCCAAGTCCTGCCCTGAGGTGTGGTGACTGAAATTTACTTTGCCTCCGTTTCGTGAATGCATTCTATCCAGTGACTTCTTTCACCCTCTGTTCTGGCCATCCACTCCATTATGCCTTGGACCTTGCATCACCATGAGATAGCTGATTTACCCATCCTACTTTTTGAGCATGACCTCCTGTCTTCCTAGTCACTCTATCAAATATCTCCACTCCGTCTTTCCTTTCACCTCCTCCTGAAATGTGCAGTTTTTTTCTCTATCCGGTGCAGTTTTTTTCTCTATCCACCTCCTATTTTGACTTCAATTCCAAATTAGTTTGGTTTCATAAAGCATCAGGTAAGGTACTTTCATTGTTGTTGCTATTCTAGATTCCTTTGTGGTATTGTCCTTTGGAAGCCCGTCTTCAGTACATTCTCACTGCTGTTCCCTCTTCCTGAAAGACTTCCAATCCTCCCATTATCCCTCTCTAACACATTCTTATTTACAGAACATGCACTCTACCCCCAATGTATGGCTTAGATATTGCTTCTTGAGGGAAGCCTTCTCTGAAGCCCCTGTACTGTAGGAGCCTATCAACTTCCCCTCACACGGCCCTCCAAACATCTTTTATTTCCCCCTGGCCAATATTGGCTTTGGTAACCACGTGTTCACTGTCTTATCTTCTCTAGCGTTGTCTCTAAGCACCCTAACAAGAGGAAATGCAAAATCCCAGCAGCTACCACTGTATATATCAGATTCATAGTAGCTACTGAAGAAATATTTGTTGAATGAATGATATATGACTTTGGGCATCAATAAGACGATTTTAATGTTTCTCAGGAAAACTTTAATTCCTGACTCCCTCATGTCTCCAACACTACCTATTATCTTCACCAATATTGTTGTCTTTCTGGTTTTAATAAAATCATACTTAATATTTGCTGAGTGCTTATTAAGTGCCAGTCATTGTGATAAGTGCTCTATATACAATGTCACCTAAGCCTCCCAATAATCTCTTAAGATAGGCCATGTTTTTCCCCATTTTAGAGATGAAAGATCTGGATGACTAAGTAACTTCCCTAAGATCCAGGACTAACATGGAAAACTGACGACAGAAACCAAAGTCCTTCTGACTACAAGCCATGATTATGTTAATAGGACTTCCAAAAGTGGGTTTGAAGAATTTTTTTAAAATGGGGTCTTTTTCATCTCTAGCAAAGGTGGATTAACCAAAAATCTACACAATATTTGTATTCCAGCCCTGGGTCGCCTTTAAGATCTTGGACTCTGGTATTTTGTACTGGCTTCTTCGTCCCATTCCACACACCCTTGTCAGCCTTATATCTAAGCTGTATAGACTAATAAGATTCTACCACACGTGAATGACAATTTCCTAGCAGGCAAGATCTGAGGATGACCGTGTGCTCATCACTCTCTTCTTCTTCTAGGTCACAAAAGACATCTTGACTTTTCACTTTCGTTTGCAGTTGGTTGAATCCATGTGACTGGACTTTGATTAATGGAATGTGGGTTAAAAGGAAAGACTGTTTCTTTCAGGATCAGTCCTAAAATCCCTGTATTTTGTTATCTATTGCTGCATAAAAATTACTCCAAAACTTAGCGGTTTAAAAAAATAAACATATATTATTTCACATTCATTGTTAGTGAGGAATCTGAAAGTGGCTTAGTTGGGTGGTTCTCACTCAAGGCTTCTCAAGAGGTTGCAATCAAGATGTCAGCAGCACTGAAGTTATCTGAAGGCTTGACTAGGGCTGGAGGATTCAGTTCCAAGACAGTCCACTCACATGGCTGTGGAGGAATCTGCAGTTCCTCACTGGTTGTTGGTAGGAAGCTGTAGTTCATTGTCACATGGCCCTCTCCTAACGTAGAGGTGACTACATAATTTGTGGGGTTCAGTGCAACATGAAAATGTGGGGCCCTTTGTTTAAAAATTATTATCAATTGTAATATGGCAACCATCGAGCACTAAACCAAGTGTGGGGCTCTTCTACGTGTGGGGCCTATGAGACTGCACAGCTCACACACCCATGAAGCCAGTCTTGTCCTCACAACCTGCCATCTGGACTTTCCCAGAGAAATGATCCAAGAAAGAGAGAGAGAGAAAGCAAGGAGGAAGCTGAATGCCTTTTATGACCTAGTTTCAGAAGTCACTCACTGTCTCTTCCACTCATTCAATTGGTTAAAAGCAAGTCACCAATTCTGGCCTACACTCAAGAGAAAGAGAATTAGCTTCCGCCTCTTGAAGGGAAGATTATGAAAGAATTTGTGGACCTATCATAAAATTACTACGTTGTCTCACAATCCAACATGCTTTTTCTCTCTTATCAGCTGAACGGGTTTAGGAAATCCAGGGGAGAAGCCTGAGGACTCCCTAGGGAGTGACAGAAACATAAGATAGAAAAGCCTAGAGCCCTGAGTCATGATTTGGGGCAAAAAACTACCCAGGAGAGCAACCCAATCTTACCTTGTGCTGTGATTTGAGCTGGAAATAAATCTTTGCGTTAAGTCACTGAGATTTTAGGGTGGTTACAATATTAATTACCTTGACGGATTCAGAGGCCTACTTCAGAACTTATTAGCACAATCTCAGAGAAGAACAATCCCAAGATGCACTCTATAGGAAAAAGCTTCCATGTCCAAGTAAGTTAGAAAAAAACCTAGATGCCACATTTCTTTCTTAAGATTCACAATGTGCACTACCAGTTAAGGCTCTGAGAATTCTCACAGTTAAAAATCTGTTCATCTCAACCTTTACCAAATGTATATGACTACACAAACAGGTAAACAGGACTGATATTCACAATGATCCAATTATACTGGTTGTTCAGAATATTGAAATCCTCTCATTTGGGTTCTTAAATAACCATTGCTCAAGCCCTCCAAAGACCCTGCCCCCAGTGGCCCAGCCCTAAGATAACCTAAGCAGATACCTTTGGGGAGCTATTCTGGTACCCACCAGCCAAGGAACTGGCAAAAGAATCCACCATGGCTCCCGTGAGACGGCTTCCATCACCAAAAGTAACCCTCTGTCTAGAGCAGCCTCCAGCTCTGTCAGGGGATACAAGCATCTGCCCTTCTGGCCACCACCCCCAGAAATGTCCTCACATGGTCTCTTGTTGCATGTGGACACTTTTGGGAAATTGCATCCTCCAAAATATTGCCTACCAGTGGTTAAACATTTTTAGTTCCACCGCTTCACAGAACCACCAGTACTTGAATCGATTTCTTTTGCAAGGAAAACACTCGGAAAAAAAAATCCTGACTTACTGCCTTGCCAATGTATAGTTTAGGTGAAATAAACCTATTATAGACTTTTATTGTTCAGACTGATTTAAATTATCATATAGTGAGATAATCTTTATTGTATACAGGAATTTTTAGCCTACAACACGGGATTCATGCAAATTGATATTTAATATTCTGATTGTATAGAGCCCACTCTGCCATCATATCATAGTCCTCTTCCTCATTCATTCATTCACATCTTCACCAAGGGTTCAATGAATACTTACACATACAAAGAACTCTAGTAGGTTCCATGGATGATAAAGTGTATCAGCCATAGATTATGCTCTTAAGGTCAACTTGTTTGCCCATCATTGCCAAGATCACTGACATGGATTGCTAGATGCTCTGAGACTTATAGAACCTGTGTAGCCCAAACATACTTTTTCAAAGGACCTCGGTTCTGTTGAAAATATGTTTCTCTTTCTTGTATATTTAGCCATTGTCTTAACCCCTTCAACTTTCCTATTTGTGAAGAATTGAATAACAGAAGATTTTGTAAATTATATTTTTATGTACATCATTTTGTTTTTATTTTGTCTATCTTCATACTTTCTCCAACAACAAAAAAATACTTTTCTTTTGAAAGTGTTCACTAATTCAACAAATTATTTCCATATTATGTTGTGATAGACATTGTAACTTACTGTTATATAATAGGCTCTATTATTACTACCAGTTATAAAGGTGCAGCTGGACCTCAACCTAGAGGATAATTCACTATTTTCAAACAATTATTGTAGCATATAAAACTTTTCCAGTAAATATATTATTAAGGCTTAAAGTGAAAGCGGCTGTAATTTATAGAGGCACAGTTAGCCCTCAGCAAGGTTTTAAAGAAGACATAGCTTTCTCCTACCACATAATAGTAATTTTTAAAAAGAGATAAAGATGTGAGAGGAGAGAGAGCAAGAGCGAGAGCACACTTTGTTTTAATATCAGGCAAAGTAGACTTAAGAGTAGGCGTTTACTAGGAATAAAAAGAGATATTACATACTTATAAAGGGGTCAATTCATCTAGAAGACAAAACAATCCTAAATGAATATGCACTTAATATCACAGCTTCACAATACGTAAAGCAAAATACGTCTACTACAAAACCCTAAAATATTTTTAAATTAAATAATACAATAATAAATGATGTACGAGTCAAAAAAGCAATCACAACAGAAATTTACAAATGTTTTAAATTAAATGAAAATTAAAACACAACATTAAAAAATTTGTAGAATATATTTAAAGTAGAATAGCACTAAATCCTTACGTTAGAAAAGGAGATATCAAGTCAGTGATCTAGGTTTCCACCTTATGAAACCCCAACAAGAAGAGCAAGTTAACCACCAAGAAAGCAGAAGGAAAGACAAAATAAAAATAAGAGCAGAAATCAATAAAACGGAAATCAGAAAAGCAATGGAAAAAAACAGTGAAACTAAAACCTGGTTCTTTGGAGAGATCAATAGCCAGGAAGATCAGAAAAGAAAATAAAGAACAAAAAGTTACCAATATCAGTAATGAAAAAAGGCTACATGGTAATAAATTCTATAGACATTAAAATAATAATAAAGGAGTATTCTGAACAAATTTATGACAAAAAATTCACTAACTTAGTTAAACTGGGATACTTCCTTGAATGACAAAAATTACCAAAGTCCACTTAAGAAGATAACCTTATAAAGCTATAGCCGTTAAAGATATTGAATATGTAGTTAAAAGCCTTGTCCCTCCCTGACCCCCACTCCCACATGTAAATCTGTGCCCAGGTGGCTTCAGAAATGAATACTATCAAACATTTAAACAAGAAATAGTACCAATTCTACACAAACTCCCAGAAAATTGAAGACTAGGGAATATTCTCTAACTCATTTTATGAGGTCAGCATTACCCTAACACCAAAATCAGACAAGACATTACAAGGAAAGAAAATGGCAAATCAATATCTTTCATTAACATGGATGCAAAAGTCATTAATGAAATGTTAGCATATCAAATCCAGCAATCTATAAAAAGGATTACAAATCACAACCAAGTGAAACTCATCCCAGGAATTCAAGGCTGGATCAATATTTAAAAATCAATCAAAGGAATTTATATTAACAGAATAAATAAAGAGCAGTCAACAAAGCATTTGAAAAAATTCAACCTCCATTCATGATACCACTCCCAGAAAATTAAGAATAGAATGAAATTTCCTCAACATGATAAAGGTCAATTATGAAAAATCTATAGCTAACATCATTCTTAATACTGAAGGACTGAATTCCACCCCCCACCCTCCACATTTTGGAACAAGGAAAGGAGATTGGTCCTTTTACACCATTTCTATTTAAAAAATAAAAATTAAAAAAATACATAGATTTGAAAGAAAAAGCTGGCTCTATTTGCAGATGATAATTGTCGAACAGCTGCTAGAACTAATAAATGAACTTAACAAGGTTGTGAGACACAAAGACTTTGTGTGACGTGGGACATTCATATGCAAAAACGAAAGTGGAAACAAACCCAAACAACTGTAGAATTTTCATACAACGGTATGAATCTATAAAAGCATCATGCACAATGATAGAAGACATACACAAAAAGGGTACATACTGCATGTTTCCATTTTTACAACATTCCAGAAAAGGCAAAACTACAGGAATGGAATCAGGTCAGTGCTTGCCAGGAGCTAGTGGTGAGGGCAGAAGATTTACTATGAAGAGGTATAAGGGAATTTTTAGCTATATAACTTACATCTTGCTCCGACTAGATAGAGAAATACAAAAACAAACAAACAAAAAATTCCATCTTTAATTATTGGGAATTTCACTGGCTATGTCTTGGCAATGGGGGAGATACTGAGATAAGCTGTAACATTTTGAATGGAGTTCAGTCCTTATAATGTTGATCTACTTTGCTCGTGTCTAGACCATCCCGCTAGAGCAAGGTTTTCTATCAACAGTTGGGAGATAGGCTGAAAATCATTACTTCTTTTTTTCCTTGACAAATCTTGAGCTCTTATCATGCGCCAAGTATTTTTTAAAGGCTGGAGATATAAGTGATTAAAACAGAAAGATATGACTTCCCCGCGGACTCCATTATCTATGGTGAAGAGACAGACAATATAAACTAGATAAATACAATGTACAAATCATTAGATGGGAATAAGTATTAGGGATGAAATGAAGGGAAAAATGGGGCTAGGGTGTACGGGGTGTTGCATTATTCGATAGGGTGTCAGGGAAGGCTCCACCGAGAAGGTGACATTTGAGTCAAGACCTGGATGAAGTGATGGGGACTTGGTCGTGTAAATATGCGGAAGAAGAGCACCCCAGGCAGAGAGCATACAAAACCTCTGAGGAAGGAGAGACCTGCGGTGTTAGGGAAAAAGGAACAGGACTGTTGTAACTGGTGCAGATAGCATACTTGGTCAGAGCCGAAACAGAGGACCACAGCATATGTAGCCCTGTCAGCCATTGGATGGCCTTGATTTTTACTCTGAAGGCTGTTGGAAGCCTTTTGAGATTTTTGAACAATGGAGTGTCATGATTTCATCTCAGGACTTTCATTTTAAAGGGATCACTCTGCCTGCTGTGATGACAATAGATGGGAAGGGAGCACGGGTGAAAGTGGGGAGAATGATTAGGAGGCCATTGCAATCATCCTAGACAGAATGATGACGGCTTGGACAGTGGAACTGAATGGGGTGATAAGTGGTTAGATTCTGGACATATTTTGATGGTATAGATGACAGGATTTGCAATCAAATGCAGGATGTAAAGAGAATGGGATTTGAGAAAAGAATGAAAATGATTCCAGCAATTTGGACCAGAGCAACTGGGAGACCAGAGAAGCGTGTTTGGCAGGTGATGTGTGCAGGGTGGTACCTAGAAGAGCAGAAGCTTGGTTTCAGACATCTTAAGTTTGAGGTGGCCCTAAGACATCCGGGTAGAGACAGTGGTCAGGCAACTGAATATTCAAACCTGCAGTTCAGGGAAGAGGGCTGGGCTGGAGACTGCAATTTGAGTCATCAGCATCTAGAAAGTATTTAAAGCCATGGGCCTGGATGGGAATGAGATAAGAATGAGAGAATAAGTGTGGGTAGATAAGAGAATCTGTCCAAAGACTGTGTGCTGAGACACACCAACAATAAGAGATGGGGGGAGATAGGGAAAATGCACAAAGGAAACTAAGAAAGAGCAGCCAGGGAGACAAAGGAAAACCAGGCAGAACGAGGTGTTTTGGTTAAAAAACTAAAGTTTGCAAAGTCTACAGTTTTATAAATGAATGTGGATCCAAAATTATTCCTATAATAATGTCACTCCCACTATTTGCATCCTGCTATGCTTTTTCCTTTGAGTAGGAAAGAAAATGATAGAACCTCAGCTAGCAGGCCAGAAATTGTACAAAAGCAGCCTGTTTTGTCTACACCACCATCTAGACCGGGTGATGGTTACTGGTAAATGTTTAATTACTGCAGCGATTAAAACAAAACAGAAGAAACAAGCAACCAAACTACAATGTCAGTTTCTGGTTACTTTCCCCTTGTTCTACCATATACACTAGTCCTTTTCAAATACTGGAGGGAATATCAAAATCTGGATAAATCCATGCAATAAGTCACATTCATGAACAATCTGTCCCATATGCTGAATTAGGAAAAACACTGAGAATCTCAGATAAAAATTATTGGGGGTAACTCACTGTCCACATCTGGCGTAGTTTTTTGGTCAGAATTACAAGTATAACTTCTCATAACTTCTCAACACGTGTTCTTAGAATACTTAGTGTAACAGTAATATCAGTCATAAACTGTGCTTTATTAGGTTTTTCAAACAGCAAAGGGCAAAAGATCTGTAGATTACATTTTATATCTCTGTATTGAAAACTCTGTGTATTTCATAGCAAGCGCTTTTCTATGGCGACTGGGTTATAACTAAAACCAATGTTAATTCACATATTAATCCACAGCTAATGGGTAACTGGCGGTATGCAATCTCAGCAGTATCACTCGATTTGTTGGTGTAAACCACAGGAACCAAAGGAACTATTTTTCCCAATTACATTTTAGCTTAGTTACTGTGCATTTCTTCACACTATATTACTGAATGTGTTACTTACTATAATTAACTTACACTTATTCAAAACACAGATTAATCTAATATATATTTGCCATAACGTTATGAACCATATTAGCCAAGGCTATTAGAGTACTTTAATATTAGGATAGAAATCCATATCATATGGCATATATCTAAATTTGTTACTTGTCTCATTGTTCTAGAACATAATGAAACCCTTGTTTTTAAGAATGTACAACGTGTTAATGAAATTACCTCCCAAGTCAAAATAAACACTTTTGCCTGATGTTGCTTAGTTTCCTGACTTAATTTAGATCTTTATCAGAGCTATCTACATGATTGTTTCTTATTTAAATATAATTTGTAAGAACTAATTTATAGATTTTAGCCATATTTGCTGCTGTCTGCGTGTTGTTGTTGCTGCCGACGTTGTGTTGTGTTGCGTGAGATCGCCGTCTGGGTTGCCTTGCGGTGTGATTATGCCTGATGGAATCAGAACCATGCGGCTGGGGAGCTGGTCAGGCTTCAGTTCAATGTCTGCTCTGCCACTTCTGATTGCATAAAGTTGCACAGGCTATTTTGAGTTAGTCCCATATGTATAAAGGAAGTGAAAATGTATACCACCACATTGTTTTCACTAAAATAAACACATACATACACACATCTTGTTTTATTTTTTTTCATGGGTGAGGAAGATTAGCCCTGAGCTAACATCCAATGCCAATCTTCCTCTTTTTGCTGAGGAAGACCGGCCCTGGGCTAACACCTGTGCCCATCTTCCACTAGTTTATATGGGACGCCGCAGCAGCATGGCTTGATAAGCAGTGCGTAGGCACACGCCTGGGATCAGAACCCAGGAACCCCGGGCCACCGCAGAGGAGCGTGCAAACTTGACCACTGTACTGCTGGGCAGGGCCCCACACATATTATTTTTAAATAGACTAACACATTGTCTGGCTGATTTAAGCCCTTCACCCTCCTGCCTGCCTTCTACATCATACATTATTTCTCTACCTTTAGAACATTAGTCTCCGCCCATCAGGAGATTGGTCTATCTATCTGAATTGCTGTCTATCCGTCTGTTCTTCCTGCTGTGCTTTTGTTTGTCTGACCATCCATTATTGTGCTTATTGATTAATTTGTCTTTCTGTCTTCTCATTCATCTGTCATCTGTCTATCTGTCTATCAGATCACCTATCCATCTACCTCTCTGTTTTTATGTCGAGGTATATCCATTTCCATTTTAATGACATGCTGACTATATTACCAAAACAACCCTTTGGTTTCACCTAATAAAACACCTTGAATCAAAAAATCCAATATATTTAGATATAGAAAAGGCCTTAAAATTCTTTGTTGTAGTTAAAATTCCTCTAATCACAGATTCTGGAAGTAAGGTGAACTGCCATCTATTATTACTGTCTTGTAAGCAGCATAGATATTACATAGACTAGTATCAAGGATTTTTGACTCTCTTTAAATCACTTTCCTTAGATAAAGTTTTTCCAAAATATTTTGGGTAATTTAAATTTTATTTTATTTTTCCTAAATATTTTGGATTAATTGTTAGGTTGATTTTAGCTGTAAGTTTCAGAACAATAGAATCGAACTGGCTTACCAAGCAATTGGGAACGGTGTATAATTCCACTTCTTCTCGCTATAGTTCTTCAGCTCTGTCCTCTTGTGCCTTAGTTTTGTCTTTTAGAAGTTTTTCCTTGTCAAATGACAATGATCTGTATTTTATTCCATTGGCAACATAAATCACATAATATAGCTTTCAGTTGATTTGTAAAATATTTTTTTCATCATCTCTGACTATTAGAACAACCTTGGATTTGTACTGGACCATTTTTTAATTCTAAAAGAAAATGCTATATTTGTCACCTAAGGTACATTTCTTTCTTTTGTCTTGTTATTCACGCTAACATAAGTTTTTAATATTTTCTTCACCTTTAAGTGATGTTTTAATCAACTCCTCTTTAACTGCTATGTGCTTTATATTTCTTAAAAGCAGAAAGGCTAGACATAACTATTATTGATTTTATTACATAGGATTCAGAATATATAATTTCTTCAGAGGAAAATCACACATGAGTGAAATTAGTGAAGATTAGGACTACAGATGGTCACCTATAAAATAAAATAGAATATATGCATTTTTTGTGTGTTTGTGAGGAAGATTAGCCCTGAGCTAACATCTGTTGCCAATCTTCCTCTTTTTGCTGAGGAAGATTGGCCCTGGGCTAACATCTATGCCCATCTTCCTCTACTTTATATGTGGGACACCACCTCAGCACGGCTTGATGAGCGGTGCCTATATCTGCAGCCGGGATACAAAATCCTGGCCACCGAAGCAGAGCGTACGAACTTAACCACTATGCCACAAGGCTGGCCCCCTGAATGTATGCATTTTTAAAGATTATACATTTGCTTCTACCAACTTAGCTATTCTATCATCATCTTGGGACAGAAACACCAGTAAGAAGTTATTTTTGATTTTCTTATACTTTTAAAAATTACTTCAGATAATTCTAATATACATCCAGAGCTAAGACCAAGATCTTCTAAATATATTTACCTTTTAACAGTGGAGTATTTGAAACTATTACTCAAAGGAAGGAAGGAAAGAAGGCAGGAGAGAAGGGAGGGAGAGAGGGAGGGCAGGAGGAAGAGAGACAGAAAGGAAGGAACACTGCGGTGGAAAGAAGGACTGACTGGCTCCTAGTAACACCAGGTCCTATATGGTAATTTATGATATGATTATGATTGCTTTAGATAGAGTGATACAGGGAATAGCAGGTAAGTAGAAGGGTTTTCTGTTTCTTTTCCACCACTCTGGAGGCTGTCTACTCAAAACACTCTCCACTCTGGCCCTATTCGAATCTTCCAGGTGAAACATTTTTTGTCTTCCGAGATTCCCACAGCCAGATACCTTCGTTATCTTTATTAAAAACAAAGTATGTTGTCAAAAGATGTTGTACATTTTCTTGTATGAAAATGATTTTATAAATAAATTCCATGTATGTGTCAATATATTCCACGTATGTAGTACAAATAAATTCCAGTCTATGTATCTTAACAACACAAAACCTACTGAAACAGATTAGAAAAAAAAATATGCAACAAAGAAGAAGACCTAGAATTGACTGAGAACCTACTGCATTTCAGACGCTATACTTAGCACTTTCTAATTCATGGTCTTATTTAAATCCTTACAGAAATTATCTAACCAATAAAGAAGCTGATTTTAGCAAATCGCTCAAGTAAGATATGTATAACGTGCTTAGCATAAGGCCTACCTAAAAAATACTCAATAAGTTTCATTATTACTAATATATGTTTGTCCAGAGTCACAGCACTAATGTGAAATGAAGCCTTTTTTCAAATCTAGTGCAGTTAGATTGTAAACTTTTTTGCTTCCCGTATTCCATGATGCAATTGTTTTCTGAAATGTGCATCTCATCAGCAATTATTTCCTCTCCTTTTAGCATTCTCCTCACCAAGCAGACTCACAATGACTACACACTGAAGTCAAAGTGAAATATCTGCACCACAGCTCTTCAGTGTTAGTGCGACAGGGACTGCAAACACTGATGTCTGAATTAAAATGTGCTGAGACCAGTGGTTTCTCCGGTAGCAATGGGATTTGATGTTCTCTAAGGAATGTACTCTTTCTTCCTGCACTTTTGTGTATCTGAGACTCCTTGTAAATGCCAAGTAAATATGACACATCCAAAAGTAATATTTAACCCACTAAATTATTTCTACTACTGTATTTAGCCAAAATCTTAGAATATCATTGACAGTTTACATAAGCTAGTTTTGGATCATTATCTGTTCTGTTGAAGTGACTTTAATGGAAATGCCCAAGGAATCTGTCTTACTAATTTTCTAGGGCTCATCACTGATGCAATATTCTTTCTTCAGAAACAAAACTTAATAACAACAATGATAATAAAAACCCTATCCTAGTTTTCCTGCTTATCAAATCTCTAGGACATTAAGTCGCACCATCAATCAGTATCTATGAGGATTATTGTATAAGTAAGTCTATGGTATGAGAGTTTAAAAAGAGTAAGTAGTAGAATCCATGCTCTCAAAGAGATTGTGATTTATTGGGAAAGCAAATCAATCCATCCAATAAGCAAATCCTCCTCAGACACAGTCATTGCTAATGCAATAATTGAGACTTCAGAAATTTTGGATTTGCGGGGATTGCAGTATCCCATGTGTCATATTGAGGAGGAGGGACCAGACTGTATGGTTTCCCGAAGAGGAGATGCACCCGTACGCTTGGAAGGGCAGCCATGAATAAAAAGGGAACAAAGATAGAGTCTGGATGTGTCTGAAACGTAATTCCTATGAAAGGCTTTTCAATTTTGTGTGCTTTTCTCTTGGATTTTGGGGGTAGTCAAATGAAATAAATTTCTCTCCTTCTATGTTGCTGTTAGTCACCACTAACTCTTTGGTAAAGTCTAAGACAGCTGCACAGCCTTAAGAGGGGGTAATATTGAGAATAACAGGATAGGACAGTACAGGGAAATGTGATTTGGCTCACATCCACCTCTGCTATTGCCTCTGTAGCAGGCAGCAACCTGTCTATGGGACCATCTAGAAGTACTGTCATGTGTCACGTAACAATTGGGGATGCATTCTGAGAAATGCATCATTAGGCAATTTTGTTATTGTGCGAACATCATAGAGTGCACTTACACAAACATAGATGGTATAATGTACTACATGCCTAGGCTATATGGTAATAATCTTTTGGGACCACCATCATATACGTGGTCTGTTGTTTTCCAAAATGTCATTACATGGCTCATGGCTGTGATAGTTTCAGCTATTGTCCAGAACTAAAGTGATTTGAGGCCTAGCTGGCAGCTGGGGGCCAAAGAAGAAGCATATGACATTGAGGTAGTGGAGGGGGCAGCCTAGGAACAGAAAAAGCCCCCTCTCCCTTTGCCCAACATATGCATGAGCAGCATTCCTCAAAATATGGTCACTAGGCTTCCCATGTCATGACAACCTGATGATGCATTTTAAAGAAGAATCCTGAACTTTAGCACAGATTTGTTGAATCAGAAACTCTGGTGATGGCACCAGGAATATGCACTTAAAATAACCCCCCAAATTGATATTTATGCATACTAAAGTTCAAGGAGCACCAAGTTAGGAGGGAGTCACCTTTGAGGAGGAGAGAAAGCATTGTCCTTGGCACTGTTGCTGTAATATGTGTAGCCAGGGTGATGTGCAGTGCTTGACTGGGTCACATTTCCACGTGATTAACACAGTGACAATCTTTGGTTTGGTTTCTAGCTGCATTTTTTAATTTTTCAGACTATTATCACGCTTCTTTGCTCCAAGCCTTAGGTTTAACCAAAGCAGACCATCTTTAATTTTAGTACCCAGGTTCAACCTGTACACACTTCTGTTTTTCAGAAGCACATATGTAATTTTTTAAAATATCTCTGCTTCATGGTATCCCTTAATCACATCTTTTGCCTACACTGATTATGGTTCCATCTTTAAAATTTTTCTCAGACTCAAAAATATATGTGCATGTGTGTAGGATGGCGCCTTTCAACATTTTCTTCAGTTTAGCTGAATTGTTAGTAATGAGCATTGCTCTAGGAATAGTGGGCTGGTTATAGTCTAGGACTTTAATGATCCTGTCCTGCCATCTGATGTCAGATGGGACTTGGGAGTAACGTCTTTGAGGAGCTGGAAGTGATGTCTGTGACAGCGCAGAGTCAGGTGTGATAGGTGTCTACGGCAGAGCTGCTGTCATACTTGATCATTCATTTCTGAGTTCACAGGTTTGTAGAATTTTAGAACTTTAATGGAACCTAAGAATCCATGTAGCACACAGAAATATTGTCACCTGTTTAATTAGGTCTAGGACCCAACTATGCCGGTTATTGATTTGATTTCAGGTTTTTGTTTTTTTTTTTTAACCAATCAGTGCATTTGAGGACAACGTGCTTTATAAGTAGCAATGTTATTGCAGAATTTAGGTTCAAACGCCTAGAAAAATACAGAGCTGACAATATGATTTCCAGGTATATGATAATCTAAAACCTTAATCTTCTACAATATTTGTCAAAACAAAAAGCTGTGATAATTCTTGCAAAGCAGTTAAAAACCTGCATGTGTGTCTGAAGAATGCAGTCATATGGATTTTGTCATTCCTAAATCAGCTTTGATGATGCATTAGCCTTTTCATCAAAAAATCTCACCAGAGCAGTAGAAAGAATCTGCCTCTCAGAGATCTAATCTCAAATAAAGTCACTAAGATTTATCTTATGTGATCTTGTTTTATTCTACTGGTGATGAGAAGTGGATTCAGACAATAAATCAATTCTTTGAACAAACTTCAAGCATCTACTATGTGTAAAAGGTGGTACCAAACATTATGGTGGATTCAGTGATAAAAAAAAGATGTGATCCTGTTGAGAAAACTAACCTCTCCATCGTGAACAGAACTTCTTGTTCTAAATGCTACAAATTCAACTAACAGAAATGAAGATGTCAACACTCGACACTCTTGAACAAACCTCATGCCCTTTTATAAATCTTCAATGTTAGTATCCCCTGGCTCCTTGAACACAGAGTATTCCTCAACTTTAAACTTTAAACAAAACATACATTTGGCTTCTTTGCAAATATATATATTAATTTTTTTTTCTTTTCTTTTCCAAAAGGGTTTTTATGTTTGGTTACTTTATTTGTTTAAGTTTGTTTACTTTATGAGGTCCCCCTTTCCCTGTGGATCACAAAAAAAGCAATTCCTGTGGGGGCGTGGGAGTGGAGGAATCTTCAGCTATACTTAAGTATAAAGAGACCATATAAAATCAAGCTGGGGTAACCACCAGCTTCTGGCAGATTGTCACTCCTCTTATCTAGGAAAAGTCAAAACCACTATTCTACTACAATCTTTAATCTTTACACTAGAGGAGTTTATAATTTGGTTTGGAATACATGCACACACATACACTCAAGTATGTATAGAAACATATGTATATGTGTATGTACATACATACACACGAATATGTATGTATATCTATATACATATATTTACAACTCTGACCATGTTAACTCTGGCATGTTAAGTTTAATAGGATAATGTGTTATGGATATAAAGAAAAAAGATTAATGTTTATTGCAAAGAATGTGAATATTCTAGACTTTTAGTGTAATTTTTAGGGCACTAAAACTAGTTCCAAACTGTTAGAATTCGGTTCTGTTAATGGGTCGATAGGGACTGGGTCCAGCAAAGGCTGTGAATTATTTCACTATTGCTTTTCTCTCTACCTCAGCGACCCTGTGCCTTCACATAGCTTCGTCATTTCTCTTGCAAAACCTTTTCTTGCACGTATATTTTATGTCAGTCACTGTGCTGGGTAGTAGAGGGAGAGATAAGAAACTGAAGATGACAATGTGGTGGCAAGGCCTTGGATGGGGCACCCATGTGGCAGTGTGGGAACAAGACGAGAGGCTTCTAGAGATGATTGGCCCCCTAGGAGGATGTGGCAGTAAGAGGGGTTCTTAACTGTCTTTGTGTCATGGACTTCTTTGGCAATCTGGTGAACTGACAAATCTATAAGCCCCTTCATAGGAGAATATATTTAGATCTATATAATCAAATATATGAGAATTTAAGGGAATCAAGAATAATAAAATACAGTTGTCAAAATATTTTTAAAACACATTTGTGATGCTTTATTAAAACATTAAATAACAAATCTAGCAGCAGACATAACAACTGCTCTAATTTTGAAGTGGCAATGTGCATAAATAATATTTTGAGATACATGTGACAACTGTAACGTAATATAAAAATACCTGTGATATCTTTGGTGGAGAAGTTAACAGGGACCACTGATGCAACAGTGGTTGCTGCCGACATTCATAATTGAAGAAATGTTAAATTTCAGTTAGATTTTGATGAAGATAGAGAAGTAACTTTTTGCTCCTCCGAGTTCATAGACTTCCTGAATTCTCTCTACTCCGTGACGCTGTGGGGGACTGTGGGCCCCAGGCTAAGAAGACTGCCGCAAAGCTCAGCGTTAGTGCAGTTGAAGCAGAAAAAGGAGAGAATGTGTTCTGCACAGAGGCCTCAGATCTCTAGCAGAGTGACTCCTGATTCCCGAACATTCTAAAGGAGCGTTACTCCTTACTCCCACCCTCTTGATACTTGAAGGTCTTGCTTTCTTTCACATAGAGATTTGCTCTGTGTTAGACTAGGATCTGTAATCCCTGCTAGCTAATTTATGTGTTATCAGAACTGATACAAATATTTCTATTCTAACCATTCCTTGTCAGTCTTATCGAAATACTGTTTCTATGTGGAAATTTTGCCTGTAGCAAGCCTGAGGGTTAGGAATTCTTATGAGATGAACTAGGGAAAATTTTAGGCACCTTCCTCTGTGATGATTAATAAGTTCATCTTTGGTTATTTAATTCTATATTCTCGCATTTCTCTATTGCTTTTTTTTAAAAAAATTATTTAAGTAATCCATACTTGTTTAAAAAACCATTATTCATATATAAATGAAAAATGAAGCATAGTATGAAATTAATTACACTACCAAAAGGAAAGTTCTTCTTCACTATGTCCCCACCCCAGCAAACAGCTAATATTTGTTAGCCTTTTCTGTATATGTTCTTTCAGAATAGATGTATAGTTAGTTTTGTATAAAATATATGATCATAATGTATAAATAGTTTGACAATCTACTGGGCTAATTGCATTGTTCATTCATTGCATCCTAAATTAGATGTGTCTTGAATTTGCTTTATGTATTTTCATTTTTCAGAGTAAAGCACTCTGAAATTTTTGAATTGGAAGGATTCTTACATAATCATTGGTTGGCATCCCTGAACATTTTAATCAAGAAAAAACTGGGCCTGAAGCAAAGAAAAGGACTTTTGAGGATTATGTGGATGTAGAGATGTGGCACTCATTGGAGGGAGAAGGAGTGATAAAATGGTGTGGAAAACAAGTGGTTAAATTCAGGAAGATAAAACTTAGGGGGGAGGGGAAGCAACTGCTTCTCTGCTTCAGTCACTGCACAGCAAGCACCTGAGGAGAAAGGCGAGTGGATTGTCAATGGCTAGACAGGTCAGATTTTTATGCCTCATCAGCCACAGTACATTATCTTCGGGTGTCTTCCTGATTTCTTTTTCTTTTCTTTTTTTTTTGTCTGGTACTCAACATGTTGCAGTAGCTCTGCACCAGTGAAAAAGGAACTAGAAAACAAAGACGCGCTCGCACACACACACACACGTACCTTTCTCCTACTCACATTTAGGATACCTCTGTTGCCAATGTCCTTCAGTGAGCTGTGAAGGTTAGTGAACAGGCCTGACTAATTCATTACCACTCGACCTTTATTTCAAGTGGAGCTAAAGGCTATTTTAGGAAGCAAAAGAGGATATTTTCAAAAACAGATAATGACCATGGTAAGGTAAAAAGGAGTGTGAGAAATATTTATTGAGTAATATTATGCTCCCATTCTTTTGGAATTTGAGCCACAAATCACTTAGTAGGTGACACTTAGCCCAACTAATCATCAGTGGTGTTGAAAATATTGTCAGAAAGCCACAAACAGAGGGCTGTGCTTTTGTAGATCCCCCAGCAGCCGTGGGAGACCTGTTTGTCCCTCCTGTCACTAAGTGATTACAACAAACATACATTCTGTGGAAGGTAGAGAATGAATATCTACTGTGGGAGGTACAGTTGCCTGTTGTGGTGTTTTTGGGGGGTGAGGTAGATTGGCCTTGAGCCAACATCAGTGTCCATCTTCCTCTATTTTTGTATATGGGACACCACCACAGCCTGGCTTGATGAGCGAGGTGTAGGTCTGCGCCCAGAATTCGAACCTGTGAACCCTGGGCAGCTAAAGTGGAGCACGTGAACTTAACTACTATGCTACCAGGCCAGCCCCCTGGTGTGGCTTTTTTTAACCTGCCGTTGCTTTGGTTTTATTTTGCCCCCAAATTACTTTATTGGAAAAATGCTGCATTTTGGCTTAACCAATTATCTTCTTAGCAGTTTAATATGCAAGTATATGCTAGAGGAAAAAAGAATGAACTTTAAAACATAGGGTGCAAATTATGAAATTGAGTAAAGAAGAAAATGAGGTAAAGTTCTAGCTTTTTTTTAGCCCTAGTGTCATATGCAGTAATAATTGAATTTTGCATACTGCTAGGTGGGGGAGGAATCGGAAGAGATGACAGCGCTATTTGTGCTACCCTTGTGTTCCTTTATGTATTCATGTGTTCCCCATCTTTGTTGATCCACCTGCCTGGTAACTAACATTACACTGTGACCTTCTGGAGTGAGGCTGTTTTTCTGCCTTTCCATCAATCCTGCCTACGCCAGGCCTGCACTTTTTTTTTAAAAGAAATGTGAAGATAAAACAAACCCCTAAAGGGGCCAGCCCTGTGGCCTGGCGGTTAAGTTTCACACTCTGCTTTGGCAGCCCAGAGTTCACAGGTCGGGATCCTGGGAACGGACCTACACCACTTTTCAGTCATGCTGTGGCGGCATCCCACACATAAAATAGAGGAAGCTTGGCACAAATGTTCGCTCAAGGCTAATCTACTTCAGTAAAAAAAAAAAAAAAAAAAGCAAGCCCCTAAAGCCAATGATTTTTCTCCATGACTTCCTACGCTTAAAGAGGTCAAAATGATCATGTTTGAGAAAGAACTATTAACTACTCTTAATATGTGTTCTGAATCCTGGGCTTGTGGGGAGAATGAGTGTGTTATCTTCTTAGCAGTGGAGACTAGATCCTTCAAGTTTACCTCTGAGCACTGTGAATTATTCCTTCAAAATGCCCTTACTTTTGGATTAGTAATGTTTGCTAAAAAACAAACATGATCTCAATAAATATGATAAATACGCATTTAAATGGGAGATTATATGTTATTTGCATTTTATGACCAGGAAGCAATGACTCTGGTGCTGTTAGATACCATCTAGTATATAATATCTTGTGATCAATGGTGGGATAATGGAGGAAGGGAATACTATAGTACTGCTCTGTCTTCTCTCCCTCTCTCTCTCTCTCTCTCTCCACCGCCCCCCCCCCCCCGTTCTTTCTCTTCTAAGGATAAAGGTGATCACAACCTTGGAAACAAAAGGTTACATTAACCATGATTACAAGTAGAATAGAAATAATGGAATTTAGACTCCAGTGCCAGGCTGGATTATTTTCTGTGGTATGACCTTAGGCAATTTATCTCATCTTTCTTAACCTTACTGTCCTCATGTGTAAAATGGTGGTGCTACACAATTCTGTTCTGATTACTTATGAGATTGTTGTGAGATTCAAATAGAAGGATATTTTTAAGGGCTCAATAAACTGGAAATCACTAAATAAATATTGGTTTAAAATGGTTTCATGAATTACATTAGTTCCTTTTGTAAGAGAAATACTTTTTGAAATGAATGAATATTATCAATGAAGTCAGATTCCTATTGTATATGAGAACCATGGTGGGAACGTTAGGTAGTTTTATTAACTCTTTCAGAAACAGGATGTGTTCCTTCTGAGTGCCTAAGTGACTCCTGAGGAATAACTTATACAGAAGGAGTACTCAAACTAACAAAGCTTGGTGTCCATAAAATGCAGCATGCTAGAAGACCCTATATTTATTTTATCATAGAATTCAAAGTAAGAAAATTCTTAAACTCAGGCACGGTTTGAATCAGACAGGCCAAATATAGAAATTTAGCTTCCGGGTCCTTTAAGAATATGTACAGTTATCTACAAAATGTTTCTGACAACTAAATGTATCAAAAATCCAAGAATGTGGGATGGAATGACAATGGAGCAGAGGCATTGAGGATATTCCTGAATCTGAGAGACATGTTAAAGTGATGGCAAGGGAATTTAAGCCTGGCAGGAAATAAAATGAAAGTAATAACAATGGCAAGCAAGCACGACTACTAGCCCTTACTTTATACCAAGCACTAAGTGCTTAGCATATGTTAACTCATTTATTCCTCTCACAACCCTATGAGGTAGGTGTTATTTTTATTAGCCCCTTACATGGATGAAGAAATTGAGGCATCAAGAGGTTAGGTAAATCGTCCAGTGTCACACAGGCAGAAAGTCGTGGGGCCGGCACTCACACTCAGGCAGCTTGGTTCCAAAGCTCTTTGCTGCGCTGCCCCTTGGTGGGAAGGGAGGACGCTTGTTCCCATGTTCACCCCCAGCCCCAGCTTTTGACAATCTACTGTAATCTTTGTCAGGCTGATAGGCAATAAATGCATTTATTCATATTTATTTTATTACTCGGAATTCTGAATACCTTTCATATATTTGTTACCCTTTTGCATTTTATGTTTTGTGTGCAGCATAATCATATTTCTGCACAATTTTATACTGAGACATTTAACTATTTCTTTTTTATTTTTTGAGCCTTGTGCACAGGAAGGATAGGAGTCCTTTTCCATATGTATTGCAAGTTTTTCCCTATATTGTTTTTGTCTATATTTTATGACATTTTTTCTATAGAAAATTTTAAGTTTGTATGTACGTGTCTGTATCAGTCTTTTCCTGTATGGTTTCTGGCCTTCATGTCATACCTAGAATGACTTTTCTCATTCTAACACTGTTTTTTAAAAAATATAAACTCCTAGAAGAAATATAGGCAGTACACTCTTTGATATCAGTCTTAGAAGGATCTTTTCGAATACCATACCTACCCGGGCAAGGGAAACCAAAGAAAAAATAAACAAACGGGACTTTATCTGACTAAAGAGCTTCTACAAGGCAAAGGAAACTATGAACAAAATGAAAAAACAACCCACCAACTGGGAGAAAATATTTGCAAAGCATATATCCGACAAAGGGTTAATCTCCACTATATATAAAGAACTCATACAACTCAACAACAACAAAAAACAACCCGATCAAAGAATGGGCAGAGGATATGAACAGACATTTTTCCAAAGAAGGTATACGGGTGGCCAACAGGCACATGAAAAGATGTTCAACATCACTACTCATCAGAGAAATGCAAATCAACACTACACTGAGATATTACCTTACACCTGTTAGAATGGCTATAACTACCAAGACAGAAAACAACGAGTGTTGGAGAGGATGTGGAGAAAAGGGAACCCTCACACACTGCTGGTGAGAATGCAAACTGGTACAGCTGCTGTGGAAAACAGTATGGAGATTTTTCAGAAAACTAAAAATTGAAATACCATATGACTCAGCTATCCCACTACTAGGTATTTATCCAAAGAACTTGAAATCAACAATTTGGAGACTTATGCACCCCTATGTTCATTGCAGCATTATTCATAATAGCCAAGACGTGGAAGCAACCCAAGTGCCCATCGACTGCTGAATGGATAAAGAAGATGTGGTATATATATACAATAGAATACTACTCGGCCATAAAAAAAGACAAAATTATCCCATTCACAACAACATGGATGGACTTTGAGGGTATTATGTTAAGTGAGATAAGTCAGTCAAAGAAAGACAAACACGGTATGATTTCACTCATATGTGGAAGATAAACAAATACGTGGACAAAGAGAACAGATTAGTGGTCACCAGAGGGAAGGGGGTTGGGGGTGGGCATAAGGGGTAAAGGGGCCTGTATATATGATAAGTGACAAATAATAATGTACAACTGAAATTTCACAATGTTATAAACTATTATAACACTAATAAAAAAATAAAAAGTAAAAAAAACACATATCACTTGAAAATACTTTTCTAACTTTATTTTGTAATTATTTACATTTTTGGTGCACCTGGAAATTTCATTGGTGTAAGGAAAGAAGAAAAGATCATTTCCTATTTATATGTTCCCATACAACTAGCTTCTTGACTTAATACCATTTACTAAGGAATCCACCTTCTCTGCTATCAATTTCAAATGTTGCTTTTATCATTGAATACAATCTCACGTATATTTAGGTATTTTTTTCTAGACCCCCTGTAATTTCCACCGATCTACCAATTCTTATGCCAGACCTAAATAGTTTTAACTGCTCAACCCAAACTATTTCCTCCATGAAGTGCTATCTCCACTTGACTTCAGCGGCCTTGCACACTCCTGGTTCCTTCTCCACTCTGGCTTTTGCTTCACTCTCTCTGGTGTGTTTTGCTTGTTCTATCTGCTGCTTAAATCTTGTTGTTCCTCAGAATTCAGTCTATCACTTTCTTTTCAGCCTGCACTTCCTCCATGGGCACTCTTGTCTATTCCCAAAACCTCAACACCATCAAAGATGCTCTGACAACTCCAGCATACAAGTCTCTGGCTCAAAATTCTTTACTGAGCATTAGCCACACTCCCCAAGTGTCTACGTGAATGTCTCACAGGCACCTTCAATTCAAAATGTCAAATATTCATGATCTTCTTCATGTCATTCACCCTGAACTTTCTCTTCTTCTTCTGGCATCTCCTATGCTGTCTTCTGACCAGCACCATCATCTGCCCACTAGGCCAAGCCGATCTCTGTGATTAACCCTGATCACACCCTCTTCCTCACTTGCTTTTTAGTTAGCTAATAAGCTTGTTATGCCCATGTCAACTCCTTCCTCTTTTTACCTCTTGATAATGTCCCGATCCTGAACGTCAAGCCCCGTCTGGGGCTGCCATCGTCTTTCCCACAGACAACACCAGCAGCCTGGCCCCTTTCCAATAAATCCTCTACATTGTTACCAAATAGATCTTCCTGAAATGCGAATCTGATCCCTTCACTTCATCTGCATACACTCCTCACTGTCTCTCTCTGTTAAGATAGTCCAACCTTTAAATGGCCTGTAGAAGGCCCTTTGTGGCCCGGCCCTTGCACACTACATCTCTTGCCAATGCTCCCCTTCTACTAATGTTCTGGGAATACTGAACTTCTTTATGTTCTTCAAATACATTCTGTTCCCTGTTGCCCGGGTCTTTGCAGCAGCTTCTCCCTCTGCTTGGAACACCCCTGCTCTTCTTCTCTTGGCTAACTGCTGCATTTCATCCATCCAACCTCAGCTGAGACGTGACCTCCCCCAGGAAGCCTTCCTCAAACTCCCCAATGTGCATTCGGTACCAACGGACGTACTCCCTTGACACCCTGTGCTGCTCTGTTTTAACACGTTGTTTTGAAAAAGCTAGGCTATTTTGTATAATGAGCCAATTGTAAACGATATGAAAGGAGGAATTTTGCATGATGTATTCACCACTGCAGGAGAGGGCCTGGGAGTTCACAGTGCTCTCTAAATAAGTGTGGAAGAAAGAACAAAAGGAGGAGGGAGAGTAAGAAGGGGAGGCCAAAAGGAAGGAGAAGTGTAATCTGTTATTCATACAATATCTTTCTCCTCTCACTCACAATAAGTCCAAGGCACACTTATATACATGCATACAAGTATCATGCATAAATTCCATACACGAAACATTGAAAGCAAATGCTGCAAAATATTAGTGGTTCTTTGTGGATAGTGGGATTGTAGGCAGTTCTTATTTTCTTCTTTAAGTATTTCTATATTATCTAATACAAAAAAAAGTCAGAAAATCTATAACGAGAAAAAGTTATTCGGATTAGAGTCACAACTCTCTTGATTACAACTCTTAAAGTGCCTTAATATCCTTGAATAAAAATATTGTCATTTGTGTTGTGTTCATTTCCTAGGGTTGCTGTAAAAAAGTACCAGAAACTGAGTGATGTAGAACAACAGAAATTTACTCTTTTACAGTTTTGGAGTCTAGAAGTCCAAAATCAACGTGTCGGCAGAGCCACGCTCCCTCCCACTGTGTGGATAGACGCTCCCTCCCACTGTGTGGAATCCTATCTTGCCTCTTCCTAGCTTCTGATAGTGGCTGTCCATCCCCGGCATTCCTTAGCTTTTGCAGCTGCAACATCCAATCTCCGCCTCCGTGTCACATGGCATTCTCCTCCCTGTGTGTCTCTCTTGCCTATTCTTATAAGAACACCAGTCATATTGGATTAAGGACACATTCTACCCAAGAATGACCTCATCTTAATTTAACTAATTACTAACTAATCTGCGATGACTGTGATTCCAAATAAGGTTACATTCTGAGGTAATGGGGGTTAGGACTTCAACATATCTTTTAGGGGGACACAGTTCAAATCCTAATGTATATTAAGCATGTTTTTTTGTCTACTATCACATATATAACAACAAATAGTGAGATTATCCAGGTTCTACTTTTAAATTCCTCAGAAAACAAACTGTCATATTATGACACATATGTAATTATCCATCAGTCTTTAAGATGTAAAGTAATATGTTCTTTCTAATACCATTTTTTTCTGTTATGCTGGTGAGGAAAGTATATTTCTTCCTTTTTCTATCTGTTATATTTGTACGCATAGAGATTGAGTTTGGCTGCCAGTAGGAGATCTGACTACAGCAGCATAAACATAAAAGGATATCTTTCCCTCACATTACGAGAAATCCTGGGGTAGGCAATTATTAGTATTGGTTCAGCATCTCAAGCATGTGAGGGCCAAGGATTTGTGATTTGGGGGGGCTTTGACACAGCATCTTGAAGCATCTCTGCACAGCCATAATTTTATTCCAGGCAAGAAGAAAGAGATAGACATAGACAAAAGGAAAAGGCAGCTAAGCATGTCCCTCTTTTTAAGAGTGTTTTCCTCAAGCCTCACCAGCAATTTCTGCAACAGCTCATTGGCCAGAATGGTGTCACCTGGCCACTGCTCTCTGCAAGGAAGGTTGGTAAGTGAAGGAGTTTTAGCTGCACACGTAGCCGACCTTGACAGAATCAGGATTCTGTTCCTAAGGAAGACTGGTAAAAGAGGTTGGTAAGCAGCTAGCTATCTTGGTCATCACTCCCTTCCCTCTCTCCACAAACTTGTTAATGGAGGATGGATGGAGAAGGGACTTGAAAGAGAAGGCATTCAACTTGTCTCTTTCCTTCCGCCCACTCAACCCATCAAACACAGAAACTTACAACCACTCACTTAATCCCAGTGATGGAGGATTGTGTGATAGCTTAAGGGACAGAGTCATCTAATTAGTCAGGTTTATTATTCCAAATATAAATTATATGACAGTAAGGGTGAGGCAGTAAAACAAGAACTGTTAGCGTCACCTGCACTAATGGTTCTCAAACATTGATCTGCTCTCTGGTCTTAGGTTCTGACAACATTTTTACAGTCCCTGGAAAAATAAGAATAATAAAAATAATCTGGTGTATTTTTCATTAGGTTAAATTGATTCAATATAAAGAGCTGCTGTGAAATTTTGTCCCTCTCACCCTGTTTTTGTTGTCGTTAGTGCTGTCTCTCTAGTGGACCCCATGGACATCAGAGGGAACCCTGCCAGGTCTTTTTGTGACATCCTCTCACCTTCTGGTGCTCTATCAGACAATGCTCTGTTGCTATTCATGGGGTTTTCATAGCCAATGTTTTTTGGAAGTGGGTGACCAGCTCCTTCCTCCTAGTATGTCTAGTCTGGAAGCTCCACTAAAATCTGTCCACCGTGGGTGACCCTGCTGGTGTTTGAAATACTGGTGGCATAGCTTTCAGCATCATAGCAACACACAGCCACCACACGATGATAACCAACAGATGGGTGGCTTCTTACCCTTTTGGGGAGGTATTAAATGTCCTTTCTTACATAAAATGTTGGTGATAATAAGTGGCAAAATTTTTGTTTCACTGTGTGTTAATATTCTTACTCTGGAAAAAAAAAGTTCTATATTTGATCTCCTTTTTATTTTGTATTTAAAATTTTCAATCTCATGAAATATGGAAATTTAAGAACCACAGACAATTATTCAACTTGCTATGTATTTGATGCATATTTTGTATAAATGCCTGTGAGTATTTGTATTTTAGTATTTATATTACCCTTTGTCTTTAGACCAAAAAGGTTAAATACCTAACCTTGATTTTCTTGAAGTCCATCGTTGTCTTGCCATCAGCTTGGATGCCTTCTAAATAGTATGGCATTTAGGAAATGGCTATGTGGTAAAGATTAAAATACATAGAGTGGACTATTTTGGCTGAATATAAGAAGAAGCACTTTATGTATATTATCATTTCTTCCTTACTGCCCCTCATGGAGATACATACATGTTTTATCGTCCCACAGATAAAAGACCTGGTATTCACAGAGTTCAAGTGACTTGCCAAGATCTCATAGAGGGAAAAGGGAAAGCCAGGATTCAAACAAAGTTCTCTCTCCTTCAACAGACCATGCTTTGAATCTATTGAAAGAAAACATGCTACTCCTTTAACTCCTATGGGTGAATATAACCCTGAATTTGTTATTCCAACAAAACTATTCCTATGCCCACTGTGAGAATATTTTCCCCTGTAGGAGTGGTCTTCTGTAGAGGCCAATCTGCCACACTTAATTTTTTATAAATTGCTTGTTAATGAAGAACACAACAAATATATTACTCATATTTAGTGTTGAGTTGTGGTTGCCTCTTCTTAAGTAAAATATGAGTATATTAATTCACTGAACTTTTTAGGACATAAACAGAAATTTAGATCCTCCAGAGCTCAAACAGTCAAAATAACTGAAAGAACACAGATGCACAATGAGAAAAGGAGCTGACTCTGGGTTCAGTGTGGGAGCAACAATAGGGAAGCCTGAGAATTTAGACAGCTAGAGGGTTCATGACCCACCTAAAGAAGGAAGGTGCTGCTAGCCCAAGCAAATCATTAAAATGGGAGAACACATATCTGTTTTTTCCCAGAATCTTAGATTTTCAAGAGAAGCTCACAAGGCTCTCAAAGGTTGGCTAATAGCTGAATTTTAAAACACCTTGCAGGTCAACACAGAATGGACCAAACACCTTGAGAGAGAGCTGATCCATGAGCTGATAGCTTGTGAGGCCTGATTCAGGTTTTTTTCCACATGCATGTGTAATCAATGCTATATTGGACACGAAATGATTAACCAGTAACCTCCTAAACTATTGCTCCAAAAGAAAAGGACAGATTTGCAAGCTTTAAATTTCAGTTTAACTGAAAACAAGAAAAGATTCTTTTCCAGGAGAGAATTTTAAAACTAGTCTCATTGAGCAAGCATGCAGACAAAGCAAAGTTCCTTCAGTGAGACAAACTGAGTTGTCATATAACTCCACCATTCTCAGACTTAAAAAGCACTTAATAAACATGATAAAAACATCGGATGGGCAAAAGGGGTAAAGGAGCACATATATATGGTGTCGGATAAAAATTACACTATTGGTGGTGAGCCCTATGCAGTCTATACAGAAACTGATAAATAATAATGTGCACCTGAAATTACACAATGTTATAAATCATTATAACCTCAATAAAATAATTAAAAAACAAACAAACAAAAACAAAAAAAATTACTTTAGAATTAGTGGGACCCCTGGGCAGGAAAAAGGCATTTAAAGCCCACTGGAATATGTAGGGACAGTAGGAAGTGCTACACACAGATAATGTGACAAATGCGGACTGTTTCCTCAGCAAACTGGTTAAGGCTCATGAATAGTTTCTTACTGAGGAGTTAGAGGAAATAATATCAGAGTCCACTGAATGTGCTTTAGACTTCATTCCGACTCGCACATCAAATACCTCGTTAGCACTTCCAAAGGGCCATGAACTGTTCTAATGCTCTAGAGATAGAATGAAAGAGAAGGCCCCAACTCTCAGAGAGCTTACATTCTCCAACAAACAAGGAAATCAATCAGTCAATAATATTATTTTGGATAGTGATAAACACTATAAAGAAGACAGAAGAAATCAGAGAGAGTGACAAGGGCGGGGAGTGGCTACACAGCAGATGGGGTTGGGGAAAGCCCCCGAACTCAGAGCTCTATGGGGAGAGTAACAGCTCCAAGAAGGCGTGCAAGGAGGTGGTTCAGCAGAAAAGAAGAGCACCGCAGAGGCTCTGAAGCAGGAACGAGCTTCTCAGAACACCACTGGAGTTAGGGCTCTCTGTCGGAGAGCGGTCACAATAGCATCCAACAACACATTTCGTCCTTATTTAAAGGACTGTGAAATATAAACACCTATACTGTTAGAATCACTGTTGAGTTGCTCAGAGAGGAGAGAAGCAGTTAGGCATCTCCCTGCACACACGCGCGCGCGCACACACACACGCACACACTACACTCCCCAGTACTTGCACTTAAAATGCTATTAATTTCTGTGAATGCATTTTTTTACATCTGTTAAATGTCTACTCATTTAAGAAAGAATTGTATAGGATGCAAAATCTCCTTCTGTCTCTTTCTTACTTTCTTTTTTTCTTTCTTCAGTAAAAAGTCAGTTAGGTGAAAATCAGTTTATCCATAATAAAAATGGAGTGGCTAAAAAAAGAGAAATAAAGACAGAGAGAATCAGTTCACTGTGTTCGGTGCTTCCTCTCATAAATTCTTCACGACTTTCCTTTTAATGATGGTTAGCCTGGAATAGACCCTGAAACAGGATCCGGCTACCGCAGATGACTTTACAAGAAAACCCAGAGGCCTCAGCGGAGGCCGTGCTTGATGGGGAAGGCAGGAAACATCTGTGAACACGGGAGAACTGTGGAGCTGTGGTCGGGTGGCTCTGCCAACTTTCCACGTAGTCTCATTCACCCGTCTGAGGGAGGTTCTTTAACATGCACCACACCACAGGAGTAGAAGCGATGAGGGCATCCCCTCCCTGGCCTGCAGCCACGTCTTTAGTGAGCCTATCTCCGACCCTCCCCGTCCAGTGTAGCTGGCTACCGTATATTACTGACTCTTTCTCTACTAATCTCTAAACCCCTTTGGAAACAGGATCCACGTCACCTTTGTCATCTCTGCATAGGGATGTTTTTGGTTGTATTTCAGAAGATGGGATATTGTGTGAAGGATACAATTTGATTTCCCTAGTCTCTTAGCCTCCTAGTCTGGATACTTTTTTCTCCTTTTTTGCCCACCTACTCTTAGAGTCCCAGTATCCCCATAATTTTTTCCCCCTCTTCAAAAAAAAAGTGTCCCTGGGAAAAGACCTGATAAATTCATTTACACTAGGGAATAAAATACTGTTCCCTTAAACTGCTCCTCTTACTCTCTTCTCATGAGATCTTGCATTTTAGCTAGTTCAGGAAAGCCTTCAGTGGAAGGGGAAAAAAAAAAAAAAACAGAGCCCAGGAGATTTCAATCTATAGCTCTCATGGAAAGTAAGATTTATAAATTTGTTTGCGTAACACCCTACGGCAAATGCAAATTCAACCTACACATTACTAGAATTTAAATACTTCCAATCTGAGAAAAGCTTGGATGACTTGAGTGACAGGAAATGTTCATATACATTTATGCGAAGCACTTTTTCTGTTTCGCTTTTCTGCTTCTCAGCGGCACTCCCTCAGTCCATCCTTCCTTCCTTTCTCCCTTCTTCCGTCCCTCCCTCCCTCCCTTCCTACCTTCCTTCCTCCCTTCCTCCTTTCCTTCCATCCTCCTTTCCTTCCTCTAGCATTTCTCAAGCATCAGCTATGTTCTAGACACTGCAATAGAGGCTGAGAGTATAAATACGAATAAGGTGAAGGCCTCGCCCTTTCAGCAGCTGGCAGGCTAGAGGAGGATGCTGAAAAGTAAGCAAATAAAAGGAAACTAATAAGAGGATTGTAATAGAAATATGAAGAGAAAATCTCCAAGGAGAAAGTAGATATTTCTGTTTGGGAGATGCAGCAATATTCTGCAAAGAAGGTACTATTAGGTACAGTTCTTGAAGGATGACTAGAAATTTCTATTTAGAAAATAGGAGACTGGGATTTCAGATAACAGGGACAGTGAGTAAAGGAATATCAGCTTTAATAACAACGGTGATGTCAGGGAAAAACACGCAGCCCACGTGATCAGAGGTAGAGTGTTTGCCATCAGAGTAGGACACGAAGCTGGAAAATTAAAGTTAGGCCATGTTCCTAACCTTGTCAGCCACAATCACTGTTATACTTCCAATACAGAGATAACCCATTTTCTGAGCCCTTCCTTTGGTCCTAAGACAGACCGCATGGTCTCCTGGTTTCCACCTATTTCATTGGTTGGTCTTCCCTGCCGTCTGTTGGACCTCTAAATGTTGGAGCGCCCAAGGCTCAGTCCTTGGCCCTTCTCCTCTGCTGTTCTCTGTTCTCCATGGGGAGAGGCTCCTTTGTGAAGAATCCAAGAGCTCCCCAACAAGAGCCAACTGCCGACTTTCAATTCCCAGCCTCTTCCCTTGTTAGCTGAGTGATCTTTCTCCTCCTATTTCCTCATCTGTAAAATAAAGATAGTAATGGGACACATCTCAGAAGGTTGTTGCAGTCTTAAATAATTTAAGGCGTGTGCAGAAAAGAGTCGACAGAGCAGGCCTGACTGCTTATCTCCGGACAGGCCTGCTGGCAAGCCTGGCCCTGGGTGGGCATCTGGGAACTTGGATTTCAGGAGGATTCCTCCCCACCTAACTGATGAGAGTGGCTCACTACACCTACACTATTTATGAAAGCAGTATGACTTACGCTGAACGCCTGCTCTTCTACCAGGAGTCTGGAATTTTGGTGCGTGCCAGGCAGAGGCTGCTCATGTGCTCAGACCCCAGTAAAATCCTGGGCACTGACTCTGCAGTAACCTTCCTGAGTGGCAACATCTCACAGGGGTTACCGCAGCTCATGGTGTAACTGTAGGTCCTCTAGGACCAGTTCAACTGACCCCATCTTATCAACAGAGCAATTTAGAAGTTGTCTTTCAGAAAATTTGCAAAGTCGCATAGCCAGAGCATGTGCAGAAGAAGAAATTTTGACCTGAAATGACTGAGGAACCAAAAATCCTCCTCCCCAGGGAACCAAAGGACTGGGACATGATCAGAACTTAAAAATCAAACTCTTATCAGAAGGGAGGGGTCTGTCATTCAGGAAGATCTGGTGTTAAAATTCCTTCCCCACCTTACCATAAATGTTTAAAACCTTATCATAAATAACTAGAACCTTACCATAAATGTTTTGAACCTTATTATAAATGCTTGAAGCCCACCAGTCAAAACCTGTCCCACTAAAGTTTCTGCATGCCAGCCTGTTCTCCTTAACCTCTTAAATTTTGCCCCAAATCCTAAATTGGAGAGACAGATCTGAGGACACATGCCCCCGTTCTTCCTGCAGATCCATCTCACAGAATAAAGCTGATGTCTTTTCCCAAAAGCTGATGCTGTAATTAATTGGCTTTTTTTTACATGCACTGGGCAAGAGAACCCCAATTTTGTGCAGTAACAATGGCTGGAATGAAGCCAATGGAATGAAGTCCCAGTGTGACTCCACGGGGAGAGGACTGTGTCTGGTGTCCCTTGACTGCATCTCATGTGCCTTCTCCCTTTGCTGATTTATTTGTATCTTTTGGATGTGATAAATCATACTTGTGATAATAACCATATACTGAGCCCTGTGAGCCCTCCCAGCAAATCACTGAACCTAGGGGGTGGCCTTGGGGCCCCCCGAACATAGCATGTATAAAGTATTTAGGTGAGTGTAGGCATATAACAAGCAGGTAATAAACACTAACTATTCTTATCATATAGCCTCTTTCCTACGGCCAGCTCCTCCTCGCTTTAAGTATCACCTCCATGCTGATGATTACCAAATATACATCAGCATTTTGACCCTTTCCTGACCTCCAGATTCATATCTCAAATTTCCCACATAGTACCTCCATTTGAGTTTCTAACGGACATTTCAAACTGAACATGCACCAAGAAGACTCTGGGTTTCTGCTCCAAAAATGTCTCTGTCCCCAGTCTTCCCAAGGACAGTTAAAATCACCACCATTCACCTCATTTCTTGGAGTCTCCAGTGTTTTTCTCTTTTCCTCACCTACTACATCTAATCCATGAGTAAGCCTTGTTTGATTTACTTCCAAAAACATATCTCAAACTTTCATTTAAAAAGAGACAGCAGGCCCAAAATGGAGTCCTTTGACCCCCAAGACAGAAAACCAAGACTTAATTGCAGTTTCAACCCCTCCCATAAATGTGACCTTTAAAACAGTCAATCTGAAACTTCCCAATTAGCTCTAGTGAGGTTATCTGCATGATGAAACCCCTACTGCTCCCTCACCCAAATAAGACGATCTGGCCTAAAATAACCCTATCTTTTCTTTTGTAATGACTCCCTTTCCCCACACTTCTGTCTAGAAAAACCTTCCATTTTGTACAGGCCCTGGGAGCAGCCTCGTAGATGCTAGAGGGCATGCTGCCCAATTCATGAATCGCCTAATAAAGCCAATCATATTTTCAAATTTACTATGTTGAATTTTGTTTTTTAACACTTCAAACACTGTTCATCAAATCATCACTTTCTCCTCCTGATCCGTGGCGGGAAGACCCTAACTAGGCTCCCTGCCTCAGTTCTTACCCCCTGCAGTCTGTCTCTTTAAATCAAAAGCAGAGCGCATACCTCCACTACTTAAACCCTTCTGTTTCGAATGTGCTCCAAACTTCATGCCATGACATATAAGGGTCTATACCTTCTGGCCCCTGCACCCCTACCTGCTTTCTAGCCTGGTGCTCCCCTCGGCTTGCTGAGACCTCCTGTCTCTTCCTCCAACAGGCCCAGCTGGCTTCTGCTGTGCACCTCTGGACAGGGAGCTCTCTGCCTGGAGCTCACGTACTCCAGGTTTCCTCTGGGCTGCCCTCCTCTGTAAGTCAAGTCTCTCTCAGACCACCCTATAAAGTGACCACCACAAGCTCATTTTCTAGCCCATGACTGTTTTATTTAAGTCAACTGGCACTACCTTATTTTTGCTTTATTTACCTATTATTTTATAAAATGGTTATAAAAGTCATTAAAATCAGTCTCTGGCCTACCCCTTCTGTCCTCATCTTATTCCTCAGAAGCAACCATTCGAAATCGTTTCTGCTTCCCTTTCTTCTCAAAGTTAGCTTTGTAACATTAATGACATATATTTCTCCGTTTATCAACTTGAGTCATTCATATCTGTTTACCTCCCACTTTGAAAGATAGAGCTTTAGTTCACCTGAGTCGCTCTTCATTTTCCTTCATCACTAACTCCCAAAGTTGATAATTCTATTATCATTTACTTCTCCTACTGTTTGCATTTAACTTTGAATAATATTCAAAGTTTTCAGTGCCCTCTCCCATCAAGTTCAGACAATATTTCCTGAGTCCCCACCACGGCAAAGGATGATATTGTATCCCTGCCCTTCTCTCCATATCTACTAACCACCTGCTATTTCTGTTATCTGAACACCTTTCCTTTTATGTTACCTGAATTTACGACATTAATATTTTATTCTGAAAACATATTTCATTTTTTCTGTGTTAACATATTTGTGTTTTAAAAACCAACCCTGGTGGAAGTGAAGAAAAGGACTTCAGATTCTTCTTTTTCTTCCTCTTCTTATCAAAATGTGCTCCCAAGAAAGTATTTGATTACTCATTCAGACTAAAATGGAAATGACTGATTAAATCTATTATAAGCATGGGGAACAAAAATGTATTGGCTGAATTTCAGGCTCAAATCATATTTCAAGCTTACAATCACTTATGTAAAGTTCTTGTTTTCACATTGTTTTAGAGTTAAGACTTTTTTAAACTTTAGAAAGTTTGTACATAACACTTCCAGCTGGGCTTGAGGCAGAGCCACGTAATAAAAAATATTTCTGTAATAAAATGTGTGAATAATCATAGTCAGTGGTATAAACAGAGACTATAAATAGCATCACATCAGTTCAGTCCAGATTTCCTTGCCCAATGAATGTACACACAAACTTACCAATTTTTTTCAGTTTTCAGAGCGTTTTTGTTGTTGAAACTGTAGACATAGGATTGTGCAACAATATAAGTGACAGTTTATCAGTTTGTAAAAGTAAGTTGCATTTAGTTTCTCTTCTACTTGTTTTTACTCTGCCATCCTGTGAATTTGCACCTTGCACTTTCACATGATACCCGTCAGGCCATTAGCTTCGTAAGAACAAGTTGCTTACAAAACGAGTAATATTCATTACTATATCTGCTGACATTTTATCATTGCTTGAATTTACTTCTATTATGGTAACATAACAACAATTGGTTAAACTGGTGGGTTGTTAGCCTGGTGAGTTGAGTGAGAACCATTATATTTCTTGAGGTTCAAATTTAGAAACATTAACTTTACCTGCCTTTTCACATTCAGCTTTTCCAATTGAATTTGGATGGATGGGAAATACTTTGAAACCATATAAAATTCCACCCCTTCTTTACATTTCTGGAACACTGTAGGCAGCATATGTCATGGTTAAGTACTCAGGCTCTAGAGTCAGAGATTATTCATTTAATCTCATTTCTACTTCTTGGGTAGACATTAGGAAAATTACTTAAATTCTTCAATACTCAATTCTCTTATCTGCAAAAAAAGTGATGATATTAATCTTACCTTATGGGTTGCTATAAGGTAAAATTGAGACAAGGCTTATAAAGTATTTAGCATAGTCTCTAGCAGGAACTACATTTTGTTATTACTGTTAAAACCAGAACATCGTCTTAGGGTATTTGATATATGTGTCTCCATGAAAAAGCAAGCCAACAGCATAGATATTCATGATACCACCTGGGTATTTATGTATAGAGTTGCCTACATTTGCTTCAAAATATTAATGTATTTTTGGTTTCCAGATGTCTCTTAGTCAAGCAAATCAGAATGTGGATTCCAATTCTGAGTGAATATAATTGAGAAGGAGAATCTGCATTCTAAGAGCAAGAATGATGAGAGTATATGATAAATATATCAGTTAGCTTTTGCTGCATACCAAACGCCCCAAAACTTGGTAGCTTAAAAGAAAAGCTATTCATTTAGCTTATATTTTCTGTGCCAGCTATGTGAGCTGTGCTCAGCCTTGTGGTTCCGATCTTAGCTGGGCTCACTCATGTGACTGCAGTCAGCTCTCAAGTCGGCTGGGAACTGGCCACTCAATGCCTTCAGCTGGGATGGCTCCTCTCTTTTCCACTTTGTCTCCCATTGCAGAGCAGGCAAGCCTGGACTTCTCGAAACGACGGTTGAAAATGAGTAAAAGTGCCCAAGACGTCGTGAGGCTTTGGCTCAGAACTAGCATAATGACATGGTACTGTCCAAAGTAAATCAAAATTTCAGTCTAGACTCAAGGGTAGAGAAATAAACTCTACCTGTCAATGGGAGATGCTGCAAAGTCACATGGTAAAGGATATGGATACAGGGACAGGGGAGATTTGAGGCCATTTTTGTAATCAATGTATCAGAGTGAATATGTATAATTTTGCTAAAATCACTAAACCTTGAATATTAACATCAGGAAAATAAAAATGACTCATGTGGAACAATGAAGAAAATCATTGGCCTCAATGGTAAGAAAAATAATGACTTGGTATTTGCAAAATATGAGGATAAAAACCTGGAGTGAAAGCTAAACTGGAAATAAAAAAAGACTGTATCTAATCTATATATCCCCTGTGTATTATAAAGAAGGAAGATTGAGCAAAGACAATGATTTGTCCAACCTGACTCAGCAGAAATGCAGTCCTCTGCACAGTATGGGTAAAATTTCTGAATGGGGAAAAGCTCTCCCCAATTTAGTGGAATACGGAAAAACCCAAATACTTTTACAAAGAGAATTCTTGCCAAGTTTACACTTTCCTTTTATGTAGTTTATGTAGTTTATGTAGACTAATGCACCATAGCAAAGACATTAGAGGTTACCTAATATTCATTTTACATTATGATAAGTGTTTTTAAATTAAAACACTTTAATCTCTTATTTGCAATTGGAAAATTTCTAAATGATAGTACAGCCTACCTAGTGATTGTCTGAGAGTGAAATTAAAGTGTAGCCAAAGAAAGTGTCCTTTGTTATTGTTTATTTAACTGCATCTTTGAGCCTAGTTTCCTAGGAATACCTTATTTTTGATACCAGGCACGTTGGCATTTCCTAAACAAACAAGAAAATCTATCTTTGATATGGGTTTAATGTTTCTTGGAGATTCATCGGGGTAGATTCACTGGGGAAGAGAGTTTGCAAAGCTATTGAATAAAGGCCTAGTATATTTTCTGGTGTAGGTAAACCAAATTTAATGCTGAAAATTGATCTTGAATATTGCTCATGACTCTAGACCTGATATGTATATTTAAGACCGTGCAAAGGTCCAGAGAAAAATCCTTATATACTGGCTGTATTTCCTATTCTAATGCAGTTTCTGTATTAGTTTTAGTAAGACAGAGGGAAGATATCTATCTAAAAAAAATGTAAAAGTCAACAAAATAAATGTATCTGGAAAAATAACTAGGAATATATGCACCAAATGTCAATATTGCTTATAGAGATGGTAGAATTATGTGTTATTTTTTTCCCTTCTTGCTTACAATTTTCTGTATTTTCAAAATGTTGTACTTGTTTGTACTTTTTGTATTTTACGATAAACATGTATTGTTTTATAATTGAAAAAAGATGATTAAAGCTTATGTTGCTATGTGTGACATATGTGTCCTTATGTTTTATGAATATATTAAACATTAAGAAGTTTGACCTATATTAGGAGAATTCTGCTCTGTACTGATTACATGGTAGAAGGACCTTACTGAAATTAATGAGACTGGTTTGGAGGATTTTCAAAAAAGAGTTAAAAATGTAAAATTAATTAAGTAATGTGTCATATGAATATCTAATACCATTAAAAGCGTATATTTAGATTAATTTGACCTGTATGTGTATTGGGAAGACATTTCAAAATATTGCATTATTCCATCCATAAATATGGAAACTTTCCCCACCTTTTGATGCCATTTTTATTCTTCAATGAAGTTTTACAATGTTCTCTAAAACTTTTTTTCTGCTAACTTTTTAGATTTATTCCAAGAATCCCCATAGTTTTAGTGGTCATTGTAAATGAGATGTTTTGTAAAAATACTATATTTTCAAATTAGTTGTTTCTGGTACAACAGAATGCTAATCACTTTTGAATATTGAGCTTGTATCGTGCAATGCTGAATTCTCTTATTATTTTCAATATTTATTTATAAACTCTTTTAGGTCCTCCTTGCAGGCAGGCATATATTTGAAGTATAATGATAATTTTGTTTCTTTCTTTCCATTCTTTATCTTGTTTATCTCTTCTTATCTCATTGTGTTAGTTAGCCCTTTAAGTAAAATGTAGACGTAGTACTGATTATATTTCTCTGGTCTCTTATTTTCATGGAATGCTTTTATAGTTTGATCATTATAAAAATTTTGTGGGGTCTTGGTCTGTATTCTTTATAAGGTTGATCAATTTATCTTCTATTGCTACTTTGCTAAGAGTTTTGAGCATGATCAAATATTGTATTTTATCTGATTTTTTCTCTGCATTTTTGATATATTCATAAGATTTTCATATTTTAATCTAGACAACCCTGGGATGAAACTCAATTTGGTTGTGTTATGTTCTTTTTGATGTATATAGCTAGATTTGGTAGGGAATATCAAATGACTGACTCAATGAGAAATAGAAAGTAGAAGGAATTACTGAGAATGGAAATCTCATCAACTAATATTTCAAAAGTATCTTACCTTGTGAGGATTAAAGGAGGCAGTGAATGTACAATGTTTAGCACAGTGTTTACCACACAGCAAGTCTCAATGTAACACCAGTTTCCTACTCTAAAAGATGATGTTTTACAGAGTCTGTCTTAGTATCAAGACTTTTGACTACATCCTGTCCGATATCTTTGACCTCATACTTTGCATCTCCACTTAAGGATCTGCTTATTGTTCCTTGCCTAAGCCACGTGATTTTTAATTCAATTCCATTTGCCATCTCATCTTTGATTTTCAAATCAAAGAAGATGAATAAACGCCTTTAGGAATGAGCAGGATGTGGTGAGGATAATATGGACAATAATTATTCTTACTACAGTAGGTGGAAGATCATTCTGAGTTTGTCGTCTGTGATTATACTGATCAGTGAAGCCACAACTATTTGGGAAACAGTGTGAGAAGCTTGACTCTAGAAAATAATGGACTGTACAGGATAAATTTAGAATTAGAGATTTGGCACCATAATTTTAAAATTATCACAAATAAATAAAGCAACAAAATCTTTGTTTCCCATTGGGTGTGCATTTATCAGCGTGAAGAAATATATATTATGGATGTGGTAAAAATTATTATATGATCATTGAAATTGACTATTATGGTGTTCAACATTTGTAAAGCATTGTGTCCTGGAGGAGGGGGGTCATTCTGATTCCTAGGATCTGGGTTTGCTGCTTTCCTCTAACAAAAAAAAAGGAAGATTATACAATTTCACTGAACTGTAAAATGGGATAAGAGCAGCAATCTCCTCATAGGTTCACTTTGAGAATTAAATGAGATAATTCGCTAAAGAACTTGGGCACAGCCGTTTGCACATTAATTTGAGGTGTTTAGATCATTTATCTTTAATGTGGTTATTGATACGGTCATGGTTACATATATCATCTTGCTGTTTGTTTTTTATTTGTTCCTCTGTTATTTGTCCCATTATTCTCTTTTTCTGCCTTCTTTTGGATTAATTCATTATTTTTTATGATTTAATTTTTCTCCTCTGTAGGTGCACTAGCGATAACTGTTTGTTTCTCTATTTCAGTGTCTGTTTTAGGGTTTATCGTTTACGTCTTTAACTCATCACAATCTACTTCAATTGCTATTTTACCACTTCGCATATGGAGCAAGAACCTTACCATGGCGTACTTGCACGCCTCGCCTCTCAGACCTTGTTCTATCGCTACTGTGTATTTCACTTTTACGTGTTATAAACCCTACAATGTATTTTATTTTTGTTTTTAACTGTCAAGTTATCTTTTAAAGTGGTTTAAATAATACGTAAAATTTATTCCTTTATGTAAATCCCGATTTCCATCTATTCCCATTTGTCTTCGGCCTGAAAGACTTCTTTCAACATCTCTTGTAGTGCTTATCTGCTTGTGATGAATCCATTTTTATGTATGAAAATGTCTTTAGTTCTTCTTCCATTTTGAAGAATATTTTCACTCAATGTAGAATTCTAGGTTGACAGATTTTGCTTCCCATGCTTTAAAAATGTTGTTCCACTGTCTTCTTGTTTGTATTGTTTCTGATGAGAAGTATATAGTTATCCTTCTGTTTTTCCTCTATATGTAATGTCTCTTTTTGTCTGATTGCTTTTAAGATTTTCTATGATTTGTTTTGAAAAACTGATTATGATGTACCTTGGTATAACTTCCTTGATGTTTCTTTTACTTGGAGTTTATTGACCTTCTTGGATCTGTAAATTGGTAGTTTTCCTCAAATTTGGAAAATTTAACTATTCTTCTTTAAATAATTTCTCTGATCTCTTTCTCTCTCCCCTCCTTGTGGTCTCCAATTGCACATATATTAGGCTGCTGTAGTTGTCCCACAGCTCACTGTTGCTCTGTTCATTTCTTTTGATTCTTTTTTTCTCTCTGTTTCCTTTTGGATAGTTGCTATGTCTTCTATTTCACTTATCTTTTCTTCTGCACTGTCTAATCTTCCATTAATTCTATTCAAGGTATTTTTCATCTCAGACATAGTTTTAATCTCTAAAATTTTGACGTTTGTCTTTTTTGTAACTTGCTTGTGTCTACTTAACTTTTTCAACATATGAAATATAGAATAAATAACTCTTTCAATGTGCTTATCCTTAATTCTAACATCTTTATCAGTTCAAGGTCAATTCGATTATTTGATTTTTCTCCTTATTGTATGTCACACTTTCTTGTTTCTTTGTATGGCTTTAACTGTGTGCCAATTATTCTGAATTTTATTTTGTTGGGTGCTGAATATTTTTGTATTCCTATCAATGTGCTTCAGCTGTTTCTGGACTTCAGTTAAGTTACTTATAAAGACTTTAGTTCTTTTCGGTCTTGCTTTTAAGATTTGTTAGGCAAGACCAGAGTTATATGTGGTGTAAATCTGATTATTCCCTACTACAGAGACAAGATCTTCTGAGTATTGTGCCCAATGCCAATGAGTTATGACATTTTCCAGTCTGGCTGGTGGGAACAGGTACTATTTCCAGCTCTCTGTGAGTGCTGGGTACTGTTCCCTCAAAACCTTTTGGGTGATTCTTTGCTAAGTCTCAGGTAGTTTCTTTACGTACAGGCGCTCATCAGTCCTCTGCTGAATACTCAAGGGGGTCTTCTACATGTCTCTGGAGTTCCCTCTGTGCAGTTCTCTCCTTTTCAGTACTCTGTCATGTGAACTCAGGCCCCCTCGGTCACCCAAGACTTTCAGCTCTGACTCCACAACTCATGCCATAAGCAGGCTCTGCCTCAGTTTCCCTGCCTATGCTGCACCCTGGAAACTCTCTAAATACAGTAAGGTGGGACAATGGTAGAGCTTAACTCATTTGCTCGTCATCTCTCAGGGATCACTCTCCCATATTGCCTGAAGTCCAATGACTTGAAAACCATTGTTCCATAAATATTATCTGTATTTTTTTTTATTGTTTCAGGTGGAAGTGTTACTCTGTCTTGGTCAAAGTCGAAATTCTCATGTGGCATTTCTGATTTTTTAATAGCAATATTTCAGAGTGAAAATCAATTGTACCTATTTTTATTATTTTTACAACTTCCAGGATCAATTTTTTTCATTCTTAATGAAATGAGATGATTCTATTTTAATGTATGTGAGAGAAAATCACATCTCTATAGGTATTTGGAGAAATGCTATTAACCTCTGTAGTAAAAATTATAGCTAACTTTAGCACAGGGCTGTTAGGTAAAGAAATATTGGTCATTAACAATCAGACATTAAATATTGGATCAACTTTATTAAATAATGTTAAAGAAATAGAAGGAAAAAATTTAAAATACCATTTAAAATATTTTTTAGAGTCTCATGACCTTCTCATTCTCTTATGTTGAATTTTAGTTACCATGATAAAATTTGTATATAGGTCTTCCCTACTTTTGTAAAGACACCCAATGTAATCAAATGTAGAGAATAACATAACGAGATTTTTCATCTGGGCTCTTCTTTTAATTTATTAAAACAAGATTGATTTACACTGGTTTTAATATTATTTTTAATGCATAGAGGCAAAAATAAAGGCCAAGACTGTTATGAGTTGACATTGGAGGAATAGATGTAACTACTACTTACTGCCTGGTCCTATGTCAGTAAGGAGAACAGGTGTTAATTTGCATGTGAGGAATACAGTCACTATTGACTATGGCATGCAGTCTCTGCAGGATCTTGGCACTAACTAAAGAAAGAAGTGCCATCAGGTCAATGTGGAGGATGCTGTAGTTGGAAACAAATGTGACTGAGCATGGAGCTTTGTTTATGCTCCTACCACAGCTCCTGAAATTATGGTCTGACCCAAGAATAGCCAGAATTATGATGCTCAAAGGGTTTTATAATAGATTTTACTGAAGAGATAGCTCTCAATTTATAAATGGGCTAAATATACAAAAAAGTTAATTAGTAAAGAGTTGTTTTTAGGATTAGAAAACAATTTTTATTAAGCAAATATTTTAAATAATAATTTCTTTAATATTAACCCCAGACAGCTAATTAAATTATGTATATACTTAATACATAGGGTGAATGGAATTATTTTACATACAGGTAGCCACCATTCCTAATGCCATTTATATGAAACAATGAACTTCAATAAACAACTTAAGATACCAGGATTTTATCTTTATCCATAACTCCATTGGAATATTAAGGACCACTGTAGTTCTTGGGTTGGGGGGACAATACATGAGAGATAGCCACTTTGGGGGAATTACTTATTAAGCGGCCACATATTCTAAAGAGAAATGTATTTGCATAAGGTAAAATGTCTTCATTAGTTACCTACTCTCAAAAAGTTCCAAATTGAAAAATAAAACAAAGACATAAATCAGGGATGCCTGGCAAGAAATGTTCCCCTCCCCTTCATAGCCTCTATTTTGTTAAGTGGGGTGTTAGCTTATAAATTGTTCAGTGTGAAAACATGGATTGGAAAGGGTCTCTGATTAGCTCATGAGAAAGAATGAGGATTATTATTATTATCATCATCATCATCACTGGCCTGTAAATTCAAATGTAGATAGGTCAATATTTCGTTCTTTTTTCAAAAGTATGACATTATTTGAAATAGCTAATAAAATCTAATATTTGTTGCATTTGCTACAATTTTAAAATCACTTTCACACACAGTGTCTCATTTGATCTTCAAAGCCCAATGCTTGAGAAATGGAAAAGTTGATTATCATATGTATTCTATTACTCATAAACAGCACAAAATATATCCACTGGAAATTCACTTAGCTACTAAGTGTTTGAGGTATCGGCAATGTGAAATTGCAGCAATTCCAGTTTATTTTGACCCAGACATTCGATTACTTAATGTATTAAAAAGCACTGAGCCTTAAAGACCTATCTAAGTCTTTAGAGCTTGTGCAATACATTACTGTCTGGGGTTTATATATTCTGCCATATTTATTTAACAAAATGCATAGCGGTGAAGCCTTTTCAGGCCTCCTTTGAAATAAAAGAGTTTCACAAGTCCCAAATACAAAACAAGATTACAGATTATAACAGCAATGATAGGTTCCCCTTCCACACAATGTTTCTTATAACTCATTTTGCATTGCATTTGCTCCATTCCTTTCTTTGTTACCCTTTTTTCCTTTATGCTTGCATTCAATTTCAATGGATATTATTTATCACCATTTCAATACTCTGAAAAGGATTTGTCGCCCAGATGGCAAAAAATAAAACAAAACAAAAAAAAAACAGTAAACATGAGCTCATGTTCTGACCAAAGAGCTGAAAACTTATGCTGGAATTAAAGCCGTAGTTCTGGTTCTTTAGCCAGATGTCTAGCTTATATATATAAATTCTGCAAACAGACAAGCTTAAAGATGTTAAATCCAAGCCTTCTAACTGCTGGACAAACTAGAGAGAAATGCTACGGTGGGTAAGCTCCTGTCTTTTGTGTGAGAAGGTTATCCCGCCAGGCAAGCTTCTTAGGCTAAGGGTAATTAAAGTCAATGGAGGGAAAAGCATAAGCATTTTAAAAATGCTACTTGAAAAATGGTAGTAGGGGAAAATTTGACTGTTTGTACTTCTGTGGGTGAAGCGAAATGGTTGGGAGCTTCTGCAGTTTCCGCAGGCAAAAGGTAAAACTGCCCACCCCTAGTAACATTCTCCCCCCACCTGCCAAAGGGAGGCTTGGTAATTGCTCCACTGAGAACAGAGCAGGGTTGAATCTGCTTGTGATGTGTTTTATTGTGATTTGCATTTTTCTGCATAGTAATTCATAGGCTTTAATAAAACATTGATTTACATGCTGTTACAAAGTGCATCATCATTCAGGCTTTAAATTAAGCATTTCTGCAGTGTGTGTGTTGGTGGGGGTGGGGTGGGGCATAGATTAGCTTGATTCTCTGCCCTAGGGAAAAGGCTTTCCTCCCCCATCTGGCCTCTTTAAATGCAAAGCCTTAGTTGAGCATTTTTTATTTGTGAGTAGTTTGTCACTCTCTAATTTCTGTTAAATTTCATAAGACCTGAGACATTTGCATTTACAGGACTGTTAGATAATGTTTAGCACTTTTCATCTTCAAAGTACTTTATAAATATTAACTAATCAGAGCTGCCAGCACACCCACGAGGCAGAGAAGTATTGAGTTGTTGTTTTTATCTTATTTGGTTTACCTTATGGGGAATTTGTGAGATTGCTGAATGTTAATTTTTTAAATCTAATGTTAGGTAGCTTTTCTCTACTAATAGTAAGGAATTGCACCTTTTTGGGATTTGAACATGGAGGCCCCTGATTCATTACTTACCATGTGTAGCCTTGAGTACTTACTTGAATTTATGCACCTGTGTATTTCTTCCTTAGAGTGTAACCTTCATTACAATAAGGGCCATTGTTTATACTTATTTTTTCTTTTACACAGTAGCTAACCCAGTACTGTTTTCATTTATTCATTCAAGCAATCCATTCTCTTCTAGGCTTTCTGTTAAGCACTGAGAACATGAAGTTAATGAACACCTAAATTCTACTCTTTGGGAGGATACTGGCAGGGTTGAAGTAGGAAATGGATTGCACGCTCAGAAGAGTTTGAGAAGATTAGATGAAGGAACCATTTAGTGAACATGGACAGGGTGCATAGAACTAACCAGCATTGGTGAAGACCCATGGACTAGCAACAGTGGGAAGATATTACCTAGCCCTGGGACTGGAGGGATAAGAGCTGAAGCCACGGAAGAGGATCCATCCAACAAGAGATGTATTGCTAGGGAACAAAATCATCCCCAGAATCATGGACAAGTAAGGAGAGAGTTGGGGAAAGAAGTACTCCTAACTCTTCATCTTTCCACCCTCCTGTGTCCTGCCAAAGCATGGTGAAAGCTAACTGGAAACAAGGGGTAAAGGAGCCTGGGCACCATGGTTCATGGGGGTCACAGCATACATCGCAAGGCATAAAAGGGGTGGGAGTTGTCCAGAGGCCAGCAGACAATATCCACACAAGAATCTTACAAGGCAAAGATTGGGCTAGGCAGACATCTATATGTATGCAAATTTATATATATGTATGTATGTGGGGAAAAAAGCACAAATAGGTTTATGTGTGTACATCAGAGGTGGAGAACATTATTGTGTCTGTAGGCATTGGGAAGGCATTAAAGAGAATGTGAGCTTTTATCTAAGCCTTGAAGGCTGATATTTTGATTGAATTACTTGGACTGTGAAGTCTTAGCATTGTTTTGCTTGTTTGAAAGGTATAAACGAAAGAACAACCATCCTTTTCCTCTGCAGTATTCATTAGATTGCATTTGACTGGTCTTTCAGATGTCTAACATCACTGGAGACTGGCAGTGACTCAGATAGCGTCTATTCTGACCACTTACTTTGCTGTCGATTTAAAAAGAAAAGATCACTACCTAAAATTACTCCCTTGGAACGTTCTCTTTCTTTTAACCATTTAATTTTTTTCTTTTCCTTAAATCTTCTGGCATAACTTGGAGGAGATCTAACTTGCGTGGAAGTGAATGTGCTATCACTGCTTCCCCAGGAGTATTATCTAAGGTCCACTAAGTACGCTTGGTGTGTGGGTACCCCTCCTATTTTCACTCTTATTATTATCACTTAAATCATTTTTGTAGCACATCAAGATGACTGATTCTTCTTTGCAAGCATGCTGTGGTGGATAAATACAAAGTGAAGCAGATTCAGGCTGATCTGTGTTCCAGGTGCTCCCTCTGCCATGTCTATGAGTCTGCCTCATTCGTTATCCAAAGGTGTTTCCAAGAGCTTTACTTCATATTGGAACTTGGCTTTCTGCTGGGTAATAAGAAAATGTTTCCCAAATAGCCATTACAATTTGAACTACCAACCTAAATACACACCCTTTTCCCCCAGTTCTGGTGAGGTTCTTTTTCAGGGTTTCATGGAATAATTTCTATGTAACACTTCCTGTGCAAGGCATGGAAGCAAAAGCAAAGCCCAGGAGGAGACAGAGTTCTAGAGATTATCCTATCTTGCATCCCCTCCAGATCTGAACATTGCCGGGTGTCATTGGGAGGGTTATTGAAGGCAATCACATTTACCGTGTGTGTTTGAAGGAATATTTGAATGTATATTTTGAATGACTCAGGCATCTATTTTAGTTAAAGGCTCAGCAGCTGTTTCTAACCATTTCATACTCGGGATCGTTAAATGCAAAGATGAACTTCCCAGTCAAAGGAGTGAAATGAGTCCCACCAGATTACACAGTCCATAAGCTTTGAAGAATGCAAATATTCAAGATATGGTCTAACGTGGTGTGACCTATCTTACCACTGCTCAATAGTAGATCATGGAATCTGTGACAAACTTAAAGATTCATTATGAAAAACACTGTTGTAAGTAAATGACACTAGCGAGGGAGTAATACATGTACCCAGTTACCATTCATGGCTGTACAGAAAGGTGGCAAATGAGAAACAAGCATCTCTCTCACACTTCCCTCACCCCTCTCCTCAAATGTAAACATTATTCTCAGTTTCTTTCATAACTTTTTGAAAAAAATATGCTTATATCTACATAATTTTTTTTAGCAAAGAGGGTTTTATTAAATTCACACTGATTTTTATTGTGCTTTTTCTCCATAATTATTTATCTGGAGATACACCAGTGTGTGCATATATCATAATTCATTTAGCCATTCTTCAAATGATGGGCATTTCCTTTTATTCCCAAAGTTATTGTTAATAAAACAATGTTAAAATAAATATATTTGTGTGTATGTGTATGTATATATATGTATGTATACACACACACACGCACATATATATCAGTAAACTTTTATCAGTATGTACACATAAAGTAAATCATTAGAGTGAAAATCCTGAGTCAAGTGATATATCCATTTTACATTTTGATGGCTATTGCTAAATTATCTGACAAAAATATTACCATTTACACTACCACAAACAATGCATACAGATGCTTATTTCCTCTGTAAAGTCTTATTGTTATCAAGCTTGTAAATTGCCAATCAAGAAAGTGAAGATAGTATCTTGCACTTGTTTTTATTTGCATTTGCTTACTTTGAGTGAATTGCTCTCATTCATTCATAAGGAAATATGAATGATGTGCCTCATCATATATCTCACATGACAATGAACATTTCTCTCCCACATTTTAAATTCTGATTTGATATTACTAAACCTTAGATGAAGAAAAAAAAATACTAGCTGGTTGTTTTTGGAAACTACCACAAAAAAAATAATTTACTTTTCTAGCCCATTCTAGTGAACTTTTGTGCAGTTGAGTAAAACACAGTGATAAAGAATAAAAATAATGCAGAATTGAGAATCCAGAGCTCAGATCCCACTTACTAGCTATGTGACCCTAGGCAAGTCACTAAATTTTTCTTATTTGTAAATGAGGTGAGAATAAACATAGTTTAGAGCGTTGTTATGAGTAACAAATGAAACGATGAGTGAGAACGGTATTTGTATGCTATAGTACTCTTCATAAATGTTGGTTGTTATTGCAAAGAAATAAATGGGAACCTAGTAGCTTAGGAAAAAATGCAGTTGTCAGGGTAGAGTCTCTACACCTGGCGGTTGGTGGTGGTAGGAGGCACTCTTGCCTCTGGTAAATGTAAGGGGAACCCAGTCTGATAGGAGTGGTTAGGTGCCTCGGTGGCTCTTTGTTCTTTCACTATTCTGTGCACAGGAAGTTACTTTACAGCAGGGGCATGTTTGAAACACTGAAAGGTTAAGACAGCCCCCCGCAGCCTGGCATGGTAAAATCCACACGCAAAAGGAGGGATAATTAATTTTGTAGAATGCCCTGTCCCTTTTCAGGATTTTCTCTTTAGAAACAGTTCTTTCTACTCATGGGGAAAAGTAAACATTCCTCTAGTCACATAATCAAGTCTACATATACCCAATCAAACTTGTCCTTCCTAAATCTGAAGCTTAACCACTTTTATCTAAACTCCTACTCCTCATTCCTTACTCTTTTCTTTAATATTTTAAAGTCAAAAAACAGAAGTTGAAAGCATTTTTATTGATTTGGGTTTTTTGAATATCATTATTACTATTTAATTTTTGGAGTCTGGACAGCTACTAGACTTTTCTATCGTCAGTTATTACTCAGCAATTTTGTTGGTTAGTTTTGTACCGAGTTTAGTTCCTGAAGGAACAGCCAGCACTGATGCATTTACCCTCAGATAATAAAGTTAGCTTCAAACCTTATAACCTCCGCTGAAGCAACTGCATTTTTGCAGTTACATTAGGACCCCCTGAAGCAGGTTGATTGAAGTGCTGTGTACTGTTTTGTCAAGATTTATCCCCTTGTATAAATCTACTTGTGTCAGCTCCATAGCTCATTGTTCCAAAAGAAAACTACCTGCCTCTAGATAAACCCTTAATGAGGCTCAGTAATTAAATAGAATGGAGAGACAGATTCATCCCAGCACAGGTTTGAGGGGCAAAGTGTCATCCTGTGGTTAGACAGCTTCCAAGCTGCATTACTGAACTGCACTTTTTGTTTGGGAGATCCATTGTTTGGTAGAGACAAAGGTCCCTAAGAGATCTTTCTTTCTTTCCTTCGTCTCATGGAGGACGATGAGTTGGAGGGAAGTGGGCAGTATAATTGTATTTGGAGGCTCAAAATCTAGGCTGGTTTTTTTTTGTGAGCGTGGTAGGTATTTGCTTTTGTGAGATTGAACAGTTCCAAGAAGAAGTTAATATATATATAAATTTATTATTATACAATGTATTATATAATTATATAGTTTATATATATTTTAGCAGCTGTAACAAAAGTTTGTCTTAAACAGTGGTTTAAAGTAATATCTTAATAAGTATTTGGGATAAAAATAGAGTTCTTGGGCATGGTTTGATAGAGGGCAAACTTGTTTAAATAACTTGGTCCACAAATTGGATTTTGTGGAGAAGAGCAATGAAAAGGAGGGTAGAGGAGGGTGGTCGGAATTGCAGGAGGGTAGAGCCTGGGGCAGAAGGCGGGTCATAAGAAATTCTCACTCAATGAAAGTTAGCCTCTGTTTTATGACTGCAAAGGACTTCATGATTTTGTTATTCCCATCACCAAATGGTACAGCCAATTGCGATTTAGGAGTTCAGAGCAGAGACAGGGCGTTTTGAATTAGAGTAGATTGAAAAGACTTTGCGGAGAAATTTGAGCTGGATATATGGGGAAACCAGGTGCGATTTAACTAGGCAGAAAGGTGAGATAAATTAATCATAGAAGCGAGAAACAACAAAATTGGTGTCAGAGACAGTAGGACAGGAACATTGGGATGTGAAATTGAAATGATAGGCTGGAGTTTGACTGTGGGGGCCTGGCTTCCAGAGCAAAGTAGTTTGGGCTTGATCCTACTGACCTATGAGTCTTCCAAGACTTGTTAGCAGAGGTCTGAAGCGATCAAAGACAAGTTTTATATAGTCATTAATGTGGTAGTATTTTATAGAATAGACAGGAATTGTTCATAATTTTTTCAAAAAATCTGAAACTTGTGCCTTCTAAAGGGTGGACATAACATCACCATAATATTCCAAATTCATTATTTTGAGTGCGAGTTCAACTCCACCTCTTTTAACCTCCTTAATTGTGCTAGATTAATAAGCCAAGGTCTGAGTATTTTGATGCTGGAGGAAAATATGGGACAGTAAATGATTTCCTAATCATTTTACCCACATTTCAGCACTGAAGGAGTTAGGGAGAAAATATCTGTGTGTGTGGCTGTGCAGTACTATTGGGAATTTATGTGTCTTTGCAATTGCATTCAAAACTATCATCAAGAGCAGAGTATTTGATTCTTCATCTCCGCATACAATTTTATCAATTTTCAATACAAACTCACTCCCTTGGTTTTAAATTAGGCCATGTATGAAGGAATCACGAACTACATAAAGTCATTTTAGCAACCTGTTGTTATCTGTAATCTTAGAGACTATCTGCCACATGGACTCACCAAGACTTAGCTGTGCTATTCAACAGGAATGTACATTACTGTTAAGAGAAAGAGCACAGTTTATGTGAGATTATAGGTTGTGTTGGGGTCAGGGAAGTAGAATTAAGTACCAAATCTTTGGTTTTGATGATGTTGGAAAATTGTTGGGAAGGGCAGTTGAAGAGGGAAGTGGAGTCCAGAGGCAGTTCTGGAATGCTTGGAGGAAAGGGTTTTCCATGCAGAAGACTGGACATTTTAAAGATTCAATTTTTTTTTTTTTTGGTGATTCTTCAGCTACTGTTGGCTTTTCTCATCACTCTAATAAGGAATGTTTAGAACATCTTATCCAAGAAGGCTTCACTTATCTTTCCAGACAGAGAGTTGAGTTTTTTCTCTTTTGATGGTACAACCCTGTTGGGGGCTCTCACACTTTGTAATTAATTGATTATTATAGATGTTGCCAATACTACTCTGGGAGACCCTGAGTGAAGGGGACAGAACAGTTTCCTACTAAACTGGACCAGACAGAGTGGGAGTCATACTGTAAGTGCTTAATGAACATCAGTTAAATGAATAGATAAATCAATAAATTCATTATGAGATGTTGATTACTTCTCAATTGCAAGGCATCATGTCAAATTGGTGGGGAAAGATATGTATAATTATTATTTTTTATATCTACCTATAAGAAACTTGAACCTTAGTTTGGAAGCTAAAATTTGATACAAAAGTAGTCATATTTGGTAGTTTATACTCTCTGCTTCCCTTTTCTCTCATTTATTATTTAATTTTAATCGTTATCTGCCTTCATCACTGTGACTTCTAAAGACACTAAATGACCTCTTGATTTGTCAAATCCAGTGTTTTAAATTTTTTTAATCTGCTAGACCTTTATGTAGCATGGGGCACTAGAGAATCCAATCTTCCGTTTGAACCTCTCCTTTACTTTTTGATCTCAAGACACTGTACAGGATTCTGACCTCTCCCTCCCCCACCACGCAGCCTCCATCATCAGCATCGGTCAATATTCCCACCCAACACCTTATGTACTTCCTCTTCTCTTCCTTTTCTACATGGTGTATCCTTTATAGTGTTTCTTAGGCTAATATCTCCATTCCTGCGCTAACTTGTGTATGTAAAACCTACTTCTGTGACTAAGTATCATGCAGTTGAATACCACTACACTGTCTCTCAAAGTTTTTAAGACTAAAAATCATGTTTCCCCTTAAGCCCTTTTCTCTATGAATTTTCCTTTTCTGTCATGGTACAGTAGTCTACTTATCCAACCCTGAAGCTTGGCACACATCATTTTCTCCACTTCCTCACTTTTCTCTTCAACCTTTGCTTCTTATGACAAAGACATGTAGATTCCTTTTCATTGCCACAGGAGCTACCACGACACTGATTTCTCACACCCACATGTTGCCTTCTTGACTCCATGTTCTAGACTATGTTGAATTGAGCCTCATAAACTGTGCATATTACCCCATCCTCAGAATCCTCCCATGATGTCTATTGCTTGCAGTCTGCATTACTTATCCTGGAATGCGAGGGCTTGTTCAGTATGACTGACAGAGCTCACTTTACCCACTCTCAAACCCAGTGATTTAACAATGCACTAGTCAACATACCCAATTGGGTGCATCTGCTCGCACTATTTTCTTTTATATATTATTGAGTTGAAAATAATTATCTGAACTCTATCCTCATATCAAAGTCCAATTGAAGTCTAAGGATCTGCCTAAGCTTCCTGCATAGCAATGTTTTCCAAAGTGTGGGAGATATAATTTTAAGTGGGGCACAGAAAAGCGTTCAAAGAATATGAATTATTTAGTTAAAAAAGTTATTTCCTTTTCTGTTTCCTTTCAATTTTCTAATTTTCTCAAGGAGAAGACTTCAATTGTGTTCTAAATTGTTTTAACATCACTCTAACACTTGATAATGTTTCTTTTATTCAGTGAGAAAGCAGGGAGATTGCTCAGTGCATTTGACAGACAACGTTATGTAGTTAGAAATAAATAACATTTTTTGTTTATGATTCTTATCTTCTGTTTATGGCAAGGATATTGGCTTTCCTTTATGGTGATGATATTAAGCTTTCACTTCAATCGTATTTTACTTGCATATACAGAAAAACATCAAGTAAATAATAATATACATAATAATTATTAAGAGGAAAATTCAAGAAGGTGGAACATAGGAGTACACAGAAAACATAAAAGCTACTTATGAATGACTGCAATCTGGGAAGCCCTCCATTACCATTTTAGCCCGCATTTTTTTGTTCCTTTTTAAACCGTGAAAGTTCAGGCACTCTTCTAAGAGGCTTTCCCTGTTTAACTAATAGAATCCTCTCAAAAATCCTATGTAAGATACTTGTTTTCTCTATTTTACAGATGAGGAAACGGAAGGCATAATTTGCCCAATATCTCCCAAGTAGCAAAGCTGTAGAGACAGGTTTTGAACCCAGGTTTTCAGCCGTCAGAGCCTGTGCCCTTAACCACAATGCACCTCTGCCTCAGGAGAAACCATCAATCTTTGATTTGATAATAACAGTAAGATCTTTTGTGCTCACTATTGTTCATCTCTTCCTTTGTCCCAGAGGGACATGAAGTCAAACTCTGTAGAAACCTCCTATGAGTAGTTGTATTTAGTATTGCTTTCCATCTTTACAGACAACTTGAAAAACTTTTCCTTGCAACAGTTTAGTTCTTAAAACTCAGGGAACACTCAGCCCATTGCCAGTTAACTCTAGGTTCAATAACAAATAGGAAAATGCCAGTCTCTGCATGAATAACTTTTATAGTTTGTCCATTAGAAAGTCCAAGACCGTGATGACCAAGCACAATTTGCATCTACTTCCTCAGCAGACTGCCTGGTAGATGAACAGCTCTCGGCAGTTCCAGTGACATATTTAGTAACTAAACGGGGAGTCGTATGAAAGCAAATTATATACACTGGAGAAATGCATCACAGAAAATGTTATGGCTGGGCTTGATATCAGGATGTATTACCCTTACATTTGATTTTCAATTCTCTAAAAAACTGAAGGAGCAATTTTTCTGAGGAACTGCAGTATCCTAATTTTATAATTGCTATAAATCATAATTTGACTTAAGGATTTTATAATAACCAGATATATTTTCAGCATCTATATATTTGAGATATAGATCTCATATACAACTAAGAACTGTTTAAGATAGAAATTTGCTCGTAAACACTCTGTATTTGTTTTTTAAACACAATATAACCAAGGTTGCTCTATTTCTTTCATAATTCTAGTATCTACTTATTATTGATCTAACATAAGGGTGGGCAAACTATGGCCCACAGGTCAAATCCGGCTCGTGCCCTCTTTTTATGAGGTCCACAAACTAAGAATGAGTTTCACATTTTTAGAGGTTATAAAAAGAAAAGAAAATAAAGAACATGTGACAATGACTATATGTGGCCTGCAAAGCCTAAAATATTTACTGTACATCCTTTTACAGAAAAGTTTGCCAACTGCTGGTCTATCTTCTAAATTATTCTATAACATGCTTCCAGTTTTTATTTTGCTATGAAATTACTTTATTTTTCTTGAACATCCCTAGTTAAATCTTGGGTCTGCTA